>NC_064620.1:162023750-163440000 GCF_023898315.1 Schistocerca nitens
ATGTTGTCTATGAAATACTGTTTGTCAGTGCGTTTAATTGTGCCCATTGCTCTTCGTCTCTTATTGCTGTGTATATATCTATGTCTATATCTGTGTAGTCTAAGTGTAGTGTATGTCTACTGCTGCGGTCGCAGGTTCGAATCCTGCCTCGGGCATGGATGTGTGTGATGTCCTTAGGTTAGTTAGGTTTAACTAGTTCTAAGTTCTAGGGGACTGATGACCTAAGATGTTAAGTCCCATAGTGCTCAGAGCCATTTTGTATGTCTACTGTTCGCGTACTGCCCGCAGAAAAAGACAGTGTGTTCTGGGCAACCTTCTTCCCCGCATGTGCATGTAGGTGTCTGCCACAGACTCACGCGGATTAAGTGCGTGGGATAAGGTCCGTGTCCGGTTAAGAAATGTACCATACCGCGGCTGGGATCGATATGTCTCATTCTCAACCACACCCTTATGTCAGGGAGGATGTCGTGCAGTCTACATCCCTCATCAGAAAATCAGCAGAAGCAAAATATCCTAACTAAAGCCTCAATCGATTTGGAAAAACCAAGGGAAACCTGAATGGGTATGACGAAACAGCAGCCTTTCGAATCCAGAGCGTGTTAATCATTGCTGCATATGGTGGATCTGCCAACGCTGTTGAGTCTTCCAGCCAACGTCGTCACGCGGTCTTTCTTTTCGCGTTGGTGCACTTTACATTTGCAAACAAAGCCACGAATATCTGAAACACAGTACGATAGATGAAACTCATGGTTAGAATGAAAGACGTGACTGGTTTTGGACTATCATTCCTGTAACGATATGATAAAACGGGCCACGAGCCAAAGCAATCCAAACAAAAAAACAGTATGAGGAATATCGGAAAATATTTAATGAATTCCAGCCAACGTCGTCACATGATCTTTCTTTTCGCGTTGGTGCACTTTACATTTGCAAACAAAGCCACGACCACCTGAAACGCAGAACGATAGATAAAACTCATCGTTAGAATGAAAGACGTGACTGGTTTTGGACTATCATTCCTGTAACAATATGATAAAACGGGTCACGATCCAAAGGAATCTAAACCAAAACAAAGTATGAGGAATATCGGAAAAAATGAAGACTTGTTGCAACCCTTGTTCACTCAAGTACGAGCAGCCCTTAGCGGCTCTCCATCTTATTTACAACTATTCATGACGTAGCCTTTCCGGCTTGGATTTTTTTAAATGTGACTTGTAAGTACTGCATCTCTTTCCAGTCAGTACAAACTTTAATTGTATTAATGTATTATATACCTAACATGTTTTAGAACAGTTAGCTTAATTCTGAAGACGACTCTCATAGTAGCGTCGAAACCTGGTCAATTTTGACTTAATATTTGTGACCGAGGGCTTATTTGTTCTATTATAATATGAACGAAATCCATTTTGCACATTGCCTACATATAGTGGATGGACTATGTGTTTATCAGTCGGGAGTAGTTTCTGAGGACCGACCCGCGGAGCTGTGATCTTGGTCGGCGTGCGGCGAGCAAGTAGTGGTGCCGGCCCGCCTGCCGGAGGTGGCTGAGCGGACGGCCGGTCACTGGCGGTCGTCAGGCCGCTAACACGACGTATTGATTAAGCCGCCAGCTCCAGAAGTCGTTCTCCTGCCGCCGCCTACATCTAGCGCACACTGCGTCCGCGCTGCCACTTTCCCTGCGTGCTCATTAGTTTCTTATACGAGGTTCCACTCAAAATTTCCAGGAATATCCCCGTAAAATGGCGACATCTACATCTACGTGGTTACTCTGCTATTCACATATTCTCAGCTCGAATATAATGAATTTCCTTGAGACAGAGAAGTTTCTGTCCATGCATCGCTCCTGCGAAACGCAACTCGCCTTTTTTTCACATGATATCTTGCGAACCATGGACGAAGGGTATCAGACGGATGCCATATTCCTTGACTTCCTTGCGGCTGTTTGCTGATGATGCTGTGGTGTACGGGAAGGTGTCGTCGTTGAGTAACTGTAGGAGGATGCAAGATGACTTGTACAGGATTTGTAATTGGTGTAAAGAATGGCAGCTAACTCTAAATATAGATAAATGTAAAATAATGCAGATGAATAGGAAAAAGAATCCTGTAATGTTTGAATACTCCATTAGTAGTGAAGCGCTTGACACAGTCACGTCGATTAAATATTTGGCCGTAACATTGCAGAGCGATAAGAAATGGGATAAGGAGGTAATGGCAGTTGTGGGGAAGGCGAATAGTCGTCTTCGGTTCATTGGTAGAATTTTGGGAAGATGTGGTTCATCTGTAAAGGGGACCGCTTATAAAACACTAATACGACCTATTCTTGAGTACTGCTCCAGCGTTTGGGATCCCTATCAGGTCGGATTGAGGGAGAAGCAATTCAGAGGCGGGCTGCTAGATTTGTTACTGGTAGGTTTGATCATCACGCGAGTGTTACGGAAATGCTTCAGGAACTCGGGTGGGAGTCTCTAGAGGAAAGGAGGCGTTCTTTTCGTGAATCGCTACTGAGGAAATTTAGAGAACCAGCATTTGAGGCTGACTGCAGTACAATTTTACTGCCGCCAACTTACATTTCGAGAAAGAGCACAAAGATAAGATAAGATAAGCGAGATTAGGGCTCCTACAGAGGCATATAGGCAGTAATTTTCGCCTCGTTCTGTTTGGGAGTGGAACAGGGAGAGAAGATGCTAGTTGTGGTACGAGGTAGCCTCCGCCACGCACCGTATGGTGGATTGCGGAGTATGTATGTAGATGTAGATGTAGAAAGTGCCCGGCAGAGGGTTCAGTGAACCACCTTCATGCTGTCTCTCTACCGTTCCACTCTCGAACGGCACGCGGGAAAAACGAGCACTTAAATTTTTTGTGCGAGCCCTGATTTCTCTTATTTTATCGCAATGATCATTTCTCCCTATGTAGGTGGGTGCCAACAGAATGTTTTCGCAATCGGAGGAGAAAACTGGTGACTGAAATTTCATGAGAAGATCCCGTCGCAACGAAAAGTGCCTTTGTTTTAATGATTGCCACTCCAATTTACGTATCATGTCTGTGACACTATCTCCCCTATTTCGTGATAATACAAAACGAGATGCCCTTCTTTGTACATTTTCGATGTCATCCGTCAGCCCACCGGGCTGAGACGCCGTGGTGGTCGATGTGTAAAACTGCTACGTAAAGTTTATCTCCAACTGCAGGAGACTTCTTCCGACGTAAAAGGGATACTGCTACTAATGACTGAGGGACCCCCGCATTTATAGAGCGCGTAAGGTGCACCACCAAACGTCACGTGATGACTTCTGTATAACTCTAGATGGTGTCATCATTCTCGATTAAAAATAATCGATTGCCGTTGTGTTGGCACAAAATCGGCACCCACATTTTATCTAACTTTAGATCTTCTTCTTTTCTCTTAAAATTACTGTGGTTTTCATGAATACTTTTTCTTTATATATCCATGCACAATAATGCGTTTATTTCGTGATTCCGATCTCTAAAAACATGTTCCGCTACGGCCGATTTTTCGGTATGTCCCAGATGAAAAAGCCTTTTGTGTTCGGCTATGCGAATGTTGAACTTCTTTTCGTAGTCCTAATATACACTTCCCCGCAACTGCACGAAGTTTTATACAGCATAGGTGTTGCTAGGGATGCCGTGCGTCTTTTGCCGTCCTTAATGCTCTCGGCAGCATCTCAAACTTTGCCGCCTATGTGAGCGTGTCAGTGGAACACAACGTACCAGATAGGGTTGATAGAAGATATAGAGAAGATCCAACGGAGAGCATCACGCTTCGTTACAGGATCGTTTAGTAATCGCGAAAGCGTTACGGAGATGATAGATAAACTCCAGTGGAAGACTCTGCAGGAGAGACGCTCAGTAGCTCGGTACGGGCTTTTGTTGACGTTTCGAGAACATACCTTCACCGAAGAGTCAAGCAGTATATTGCTCCCTCCTACGTATATCTCGCGAAGAGACCATGAGGATAAAATCAGAGAGATTAGAGCCCACACAGAGGCATACCGACTATCATTCTTTCCACGAACAATACGAGACTGGAATAGAAGGGAGAACCGATAGAGGTACTCAAGGTACCCTCCGCCACACACCGTCAGGTGGCTTGCGGAGTATGGATGTAGATGTAGATGTAGATGTACTGGTCGTCGGGCAAAGACACCACACCCATGCAGTTGTCGTGCCACTGTGGTGCGTGAGATACTGTGCCTTGCGGTCCCGCTAAATGCATCCCGTTTTTGACGTGAGTCACTTCTTACTTCTGATCTGCTGCTATAGTTGATCGTGATAACCTACCTCCTCTCCTTCGAGCAGCAGTACCTTCGGTTCGGAACGGTCCGCATGCGCGTGGAATGAGGCTGTCAGTAGTACCAATCTCCTGGGCTACACGCGTCAGCTTCGTCCTGTTTACAGTTTAGTAATGATTCTTCTCCAAACTTTCATCCGGGCCAAGTTGTAAAGAACTGCACCACCACTGTGCACCGTTACTGCTCGCTGACTGACCCACACTGACTTTTCCAGTTCCTTCAACTGCGGGTCCACCGCATGTGGCGCTACAGCCACGCTGACGTCCAGCTTTCTGTACTGGGAGGTCTCTGTCAACATGCACCCGCGCTTACACTCATTTCTAGCGAGTTGTTAGTATGTTACGTTACGTATGTCGTTCTTAAGGGGAAGTTTACTACCTTTGGCCCGAAAAAAGCATGTTCTTTGAGAACTTTTTTCTCGGTATGTGTTATAGATATCATTGTCAAATTTGGCCAAAATGTTTATTGAGATTTCCTCTACGAACTGGAATTTTTTCGACAGGAAATGTCGAAGAGCAAAGGTGGAAGTGCCGTCGGAACGAAACAAAATTTCGATGCAGAACTCCACGCGCGGTATGTCACAGGTCAGCAGGCTCGTCTGAAATCAAAATTGAGTTGACGTTAGCAAAGTATATAAGATTCTTAAATGGCAGTCATTTAAAACAAAATAGGGTTTTTTCATCGATTTTTCGACTTCGTCGGCCAAGTAAAAATATTTATAGTTGATGGATCGGAATAAAAGTGGTACAACTCCTAGACAATTTAGTTAGCTTCATCGGAAACAAAAAATCATGCCAATCGGTTCAGTAGATTTGAATTTACCATACCGCGCGATAAAAAAATTCATTTCGAGAAAAACGCGTTTGAAGTTTTGACTACAAATAAATGCAATATTATGCAACTTACGTTAAATCTGCTATTACGGGTCCATAAACTAGTCCTTCCTCTTCCTCATAGAGGGCGTTCTGCTCGATCTGTACCATCCTGCGCTGCTCCAGAGCCTCTCGTACGGCCGGTGACTAGCGGTTTTCGGCCGCCTTGAATCCGGTAGTCGTCCGAATGCTTGACGAACTGCGTCGAATCGAGTCCCAGGGTGACGTCCATCGTTGTCATGGTCTTCAGAATTGCTGAATGCCCTCCGTTGAAGCTGCTCACTGCCAGGAAAGTCGCAATCTCCACAGTCTTCGCACCAGAATGCAAATTCTTGGGGGCTAAGTTCCAAACACATGCGTTCAAACTTTCATTTTAATTTTGTGTGTTTCCTCCCAAACACCGGTACAATGTACAATGACCCCAAAAGCTATAGGCCAATCTCCCTCCTATGCCACCTGTATAAGGAATTGGAAAGGTTGATCAAAGAATTACAGATATGATAGAACCATTACTGATCCCTCAACAGGCAGGATTCAGACAGGGAAGAGCTGCACAGCACAGGTGTTGAATTTGACACAGCATATAAAGGACGGCTCCCAAAGGCGGCAGAAAACAGGAGCGGTGTTTATAGATCTTTCAGCCGCCTACGACACTGTCAACCACAGACTCTTGTTGCTGAAGCTATACAACCTCACCAAGGACTACAAACTAACCTGTCTAATTAGAAATCTTCTGCAGAACCGAAGATATTTTGTGGAATATCAAGGACAAAGAAGCAGATGGAGACAGCAGAAAAATGGGTTGCCACAGGGCAGTGTACTGGCACCCACCCTCTTCAATATATACACTAACGACCAGCCGTTACCAGAAGGAACACAAAGCTTCATATATGCAGATGACCGAGCAATCACAGTACAAGATCACAGTTTTGAGAGGGTGGAGCGGAAGCTAACTGATGCTCTGAAAGAATTAACTGCCTATTACAGGGACAATCAATTGAAACCAAAGCCTTCTAAGACCCAGACCTGTGCTGTCTACCACCGAAACAGACAGGGTAGCAGAACCTTGCGGATAGATTGGGAAGGAACCTCTTTAGAACACTGCAAGACTCCAAAATACCTCGGAGTCACTTTGGACCGTGCTCTTACATATAAGGAACACTGCTTAAAAACAAAGCAAAAAGTGGCTGCCGGGAACAATGTGGTTAGGAAGCTGACTGGAACAACATAGGGAGCACAGCCAGACACAGTGCGCACATCTGCATTAGCCCTCTGCTACTCTGCAGCTGAGTACGCTTGCCCAGTATGGTGCAGATCTACACATACAAAGAAAGTTGATGTTGCTCTGAATGAGACATGTCGTATCACTACGGGTTGTCTAAGAGCCACACCTGTGGAAAAACTGTACTGCTTATCCGGCATAGCCCCCCCGGACATCCGAAGAGATACAGCAGCACGGAGTGAAATGAAGAAGGCATTAACATCCGAAGCCCACCCAATACGTGGCCACCAACCGGCACATCAAAGACTTGTGTCTAGAAAGAGCTTCCTTCACAGTACAGAACCACTCGCTGACACTCCACATCAACACCGGGAGAAGAGAAGGCAGGTCAGATGCCAGCATCTGGAGGAGTGGCTGATCCCGCAAGAAGTTCTTCCCCCAGGCCACACAGAGAAATGGTCCACATGGAAATCACTCAACCGCCTGCGTTCTTCTGTCACAAGATCCAAGAGTAATCTGGAGAGGTGGGGCTTCCAGGTGGACTCTCTCCAGTGTGACTGCGGAGCTGCCGTGCAGACATCAACACATTACCTCCAACTGTGTGCACCATGGAGGACCTCGTAAACGCTACACAAAGTGCACTGGACGTTGCAAATATTTGGGCATCCACTGTGTAGATTAAAATTACCTTATGTTTGACAACACAATCTGTGTCTAATCATTTATTTCATTCTTGACTAGTTTAATTTATAAACCATAATGTATGTATGTCTGTAGTAATGTATCTAATTTTTTTTTTAGTTTGCTTCTGACACGATAAATAAAACCGGTACAATAACTCGTCCTCCGAAAGGGCCTCGTAGATCGGATGAATCACTTATTGAACTTCTTTGGAGAGCGGCTGGTCGTGTTGCTATTCGTCCAGATGCCCAGTAGCCTCTGCAATGCGCCACTTGCACCAACTAGATATCCCACCCGGACAATTTTGATGTGGTGGGTGGTCATCCGTCGAACACTTGTGGAAATACGTTGCAAAAATTGCCTTCTTCATCTGTTCCACAGAATTGGAATGCCGTCGGATTGCCAAGCCTTAGTACGTCGTAAGCTCCTTGATCACTTGATCCTTGGGCAAGTACATAGAATAGTTTTTCGCGGCTACAAAGTCGAAATTCACGAAAAAATCCTGGTGCGTGAAAAAGGCCGATTTCAAGCAGGTGCATTTTTTTGTTCAACCGCGAATAACAAACATTTCCGTTCCGTATTCGGAAAAACCATTTCAGGGGTGGATTCTAAACACTTTTATGGATCCAAAAATGCAATTTAAAAGAAATCGAGTTTTTGAACCAAAAGGTAGTCAACCTCCCCTTAAGGCAGGCACAGCAGTTCTTTACATTTTGTAGAAGTATAGAAAAGTGATTTAGCATTTTTATGTCTAGTAGGCTTCATATCTGTGATGGCTAAAAGAACCAAACGATGGCATGCAACACGGAATATCTCAAAATAAAATTCTGTTGTGCAGGACGAGTAATAGTTATTCTTATCTACAAGATAATTACCGTTGGTACTAGGCCTCTATAAATCCGCCACCGGATGCAGTACTGTAATACTTCGATTCCCGAAGTGCTGGAGAATAGGGTTGAAGTTAAGCCACACCTTGTTATCGTAAGAGTTTCCCCAAGCCATGTCGGGCAGCGAGGTGCTGTATAAAAGTGTTGGACTTCGCTTTGGAAGCGGTGCTTCATTTCAAGACTGGCAGCTCACCCGGGAAACTTGAGCGGGGAGTGTAAAGTTCTTCCCTTAACAAACTAACGATCTATCTGTTAAGCAGACGTCTTCTTGTCAACTGGGGAATGCGTATAACGAACACCTGGACGCATTCGCAAATGTTTCTTAAGAATATCCTGCGTGTAAGCCACTAAGAAACCCGCCAAGGGTCGAAAGATTAGAGTTGCAACTTGGAATGACGAGCGGTGCTCTGTGAGGAACACCGGCGAGTTAGCAAACATCGAGCCGACCGCTGAGATGGAAAGCCCGGCCACCTGTGAGGTAAACTCTAAGGATCTTTCGAAGTGAGATCGGGAAGTTTGGCGCCCTGTTACAAGACTGCAATAGCGGACTTATCCAGTGTCCATTGTTCGTCAGGAAATTGCAAATTAATCCCAAAATGACTCAACAAGATACTGAACCTCTGAAGGATTTGGGGGGCGGGGGAGAAGGTGTAGGGGGAGGAGGAACTCCTTAGTAGGATGTAGGAAGTGATTCTGATTCCAAATCTGATTCTGGGACTGTTTCTAATTCTCATGCTGCTTCCAGATCGTAATACTTTATGGTATTATCAATTCTGCACCCTAAGCGCGTATACTTTGCATTTGTGTGCAGGAGGCGTGTCAGTCACCTTTTTGCTCGATTTAAGATTTTGAGCCCTACTCCTATGCTCATTCCGATGTCTACTATTTGTGACTTCCTCGATGTCCATTCCGTTTTGAAAGATTTTATTTACAGTCAAGTTTTCAGGTCCACGAACATTTGACCGTCGTCAACAAGCCTCAACATCGATACACCACAATGGAACTATACCAGCAGAGTACCTCATCACGCATTTCTGACGCCATCAATCAACATGTGGTGAGGCAAAATGATTAATCCCACCTCCCACGTACACTCTTCCCATTTATTGAACCGTGTCTGTGCTCAGTTAACTCGGCCATGAGAACTTCGTGTTCATAATGTAGGATGTTCCAAAATGATGTTTCCAACTTTGATCACATGTATCTGAGAAATGGTTTGTGTCGTAATTGTCTCACACCTAAAGTCTTAGTAGCCACTTAAAAGAGTTCAATGTGTGCGCTATTTGTAGATCACAGGAAGTCTAAGCGATATTTCAGCCTCCCCCCCCCCCACCTCCTCCAGCCCACCTTATTTGACCTAGCAAGTCCTCATTAACATTTGAAACTGCAGCCCAGAGTCTGGGAGACAGATTCCTTCACAGAGCTCGAAAAAAAAAAAAAACTTACGATCTTCCGCTGGACCTGGGTTTCGGGTTTGATCTCTATCAAACATTCCAGACACTGTGCCATCTACTGAGGCGGAGGATGGCCGTTTTCGTCAAAAACTAACTTGCAAAAACAGAAAGAAAAGAAGTGTGTGGAACATTATGCCGCAAAGCGCACGTTTCTACCGAACCCCATTTCCGAATAACACGTTTTCATAGCCTTAAAGATCGTTTTGGAACACCCTGTATGTCACCACACGCAGCAATAACTGAATTCCATTTTTACTGGATTTTTTAGGCCCATCGTGCGGCCCTCCGTTACCACAGTGCGTTGGCGTACGAATTCGACCCGTACTCTGCAGGACAACGGTTGAAATTCCCATACAGTCACCAAGATCCATGTGTTGCGTGATTTCCTTAAATCACTCAAGGCGAATCTGGAATAGCTCCTTTGAAAAAGTGCGAACGATCACCTGAACCAACTCAGTCAGAGTTTGTGGCTTCGTCATGACGGGAGTTGAGCCCCTTATTTCCATCGTCCCTCCACGCAGTTGGTTCCTATGTACAGTTGCTGTTACGGTCTTCAGTCTGAAGATCGGTTTGCAGCAGCTCTCCTCGCTAATTTATCCTTTTCCAGCTTTTGATCTTTGCATAAGTACCTATATCCACCTGAACCTGCTTACTGTAATCAAACTTCTTTCATCCTTCTGGAACTCTGCTCCTCCTGCCCCCCCCCCCCCCCCTCCAACCACGCATTAGCAAATTGGCTATTCCTTGATGCGCAAATTCCATTACCATTTTTTTACTTTTTTATTGTTTTCAAGACACTATCAATTCCATTCAGCTTTTCTTGCTGGTCCTTTACCGATACCAACCGTCAGCGTCGACCCGTCACGTCATGATGGCAGATACCTCCTTTTCATCATTATGTAATACGGCCAACATAACCATAACCTTAAGATGCGAACAGATGAGAAAAATTCCATTATACAAGATATAATCAAATTAATTCAAAAAAGGACACCAAAATTATGGAGCAACTGTGGGAATTGGGTGGTTTTGTCCAGAGACTAGCGAAATAAAAGACGTACCTAATTCAAAATACATACCCAAACAGTAGCTTATGCAAGAATCAAGCAAGCCACACTATATACGAAGTTTACAAAAACTCGACAAGTTCGGTATCGACAGTTACAATTAACCTAAATGGAAAAAAGTGAAGTCTACAATACCAGCACGGAAATATGTAGAAAAACTGATATCGGAATGTTCACTTGACCTACGAACCTAGAACGAAGTGCACGGTACCAATAAACCTCAATTTGTTCCGAAAGTGGTATCAAACACTTCGTTTGGCCGATACAGGTCACATGAAGACGCCGAAACCACAAAACAACTCGCTTAGAAAGCAGGTATCGAAAACTTCAGTTGACATATACAAGGTATTTCACAATTCCTATCATAGGCTTCTAGGTGTTTTAGTGGGGGCTTAGTAAATGAGGATTTGATAACGAACCCATGACCGAAAATGTACCGTTTGGATGTAAAATAAGTTTCGAGATAGCATCACTTTCAAATATCTCCCACTTCACGGTACACACAAAAGCTGAGAAGAGGACGCCGTCGTCAATCCCTGTTGTAATTATGACATCACATGGCATTTTCGTCCGACTGCAACAACGTCTGCGGAAAACTGGAATGCTCGTGCAGCTCCAAGGACGTGCCGCTCTTTCGACTTTGAACAGGACGCCCTTCGCCACGTATAAGAGAACCCGACGACGAATACTCGAAACACTGCCCATGCAATGGGCTCCTGTCGAGCACAGAGGACGGGGTGTACGTGAAGCAGCAGGTTTTAAGGCGATCCGGTCTTCTTTTATATTGAAGCGGCACATTTCCGGACTTGAATTCCTTATCAACACATTATCTAAGTTCACTTTTCAGATGTTTCATGCTTCATCTGTCCAGTAGATTGGCACACAAAGGCATTGATGTCTGTTTTGATGGAGACACACTTCAATATGCACCCAAAATACCTTGGGATCACGTTAGATACGACACTTTCTTTTAAGAAGCGCCTGATACGAATATCTGCTAAACTCAAAACCAGAAATAATTTTCGCCGTAAACTCTGTGGCTCTCGTTGAGGATCGTCAGCATACACTCTCCGTGTATCAGCACTCGGACTGGTACACTCAGCAGCAGAGCACTCTCCGGTTCAATAGACCCAAAGTAAAAAAGGTAGATGTACAACTTAACGAGTCCATGCGCACTGATAGTGGGTCAATACGATCTACTTCCACATACTGGCTACCTGTCTTGAGCTACATGCCACCACCTGATGTCAAATGGAAGAGCGCGCTACCTCGTGAATACCAGAAGGTTGCTAATGCGACCGGCCATCCAATAACGGACAACGTACTCCCTGTGGAGAGAAAAGACTAAGATCAAGACATACCACTCTCATCACAACCAGGACTCTTAAGGAAACTGAATTCAATACCATCGAAGAATGGTAAAGCCGCTGCCAACAAAAGTATTCCCCACAATGTCTGAAGCCGCCTCCATCCGGCACACCCCGTGGGTTCACCCAGCCTCCGGCAATTTGGAATGCCTCGAACCGCATCCGATATGTCTGCAAGTGGGACAAATCTTCATTACCATCCTGCGACTGTGGTATGGAACGATAGATAGTTACTCATGTTGTATCGCCATGTCCAGCACGTGCCTACAAGGGCCCTTTCGAACATTTCCTGACAGCGACGAGTGATGTTATAAAATACATAAAAGACCTTGATAGTTGTCGTCATTTGTGTTATTTTATGCTGGAGAGCTGTGCTTAAATGCTGACGTGTAGCAGGTTTTTAATCTTTGTATATGTATTGCCATACGATAAATAAAATAAATAATCTCTACAGCATCTAGAAGCTTGTAATATACGGGGTGAGCACAAAGTCTTGTTGCCTTGATTATAACAATTTATTACAGAATAACCGTTTGACATAATAATTTACATTTCATGCCGTTAGACAGGTTAGTGTTACTAGTTTTCTTTAAGATCACTTACGTTAGTAAACCTCAACGTGTGCTCCCTACCAGGCGGTATTCCAGTTTCGTAACATGTATTGTGTCACAGTACCCACAGCAGCTTGCATCCTAGCTTTCAGTTCGTCAAGTCAAGGGGCGTAATGTCTGGAGAGCATGGTGGCCAAGGTGTTGGACCGTTCTCCTTCCAATCCACCGATCTGGAAATGTTTCATCCAGGAAATCACGCACTATCAAAGCCCAGTGGGGGAGGGGAGGGAGGGTCCATCTTGCTGGAAAAGTATCCATCGTTGACATTCTTCTAACTGTGGGGCAATGAACTGTCTCAAAACGTCTAAGTAAATGTTAGCGGTAATGGATTTTTCCGCAAAGGAAAACGGTCCAAAAATCTTATTATGCATGAGGCCGCACCAAACATTCACTTTTTCGCTGTCTCGCTGTAACTGTACAGTAGCATGTGGAGACTCTGAACCCCATATACGGACATTATGTCTATTTAACATTCCACTGACATGAAAAGTGGATTCATCGGTAAAGCATATGCGATTTAAGTAATCGTTTGCGCCATCAATCCTGTTGAGAATCTCAGTTGCAAATTCAGCACGTGTTAGCAAATCATTCGGTTGCAAGGCCTGCACGATTTGCTCTTTGTAAGCATGCAAGCTAAGCCTTTCATGAAGAATCTTCACCATACTTGCTTGCGGTATTTGAAGTTCACGTGAGGCTTGACGAGTATGCTAGACGGACTACGTTGAAACGGTTGCCGAACACGACTAACAGTTGCATCTCTCACACGAGGCGTGCCACTTCGAGAACGATCTTCAGCGCTGCCTGTTTCGTTAAACTTTGCATACCATCGCTTTATTGATTTAACGTCAGGATGGCTGCGTCCATAAGAAGCCCGAAATTTACGCTGAACACTGATGGGCGATTTCGTTTCGTGAAACCAAAGCACACATTGCGCTCTCTCCTGCTTCGACGCCATTTCGCAGCAACTAAAGTAACCCAACAGACCGCATCGGTGTTGTGGGGCACTAGCAACATCTATTGGTCACAACAACTAGTAACACTAACGTATGTAACGGCATAAAATGTAACTTATCATGTTATTCTGTTATAAATTTTTATAATTAGGGCAAGACTTTGTGCTCACCCTGTGTATTGTGAAACACAACGTGTAGCACAAAAATGGTTCAAATGGCTCTGAGCACTACGCGACTTAACTTCTGAGGTCATCAGTCGCCTAGAACTTAGAACTAATTAAAGCTAACTAACCTAAGGACATCACACACATACATGCCCGAGGCAGGAACCTGCGACCGTAGCGGTTGCTCGGTTCCAGACTGTAGCGCCTAGAACCGAACGGCCACTCCGGCCGGCTGTAGCACAAAAGAAGTCACCGACACTGCGAAACCAAAACTAGTTGCAAGAACTTTTAGTGAAAAGCTAGAACAAACTCCACAATTTCTAAAAATCTTCTCTCTCTGTCCTACTATCTAACACCTTACTTAAAGAAAACAACCAAAAACAAGTCCGCAACATCAAAAAATCAAAACTCGCAGAGCTATTATCGAAAACCTAATTTGACCGAAACAGCTACAACAAACTCCACCATCCACACAATTCTTAATCAGTTATCATTATCTGAAAGTAATGGCGCAAACCGCGAAACAAAACGATCCATTAACATCAGTTTTCGTATCAAAGTAAACAAAATTATGGACATAAATGAAACACCCAAGCCATATCTATTACAATAAACGAAAAAATCCGTAAAAACACACTTGTCAACCAAAGAATGCAGACCTTAAATCTAGACTGACACAAAGAGCGTGCATGCATCAGTCTTCAACACACACACACACACACACACACACACACACACACACACACACACACACACACTCCCTCTCATGAACAAAAAACCCAATCGACGATGATAGCAAGAATAATAAGTTAACAACAATCACGAATGGCCAGATTAGATTTATCGAACCAGAATACCCCCGAAAAGATAGCCAAACATTGTCATGAGAACAACGTCCCTGGTCCGGGACGCCAGCCGGTGACAACAGAGAAGAGATGGCTGTGAGAAGACGTCAGCCAGCCAGTTGCACACTGACCGGACCTCCCTCCAGGACGACAATGCGACAGCAGTGGCCCCTACGTGAAGAGGACATAAGCACCGCGCCCGACTGGTAGCGGCCCAGTAGAAGAGTAGCTTCGAGATAAGCGAGTTCTATAGCAGCATCGGCACTAGATACTTTGCTTGTACAATCTATATAGTAGCGACTTGGAATTGTATATCCTGAAGAACGTTGCTTATTTCGTATGTCGCCCTTTGCTTGCGACACATCTGTGCAGTAACAAAGTTAAGTATTGTAATCTTTTCCTTTTGTAATAAAACTCATTACTACGATTTGTTTGAATGTTCTCTAGCGATCTGAGAAAGCAGGTCTCCTAGACACCCCATATTTGACTATAAGGCTGGATTTAACATATTTGATAAATTCCTCACAAACAGGGCACCTGCCGTACTCGGCCAGCAGATCATACAGTTTCAAAAATTATGCCACTGTGGCCATACCATTACCTGTTACGGCATGCAATGACACACTACTGAATTTCCTCATCATATCCGTAACTAAAGCGAAATGCAGAGCAAAAATTAAATTGGCAACCATTTACTGCAGGCCTAGCTAACGGTTCCAAAGCGGAACACAAAGCTGTAGCTAATGATTACCGACACTACAAAGCTTCAAGCTCACAAATCTAATACGAAGCAGATGTAATATGCAACGCCTGCAAACAACAGTGCATCAGTCCAGTCACTCACTAACTCACTAACAAAACTCAAACGGAACTTTGACACATGAGCATTACAGAAGGCCAACGCATATAACAATAGACGCTCTTCAAACTAGATCCATTTCAGTTAAATCGGTCAACCGTGACGCCACATTAGACAACCCAGTTACGTTACAGGTCAAAGTCGACGACCGGTGCTGCGCGTTTTGATTGACACGAGAATTTGAATGTCATCGGCAAAACTCTATGTTTTCATTTATTCTTGTTGAACTTTTAATTTCCTTTCCAAAATTCTCTTTGGTTTCTATACTGATTGATCAATGAACAGATTGAGTAACATGGGATATGGTACAACCCTGTCTCACACCCTTCTGAGTCACTGCTTTCCTTTCGTGTTCTTCAACGCTTGTAACTGCAGACAGGATTCTGTGTAAACTATAGATAACCTTCTGTTCCTTGTATTTTATCTCTGCTACCATCAGAATTTCAGTTAGTGTTTTTCAGTCAACATTATCAAACGTTGTCTTTAAATATTCATATGTTGCAACCGTAGGATCATGTTTGTTTAGCATATCTTCTTATATGAGTCGATTGGCTCGTACATTTCCCCGGAACGCGAAATTATCTTCCCCTAGGTCGGCTTCTATGAGGTTTCCCATTTCTTGTCAAATAGATCAGTATTTTGAATCAGTGACTTAATGAACAGTTCGTGTGGTGGAGATGATGGAGGTTCACAGAAATTTATCCAGACTGTAAAACTGCCATTTTTTACATATATATGACGGTCTTTTTCGAGACGGAAACTGTATTTTACAGGGGGGACAAAAACTTATTACGGATGTCCATTTTTTTCGGAGGTACGACCGGTAAGGAAATTAAAAATAGGGAATGTTTTACTTGAAACGTTTCACTGTACTTTCTACCTGCTTCTCTACAAAGTTGTTGCACCACCTTAGATACTTGTCATAACGTTGTAGTAACTTTCCAATACTCTCGTCATGGAAGGCAGCCGCCTACGATTTCTGCCAGTTCTCTGCTGTCTGCAGTTCATTGTCTGTGTTCAGGTGCTGTCCTCATAGCCAGCAGCTCACGTGAATGAAAAGTTTGACAGACAGCCAGGTCCGGGCTGTATGGTGGGTGATCTAACACTTCCCATCTAAGCCGGCCGGTGCGATCGAGCGATTCTAGGCGCTTCAGTCTGGAACCGCGCGACCGCTCCGGTCACAGGTTCGAATCCTGCCTCGGCCCTGAATGTGTGTGATGTCCTTAGGTTACTTAGAACTGATGACCTCAGATGTTAAGTCCCATAGTGCTCAAGCCATTTGAACCATTTTTGAACTTCCCATCTAAAACGCTGCTTCAACGTTCCTTCATAATCGCTGCACTTGATGACATACATGTCAGTTATGTTATGGGGGCTGCATCAGATCTGGCGAAACACGTCGTCAAGAAGAAATCTAAAGGTAGGGTGGAATTCACACTTTGTGGGAGACTCTATTTGTTACGGACGTGTTTATGTGCTCACTTTGTGTTCAGAAGTGGAAAGTACGACGTCACTCAATCGACGGACGTACTAGAGACACTGCAGGACACGTCCGAGCAAAGCTTCATCAGATTTTCAAGCTGATCGGATCTTGAAAAAAAAAAAAAGTCTTTGTATACTGCAGAGAACTAATGGTAATGCATTAATTTCTAGAAGTCTGTGAGAAATCTGTAAGGAATAAAAGAATAGGGGCTGGTGTGGGGTGGTTCAAATGGCTCTGAACACTATGGGACTTAACATCTGAGGTCATCAGTCCCCTAGAACTTAGAACTACTTAAACCTAAGTAACCTAAGGACATCACACACATCCATGCCCGAGGAACGATTCGAACCTGCGACCGTATCGGTCGCGCAGTTCCAGACTGTAGGTGTGGGGTGGGGGAGTGGACAAAAGTCCCGTCTTCCTCCCCTTTAGGACGCCTGTGGTACAGTTGCTGTCGTTGTGGTCTTCAGTCCTGAAACTGATTTGATGCAGCTCTCCATGCTACTCTATCCTGTGCAAGCTTCTTCATCTCCCAGTACCTACTGCAACCTACATCCTTCTGAATTTGCTTAGTGTATTCATCTCTTCGTCTCCCCCTACGATTTTTACCCTCCACGCTGCCCTCCAATACTAAATTGGTGATCCCCTGATGCCTCAGAACATGTCCTACCAACCGATCCCTTCTTCTAGTTAAGTTGTGCCACAAACTCCTCTTCTCCCCAATTCTATTCAATACCTCCTCATTAGTTATGTGATCTACCCATCTAATCTTCAGCATTCTTCTGTAGCACCACATTTCGAAAGCTATTCTCTTCCTGTCCAAACTATTTATCGTTCCACTTCCATACATGGCTACAGTCCGTACAAATACCTACAGAAACGACTTCCTGACACTTAAATCTATACTCGATGTTAACAAATTTCTACATCTACATCTACATGATTACTCTGCAATTCACATTTAAGTGCTTGGCAGAGGGTTCATCGAACCACAATCATACTATCTCTCTACCATTCCACTCCCGAACAGCGCACGGGAAAAACGAACACCTAAACCTTTCTGTTCGAGCTCTGATTTCTCTTATTTTATTTTAATGATCATTCCTACCTATGTAGGTTGGGCTCAACAAAATATTTTCGCATTCGGAAGAGAAAGTTGGTGACTGAAATTTCGTAAATAGATGTCGCCGCGACGAAAAACGTCTTTGCTTTAATGACTTCCATCCCAACTCGCGTATCATATCTGCCACACTCTCTCCCCTATTACGTGATAATACAAAACGAGCTGCCCTTTTTTGCACCCTTTCGATTTCCTCCGCCAATCCCACCTGGTAAGGATCCGACACCGCGCAGCGGTATTCTAACAGAGGACGAACGAGTGTAGTGTAAGCTATCTCTTTAACGGACTTGTTGCATCTTCTAAGTGTCCTGCCAATGAAACGCAACCTTTGGCTCGCCTTCCCCACAATATTATCTATGTGGTCTTTCCAACTGAAGTTGTTCGTAATTTTAACACCCCGGTACGTAGTTGAATTGACAGCCTTGAGAATTGTACTATTTATCGAGTAATCGAATTCCAACGGATTTCTTTTGGAACTCATGTGGATCACCTCACACTTTTCGTTATTTAGCGTCAACTGCCACCTGCCACACCATACAGCAATATTTTCCAAATCGCTTTGCAACTGATACTGGTCTTCGGATGACCTTACTAGACGGTAAATTACAGCATCATCTGCGAACAACCTAAGAGAATTGCTGAGATTGTCACCCAGGTCATTTATATAGATCAGGAACAGCAGAGGTCCCAGTGGAACACCTGATATCATTTCAATGTTACTCGATGATTTGCCGTCTATTACTACGAACTGCGACCTTCCTGACAGGAAATCACGAATCCAGTCGCACAACTGAGACGATACCCTATAGGCCCGCAGCTTGATTAGATGTCGCTTGTGAGGAACGGTGTCAAAAGCTTTCCGGAAATCTAGAAATACGGAATCAACTTGAGATCCCCTGTCGATAGCGGCCATTACTTCGTGCGAATAAAGAGCTAGCTGCGTTGCACAAGAACGATGTTTTCTGAAACCATGCTGATTACGTATCAATAGATCGTTCCCTTCGAGGTGGTTCATAATGTTTGAATACAGTATATGCTGCAAAACCCTACTGCAAACCGAAGTCAATGATATAGGTCTGTAGTTCGATGGATTACTGCTACTACCCCTCTTAAACACTGATGCGACCTGCGCAATTTTCCAATCTGCAGGTACAGATCCATCGGTGAGCGAGCGGTTGTATATGATTGCTAAGTAGGGAGCTATTGTATCAGCGTAATCTGAAAGGAAGCTAATCGGTATACAATCTGGACCTGAAGACTTGCCCGTATCAAGCGATTTGAGTTGCTTCGCAGCCCTTAAGGTATCTACTTCTAAGAAACTCATGCTAGCAGCTGTTCGTGTTTCAAATTCTGGAATATTCCATTCGTCTTCCCTGGTGAAGGAATTTCGGAAAACTGCGTTCAGTAACTCCGCTTTAGCGGCACAGTCGTCGGTAACAGTACCATCGGCACTGCGCAGCGAAGGTATTGAATGCGTCTTGCCGCTTGTGTACTTTACATAAGATCAGAATTTCTTCGGATTTCCTAGTGGTTAGCACACTGGACGCGCATTCGGGAGGACGACGGTTCAATCCCACGTCCGGCCATCCTGATTTAGGTTTTCCGTGATTTTCCTACATCACTTCAGGCAAATGCCGGGATGGTTCCTTTGAAAGGGCACAGCCGGTTTCCTTCCCTAGTGCGAGCTTGTGCTCCGTCTCTAATGACCTCGTTGTCGACGGGACGTTAAACACTAATTTCCTCCTCCTTCGGATTTTCTACCAAATTTCGAGACAATATTTCGTTCAGAAATCTGTGGTACAGATGCAAACGAAATCGCAGCAGAGTTGTGCTCGTGCCAAGGTACTGTGAAGGGGTGCCGGCAGCGTGGGCGTCGCGGCAGCTGCACCCCCTCCCCCTGGCCGCTGCACCTGTCGCCTGGCCAGCGGCGATTACGCGCGACTTGTTGTGGGGTGCGCGCCTGCAGGGGCAGATTAGGGCGGCCGGGGCCCAGAATAATGGCTCGGCTTAATCTGGTTATTTGAGGAGCTAAGCCAACCGGGCTCCGGAAGGAGGCCAGTGGCGGTGGCGATGCTGCGGGCGGGAATTTTTCCCCCCCGTCCCCCTTCAAAACCCCCGCCCCTCGCGATTTTTTTCCAGCCGCCCCGCTAAAGCCGGGGCCGGCGTGCGGGCGGCGGCACGCGCGCCCCTGGCGGCTGCGCGCCGAGTTATCGCGCCGGCGGTGACGGCGCTTATCTGCGGCTGCCAGCCTCCAGCCTCCAGCGGCCGGGTGTGTACACAGCGCCGGGCACCTGCCGCTATCGCAGCCCCAGCAGCCGAGGAAAGCGCCGGCCGGCGGCCGGGGCGTGCCGGCGCACAGCCGCCGCCCTCTTCTGCCCGCCAAGGCAAACACCGGCACCCCGTTGCGTCAGCTCTGCGATCCCCAGCCATGACAACGACGATGCGCTGCTCCATATTTTGACAGCCCGTCCCGTTACTTAGTCCCGAGTGGTTATCTCGCATCTGTCCAGCTATGACCTAGAAAAAGCGGTCGACGATGAACAGTGGCGGAACAAGTTTCGAATCGCCACAACAGTTTAATTACAGACATCCTGGCAGCGCTGCGCTCGATCACAACTCACACTCCTCGCAGTTGACTGTGTTGTTGTTGTCATCATCAGTCCGAAACTCGTTTCGTACACGCTGAGTCGGAAGGAAAGGCACATTCTTCGACCGGTGATAATAGTATTGGTGATTCTGAACAAAAACTACAAACGAAAGTTACCCTTTTCCTACGAGCGGAAATGGAGAGACGTCTACAGACGTTAAAGTAACCTCTGGCGTGCCACGGGGGAGTGATATAGGACCATTGCTTTTCACAATATACAGGGTGTTACAAAAAGGTACGGCCAAACTTTCAGCAAACATTCCTCACACACAAAGAAAGAAAATATGTTATGTGGACATGCGTCCGGAAACGCTTACTTTCCATGTTAGAGATCATTTCATTACTTCTCTTCAAATCACATTAATCATGGAATGGAAACACACAGCAACAGAACGTACCAGCGTGACTTCAAACACTTTGTTACAGGAAATGTTCAAAATGTCCTCCGTTAGCGAGGATACATGCATCCACCCTCCGTCGCATGGAATCCCTGATGCGCTGATGCAGCCCTGGAGAATGGCGTATTGTATCACAGCCGTCCACAATACGAGCACAAAGAGTCTCGACATTTGGTACCGGAGTTGCGTAGACAAGAGCTTTCAAACGCCCCCATAAATGAAAGTCAAGAGGGTTGAGGTCAGGAGAGCGTGGAGGCCATGGAATTGGTCCGCCTCTACCAATCCATCGGTCACCGAATCTGTTGTTGAGGAGCGTACGAACACTTCGACTGAAATGTGCAGGAGCTCCATCGTGCATGAACCACATGTTGTGTCGTATTTGTAAAGGCACATGTTCTAGCAGCACAGGTAGAGTATCCGGTATGAAATCATGATAACGTGCTCCATTGAGCGTAGGTGGAAGAACGAAACTAAAATGAGCTCTAACATGAAAATTAAGCGTTTCCGGACACATGTCCACATAACATCTTTTCTTTATTTGTGTGTGAGGAATGTTTCCTGAAAATTTGGCTGTACCTTTTTGTAACACCCTATATAAATGACCTAGTAGATAGTGCAATTTTGTCATATGATGACATGATGGAGACCGTGGCTGTTGTTTGAAGACAAATGTTGATGGTGTTAGGACAGCAACCAGCCACAAATTTACTTTCAGTTCCTTTATTCAAAGGCTACCGTTACCGGTTTCGAATCGTTGTGATTCATCCTCCGGCGGTTTACATGCTTTCTTTATGACATGTGGTGTGTTTTTTTTTCAGATTAATTGTCCTAAGATATAAATAATACATAATTATAAACACGCCACACACAGATGGTTGCGTTACAGATTTTCGTTGCACGTGACTTACGTGAAACGTCGGTTTCGAGTGTTTGTTTTCATAAAATTCTTCCAGCAGATGTAAATGCATTCCCACTGCATTCTTATTGTTGCATACGTAAATTGTTCTCACTGAACACTTAATATTTTTCACTGAGATGATTTCTACCACGCACCACATGTTTTGATACATACAAAGAGCTTACAAACATGTATCACAGATGCTATGATATATCTAACATTTGACGATGATGTCCTATGTTTGGAAAGGATCATATATTCATTTACACAACCGTAATGCCTTTTACACTAGTACAGAAAGTTTGGAAAGGATCATATATTCATTTATACAACTGTAATGCCTCTGTGATACTCATATGTTTGTTAGCTCTTTGTATGTATCAAAACATGTGGTGCATGGTAGAAATCATCTCAGTGAAAAAGATTAAGTGTTCAGTGAGAACAATTTACGTGTGCAACAATAAGAATGCAGTGGGAATGCATTTACATCTGCTGGACGAATTTTATGAAAACAAACCCTCGAAACCGACATCTCACGTAAGTCACATGCAACGAAAATCTGTAACGGAACCATCTGTGTGTGGCGTGTTTATAATTATGTATTATTTATATTTTAGGACAATTAATCTGTAAAAACACACCACATGTCATAAAGAAAGCATGTAAACCGTCTGAGGATGAATCACAACGATTCTAAACCTGTAACGGTAGCCTTTGAATAAAGGAACTAGTAGATAGTGTCGGAAGTTCAATGCAACTTTTCGCGGATGATGCTGTAGTATACAGAGAAGTTGCAGCATTAGAAAATTGCAGCGAAATGCAGGAAGATTTGCAGCGGATAGGCACTTGGTCCAGGGAGTGGCAACTGACCCTTAACATAGACAAATGTAATGTATTGCGAATACATAGCAAGAAGGATCCTTTACTGTATGATTATATGATAGCGGAACAATCACTGATAGCAGTTACTTCTGTAAAATATCTGGGAGTATGCGTACGGAACGATTTGAAGTTGAATGATTATATAAAATTAATTGTTGGTAAGGCGAGTGCCAGGTTGAGATTCATTGGGAGAGTCCTTAGAAAATGTAGTCCATCAACAAAGGAGGTGGCTTACAAAACGCTCGTTCGACCTATACTTGAGTATTGCTCATCAGTGTGGGATTCGTACCAGGTCGGGTTGACAGAGGAGACAGACAAGATCCAAAGAAGAGCGGCCTGTTTCGTCACAGGGTTATTTGGCAAGCGTGATAGAGTTACGGAGATGTTTAGCAAACTCAAGTGGCAGACTCTGCAAGAGAGGCGCTCTGCATCGCGGTGTAGCTTGCTATCCAGGTTTCGAGAGGATGCGTTTCTGGATGTATCGAATATATTGATTCCCCCTACTTATACCTCCCGAGGAGATCACGAATGTAAAATTAGAGAGATTCGAGCGCGCCCGGAGGCTTTCCGGCAGTTGTTCTTCCCGAGAACCATACGCGACTGGAACAGGAAAGGGAGGTAATGACAGTGGCACGTAAAGTGCCCTCCGCCACACACCGTTGGGTGGCTTGCGGAGTATAAATGTAGATGTAGATGAAATTCCATGTAGGAAAGAATGTCTTGGCTGTAGCTTCCGTCGAAATGTTCGTAATTGGAGGAGCATCAGCCCAAGTGGTGTAGAAGTGGCGTGAAGACATCGGAATCCTATCCGACACACAGCTGTTTGGAAATCACGGGCGTCAGTCGCTTGACCCTCTTCGCCAGCACTCACGTGCGAATAACCCCAAAGCGCCATTATTCTACGAAGTGTTGTTACTGCTGACCACAGGTCGTTTTTCTGAAACCACACCTTATTCTCCACACACATATTGACTTAGTGGGCCCGCTGCTCACAGCACTAGGATTCCGATATGTCTTCACGGCAACTGACCAGTTGGGCTGGTACGGGCATTTCGACGGGAAAACAGCCAAAACATTCCTTACTACACGCAGCTTCTCGCTCGCAGTTTACGTACGCGTGCTCGAGTAAAGGACTGTACGGATGAGCTCAAATCAGCAATACAGAACCTGCCTACAGGAGCTGCAAAATGATTTGCATTTGACAGTGTACGTTTTCAACGTCTTTTTTGAGGAAATGTACACAATTGTTTACTTACTAACACCCACATTTGTCCTGTGCCCCGTTGTTTCCATTATCTTCTTCGGAAACTGTTAAGACCAGGTCACCTGTTCATATGAAGTGCTTAATAGCGGAACAAGTCCATTTTTGTTCATTTTGAGATACAGAGTCCTACAGTTAAATGAGCACTGAAAAATCTGCATTTGAGATACCAGAAATAATCAAGCATATGGCTTCTTGCTAGAAATGGACTTTTCTTTCTGTTTGTTTCGATCATTAATTTCAGAAGCATTATAGGCAGAAAAGTGGAGGTAATGGGCTTGTACCACTATTGAAATAAACCCTTCATATGACGTTGTCTGTTCATAATTACTATCACGCCTCAATGCATGTAACTTTCCTCCTGACTCACCCTCTGTAAGCTCGTCTATTTTGTCCAAGCTTCTTCGTCTTAGCAGGATTAATGCAACCTACATCCATTTCAACCCGATTACAGTACATACAGGAGTGTTCTACAGACATACCAGCGTTTGTCCATGGTACATGGCGTATGGAGGACACACAAATAGACATTCTGGCAAATGAGAGCGTTGAAAACAAATAAGGCGCCAGGTCCGGACGGAATCTCTATTTGGTTTTCCAGTCGTCGTAACTGCCCCCCCCCCTTATTGAGACCGAGCGAGGTGGCGCAGTGGTTAGCACACTGGACTCGCATTCGGGAGGACGACGGTTCAATCCCGTCTCCGGCCATCCTGATTTAGGTTTTCCGTGATTTCCCTAAATCGTTTCAGGCAAATGCCGGGATGGTTCCTTTGAAAGGGCACGACCGATTTCCTTCCACATCCTTCCGTAACCCGAGCTTGCGCTCCGTCTCTAATGACCTCGTTGTCGACGGGACGTTAAACACTAATCACCACCACCACCTTACTCAGATTACATTTATCGCGAATCTCTCACTCCCTGGCGACTGGATAAAACGGCAGGTAATTCCTGTATATAGGAATGGTAAAAGAACGGACCCAACGAATTACAGTCCACTATCCCTAACATAATGGTAAAACAGAGATTTAGGAACCAGGTTTTAAATTGTAAGACATTTCCAGGGGCAGATGTGAACTCTGACCACAATCTATTGGTTATGACCTGTAGATTAAAACTGACGAAACTGCAAAAAGGTGGGAATTTAAGGAGATGGGACCTGGATAAACTGAAAGAACCAGAGGTTGTACAGAGTTTCAGGGAGAGCATAAGGGAACAATTGACACGAATGGGGGAAAGAAATACAGTAGAAGAAGAATGGGTAGCTTTGAGGGATGAAGTAGTGAAGGCAGCAGAGGATCAAGTAGGTAAAAAGACGAGGGCTAGTAGAAATCCTTGGGTAACAGAAGAAATATTGAATTTAATTGATGAAAGGAGAATATATAAAAATGCAGTAAATGAAGCAGGCAAAAAGGAATACAAACGTCTCAAAAATGAGATCGACAGGAAGTGCAAAATGGCTAAGCAGGGATGGCTAGAGGACAAATGTAAGGATGTAGAGGCTTGTCTCACTAGGGGTAAGATAGATACTGCCTACAGGAAAATTAAAGAGACCTTTGGAGATAAGAGAACCACTTGTATGAACATCAAGAGCTCAGATGGAAACCCAGTTCTAAGCAATGAAGGGAAAACAGAAAGGTGGAAGGAGTATACAGAGGGTCTATACAAGGGCGATGTACTTGAGGACAATATTATGGAAATGGAAGAGGATGTAGATGAAGATGAAATGGGAGATACGATACTGCGTGAAGAGTTTGACAGAGCACTGAAAGACCTGAGTCGAAACAAGGCCCCCGGAGTAGACAACATTCCATTGGAACTACTGACGGCCTTGGGAGAGCCAGTCCTGACAAAACTCTACCATCTGGTGAGCAAGATGTATGAAACAGGCGAAATACCCTCAGACTTCAAGAAGAATATAATAATTCCAATCCCAAAGAAAGCAGGTGTTGACAGATGTGAGAATTACCGAACAATCAGTTTAATAAGCCACAGCTGCAAAATACTAACACGAATTCTTTACAGACGAATGGAAAAACTAGTAGGAGCCGACCTCGGGGAAGATCAGTTTGGATTCCGTAGAAATACTGGAACGCGTGAGGCAATACTGACCTTACGACTTATCTTAGAAGAAAGATTAAGGAAAGGCAAACCTACGTTTCTAGCATTTGTAGATTTAGAGAAAGCTTTTGACAATGTTGACTGGAATACTCTCTTTCAAATTCTAAAGGTGGCAGGGGTAAAATACAGGGAGCGAAAGGCTATTTACAATTTGTACAGAAACCAGATGGCAGTTATAAGAGTCGAGGGACATGAAAGGGAAGCAGTGGTTGGGAAGGGAGTAAGACAGGGCTGTAGCCTCTCCCCGATGTTATTCAATCTGTATATTGAGCAAGCAGTAAAGGAAACAAAAGAAAAATTCGGAATAGGTATTAAAATCCATGGAGAAGAAATAAAAACCTTGAGGTTCGCCGATGACATTGTAATTCTGTCAGAGACAGCAAAGGACTTGGAAGAGCAGTTGAACGGAATGGATGGTGTCTTGAAGGGAGGATATACGATGAACATCAACAAAAGCAAAACGAGGATAATGGAATGTAGTCGAATTAAGTCGGGTGATGTTGAGGGTATTAGATTACGAAATGAGACACTTAAAGTAGTAAAGGAGTTTTGCTATTTGGGGAGCAAAATAACTGATGATGGTAGAAGTAGAGAGGATATAAAATGTAGACTGGCAATGGCAAGGAAAGCGTTTCTGAAGAAGAGAAATTTGTTAACATCGAATATAGATTTAAGTGTCAGGAAGTCGTTTCTGAAAGTATTTGTATGGAGTGTAGCCATGTATGGAAGTGAAACATGGACGATAACCAGTTTGGACAAGAAGACAATAGAAGCTTTCGAAATGTGGTGCTACAGAAGAATGCTGAAGATTAGATGGGTAGATCACATAACTAATGAGGAGGTACTGAATAGAGTTGGGGAGAAGAGGAGTTTGTGGCACAACTTGACCAGAAGAAGGGATCGGTTGGTAGGACATGTTCTGAGGCATCAAGGGATCACCAATTTAGTATTGGAGGGCAGCGTGGAGGGTAAAAATCGTAGGGGGAGACCAAGAGATGAATACACTAAGCAGATTCAGAAGGATGTAGGTTGCAGTAGGTACTGGGAGATGAAGAAGCTTGCACAGGATAGAGTAGCATGGAGAGCTGCATCAAACCAGTCTCAGGACTGAAGACCACAACAACAACAACATCCCTAACATCGGTTTGCTGCCGAATTTTTCAGCGTATTCCAAGTCCGAAAATAATAAATTTCCTTGAGACAGAAAGGCTTCTGATCACAAACCAGCACTGTTTTAGAAAACGTCGCTCTTGCGATGCTCAGAGTGTCCTTTTCTCGTAAGATAGTCTTCGAACCACGGCTGAAGGGCAGCAGGCAGATTCCATATTCCTAGATTTCCGGAAATCGTTTGAAAAAATGACCCAAAAGTTACGATCGGACGGAATGAGTTCCCAGATATGTGACTCGAAGATTTCGTAAGTAACAGAAACAAGTACGTTGTCGGGGACGGCGAGTGTTCATCAAAGACAACGGTATCTTCAGTAGTGGCCCAGAGGAGTGTGAGAGGACCACTCTTATTCACTATATACATAAATGAGCTGACTGATGGGGCAAGCAACGATCTGCAACTGTTTTCTGCTGATACTAAGGTGCACTGAAAAGTGTCGTCGTTGAGTGACTGTGGGAAGATACAGGGTGACTTGGACACAATGTCTATTTACGATATTACAGTGCCTGTGTTATTCTGAATTTCAATGCAAAATTCCTTTGGACACGCATGCACGTCCAAAGGAACAGACACTGTGGCGACTACAGCTGTTAAGAAATACATTTGATGTACTTGCAATTGAGAAAATGGACAACCATCAGCTGTAGAATGGAATGAAGACAATGAAAATTTCTGCCGGACCCGGACTCGAACCGTGATTTCCAGCTTATTGCGAGCAGTCGCCTTACAATTTGGCTATCCGTGCATGCCTGACGGCCAGACCGAAACCTCCATAAGTCGCCAGCCATGCATCTACAACCTGTACTTGTACATCCATTATGTACATTACCGTACAGGTGAGACATTTCACTTGAAAGTCGCTTGCTCGGTGTCAGCGGATACATACGATATTGCAGTGCCTGCGTTATGCTGTCGAAAGGAACTTTGCATCGTAATTCAGAGTAAAAAAGGAACTACAATATCGTGGTGATTGGCACTCACTGGACTTATTCGGTGAACACGTTAGTGTGTAGACCATATGAACAGTTATTCGGAGCTATTCGCTTTGCCATAGGATTATTTGAGCTGAGTGTGTTATATAGTTTTAGGTTTGAGTTAATCTGATTTTATTCAAAGAGTTTAGCGGTTACCACTGGCCAACTTTCATTGCCAAAACTGATTACGTCGCCAGTATTTGAGGCGAATTGTCTAGTTCCTTTCTGTCGGGTTTGAACACTGACCACTGTTGGTAGTATGTGAATATTATAGTGCTGCACTGCACACTGCACTCCGCCTTCAGGCCGAAAGTGGCCTATCGGGACCATCCGACCGCCGTGTCATCCTCAATTGAGGATGCGGATAGGAGGGGCGTGTGGTCAGCACACCGCTCTCCCGGTCGTTACGATGGTTTTCTGTGACCGGAGCCGCTACTATTCGGTCGAGTAGCTCCACAATTGGCACCACGAGGCTGAGTGCACCGTGAAAAATGGCAACAGCGCATGGCGGCCTGGATGGTCACCCATCCAAGTGCCAGCCACGCCCGACAGCGCTTAACTTCGGTGATCTCAAGGGGGAACCGGTGTATCCACTGCGGCAAGGCCGTTGCCATTTTTGTGCTGGTTATGTGTAATTTATTTTGTACTCATGATTAATAAAGCTCACTTTTACTACTTGCTATTTTAGTTTATACCATGTATGCATAATTTAAAACCAAGTTACGCACATTGGTACATTCACTCTTGGCTGAGATATGCCTTCTACCTAACTCCGTATTTGGCAATTTGTTTCTAATCTCGACATCTTAATGAGACAATCGCCGCCAGTTTATGAGAGTTCAAATAATGTTTCTATGATTTACGTAGAGGTTATATTGCATATGGTCTTTATAGTTTCTCAATAGGTGTTGTGATCTTGTGTGCTTAAAGTTGTTAAATGACCTGTTAACTAAACGATTATTGGTGTTTGATGTATTACTCTGGAACAATTTTTTGTTAACTGAAATATTTTTCGTCAGTTCTAGTAGTACCTGAGTTCATACTGTACTTCATTGAATTTGAGACAGAACTACCTGAGTGAAAATCTATTCAAAGTCACATTTTGAAATCTGAAATTAATATTTATCAAACTTGAAATTCTGAATGTTTCTCTTATATTGTCACAAATAATTACATATATTTCAGTGCGTCAACTTTCACGTGTCATAAAAAAGTTTGCACAAATTTTTAAATAATATCAGTTTATTATTTCTGGTGACGTGTTAAGTTTGTTGTGGCTGGGCACGTTACCATTCCTTGCTCCTCGCTTGGCAAGTTTTCAATCAAATGTAATAGAGGCATACAGAGAAAGGGATTCAAGAGTGAATGTTCAACCATTGTCTTGATTTCCCTCCGTTCATCAGTAGAACTTGTAGGTTTATAAGGCTCCGTTATGCTGAATTATTCGAGCTTTCTGGAAGTCGTTGATACTGCACTTCATAGAAAACACTCTGACAAACCTTTGCTAGATGGTCCCTTTCGCTGCACAGCTGTAAGAGTAGCTACTACATGTGTGAGAAACGTAATTCACCATTAACAGTTCTAATAAGTAGACTGTTATTAATTAAATCCACGTGGAAATATTCCAAATTCTTCCTAATAAACTAAATTGTGTAATACGTCACTGTAAAATATATTTTAACGTTTCTTTTGGGGCGGCTTCACCGCAGAGCCCTTAACTAAGAGCCAAACGTGCTCTAAGGGGAAAGATGGATAATATTTAATACGTACGTCCATTTCACTGATCTCTGTACTACCTGAATGTAGAAGCTGGTCCTGGAGAACGGTACCTACTATCATGTGTAGTACTAACAGTGAAACACGGAGCAGGTAACGTTACGGTACGAGGTTTTTTTGTTTTCGTGGTTAGGGTGTGGTCCCGATATTGCGCTTAAGAAAACCCTAAATGCCGAAGAACATGAGCACATTTCGGAGATAATGACTGTTCGTACTTGCACAATGTGCCCTGTCATAGAACAGCATCTGCAAAACACTGGTTCGTGGACAAGAACTTCGCTGGAATGGAGTGGCATCCCCCGTGGTACCTTTGGGATGAGTTAGAACGTCGACTTCGCTCCAGACCCCTTCATCAATGGGGCTGCTATTCTTCTACGGGACTTATACACGTCACTGAAAGTCCACAGCAGAGTTCAAGCTATCATAAAGGCGAAGGGATGACATAGCTCATACTGATGTCCAATAAGAGCTATTTGGATACTTTTGAGCAGATAGTGTTTTACCCAGAATGTATTACCTAGAGATGTAGATAATCTTCATGAAAACTCGGTAATTGTTGAGCAGTTTAGCGAAATACAGGATGTTTCACATGGCACGCAAATGCTGTCTCCGGCTTAGTCGGAAAACCATTACCCTCATAGACAGCGCCATGCCACCACCACCACCACATGGCACTGCGTCCCATTGCTCGGATAGTGTCGCAGGTGCCGTATCGGATTTAGTCGAGAACTAAACTGGACGAGATATCAGGGGACATGCAAAGAAATCTGAGGAAGTCGCTGTACCGTTTATCATTTCAAACTGGTGTGTCAGTACCGTGAAATGAGGCGAATAGAAACAAATTTCAGCTTGATAAAGACAAATATGACAATTTTAAAAATAAATGTGTAAACCAATATTACATGGATTTATAATTTTTGTACCTAACTTTAGACTTATTGTTAGATTTGGGATCTACCTCATACTTTTATTAAACATAAAAGAAAATAAACAAATACTTGTCGTTTCCATTGAGCCCCACAGAGCGGCGATCAGAAACAGCAGTGTAAAACATTTTATTTTTCTATTTCTTGGTGTTTGGTATGAACGGTTACACGTATAAATCTGTTTCGGCACTAGAAGCATAAGAAACAAGATTTACATTGTTCAAAAAAAGTTTTATGCATTACTAAAACAAATAAATATTGCATGAATTGTGTTTTCTATTTTTGCCAAAAAAATGTCTTCTAACATTAAATTAATGAGCTCGGTTTGTTTGTTAATACTGCAAGGAACTGACTTCATGTTTAAAACTGAAGGCTTTGAAACCTAAGTCGTACGTCAAGAAGTGACGAAGATGTTTCTAACAATATCTTCTCGACTAAAAAATAACTCATCCGTGAAACGTGTTTAATCGACAACATTTTTTTAAAAAAAAAGACTTAACATTTGCGTTCTAAATAAATAATTTCGAAAACACACAATCTAAATGACTACTTATTTTTCCTTATACTTCAATCAAAGAACAATGTCCTGGGGGTCGGAATTGTGCCAAACGGTTCCTGATTTAAGTCAAATTCTTGGTATTCTTAATAATAAAAACTGACGATTACTGTTTATGTCCACCCCAAGAATTCCGAAAACACAACCGCTGTAACACAAGTCAGATTAAAGTACAGTTTAAAATGAGCTTTTGGTTAATGAAACGGAACTGCAGTTTTGTTCATCACGTACAAAAATTAAAACAACATATTTTAGATGGATACTTACAGATGAATTTCGAAGGTTTCAAATTCAGCACGACATGCGATATTTATCACAGACTGAAAAATACATAATTGACAATGTCGCTAACTTTGATATTCGTAATATCTCTGTTATGTTGGTTCACTACCAACGTAGACAAACAGTTATTTTAACGATATTGCCATTTGTTTTCCGACACGATAGCACAGAAGTTTTTTGGAACTTTCATTTCTCTTCACCCCATTTTCCGCTAGCATCCGATCACAGACCTGTGGCCAGACTTACAGATTAAAGATAGTGCAGTGACCATCGAAATGAGATACTGTTGCTCGACGTCGGTGTTGCTGCTGGCTATTTAAGTCTGTGCTCGTTAGAGACATTGAACCTAAATTCTTTTTATGTTGAAGTATGGCGTCATTTACAGCGGCAATTCAACGTACATAGCAGTTGTCGTTTGAGTCCCGAAAGTTGTTATGGCTTACATAGAATGCCACTGCGTGATGGGAACATTAGTGTAACTGTTGCGGTCGGAATTACTGGACTGACCTTTGTCACGACACCATAACTTGAGATAGATGTATGAAGAAAACAGTGGGAAACTTTTCAGAGAACTATCATCTAGCAAAAGCGCCTTCGGTTATTTCGTACAGTACAATGACGGAGCACGCACTGTAATGTCTCACTGAAAAAAGGGTATTTCAAGAACTTCACCATCATACGCAGACCGTGAATAAACGTTGTCATTTTTTAACAGATTTATACCGTATCTTTGTACTCGGGTATTACGGCATTTCTGAAGTCCGAAAATTACCTCTTTGGGAAAAAATATGGAGTTCGTAAACAACGATCATTTGAAACCTAGCTCACTCTGTTCGTCCACGATACCTAGAAACATATAGATACAGGTGCCCAGTTTGATATCGTGTTCCGTCACTTGCGGAAGACGTTGAGTACAGTCCTTCGCCGTCACCTGGTAATGTGGGTGTACGGAATGTAAGACATGATTTTTGACTGGATTCAAGATACCTAGTTGTCGAAATAGTGTCCAACTTTCTTAACGAAGGAAAATATTCAGACATAAATACACTCCTGGAAATGGAAAAAAGAACACATTGACACAGGTGTGTCAGACCAACCATACTTGCTCCGGATACTGCGAGAGGGCTGTACAAGCAATGATCACACGCACGGCACAGCGGACACACCAGGAACCGCGGTGTTGGCCGTCGAATGGCGCTAGCTGCGCAGCATTTGTGCACCGCCGCCGTCAGTGTCAGCCAGTTTGCCGTGGCATACGGAGCTCCATCGCAGTCTTTAACACTGGTAGCATGCCGCGACAGCGTGGACGTGAACCGTATGTGCAGTTGACGGACTTTGAGCGAGGGCGTATAGTGGGCATGCGGGAGGCCGGGTGGACGTACCGCCGAATTGCTCAACACGTGGGGCGTGAGGTCTCCACAGTACATCGATGTTGTCGCCAGTGGTCGGCGGAAGGTGCACGTGCCCGTCGACCTGGGACCGGACCGCAGCGACGCACGGATGCACGCCAAGACCGTAGGATCCTACGCAGTGCCGTAGGGGACCGCACCGCCACTTCCCAGCAAATTAGGGACACTGTTGCTCCTGGGGTATCGGCGAGGACCATTCGCAACCGTCTCCTTGAAGCTGGGCTACGGTCCCGCACACCGTTAGGCCGTCTTCCGCTCACGCCCCAACATCGTGCAGCCCGCCTCCAGTGGTGTCGCGACAGGCGTGAATGGAGGGACGAATGGAGACGTGTCGTCTTCAGCGATGAGAGTCGCTTCTGCCTTGGTGCCAATGATGGTCGTATGCGTGTTTGGCGCCGTGCAGGTGAGCGCCACAATCAGGACTGCATACGACCGAGGCACACAGGGCCAACACCCGGCATCATGGTGTGGGGAGCGATCTCCTACACTGGCCGTACACCACTGGTGATCGTCGAGGGGACACTGAATAGTGCACGGTACATCCAAACCGTCATCGAACCCATCGTTCTACCATTCCTAGACCGGCAAGGGAACTTGCTGTTCCAACAGGACAATGCACGTCCGCATGTATCCCGTGCCACCCAACGTGCTCTAGAAGGTGTAAGTCAACTACCCTGGCCAGCAAGATCTCCGGATCTGTCCCCCATTGAGCATGTTTGGGACTGGATGAAGAGTCGTCTCACGCGGTCTGCACGTCCGGCACGAACGCTGGTCCAAATGAGGCGCCAGGTGGAAATGGCATGGCAAGCCGTTCCACAGGACTACATCCAGCATCTCTACGATCGTCTCCATGGGAGAATAGCAGCCTGCATTGCTGCGAAAGGTGGATATACACTGTACTAGTGCCGACATTGTGCATGCTCTGTTGCCTGTGTCTATGTGCCTGTGGCTCTGTCAGTGTGATCATGTGATGTATCTGACCCCAGGAATGTGTCAATAAAGTTTCCCCTTCCTGGGACAATGAATTCACGGTGCTCTTATTTCAATTTCCAGGAGTGTATAAGTCTGGATATAGCCCAAGATAGTGTTGTTGTTGTTGTTGTGGTCTTCAGTCCTGAGACTGGTTTGATGAAGCTCTCCATGCTACTCTATCCTGTGCAAGCTTCTTCATCTCCCAGTACCTACTGCAACCTACATCCTTCTGAATCTGCTTAGTGTATTCATCTCTTGGCCTCCCTCTACGATTTTTACCCACCACGCTGCCCTCCAATACTAAAGTGGTGATCCCTTGATGCCTCAGAACATGTCCTACCAACCGGTGTGTTCTTCTTGTCAAGTTGTGCCACAAACTCCTCTTCTCCCCAATTATATTCAATACCTCCTCATTAGTTATGTGATCTACCCATCTAATCTTCAGCATTCTTCTGTAGCACCACATTTCGAAAGCTTCTATTGTCTTCTTGTCCAAACTGGTTATCGTTCATGTTTCACTTCCATACATGGCTACACTCCATACAAATACTTTCAGAAATGACTTCCTGACACTTAAATCTATACTCGATGTTAACAAATTTCTCTTCTTCAGAAACGCTTTCCTTGCCATTGCCAGTCTACGTTTTATATCCTCTCTACTTCTACCATCATCAGTTATTTTGCTCCCCAAATAGCAAAACTCCTTTACTACTTTAAGTGTCTCATTTCCTAATCTAACTCCATCAGCATCACCCGACTTAATTCTACTACATTCCATTATCTCCGTTTTGCTTTTGTTGATGTTCATCTTATATACTCCTCTCAAGACACTGTCCATTCCATTCAACTGCTCTTCCAAGTCCTTTGCTGTCTCTGACAGAATTACAATGCCATCGGCGAACCCCAAAGTTTTTATTTCTTCTCCATGGTTTTTAATACCTACTCCGAATTTTTCTTTTGTTTCCTTTACTGCTTGCTCAATATACAGATTGAATAACATCGGGGAGAGGCTACAACCCTGTCTTACTCCCTTCCAAACCACTGCTTCCCTTTCATACCCCTCGACTCTTATAACTGCTATCTGGTTTCTGTACAAATTGTAAATAACCTTTCGCTCCCTGTATTTTACCCCTGCCACGTTTAGAATTTGAAAGAGAGTATTCCAGTCAACATTGTCAAAAGCTTTCTCTAAGTCTACAAATGCTAGAAACGTAGGTTTGCCTTTCCTTAATCTTTCTCCTAAGATAAGTCGTAAGGTTAGTATTGCCTCACGTGTTCCAGTATAGTGTTACAGGACCATTAATTTTCACCTTTTATACAGGGTGAACAAAAAAATAGAAAAGAAAAGAAACCATCGACGCCGGCCCCTGTGGCCTTGCGGTTCTAGGCGTTTGAGTCCGGAACCGCGCTGCTGCTGGGATCGCAGGATCGAATCCTGCCTCGGGCCTCGGGCATGGATGTGTGTGCTGTCCTCAGGTTAGTTGCGTTTAAGTACTTCTAAGTCTAGGGGACTAATGACCTCAGATGTTAAGTCCCATAGTGCTCAGAGCCATTTGAACCATTTGAAGCCACCGACGTGCTTTAGGAACAGATTCCTTACACACAAACAAGAAGAAAAATCTAGTAAACGCGGACTCTAAAATGCATACTTTAAGAGATATGAGAACTTGTTCATCTTCTATACAGTGACAAGTGATGGGCTTCCCCCTACCACCCTGTCGGACCTCCTGCTGTCCGGAGTAGTGCAGTAGCTCGACCTAGCATGATCTCCAAAAGTAGTTGGAAGTCTTCTGTAGAAATATTGATCCATGTTGCTCTACAGTGGCCATAATTGCGAAAGTGTTTCCGGTGCTGTATTTTGTGCGCGAACTAACCTCTAGATTATGTCCCACAAGGGTTAGATGGCATTATGTGTGGCCAAATCATTCGCTGAAATTGTCCAGAATGTTTTTCAAAGAAATCACTAACAACTGTGGTCCGTTGAAATGGCACATTGTCATCCATAAAAATTCCATTGTTGTTTGGGAACATGAAGTCCATGAATGTCTGTAAATGGTTTCCAAGTAGCCGAACATAACCATTTCCAGTCCATGATCGGTTCATTTGGACCAAAGGACCCAGCACTTTCCACGTAAACACAGCTCACACCATTACAGAGCCACCACCAGGTTGCACAGTGCCTTGTTGACAACACCACACTAGAATCCTGCCATCACTTCTTACCAACTGAAATCTGGACCCACATGACCAGGCAAAGGTTCTCCAGTCGTCTGTGGTCCAACCGACATGGTCACGAGTCTAGAAGAGGAGCTGCAGGCGGTGTCGTGCTGTTAGCAAAGCCAATCGTGTCAGTCGCCTACTGCCATAGCCCATTAACACCAAATTTCGCCTCTCTCTCTCCTAATGTGTGCTTCAGTCGTTGTTGCCTGTCTATAAGCACTGTAAACTCCACGCAAACGCCGATGTGCTCGGTCGTTAAGTGATGGCCGTCGGTCACAGCATTGTCCGTGGTGAGGGGTAGTGTCTAATATTTGATATTCTCCGCACACTTCTGACACTGTGGATCTGGGAATATCGAATCCCTAACGATTTGTGAAAGTGAATATCCCATGCGTCCAGCTCCAACTATCTTTCCTCTTTCAAAGCCTGTTAATTCCCGTCGTGCGGCCATAATCACGTTGCAACCCTTTTCACATGAATCACCTGAGTACAAATAACAGCTCCGCCAGTGCACTGCCCTTTTGCACATGGTATACACGATACTACCGCCATTTGTATATGTGCATATCGCTGTACTGTGACTCGTCACCTCAGTGTACATCTCTTCTATTGTAAGCAATTTTCTTGCCGTATTTTGGGCGGAGGTAGTAGGCCTATAGACTAAAACAAGAAAAAAAAATCCAACAAACATAGGATCTAAAATGCATAACTTAAGACCACTTGTTCAGTAGAAGAGGTAAGCTTCACACCAGCGATGATCAACAGCTGCTCATAGCTCTTAACGTATACGTTTTAGTGTTTATGTTTACTGCACATTTTTTCTTGTTTAGGTGAAAGGAACTTGTACCTAAAGCTTGTCGGTGTTTTTCCGGGGCACCCTCTATACGTAACCTAGTGGATAAGTCGGAAGTTCCATTGCCCCTTTTCGGATATGAGTCTGTTGTATGCAGAGAAGTCGTTAAAAGTAGAAAATTGCAGCGAAATGCAAGAAAATCTTTAGCGAATCAACACTTGGTGCGGGGATTGGCAGTTGACCCTCAACATAAACAAATGCAACGTATTGTGTGTAATTAGGGAGCAAGACCCATGATTGTGTGATTACACGATTCCCGAAACATCACTGGAAACAGTAACAAACATAAAATATATTTAAAGAGGAAGGACCACATAAATCCATTCATAGGTAACACAGCTGTCAGACTAAGATTCACTCGAAAAATCGTCGGGAACAGCATCCCAAAAAAGATAGCATAGGGAACCCTCGTTCCACCAATATTTGAATTTCACTAGTAATCTCGGATCCGTAACAGATTTGATTGATAGAGGAAAGAGAGAATATCGAAAGAAAAGCAGCGAGTTTCATTACCAGTTAACTGAGCAGGCGTGTAAGCGTCATGTGGATGCGTCCGCAGCTGGTGATGTCGCGGTCGCATTCTCGCTTTCGGAGCACGGGGTCCCAGGTTAGGTTCCCGGCGGGCTCAGATATTTTCACCTGCCTCGAGATAACTGGGTGTTTGTGATGTCATCAGTATTTCATAATCATTCATGAAAGTGGCGAGATTGGACTGAGCAAAGGTTGGGAATTTGTACGGGCGCTGATAACCGCGCAGTTGAGCGCCCCACCAACCAAACACATCATCATGTGGGTGCTCGGTGGCAGAAAATAGACGAGAGGGCTTGCGTATCACCGAGTAGTTAACTGTTGAAGTTACGAGAGCGAACGTTCATAGAATAGCGAACAGTTTATTGCTTCCTCCTACATGTACCCTGCAAAAAGACCAGAAAAGTGAAATTACAGAGATTGGAGCACACACGGGACCTACCAACACTATTCGGAAGGAATAGCAGGGAGGGGTATGATAGCGGTGCGCAAAGCACCCTCCGCCACACACCGTAAGGTGGCTTTCATAGTATAGACGTACACTTATTAGGTTGGTGTATAAGTTCGTAGCGTTTTCCATAAGTTAATAAACACAAGAGATACACATAACACATCAAAATTATGTTATTTATCTTCATTATTTACAACAGCCTACCAGCGCACCTGTAAATTTACGATTTTACAACTTTAGAAATCACGTTGTTTTGAGAACTCGTCAGGCCGTGTTCTGAGCGCATTTTGATTCAGAAAGGAAGTTCCTTCAAGGTTCTACGATGGAGAACGGAAAAGGTGAAAATCTGAGGACGCAAGGTTAGGTGAGGGGGTGCGGAATGACTCCCAACTCCCCTCCGATTAGCGTTGTCAATCTAACACAATGCGAGCGGGCGTTAGCGTGGAGTAGCATCACTTCAAGCAGTCTTCCTGGTCTTTGAACTTGGACTGCGTCTGCAAGACGTCTCAGTTGTTGACAATACATGACAGCAATGATGTTTTACACCTTGGGGTAGGAATTCGGAGTACACCACACCGTCGCTGTTCCACCAGATGCATAACATTATCTTTTGTGGACGCGTGCAGGTGTTTGACGGGAAGTTGGTACTTTTTTGGTCTCAAGCATTCCTTTCTTTTCCGTCTGTTAAAACAAAGACGCCATTTCTCGTCACCAGTAACGACACAGGAGATGAAGAGCCGATGTGGTTCACTTGTCAACTGACGACGAGCAAGCAGAGATGCACTTTGGCCACCCGCTGATTTTTGTGATTTTGGCGTAGAGTACGCGGTATCCATAAACCCAATTTCTGAACCCTCCCCATTGCATGCAAATGTCGCACGACGGTGCCATGATGACAGTTCGTCACATTTGCCAGTTCTCAAGTTCACTGAAGTGCATCATTGTGGATTAATGTGTTTAAACGATATTCGTTAAACCCCGAAGTTCTTCGTGAACGTAGGGAGTCACTATTTGAAAAACGATCCTTCTTAAAAACGAGCAAAGCGTTTTGTTGCCGTACTCCGTCCAGTGGCATTACCCAGATACAGGCGCAAATGCAACTGGTTGCTACTGCCACTCCTCTAGTGAACTCCAACGATAAAATATTTCAGAAATTTTGCAATTTCTCCATTTGGCACTCCATTTTCTAGCGTCCATATCTCCAGTCACTACCTTCAAGTGACGAAATTACAATATGTAAACCCAAATAGCAACAGTGAATTACAAATAAAAAATGACAATCGGTAAATAAATCCATAGCAACCGGAGTACTAACATTCCAAAGAAAAACGCTACGAATTTATACACCAACCAGAATACAATAGCCAGTTGCAGAACCGATATCGAGTAACAGTATTGGTCAGCAGACGCGCTACTGTCGCTTTGTAAAGATTCAATTTGTATTTGTGCACACCTCTGTGAGCAGATTGCACTGTCAGCCTCAAGAGCTTTATAGTGCTACTTTCTCGGGATGCTCTCCAGGGCGATCCAAATATTTCTAAATCTTATAACATTTCCGATAGTATTATTGTTGTTACTCATAACGATGATTTCTGCATCTTTTTATCATCAGTAGTGCCTTGTCTGAGCAAACCCCATCAATTTTGTTCAACAGGTGTCTGCACTGCTCGCGTGATATGTTTTTTATGAATTACACGTACTTGAAGTTTTGTCTCATATAGTATCTAATTTATCGATTTATGCTGAGTCTCGTGGCGTTTCATTGTACAACATGAGCAAAATGAAAGAAACAGAGCAGTATAACCTTTCTAACCAGCCTGCCACTCATAGCGCTAGACACAGTCTCCGTATAACTGTGACGAATGTTAGCTACCACGTCGGCCAGCAAACTGTTCAATAACAACTCCAAACCGACCAGCTTTTATCAACATCAAGACGCACCAATATAGTGTTTCAAGCCCTCGAAAGCAACCTGCAGCAGTAGGAAGAACGAGGCACACCTCTGCACAAATTACGCTACCCACGAACAGCCAGCCACCAAGAAATTTAGGGACTGATGACCTTAGCAGTTAAGTCCCATAAGATCTCACACACATTTGAACATTTTTTTTGAACCAAGAAATTCCAGTTGACAAGTACCAACTATGGACAAGAATCGTGAATACGGACCTTGAAAGAATTCTCATGAGTGATATCTAAATACTTGTTTTTCATGAATTACTAATTTATATTGGATGTACAGGATGTTAGGGATATAAGTGCAGATATTTTTATTGGTGAGTGGGGGCAGTGTGAACCACATTAGATCAGTGTTTACTTCATTTTCAGGGTAATAATTACAGCTATTAGATGCAGTACATTTTTAAATTGGGTAGTGCCCCCAAACACACTTGCCAAGAGGAAGCCATTAATTCTTATTTTCCCCTGGACAGCAGGTCAGGTGTTGAAGTGTGGACACATGGATGCAAAACAGCTAGTCTACACTGACAGGTGCGGTCCACTTCATCAGGCAGTAAATTATGTGATGTGTTTGTGAGAAACGTGTTTGACACAGAGAAAATCAGCCAACACACTGATTTGTGTACATATTAAAGCACCACTTGTAAAAGTCTGCACTTACAGCTGTACACTATATACACAGACTAAGCCACTTAAATCTTTCAGCGCAAGCATCTCTGGAACAAAAGTAGATATTGAAAAACGTCTTTCACTGATATGAATAAAACAAAGGCTCATGGAAATAAATACTATGATACATTCTAAAACGTAAGCAAATTTTAGTTTCAACACAAGCATACGTTTTTTTTTTAAATGGACACCCCACATTATTTCTACGCAACCAATAACATGAAAAACACAAAAAGAATGGAGTTGGTTGCATCACTATACGTCAATTACATCACGAGAAATAGCAAAGCGGAGCTGACACTGTACATAAACAAAATGCGCGGCTATGGCACACCTCGAGATGCAAGCGTGAACCCCACGTTTCTCACAGTCGTGATGTGACTGACGTACGTAATCTTAATTTCACTTCTGTCAAGAGGGCCGAAAGTAATAATAAAATTCCTGTCACAGACATTGATAAGCGAGGATCACAGTTGCATCTCAGGAGTGGAATAGCGGTGCGTTTCGTTTGTTTCAAACGTCAGCTTCGTTTTGCAGTTTCGCGGGATGTAATTGACGTACTGCGATGCAACCAACGCCACTCTATTTGTGATTTTTCGTGTTACTGATTCTCTAAGACATAAGATTGGGCGTCCATTTAAAAAAAAAAACTGAAGTGTCTTGAAACTCATATTTGTTTACGTCTTAGAATGTATCGTTGTATTTACTTATACGAGCTCTTGCCTTACACTCATACCCGTGGAAGTCGGTTTTCAATATATGTTATTGTTCCAGGACATTTTGCTGAAACGTTTCTGGTGAACCAGGAGCCACTGATGAACATCCTGTGGTTGTTCAGGGATACTTAAGGATGCCTTCTGAGTAATTTGGTGTAAGGACAATTGGCTTTCCAGCTGAATCGAACTGGAAATGGTGCAGAATAGAGAAAATGACGACAGTATGCGCTGTGTGTCTCGTTTCCACTCGCTGGCAGCATCTGCTGTTGACAACTGTAATGCCATCTTTAACTTATTGCCCTAAAGTTTGCACTCAGTAGTGCTTGGTTCTGTCCAGGCTTTTGTTTTCCGGCAGTGTTAGTTGTGAGCTAACAATGATACACAGCAGAACTATGGTTAAGTTACTTATGAAAAGTGTGAAAACGACGCTATGCTGAGTTGTTACCACACCGATGGCAACCACATCGCAATACTTTTGCACCAGAGGTATGTATAGCAGCTCCACATACTGGCTCCAAATGTCACCAAGGAGCTACTGGTCAGAAGATTGTCATGTATGACTGATATATAATACCAGAATAAATAAACATTAGTTGCGAGCTACGCTTACTGTTCTTTTTGTCTTTCTTTATTTCCAGTTCACAAATTTAAAATGTTTAATTCACTATGTAATATTCATAATATAACAATAAAAGTCACAAAAAATAAAAAAAAAATATCCCACTAGACTTTTGGAATGTTATAGCACTACTGTCACTGTGTTTCGCACTATCTTTGAAGCAGTTCATTTTGGTCTCCAGATACGTAAAGCATACAATAGAGTTATGTGAGCGCAGACTCGGAGAGCACTTTCTTTCTGCTGACACTTCCTGCGCACGATTCGCTAGTTAGGAAAATAAAGCAAGTACGAAGTTCTTTTGACAGAATGCGCAGACACCTGGAGTTCAACATCCAATTTATGTAGCTATCACTGGTTCAATTTGTTTGCCGAAGAAGCATTAATGAAACGAACAGTGGTTGAAAATTTCGAGTAAAAGTTATAGTGAAAGGGTGTCAATGATAAAGTTCGCTAGTGGATTTATTATACTCTGCGTAAGGGAGGAAGAATTACAGGACACGTTGATTGGAAAGCTCTACAGCGTGCAGAGTATGAAATGTAAGTAAACCAAAAAAGATGAAAATGTTGTGAAACAACAGAAACTAGAACAGCTGCAAATTTAACAAAAACAATTGTGTTACTTTAGAAGATAAATAAGGCATGAAGGACAGATAAAGGAATTTAAAAGAAACAGACCAGTACTGGCAAAGGAGCAGTTCTCGTCAAATCAAGTGTAGTAGTAATATGCACAGGAGTTAAGTTATTGCATATCGATATTTCTGAGAATGTGGGTGGTTCAACATTGTTTAGAAACCATTTACAGTCGCAAAGCCAGAAATGAAGAGGATTGAATTGTCTGACATGTTAAAAATTAAGTGCACTCACAAGATGTGAAATGAGGATGTTCTCTGCAGAATCGTCAAGTAAATGTAGGTAAGGAATATATGAATAACATTAACTATACAAGGGACAGGATGGCTGGACACGTTTTAAGTTATAGCTCCCGTGACTCTGGGCATAACAAAAGGAGGCAAAAATGGTAGGTATAACGAAACTGAGCAACGCCTCGTTCGAACCTTTTTTTTTTGTAAATACCATGACACAGCACTTTTGTAAACAATAGGGTACATTAATACTACCGACATGATTAATTGTATTTATGTCTTGTAATTTGCAAGTTATTTTTATGTGAAGTACACATATGTATCATTATAAAACATTTCTGTTAAGTGTGCCTGCGCGCAAATAATGTTAATTCAAGAATACTATATACAGTATTATTTATATATTTCGTTTTCATTTGAATATATTCCCTATTATAATACAGTTGTAACTTCTATCATCGATTATTCAAACATTGGTAAAAATCGGTTCCGAGATTTTCTCTGGCAGGGTCTGGGTGTTTTTGTTGTCCTCATCATCTAATCAATATCCTCATCTTTCGTGACAGTGGCTATAATGGACTGTGAAAAAGAAAATTGAACTGTGAAAAAATTGGGACTTTGTACGGGTGCTGATGACCATGTAGTTGAGCGGCCCACAAACCAAACATCATTATCATCAACATTGGTAAAAATATCAGAAAAGCATATGTCTTAAGTCAGGTTCCCTTGTTTTGGTTAAAATGTTGGCACTGAGATTACTGAAATCAGAGATACAATTTTAAGTGATGGCGGCCACAAAACAAAATTATCTATGAGAAACAGCTAAACCTAAACATAAATACATCGCACTAATGGTGCTTTAATTTTTAATTGAAATTACTATTTGAAAAGAGTCACAGTGACTTGGTGATAAAGTCATTTCGATGTATCTTGTTTGACGAAAAGCTTTTTGGTGACAGGAGGGGTACTTAGAGTCCTAGGGATGTATTAAAGAAATACTACATGTGAACTACATAACTGATGTGAAAGAACAGGAAAGAGTGTATAAACTGTGGAAGATCTGAACTAACGCCCTGTGACAAATTTATATAATATTATGCCTGATTTGCTCTCAACCTGGAGAAATCCGGTTTTTGCGAACAAGAATCACCGACTCGACAATTGTGCCAGTAACGAGAGTGATGGACAATCAACATGATATAAGTAGAAGACACATTTAATTATTATAAAGTCTCCAACCTTCTACCGTTGTTATATACTGGAGTCAACTGTTCCAGTCGCTTGGGACATCTACATCTACATCTACATATATTCTCTGCAAGCTACGGTACGGTGAGTGGCGAAGTGAACCATTTACCACTACTAGTCGTTTCCTTTCCCTTTCCACTAGCAGACAGAGGGAGGGAAAATCTACTATTTATATGCCTTCATATGAGCCATAATTTCCCATATCTTGTCGTCATGGTCCTTACAAGAAAAGTATGTTGGCGGCAATAGGATAGTTTTGCAGTCCGCTTCAAATTCTGGTTCTATAAACCAGGGGTAAAATACAGGGAGCGAAAGGCTATTTACAATTTGTACAGAAACCAAATGGCAGTTATAAGAGTCGAGGGACATGAAAAGGAAGCAGTGGTTAGGAAGGGAGTGAGAGAGGGTTGTAGCCTCTCCCCGATGTTATTCAATCTGTATATTGATCAGCAGCAAAGAAACAAAAGAAAAATTCGGAGTAGGAAATAAAATCAATGGAGAAGAAATAAAAACTTTGGGGTTCGCCGATGACATTGTAATTCTGTCAGAGACAGCAAAGGACCTGGAAGAGCCGTTGAACGGAATGGACAGTGTCTTGAAAGGAGGATATAAGATGAACATCAATAAAAGCAAAACGAGGATAATGGAATGTAGTCGAATTAAATCGGGTGATGCTGAGGGAATTAGATTAGGAAATGAGACACTTAAAGTATGAAATGAGTTTTGCTATTTAGGGAGCAAAATAGCTGATGATGGTCGAAGTAGAGAGGATATAAAATGTAGACTGGCAATGGCAAGGAGAGCGTTTCTGAAGAAGAGAAGTTTGTTAACATTGGTATTGATTTAAGTGTAAGGAAGTCTTTTCTCAAAGTATTTGTATGGATTGCAGCCATGTATTGAAGTGAAATATGGATGATAATTAGTTTGGACAAGGAGAGAATAGAAGCTTTCGAAATGTGGTGCTACAGAAGAATGCTGAAGGTTAGAGGGGTGGATCACATAACTAATGACGAGATATTGAATAGAAATGGGGAGAAGAGAAATTTGTGGCACAACTTGACTAGAAGAAGTGATCGATTGGTAGGTCACGTTCTGAGGCATCAAAGGATCACCAATTTACTACTGGAGGGCGGTGTGGGGGGTAAACATCGTAGAGGGAGACCAAGAGATAAAGACACTAACCAGATTCAGTAGGATATAGGTTACAGTAGGTACTGGGAGATGAAGAAGCTTGCACAGGATTGAGTAGTATGGAGAGCTGCATCAAACCAGTCTCAGGACTGAAGATCACAACAACAACAACGACAACAACAACAAACTTTCTTAACAGTGTTCCTCGAAAAGAACGTCGTCGAGTCTCCAGGGATTCACATTTGAGCTCTCAAAGTATCTCTGTAACATTAGTTTGTTGTTCGAACCTACCTGTAAGAAATCTAGTAGCCCGCCAGTGAATTGCTTCGATGTCTTTTCTAAAGCCAACCTGGTATGGATCCCACATTCAACACTCAAGCAGTACTCATGAAGGGTCGCACTAATGGTCTATACGCTGTCTCCCTTACAGATGAACTACACTTTCCCAAAATTCTCCCAGTAAACCGAAATCTACCATTCGAGTTTCCTGCTACTTAGCTTACGGGCTCGTTCCACTTCATATCGCCTAGACAGTTAATCGAAATAACTGTGTCAAGCACCACAGTAGTGATGCTGTATTCGAACATTACGGGACTGCTTCTGCTGCTCATCTGCATTAACTTACATTTTTCTAAATTTAGAGCTAACTTCCACTCATCATGCCAACTAGAAGTTTTTTCTAGATTCGAGGTATGATGTCATAGCATTGTAGGCCCGCACTTGTACAGTACTGAGGGAATTGGATAATTTTTTTCCGTTCGTCTCAGTTGAAGTGATATACAATTTTCGCAGCAGTGGTTATGATACAACCAATGTGTGCATCAGGTGCAACAGTAGACTCATAGGTAAATACTCAGACGCTAATATCAATGAAAGAGTACTTGTTGTCCAGAGTTTAACTTTCAGCACTAAAGCTATTCGTGCCTTTTGGCACCACCTTGCACGACTACTTGCGGTTGTTAATAAGGTGTATGGTTCGAGAAAGGCATGTCAGCCAGAAACCGGTAACCACTGCAGCAATAATTGTATATCAGTGCATCTGATACGGACGAAATAAAAAAAATATCCTATTCCATCATCTTGTATTCTCCCACACTCAAAGATTGCTACCAATCCAGTCCGCTAGATCATTCATGTACACAGAAAATAACAGCGATCCTATTACACTTCGTGGGGCACTCCAGACGATACGTTTGTCTCTGATGAACATTCGCCGTCGAGGACAACGTCCTGGGTTCTGTTAGTTGAGAAGTCTTCGAACCACTCACATATCTGGGAACAAATTCCGTATGCTCCTACATTCGTTAACAATCTGGAGTAGGACAACATGTCAAATGCTTTTCGGAGGCTGCCTGTTGCCTTTTATTCATGATTCGCAGTATAGAGTGTGAGAGAACGGCAAACTGAGTTTCACACGAGTGATGCTTTGACCTGTGGACTGAAGCTTTCCCTTCTCAAGAAAATTTGCTATATTCGAACAAAGAATAAGTTAAAGAATTCTGCAGCAAACCGACGTTAAGGACATTGGTCATTAATTTTGCGGGTCAGTTCTCTTCCCTGCTAATATCCAGGAGTCACCTGCGCTTGGGACTTCGCGCTGGGCGAGAGGTTTTCCTTAAATGCAAGCTCCACTAAAGGGAGAGCCGTATCAAAACAGTCTTCGTACTGAAGACCACAACAGGCAAAATTTAGGAACTAGAGAGACGGAAAGCCTGAATCTGAGAATCTTGCGTCACGTGTAGCAGGCGATTGAGCGAGCCGACAGATGGCAGCGGGCGGTGCGTAAGCAGTGCGTAAGCGGCGGGCGGTGCGTGCGGGCGCCCTCATGGTCCGGGAGATAGGCCGGCACGGCAGCGCTCTCTGTGCCTCTTCCCCCCCCCGCCCCCCCCCCCCCCCCCACATTCTGCCGCGTCTGTTGGTGGCGGCGCCCGCGCCCGCTTCGTTCCACAAACAGGGAGGCTGCGCTGCGGGTAGCGGACGTGCAGGCGCCAAGACGGCGACCCCGAGAAAGGCGGCCCGCGAGGAGGGCCGCACACTGCTGCCTGCTGGTCGGGGGCCACTCCACGCTAACTCCCCTCAGAGGGTTAACATAAATACGATTCCTTCCACAAAAAAATAAAAAAATCACAAAAAAATAACAGGGGACTAGGGTAATTAACAACGAAAGGTGGAATAGTTAGAACTCTCGTAAGTACACTCACTGCGTAATATAAGTGACATAACGGAAGAGGCAGCATGACGTAAAAATGAAAAAAAATTGTAAGAGGAGTTTTTTACTTTCAGGGCATCACTGGGATAAGCTGAGAACGAATGGGGGAAGAAATTGTTTCATTTATAATGTTAACATTGCATTTAACGATGGTGAGTCCGCTTGAAGATTCCGCTTTAGTTGAACAACGTTCAGTCACCTGTTTTTTTGCTTTTTGACCGGCTAAAATCTTTTCTCGAATCATTCTACAGTATGGTGAAAGCTGTATGAAATTTTTTTAAGTGGGTAGAGCACTTCAAAAACAGTCGAACTTAAGGGACTGACTCGGTTCAAAACCAATCCAGCCATTCACATTTAAATTTTCCATGCTTTAAAGTAATTCCAGAAAAGAGCGAAGAAAAACTTCTCTCTAAAACCTAACTGTCCATTAAGGAGAGACAACAGTTCCTTTTTATGATGAACATAGACTTCAAGTTCCTCTAAAATATTACGTAAGAAGCCGTGTGAAGAACTTTCTGCTGACAATAGTTCCCGCAGAATGCTTATTAAGAATAATGTGCTGATCGAAAATAAATTTACTACTGGCTCATCCAGAAGTACGTTCATGATACTTAATCTGAAAATTCTTGTCTGTTTTCCTATGTAATGGTTGTTACAAGCGTTAGACGTAATTGTAAAATCTGGAGTTCAAATATTTGCTACCGCAGTTGCAAATAATATCACTTAACTTATTATGCAAAAGGTTATTTGTTGAAAAGGCTATGACCAGTAATATATTTTAAATAATTCATTTTATCAATGACATTGCATAGGTAGGTGAGTCTAGTAAACCTTTAATTGCCCCTCAACTGAATTTTTCGTTTAGTAAACAGGGCACCTACATATTCAGTGCCGTAATTTGTTTGGGAGTGTTCAATGCCTTATGAATTGCACCTGTTTCTAATAGCAGTTTTGGAATCTATATCTACATGGTTACTCTGCAATTCACATTTAAGTGCCTGGCAGAGGCATTCTGCTTCTCTACCATTCCACTCTCGAATGGCGCGTGGGAAAAAGGAACATCTAAATCTTTCCGTTCGAACTCTGATTTCTCTTATTTTATTATGATGATCATTTCTCCCTGCGTAGGTGGGTGTCAACAAAATATTTTCGCATTCGGAAGAGAAAGTTGGTGATTGAAATTTCGTAAATAGATCTCGCCGCAAAGAAAACCGCCTTTGTTTCAGTGACTGCCAGCCAAACTCGCGTATCAAATGAGAGACACTCTCACCCCAATTGCGCGATAACACGAAACGAGCTGCCCTTCGTTGCAGTTTTTCGATGTCCTCCGCCAATCTTACCCGGTAAGGATCCCATACCGCGCAGCAATATTCCAGCAGAGGACGGACAAGTGTAATGTAGGCTGTCTCTTTAGTGGGTTTGTCGCATCTCATAAATTTTCTGCCAAGAAAGCGCAGTCTTTGTTTCGCATTCCCCACAATATTATGTATGTGGTCTTTCCAATTTAATCCTAGTAATCATGGATTAGAAAAATACCTTTATACATCTAAATGGATAACAAGAGGCGGTGTTAATAAAAACATCAGAAATTACAGATTTTCTGTAGACTGCGTATTGATAATTACCATTATTATTAGTAATTGTGATATCTAGGAAAGTGATGCTATTATGGATCTCATGTTCAGTGGTCGCTTGCCATAGGTAACTCCCAAGCGGGTACAATTGCAGGTAAGAAGAAACTTAATCCCTAACAGTTACGCCGATCTATGTATCTCCACGTTTTCGCTGCGCAATGACTGCTCCATTAAACTCTGCGTGTGCAGCCGCATACATATTTCGACTACATATCATTCAATCGTCCTCAGTGTGAGCCGAAGACTGAAACTCCAGGACTCGCTCCCTCTTTTAAACCCGCGGGCTGCGCCACTACTCACGCCCCCACAGATCCACAAGTGCCAGAGTTGTTGATCGGCGGCAAAGTAATACAATGTGCATGAAATAGATCTGTGGCTGTGCGGTCGATCCAAGCTAGGATGTCGATGTATCACTGCGAGCTCCACTGTTGCGAAGCCTTTGTAAGTTTGTTACAGAAAGCGTGGGATCCCATGACCTATCCAAACTGAAGCCGCTTTGTCTATTAATTAGGTCCGTCACCAATCGTATTTGTCTATTTCACCTTCGACTTTCAGGGAAATGAGGTAGACGCTAAAATTTCGACGTTTTCGCGTAACAAAGTGTGACCGGTATCAATACAGTGTTCTGCCACTGCCGATTTAATGGGCTGTAAGAAGAAGGGTATCCTTCGGTGTTCCGTACATCTTTCATGGACTACGTGAGTCGTCTATCCGATTTATGGAAAGCCACATTCGCATGGGCTCTTGTAAACTCTATCCTTCCGGCGCATAAAACCCTCTTTTACGGAACCCAAGAGAGCTGCTGTATTCGGTGGAGTCCTTTGTTCTTGCTGAGGTTCCGTCCCGTTTTTCACGATAAGCCTCCACATATGGCAGGAAATCCATGGCTTTAAATATTTCCTTGTCTTCTTCTGGATGGACTACGGCCACCCTGTGTTTCTTTCCTAGCGCCTTACGCATCTGCTGTGGAGAATTCCCGTTGGCTCTGATGGAGAGAAGAATCTCGTCCTGCAGACCGGTCGTTTCAGCAATAATGACAGCTCTGTGATCCAAAATTCCGCTGCCACCATTATTCGCAGACGATGAGTGTTCTTAGAACGCAGAATGTAGCGATAGAGCCCATTATCTGTTTGTTCTTGGATGGCAAGAGCAGATGTGAAGGGGTTACGACGTGCTTGGTGCACAATACGGCGGTCCTCCCTTGGGATGGTCAGATGTGGTCGACTGTAACTTTGGTGAGGAGTACGCCTGCCCTCACGTTCACATGCTGTCCAACAGTGAGACAAGGTCACACCTGAATGCCAGACAAATATGCATATTGCACTATTCGATCACTCAGACAAATGGAGACTCACAATGAGGCTCTATCAATTCATATCGGGTGCTAATAATGCCGTCTCATACAAGTATATGGCAACTCCAAGTCATTGGCAGTCATAACTCATCATCTGACGCTGTTCTCGCCCCTTATATACTCTACCAGGCCAGGTAAAAACAGTAGACACGAACAACACTAATGCGGTCTGGTGTCAGTTGTACCCGTCACAGAGAACTGCTTACATACCAGTCGATTGTGTATACATAAACGAACTTACATTGACATCCGTCCATGTCTTTTGGGTACTTACCTTTTTTGTCAGACTGTGTAATTCCCTCGGAACGACTTCACTTAATATTACTGCACTTCATTGCTCTTGTTTTGCTTTTGTTGATTTCGTCTTATATTTCGAATATGCTACCGATTCAATTCATCTTGTCTTCCAGGTGCTTTGCCGTTTTTGTTAAATTGGAGTGTCACTGGCGAACCTCAGAGTTTTTGTTTCCCCTGTTTGAGCTGTCGGTAAAAACAATACAGGGTGAAAATTATAGAAACCATCAAACTCTTGGAGGCTATACGGAACACCAAAATAAAAATTTTTCCCTGATGTCATATTTATCTGTGAGCATTTTATAATCCAGTCGAGCCCGTAACCGCTCTCAGAGGTCGTGCAATTCTGCATAACATGGGAACGATTCAAACGAAAGTAAGGAACACCATTTATGGGCAAATATTAATCCATTTCACTTGCAGCGTGTGTACAACCTGGAACCAGATGATTATCTCCTCTGAGCGCAGTTTTCGCAGTGGTACCTGGAACAGTGTCAAATACATCCTACATTTCCGTCCATTTAGCTGGGCCATATATCCTACCTAGGCCATTAAATGACAGCCATTATTACAACTTCCTGTGCGCCCATTCTTGAACCGAAAAGGACTGGCAGTGGTCGTCATATACCATGGCCTACTCGATTTCCTATCTGACCCCTCTGGGCTTTTTAGTGTGACGAGAGATGTGCTGTCTTGTTTATGATACTCCTGCTGAATTAAAAGAGGTTCTGGCTGCTGGGGTAGTAGTACAGCAGCAATAGGAATTGTAGTGTCCTGCGGTCGGCAGTAAATAACTATCGATCAAGTTTGAACACACCTTTTTTTAACTAAAATGCCTTCTTGGCGTGCACTAATCTCCAAACTCAAGAACAACAAGAAACACAGTAATTCTTCTGGTGGCAAAAGTCAAATAAAAGCTACAAGACAATGAAAAGAAATAATAACAACCAAAATACTACCCTATACAATTCTAAAGTGGCGTTATGGCCGGCCGAAGTGGCCGTGCGGTTAAAGGCGCTGCAGTCTGGAACCGCAAGACCGCTACGGTCGCAGGTTCGAATCCTGCCACGGGCATGGATGTTTGTGATGTGCTTAGGTTAGTTAGGTTTAACTAGTTCTAAGTTCTAGGGGACTAATGACCTCAGCAGTTGAGTCCCATAGTGCTCAGAGCCATTTTGGCGTTATGCCCAACAAGATACAAATTTCTACGGAAGACTACAGCGAGTATCTACAGAGCTAGAGCCGGCGTAGATATTGGTCCAAACTGTCCTAGCTGTAGGTACACACTGCCAGTCTGACTCTGCTGACATGCTTATAACACCAATTCTGTGGAGTGATACTCTTAGTCACATTAGTTCCAATTGGCGGATCTCTGTCACATGGCTTTTCACGAAGTAGTGCCGTGTTTATGCGGAAGGTCTGTTGATGTTTACATTCACTGGCGATGTTTTGATATGAGCTCGTGAAGGGAGATCGGCAGCCCACCTTGCTTGTCTGTTGTGTGGGCCCTCTAACTGATAAGGGGCCGCTACGACAGGAATTAAGGACACTACTGCAGTCTGTCGACACAACGTGACCCACTGGTGTAATGTCTGTTTACAAGTGAAACATAGGCCATTTCGAACCTCTGCCATACCTGAAGTACTATGTTGCGTTAATGTTATTGCCTACTGGTAATATAGAATTAAAAATTGTTTTTGGTACTTTTTGTCCTCGCAGGGAAACACATTAGAAAAAAGTATTTTAATTGTCCAATGCAACCTCCCACAGTCTGTCTACCAGTTTAAAAAACCTCACAGAAGAATCTGACACTAGAGAAAAAAATTGTTTCAGTACCTCATTCAACCTCCCAGAGTTTGTCGGTTTAAGCAATTTGCACCCTGTTGAGACAGAAATGGGCTGGAAAAAATACAAAAGATAATTGAAAACGTTGGGTACAAGTGCTACTCTAAGATTAAGTTGTTGGGAGAAAAAGTGAAAACATGGTGGGTCGCAACCAAGCAGGCAGGCAATCGAATGGAAAAAGTTTTTCGAAAAGCAGCCTAACATGAAATCGGGAAGGACTGTCAGTTCATAATTCTACGCACTGGCAATTAGTGGTGAGCATTTCTTTTATGATTTGCGCTAATTTGACGTACATTAAGGGGGTAGAAGTGACATACATTGTACATAAAACACTAGTGACGGAGACCTACGTCACACCCAACACGGGATACGTAGTTCTATCATTTCACGCAGAATTTTCTTTGCGATAATTTGGCAGAGCAGCAACGCGGGGTAATTTTTAGGTAATTACCAGCAAGCGCTGGGCGTTATCCGGGCTTGGGATGTGCGGCTCGGCTTAGAGAAACCGCAGCGTCGCCCGAGCGCTGCCGGTCCGCCACATCCATCACGGCCGTTTACTTTGCCGAGCCTCCCTCATTAATTCAGTTTGTTAATTGTTATTCGGCGCGCCCCGGCTCTGCCTCAGTTCCTCTCCCCCTTTTTCCTCGCGCTGCGCTTTGCCTCGGCCCGCCACCCACCCTCGCACTTTTCCTTCGCCCACTCGGCGCTCTTTTACTTATCAGCAGCTATCGATCGTTCTCGAACGCGCCCGCGCATATCTTCCTCTCCCAAACAGTTACGCGGCAACTCGTGCACGATCGTGGGACACTGCGGGCCTCCGTCCATGTATTGTTTTCTGAGTAGTTCGTCACTAGCTATTGGTTTATCAGGGGTAGCCCTAAGGTTTTAATCATCAAGTCGAAAAAAAACATAAATCAAGCTGCTAGCATCATACACACGTTCACAGAGGCTCAGTCGTATTTAAATCAAGTGGCAGACCCCGGTCCATTGGTAGATACTAGGGAAATGCAATCAGCCGAAAAGGAGACAGCAAACACTCTTACGAATCATCCTATAATGTATTGTTCAAGTGTGTGGGAACCATCCCAGATAGGTCTGGCAGCGGATACTGAACGGAGACAAAGTAAGGCAGCACGAATGATCACAAGCTGGTTCGACCAATGACTGGATGACACGAGCATCTTGGAAAAACTGGGCTGGCAGTCACTGGAGTATAGACGCATACCTTCGGTAACAAAGTTTAAGTGATGACTCTAGGAATACACAGAGCGTCCCCTAGAGGAATGGTCAGCTAAAAACTTCAGGTGGACGTATACCCTATTGCGAATGGTTTCCGAGATAGAACCTACTGAAAGTACACTCGTTCTTGGGCTAGTGGCGCGCACGTATGTGTCTTACCCACTCAATCTCTTCGACGATTTATATCAACCCAACAAACCTCGTTGCTCTCCACTCGGGATGTCTTTCTGCCATTAAACTAGCAAGTTAAACAGTAGTTGTCCATGGTGCATTGTGAGTAAAACTAGAGTATATCAGAGAAAAGCGTCGTTAACTGTGTTTGTGCACGCCGTGGCTAAATTGCCAAACATCTACGCTAATGAAGAATATGTAGATATGGTGTAAGTTCACGGCTTCTGCGATGGTAGTGCTCCTGCAACTGTCCAGGAAGGTTCTAAGCCTTCGTTGCTTCACTGATCTACAGTAAACTGCTGCTGGAGAAGGAAAAAAATTATTTCGCATGATCTGGAATTGTAAAGGTATCGCGTCAGATTCATGTGCCTTTTCCTAGATGAGCGCGATTAATTGATTAGCTTGGTTGCTTTTTTTATCAGCGATCACTGATCTCGATAGCAGCCATTTCGATTACAACATACAGTGCAAATAACTCACATTTCGGAGTCCACTCAGTAGCATCCTGGATTATTCAGGAAGTGCCTTTGTAATGGCTGGACATATTGTTGAATTACACTTTTGAGTGATCTGGGGTGAGTCGACAAAACTGCTAGATGGTTGCACACCCAATTGTTAATGCGGATTCCGTTTGCCGTCTTCTACGTTCCTCGTGGTAAATCGATGCGATTTTGGAAAGATCGACATTTCGGTCGAACTGGATGCTTATTTTGAAAGTAGTTTATTTTATGGCGAAGCCATACACAATTTTAGTAAGAAACTATCGGATTCTTCACATGGCTTTAGTTCAGTCCAACCTGTGAGAAAAAACACATTGTCAGTTTTGAAGATAAGCAATCAGAGATGGCCGTGTAATCCTGATGTCAAGGTATGTTTGTATTTCTGCCGGTATTTGCTGTATCCATATCTGCTCCTGGTTATATCGTACATCAAATCCTTCATCGAGAAGATCTACAGCAGTTTGCGTTGCTGGTTGTCTGCATTTTAGTCTAGTTCATGGCCATGAATGGCAAGCTAGATATTGTCCTGTATCTTCTTATATCCTACATTGTAAGTTCAGGTGGAAAGGTGTGGTTAAGCTGTGTTTTCTTGGGAGCAAGAAGTTTGTGACGTGCACACAGGACAGCGCGTTCTACGTCGACCTGGATGCAAAATTGAATACGTTATTCATTTGTATTTCTCTAGAAAACCAAACCGCAGGCGCATTAACTATTTTCTATACGTGCGATCTGGGAAGTGTGTTCAAACAAAGCGTTGTTACTTTCCCCAATATACTGAACAGCACTGATGAATTACCTGGAAGAAATGAAAAAAAGAAGTCCTGGAATAGCTAAACATAGAATGGGCGATGAAGAAAAGCGTTATTTGCACCATACTTATATGGAGCCAGCGAAGCGCAGAAAAACAGTCAGTAATATGTTTTTGACATTGAGTCAATTAATAGTTAATCTCTCTTGTCACTGAAACGCAGTTGTGGTTTGTAGCACAAATGTACTCTTTTTCACACGAACTGTACCTGACTTGCAGCAATTGTTTCACTTGAACGCAGCATACAATGCATTAGACTATCCAGAACCAGCTGGCCTGTCACGATGTCCACAAGAAAGGCAGGCCGCGGCGCCTACTTGACATTACGCGACAATGCAGATCTTGCGAGTGCCAGCAGTCGCCTCTGGAGGGGAGCAGGTGACTATTTCCGACGCGTTTAAATGCATGTAACTCTCGACAGCACACGACTAAGTTGAAACCTTTAGTGGGTACCTTCTCATTTATACGTTGCTTTTCTGTGGACCCAGTACGGAGCTGAGCGTTCGCGAAGTGTGGCGGACAAGCCTACTAGTGTGACGTCACAAGCTCCTTGTAGGGCACGTATTTCTCGGAGGTCCCAGCCCATCACGCCTGACGTACAGCGTTCACCATGACGGCACGAGTAAAATCGTTGTTTCTCTGCAAAGCGTTTCAAGACAGTGTCCTCTCGCCAAATCCTCGGCATGCTCACCGACGATAGTCATCCGGAACAGATAAGAAACGCGATTCGTCACGGAACAAAATACGATGCCACTCATCAGCTGTTTATGGTTCAAATGGTTCAGATGGCTCTGAGCACTATCGACTTAACTTCTGAGGTCATTAGTCCCCTAGAACTTAGAGCTACTTAAACCTAACTTACCTGAGGACATCACACACATACATGCCCGAGGCAGGATTCGAACCTGCGACCGTAGCGGTCGCGCGGTTCCAGACCGTAGCGCCTAGAACCGCTCGGCCACTCGGGCCGGCAGCTGTTTATGCTTCGACGTCACGGCACCACTCCAGACAGAGCTGTTTGTGTTGTGGTATTAAGCAGACAACTCACGGGGTGGTAATGAAATTTCCTAGCCGGGTTGCAGCTAGTCTCTGACCAACGGTGCGGGATGGCACAGAATGTTTCAGGATGTCCATTATTTGTTCTCGGATGGCAGGCGCAGATGTGGACGGGTTGCGATGAACCTGGTGCCCAATACGGCAATCCTCTCTTGTAGTGCTCAGACGTGGTAGCCCAGAAACTTGACTAGTCTGCCTGCCCTCACGTTCCCATGCAGTCCACCAACGAGGGCGCGCGGTCTCAAACGCCTTGCAACAGTTCGCACGGCTTCCCCCGTCTGTGGTTCGAGCCCTCCCTCGGGCAAGTGTGCGTGTGTGTGTGTGTGTGTGTGTGTGTGTGTGTATGTGGTCCTTAGTGTAGTTAGTTTAAGTTAGATTAAGTAGTGTGTAAGCGTAGGAACCAATGCCCTCAACAGTTTGATCCCACAGGAACTTACCACAAATTTCCATCATTGGACCACTGTCACATCTGAATGACTTACAAATCTACAGGGTGAAAAGTATTTAAACCGACAAACTCTTGGAGGTTGTAGGGGACATCAAAACAAATATTTTTCCCTAAAACTTAAACCGGTGGAGGGCGTATTACGCTCTTCAGTTGTTAGAGGCCGTATTACGATCTTCAGTTGTTAGTACACCAAAACGGACGAGCTGCGCAGCGGGTTTATCAACAACAATACCATAATCGCCGTATCCCGCATCATACGACCTTTGATGCTGTGTACCAACGTCTGCGTGAGACCGGGTCATGTAGCAGATTACCTGGACAGGGATGCCGTCGCAAGGTAAGAACGCTGCAATTTGAGGAAGCTGTCTTGCAGCATGTGGAGCGGGATCCTTCAATCAGCACTACACATAACATGGGGACGAATCAGAAGAATGTAAGAAGAGTCCTTCGAGAGCAGTTGTTACGTCCATTTCACTTACAGCGCGTCCACAACCTGGAAACAGTTGATTATCCACCTAGAGCACAGTTTTCTCAGTGGTACCTCGAACAGTGTGAAATGCATCCTACATCTCCATCCTCTGTGTTGTTTACCGATGAAGCAACGTTCGGGTGTGATGGAGTCTTCAACATGCACAATTCGCATGTTTGGCGTGAGGATAACCCACATGCCACAGTTACTAGCGCTCATCAAGTGCGGTTCTTCGTTAAAGTGTGGGTTGGGTGTTGTTGGGGACTATTTAATTGAGCCGTATCTGCTACCTAGGCCATTAAATGGCAGGTACTATTACAATTTTCTCGCCAGAGAATGCCAGAATTACTGGAAGACGTCCCGCTCCCTACAAGACAACGCATGTGGTTCTAACATGACGAGGCGCCGGCACATTTCAGTCATCGTGTGCGTCGATTCCTGGACCGACAGTTCCAAGAAACGTGGATTGGCAGAGGTGGTCCTGTACCACGGCCTGCTCGATCCCCAGATACACTCCTGGAAATGGAAAAAAGAACACATTGACACCGGTGTGTCAGACCCACCATACTTGCTCCGGACACTGCGAGAGGGCTGTACAAGCAATGATCACACGCACGGCACAGCGGACACACCAGGAACCGCGGTGTTGGCCGTCGAATGGCGCTAGCTGCGCAGCATTTGTGCACCGCCGCCGTCAGTGTCAGCCAGTTTGCCGTGGCATACGGAGCTCCATCGCAGTCTTTAACACTGGTAGCATGCCGCGACAGCGTGGACGTGAACCGTATGTGCAGTTGACGGACTTTGAGCGAGGGCGTTTAGTGGGCATGCGGGAGGCCGGGTGGACGTACCGCCGAATTGCTCAACACGTGGGGCGTGAGGTCTCCACAGTACATCGATGTTGTCGCCAGTGGTCGGCGGAAGGTGCACGTGCCCGTCGACCTGGGACCGGACCGCAGCGACGCACGGATGCACGCCAAGACCGTAGGATTCTACGCAGTGCCGCAGGGGACCGCACCGCCACTTCCCAGCAAATTAGGGACACTGTTGCTCCTGGGGTATCGGCGAGGACCATTCGCAACCGTCTCCATGAAGCTGGGCTACGGTCCCGCACACCGTTAGGCCGTCTTCCGCTCACGCCCCAACATCGTGCAGCCCGCCTCCAGTGGTGTCGCGACAGGCGTGAATGGAGGGACGAATGGAGACGTGTCGTCTTCAGCGATGAGAGTCGCTTCTGCCTTGGTGCCAATGATGGTCGTATGCGTGTTTGGCGCCGTGCAGGTGAGCGCCACAATCAGGACTGCATACGACCGAGGCACACAGGGCCAACACCCGGCATCATGGTGTGGGGAGCGATCTCCTACACTGGCCGTACACCACTGGTGATCGTCGAGGGGACACTGAATAGTGCACGGTACATCCAAACCGTCATCGAACCCATCGTTCTACCATTCCTAGACCGGCAAGGGAACTTGCTGTTCCAACAGGACAATGCACGTTCGCATGTATCCCGTGCCACCCAACGTGCTCTAGAAGGTGTAAGTCAACTACCCTGGCCAGCAAGATCTCCGGATCTGTCCCCCATTGAGCTTGTTTGGGACTGGATGAAGCGTCGTCTCACGCGGTCTGCACGTCCAGCACGAACGCTGGTCCAACTGAGGCGCCAGGTGGAAATGGCATGGCAAGCCGTTCCACAGGACTACATCCAGCATCTCTACGATCGTCTCCATGTGAGAATAGCAGCCTGCATTGCTGCGAAAGGTGGATATACACTGTACTAGTGCCGACATTGTGCATGCTCTGTTGCCTGTGTCTATGTGCCTGTGGTTCTGTCAGTGTGATCATGTGATGTATCTGACCCCAGGAATGTGTCAATAAAGTTTCCCCTTCCTGGGACAATGAATTCACGGTGTTCTTATTTCAATTTCCAGGAGTGTATTTCCGCTCTGGACTTTTTTGTTCAAATGGCTCTGAGCACTATGGGACTGGACTTTTTTGTGTGGGGAGAGATGCGCAACCTTGTTTACGCAACCTCTGTTGCATCAGAAGAGGATCTTGTTGCCCGGATAGTAGCTCCAGCAGGAACAATTCAGGAAACTCCTGCAGTGTTTGCCAGTGTCAGACAGAATATGATCCGACGGCGTAGCCTTTGTTTACGTGTTAAGGGAGGCATTTTTTAAAATCTACTGTAATTGACATTGGGTTGTGTTAATGTGATGTCTCTCGGTCATTAAAAATGGAAAAGTGTTGGTTGGTTTAATCAATTTGCCGCCAGAGAAATCTTCCTCTACCGGTTTAAATACTCCCGATAGGAAGAAATGACATTTGGGAAAAATATTTGTTTTGATGTTCCTTACAACTTCCCAGAGTTTGTCGGTTTAAATACGTTTCACTCTGTAGACATTGCACGATTCGACCATCCAACCAAATTGAGAGCCACAATAATGCCATTTTCTAACTTTGTCAATTGCTGATAACACTGTCTCACACGTGTACATTCCGCCTCTGTGTCCTACACAGTCATCACTCATACGACTCTGTTCACGACGGTAATATAGCCTACTGGCTCTGCTAACAACGCTGAACACTGTGGTAGCGCTTTTTACCTGTCACAGACAGTCTCAGCTTAAATCACACCTGTGCTCGTTCTGTAAATGTACGAAGCTACACAGACATCTGACCGTATCTTCTGGTTGCTTTACATTCCTTGTCCGGCAATGTATTTAAAGCGCAACCACATATAAAATTCTTGTAGGAAAAGCAGAGGCCAGACTGAAATTTGTTGGAAGGCTACAAGACTACAAGACCCCCGTCTCATTCTTGAATACTGTCGTCGAGTCGGCTAAGATAAAGATCTCTGACATTTGCAGTGGGCTGGGCTCTACTGCTTCGCTCACCTATGTCAACCAGTCACGTAATGCTATTTTGTAAACGTCTCTTTGGCAACGCCTCACTGTTAGCGGAGCTCTGTAAACGACTGTCGTTTTCGCCCGTAGACATCTGCGCTTTGCAGTTGAAAGCTGACAACGGCGATTTCAGCTGTCAGGGATCATCTTATGCCGACTCGGCTACGGGACAATCAGCAGACAGGACTAATAGAGAAGTACAATAAAGTCCAAAGAAGAACGATCCGCTTCGTCACTGGTCTCTTAAGTAACCGCGATAACGTTAGAGAGAGTCATCTGAATCCTGTAGCAGACGCTAAAATCGACGCGCTGTGCATCGCTTTGGGGATTAAGCTTATTTGATTCCTCGAATGCCGGAATACTTTACTCCTTCAGTTTCTCTTGATACCCTGCCATAACGGACATCTGTTATAGAAATTGTAAAAAAAGAATGCATAAATGTAAGATAATATCGTATCGAATTAAGAAGGCAAATGTTTCGAGCACCTTATGTATCAATATTTACTGCTAATAACAAGTGATAAGCAACAGGAAATTAAGAAGATTAACGCCGAGTAGTTAGAAAACCTAGAGTACCAATATTAAGTGCTAACAACTGTTGGTCATAAACTACAGGGTGAAAAGTATTTAAACCGACAAACTCTGGGAGGTTGTAGGGGACATCAAAACAAATATTTTCCCTAATGTCATTTTTTTCCTATGAGGAGTATTTAAACCGGTAGAGGAAGATTTCTCTGGTCGCAAATTAATTAAACCAACAAACGTTTGTCGATTTTTTTATGACCAAGAGACAACACATTAACATAACCCAATTTCAATTACATTAGATTTTCATAAATGCCTCCATTGACACGTAAACAAAGGTTACACCGTCGGATCATGTTGTGTGTGACACGGGCAAAAACCCCAGGAGTATCCTGAATTGTTCCTGCTGCTGCTACTATCCGGGCAACCAGATCCTCTTCTGTTGCAACAGGAGTTGCGTAAACAGGATTGTGCATCTAGCCCCGCAAAAAAAAAAAAAAAAAGTCCAGAGGGGACATATCTGGGGATCGATCAGGCCATGGTACAGGACCATCTGCCGGCCGCTGTGGCCGAGCAGTTCTAGGCGCTTCAGTCCAGAACCGCGCTGCTGCTGCGGTCGCAGGTTCGAATCCTGCCTCGGGCATGGATGTGTGTGATGTCCTTAGGTTAGTTAGGTTTAAGTAGTTCTAAGTTCTAGGGGACTGATGACCTCAGATGTTAAGTCCCATAGTGCTTAGAGCCATTTGAACAGGACCAACTCTGCCAGTCCACGTTTCTGGGAACCGTCGGTCCAGGAATCGATGCACACGACGACCGAAATGTGCCGGCGCCCCGTCATGTTGGAACCAAATGCGTTGTCTTGTAGGGAGCGGGACGTCTTCCAGCCATTCTGGCAATGCTCTGGCGAGAAAATTGTAATAGTGCCTGCCATTTAATGGCCTAGGTAGCAGATACGGCCCAATTAAACAGTCCCCAACAACACCGAGCCACACATTAACGAAGAACCGCACTGATTGAAGGATGCCGCTCCACATGCTGCAAGACAGCTTCCTCAAATTGCAGCGCTCTTACCGTGCGACGGCGTCCCTGTCCAGGTAATCTGCTAAATGAACCGGTCTCACGCAGACGTTGGTACACAGAAGCAAAGGTCGTATGATCCGGGATAAGTCGATTAGGATACTGTTGTTGATAAACCCGCTGTGCAGCTCGTCCGTTGTGATGCGCTACGTAGTACACACCAACCATATCAGTGTACTCACTCCAGGTGTATCGCTCCATTAGTAAACAGAGACAATGCACTACTACACTGGTTGACAGCAGTTGCCTACAACAGAAGAGCGTAATACGCCCTCTAACAATTGAAGATCGTAATACGGCCTCTAACAACTGACGAGCGTAATACGTCCTCCACTCGTTTAAATAATCCTCATAGGAAAAAATGACATTAGGGAAAAATATTTGTTTTGATGTCCCCTACAACCTCCCCGAGTTTGTCGCTTTAAATACTTTTCACACTGTATAATGAAGTGCAGCTACTTGCGGAGATCCAGTATGGGCTGTAACTATTGTATGGCAGTGAAACTTAATACATGTCCTAATGGGTTCATGCGGAACCGATTTACGCTGGAGAAAAAGTAGTTCCAGTTTTGGCCACTAGGTGCAACTCTGACGCTGTACGCTGTTTGTATGGCGGTTTGACATCCAAGCTGTCATTTGACAAGCCATAACGTGAGTGAACGGTATGGCTATCGAGAAGAGGGACCGTGCGCCGTTAGTGAAACTATTTTATGTGAACTGTAGCAACTACAGTGCTGCGTTGAAATAGCATCGCCCAGTGAAAGGTCTGAGGAGAGCGCCGATGTCAATAAATGTTTTAAAGAAGATGATAATTAAATTCGAAAACATGGATGAGCTTGATATGGCACCTGGGAGAGGAAGGCGTCTTATGCCGGTGGAAGATATTAATGCGGTTGCTGTTGCTATGATTAACGACGCAGCACGTGCCCCGGATAGTGCTAGTGTCACAACAATTGTTCAACAGCACAGAAGGCTTTGCGGCCTATATTACACTGGTATCCGTATAAGATCCAAACGGTGGAGTAACTGGAGTCTTATGATCCGCAGCAAGATTCCGAATTTGCTCTTCAGTTTCTGGCATGGATCGAAGTGAATGATATGTGGTCACACAATAATCTGAGGCATATTTTACATTACAGGTTGAACTGAATACACACTGCCGGATTTGGCGTGTTGCGCACGAAGCGTGCACAGCACTCGCTGTGTCTGACTGTGTAGTTTGGATTCACAAACACATTACTCTCGGTCCGTTCTTCTTCGACGAGAATACGCCTAGAGGACCAGTCAAGTGTACTGTAAAGTCTGCACGTTCTGGACACCTCCTTGTACAGCGTGTGATTCCTGCTTTGGAAGAGCGGAACTGTGTGGAAATCACGTTTTCGTGCAAAATTGGGCAACACCCCATGTCGCTCGTACTATGAAAGCCTTCAACGAAGAGATTTTTCAGATGCATGACCTACAAGATCTCCTGAATCCATGTGACTTTTGGCTCTGGGGATGTCTAAAAGAACATATTTATGGGGATAAATTCGATCTCTACCTGATCTAAATGCCAGTGTACAAGAAAACGCTGCTCAGATTCCACCGTTACTACCACGAGCAACTGTTGCTCACGTCGTTTTACGGGTGCAGCACCTCACTCACCTCTCTGGTGCCCGTATTGAACAAATAGTGTAAACAGTGGTAAATAATAACATCAACAATAAGCCTTTCCTACCTTTTTGTCCTTTTCTGCCCACGTCCTTTTCCTAACCCATTACATAGGGAAAAATTTCTATACGTCTCTCTTGCATTCACAGCTAGATTTGCACCTGGTGGCCAACATTGGAACTATTTTCTTCCAGCGTCAATCGGTTCCGCTATAACGCATTAGAATATCTACGAAGTTTCGCCGTACAATAATTATTGAGATTTAGAGAAAAATTAAAAGAATTTTTGTGTGTTAAAAAATATGAAAGACTACGTCCGTGTGAACGATGAATATCAAATATTAAAAAGTGTAGTTCATTATCAGTAAAGCTACCAACAGCGATGTGTTTAACAAATAACCTTTTTGTATATAGTATCTGTGTTATGTAGATGAAGAACAGAGATAATGTTTTTTGGGTTAGACTTTTTTTCTAGCTTGTTTTCGTCTAGCGGAAGGCCGCCAGTGTACCAAGTCTGATGTTTAATAACTTCGTGTAGCGGGGAGCTCTCTTTCCCTACCAGCGACTGGTCGGCCATTACACTCACGACATTTCTTAGTTAGAAATTCAGTCTGTAATATTAAATGTAAATGCGGGAGACTTCTCTGTTTTGATCTTTTAATAGTTTCAAAGCTAGTAAAGTAAAGACAAATTACATTCATTAATGTTTTCGTACTGAATGAGTTCAGTATATTTACGATTGGTCGCTTAAGGCAGATGAGATACTCCTCAGTTTTTGCCTTGCAGATAACGAATAGTACATACAGAAAAATATTCCGTTTAATAAGCATAAAAGATATCTCAGTTTCTTTGTGAAAGTTGGTACATAAATGACCAATAACCCCCTGAGAACCAAATTAATCATGACCGTTTGTGTAAAGGCACGCATATTTTCTCTACATAACAGCAGCGCTCAGGCGAACTATCTGTTAGAAGGCGGTGAGTCGCGCGCTGTCTATAAAATATCATTTAGTACGTACTTCGGAATAGCCGATCTACGTACGTATATTATCGTGGTATTGGGTTATGCCAGAGTCTCCTGCTAGCCCACAATATTTAACAGAGTAAATAATATTGCAGTACAGAGTAAATAATATTGCAGTATTCAGTATTTATTTTTTTGATTAATCACTGCATATATAGAATTTAAAAACAAACTACCAATCCCAAGTACCGCGATACCCACCGAAAATAGGTGCATTTCAGTTATAACCACTCGATTTTAAGGAGTGATAAGAAACAGGAATGCCGACAATCTGTAGTGCGTAAGACGAATGGATGGCTTCGATTTGCTGGAAGCGTTCTGAGAAAATGTAATTTATTTATTGTAATGGATTTGTATAAGACACCGCGAGAAGCGCTGTTCGAATCGCAACAGTTCGGAATAACTCTTACGAAGGACTAACATAGTTGATCGGAGAACTTTAATGTCAATCTTTCGAAGACAATCGACGTATATCATGTTGTATAAATGAATTGTTATTCCCGAAAGACTGTGTAATAATATTCTGCTGCCAACATCGTATACCTCGCGTAGGGATAGTGACAATAATACAGATTACGGTACGTTGTTGTTGTTGTTGTTGCCTTCAGTTCTGAGACTGGTTTGATGCAGCTCTCCATGCTACTCTATCCTGTGCAAGCTTCTTCATCTCCCAGTACCTACTGCAACCTACATCCTTCTGAATCTGCTTAGTGTATTCATCTCTTGGTCTCCCTCTACCATTTTTACCCTCCACGCTGCCATCCAATGCTAAATTTGTGATCCCTTGACGCCTTAAAACATAACCTACCAACCGATCCCTTCTTCTAGTCAAGTTGTGCTACAAACTTCTCTTCTCCCCAATCCTATTCAATACCTCCTCATTATTTACGTGATCTACCCACCTTATCTTCAGCATTCTTCTGTAGCACCACATTTCAAAAGCTTCTATTCTCTTCTTGTCCAAACTGGTTATCGTTCATGTTTCACTTCCATACATGGCTACACTCCATACAAATACTTTCAGAAACGACTTCCTGACACTTAAATCTATACTCGATGTTAACAAATTTCTCTTCTTCAGAAACGATTTCCTTGCCATTGCCAGTCTACATTTTATATCCTCTCTACTTCGACCATCATCAGTTATTTTTCTCCCCAAATAGCAAAACTCCTTTACTACTTTAAGTGTCTCATTTCCTAATCTAATCCCCTCAGCATCACCCGATTTAATTTGACAACATTCCATTATCCTCGTTTTGCTTTTGTTGATGTTCATCTTATATCCTCCTTTCAAGACACTGTCCATTCCGTTCAACTGCTCTTCCAAGTCCTTTGCTGTCTCTGACAGAATTACAATGTCATCGGCGAACCTCAAAGTTTTTACTTCTTCTCCATGAATTTTAATACCTACTCCGAATTTTTCTTTTGTTTCCTTTACTGCTTGCTCAATATACAGATTGAATAACATCGGGGAGAGGCTACAACCCTGTCTCACTCCTTTCCCAACCACTGCTTCCCTTTCATGCCCCTCGACTCTTATAACTGTCATCTGGTTTCTGTACAAATTGTAAATAGCCTTTCGCTCCCTGTATTTTACCCCTGCCACCTTCAGAATTTGAAAGAGAGTATTCCAGTAAATGTTGTCAAAAGCTTTCTCTAAGTCTACAAATGCTAGAAACGTAGGTTTGCCTTTTCTTAATTTTTCTTCTAAGATAAGTCGTAAGGTTAGTATTGCCTCACGTGTTCCAACATTTCTACGGAATCCAAACTGATCTTCCCCGAGTTCCGCTTCTACCAGTGTTGAGGCATAATCTAGATGGATAAAACAAAAAGTGCCCAGAAAATATTTATAAGGTCGATGCGGAATTGACCCTTGTTAATGGAGAGAAGAACAGCCCATCACTGAAATTGCTGGATGCCGTGATTGCTCTTCACCAGTTAGCTGCTGTCATATATCAACGCATGCGCAACTGCTGCATGTTCTGTCCCAAGACTTCGCAGTGACATTAAGTTTTAGTGAATCAGAGAAGCGAATGTTTTAAGTGACCAGATGAATGCAACACGATAAATGAGCGCTTGTTCATTGTCGAGAGCTATGCGAAGCGCAGTTCGTGAAACTGTTTGCGTTAGAGTTTAAGATTGGAAAAGTTTCGAAAAAAAAACCAGTGAAATTTACTATGAAAACTTTGCAAAACGACATGAAACAGTGACCACTTCTGCATGCTACGTGACGTTCATTAGCAAGGGACAATCCTGCGTGAGTCTTATTCTAATGATTTTGCGGGCCATCTTTATTTTGACCAGCTTGTAGATATGACTAGTCTTCAATAGTTCAGTAAGCAAGTAGAATAGAATAGAAATTCGCAGAAACTGGTACGAAGCCCAGCCGCGTTGCGCTGTACAGTGGCTTCCGAAGTGTGTGTGTAGATTAGGTGGTAAGAGCCCTTTCTCAGGGATCGTCTTTCTTTACTGCATGAACAACGAAAGTTGTTTTACGTACCGCGAAATGCCTCCTGTTTGAAAACGTACCGTAAAATGACTCGTACGCGTTTATTTTTATACAGAACTCTACCAGCAAGCATCATCGCCTATTAATGGCCGCTGTACTCAGTCAAAAAATGCTGGTACACCGCTCGTAACCACTTGTTTGGAGATGTGTCTGTCACCGGTCGACCACAAACCGCAAATACACGTTACAGGCGCCTTGATTGAAGCGGTCTGCTTGCCGGGAGACAGCTGATTAAGTGCCTGCATGCGTACCTTACATGACAGTATTTCCAGAACTTTACTGCGGCCATATCGAAAAGTGCATAGAGTTTGAAACTCGCGTTCTGCGTGACGTATGAGTGTTTCGACAGATATTCTCAGGCAGTAGATGTGTCTTCGAAGGAGGAGCGGCTATATTGGTGTCGAGGGCTGGATATTCTGATGCAGGGCTTCTCAGGTAGCCGTAATGGCAATGAAATTGATATGACCGGATCGCCGCCTCTGTGGTCAGCTAAAGTATCAGTAGTCGCAACACTCTGAGGTCATTTTTTAAAGTTTTAGAGGCGGATTTCACGATGCACACCTTTATTATACTGTGCTAATTTTTTCATTTCCACATAACTACTACAGCTAACATTCTGTGTAATCTGTTTGCATATTGTACTCGTAAAATGCACCTTCTACGTTTCCCATGTGCTGCTCCATCCATCGCCAAGTTATTTAATCCTGAATGCAGTGACAGATCTCCCACTAACCTGTTCCTTCTTCTGTTAAGGCACTTCCATACACTTCTTTCCTCAGACGTTCTTTCTAGTACTTCGTCATTTCGTACTTTATCTCTTTACATGATTCCACGATTTCTTTTTCTGTGTATTCCGTCCCGCTTCCGTGCAATATTGTGTTCCAAGCGCATACTGCCTCATTTGTCAGAATAACGGATCACGTAACAACCATAATAAAATAGGAAAACAGAATGAAAAACTCATATCGTCACGTAGTTGGAACAAACACAGGCGGGAGCCGGCTGTTCGAGCTACGTACCTGAGTTTTACATTCTGGTTTCCTGTTTTATTGTGGTTGTCATCTGATCTGCTTTTCTGCGCGCTTACGACCTTCTGCTGCTGCCACACTAGTCTGCTTCGCATTATGTTTCTCTCCAGAAGCATACTTTGCTATCTGGTATGGTTGGCTCCACTGTTCTACCGATTTGATTAACTGACTACCGTTCTTTCGAGGGACGTTTCATTTTGATTTGACTGAGCATGTTGGGTTGTCCATTTAATTCCGGTTTGGGTATCACATGTTTAACAGAAGATTTTAGTTCATCTGCAGCAAAAAGGGAGAGTGAAGATTGAAGGTTCGAGTCCTGTCACAGTCGCCTATTTTAAATTTCCCTTTGTTGCAGCGAGTGAGTTAAATTGATGAAAAGTCTGCAGACTGAAGTTTTACAAGACCCTGAATATGCTATATTCATATAGGCCTTTCCACCTGTCCGCTCTCTCCTCTGCATTTAACAATCATTTCTTTTTCGATTTCTTCACGTTTTTCATGCAGCCATTTCGTTTTAGCTTTGGTGCACTTCCTATTTATTTCATTCCTCAGCGAACTGCAATAATTCCGCTGTTAAATGCAGAAGAGGGAGCGGACAGGTGGAAAGAATGCATTGAAAGCCTCTATGAGGGGGAAGATTTGTGTGATGTGATAGAAGAAGAAACTGGAGTAGATTTAGAGGAGATATGGGATCCAGTATTAGAATCAGAATTTGAAACAGCTTTGGAGAACTTAAAATCAAATAAGGCAGAGGGGATAGATAACATTCCATCAGAATTTGTAACATCAATGAAGGAAGTGGCAACAAAAAGACTATTCACGCTGGCGTGTACAATATATGAGTCTGGCGATATACCTTCTGACTTCCGGAAAAATATCATCCACACAATTCCGGAGACTGCAAGAGCTGGCAAGTGCCAGAATAATCACACAATCAGCTTTCCAAATCATGTGTCAAAGCTACTTACAAGAATAATGTACAGAAGAATGGAAAAAGAAAACTGTTAGAAGATCAGTTTGGCTTTAGGGAAAGCAAAGGCACCACAGAGGCAATTCTGACGTTGCTGTTGATAATGGAAGCAAGACTAAAGAAAAATCAACACACGTTCATAGGATTTTTTGATCTGGAAAAAGGGTTAGACATTGTCAAATGGTGCAAGATGATCGAATTTTCTGAGAAAAATAGGATTAAGCTATAGACTAAAGAAAAATCAACACACGTTCATAGGATTTTTCGATCTGGAAAAAGGGTTAGACATTGTCAAATGGTGCAAGATGATCGAATTTTCTGAGAAAAATAGGATTAAGCTATAGAGAGAGACGGGTAATATACAATAAGTACTAGAAGCAAGATGCGACCAAGAACGAAGTTTTCTCATTAAGAAGGGTGTAAGATAGGGATGTAATCTTTCGCCTCTTCTGTTCAATATGTGCATCGAAGAAGCAGTTATGGAAATAAAAGAAAGGTTCAAGAGTGAAATTAAAATTCAAGGTGAAAAGACATCAGTGATACGAATTTCTGATGACAATGCTATTCTGAGTGAACGTGAATAAGAATCGCATGATCTGCTGTAATTTGTAAATTTATGGTAAGATCTTATGGCACCAAACTGCTTATAGGTCATCGGTCCCTAAGCTTACACACAAACTAACTTACCCTATGGACAACACACACACCCGACGGAGGAGCCGAGCGGACATGTTCTCCTGAATGGAATGGACAGTATAAGAAATACAGAACATGGATTGATAGTAAATCGAAGAAAGACGAAAGTAATGAGAAATAGCAAAAATGAGAACAGCGAGAAACTTAACATCAGGATCGATGGTCTCGAAACAGATGAAGTTAAGGAATTCTGCTACCTAGGCAAGGACGGAGCAAGAAAGACATCAGAAGCAAACTAGCAATGGCACAAAGGGCATTCTTGGCGAAGAGAAGTCTACTAATATCAAACATAGACCTTGATTTGAGGAACAAATTTTTGAGGATGTACGTCTGGAGTACAGCATTTTGTGGTAGTGAAACATGGACTGTGGGAAAACCGGAACGGAAGAGAATCGAAGCATTCGAGAAGTGATGCTACAGACTAATGTTGAAAATTATGTGGACTGATGATGTAAGGAATTGAAAGGTTCTATAAAGAATCGGAGAGTTAAGGAATATGTGGAAAACACTAACACGAAGAAATGGCAGGATGGCAGGAAATGACTTCCTTGGTCCTAGAGGGAGCTGAAGAGGGCAAAAACTGTAGAAAAGACAGAGATTGGGTTACATACAGCAAATAATTGAGGACGTAGACTGGAAGTGCTGCTCTGAGATGAAGAGGTTGACGTACAAGGAATTCGTGGCGGGCCGCATCAAACCACCCAGAAGACTGATGACTCAGAGAAAAAGAAAAGAAAAAAAACTAAATTTGTTTACACTGACGGTCAGCTACCAGCCCCTGCAACAATCGTCGGCCGGCCGCGGTGGCCGAGCGGTTCTAGGCGCTTTAGTCCGGAACCACGCTACTGCTACGTCGCAGGTTCGAATCCTGCCTCCGGCATGGGTGTGTGATGTCTTTAGGTTAGTTAGGTTTAAGCAGTTTTAAGTCTAGGGGACTGATGACCTCACATGTTAAGTCCCTTAGTGCTTAGAGCCATTTGAACCATTTTTTGAACAATCGTCGTGTAGAAGTACACGTGGTTCATGCTTACATAATAGACTATTTACTGCAGTGCTTCATCAAACTGACCCATTAAACCTGAATACAAGTAATCTGCTTTGGTTTGATTACGTATCAGAATGATTGTACTACTGCAGGCAACACCGTGTCAGATTACCTCGATATACGCAACTGAATGCAAGTAAAAGATACAGTTTAATTAATAATTAACAAGTTAGGGACATTAAAACATTACTTATTTAAAAAACAGGTATTTATGTCAGGAACAGTTTAATGTCATAAAATCTCTTTACATATCGTAAAATTATTCTCAAATTTTAAATAAAAATTACTTTTATCTTCTATCACCCATATTGATTGTTTCTTGTAAAATTAGTTCACTAAATTAATAATATATAATGGTTCCATAACAAAAGAATTAGCATTGTGCTAGGGATACCACTTAAAATTATAAATTTACCTGTCTGTAGTTAGTCTTCGTAAATAATGGCATAGATTTTGCTGTTTTTACACAGAACCGCTTTAGACAGAAGGGCAGCTATGGCTAAGGGAAACACGTGGTGTGCTTCATGACTGTTTGCTGGGTGACTGTGACTTCTGTCAGCAATTTCTGCTTGACAACAAATTAGCCATGTCAACTTGTACTACAAGTGTGATATTTGCTTCTTTATTGTCTAAATAAGCACTTAATAAGCCGACAGCGGAGAAACGTATAATCTGCGCAAATCACAATTTTTCAGTTCATCCAATACCCGTCGCACGCTTAAACCGTCATCACCAAAGAAAAGGGATCATCTACGTAGATGTCTTCAGCAGGAAGCATGAGAGACATCTTCAGCAGAATTTGAGGTGGTCTTGAAGTTACTTTGCGACTTGCAAGTGGCTGAACAGTATATGTGCTGTATTATCACACGGCACGGAAAATTGTATATGTTTCACACTGTACATCCATGATACACTGATGTGCTGGTATCGCAAAGAAGACACTTATTATAATTAAGTGTCAATGTCCTCGCAACATAGTCTATGTTGGATGAATCTATTTGCAGTGGTTTTTTAATTAGTGAATTGTTTTCCGAAAAACCAGTATTTTTAAGATGATGAACCTATGGCCTCGAGTTTGCTATCGAGCAGAAGGGTAACAAGTTTCAACTATTGTCCAGATGTACGCTGAGGTGTCAAAAGTCATGGAATATCTCCTAATACAGAGTCTGACGTCATTTCTCCAGGCGCAGCGCAGCAACTCGACGTTGCATGGATTCCACAAGTTGTTGGAAGTCCCTGCAGAAACATTGAGCCCTGCTGCCTTTACAGCCGTCCATAATTGCGAAAGTATTTCGAGTGCGCGAACTGGCCTCTCGATTATGTATCATCAGTCTTCTATGGGATTCATGTCGGGGGATCTCTGTGACCAAATCATTCGCTCGTATTGTATAAAATGTTCTTCAAACAAATCGCGAACAACTGTGGCCCGGTGACAGGGCGCGTTGTTGTCCATAAAAATTACATGGTTATTTGGGTTGGTTGGTTGGTTGGTTTGGGGAAGGAGACCAGACAGCGAGGTCATCGGTCTCATCGGATTAGGGAAGGATGGGGAAGGAAGTCGGCCGTGCCCTTTGAAAGGAACCATCCCGGCATTTGCCTGGAGTGATTTAGGGAAATCACGGAAAACCTAAATCAGGATGGCCGGACGCGGGATTGAACCGTCGTCCTCCCGAATGCGAGTCCAGTGTCTAACCACTGCGCCACCGCGCTCGGTATTGGTTATTTGGGAACACGAGATCAATGAATGGCCGCAAGTGGTCTTCAGGTAACCAATCATAACCATCTGCAGTCACTGATCGGTTGGATTGGACCTGAGGGCATTCCATGTAAACACCGCCCACACCGATATGGAGCTACCATCAGCTTTCAAAGTGCCGACCATCCACGGTTCTCAGGTCGTCTAGGGCCGATATGGGAATTAGCCCAGGGAATTAGCAAAGGCACTCGGCATACTCATTAACGCCCAATTTTGCCGTTCTGTCCTAACGCATACATTCGTCGTACGTCCCACATTGATTTCTGCAGTGTTGCTTGTCTGTTAGCACTGACACCTATATACATACGCTCTGCTCCAGGTCCTTAAGTAAAAGCCATCGGCCACTGCATTGTCTGTGGTGAGAGGTAATAACTGAAGTTTGGTATTCTCAGCACACTCCTGACACTTTCGATCTCGGAAAACTGAGGTCCCTAATGATTTCGGAAATGGAATGTTCTATGCGTCAAGCTCCAACTACAATTCCGGGTTCAAAATCTGTTAATTCCCATTGTGCGGCGATAATCACGTCGGAAACCTTTTCAAGTGACAGCGCCGCCAACGCACCGCCCTTTTATACCGTGCGTACTCGATACTACCGCCATCTGTATACAGGGTGCTACAAAAAGGTACGGCCAAACTTTCAGGAAACATTCCTCACACACAAATAAAGAAGAGATGTTATGTGGACATGTGTCCGGAAACGCTTAATTTCCATGTTAGAGCTCATTTTAGTTTCGTCAGTATGTACTGTACTTCCTCGATTCACCGACAGTTGGTCCAATTGAAGGAAGGTAATGTTGACTTCGGTGCTTCTGTTGACAGGCGACTCATTGTTCTACAGTACTAGCATCAAGCACATCACTACGTAGCATCAACAGGTTAGTGTTCATCACGAACGTGGTTTTGCAGTCAGTGCAATGTTTACAAATGCGGAGTTGGCAGATGCCCATTTGATGTATGGATTAGCACGGGGCAATAGCCGTGGCGCGGTACGTTTGTATCGAGACAGATTTCCAGAACGAAGGTGTCCCGACAGGAAGACGTTCGAAGCAATTGATCGGCGTCTTAGGGAGCACGGAACATTCCAGCCTATGACTCCCGACTGGGGAAGACCTAGAACGACGAGGACACCTGCAATGGACGAGGCAATTCTTCGTGCAGTTGACGATGACCCTAATGTCAGCGTTAGAGAAGTTGCCGCTGTACAAGGTAACGTTGACCACGTCACTGTATGGAGAGTGCTACGGGAGAACCAGCTATTTCCGTACCATGTACAGCGTGTGCAGGCACTATCAGCAGCTGATTGTCCTCCAGGGGTACACTTCTGCGAATGGTTTATCCAACAATGTGTCAATCCTCATTTCAGTGCAAATGTTCTCTTTACGGATGAGGCTGCAGTCCAACGTGATCAAATTGTAAATTTTCACAATCAATATGTGTGGGCTGACGAGAATCCGCACGCAATTGTGCAATCACGTCATCAACACAGATTTTCTGTGAACGTTTGAGCAGGCATTGTTGGTGATGTCTTGATTGGGCCCCATGTTCTTCCACCTACGCTCAATGGAGCACGTTATCACGATTTCATACGGGATACTCTACCTGTGCTGCTAGAACATGTGCCTTTACAAGTACGACACAAGCTCTTGTCTACGCAACTCCGGTACCAAATGTAGAGACTCTTCGTGCTCGTATTGTGGACGGCTGTGATACAATACGCCATTCTCCAGGGCTGCATCAGCTCATCAGGGATTCCATGCGACGGAGGGTGGATGCATGTATCCGCGCTAACGGAGGACATTTTGAACATTTCCTGTAACAAAGTGTTTGAAGTCACGCTGGTACGTTCTGTTGCTGTGTGTTTCCATTCCATGATTAATGTGATTTGAAGAGAAGTCATAAAATGATCTCTAACATGGAAAGTAAGTAACATATTTTCTTTCTTTGTGTGTGAGGAATGTTTCCTGAAAGTTTGGCCGTACCTTTTTGTAACACCCTGTATATGCATGTCGCTCTCCCATGATCTTTGTCACCTCAGTGTATATTCAAGCACTTGTCGAGTTTACCATATGTACTTCAACAAGTGGCTAAAACCTTTTCTGAGCTGGTTAAGCACGTTTAACTTCCACTGTGGAAGTCGAACAAGAGACTGTAGATCGCGTACCCAGTCATTTCGCATATCAGTGTCACAGAGCTGTTTCCAGTGCTCAAATTGGAAAGCGATAGGATAGTGAGTAATGCCGTTCGAAGCACATTCCGCAATGTACAGTACAGTGACATACAGAGTTAAGTACATTGATGCGGATGTAAAGAGCAGCAGCAACGTTGGGAGCTAATCTGTCAGTGCGCCACTAGGACGGGTGTTTTCTAGTGCGTGTTTTGCGAACCGATGGCGACTAGGCGGCTATGGCGTGGTGGCGGATGGCCTGTTTCCAGGACAATTGCCCCGTGCGCCGTGCTAGATCGCAAAATCGAGCAGCGGCTGACAAAACAGCGACACCAGCGGCGGCCGCAGCTGAGCCAACACGCGCGTCTCCCAGCGGCGGAAAAACCCAGCTCTCCATCCAGCTCTCGGGCCGCAACGAGGCCGGGCTTCGACACGTACCCTCTGAGGAGACCGGCGGGGCGGTGGTATTTCGTTGGCAATTGGTCAGTGTAGGCTGGTCACACAATGAAGGCTTTCGCGACCGGATGGTACTGTTGTTGATAATTCTTCCGGGTTGTATGGCTGTGGTCCACAGAAATTTTCTATTCCTAACGTTTCGTCCAATACTACGTTGGACATCTTCAGATGTATGTCTGGTCCTGCTGAGACCTGCCGACTGACGAGTCGGGCGTCGGAGAGCGGCCTAAATACCGAGGAAAGTGGGCGTGGTCTAGCTTGCACATAGTCGCAGAGAGAAACTAGTCAAAGATAAAATGTAACTATCGATAATAGTCCGTCATAGATAAAAATCACTTATTGGTTGTGTAAGCCCACTGCCCATATCTCGCCTAATTTCAAGGCCTCTTCTTTTCTATTAAAATTATCTTCATGTTTATAAATTTCAATAGCCTCCCTATACAGTCGTGGATAATAGTTCGTGGTAGCACTTAAAACTGTAGTTTCAGAAAACTTAACTACATGGTCATCTGACTGAAGTGCATGTTCCGCAAGGGCCGATTTATCTATTTTTCCCAGTCGGCAAAGACTTTTATGCTCCTTTATCCTCGTATTCACACTTCTTTTCGTAGTACCACGTCGTACGAGGGCGGATCTGGATCGACCGACCGCCATGTCATCCTCTGTCAATGACGGAACTGGATGCGATATGAAGGGTTGCGGCATTGGCACACCGCTATCTCGGTCGTTCGTCTTCCTTCTTGACCTTGCTACAGCTGCCTCTCACTCAAGTGCCTCCTCAGTTGGCAACGCGTGGCTGAGTGCACCCCGTTCCAGTCGTCCCTACAAGGAAACGTCGCTGAGAGTACCGGGAATCGAACCCTAGTCTCCCGCGTAGCAGCCATGCACAACGACCACTGGGCTACGGAGATGCAGTTGGAAATTGGTCCTCTGCATAAACAAATGTAACTTTGACAGATAAACTCGTAGAAATGGCCACGGCTGTATGATTATACGAGTGCAGAACAATCAGTGGAAACACCCATAAAACAAGTATGCGTCTGGAGTCATTTAAAGTGGAACGACCACAAAAAACTAATCGAAGGTAAGGCAGATGTCATAATGAGGTACATTGATAGAACTCTCAGAAACGCAGTCCATCCACAAAGGAAATAGCTGACGAAGCCATCATTCGACGAATACTAGAATATTGCTCATCATTCTGGGATCAATACCAGATAGGATTGATAAAAGAAATAGAGAAGTTGCAAAGAAGAGCAGCGCGTTAATAAGCGCGAAAACGTTACGGAGATGCCCAGGCATCAAGTGGCAGACGCTGCAAGAGAGTCGTTCTACTGCTAAAGTTCCCACAAGAGTCAACCAATACTTTACTTCCTACTGAGTATATCTCGTTAAAAGACCATTAAGATCTAATCACAAAACCAGAGATCACACAGAGCGTTACCATCAATCGTTTTTTCGTATTGTACAGGAGAAGGGGAAGTGATGCTGGTATGGAGAGTACCCCATGCCACACACCACAGATGGTTTGAAGACTAGGATGTTGATGCCGGTGTAGAGAGCAGCAGAGTCACAGAGTCACCTTGGCCTGTATTATCTCAGCGACAAAATCGACTATCAGCACCTGATTCCATTTCCCGTCTTTGTGAAAGTTATTCCTCTGCCACGCCTCCATCAAGATATACCGCCTTCCTTACATTTTCAGTCACTCTATGTTCTTTCGCTACGTAATTTCAATTGTTTTCCCATCCCAGACCATCAAATCCTTCCTGAAACCTACCTATTCTGATAATTATAATCTGCCTACCTCTTCTATTCCAACCCACTACTTCCCTTCATAACTGCAACCCTATCAGCGTCTGTTACCTACATCTTTTCTCTTGGCCCCTTCAATAATCATCTCATATCCTTTTTCATATTGCTTCCTCACTAATGTCATCAGCATTTCAGTCCGTTGCGTAGAAAATAAAACTTTGAGGTTTGCCAGTGACATTGTAATTCTGTCAGAGACAGCAAAGGACCTGGAAGAGCAGTTGAACGGAATGGACAGTGTCTTGAAAGGAGGATATAAGATGAACATCAACAAAAGCAAGATGAGGATAATGGAATGTAGTCGAATTAAATCAGGTGATGCTAAGGGAATTAGATTAGGAAATGAGACACTTAAAGTAGTAGATGAGTTCTGCTATTTGGGGAGTAAAATAACTGATGATGGTCAAAATAGAGAGAATATAAAATGTAGACTGGCAATGGCAAGAAAAGCGTATCTGAAGAAGAGAAATTTGTTAACATCGAGTATAGATTTAAGTGTCAGGAAGTTTTTTCTAAGAGTATTTGTATGGAGTGTAGCCATGTATGGATGTGAAACTTGGACGATAAGAAGAGAATAGAAACTTTCGAAATGTGGTGCTACAGAAGAATGATGAAGATTAGATGGGTAGATCACGTAATTAATGAGGAGGTACTGGACAGAATTGGGGAGAAGAGGAATTTGTGGCACAACTTGACTAGAAGAAGAGATCGGTTAGTAGGACAAGTTCTGAGGCATTACGAGATCACCAGTTTAGTGTTGGAGGGAAGCGTGGAGGGTAAAAATCGTAGAGGGAGACCAAGAGATGAATACACTAATCAGATTCAGAAGGATCTAGAGTGCAGTAGTGGAGATGAAGAAGCTTACGCAGGATAGGGTAGCATGGAGAGCTGCATCAAATCAGTCTCTGGACTGAAGACCACCACGACAACAAAAACAACAGTGTAGAAAATGTTACCAGAAGCCCAAAACAACATCATCCTCACGGTATACACGAACACACACATCACCAATATCTGTTAAGCTTTAGTTAATCGCTGTACGATGAATATAATGTATTTTTAGTTGTTTTTTTTTCAGCGATCGAAGAGCGGTAAGCAGGTACTGTCAATCTATGCATAGTAGAGAAAATAAAAACAAGAGACTAGTGGGTAGTAGGAGACAAACTGCGGCATGGTCGAGAATTGAACAGTGACCCAAATATGGAATAAATTTCCTATACTTAACGTCTATGGTCATGAACACCCTCAGATTTCTTTTATAAAAACATAAAACAGATCTGAAGATGGTCATTATAGACCGAAACCGGCAGTCTGATGACGTAACATTTTTGACATAGACGTTAGGTAAGGGAAATTTATAGTAATTGACAAAGTTCTGAACGAATCTTTAACGTTGTGTCCTATTCTTTACAATAAGAAAACTTTTCAATGTCCAGAATCTACTTCCCTCTAAGCACAGGGGTTTATTTTGGAACATCAAAAATGGTTCCAATGGCTCTGAGCACTATGGGACTTAACATCTGAGGTCATAAGTCCCCTAGAACTTAGAAATACTTAAACCTAACTAACCTGAGGACATCACACATATCCATGCCCGAGGCAGGACTCGAACCTGCGACTGTAGCAGTCAAGTGGTTCTAGACTGTAGCGCCTAGAACCGCTCGGCCACACAGCCGGCTATTTTGGATCATTTTAAGTTCTTTTAAGCTCTTCTGTCTGGAGATTGCCACTTCTGAAGTACATCGACAGTGATGGTGAAACCTTGAAAACATGATGTTTCGCCAGTGGAGTTTACGAGTTTTTGCAGTTGATTGTTGCTGACGGTGCAGCATTACTTCTTACAGCAACTTGTAGACAAGCATTTTATGAATGCTGCAGTAGGATTTGTTCCCCATAAAATCAAATGAATGTAAAGAGAAAAGCTTCACAAGAGGTACTGCGTTAACTGAAAGAAATTTGTGACTGGAGATAGGAAGTTGCGAAATGGATCCTACATAGTATGATTTTGACCAAGAGTTCAAATCTGTGAGTTCCGTTGATATGCTTTCAGTGAGACGAATGGCGGTCACATAAAAAAAGTAGCTACGAACAAAAGTAGATGTGACAGAGTGTAAGTCAATTATATAAAACCAAAACTAAATTTTCGTTTTTCAGCACTACTTATTTTTCTCAAACTATTCAGTTCAGGAACCTATACCATCTGTATCGTTACGAAAGTGGAAATTGAGACAGCCTGCATCAGTGGTAACCCAGACACATCTGAATGTATTTTTCTTGCTTGTTTTGATGTGAAAAATTCAGCCTCAGTGCTTGTAGACATGTTTCTGGTCTACCCTGTATAACGTTGAGCGACCTCTTGGAGTACGTGAAGGGTGTAGCATCGTATTGGCCAATCAGGAGCGAACGGTAGATTGAAGCTTGGTTAGAATCTTCTCAGAGTTGTCTGTCGTTGTCCACCTGCCACGCTCGTAGAATGTCCACGCATAGTGTAAGCTGGTCACATACTCTGCAGCCATCTACTTCTACGTCCGTACTCTGAAAACCGCTGGAAGTGCGTGGCAGAGGATATTTAGCCTTGAACCACGTGTTACAGGTTCTTCCTGATGAAAAGCATATGGAGCGCGGGACTGCTTATATGCGTACTGAGTGAGAGTTCTGCAAACATATCTTCACGGTCGCCACGGCAGCAAAGTATAGCGGGGCTGAAGAATATCTCTAGGTTCTCCACTTAATAATAATCTTGGAAAGGCATTTACGAGATAACTAGCGTCTATCTTCTGCCAATTCAGGTTTTCGTGTTTTTGAGTGATGTTCTGTCGCCGTAAACCAATCCTGCGGCCACTCGTACCGTAGTTTTTTGTATACGATCTGTATCCCCTGTCAATCCTTTTTCAAAAGGGTCCAAAACAGCAGAATCCTTTACAAACAAACTGAATTTTATACACGAGTAGTATCTGTTCTGTACAACATGTCCGACAGAGCAGACACCACGCATATCTAAAATTCTATGGGTGCGACGGCTGCTTGATGAAAAAGTTTCATTGCGGATGCTCAGCCAACGTCCGAACTCCTACGGGAGTTAACAGGCGGGGGACATTGCTGCGTGACGAGAGGGAAGTTTGGTATCTGGATCGGATGGAAAGTGTGTCCGCGTGGCCGAGACGCTAAGGCAACAGTTCTAGGGAAGTGGAACTTCCGTTTTCGAATTCCGGTCCGGCACAGATTTTCAACTCTTGGCGGTGCATTGCAGCAGTGCCCTACCTTTTTCCCATCCTGTTTCCTTTACTTTCCTTTCAACGCAATTATTCATCACTTAATTTTAGCAGTATCTTGCCAATGAACCGTCTGTCAAATGCCGTACCGGTGATGGAACCTATGCTGTGTTTCCATTTTAAAGACGTGCAATTATTTTACACTAAGCAATTATATGAGTTAACTGTTTTTATTAGGTCTAAAACTTTGCTTCCGCCGTTTTACAATAGACGTCGGTAGTGGAAGTAGTGGTGCAAGTCGTTCGTCGTAAGTGTCATACAGTAAGCTTAGGCATTTGAGAACATAGCACCACCAAAATATCAGTCGATTTTTGATTGCATCATAAAGTTATTCTCGACTGAATACGTCAACTTATGAGCCCAATTCTCGTCATCTGCCCGAGGTTTTAATTTTCTGCTTTGATATGAAGAAATCTGCGGCTGAGGCTAATAAAAATCTGGGTAAGATCTATGGTGAGCAGCCTGTTAGTGAGAGAACTTCGCAGAAAATGATTTCCATGCTTGACGTTGAATACAGGCACGGTTGTGAAAGAGAGAAAGCTTTCGATGCTACTGCAACCGACGGGAACCATCACAGGAGATCGTTATCGAAAGCGATTGATGTGTTCAAGCCGAGCACTGAAAGCCAACCGGCGACACTGCAGCGATAGACATGAAAAATGGATTTTGCAGCATGACAATGCACGACCCCAATTCGAAAATCCCGTCAAAGCATACTTGGAAACGTTGAAATGGGAAGTTCTACCCCACCCGCTGTATTCTCCAGATATTCATCCCTCTGACTGCCACCTTTCTCGATCTGTCTATGACAGACGATCTAGTTGACTAGCACCTGCGGTCATATGAACAAGTGCAAAATTGGATCGATTCATGGCTCCACTCAAAAGATGCCCAGTTTATACACCGCGGGATTCGTATGCTGCCCTAAAGCTAGGAGAAAGCAGTGGCCAACGATGGATAATACTTCGAATCGTAAATTTTTTGTAAGTTTTCCACAAAGTCTCGAGCTTCGAGAAAAAACGGCGGAAGCAAAGGTGTAGACCTAGTAATTGTGATTCGTTGTTATTGCAGTCATTCTGCGTTTTCTAAAACCGACACCCATATTTCTTGTCCTTGTAAAGTAAGTTTCCAACATTAAAACCACATTCATATCTTACGTAGATCTGACAGCATATTTGTGCACCTTTTTCAGATAGTAATTAATTACAAATAACTGCATCACCTGCGAAAAATCCGAAGTTACTAATAATGTTGTCTACAATGTCATTAGCATACGATATCATCAGCAAATGTTTCTCCACCAGTGCATGAATCACTATCATACAGTGCTGTGCTACAAAGCTACACGCCCAGAAATATTTTCTTCAAACTATGACCGATCGTTGATACCAGTAGAATTGTTCTGATCAGAAATGCCGGTTTTGCCTATGCTAGTCTGCTCTTTATTTCGTACTTGCATCGATCGTCGTGTGTTATTTTACATCCAAGATAAGAGAATTCCTTGAGCTACTTCGAAGTCACAAACTTTTATAAGTTTGTCGCTACTCTCTACTCTGCTACTACTCATTACTTTAGCCTTTCTTCGATCCATTTCGTTTTGCACAATTTAACATTGTCAAACGCTTTTCTACATCTACACCAAGCAATTCTGCAAGCCACCTGACGGTGTGTGGTGGTGGATGATAGTGGTACCACTGCTTGACCGCCTCTCCCCCTTTCCTGTTCCACTGACGAATGGCACGTGGGAAGAATGATTGTCGGTAAAGCTCTCTTATAGCAGTGCTTTATCGAAGTTTCTCGTTGTGGTCATTTGGTGAGATGGGGGAAGTAATTTGGGGGAAGTAAGATGCTGTCCGACTCTTCCCGGAACGTACTCTCTCTGAATTTCAATAGTAAACCAATCCTCTCTCGTAGTGTATGCCACTGGAGCTGGTTGAGCATCTCTGTAATGTTCTCGCGCCGACTGAACGGCCCCGTGACCAAATGCACTGCTCTTCGTTGGTTCTGCCTCATCACTTCTCTTTGTCCCACCTGGTAACGGTCCCAGAATGAGAAGGGTCGACAAATTCTACGATAAATTCAATGGACGTGTTTTGATTGTTCTTAAGTTTTGCATTCACTATCAAGCGCTTTGTCAGGCTTCACAAGTCCTACACCTTTCCGAAAGTCAAACTGATCACAAATTTTACACTTCGCATGACTCTTCCCCTCCAAATATATGTAGGTGTCTACACTGAGGAGACAGAAGTCATGGTATACCTCCTAATATCATGTCGGACATCCTTTTGCCCGATGTAGTTGACAACTTGTGTCCATGGCTTCGCCGCGTCTGTGCCACAACCGGCGTGGCAAGTCGTTGGAAGCCCCCTACAGAAATATTGAGCTATGCTGCCTCTGCAGCCGTCCGCAATTTGGAAAGTGTTACCGGTGTAGCATCTTGTGCAAGAACTGATCTCTCGATTATGTTCCATTAATGTTCGATGCGACACATGTCGGGCGATTTGAATGGCCAAATCATTCGGTCGAATCGTCCAGAATGTTCTTCAAACTAATGGCGAACAATTGTGGCCAGGTGACACATCGCATTGACATTCCTAAAAATTCCATTACTATTTGGCAGCAGGAAGTCCAGAAAGGCTGCAAATAGTCTCCAAGAAGCCGACCACAACCATTCCCAATCAATGATCGGTTCAGTTGGACCAAGGGACCCAGTCAATTCCATGTAAACACAATTTACACTATTATGGAGCCACTACCAGGTTGCACAATGCCTTGTTGAAAACTTGGGTACATGTATTCACGAGGTCTGTGCCGCAATCGAAGCCTATCACGAGCTTTTTGTTGTCATCAGTCGTCAGATGCCGCCTGCCACGAATTCCTCTCCTGTGCCAACTGCTTCGTCTCAGAGTAGCACTTGGAACCTACTCCGTCAACTATTTTCTGGATGTCTTCTAATCTACATCTACATCTACATTTATACTCCGCAAGCCACACAACGGTGTGTGGCGGAGGGCACTTTACGTGCCACTGTCATTACCTCCCTCTCCTGTTCCAGTCGCGTATGGTTCGCGGGAAGAACGACTGCCGGAAAGCCTCCGTGCGTGCTCGAATCTCTCTAATTTTACATTCGTGATCTGCTCGGGAGCTATAAGTAGGGGGGATGCAATATATTCGATACCTCATCCAGAAACGCACGCTCTCGAAACATGGACAGCAAGCTACACCGCGATGCAGAGCGCCTCTCTTGCAGAGTCTGCCACTTGAGTTCGCTAAACATCTCCGTAACGCTATCAGGCTTACCAGATAACCCTGTGACGAAACGCGCCGCTCTTCTTTGGATCTTCTCTATCTCCTCCGTCAACCCGATCTGGTACGGAGCCCACACTGATGAGCAATACTCAAGTATAGGTCGAACGAGTGTTTTGTAAGCCAGCTCCTTTGTTGATGGACTAAATTTTCTAAGGACTCTCCCAATGAATCTCAACCTGGTACCCACCTTACCAACAATTAATTTTATATGATCATTCCACTTCAAATCGTTCCGTACGCATACTCCCAGATATTTTACAGAAGTGACTGCTACCAGTGTTTGCTCCGCTATTATATAATCATACAATAAAGGATCCTTCATCCTATGTATTCGCAATACATTACATTTATCTATGTTAAGGGTCAGTTGCCACTCCCTGCACCAAGTGCCTATCCACTGTAGATCTTCCTGAATTTCGCTACAATTTTCTAATGCTGCAACTTCTCTGTATACTACAGCATAATCGGCGAAAAGCCGCATGGAACTTCTGACACTATCTACTAGGTCTTCCTCTACAGATTTTGCCCTCTACAGCTCCCTGTAGTACCATGGAAGTCATTCCCTCATGTCATTACAGATATCTTATCATCCAGTTCATTCTCCTTGCAGTGTTTTCCACATATTCCTTTACTCTCCGATTCTGCGCAGAACCTCCTCATTCCTTACCTTATCAGCCCATATAATTTTCAACATTCGTCTGTAGCAACACACCTCAAATGCTTCGATTCCGTTTTTCCATAGCCCATGTTTCACTACCATACAATGTTGCGTTCCAAACGTACATTCTCAGAAATTGCTTCCTCCTATTAATGCCTGTGTTTGGTACTAGTAGACTTCTCTTGGCCTGGAATGCCCTTTTTGCCAGCGCTAGACTCCTTTTGATGTCCTTCTTGGCCCGTCCGTCATTAGCTATCTTTCTGCCTAGATAGTAGAATTCCTTAATTTCATCTACTTCGTGACCATCAATCCTGATGTTAAGTTTCTCGCTATTCTCATTTCTGCTACTTCGTTACTTTCGTCTTTCATTGATTTACTCTCAGTCCATAGCTGTACTAATTAGACTGTTCATTCCATTCAGCAAATCGTGTAATTCTTCTTCCCTTTCACTCAGGAGAGGAATGTAATCATCGAATTGTATCACTGATACTCTTTCATCTTGAATTTTAATTGCACTCCTGAACCTATCTTTTATTTCCATCATTCCTTCTTCGATGTACAGATTGGACAGTAGGGGCGAAAGACTGCATCCCTGCCTTACATCCTTTTAATCCGAGCACTTCGTTCTTGCTATTATTCCTTCTTGGCTCTTGTATATATTGCATATTACCCGTCTCTACCGTCACCTTACCTCTTTCTAATAATTTCGAGCTTCTTGAACCATTTTAAATTGTCGAACGCTTTTTCCAGGTTGACAGGTACTATGAACGTGTCTTGATTTTTCTTCAGTTCTTGCTTCCATTATCAACATCAACGTCAGCTCCTTGTTGACTTTACCGTTCCTAAAGCCAAAATGCTCGTCATCTAGCATATCTTCAGTTTTCTTTTCCATTCTTCTGTGTATTATTCTTGTCAGCAACTTGGATGCGTTATGTGTTAAGCTGATAGTGCGATAATTCTCGCACCTGTGACATCTTGCAGTAGTCGGAATTGTGTGGATATTTTTCCAAAAGTCAGATGGTATATCGCCAGATTTATACATTCTACACACCAACGTGAATAGTCGTTTTGTTGCCTTTTCCCCCATTGATTTTAGGAATTCTGATTGATTGTCATCTATCCCATCTGCCCTTAAGTTCTCCAAAGAACTATTAAATTCTTATTCTAATATTGGATCCCCTATCTCCTCTAAATCGACTCCTGTTCCTTCTATCACATCAGACAAATCTTCCCCCTCATAGAGGCCTTAAATGTACTCTTTCCACCTATCCGCTCTCTCCTCTGCATTTAACAGCGGAATTCCCTTTGCGCTCTTAATGTTCCTACCCTTCCTTTTAAGGTCGCCAAAAGTTGTTTTGACTTTCCTTTATCTGAGTCAGTCACTAGGACAATCATTTCTTTTTGGATTTCTTCACGTTTCTCAAGCAGCCATTACGTGTTAGCTTTCCTGCACTTACAGTTTATTTCATTCCTCAGTGCCTTTTATTTCTGTCTTCCTGAATTTCCCTGAGCATTTTTGTACTTCCTTCTTTCATCGATCAACTGAAGTATTTCTTCTGTTACCGATGGTTTCTTAGCAGTTACCTTCTTTGTACTTACGTTTTTCTTTCGATAGTCTATGACTGCGCTTTTTAGAGATGTCCATTGCACTTCAACTGTACTGCCTACTGAGTTATTCCTTATTGATTTTTCTATAGTCTTAGAGAACTTCAAGCGCACCTCGTCATTCCTCAGTACTGCTGTATCCCACTTCTTTGCATGTTGATTTTTCCTGACTAATCTCTTAAACTTCACCATACTCTTCAGCACTGCCACGTTGCGATCTGAGTCTGTGTCTGCTCCTGGTTACGCCTTACAGTCCAGTATCTGATTTCGGAATCTCTGTCGGATCATGATGTACTCTAACTGAGATCTTCCCACATCACCCGGTTTTATACAAACATACCTCCTCATGTTGCGATTCTTGAATAGAGTATTCGCTATTACTAGCTGAAATTTATTACAGAACTCAATTGGTCTTTCTTCTCTCTCATTCCTCGTCCCTAGCCCATATTATCCCGTAACCCCTTTCTTCTACTCCTTCACCTACAACTGAATTCCAGCCCCCGTGTCTATAGGAGTTTCATTTCCTTTTACTTACTGTATTACCATTTCAATATCCTCATACAATTTACCTATCTCTTCATCTTCAACTTGCGACGTCGGCATTTATACCTGAACTATTGTCGTCGGTTTTGGTTTGCTGTCGATTCTGTTAAGAACAACCCTACCACCGACTGTTCGAGTTAACACACTCTCTGCCCTACCTTGCTATTTATACCGAATCCTCCAGTTATACCATTTTCTGCTGGTGTTTATATTACCCTATACTCATCTGATCAGGAATCCTTGTCTTCCTTCCATTTCACCTCACTGATGCTTACTATATCTCGAGTGAGCTTTTGCCTTTCACTCTTCAGATTTTCTAGTTTCCCTAATTCGTTAAAGCTTCTTCTGACTTCCACGCCCCGACTCGTTATCCTTCCATAGTTATTAAACCTTTTTTTCGTGGCCACCACCCACTTGGAGTCTCTTCCTGGAGATCCGAATGGGGGACTATTCCAGAATCTTTCTCTCAATGGAGAGATCATCATGACGTTTTTCAATTAGAGGCCACATGTCCTGTGGATACACGTGGTTTCCATTGCCTTTTGCATCCTCATGCCGTTGATCATTGCTGATTCTTCCACCTCTATGGGAAGTTTCTCATCTCAAGTACAAGAGAGTGTGTCCTGAACCTCTGTCCTCTAGACCCCTAGACCACGGGTACTATCCTAGCAGCTCTTACAAACTGAAATCGGGACTCATCTGACCAGGCCTCGGTTTTCCAGTAGTCTAGGTTCTAATCGATATGGACAAGAGCCCAGGAGAGGTGCTGCATGTGACGTCGTGATATCAGCAAAGGCACTCGCGTTGCTTGTCTGATGCCCTCGTCCATTTCGGCGCACGTTCTAACGGATAAGTTCGTAGTACGTCCCACATTGATTTCTGCGGTGTTGCTTGTCTGCTAGCACTGACAATCCTACGCCGACGTCGCTGCTCTCCGTCTTTAAGACGGCCACTGCGATGGCCTCGGTGACAGGTAATGTTGTAATTTTGTTATTGTCGCTACGGTCTTGACACTGTGGATCTCGGAACACTGAATTCCCTAACGGTTTCCGTAATGGAATAGCATTAGCGGCTAGCTCCAACAACCATTCCGTTTTCAGTCTGTTAATTCCGGTCGTGGGACCATAATCACGTCGGAAAACTTTCCAGATACATCGGCTGAGCACAAATGATAGTCCCGCCGATGCACTGCCCTTTTATAACTAGGTACGCCATACTGTACATGTGCACATTGCTGTCCAGTGCCTTTTGCCACCTCAGTTTATAGCTGCCTTCATCAGAGTTTCAGGGCTATTTGGAACCCTCAGCATTTATTCTGGGCTAGACGAGACAGCTGTAGGGTAGCCGCTGCGGCCGCAGAGCTCGGCAGGCGACACGCGGCAATGCATCGGCCGCGACCCGAGCCCTGCCCTGTGCCACAAATCGGCGCCGGCCTGTCCCCTTCTGTCCAAGATAAAGGCGCCCTGCCGACCGCTGGCTGGCTAATTACTGCTTGGAGGGCGGCCAGCGTGATCCTCGTAATGTGTGGCCGCCGTCGCCCGCAGGCCGGCGATATATGCGTGGCGGCCGCAGCCTCCCACCCGGTGGACAGGCCGGCCACTGCGAAGGGCCCACACTTTCCTGCTGGAGGGCACCTCTGCACACTGCCGATCTGTACCCGAGATACATACGGATACGGCCGTTACAAATCCTATGTATTCGTTGCTAAGTGACATCAATGGTACTAGAATCCAAGTACGTTACTTGCATGACTTCCTGCCCACATGGAAGTTCGTACCCGACTTTGTTCGGTTCGGTAATTAGTACCTTTTTATTAGGTCGTTTTCTGGTCGGTGTATCTGTTCGGTACGAATTTTGCAGTTGATTTTTAACTAACTTCCCCAGTGTTGTAGAGACTTGAAATTCCAAACATAGTTCAAAACTGGATGACGATGCGTTATTGACGCACTTTCTCGTCTGCCCACTAGCTCCCTTAGATGTTGGGGTGAAAAGTTTTGGTAACCCCTGACTTCCCATCTACCCTGCAGCACCAGAGTGTAGTGCAGGTAGTATCAGAATACTTTTCAAGTCATATGTGATGGGCAGGCGAGGCTGAGCAGAGAGAGATGGGGGAAGAGCAGATGGTGATCAGTTGCTTGTCTATCTGTAAATTCGGTACCAATTTTGCCATTGATCTAGACACCTGAAATTTTGAACATAGTAGAGAACGCCATGACAGTGCAATATTAACTCGCTTTCTTATCTGCTGTATGTCGGAGGGTACTTTGTGCACCATTGCAATTTCCCCTTTTCCTGTTCTAGTTGCTATTGGTTTGCAGGAAGGATGATTTTGGTAAATCTCTGTGTGAGTTTTTGTATTTTTTACATTCACCGTCATTTTGTGAGAGGAGAAACCAGCATATTGGTTAAATTAGGTGTACAGAAACTGAAATAAACTTGAAATTTACGTCTCTGCCATAATCTCATCAAAATTTTTGAAATAGACTGAATAATTTGACACCGATGACTACAGAACAGAAAATAGTTATTTAAATTGAAACGATTTATTAATATAGCACGTTTCTAGATTGGAGTAAAAAGTCATTCAATAATTTCCCCTAGCGCCATACAGATTCCTAACGCCATACACATGGTCCTCAAAATTTGTGACTGTGAATTTTTAGCTATGAAAACTCTTTTAATATTTAACACGAAAAACGTGGGCTGCATACAATACATAATCCTTGCATGAATAGGTCACTTTTTACCATCACCTTGCTTACTAATTGATGCATTAATAGCTCGCCTTACTATTATCAGATACGTGATACCCACATTTTTAGTTTTGAATCTTATAAGTATTTTCATAGCTATTAAAAATGTAAAATCACAAATTTTAAGGACTATGTACATGGGGTTAGGAATATGTAGCGTGTAGTATACTTTTTGGTTCGATTTAAAAACGTATTATATTAAAACCCATTTTTATGTAAATAATTGTTTTGTTTTTCGACCAGATCGTTTCGCCGGTAATGAGTAACTACATAGTGCATATTCTTCATGTGCTACCTGAGGCACGCAAGTTTGTTTTGAGTCATGAGTCTTTTGACTGGTTCGATGTGGCCTACCACGAGTTCCTCCCATGTGCGAAACGTTTCATGTCTTGAGTAGTACTCCCAACCAACGTCATCAATTGTGTGTTCGACGTATCCCAATCTCTGCCTTCTCTACAGTTCTTACCCTCTACAGCACCCTCTGGTACCATGAAAGTTACTCCATGACGTCTCAACAGGTGTCTTATCAGCCTGACCCTTCTTCTTGTCACTATTTTCCATGTATCCCATCCTTCGCCGATTCTGCGCAGAACCTGCTGATTTCATACCTTATCAGTCCACCTAATTTTCTACATTCATCTGTAGTCCACATCTCAAATGCTTCGATTCTTTCTTGTTCCGATTTTCCCACAGTCCATGTTCACTATCATAAAATGCTGTTCTCCAAACCCGCATTCTCAGAAATTTCTTCTAAAAATTAAGGCCTGTGTTTGATACTACTACATATCTCTTGGCCAGGAACGCCCTTTTTCACAGCGCTGTCTGCTTTTCACGTCCCCTCTTGCACCGGCCATCATGGGCTATTTCGCCGCCTAGGTAGCAGCATTCCTTACTTTGTCGCCTTCGTGATTACAATTCCTGATGTTAAGTTTCTCGCTGTTCTGATTTCTGCCATTTCTCATTACTTTCCTCTTCGATTTACTCGCAGTCCATATTCTGTAATCATTAGACTGTACATTCCATACAACAAATCCTGTAATTAGTTCTCGCTTTTACTGTCGACAGCAACGTCTTCATTTGTATTATTATTGATATCATTTCACCCTGAACTTTAATACCAACCCTGAACCCCTTTTTTTATTCCCGTCATTGCTTCTTCGATGTGTGAATTGAGCATTAGTGACGAAAGATTGCATCCCCGTCTTATTACATTACTGGCCATTGCTACACCACGAAGATGACGTGCTACAGACGTGAAATTTAACCGACAGGAGGAAGGTGCTGTCATATGCAAATGATTAGCTTTTCAGAACATTCACACAAGGTTGGCGCCGGTGGCGACACCTACAACGTGCTGACATGAGGAAAGTTTCCAACCGATTTCTCATACACAAACAGCAGTTGACCGGCGTTGCCTGGTGAGACGTTGTTGTGATGCGTCGTGTAAGGAGGAGAAATGCGTACCATCACGTTTCCGACTTTGATAAAGGTCGGATTGTAGCCTATCGCGATTGCGGTTTATCGCATCGCGACATTGCTGCTCGCGTTCGTCGAGATCCAATGACTGTTAGCAGAATATGGAATCGGTTGGTTTCGGAGGGTAATACAGAACGCCGTGCTGGATCCCAACGGCCTCGTATCACTAGCAGTCGAGATGACAGGCATCTTATCCGCATGGCTGTAACGAATCATGCAGCAACTTCAACGGATGGGGACGTTTGCAAGACAACAACCATCTGCACGAACAGTTCGACGACGTCTGCAGCAGCATGGACTATCAGCGCGGAGACCATGGCTGCGGTTACCCTTGACGCTGCATCACAGACAGGAGCGCCTGCGATGGTGTACTCAACGACGAACCAGGGTGCACGAAAGGCAAAACGTCATTTTTTCGGATGATTCCAGGCTCTGTTTACAGCATCATGATGGTCGGATACGTGTCTGGCGACATCGCGGTGAACGCATATTGGAAGCGTGTATTCGTCATCGCCATACTGGTGTATCACCCGGCGTGATGCAGCAGGATAATGCACGACCGCATGTTGCAGGTCCTGTACGGGTCTTTCTGGATACAGAAAATGTTCGACTGCTGCCCTGGCCAGCACATTCTCTAGATCTCTCACCAATTGAAAACTTCTGGTCAATGGTGGCCGAGCAGCTGGCTCGTCACAATACGCCAGCCAATACTCTTGATGAATTGTGGTGCCGTGTTGAAGCTGCATGGGCAACTGTACCTGTACACGCCATCCAAGCCATGTTTGACTCAATGCCCAGGCGTATCAAGGCCGTTATTACGGCCAGAGGTCGTTGTTCTGGGTAGTGATTTCTCAGGATCTATGCACCCAAATTGCGTGAAAATGTAATAACATGTCAGTTCTAGTATAATATATTTGTCCAATGGATACCCGTTTATCCTCTGCATTTCTTCTTGGTGACACAATTTTAATGGACAATAGTGTATCTATTAAATAAGAGCACCTCGTTCTTGGTTTTCCATTCTGGTTGTTTCCTCTTCGTTGTTGTACGTACTGATTTCACAAAGTAAGTTGTACGTGTCCATCTCGCTAAGAGTGACGCTTTGTTAGAAGTGAGTACATGTTCCGGGTTTCCTGCAGCGAAAGGTCTTATGTGATACGGATAACTGGTGCATCACAGTATGTTACTGAAATGGTGTGGCATTTGGAAACGTAATCCAAAGTTGAAATACGCGAGTCACTACAATTCTTATAGACAAAACGCCTAAACTTCACACGGATCAAAGTGAAATTCTGGCGACATGTAGACAAAACGTGATACCGCGTCCAATCGTATTCAAACGGTGCCTACAACTTGGCCAAGACCACAGAGACATGAATTATGCTGGTCGGTTAGTGGGGATCTTCCACCACCTTAGCTCCATGTTTTGGGCAAGCTGAAAAAATATCTGGGGGGGAAACAGATTTTTCCAACGATGACGACGTTCACAAAGAGGTTCTCGAAATGCCCCGTAACCAAGGAGCGTATTTCTGTCGTCGAGGAGTTGTTTGGCTGATAGAACGTTCCGGCCGACCGCTGTTTACGGAGACTTGGTGATTACGTAGAAAAATAGTCTCACAAACCTCTGATGTTATTGAGTATAGAGCAGCATTCAGTGAAAGTTATCTGTTCTGTCGAAATAACGTGTGAATTACTTTTTGAAGTCCCCTCATACATGTTGTACATTATATGTCTTTCCCTGAAGGTTGCTCCTGTCGAACGCTTTTTCTAGGTCCACAGATTCCATCAACATGTCTTGATTTTCCTTAAATCTTGTTTCCAATATTATAGGAACGTCAGAACTTTCTCTGTGGTGACTTAACAGATTCCAAAGGAAAACAGGTTTCCAACTAATCATTCCGTCTGTTCTTAGCAACGAAAGTAGCGAATAGCTAATACTTCGTGCGGGTAGATGGTGCGACGCTACAGAACACGTACAGTTAAAACCTGTGTCGTCACATTTACGGGCTTGCATTGCAATCCTTACGATTCCACAATGAAACGTCTTACACACTGAGGAGCCAAACAATCTGGTAGACCTGCCTAACATCGCCACGCTACGGACAGAGGTTGTATACCACTCTGACTGTCGCCCGCCAGATGGCCCGACAGCCAGGAATGATGGTCTTGGGTGCTTTTTTTTCGTAGCAGGACCACTTTGGTGTCATCTGCGGCACCCTTACAACACAGCGATACGTCAACGATATTGTACGCTCCGTTTTGTTGCCCTTCATGGAGCCATTTTGGCTTACGTTTCAAGACGACAATGGCCAATTTACAACTTTTGGAGAATTGTGGGCAGGGCCTCCAAACAGTGCTGGATTTTGACAATCTAACGCCGCCAATTGGACATAATTTGGGACATCCAGCAACTCTGTCAATCAACCTCAAGCTGCTTGCATAAGGGCCAGAGGTGAACCAACAGATTATTGACTTGCTTATGTTGTGTAGCTCTTTCTCTTCAACAAGTCATCCAGTTTTCTAAAATTGTAATCATTTGTTTGTCTGTGCCCTTACGCCACATCCACCGATTCAATCACACGTGGATAATGGTGTGTCAATTTTTTTTGTCTTATACTGTACCATATAATAAGAACGTTGGATGCGAGTGCTACTCTGAGATGAAGAGATTGGCAAACATCACATCATTCAGAACTTATGCTAGGTAGTCCTCCTGGGAAAGGTGGTATGCTGGTAAACAAAGGATTAAGGCGTCTGATCGCGAAAGGTAGGATAAGAGGTCTGTTGCAAACTGTTAATTGTCACAACATATTCGTTATACACTATAAAGCGAGGGTCGTTCATCTTTGCCATGACTGTTGACATATCCTGAACGCTAATGAGAAAAAATTGCTCTTAATCGAGGCAGAGGGGCGTAATATCTCAGCAGTTTAAACAGCAGTGGCGACGGCACGGTAACGGTCGCCACCGCTAACGGAGGCGTACCTTTTGCGGGGGCGGCGCCTTATTACGTCGCCCGCTGTGTTTTTCGATTGTCGGCGCTTTTGAGGCAGGTGCGGGCGGCCTGGCGCCGTCATCTCTTCCGCCGGTGGGCGAGATCAATGCTCGGGGGCGGCGCGCCGCTGTGTCAAAGGTGCGCCGCCGCCGCCGCTGGTAGCGCCGCTGCCGCCCCCGCCGCCGCCCCCGCCGCCGCCGCCGGCTGCGTGTGTTGTCAGCTGCGGCCGACAAGCAATCAGCGGTGCTGGCTGGCGCTGACAGCCGCTAACACAGCCGCCAGCCGCGCGGCGCGCAGTTCTGCCGGCAGCGGCAGCGCCCAAACGCCCGGGGCAGGTGCACCGCCTCTCTGCGCTCTCCACCTGCCTGCTACCGACCCGGCCTTGCCTTCCGTCCACAGAGCGCAACTTTCGCACACCTACAGCGCGGTACAATGCTTTTTTTTTACATCAAATTAACATTTTCACAGCCTCTTTCGTTCTAACCACGTAAAAATACACCGACAGAAAAAAAAATCGCAACACCAAAAAATAATTACTGTAGGCTAATGGAATTTTGCGAAGACATTTACCTAGGTAAAATATTTAAGTGATTATGATTGCAAATCACAGGTTAATGTAAGTGCGAGGTATGTCTTAGCAAATGCGAAATGCTGCTAAATTAATACATCTACACCGAGCTTCAGTCCAGAGCCACGCGGCTGCTACGGTCGCAGCTTCGAATACTGCCTCGGGCATGCGTGTGTGTGATGTCCTTAGGTTAGTTAGGTTTAAGTAGTTCTAAGTCTAGGGGACTGATGGCCTCAGATGTTAAGTCCCATAGTGCTCAGAGCCATTAATGCATCTACATCTACATGGATACTCTGCAAATCACATTCAAGTGCCTGGCAGAGGGTTCATCGAACCACCTTCACAATTCTCTATTATTCCAATCTCGTATAGCGCGCGGAAACAATGAACACCTATATCCTTCCGTACGAGCTCTAATTTCCCTTATTTTATCGTGGTGATCGTTCCGCCCTATGTAGGTCGGTGTCAACAAAATATTTTCGCATTCGGAGGAGAAAGTTGGTGATTGGAAGTTCGTGAGAAGATTCCATCGCAACGAAAAACGCCTTTCTTTTAATGATTTCTAGCCCAAATCCTGTATCATTTCTGTGGCACTCTCTCTCATATTTCGCGATAATACAAAACGTACTGCCTTTCTTTGAACTTTTTCGATGTACTCCGTCAGTCCTACTTGGTAAGGATCCCACGCCGCGCAGCAGTATCCTAAAAGAGGACGGACAAGCGTAGTGTAGGCAGTCTCCTTAGTAGGTCTGTTACATTTTACAAGTGTCCTGCCAATAAAACGCAGTCTTTGGTTAGCCTTCCCCACAACATTTTCTATGTGTTCTTTCCAATTTAAGTTTTTCGTAATTGTAATACCTAGGTATTTAGTTGAATTTACGGCTTTTAGATTAGACTGATTTATCATGTAACCGAAGTTTAACGAGTTCCTTTTAGTACTCATGTGGATGACCTCATACTTTTCGTTATTTAGGGTCAACTGCTACTTTTCGCACCATTCAGATATCTTTTCTAAATCGTTTTTCTGTTTGTTTTGATCTTCTGATGGCTTATTAGTCGATAAACGACAGCGTCATCGCCAAACAACCGAAGACGGCTGCTCAGAGTGTCTCCAAAATCGTTTATATAGCTAAGGAACAGCAAAGGGCCTATAACACTACCTTGGGGAACGCTTGAAATCACTTCTGTTTTACTCGATGACTTTCCGTCAATTACTGCGAACTGTGACCTCTCTGACATAAAATCGCAAATCCAGTCACATAACTGGGACGATATTCCATAAGCACGCAATTTTACTACGAGCCGCTTGTGTGGTACAGTGTCAAAAACCTTCCCGAAATCCAGGAATGCGGAATCGATCTGAAATCCCTTGTCAATAACACTCAGCACTTCATGTCAATAAAGAGCTAGTTGTGTTTCACAGGAACGATGTTTTCTAAACCCATGTTGACTGTGTGTCAATAGACCGTTTCCTTCGAGGTAATTCATAATGTCCGAACACAATATGTGTTCTGGAATCCTGCTGCATATCGACGTTAACGATATGGGTCTGTAGTTTAGTGGATTACGCCTACTACCTGTCTTAATAATTCCTTCGTGGTGCGCGTCGGTCTCTTTTTTTTTCTTTCTTCCAGTTGTGTATAGTTAAAAAATGTTAAGAATCTGCAGGATCGCTTTTCTCGCTTCATGAAAATGTCAGGTGTTAGTAATGTCTATAACGTATAAAAAACAGTTACTCGCATCATGGTGATCTGATTTGATTTCCGTGAAACAGTAGCACTGTACCAGCAGTAAACGATCGCCGCCTCACTTCATTACCCACGGCCTTCGATGCATCCATCCAGACCATCGTCTGTAGTACTTTTCTCAAAGTTCCGAAAGCTTCTCGCTAGACAGTTGCTCTAGACAGATATGGGTCATACGCTCCAACGCTCAAAGCTGCGTACCAGTTTAACGGGAAGTACGTGTCCCGCCGACACGCACCGCGCGGAGAAGGCAGCCGGTTTCACCAGGGACGCGCTCTAGCCGTAATTAATAATGTTCGAACACAATATATGTTCTAAAATCCTGCTGCATATCGACGTTAACGATATGGGCCTGTAATTTAGTGGATTACTCCTACTACGGCGTAACCGCCAGAATGTTGAATGCAAGCATGCAAACCTGCATATATTGTGTTGTAGAGGTGGCGGATGTCAGTTTGTGGGATAGAGTTCCATGCTGGTTTACATGTCTCGTCAATACAGGGAGGTTGAAAATGGCTCTGAGCACTATGGGACTTAACATCTGAGGTCATCAGTCCCCTAGATCTTAGAACTACTTAAACCTAACTAACCTAAGGACGTCACACACATCCATGCCCGAGGCAGGATTCGAACCTGCGACCGTAGCGGTCGCACGGTTCCAGACTGAAGCGCCTAGAACCGCTCGGCCACAGCGGCCGGCTTCAACCCACCACATTCAGTCTCAAAAATAACGCTCATGACCATTACAGCATGTATAAGCAAACCTTAGTTGCATCCTCATACTGGTGCTTTAGTGCCACTCGTATCTTTTGGATGTAGGAACGCGCCTACTAACTTTCGTTTATGTTGCACAACTCTTTGTTCGTGTTGCGATTTTTTTTCGTCATTGAGTTAGGGGGACCGGAACGTAACGTCGTTTTCCGCGCGCGTCGATATTCGTTTTCCATTTATGAATTCACTGCGTACTTCAAAGTCGTGCCAAAGACATTTCTATGTTAGAGTGACTTGTCTCCTCATAAATAATTGCATCTTTTATTCTTTTTTTTTGCGATTTATGGTGAAATGGCCATCCAAGTATCAGAAGAAGTACATATCTGGTATCGTTTGTTTTTGATTTTTGCAAGGCTGGCAATGCAATAGCTAATACCGCAAACATTTGCGATGTTCATCCAAAAGCATTAGACGTCCATAAATGTCAAACGTAGTTTTCTGACTTCAAAAAGATTAATATGAGTTTAGTAAACTGCAGGAGAATCCAAGAATTAGTATCGCTTATTGAAGGTTATACTGCACATATAATATTGGGAACAGAAAGCTGGTTGAAGCCAGAACTCAATGACAACGAAATCCTAAGTTCAGAGTGGAATGTTTATCGTAAGGGTAGGTTAGTCGCCAATGGCGGCGGCGTGTTAATTGCGGTAAAAAATTCTATAAAATCTAGCGCGGTTATCACGGATTCCGAATGTGAATTAATCTGGGTGAAATTGGGTATCAAAGAACGGTAAAAAATGGTGATCGGATGCTTTTATAGACCACCTGGGTCAGGATCTGTAGTTGTAGAGCGCTAAACAAATTTCAGAAAAAATGGTTCAAATGGCTCTGAGCACTATGGGACTCAACTGCTGAGGTCATTAGTCCCCTAGAACTTAGAACTAGTTAAACCTAACTAACCTAAGGACATCACAAACATCCATGCCCGAGGCAGGATTCGAACCTGCGACCGTAGCGGTCTTGCGGTTCCAGGCTGCAGCGCCTTTAACCGCACGGCCACTTCGGCCGGCCAAATTTCAGAATATCTCAGCAGTCAGCATAAAATATTTGGTGATGAGGACGGAGATGTGGAGAACAAATGTAAAAAAAATTCCAAGGCATCGTTCAGTATGCCCTATACAAGCATATTCCGAGTAAGGTTTTAAGGGATGGGAGAGATCCACCATGGTCTAATAGCCGTGTTAGAAAAGCGCAACGTAAACGAAGAGCACTTCATCTCAGATTAGGGAGAAGTAAAAACCTAGCTGACAAACAAAAGCTGAACGAAGCGAAAATGAGCGTAATGAGAGCAATGAGAGAAGCTTTCAATGACTTCGAAACTAAGAACGTTGTCAACCGAGCTGAGTAAAAACCCTAAGAGATTTTGGTCTTGTGTAAAATCAGTAAGTGGGTCAAAATCATCTACTCATTCTCTCAGTGAGCACACCGGCACCGAAACGGAAGATAACAGAGAGAAGGCCAAAATACTGAATTCGGTCTTCCGAAGTTGTTTCACCGCAGAAGATCGTAACACTGTCCCTCCTTTCAATCGTCGTGCGGAAGTGGAAACGGCAGATATTGAGATAACCGATGGGGGAACTGAAAAGCAGCTACAATCGCTTAGTTGTGGAAAGGCTTCAGGACCAGATGAGATACCTATAAGATTCCATAAAGATTATGCGAAAGAACTTGTTCCCTTCCTAGCAGTAATTTATCGTAGATCACTTGAGCGACGAAAGGTACCTAACGACTGGAAAAAAGGCAGCTCTTTCCCGCTTTTAAGAAAGGCCGTAAGACAGTTCCACACAATTATAGACCTATATCGTTGACGTCAATCTGTTGTAGAATTATGGAACACGTTTTATGCTCAACAATTATCACGTTCTTGGAAAATGAACATCTCCTCTATGAAAATCAACATGGATTCCGCAAACAGAGATCCTGCGAAACTCAGCTCGCTCTGTTCCTCCATCAGATCCACAGCGCAGTGGACAATGGCGCTCAGGCTGATGCCGTGTTGCTTGATTTCAGTCAGGCATTTGACACCGTCCCGCATTGTCGTTTAATGAAAAAAATACGAGCTTACGGAGTATCGGAACAGACCTGCGATTGGATTCAAAACTTTCTTGCAGATAGAGTTCAGCACGTCGCTCTTAACGCAACTAAATCGACAGATGTAAATGTAATATACGGAGTACTACAGGGAAATGTGATAGGACCGTTGCTGTTCACAGTTTATATAAATGACGTAGTAGAAAGTGTCGGATGCTCTTTAAGGCTATTCGTAGATGATGCTGTTATTTTTATCAAAGTAGCAACGTCAGAAGATAGTAAGACTTTGGAAAATAACCTGCAGAGAACTGATGAATGGTGCAGACTCTGGCAGTTGACCCTGAACGTAAATAAATGTAACGTATTGCTCATAATAGGAAAATAAATCCACTACTGTACAGCTAAACTATTGATGACAAACAGCTGGAGACAGCGTCTGCCTTAAAATATCTGGGCGTAGCTATCCAGAGCGACCTTAAGTGGAATGACCATATAAAACTGATAATGAAGAAAGCAGACACAAGACTCAGCTTCATCGGAAGAACCTTAACGAAATGTAACTCATCTACGAGAGAAGGGGCTTATAAAACGCTTATTCGCCCGATTCTTTAGTATCGTTCGTCTATCTGGGATAGAGAAGATCCAACTAAGAGCGGAGCGTTTCGTCACGGGATCGTTTAGCTGGCGAGAGAGCTTTACGGAGATTCTAAACGACCTGCGCTGGCACACGTTACAAAGAGGCGTTGTGCATCACGGAAAGATTTACTATTAAAATTTCGGGACTGCACTTTTCAGGAGGAGTCAGACAACGCATTACTTCCGTCCACATACATATCGCTTATTGACCACGAGGAGAAAATTCGAGAAATTAGAGGCAATACAGAGGGTTACCGACAATCATTCTTCTCGATCATTATTCGCGAGTGGAACAGGTGGCTTGCGGAGTATGATGTAGATGTAGATGAAATTTGAGGTTATTACATCTCACCACGGACAACGGAATCGCAGACGGCCTTCACTTAACGACCGAGTGCAGCAGCGTTTGCATGGAGTTGTCAGTGAGAACAGACAAGCACCACCGCGTGAAATAACAGCAAAAATCGATGCAGGACGTACGACGACCGTATCCTGCACCGGCAATACTTTCGCACTTATGGTTGCCTGTAGAGACAGGATAGCTCAATCTTTCTGCTAGGGAGTTTCAGCGGCTAGTTGAGTCCATGCCGCGACGAGTTGCTACACCACACAGGGAGAAATGAGGTCCGACTCGCTATTAGGAGGTATCCTATGACTTTTGCCACCTGAGCGTATTGCGTCATCGACTCAGTACAGAAGGATTTACTGATCGTTTGATCACTGTAAACGAAAAATGGTAATGGTGAAACGCAAAGAACATTGGCTCTCTCCGAGTGAGCTGCCGCAAAGTACAGCTAAGCCAGGTTTACACCTCAAACAGGGGCTTCTGTATGTTTGATGGAACTAATTTTGAAGTGATGCAACCTAGACAAAATGTCAATGCAGACCATTGCTATGAACAGTTGGATCGAGTAACACAAACTTTAATTGAAAAGTGACCAACATTATTCCGCAACATGGTAATGCAATACCACACTGCGCAAGACGAACCCTGGAAAAGAAGGTAATGAGCTGGTGTGGGCGGAATTGCCTCACTCACCATATTCGGCCTATATTGCGCCGTAGGATTTCCATTTATTTCTATCGCTATAATATTTTGTAAGCGGAGAAAAATGTAAAAATATGGATGAAATCCAAAGTGTCATCTCCACATATTTTGCTCAGAGCCAAATGGTTCAAATGGCTCTGAGCACTATGGAACTTAACATGTATGGTCATCAGTCCCCTAGAACTTAGAACTACTTAAACCTAACTAACCTAAGGACATCACACAACACCCAGTCATCACGAGGCAGAGAAAATCCCTGACCCCGCCGGGGATCGAACCCGGGAACCCGGGCGCGGGAAGCGAGAACGCTACCGCACGACTACGAGCTGCGGACCAGAGTCAGATGATTTTGATCGATTCGGCATTGAAAATTTTCGCACTAGTTGGCAAAATGCTACTGCTGATGAAGGTGATTATTTATTAGAGTAGAACCTATAAAATACGAAAAACTAAGAAATTTGCGGAAACATTATTCAGTACCAAAAGGTACAGTATCTCCAACCTTCGTCGTTGGGAACACTTTTAATGAGGTGTCCGGAATATCTGTGGAGCAATGGGCGCACATTCCCCTCAAGAGCTGAAACCAGAGAAAGAGTAACGTGCGATTCATTGCTTCTTCGATGTACACAGGGTGGACAAGAATTCCAGCAACAAACTTTCAGAGGTGTTAGTATGGACTAAAAGAAGAAGAAATCTCCACTAAACATGAGCGCTAAAACGCGTAACTTAAGAGCTATGAGCATTTGTTCAGTAGAAGAAATGTGTTTCACCGTAGCGAAGATAAACCAGTGATCACAGTACCATCTGTTAGTTCGTCAGCAGAGTTCTGGTTCAACCTGTACATTGGACATTAGGAGCGAAATTCTGCATCCATGTCTTGCACTCGTTTTAATTCGAGCAGCTTGTTCTTTTTCATCCAGTGTCATTATTGCTACCTAGATTATTAATCGTGCAAAAGTGGAACTCGGACGTTTGCTGGTGGCTGCTGACTGCTAGGATCTACCCACTGTACTCGGTGTTGAATAGCACATTTCTCCCACGTTTTATAACTATGGGATTACTGCTGTAGTTCGTGCTGTGTGCTACATTGTCCAGAAGCGGCTTATTAAGGTAGAACAGGGGTGGCAAAGATTTTGGCTCAAGGTCCGCACCATGGAACGAGTACCATAGCGCTGAGCCTCGAAAATGGTTCAAATGGCTCTGAGCACTATGGGACTCAACTGCTGTGGTCATAAGTCCCCTAGAACTTAGAACTACTTAAACCTAACTAACCTAAGGACATCACACACATCCATGCCCGAGGCAGGATTCGAACCTGCGACCGTAGCGGTCGTGCGGTTCCAGACTGCAGCGCCTTTAACCGCTCGGCCACTTCGGCCGGCGCTGAGCCTCGCTGCACGTTTCCACCACCGCCGCGCTACGCTGTGTGAGGGGGAAGAGGGGAAAACTGCGAACGGACCCCGGTGCAATCACGACTTGGTTTTATGTTTTACACTTCTCAACAACATGGGTCACAAACAAAACAAATTTCCATCATTATTTAATCATTTTTGGTGCACTGAAGACACAATTTTCATTTGGTACAAACTTCCGGCATATGGACAGAGGCAAACAATTTCACAGATTTTCGCAGTTTGGTTGTCACGTAATCGTGACTTATTTAGTTTCGTAATCGAAAGAGGTCTTTCACAGAAGTACGTCGATCGGAATATTATAGCACTTATGCAACCTCATAATGGAGACGTGCAAACCCTGCCTGAGGAAAGCTATATACACGTCCTGGACTGTTTTACCGTAAAAGTATTTACCTTTAATACGGAAATTACCTGTGAGGTCAGTCAATTACATGCATATGGACGCTTTCAGCTGAAACAGAAAACGGTTTCGAAAAAAGATCTAAAGCATATATAAGACAGTGTCCTCAAAACATTTAAAACATTCCCACAATTCGTTCAAAGTCGTAATAAATTCTTTAGTTCTCCTGTTTTATTTAACAGCAGTAAGCTTAGGAAACTGGACTTTTTTATCCCTATCAAATCAGAAAGAAATTGTTTCTCACATTGCTGTGTTTTACTACGGGTAGTTTGCAAGTCCGCATAAAACGCGAGGTTTGCAATCCATTCCAGCTGTTCTAATTTTCGTTCCTGCACTCCCTTTTCCTTCATAAATTCAACAATACCGAGCTTCAAATCGAAGACTTAACCAACGTATTCCGTAGTAATTTACGCTTCGTTTCAGTTCCATCGAAAACTGTTGCAACTGATAGTGGAATAATATGTGAGAGTTCAGAAAGTTCACTGTTCGTCCCACCAGTTTCTTCGTGTGCACCACGCCTGCAAATTTAGCACAAAGTGTTTGTTGATCTACTGAACAATGTATCCCGCCTATCGATCGTTGTGTCTGGAACCGCGTGACCGCTCCGGTCGCAGGTTCGAATTCTGCCGCGGGCATGGATGTGTGTGCTGTCCTTAGGTTAGTTAGGTTTACGTAGTTCTAAGTTCTAGGGGACTGATGACCTCAGAAGTTATGTCCCATAGTGCTCAGAGCCATTTCAACCATTTTATCGATCGTTGTAACTTTTTGCTCTTTCTTTGTGAACTAAGTCTTTGAATTCTTTCTGCGTGGTATTGTAAAATCATTTCATAGCAAATTTCCGATAGCTGTCGTTTACGCGACTGCGTAATAGATAATGTCATTCCCTTCCACTTTTCGAGATTTATGACGATAGGTCGCTACCCTGCATCTTTTTGTGGAAACAGCCGCTATACCTGTGAGCGTCCTTCGTGCAACGAACAAATAGCAGAGGGTAAACATCGCTGACAACACGATTCTGCCGAACTGAAGGGAGTTACGCCGACCCAAAAATTCCGTGCTGCAATACTACATGAAATGTCGCGCTGTACCGGATGGTTCCGAGAAGGCCCGAGCAAAGCCGAGAGAAGCCGAGTCTGGCCGAGGCGTGACCCGCGCGCGGCCCGCACACTCTGCGGCCAGCCCTGATGTAGAATTTGCTACAGGCTCCGCAATTTCAGAGGCTCCGAGAGCACACTGCCCAGTTTTTCGGAGGAAATTTGTCCTTCGCCAGATCCGAATTGAAAATAAAAACAGTATTTAGAACAATTTGCACATAACTGTGAACTACTAGAAACAATAGCCCATCGGCTTTGTATTTTTGAACGTTCGAATAATGCAGTCTACACCTATCTCCATATAAATACTCCCAAGACACTGCGCCATGCGGAGGGTATTTCTTACCAACGTCAGCAATTCTCTTTCCTATTCCACTCGCGTTGTGAGCGAGGCAAAAAATGACTGAATCAGCAATCTTCCTAATCTTATTCTCCTAATCAAATGTGTTGGTGGTGGTATTATGATGGCCAGCATCTTGCTTCCTAGGTTTCCACATACATTTTCCGAGACTTTCCGTCACACACTTCTATGGGATATACAAACCTTTTAGCTCCTAGCAGGGCGAGTCCGTTTGTCGGATGCGTGTCCCACACCTAGTTTATAAGGACTCCCAACACTGAAACAATATTCCAATAGTGCACTAGCTTCTTGTACGCGATTTCCTTGTGAGATGCGAGACATTCAGCACTAATCTTTCATTAAGATACTATCAGGTTCTTCCTCTTTGTTATGGGCATTATCTTACATCTATCCATACTTAAGGAGAACTGGCATTCATTACACATAGTGCAAATGCTGTCCAAATCTTTCTGAAATTCCTGACGATCGTCCAACGACGTACTTCCTTGTACGCTACAACATCGTCAGCGAAAAATGTAGGAAGTAACAAAAGGTTTGGACACACTTTCAAGAAACATTCCTCACACATAGAGTGAGAAAATTTGTAAAATGGACATGGGTCCGGAATCGCTTTATTTCCATGTTACAGCTCAGTATCTACTGTCCCTTCATCATCGCATTAATTATGGGAAACACACAGAACCAGAAATGTTTTCTTACCTGAAATGTTACTGCTGCTACAATGGCAGCTTATCTAGATTTAAGTGAGTTTGAACTTGGTGTTACAGTCGGCGCACGAGGGATGGGACGCAGCATCTCCGACATAACGATTAAGTGGGGATTTTCCGATACGACCGTTTCACGAGTGTACCGTGAATATCAGAAGTCCGGTAGAACATCAGATCTCTCACATCGCTGTGGCCGGAAAAAGATCCTGCAAGAACGGGACCCACGACGACTGAAGAGAATCGTTCAACGTGACAGAAGTGCAACCCTTTCGCAAATTGCTGCGCCAATGCTGGGCCATCAACAAGTGTCAGCGAGCGAACCATTCAACGAAACATCATCGATATGGGCTTTCGGAGCCGAAGGCCCACTGGTGTACCCTTAATGACTGCGCGACACGAAGCTTTACGCCTCGCCTGGGCCCGTCAACACCGGCATTGGAATGTTGATGACTGGACACGTGTCACGTGGTCGGACGAGTTTCTTTTCAAATTGTATTGTACGGGTATGTAGACAACATCATGTATCCATGGACCCTGCGTGTCAGCAGGGGACTGTTCAAGCTGGTGGAGGTTCTGTAATGATGTGGGGGATGTGCAGTTGGAGTGATATGGGAACCCTGACACGTTTAGATACGACTCTGACAGGTGACACGTACGTAAGCATCCTGTCTGATCACCTGCATCGATTCTTGTCCATTGTGCATTCCGACGGACTTGCGCAATTCCAGCAGGGCAATGTGACACCGCACGCGGCCAAAAATGCTACAGAGCGACTCCAGGAACAGTCTTTTGCGTTTAAACACTTCTGCTGGCCACCGAAGTGTCCAGACATGAACATTATTGAGCATATCTTGGATGCCTTGCAACGTGCTGATCAGAAGAGATCTCCACCCTCTCGTACTCTTACGGATTTATGGACAGCCCTGCAGGATTAATGTGGTCAAGTCCCTCCAGCACTACGTAAGACGTTACTCGAGTCCATGCCACGTCGTGTTGCGGCACTTCAGTGAGCTCGCGGGGGCCCTACACGATATTAGGCAAGTGTACCATTTTCTTTGGCTGTTCAGTGTAGTTTACTTATTTATGTAATTGGTTAAATTCAAGTGTGCCATGATTCAAATATTAATATTTTACTTTGAAGTCTTCTTTTCTGAATATTTATTTTACTGTTTTTATAACACCTAAATAGCTTATAAGTAACGTGTGTCACTGAAGATATTAAGGAAATAGTTTTATTGTTAAGTGATATTTATAATTACTATTATATATTATTTTTACTCTGAAAATGTTATGTTTTATTTGAACTATATAAACATTATAAATGTTAATGCAATTTAAACAGTAATATAAAAAGTTAGAAGCTTTCATAATGGCTTTGCATTTCCTCAATTTCAACTTAATAGTTCAGTTATATTATTAACAGTAATACGTCGCCTTTTGGTTTCAGTTAATATAGAATCAGGTTGTTATAGTTAGATTTATTTGTTTTCGTCGAGTTGATTTGAAGTCTATAATTGCTTATTATTGTGTTGCTCATGCAAGAAAGGTTATTGGCGTTTTAATTCAAGCACGTAACATTCTGTTTAGTGTTCATCACGGACTTTGTTTCCGATACACTGCAATGAAGTGTACTCAATTGCGGAGTTCGTAAACGCTCATTTGCTGTACAGATTAGCAAATGACGATGACCGTGACATTCAGTGTTTGTGCTGGCAGAAAGACAGTGCCCCGACAGAAGAAAGTTTGAAGTAATGTATTGTAGTCTTAGGTTGGATGGGACATTTAATCATACTGTTCGCCTAGGCCTAGAAGGAAGAGGGCACCCGATCCGGAGGAGGAACATGTTCGTGCAGTTGAGGACAACCCTGGAGTCAGTGGAAGACAACTTGCTGCATGCAATCTCAACCGCATGCCTGTCTGGAGAGTGCTAAATGAGAACCTCACCCGTACCATGTACAGCGCGTGCAGGCACTACCAGAAGCTGATTTCACTGCACGAGTATATTTCTGAGAATTTTTCCTTCAACAATGCGTCAACCCTCACGTTAGTGCAAATACACTGTTCACATATGAGGCTTCGTTTCATGATTGTGTTGAAGAGTTGCAGAAACTGGTCTCTACATTGACCCAGGGTGATGTAACATATAACAGTTTGTGGGCGAGAGCTTCAGTGAACTAACCCAACCAACACTGAGGCGAGGGAAATGTTCCTCTTAATTTTCACATGTTTTAGAAAAGCCTTTTGAAGAAATTGTAGTATTTTAATCAAAGCAAATGTTCAATGTACCTTGTATCTGATAACTAATTTTACTTAAAAGGCGATGTTTTAATTACTATTAGTTGTTTAAAACATCGATAAATATACTTGTATAACTCTTGTAATAATTTGTTCAGATAAAATCCATTTGCAGTTCTGTAATCCTCTGATCACAAGGAATTCTTTGATATACACAGCACAACAGCATTTTGTGGGTGACCGATAATGTCGCTTGGATGTACCGAACTAGCTACGTATTTGACCTTCACCTAGACTTAAAATTAGATGAAACATAACTTGAATCAGTAGATAGAAAGAAATTTTGACGTTCAACTCAGATAACGCAACAACAAATGACGTCCCAAGGCAGAAGTGATAGAAGCAGACGGTTTGACAGCTACAGATGTACATATTTGCAAGATGGCACTGTGTTGTTTTTGCCTAGTGGAAGGTGGCGACACAGATGCAGCGACATAATTCAGTGCATCTCGCCTGTGGTGGCTTTTATGAATGGAAGATAAATAAACAAAAATTCTGCAAAGTTTTTGTTCTTTGCATACTACATTAACTATCATTTCAAAAGTTAACGAGGCCGTGACCGTTCCATTTCGGATTTGAGAATATTTGTGTTATTAGCGTGTGGCCAAATGTTCTCACCCTCCCCCCTCCCCCCCCCGCAAAAATATCCCCTGGGACGGAATGAGTGTACCCCGTCCATCTGCATCTTCCATTATCCGATGCGAAAGTGTGAGAACGTTTCCAAAGTAATTCTGAAGCGCCGAACTGAAGCGGGACGTCGGTACCAGCATGTTATTCACCTATTCAGATGTGGGAAACTGCCTATAAACCACATCTCCGGCGGCCGGCTCAGCGGCCCTCGTCGTTAATCCGCCGGCAGATTCTATACGGCGGCAGCGCGCCTCTACGACTCCCGTACGCAGCGTCCTAACGCTCTGTATCGCTGTTGAGTACTACACGGTACAGCAACATTAACGTGACCACTGTCTGTGTTCGACTCACAGACGACAGGCGGCAGCACTAGCAGTGGAGGGTACACAAAGCGTATCGATGGGATGTGGAAAACAGTACCGTCATTTAAAATTCTTAAGGCTTTCGTGGTCACTTGTTGACAAACTGCCTCTTGGCTTCTGTCTTGGGTTCTTTGGCCCACGTTTCTTTGGCGATTTTTCTGGCGTTTTTTCTGCACCAGTGGCTGACTGGAGTCAAGCTCGCGGGCGGAATTTATATGTACCTGTCGCGCCAGCTTCTGAATGTGACGCAGCATGTGAAGGTTGCTGAGGGTGAACGGGTTACTCCTGTAACGCGAAATTGCAGATCTGAAGATGGTTCTAGAGGAACCGAAACCCGTTATGTGAATAAATATTTTGCAATAAAGACGGATTATAAGTAACATGGCATAAAAAGTGATTGCGGCATCCCTGCAGACATTATGTCTGTTTTTGCAATCCAGGATCTCTCCACCTCTCTTCTTTATTGTTGAAGCTTTTTTCATGTTTGCTGTTTCTATGACTTCCGTAAACTACGTGGATTTCCGCACGGTCGAATTTTAATATGTGATATGTCTCACATACCGATTGCCCGGAGGCGACCGATTTCTCCACCGGTCGTAAACTGCAGTGTCGTTTATGTTGAGCGATCCTGATATTGATGGATCGTCCAGTCATGCAACATGGACGTTCCAACATGTACAGGGTATGACCTACACTACTGGCCATTAAAATTTCTACACCACGAAGATGACGTGCTACAGACGCGGAATTTAGCGACAGGAAGAAGATGCTGTGATATGCAAATGATTAGCTTTTCAGAGCATTCACAGAAGGTTGGCGCCGATGGCGACACACACAACGTGCTGACATGAGGAAAGTTTCCAACCGATTTCTCATACACAAACAGCAATTGACCGCCGTTGCCTGGTGAAACATAGTTGTGATGCCTCGTGTAAGAAGGGGAAATGCGTACCATCACGTTTCCGACTTTGATAAAGGTCGGATTGTTACCTATCGCGATTGCGGTTTATCATATCGTGACATTGCTGCTCGCGTTGGCCGAGATCCAATGAATGTTAGCAGAATATGGAATCGGTGGGTTCAATAAGGTAATAGGGAACGCAATACTGGATCCCAACGGCCTCGTATCACTAGCAGTCGAGATGACAGGCATCTTATCCGCATGGCTGTAGCGGATCGTGCAGCCACGTCTCGATCCCTAAGTCAACAGTTGGGAACATTTGCAACACAACAACCATCTCCACGAACAGTTCGACGATGTTTGCAGCAGCATGAACTATCAACTCGGAGAACATGGCTGCGGTCACCCTTGACGCTACATCACAGACACGAGCGCCTGCGATGGTGTACTCAACGACGAACCTGGGTGCACGAATGGCAAAACTTCATTTTTTCGGATGAATCCAGGTTCTGTTTACATCATCGTGATGGTCGCATCCGTGTTTGGCGACATCGCGGTGAACGCACATTGGAAACGTGTATTCGTCATCGCCATACTGGCGTATCATCCGGCGTGATGGTATGGGGTGGCATTGGTTACACGTCTCGGTCACCTCTTGTTCGCATTGACGGCACTTCGAACAGTGGACGTTACATTTCAGATGTGTTACGACCCGTGGCTCTACCCTTCATTCGATCCCTGTGAAACCCTCATTTCAGCAGGATAACGCACGACCGCATGTTGCAGGACCTGTACGGGTCTTTCTGGATACAGAAAATGTTCAAGTGCTGCCCTGGCCAGCAAATTCTCCAGATCTCTCACCAATTGAAGACGTCTGGTCAATGGTGGCCGAGCAACAGGCTCGTCACAATACGCCAGTCACTACTCTTCATGAACTGTGGTATCGTGTTGAAACTGCATGGGCAGCTGTACCTGTACACGCCATCCAAGCTCTGCTTGACTCAATGCCCAGGCATATCAAGGCCGTTATTATGGCCAGAGGTGGTTGTTCTGGGTACTGATTTCTCAGGATCTATGCACCCGAATTGCGTGAAAATGTAGTCACATGTCAGTTCTAGTATAATATATTTGTCCAATGAATACCCGTTTATCATCTGCATTTCTTCTTTCTGTAGCAAATTTAATGACCAGCAGTGTATATTCCCGACATTGCACGTGGGACCCACTTGCAACGCACATACCAGATGGGGAATCCCCAGGGCACTCAGTGAGTAAGACCGACCACATAATAAAATTTGCCGACATGGATGTTCTTGCTGTAGAGAAGATCTATCAAACCCCCTTGTTCAGAGAAGCTATAGAAATACACAAAATGCAAACAGCTTCAACTTGAACGAAGAAAGCCTCAAGATGAACGGTTGTGAACCGTTCCTCGTTTCTCGTGCTGCAGCGAATGACCGTTGTACGTAGAAGGGGAGAACCGCACCGACAATGTCCACCCAAAATCCCTTGGATATTGGCGCCCAGGTACATCTGCGGCCACGAGCTCGACTGAAGTCAACCACCAGCATTGGCGGCTGAAGCTTCGACAATGCCACTGGTTCTGGAGAAACGTCAGAAAATCATCAAAAATACATTGGCCGAAGAACCCGAGACAAAAGGCATAGGCAGTTTGTCAGTGCAGTCGTTGTCGGAGAAACGAAATCTCTTTTTCTGACGTCCGAAAGGGCATTATTATTTGCTTTCGGGCCAAGAGTGGAAGCGTTTATGAAACGGCTAAGTTTCCAACCTGTTTATATGCCGCCACACCTAAAGTATACCGTTCATGGCAAAAAATCTAAAACCGGAGCCGAGGCGGGCAGCTGTAGTGCACAACGGGTCAGGGGTGAACGATGGCTGCGGAGATGTGTAAGGGCGAACAGACGTGCAGCTGCTGAGCAGCTGACAGCCCAGATGAACCAAGCGGCTACCAACAGTGTCTCCCTAATGACCACTCAGCGAAAGTTGCTGCATATGGGCCTCTGCAGCAGGCACCTGGTTTATCCAACAATACTGAGCGCGGTTCATCGGCGACGAAGGCCAAGATTTACACGCCAACACGACCACTGGACGTCCAATGAGTGGTGACCTTTTCAGATGAATCATGTTTTTTACTCCATCGGCGTGTGCGGCACTACAACAATCGTCGGAAGGGTCCAGTCCAATGGAGGGTGAGACGTGCGAGGCTCGCGGTCATGCTCGTAATCTTGTTTTTGTGGTTCTGTCGCTTCCTTTTTTCTTTTAAATCGATTTACTGGCGTCAATAGGTTGCTGGTTTGCTTGCCTGCGAGTGACAGCAGCAGCGGTTATCGATAAGTGCACTGTCGTACCATTTCTGGAGCGACCGCTAGTATTTCCGGGTCGTCGTCTGTCGGTTGGTCGTCTCATCGGGTGACGTGTATTTCGTCTTTTGACCGTTTCTGTGCTTCGTCGCTTGTCATCTTGCCGGACGTGAGTCGGTTCCTTCCTTGTGGAGAGATGTCGTGGCCAACGGGCAAGGAGCAAGCGTGCCCGCGCAGCAGTGTCTCCGAGTTCCGAACGGACATGGAGTTCAAATATTGTCTGTTTTATGTTTAGTATAAGCCCTTAAGCCGAACTTCATAACTATTTTAAGATTAGGCCTTCAGCCGTGTTTTTATTTAAAATTCTTGTTGCTCCGTAATTAGGCCTTCAGCCGAGTTTGTTTCAGAATCTGTGGCTTTAATATGTAAATCCTTGTCTGTAGGGTTTCTCTTTAATTATCTTGAATTCTTTAAACGGCCTTCAGCCGCGTTCTGTAAGTGTTTATCTTAAGGTTGTCTTTAATTATTATTCAGTAATTGTTTGAACCTTCAGCCGACGAGATACTTCAAGTTTTCTTAAGATGTTTTTCTGTTGCACTGTGTAAAAGCTTATTTTTAAAGCCTTTCTTTTATTATGTAAAGAACATTTTTTTTTATTATTGGGCTTCCAGCCGAAGAATTAACTTGAATTTTCCGTAATATGGCCTCTAGCCGGAATTTGTAAATGCATGGCTTTAAGGAATTTCCTTAGCTGATCTGAAATATTATCTCAGCTTTTAGCCGAGTAGATATTGTAATTTTTACTTCAGTAAGGCCTTCAGACGTTACTCTAATTACTGGTGTTTCAAAAGTAATCATTTAAACTTATTCTTGGGAAGTTACTTGGACCCTCAGCCGTGAATTGATCTTTTTTGTTTTAAAGAGAAAACTGTGGATTCGTTTGAGGCAGTGTGCGATTTGCAGGGGGGGATGGGGGGGATTTCTCCCCCTCTGAATCAGACCATCCCCTCCTCTGGTTTTAATTTATGCATCCCAACCTGGGATGTTTATTCCCACGCATTGGAGTAAAACTTTACATATAATTTAAATTTGTGGAGCCAAACACTGAAAGTTTTTAATAATACTATTAATATGTTTCAGTTTTCTATCATCAGAATAAGTACAACTTTTCACAAATGTGCCTCTACTTTTTGAATTCCCCTCGTATATCTGTACCCGTATGTAGATGATTTTGTAAATAAGCTTTACCTATAATGTACTTTTAAAGATCTAACAAGGGATGGCTTTTCTGATAGTGCATACGCGTCAATAGTGAGTTTCGGCATTAACATCTATTTATAAACAGCTGTTTAACCATGCGTAACACCACGGTCCAAGCTAGTAACGTATATAATTCTACTAACCCCCTAAGACATCCCCCCCCCCCCCCCCCCCACTGGTAAAAGCACAAATCGCACCCTGGTTTGAGGAATAAAGTTGTGTGTGTTCTTGTATAACTAACAGTAATTGACCTTGGCCCCTTTCCACTACCTGATCCGTTCCGTCCCGCGAAATCAGATTTCAGAGGGACTGTTATGATCGGGGGAATGTTTTCGAGGCTTTCCCTGTGTGATCTCATCATTCTGGAAGGCACAATGCATTAACATGGGTAAGCGTCTATCCTTTGTGCGATGTCCACCGCTATACGCAGTTTGTTTTTCCTCAGCACGATTGCATCTACCAGCACACAGTGTAGGTGTGTGGTTCGAAGAACTTCAGGATGAGTTCACCGTACTTGCAGGACCACCAGACTCCCCGAATTTAAACCTAATAGAGAATCTGTGGGACCTCCTCGATCGGACTCGTCCTCAACTGAGACGTCTATCGTATGTGGCCACAGCATTAGAGTCGGCATGGCCCCACATCCCTGTCGGTACTTTCTAGAACGTTAATGAGTGTTGCGAGCAGGAAGAGGTGGCTATTCGGGCTAATGAAAGGTGGTCACATTAATGTGACAGGACAGTGTATTTCCTTACATGGCTTCCTACCATTGATTTAATACTCAACAAATCTTCAACTACCCCTCGATATCGTTTTGATAGGCCTTGTTTATAGATTTCCTTTTGAAACACAGAGTGAAAAATGAGCTACTGGAGACCGTATCCGGCATTGGGATGCTGATCTAGCCACCAACGGGGAGGGAGACCTTTACCGTTGTCAGGGTGGCGCCTGTCGGCGGGTAGGGGAAGCTTGAGTGCTGCAGGGCGGGCGTGACCCGCAGGCGGCGCCGGGTCTTTGGCACATCCCTAGCAGCGCCCGCCAGGCACGTTCTCTCCCCGGCGGAGCAGCCGTGGGGGAGCGACCCACCCCTAAAAGAAATTCATGCAAGAGAAGTACTGTTCGTTACTCGAGTAAACGACCGCGTAAGCAAAACTGATAGAAAATCAGTTCCAGTTCGCGCAGAAGAGCGGATTTTTTTCCGGTTTATACTAGACGCGCCCGATTGCCTCTACACTGCACTGCAGATGCATGACCGATCCGTGTGTTGTTCACTCGGCTATGGTGCGCGCGGGAGAGGACGAATGAACTTGGCGTAGTCAGCGGAAGTTGCCGAAAGACTCTCGATGTTACCTCGCCTAATGACAGCCGAATGGCCTGTACGTATGGAACGGCGGCGCTCACTCAGCTGTGCCGACATGCGCATGGGTTGCTAAGGCCGTGGGCACATGGGGGCGGGGCACCTAACGTTGATGCGCTCAGAAGGGATATTCAACGTCACGAGACACAGCGCCGTCTGCACGCGTTACTATCTACAGGGTGTTTCAAAAATGACCGGTATATTTGAAACGGCAATAAAAACTAAACGAGCAGCGATAGAAATACACCGTTTGTTGCAATATGCTTGGGACAACAGTACATTTTCGGCGGACAAACTTTCGAAATTACAGTAGTTACAATTTTCAACAACAGATGGCGCTGCAAGTGATGTGAAACATATAGAAGACAACGCAGTCTGTGGATGCGCCATTCTGTACGTCGTCTTTCTGCTGTAAGCGTGTGCTGTTCACAACGTGCAAGTGTGCTGTAGACAACATGGTTTATTCCTTAGAACAGAGGATTTTTCTGGTGTTGGAATTCCACCGCCTAGAACACAGTGTTGTTGCAACAAGACGAAGTTTTCAACGGAGGTTTAATGTAACCAAAGGACCGAAAAGCGATACAATAAAGGATCTGTTTGAAAAATTTCAACGGACTGGGAACGTAACGGATGAACGTGCTGGAAAGGTAGGGCGACCGCGTACGGCAACCACAGAGGGCAACGCGCAGCTAGTGCAGCAGGTGATCCAACAGCGGCCTCGGGTTTCCGTTCGCCGTGTTGCAGCTGCGGTCCAAATGACGCCAACGTCCACGTATCGTCTCATGCGCCAGAGTTTACACCTCTATCCATACAAAATTCAAACGCGGCAACCCCTCAGCGCCGCTACCATTGCTGCACGAGAGACATTCGCTAACGATATAGTGCACAGGATTGATGACGGCGATATGCATGTGGGCAGCATTTGGTTTACTGACGAAGCTTATTTTTACCTGGACGGCTTCGTCAATAAACAGAACTGGCGCATATGGGGAACCGAAAAGCCCCATGTTGCAGTCCCATCGTCCCTGCATCCTCAAAAAATACTGGTCTGGGCCGCCATTTCTTCCAAAGGAATCATTGGCCCATTTTTCAGATCCGAAACGATTACTGCATCACGCTATCTGGACATTCTTCGTGAATTTGTGGCGGTACAAACTGCCTTAGACGACACTGCGAACACCTCGTGGTTTATGCAAGATGGTGCCCGGCCACATCGCACGGCCGACGTCTTTAATTTCCTGAATGAATATTTCGATGATCGTGTGATTGCTTTGGGCTATCCGAAACATACAGGAGGCGGCGTGGATTGGCCTCCCTATTCGCCAGACATGAACCCCTGCGACTTCTTTCTGTGGGGACACTTGAAAGACCAGGTGTACCGCCAGAATCCAGAAACAATTGAACAGCTGAAGCAGTACATCTCATCTGCATGTGAAGCCATTCCGCCAGACACGTTGTCAAAGGTTTCGGGTAATTTCATTCAGAGACTACGCCATATTATTGCTACGCATGGTGGATATGTGGAAAATATCGTACTATGGAGTTTCCCAGACCGCAGCGCCATCTGTTGTTGACAATTGTAACTACTGTAATTTCGAAAGTTTGTCTGCCTGAAAATGTACTGTTGTCCCAAGCATATCGCAACAAACGGTGTATTTCTATCGCTGCTCGTTTAGTTTGTATTGCCGTTTCAAATATACCGGTCATTTTTGAAACACCCTGTACTTACCATGATTTTGCGCTCTCAGCGCTTTCCAGCGGCAGTTGTCACCTTTATTTGGCTCGCAAACAATACAGTTTTTTCAGAAAAAGGACGCGCGTAAGACTTCTAATTCAATTGAAACAAATGTTGCCTCTCTTGTCCATTTGGTAGCTATGTTGTTCTGTCTGTGGTGTACATAAAGAAAAGCTTCACTTTCCCTGGACATGTATCCAATCAGTAAGGACATCAGCTTATAAATCGAACAAAGTCACTACTGACGAAGATGAAGTATCACAGAAATTACCTCTGTTAATTCGTAAGAAAGTCCCACAATATTTTAGAAAATGCGAAGATGAAAAACAAGAAATTAGACGCAGCAGGATTCGAACCATCTACTCGTCTTATCTCCATTCCTTTACTTGGCGTTTCACTACTCTCACTACACTAGGTTGTAGGTTCGTAATTAGCGACTTTGTATTTAATATTATAATCTTCTATAGGATTCAATCATCAGAGCAGCACTTGCAACCTACGTTCTCAGTTATGTGCTTTTACTCACATTTCTCTCTTTCTCTACGGTTTTTAGCTGCTACAGCTTCCTCTAGTACCATGGAAGTCATTGCCTGATGTCTAAATTGTCCTACTATCCTGTCCTTTCTTCTTGTCAGTGTCTTCGATTTATTGCTTTCCTCACTAATTCTCTGGAGAACCTCCTCGTCAGTCCACGTTCTTCTGTAGCACCACATCTCGAATGCTTACATTCTTTTTTGTTCCGATTTTCTAACAGCGATGCGATGCTGTGCTCCAAACGTACATTATCAGAAATTTATTCCTCAAATTAAGGCCCATGTCTGATATTAGTAGACTCCTTGGTCTGAAATGTCATTTTGCCAGTGCTAGTCTGCTTTTATATCCTCCTTGCTCCATCCGTCAGGGGTTATTTTGCTGCCTAGTTAGCAGAACTCCTTAACTTCATCTGCTTCGTGATCCCCAATTTTGATGTTAAGTTTCTCATTGTCCTCATTTCTGCTACTTCTGATTACTTTCGCCTTCCTTCGATTTATTCTTATTACATGTTCTGTACTTACTAGACTGTTCATCCGATTCAGTAGATCCTGTAGCTCCTCAGAGAATTTATCGCTGAAATCCTTTCACCTTGAATTTTAATTCTAATCTTGACCTTTTCATTTATTTCCGTAATTGCCTCTTCGATGCGTAGATTGAATAGTAGTGGCGAAAGAACGCACCCCTGTCTTACAACCTTTTTAATAGGAGCACTTTTTTCTTAGCCTCCACTCTTATTTGACCCTCTTGGCTCTTATACATATTGTATATTACCCGTCATTCCCTACAGAATACACGTATTTTTCTCAGAATTTCGAACATGTTGCACCGTTTGTCATTGTCGAACAATTTTTCCAGGTCAACAGATCCTATGAACTTGTCTTGATTTTTCTTTAGTCTTCCGTTCATTATCAACCACAACGACAGAATTCTCTCTCTGGTGCCTTTAACTTTCCGAAAGTAAAAGTGATCCCCATCTAACACATATCAATTTTTTTGTCCAATCTTCTGTATATTACACTCGTCAGCAGCTTGGATGCATCAGCTGTTAAGCTGATTGTGCGATAATTCTCGCACTTTTTGTGTCTTTCAATCTTCGGAATTGAGTGGGTAGTTTTTTTTTTCAGAATGGCAGATGGTATATCGTCAGACTCATACATTTTACATACCAATGAGAATAGTCGTTTTATTATCAGTTCCCCCCATGACTTTATGAATTCCGGTGAATGTAATCTATTCCTTTCGCGTTATTTGATGTTAAGTCGTCAAAAGCTTTTTTAAATTCTTTCTTCTTCTATCACGTCATCAGAGACCTTCCTAGAGGCCTTCACTGTACTCTTTCCATCTACCCCCTCTCTCCTCTGAATTAGATCTTGTACTCTTAATATTGTCACCCTTGGTTTTAATTTCACCTAGTATTGTTTGGACTTCTCTATATGCTGAGACAGTCTTCCCGACAACCATTTCTTTTGACTTTTTCACATTTTTCATACATCCATTTGGCCTTAGCTTCCCTGCACTTCCGGTTTAATTCATTCCTAAGCGACTTGTAATTCGGTATGTGGGAACTTGTATGAACATTTTTCTACTTTCCTCTTTCGTTGATCAAATAAAATTTCTTCTGTTATCCATTGTTTCTTCAAAGTTACTTGCACTACGTTTTTATTTCCAACTTCTGTGAATGCCCTTTTTCGAGATTCCATTCTTCTTCAATTGAACTGACTACTGAGCTATTCCTTATCGCAGTGTCTATAGTCTCACAGAACTTCAAGTGTATCTCTTCATTCCTTTGTACTTCCGTATTCCACTATCGCCAGACTCATACGTTTTACACACCAACGAGAATAGTCGTTTCTTTACCACTTCTCCCAGTGATTTTAGAAATTCCGAGGATGTAATCTATCTCTTCCGCCTTATCCAATCTTCTTTTCTCATGGCTTCTTCCTGACTAGTCTCTTAAACTTCAGCCCACTCTTCATCACTACGAAACTGTGATCTGAGTCTATATTTACTCTGAGTACGCTTTAAAATCCAGTATCTGACTTCGGAATCTCTGCCTGACCATGATGTAACGTAACTGAAATCTTACCGTTTCTGCCGGTCCTTTCCAAATATAATTCTTCCTCTTGTGATTATTGAACAGAGAATTTGCTATTGCTAGCTGAAATTTTTTTGAGGACTTAATTAATCTTCCTCCTCTCTCATTTCTAGTACCAAACCCGTACTATCCCGTAACCCTTTCTTCTATTGTTTCCCATACAACAGCCATCCAGTCTGCCATGGCTACTAGATCACCTAATTGTCGTTACATCACACTGTTACAAAGAGCATTAAAATTTGTATAAGTAATAAAGATCGCTCTGCCTCCCACACACTGACGGTCAGGGTTTACAAATAATTGAAGTGCCTGCTTCCACTGGGCACTGTACAACCAGCACACAGTACAGGACATTCCAATACAGGACATTCCTTCTCAATTCACATCTCTCGCGATATCCAACCAGTCAAAACAGAAACTCAGATAACATAATTACTTTTGACAGAATATGGCCCGCATCTCGTGGTCGTGCGGTAGCGTTCTCGCTTCCCACGCCCGGGTTCCCGGGTTCGATTCCCGGCGGGGTCAGGGATTTTCTCTGCCTCGTGATGGCTGGGTGTTGTGTGCTGTCCTTAGGTTAGTTAGGTTTAAGTAGTTCTAAGTTTTAGGGGACTTATGACCACAGCAGTTGAGTCCCATAGTGCTCAGAGCCATTTGAACCATTTTTGAACAGAATATGACCGTCCCCCTACTTCCACACCTCGCCCCCCCACGACATACATACACACACACACACACACACACACACACACACACACACACACACACACACAATGTGTTTGTCTGACATATACAGGGTGTTACAAAAAGATACGGCCAAACTTTCAGGAAACATTCCTCACACACAAATAAAGAAAAGATGTTATGTGGATATGTGTCCGAAAACGCTTAATTTCCATGTTAGAGCTCATTTTATTACTTTTAGAGGTGGCATGAGCCCCCTCTCATATTTCTATCTTACGATTCTCCTCTCTAATTGCATGCGGTGGAAAGTTGCTATTCCTTCACACGCGGACTTCCCACGCAGCGTCTCTCGTCACCCAGGTGGTCCGGTGACAGGCAGGCTCTACTGATCTCGAGAGGGTTAAGCCGACGGGTGTGAGGCAGTCGAGTGAATGCTTTCCAGACGCCGACATTGTCAAGAGACACGCCCGCCGGGGCCTGAAGTAGCGGCTGGGCTAGAGGTTCCGTTACTTCGCAGAAACTTAGCGAAAACACTTTCTGGCGGGCTACCAGCGAGGCGTGGGAATGACTTGTGTACCCAGGCAGTTGTGGCGGGAAAATTCCCGCGCTTTCTGCAAAATAGTAACTGTGATTGGCTTGCTCAGGGCATAGCTCCGTGACGTAGCAAAATCAGCGCAGAAATTGGCGCCAAGAATCTCCATTGGTGGAATGGTAGTGCTCCGGCAATGGAGTGGAATTTTCCGCCGGTTTTAGAGTTGCTGATTGGAACGTTTAACCACGGCCACTGTCGTGGGGGCGGGAATGTTCTGTGTTCGGCCTGTACGGGTGCTCAGGGGTAGTCGTCTCTCGCCTTTCGGTCGAGGACGTCGAAGTAACCAGCCATCGCCTCCGGTACGCCAGATCGTGTTCTGGCAGTTAAGAAGACAGTTTGGTAATATATGTCCGCAGCACTGGCAGATAGGGATTTTCCTAGGTGATAATCAGAGCTCAGCAGAGCGCGCCTGTTCGTCTTTTTCTAACTTTGTTCTGTCTTGAGTAGCAGCAATTAATGTTGGGTTAGCTGTGTGTCTCTCATACGATTTGAGTGGCAAGGAATTGGCTCCACATACCACTTCGTCTTAAACCTCACAATCTAGTTTAGGAACAACTTCACCTTCACAGTGTTTGTATGAATATCCAATTTGAGCCAATTTGATGTATTATAAATGTTTCATGTGTTTTTTTTTATTATTTTGTGTTTAGTCTTATAAAATCATATTGTTATTGTGGACAGAACTTTCATTCTGTTAATCGGTAGAGCAACCAATCATTTCTCACTATGTTAATGAAACCTTCGTTTATTTAACTTATTTATCAAATTAAATTATTGCAGGTGCCAAACTCTCTTCTACTCCACTGGCAGGGTTGATTAGAGTCAGTTCGCGTGTTTTTTTTAATCCTTGTGCAACAGCAAAAGTCGGAGTTAGAATAGGGGAGGGGGGGGGCTTAGAGCATCATTTACATATGTAGATTCTAGAAGAATTTAGTGTTAAATACACTGCTAGCCCCGGCACCTCGCAACTTCTCTTCAAATCACATTAATCATGGAATGGAAACACACAGCAACAGAACGTACCAGCGTGACTTCACTTTGTTACAGGAAATGTTCAAAATGTCCTCCGTTAGCGAGGATACATGCATCCACCCTCCATCGCATGGAATCCCTGATGCAGCCCTGGAGAATGGCGTATTGTATCACAGCCGTCCACAATACGAGCACGAAGAGTCTCTACATTTGGTACCGGGGTTGCGTAGACAAGAGCTTTCAAATGCCCCCATAAATGAAAGTCAAGAGGGTTGAGGTCAGGAGAGCGTGGAGGCCATGGAATTGGTCCGCCTCTACCAATCCATCGGTCACCGAATCTTTTGTTGAGAAGCGTACGAACACTTCGACTGAAATGTGCAGGAGCTCCATCGTGCATGAACCACATGTTGTGTCGTACTTGTAAAGGCACATGTTCTAGCAGCACAGGTAGAGTATCCCGTATGAAATAATGATTACGTGCTCCATTGAGCGTAGGTGGAAGAACATGGGGCCCAATCAAGACATCACCAACAATGCCTGCCCAAACGTTCACGGAAAATCTGTGTTGATGACGTGATTGCACAATTACGTGCGGATTCTCGTCAGCCCACACATGTTGACTGTGAAAATTTACAATTTGATCACGTTGGAATGAAGCCTCATCCGTAAAGAGAACATTTGCACTGAAATGAGGATTGACACTTTGTTGGAGGAACCATTCGCAGAAGTGTACCCGTGGAGGCCAATCAGCTGCTGATAGTGCCTGCACACGCTGTACATGGTACGGAAACAACTGGTTCTCCCGTAGCACTCTCCATACAGTGCCGTGGTCATCGTTACCTTGTACAGCGGCAACTTCTCTAACGCTGACATTAGGGTTATCGTCAACTGCACGAAGAATTGCCTCGTCCATTGCAGGTGTCCTCGTCGTTCTAGGTCTTCCCCAGTCGCGAGTCATAGGCTGGAATGTTCCGTGCTCCCTAAGACGCCGATCAATTGCTTCGAACGTCTTCCTGTCGGGACACCTTCGTTCTGGAAATCTGTCTCGATACAAACGTAACGCGCCATGGCTATTGCCCCGTGCTAATCCTTACATCAAATGGGCATCTGCCAACTCCGCATTTGTAAACACTGCACTGACTGCAAAACCACGTTCGTGATGAACACTAACCTGTTGATGCTACGTACTGATGTGCTTGATGCTAGTACTGTAGGGCAATGAGTCGCATGTCAACACAAGCACCGAAGTCAACATTACCTTCCTTCAATTGGGCACCTGGCGGTGAATCGAGGAAGTACAGTACATACTGACGAAACTAAAATGAGCTCTAACATGGAAATTAAGCGTTTCCGGACACATGTCCACATAACATCTTTTCTTTATTTGTTTGTGAGGAATGTTTCCTGAAAGTTTGGCCGTACCTTTTTGTAACATCCTGTATGTAAACGTGAAGGTGTCATTCTAGCGCTTCCATTCGATATACCTGTACAGTGTTACAATTTTAGAAATAAACACATGCTTTCACATTATTGGACTGTTGAGCGTAAAATGTTTTCTATACCGGACAAAGGAAGTGTTTACCAACTTATCTTAACATATGGAGGGGGGCGGGGGACGGGTGCTGAAAAGTAACGCCTCCGAATCTACGAGAAAACTCTCACAGCATTTTAAACAAAAAAAATGTTACTAACATTCTACATCTTAATTTTTATTTCTGTACATAGTCACTATTGCGATGAACGTATTTCTCTCAGCGAGAGACCGGTTTATTAATAGCGAGGACGTAGAACGTTTGATCTTTTTGGCGTAGCAACAATTTTTGCACCTCAGCCTGCATGTATTTCTTCACAATGAAAGTGAAGTCCTCGAAAGTGTTCGTTAAGTTCTCGAAACAGATGGAAGTCGGATGGGACCAAGTCGGGCCTGTATGGAAAATGGTCGAGGACAGATCCAAAGGCATCAGACTATTGCAGGTAGCGCTCGTGCGTGCTCTGCACTGTAGTGCTGAAGGAGAGACTGCTTCGTCGGTGGATGAAGAATTCGAATACGAATGTCTATCACAGCAGGCTGTTTCTCACGCACTGACATAATTACATTACAGATCCTCATGTTACAATTTGGAGCCCTCTTGCGGTAGAGGGCTGAAAATATGCATACATGAAAAATAAAGATGTAGAATGTTGATAATGTTTGCCTTGTTTAAAAAGCTTTAAGAATGTTGACATATGAAATTCGGAGACATTACTTTCCAGTGCTCCCTTGTAGCTTTCCAGTGATCTCCCGAGAGCTTCTGCTAGCGAGTGGTGTCGTGTTTCATATCGATGCAGTGAACTGGAACAACAACGTGGGATGCCTCTGGTAACAAGAATTTCAAGTGTCAGAGCTATTCTTATAGCCGCGGATGTAGCGTCTCTGTATTTCATTTCTTATGTTGCTGTCAGGAATCACTGCAGATCCGCCCGTAAATACTACTTGCTATCTCTATCTTTTACGCCGTACTCACACGTTTATTACGCGAAATGTATTCCTAATTCCAGTACTTCCGCTTCTTTCTACGAATTCTTATTTGTGCCAAAATAATACTGTCTGTGGTGGCAAATACTGTTAATCAAAGTTAACATCTTGACCACTGGAATAGTGTGCGTGCTGTGAATCGAAGCACGCGTGGGCACATGTTGAGAAAGAGGCGGCCACCGACATGCTCTACTTGCGCGTGAGGGAAGCGAAAGCTGTGGAACGTGCTCCAGACACGCGCCACTGATTTTGCAATCGGATGCTATCGGGTTCTTCTCTTTTTTTGCAGGCGTTATCATGCATTTATCTACATTTAAAGAGAGCTGCTGGTTTTTACACTAAGTGGAAATTTCATCCAAGTGTTTCTGCATTTCGCAATGATCTTGGATTCATACTATCCAGGGCATAAAAGGACTGATAGTGCTGCTGACGATATACTTATACATCGTTAGAGTGTATTAAAAAGATTAAGATCTGAGAGAACCTGAGGAGAATCCTGCCTGACCTAAGGACTGCTTGTATGTGGCCACCTCCTGACCTGATCTCACAGGGATTTCCTTCTTGAGGATTTCCAAGAGCAAAGTGCACTTCTCTGGTGCACTCTTTCTTTTCCAATCTGCCAGTTCCTTCGATCAGAAGAGAGGAGCGCAGACCGCTCGCTTTGTCGTCTGGTGGAGGCAGCTGCAAGTTTTGAGTAGAGCGCGAACAGCTGTCCCGTTTCCTACAGTGGATGCCCCGGGCCACGCGACGGCAGCAGCACAGCACCTGCAGTTCATTAAGGAGTTGCGACCCCTCCGTGTCCTGAGGCGACGCGCGAAGTTGCCGAAGAAGTGCCCGCGGACTCTGAGGACTCCAGCCCGCCCCTGATGGCTCCTTCGTGGAGCTTTGGTACCAACATACACCATCGAATAGAGTGTTTCATTATCATGTGGTAACCAGCATCTTCCCACAGACAAAATAAATGGGGAAACACATACACGATTTAGGTTCTAAAGCGTTTATTGAGGGTCATAAGTACCTCACAAGTTGTTGGTTTGAAATACATCACCAGCAATGGCTCTAAAATCGTTTACAATCCACACATGATATGAAAATGGATGTATGTGTATTTGCATGTAAGTTTCACATATCGTCCTAAACCACAGGACCGATTTTCAACCAAACTTACTACACGTGTCACTTAATGTCGATATAATCGCTGCAGGGTAAAAACCGCCTACCTATTAAAGAGATGGCAGTGGACGTGAAAAAGCAGGGTAGCCACGAGGTGCGAGTACACATACTTTAGTCATCCAGTAATTGAGAATGAGAACACTTAGAGATATGCAACAAACTTTACACGTGCCTTCAAACCTTTACCAAACTTTTCCTCTTGACAACCCGCACGAAATGATGAAAGGAGAAAAGTTTTACTATATGTACTTCCATTGATCATGCAGTAAAACTGGCGCATGAAACACGACCTTTTAGTTTATTACTTCTTTACTGCTAACTGTATTCACGATACGTTTTGCAGACAGTTTTCACATATACCACTGAATATATCAGCAAACGTGTATCAGTATAAGACATATAGTTCAGGGGATATGACGTAACAAACGTTGAGATGCGTGGAAAACTAGGTTTTCTTAAAATGTAGTGCCACCTACACAGACTAATTTCAACCATTGTTTGACAATTAGAGCATTTAGTAACTTCAGACGAGTTTTAGACATAATTTCAGTAAATGATTCTCGCTTATGTGCTTAAAGTCAAATATTTGACAAATTGTCACACTTGTAAAGTAATCAGAATTTTGAAGCCGTTTTGCACAGGTTAGCTCGATTCTTACTATTTCGAAAGGAGGACTGTGAGATTAAGAACTACCTACATCCCACAGGGGTCGGAATGAAAAAAGCGTGACACTGAGGCATAGCTTAGGAACATTTGGTGTAATTTTTGTAATTTGTCAGTACATGACTTACTATCTATACGCAAATACTGTGAAGGTAAGACTCCCCACCATCACTTGTGTTGGAGCGTGGATTAGAAGAGGTGGCTTAAAATGTTCGAAAACGACCTGTTGGTATTTATTTCCTGTATTTAGTAGACTTGGAATACTTTTAAATGTATCAAATGCTGTTAATGCATCACTCAGGTCGCCAGAATGAGCCCAGCAGCGAGCCAGTAATTTCGTCAACATGTTTTAGGATCTAACATCAAGTCACACAGCTGAACACCTCCAATAAATTTAACAGCCTCTTTCGAGTCGTATGGTGTGAAACAGCAAAGTGTCAGACAAACGAGTATATGTGTGTGCAATATATTGTATATATTCAAACATACACTCCTGGAAATTGAAATAAGAACACCGTGAATTCACTGTCCCAGGAAGGGGAAACTTTATTGACACATTCCTGGGGTCAGATACACCACATGATCACACTGACAGAACCACAGGCACATAGACACAGGCAACAGAGCATGCACAATGTCGGCACTAGTACAGTGTATATCCACCTTTCGCAGCAATGCAGGCTGCTATTCTCCCATGGAGACGATCGTAGAGATGCTGGATGTAGTCCTGTGGAACGGCTTGCCATGCCATTTCCACCTGGCGCCTCAGTTGGACCAGCGTTCGTGCTGGACGTGCAGACCGCGTGAGACGACGCTTCATCCAGTCCCAAACATGCTCAATGGGGGACAGATCCGGAGATCTTGCTGGCCATGGTAGTTGACTTACACCTTCTAGAGCACGTTGGGTGGCACGGGATACATGCGGACGTGCATTGTCCTGTTGGAACAGCAAGTTCCCTTGCCGGTCTAGGAATGGTAGAACGATGGGTTCGATGACGGTTTGGATGTACCGTGCACTATTCAGTGTCCCCTCGACGATCACCAGTGGTGTACGGCCAGTGTAGGAGATCGCTCCCCACACCATGATGCCGGGTGTTGGCACTGTGTGCCTCGGTCGTACGCAGTCCTGATTGTGGCGCTCACCTGCACGGCGCCAAACACGCATACGACCATCATTGGCACCAAGGCAGAAGCGACTCTCATCGCTGAAGACGACACGTCTCCATTCGTCCCTCCATTCACGCCTGTCGCGACACCACTGGAGGCGGGCTGCACGATGTTGGGGCGTGAGCGGAAGACGGCCTAACGGTGTGCGGGACCGTAGCCCAGCTTCATGGAGACGGTTGCGAATGGTCCTCGCCGATACCCCAGGAGCAACAGTGTCCCTAATTTGCTGGGAAGTGGCGGTGCGGTCCCCTACGGCACTGCGTAGGATCCTACGGTCTTGGCGTGCATCCGTGCGTCGCTGCGGTCCGGTCCCAGGTCGACGGGCACGTGCACCTTCCGCAGACCACTGGCGACAACATCGATGTACTGTGGAGATCTCACGCCCCACGTGTTGAGCAATTCGCCGGTACGTCCACCCGGCCTCCCGCATGCCCACTATACGCCCTCGCTCAAAGTCCGTCAACTGCACATACGGTTCACGTCCACGCTGTCGCGGCATGCTACCAGTGTTAAAGACTGCGATGGAGCTCCGTATGCCACGGCAAACTGGCTGACACTGACGGCGGCGGTGCACAAATGCTGCGCAGCTAGCGCCATTCGACGGCCAACACCGCGGTTCCTGGTGTGTCCGCTGTGCCGTGCGTGTGATCATTGCTTGTACAGCCCTCTCGCAGTGTCCGGAGCAAGTATGGTGGGTCTGACACACCGGTGTCAATGTGTTCTTTTTTTCCATTTCCAGGAGTGTATTTATATATTGCGCATATTAAAAAATATATGGTCTACATTCACCCAAATGTTCATTAATAGTGTAGAAATTTGAAGTAAAGTGGCCAAGAACTTCTTGAGATTTTTAGTAACAACCTACAGTTAATGTATTTCATACATATATGTTTTAAGTCAGATTACGAAATCTTACGTAGACAGTGATCTTTCTCTTGTGTTGAAGGTAAAGCGTGCAATATTTCCTCAAGATCGGAATCAAACCGTAGATCTGTAAGAATTGCAAACAAACACGGATACCCTTCTAGAAGATGAAATTTTCTCGTTTTATCTCCAAGACAAGAGGGAGATCATTGTATCACTGTCTACATGAGATTTAGAAATCTGACTTCAAACATGTATATAATGGCTATAATTTTCAGCAACTGCAGTATGTATTTTCAGTTGCCACTTATAAGTATATTTTCATTACGCTTTACCGGTTTCAACAACGACGGCGAAATTCATATCAGTCAACTATTACAGAACATCTCAAAACAGAGAAACACATTCTTCCACCTCTATCTTTGCTTAGCAAGAAATTTTTGCTTACAGTTGACAAGAGCTACAAAACGAACATTTTAGAAGAACTTGAAATATATTAACATTCCGAATTACATTGAAGAGATTTTTTGAATGATCAACCTGCATTAAAAAACAGACAGTATTCTGATTGCATATCGTCTCTTGAAAATGTGAAAATTAGCCAGTTTCTTTTATATATTTGAACTGTGTGCCACGTTTCTTCAGATTATTAAATATAACTTTTTATATACATTGGTTTTATTTTTATATGCTTTTAGATTACTCATTTTCTAGCAAAACAGTTTGAGATACACTGTAAATTGTCAACCTGTGTTTACAATAATCATATACAATATTTAATTTCTGGACACATCATGGCATTATTCTTCGTTTATCGACTGGTAAAGACATCAGAAGATCAAAACAAACTGCAAAACGATTTATAAAAAATATCTGTATGGTGCGAAAATTGGCAATTGACACTAAATAAAGAAAAGTGTGAGGATATCCACATGAGTGCTAAAATGAATCCACTAAACTTCGGTTACACGATAAATCAGACAGATCTAAAGGCCACAAATTCTAATAAATACCCAGGAGTTTCAATTACGAACAACTTAAATTGGAGGGAACAAATAGAATGTAAGGTTGAGACAGATAGTAGGTGATTGTATCTTTATTTTATTTCAAAAGATTTAGTTCATTTTATTGTTACGGTCAAACATTAGCCGGTAGCTTCAGCTGCCTGTAATTTTCTCGTCCCAAGATCTGGTAGCAGCACGTCAGCACCAAGGTGGGAAATCTTGATCATGCGCCTCCCTCGTCTGCTGATGAGGTAACACTGCTTAGGCGAAGCTGACCAGCCCACGCTTCGGAACTTTCCATGCCGCCCCCACAATTTTCTAGGCTCCTGACCAATCGGGGCGGAGGAGGCCGCGTGGTCATGCTGGAGGTACCTTGCCACCCGTGGGCCGAAACGCTCTCTCTGCCATGTGTCCTGTAGCTGTGATCATCATCTTCTCTTCCCGGTGCTGCAGCACTGAGGACTTTGCTTCTGTAGCTGCCATGCCGTTCGCACTTGTCCGAATGGCAGCCACCACTTTTCTTTAACTTCGCCTAAGTTTGCTGCGAACTATGTTTTGTCCACCACTACATCTTGGCCCACCCTCGCCTCTCCAGGCCTGACTCATGTTGCCCATTAGATTCGCATCTGTTGGTTTGTCTGTTTGTCTGTTTGTCTGACAATAATGGCCTCATTTCAAGAAAAGAACACTGTCTTTCAATACGCCTTGGCCGCTCCTAACAGAGCCATTCCTGCACAAGAAAACGTTGTGGGGAAGGCTAACCAAAGACTGCGTTTTATTGGCAGGACACTTAGAAAATGTAACAAAAAAATGGTTCAAATGGCTCTGAGCACTACGGGACTCAACTGCTGAGGGCATTAGTCCCCTAGAACTTAGAACTACTTAAACCTAACTAACCTAAGGACATCACACACATCCATGCCCGAGGCAGGATTCGAACCTGCGACCGTAGCGGTCTCGCGGTTCCAGACTGCAGCGCCTAGAACCGCACGGCCACTCCGGCCGGCAGGAAATGTAACAGGTCTACTAAGGACACTGCTTACACTACGCTTGTCTGTCATCTTTTAGAATACTGGTGTGCATTGGGGGATCCTTGCCAGGTAGGATTGACGAAGTACATCGAAAAAGTTTAAAGAAGGGCGACACGTTTTGTATTATCTCGAAATAGGGTAGAGAGTGTCATTGAAATGGAAGAGGATTTGGGGTGGACATCACTAAAACAAAGGCGTTTTTCGTCGTGGAGGAATCTTCTCACGAAATTCCAATCACCAACATTCTCCTCTGTATGCGAAAATATTTTCTTGGCGCCGATCTACATAGGAAGAAACGATCACCATGCAAAAAAGGGAAATCAGAGTTCGCATGGGAAGATATAGGTGTTCGTTCGCCGGCCGGTATGGCCGAGCGGTTCTAGGCGATTCAGTCTGGTACCGCGCGACCGCTACGGTCGCAGGTTCGAATCCTGCCTCGGGCATGGATGTGTGTGACGTCCTTAGTTAGGTTTAAGTAGTTCTAAGATCTAGGGGACTGATGACCTCAGATGTTAAGTCCCGTAGTGCTCAGAGCCATTTGAACAATAGGTGTTCGTTCGTTCCGCTCGCTATTCGAGATTGGAATAATTGAGTATTGTGAAGGTGGTTTGATGAACCCTCTGCCAGGCACTTAAATGTAATTTGCAGAGCATCCAGTAGATACAGATGTAGATGTAGAATATATGTCACATAAACATGCGGCAACACCTCCTACTAAGCCCTCGGATCGAATTAACCAAACTTTCTATAGGGCTAGCGGTGATGGGAGGAGGAAGCAGGAGGTGGATATAGAGTGGGAGAATGAGGCAGGGGTGGGAAAACCCGACAGGCTTTGTCTCAGTCATAACAGGTTCTTATTTTTTTCTATATTTTACTAATAACCAGTAAAAACTAGCGCACCAATTTTCCATAGCAGCAGTGCTAAATTTTTTGCTTTTTAAATAAAATTTTTAAAAAGACGAATAATGTTTGTTCCCAAAATTTAGCTTTGAAATATTGGGTTACTGCAGAAACACGGGAAAGAGTTCAGCACTGTTTTAATACACTACTGGCCATTAAAATTGCTACACCACGAAGATGACGTGCTACAGACGCGAAATTTAACCGACAGGAAGAAGATTCTGTGATATGCAAATGATTAGCTTTTCAGAGCATTCACACAAGGTTCGCGCCAGTGGCGACACCTACATGCGGAAAGTTTCCAACCGATTTCTCATACACAAACAGCAGTTGCCCGGCGTTGCCTGGCGAAACGTTGACGCTGCATCACAGACAGGAGCGCCTGCGATGGTGTACTCAACGACGAACCTGGGTGCACGAATGGCAAAACGTCATTTTTTCGGATGAATCCAGGTTCTGTTTACAGCATCATGGTGGTCGCATCCGTGTTTGGCGACATCGGGGTGAAGTCACATTGGAAGCGTGTATTCGTTATCGCCATACTGGCGCATCACCCAGCGTGATGGTATGGGGTGCCGTTGGCTACACGTCTCGGTCACCTCTTGTTCGCACTGACGGCACTTTGAACAGTGGACGTTACATTTCAGATGTGTTACGACCCGAGGGTCTACCCTTCATTCGATCCCTGCGAAACCCTACATTTCAGCAGGATCATGCACGACCGCATGTTGTAGGTCCTCTACGGGCCTTTCTGGATACAGAAAATGTTCGACTGCTGCCCTGGCCAGCACATTCTCTAGATCTCTAACCAACTGAAAACGGCTGGTCAATGGTGGCCGAGCAACTGGCTCGTCACAATACGCCAGTCACTAATCTTGATGAACTGTGGTATCGTGTTGAAGCTGCATGGGCAGCTGTACCTGTACACGCCATCCAAGCTGTGTTTGACTCAATGCCCAGGCGTATCAAGGCCGTTATTACGGCTAGAAGTGGTTGTTCTGGGCACTGATTTCTCAGGATCTATGCACCCAAACCGCGTGAAAATGTAATCACATGTCAGTTCCAGTACAACATATTTGTCCAATGAATACCCGCTTATCATCTGCATTTCTTCTTGGTGTAGCAATTTTAATGGCCAATAGTGTAATAACGCTTTCAGTTAGAAACTAACAACAAACATAGGACATAAGAATCGGTACAGCATTGCAGAGACAATGTACCAGTACCTGTGTGGAGCAACCTATTAGATGGAACGTGTGTATGTGCAGTGTGAAAGAGTTGCCTCCCCCCCCCCCCCTCTCTGGTGTATGCGGTAGTTTCTTGATGTCGTCGTTGGAATCAGTTGTATTCCAGAATAATACCATCCCAGGCTTTTTATGAAGTACGGTATCAGTGGACTACAATACTCCTTTCGCTTTAAAATATTAAAAACGAGAGAAGGCAGAACAAACTGAGGACATTATGTAAGGGGAAAACATCCACAACGTTTCTTGGAAGAGAAGTTAAATTGGGTTGATATACCTATAATTTTAACGACTTGCTACAAACTGGGACAATAACTGAATTCTTATTTTTCTAGTTGTTTCAGGATGAAAGGTTGATACCATCCAGAAGTGATGATGCAGAGAAGTCATCAACTTGTAACCTTTCGCCCTCGCCCATCTCCTTCGCCTTCGTTATCTCTGCAGGAGACATTGAGACCGTTGTGGAACCTGAGTTTCTCCTGGCGTATAAAATGTTCAAACAACTTACGGGAGACAACCCCGCCATTTTCAGGGCAAACTGCAACGGACAAGCGATGTACAGGCAAATTTGGATCCTCGGTTCTCGGACGAATGCAGGAAAGATAACACACACACCGATTTCTGCCACAGCCTCTATCCCATATAGATCAAGATCTCATAATGTTTCACCTTCATTAAAATTTTTCATCTTTGATCGAAGTCTGCGTTTATTACTGGAGGTAATAGCAATAAAAAACCGAAACTCAGTTACTCCATAAACAGGATATTTTGAGCGGTTTCAACAGTCAGGTTAATATGGAGACGAAAAGAACAGGTGTAACCAAAAACCTATCGTTTTGTGATAATCACTATACCTACGGCCAGGAGGCGGACAAAGATGGGGGGACAGAGAACGAGGGTTGGCTCTGAGCACTATGGGACTTAACAGCTGTGGTCATCAGTCCCCTAGAACTTAGAACTACTTAAACCTAACTAACCTAAGGACATCACACACATCCATGCCCGAGGCAGGATTCGAACCTGCGACCGTAGCGCCTAGAACCGCGAGACCACCGCGGCCGGCAGAGAACGAGGGTGAAGGCGTTGGAGAGAGGGTGGGGGGAAACGGACAGTGGAGAGTGGGAGGAGGATATGCATAGAGGGTGTAGGGATGGAAGAGCGAGGAGGAGATTGGCGGCCACGGCAGTCATAGCACACGGAGAACTCTGCTTTACAGCCAATCTTCGTTCGGTGGGGCAGACGTGGTGATACTTCGCAAGTCGCAGATTGCAGCAGGCCATATCAAGCACTTATTCAGACTTCTCTCTAGGGCACAAGATACAAGCGTTCGAGCAGCACACATCGACGATATTACGATGAGATGAATATAGGGCGCCCGTTGCTTTTAGCTTTACAGAATTCTCGGGTTTTGATAAAATCGTCACTTACTCGGGCTGCTTTCCGAGTGGCAACTTCATATTGTAATATAAGTTGTTGTTGTTGTGGTCTTCAGTCCTGAGACTGGTTTGATGCAACTCTCCATGCCACTCTATCCTGTACAAGCTTCCTCATCTCCCAGTACCTACTGCAGCCTACATCCTTCTGAATCTGCTTAGTGTATTTATCTCTTGGTCTCCCTCTACGATTTTTACCCTCCACGCTGCATTCCAGTACTAAATTGGTGATCTCTTGACGCCTCAGAACATGTCCTACCAACCGATCCCTTCTTCTAGTCAAGTTGTGCCAGAAACTTCTCTTCTCCCCAATTCTATTCAATACCTCCTCATTAGTTATGTGATCTACCCATCTAATCTTCAGCATTCTTCTGTAGCACCACATTTCGAAAGCTTCTATTCTCTTCTTGTCTAAACTATTTATCGTCCATGTTTCACTTCCATACATGGCTGCTCTCTATACAAATACTTTCAGAAACGTCTTCCTGACGCTTAAATCAATACTCGATGTTAACAAATTTCTCTTCTTCAGAAAAGCTTTCCTTGCCATTGCCAGTATACATTTTATATCCTCTCTACTTCGACCATCATCAGTTATTTTGCTCCCCAAATAGCAAAACTCCTTTACTACTTTAAGTGTCTCATTTCCTAATCTAATTCCCTCAGCATCACCCGATTTAATTCGGCTACATTCCATTATTCTCGTTTTGCTTTTGTTGATGTTCATCTTATACCCTCCTTTCAAGACACTGTCCATTCCGTTCAACTGCTCTTTCAAGACCTTTGCTGTCTCTGACAGAATTACAATGTAATCGGCGAACCTCAAAGTTTTTATTTCTTCTCCATGGATTTTAATACCTACTCCGAACTTTTCTTTTGTTTCCTTTACTGTTTGCTCAATATACAGATTGAATAGCATCGGGGAGAGGCTACAACCCTGTCTCATTCCCTTCCCAACCACTGCTTCCCTTTCATGTCCCTCGACTCTTACAACTGCCATCTTGTTTCTGTACAAATTGTAAATAGCCTTTCGCTCCTTGTATTTTACCCCTGCCACCTTCAGAATTTGAAAGAGATTTTTCCAGTCAATATTGTCAAAATCTTTTTCTAAGTCTACAAATGCTAGAAACGTAGGTTTGCCTTTCCTTAAGCTTTCTTCTAAGATAAGTCGTAGGGTCAGTATTGCCTCACATGTTGCAACATTTCAACGGAATCCAAACTGATCTTCCCCGAGGTCCGCTTCTACCAGTTTTTCCATTCGTCTGTAAATAATTCGCGTTAGTATTTTGCAGCCGTGAGTTATTAAACTGATAGTTCGGTAATTTTCACATCTGTCAACACCTGCTTTCTTTGGGATTGGAATTATTATATTCTTCTTGAAGTCTGAGGGAATTTCGCCTGTTTCATACATCTTGCTCACCAGATGGTAGAGTTTTGTCAGGACTGGCTCTCCCAAGGCTGTCAGTAGTTCTAATGGAATGTTGTATACTCCCGGGGCCTTGTTTCGACTTAGGTCTTTCAGTGCTCTGTCAAACTTTTCACGCAGTACCATATCTCCCATTTCATCTTCATCTACATCCTGTTCCATTTCCATAATATTGTTCTCAAGAACATCGCCCCTGTATAGACCCTCTATATACTCCTTCCACCTTTCTGCTTTCCTTCATTGCCTAGAACTGGGTTTCAATCTGAGCTCTTGATATTCATGCAAGTGCTTCTCTTTTCTCCAAAGGTCTCTTTAATTTTCCTGTAGGGAGTATCTATCTTACCCCTCGTGAGATAAGCCTCTACATCCTTACATTTGTCCTCTAGTCATCCCTGCGTAGTCATTTTGCACTTTCTGTCGATTTCATTTTTCAGATGTTGGTATTCCCTTTTGCCTGCTTCATTTACTGCGTTTTTGTATTTTCTCCTTTCATCGATTAAATTCAGTATCTCTTCTGCTACCCAAGGATTTCTAGTAGCGTGATATAAGTATTTGTTCGATTTAGTACTTGTTCTATAGCAACTGTGATATGAAATCAGTTTCTATAGTGGGTATCTTAAACCTCATGACTTTAAATGACGTTTTTATTCAATATGGAGTATTGTTTTTGTGAGAGTTTTGGTGCACGCTTCAGAAACCATTTAAAGACAGTCTGTTTCAATGTGTGTGCACAATTGCCGGGCTGAAATGTATATTTGATTCCTTTCGCAATTCTAGTAAATGGTTCAAATGGCTCTGAACACTATGGGACTTAACATCTATGGTCATCAGTCCCCTAGAACTTAGAACTACTTAAACCTAACTAACCTAAGGACATCACACAACACCCAGCCATCACGAGGCAGAGAAAATCCCTGACCCCGCCGGGAATCGAACCCGGGAACCCGGGCGTGGGAAGCGAGAACGCTACCGCACGACCACGAGACCGTCAGTGAGAGAGTACTTCGATTTCCTGCTGCTAATAAGGCGAGTACACCGTTCGCTTGTTACACATTTTTACGAGCTTCAAACAGGTACAACTTATTTCAGTTATCTGGGTAGTTACTATTTTATTTTTGTAATTTCTTGCGTGTTTGAGTGCCTACTAGACACAACCTTTTATTTTAATAACAGTGTAGTGTACAGTATCGCCGTTGCTATCGACCCTCGTATCGTACAGGCTTTTGTTTGTTTGGTTAGAACAGCTCAGTGTCGGTTAGACCGTCAGTGAGAGAGCACTTCGATTTCCTGCTGCTAATAAGGCGAGTACACCGTTTGCTTGTTACACATTTTTACGAGCTTCAAACAGGTACAACTTATTTCAGTTATCTGGGTAGTTACTATTTTATTTTTGTAATTTCTTGCGTGTTTGAGTGCCTACTAGACACAACCTTTTATTTTAATAACAGTGTAGTGTACAGTATCGCCGTTGCTATCGACCCTCGTATCGTACAGGCTTTTGTTTGTTTGGTTAGAACAGCTCAGTGTCGGTTAGACCGTCAGTGAGAGAGCACTTCGATTTCCTGCTGCTAATAAGGCGAGTACACCGTTCGCTTGTAGGGTAAACATAGTCATGTGTAGGGACTGTGGTTGTTGTGAGCGGACGCAAGGAGAATTGGCCACTCTTCGGGGGCAGGTGGAGGCTTTGTCTGTTAGGCTCATCGAGCTCGAGGCGCAGGCGTCGGCTCGTAGTGGCGTTGGGGCAACTGTGGTGAGACCTATGCCTACTTCGGTGGCCTTGGAATCGCATGGAACCCCTGATGTCGCTGCGTCTTCCGGCAGTGAGCATCTTACCGGTCAGCCATCACTCCAGGGTGAATGGCGGACAGTGGTGGGCTCGCGCGTGCCTGGCCGAAAGGCGAAGGTGGGATCTGGCCGCGTGGCAGCTGCCTTACCCCTTTCCAACAGGTACGGGGTACTTCCTAGTGGTGATGACATCGTTTCCGAGCCACCACAGGATGCCTCGCCTGTTGGGCCAGTGGCCGATTCTCCGGCAAGGTCCCGACAGTCACAGAGGGCGGGCCTATTAGTTATAGGGAGCTCCAACGTTAGGCGGGTTATGGAGCCCCTTAGGAAAATAGCGGGTAAGTCGGGGAAGAATGCCAGTGTGCACTCGGTGTGCTTGCCGGGGGGTCTCGTCCGTAATGTGGAGGAGGCCCTTCCGGCAGCTATTGAACGCACTGGGTGTGACCGGCTGCAGATAGTAGCACATGTCGGAACGAATGACGCCTGCCGCTTGGGTTCTGAGGCCATCCTTGGTTCCTTTCGGCGACTGGCTGATTTGGTGAAGACAACCAGCATCGCACGCGGAGTGCAAGCTGAGCTTAATATCTGCAGCATAGTGCCCAGAGTCGATCGCGGTCCTCTGGTTTGGAGCCGTGTGGAGGGTCTAAACCAGAGGCTCAGACGACTCTGCGACTATAATGGTTGCAAATTCATCGACCTCCGTTATTGGGTGGAGAACTGTAGGGCCCCCCTAGACAGGTCAGGCGTGCACTACACACCGGAAGCAGCTACTAGGGTAGCAGAGTACGTGTGGCGTGCACACGGGGGTTTTTTAGGTTAGAGGGACCCCCCCTTGGGCGAAACGATAAAATGCCTGACGGCTTACCAGAGAGGACATCATCATCGTTGATAAAGAACGTCCGTCCTCAGAGACCAAAAACAGGAAAAGTCAACGTAATATTGGTAAACTGCAGGAGTATCCAGGGCAAGGTTCCTGAATTAGTATCTCTTATTGAAGGAAATAGTGCGCATATAGTATTAGGAACGGAAAGTTGGTTAAAACCGGAAGTGAACAGTAACGAAATCCTAGACACAGAATGGAATATATACCGCAAGGATAGGATAAACGCCAATGGTGGAGGAGTATTTATAGCAGTAAAGAATTCAATAATATCCAGTGAAGTTATTAGCGAATGCGAATGTGAAATAATCTGGGTTAAGTTAAGTATCAAAGGTGGGTCAGATATGATAGTCGGATGCTTCTATAGACCACCTGCATCAGCAACCGTAGTAGTTGAGCGCCTCAGAGAGAACCTGCAGAACGTCGTGAAGAAGTTTCGTGATCATACTATTGTAATAGGGGGAGACTTCAATCTACCAGGTATAGAATGGGATAGTCACACAATCAGAACTGGAGCCAGGGACAGAGACTCTTGTGACATTATCCTGACTGCCTTGTCCGAGAATTACTTCGAGCAGATAGTTAGAGAACCAACTCGTGAAGCTAACGTTTTAGACCTCATAGCAACAAATAGACCGGAACTTTTCGACTCCGTGAATGTAGAAGAGGGTATCAGTGATCATAAGTCAGTGGTTGCATCAATGACTACAAGTGTAATAAGAAATGCCAAGAAAGGAAGGAAAATATATTTGCTTAACAAGAGTGATAGGGCACAAATCGCAGAATATCTGAGTGACCACCATCAAACGTTCATTTCTGAGGAAGAGGATGTGGAACAAAAATGGAAAAAATTCAGAAACATCGTCCAGTACGCCTTAGATAAGTTCGTACCGACTAAGGTCCAAAGCGAGGGGAAAGATCCACCGTGGTATAACAATCATGTACGAAAGGTACTACGGAAACAAAGAAAGCTTCATCATAGGTTTAAGAGTAGTCGAATCATAGCTGATAAGGAAAAGCTGAACGAAGCGAAAAAGAGCGTAAAGAGAGCAATGAGAGAAGCATTCAACGAATTCGAACATAAAACATTGGCAAACAATCTAAACAAGAACCCTAAAAAGTTTTGGTCATATGTAAAATCGGTAAGCGGATCTAAATCCCCTATTCAGTCACTCGTTGACCACGATGGCACCGAAACAGAGGACGACCGAAGAAAGGCAGAAATACTGAATTCAGTGTTCCGAAACTGTTTCACTGCGGAAAATCGTAACACGGTCCCTGACTTCAGCCGTCGCACGGACGCCAAAATGGAAAATATTGAAATAAACGATATCGGAATTGAAAAACAACTGCTATCACTTAGTAGCGGAAAAGCATCCGGACCAGACGAGATACCCGTAAGATTCTACAGTGATTATGCTAAAGAACTTGCCCCCTTTCTATCAGCAATTTATCGTAGATCTCTGGAAGAACGTAAAGTACCTAGCGACTGGAAGAAAGCGCAGGTCGTTCCCATTTTCAAGAAGGGTCATAAATCAGATGCGAATAATTATAGGCCTATTTCGCTTACGTCAATCTGTTGTAGAATAATGGAACATGTTTTATGTTCTCGTATTATGACGTTCTTAGATAATACAAATCTCCTTCATCATAACCAACATGGATTCCGCAAACAGAGATCATGTGAAACTCAGCTCGCCCTATTTGTCCAAGAAATTCACAGTGCCGTAGACACTGGCGAGCAGATTGATGCCGTATTCCTGGACTTCAGGAAGGCATTTGATACGGTTCCGCACTTACGTTTAGTGAAAAAAATACGAGCTTACGGAATATCGGACCAGGTTTGTGATTGGATTCAGGATTTCCTAGAAGAAAGAACACAACATGTCATTCTTAACGGTTCAAAATCTGCAGATGTAGAGGTAATTTCGGGAGTACCGCAAGGAAGCGTGATAGGACCTTTATTGTTTACAATATACATAAATGACTTAGTTGACAACATCGGTAGCTCCGTGAGGCTATTTGCAGATGACACGGTTGTCTACAAGAAAGTAGCAACATCAGAAGACTCGTACGTACTCCAGGAAGACCTGCAGAGGATTAATGAATGGTGCGACAGCTGGCAGCTTTCCCTAAACGTAGATAAATGTAATATAATGCGCATACATAGGGGCAGAAATCCATTCCAGTACGATTATGCCATAGGTGGTAAATCATTGGAAGCGGTAACGACCGTAAAATACTTAGGAGTTACTATCCGGAGCGATCTGAAGTGGAATGATCACATAAAACAAATAGTGGGAAAAGCAGGCGCCAGGTTGAGATTCATAGGAAGAATTCTAAGAAAATGTGACTCATCGACGAAAGAAGTAGCTTACAAAACGCTTGTTCGTCCGATTCTCGAGTATTGCTCATCAGTATGGGACCCTTACCAGGTTGGATTAATAGAAGAGATAGACATGATCCAGCGAAAAGCAGCGCGATTCGTCATGGGGACATTTAGTCAGCGCGAGAGCGTTACGGAGATGCTGAACAAGCTCCAATGGCGGACACTTCAAGAAAGGCGTTACGCAATACGGAGAGGTTTATTATCGAAATTACGAGAGAGCACATTCCGGGAAGAGATGGGCAACATATTACTACCGCCCACATATATCTCGCGTAATGATCACAACGAAAAGATCCGAGAAATTAGAGCAAATACGGAGACTTACAAGCAGTCGTTCTTCCCACGCACAATTCGTGAATGGAACAGGGAAGGGGGGATCAGATAGTGGTACAATAAGTACCCTCCGCCACACACCGTAAGGTGGCTCGCGGAGTATAGATGTAGATGTAGATGTAGAGATGCGGGCGCAATTCTAGTATGTTAGTTTTAATTTGACTACAGACATTCATTAATTTACTTCGCCTTTTCCCTGAGCCACAAACTTTCCATGCAGTACTGCATCCATATCAGAATTTTTGTATGAAATTGCTCAGTAAAATTCATAGAAGCTGGTATATTTGGAACGCACTCAGTAAGTGTGTCCCGTTTGAAGTTATTTTTCGTAAGTGGACGCTGACGCAGCTTTTAATTGGTATGCCGGCGTAATTGTAGGAGAGGAACTTATGTTAATAAACACAACGGAAAAATAAGCCACAGGTACAAATTACTTTATTACTAATTTCGAGTCGGAGGGCATTTTCAAATTAATCTACAGCACAGAAGACAAAGATTATAATTTTGTACAATACAGTTGTTATGTACAATACAGTTGTTACCAAATTGTTAAGCACACATCAAAAACACACAAGGTATCGTTTCATGGTACCGTATACGTACCAGATAGTCAAAATGTTATTTACCAAAATATAATAACCTCATCAAGGTAACAAACATATACGTATACCAAAGTGCGAATGAGCACCTAAGAGCTTACGGATAACTGGCAATCTGCTCCTCTCACTGCCATAAGGAAACATCAGGAGGGGTGTCCCCTATCAGGATAACGGAAATATCGTTTTCTTTTATTACAATAGCCTCCCATAATCAAGAATACAAAAAATTATGCCATAACACCACAAGACAAGAATGAGATTAATACCTTCGAAGTTTTTACTAAAAATAGTAAGATACTTAAAATCACTGAACGGTAAAGCACAACAGCGATTATGACAAAATTATATGCTACGATGGTACGTTAAAGTCATTAAACGTGAACCGCAACGTGACTATTAAAAGAAAACAAAAATTAGAACATTAAAAAATGTTCATCGCTTTCAACCCATTACAAGCGTAAAAACTTTACCTTGCAGAATTATATGAAAACAAAACCATTTTTTGACATTCCCCAGGTAAAAACAGACATAAAACTGCAAAGTTGTCTTTCACAAAGCACCAAAAATTAGGGCCCCTAACGGCATGAGGATTGGAGACTACTGAAATAAAAAACATATTTTCCATATCCTGATAGGGCGCCCCCATCACGAGGTTTCCTTACGGCAATGGGAGAAGTGGACTGCCAATTATCTGTATGTTCTGTTAATGTCCAGTTGCACTTCGTGATACGTATCTGTTTTTTATCTTGAAATGGTTCTTATAGGAAATGCCATTCTTACTATATGATACGTATATCTTGAAACGATACATCCTGTATTTTTGACGTGCCCTTAATACATTCACAACAGTTGTATTGCATACGATTGTAATTTTGGTTTTCTGTCCTGTAGAACGATTTGAAAGTGGGTCCCGACCCGAGAGTGGTCTTAAAATGAAAGGGAATTTAAAAAAATTTTGGCTGTTTCTTCAAATGATTAATTTTTTAGTTGGCACATTCTGACCTTTCTTGAAGGTAAAATTTTATGGTTTCTTAGGCCGCGTCGTATTTCATTTGCTTTGAGCCATCGAAAATTTTCATATTGTGCCGCTCACCCCCAAACGAGTAAATGTTCTCCAGTTGGGGAGCACTGATTTATCAGATGCATGGGCGTTGTTGTCAGTACTCGCCATCCATTCCATTTTCAGCTCCGCCCCACGGAAAACTTCTCGTGGGAGGCCTCCAGCAGTTCATTACCAGAACTAGAAGTGGCCTGCGAATTCTTCCGCAACCCTTCCGGAGTACAGGAAAGGGGTGGCGCGGGCCTTACTTCTATTGTGAGGCGAGGACAGGACCTCGGGACTGCGAGGGGGTGTGTCTCGAGTTTTAGTGGTTGTGTAGGGAGGCCGGGACGCGTCCCACTGTGAAGACGCGCAGAGAAAGAAGGGCACGCCCCGTGATGGACTGTCTGCAGCGTGGCAGGTGCCTCCACCCCCGCAGCCCGCGCCATTGTGCGGCCTATTGTGGCGGGCAGTGGGCGCGCTATTGACGGCGGCTCTTTGTGTGGCTGATTTACCGCCGCGGGCGACACGCACAACCCTTCCCGGCGCTCGCGGCCACCATCGATAGCGGGGCGAGGTCGATATCGCCATACGACCGCCACCCTGCCCCATGGGTGAGGAGAAGAGGGGGGGGGGGAGGGTTGGATCACCTGCGAGATCGCGGACGCGAAACGGTCTCAGCGTGTCCGAGGCTGCAGATTAGTTTATATCGCCGATTGAGTTTCATCGGTTTCTGCTAAAAAGACCTGTCACTCCATGTGAGGTGGAGAAAAGCTACGGAAGACCAAAACGGCAACAAGTTGATTCTTAGGCCGCCGGCTTGCGGACTGTGCACTCGAACCTTGAAAGTTGAGCGTGAAGAGTTACTGATGCCAAATTTCAACGAAGGGGGAAAAAGCGCGATTTTTGGGGGGGGGGGGCGAGGGGAGGGGGGGTGTCTTTCCGAACTTGCACAGCAAAATCTGTCATGACAATATTCTGAACGTTGACGTTTGAACGTTGACCAGTAATATGGAAGGACCTACGTCACACGCACGGCATCTCTTTTCAGTACTAGTTGCGAGACGCCATACTGGCTGTCAGTTAAGCGCATATATATACGTGCTGTTTCTAAACATCGGCAGATTGAGGATCTCTCGGCTGGCTGCTGTGGCCGAGCGGTTCTAGGCGCTTCAGTCCGGAACCGCGCTGCTGCTACGGTCGCAGGTTCGAATCCTGCCTCGTGCATGGATGTGTATGATGTCCTTAGGTTAGTTAGGTTTAATTAGTTCTAAGTCTATGGGACGGATGACCTCAGATGTTAAGTCCCATAGTGCTTAGAGCCATTTGATTAGAGGATCTCCCGGAAACCAGTCGTTAATTGTGCGATTTGTTGTAATGAAATTAAGGGAAACGGAATATTGGTGATTAAAGAGTTATTGTAACTTGAGTATTACGAAAGTATGCCGTTTCAAGGCAACGGCAGAATGAGGATCCATAAGAAATGCAAATAAAGGATACCGTTTATTATAATTACTGTTAATTAATAACTGGTCTACGATTCAAAATTTCAGGAGACCGTAAGATAGAAAATATGGTCAGTCGACGCCTACGGTCGGTAAAGCGCAGCGTCGCAGATTGGTAAAATAGCTGGTACTGTGTTGCTGGATCGCGTCTCACTGGATCCGTAAATTTTTATTAGTAGCCTTCGTGTTGTCTATTAGGTTCTGATACTTTAGTATTAGTTTACTAAAAGTATATTCTATAGCATTCGATGTTATGTAAATATAAGTGCGCTCTTCCTGAGCAGTGAGTTTGTTCCATTGGATTAATCTACAAAACAGTTCGAACTACTTGCAGTAAAATATTTTGCACTTTCTTATTTTAAGTTTTGTATTTTCCATGTTGTAAGGCTTCTTCTGCTGAAGAGGAACAGTAGTAAAGTTAGAATTTGTATCTTACTATTTGTAGTGGAACATCTGTAAACCATATTGACTAGATATGGTACTTTACTTTTTGCGCTCATCACATGTACATAGATACTGAAGTTTTTATTTGTGTGTACTACAGAGAGTACAATATGACTAGCGTATGGACACGGGAGGAAAGGTGCGTTTAGATACGACTAACTTAGGAGCTTTAAGCACGCCCATTTCGTAACCAGTGTGATGTGCGAGCCAAATACAGCCGACAACTGCCGCTGAAGCGTGTTGCGATCGCGCGTACCACGTTGAGAACACGTCGTTTCTGGTCGTTCAGCAGTGCGCTGGTCTCGGCACGCTTAACGTTGACGACCAAGAGACAGCACAGTCCCTGTGTCGACGGCTTTACCGCGAATGTCTTCGCCGCTATGCAGATGGGAAAGACAACTTTTGGACATGTCAGAAGTTCTCCTGCTCATCATGCGAGACCAGCACTCCCGGACGAAAGGACATTGCGGAGATAGCCACAGCCTGGGCGACTGTTTCCAGAATGACATTTCACTCTGCAGTGGATTGTGTGTCGATCTGAAACTTCTTTGCAGATTTAGTGCCGGCTGTACTCCAACCTAGGATTTTTGCTTTCGGCAGCGCAAGTGCTCTACCAGCTGATCTGTCCAAGCAGAGCTAACGACTCGCCCCCGCAATTTTACGAAATAGCAATGCTTATGTTATCAAGATGTACGATGTAACTTTCCTTCAAGCATCGTACTTCTTAGTAAAACAGGCTCTCTCTTCTCTCTGTCTCTCCGTCCGTCCGAACAGTCATCGAAAAGGCCAACAGTACTGACTGGCCACCGTGTCATCCGCAGCCGAGAGGAGTCGTTGGATGCAGATATGGCAGGGCATGTGGTCAGCACACCGTTCTCCCGGTCCCTGTCAGTTTCTGTGACCGGAGCCGCTGCTTCTAAATCAAGTAGCACCTCGATTCACCTCACAAGGGTTGAGAGCACTCCGCTTGCCACAAGCGCTCGGAAGAACTGGACGGGCACTCATCCGACTCCTAGTCAAGCTCGACAGTGCTTAACTTCGATGATCAGACGGGAACCGGTGTTACCACTGTGGCAAGGCCCGCAACCCTCCATAAATATGTCCTTCCTGGACAGGAATATACGTAACGTACGAGTGCAGGTTGTGACACATGGACGACGATATAAGGCCGCGATTCGTGCACGGATAGCCGAAGCGCTTAAGGCGACCGCTCGCTTAAAGCGGGCAGTCCGGATCCGAGTCCAGATTCGGCACAAATTTTCATTATTGTTATTCCAAATATTCACAACTGCAAAATGTTTCTTGTACTTATAGCTTTACTTCCGCTAGTACGTCTCTTCTATCTTCCAAACTTCACAGCAGTTCTTTTGCATACCTAGCACAACTAGCATTCCTGGAAGAAAGCATGTTACAGAGAAATGGCTTAGCTGAGAGGACAGATTGCCAGTCATCAGTCGTTAGAACATTAGTCGTGAACGTAAAGTTCTCAGATTTGAGTCATGAACCTATACAAAATTTTCGTCGACCATAAAGTTTCAGATTAGCGGACACTTCACTGCAGAGTGAAAATTCAATCTGGAAACAATCCTAATCCCGGACGGACGACTTAATTCTTGGGGCTTGTAAGAGCACTTGTTTCCACGATGACGTCTTCACTTCTTGAACGACAGTACTGCACTATGGGAGAAAATCCGCCGTTTCACTATCATAAATAATATACTTAAAGCAACGGCAACGAAAGCGTTGCTGATATCAAGTAGTGTTAAAGCAGTCGTTTCTCATCTAGCCATGACATATTTAATGCCATCAGAACAAATTATTACTGCAGTAGCTGTGTTATGCTGTTTTTGGAAGTCTAATTGATATTTATAGTGGAAGTTAGACTTTGAACTTAGTCCGTCATCTGTCCATGAATATGTACTTTAAGGCTTTAGGCATTAACGATTCATATGCTGTGTATAACATGCTGATCGCCCGATATTGGCCACGTGATTTTACATTGTCGTTCTTGGATACTGGACAAAACAAGTTTCGGTTCGAGTCAGTATCGACAGAGCAATTGAAGACGCCTAAAGGAACTGGAATATCAATTTCGGTAACGTTTTTAATAGCACGTCAGCTCACTCCATGATTAACTTTCGTATCAGAGCAGATTATCATGACTGATTTCCTTATTGTGTATATACCGACATATTACAATAAAATACGCACTTGAGAAAGTGCTAGCCTGTTGCTTACAGTTTATTACACTTAAGAGCAAACTGGTGTGTTGATTTTGATATGTCGTTGGTTGGTCCTGTAGAACTGGACATGTTTTTTACCGAAACACATTAAAATTACCTAACTAACCATATACGAAGCTAGGAATAATGGTTTGATAAAACACCGCCGGCCGCTGTGGCCGAGCGATTCTAGGTGCTTCAGTCCGGATCCGCGCTGCTGCTACGGTCGCAGGTTCGAATCCTGCTTCGGGCATGGATGTGTGTGATGTCCGTAGGTTAGCTAGGTTTAAGTAGTTCTGAGTCTATGGGACTGATGACCTCAGATGTTAAGTCCCATAGTGCTTCGATCCATTTTTTGATAAAACATCATCAATGTTTGTTTAGTCATCTGCCTAATTTTTATGTCGAGATAAGAATCTTCTGACGCATAAGCTTTAGTGTGACGCAAATGATGAAGGCAAACAGACACTTTGAGAGGAGTTCATTTAATAGGTTTGTTTATAAATAAATAAATCTTCTGCTACCAGTCACGATTTTCTTTATTTTCTTTATTTTAAATCGTGACTGGTAGCAGAAGATTTATTTATTTATAAACAAACCTATTGTATCTACAGTCGCAGGCTTTCAAAAACCATTCAAAAACCATTTATAATGGATCAAATCAGGAGTTCATTTGTTGAGATGAGACTACAGGATCTGTTGTGTCCGAGACCCTCATGACGGATAGCATAAGTGTTGTGAGTTATATCCTTGTTGTTAAGTTGGCAATAATTATTCATTCAGTAGTACGAGTGTTCGGTTGTCAACATATTTTTAATAAAAGATAATCAATAAAAAAGTAGAGTGCTATCAAAACCAAAGTGCAGTTATACCGGGTGGCTATAATTAAACTTTCCCTATTTAACACATTATAACACGGAAACTAATTACTGTACGAGTACCAAACTTGTCAGCATTTATGTCCAGAGTATGGAGTGAACGATTTCCATGCGTCACAGCGCCCCCGTCCGGTTACAACTACGGCCACCAGGTGCAATGGTCAGTCACCGTGATCCATATTTGACTCACCTGACCAGTCAGAATGTACTTGTTGACGTGTCAGCATGAGAAATCGCCGGCTGAAATGATTACGGAAGGGTCATCTTTCTCCATCTGCTGTGCGGAGTGCGATGAAGTTCGAATCAACTGGAGAACTGGGCGTCGCTCCGGGTAGAGCCGACGACTGGTTGCACCACAGGTGGTTGATGAAACCGCTGTTGCTATGCGCGCAATTCCTGATCGCCAAGCATTGCGCGTGCTGTGTTAACGTCAGTTGAACATTCCGTGGTTCAGTGTACAGAAGGTGCTTCGAACGATTCTCAGATCGCATCCGTAAAAGATCCGTGTCGTACAGCAGCTTGCACCAAAGGTCGCACAACGACGTGTTGACCTCGCTTTCCACTTCGTCGCAAGGATGAGAGTTGACGATGGCTGGCCCTGGACCATCCTATAAACAGACGAAGCTCATTTTCTTCTGAAGGGCAAGGTGAACACACAGAACTGCCGAGTGTGGGGATATTCACCTCCAGTCACTGTGCATCGCCCTCTGCATGGTGCACGCATAACCGTATGGTATGGCTTCGCGGCTAGGTTCACCATTGGCCCATTCTTTTTGAAACAGGTTGGCGCTCGTGGACCAAAGACGTGCAGTGTGACTGGACAGTGTTACTGCGACATACTTCTCAGGCATGTCATACCCGCCCTATAAGGGAGAGATGGTCCGCGGCTCGTCGCCTTGCGGTAGCGTTCTCGCTTCCCGCTCACGGGGTCCCGGGTTCGATTCCCGGCGGGGTCAGGGATTTTCTCTACCTCGAGATGAGTGTTGTGTGCCTTTCATCATCATTTCGTCCTCATTCACTCGCAAGTCGCCGTAGTGGCGTTAAAGAACTTGTGGAGCGGCAGACGAACCGCCCCGCGAGGGGTTTCCCGGCCACCAAATGCCATACGCTCATTATTCATTATTTGGGAGAGATGCATTGAACTCAACAGTTTTCATGCAAGGTGGGCCGCCACCGCACATCGCTCGTGAAGTTCACCTGCATCTCCAAAACACATTTGGAAACGATCGAATTATCAGTCGATCGTTTTCAAATGCTCGGCCGGCACGATCACCTGACCTCACTCCCAGTGATTTCTGGTTGTAGGGCCAGGTTTACCAGGCCAACATTCACACAATTGCTGATCTGAAGCACAGCATATCAAGAGAGGTTCGTTCTGCTGCGCAGAATGCAATTCAATGCTTTCAGACTCTTCTCGTACCGGTATGTAGTGGCAGCACATTAAATAAAAATATATCAGTTGAATTTATTCTGCATTTTTTGTCTTCACCGTGTCCTTGACATTAATGCTACCAAGTTTGGTCTTCGTACAATAATTAGTTTTCGTGTTATAACGTGTTAAATAGGGAAAGTTTAATTATAGGCACCCGGTATTTCAACCAATAAATTCGTCCGTCTCATCATGGGGAGAAACCAGTTCCCGGCACTGCTAGGGGTTTCTCCTTGGTGAGAGGAGTGGAACAGGGTGCTTCAGCCTTATGAGCAACTTGAAGAGTCTATTGCGTGACAAGCTGATAACATCCGCGAGAGCGGTTTACTGAACACTTGCCCTTTACTGAACACATGTCGCATCCAAATGACGCGTTTAACAGACGATGACAGGACGGCCAATCCGTACCAAATCGCCCTCCACGGTAATATCTACATGTGGTACGTTTATCATTCTGGTTTTACATGAATTCGGTTCCCTTAATCTCTAGGCGACTTTAACTACATTCTAAGAAATTTAGAAATAAGAAATCCATTTAGTATGAGTGATGGAAATAAAATCTACCAGAAAGTGTACCGTGGCTGCGAGCTATTTTTTTTTTCATATTTTGCTAGGAAAAATGTCTTAACATCGAGTAATTTTGAAGTTCTGTAGAGGGAATGTATGGCAGGCGACCGCCATTTTGTGGCCCATTGCAATGCAACTGATATGCTGACTACTAAAATATACTCGTCCGCTTCTACTATCCAAGAGAGTTCAATTACCTCATGTGTTGCTAAGGTAGAAAACTAGCTTCAAATGGATCGTCTCGTCAATCAAAAAGTAAACGAAATATGTTGAAAATTTTTTTGTGACAAGGATAAAGTCCCATTTTTCATGCTGCCGTAATGTATTAACAGCGACAGCACTAGAGATCACAGTTCCTGTAACGGCAGGGGGCTATCTTTCGTTGCCGTAAGTAGCTTTAAACAGACGGTTCTTAATCCTCACTGACAGCAGCCGTAAAAGATAATATTAGGATGGAAAATATCGATCTTCAAGGAAACATCAAAGCTGAGGACAAAAAGCAGAATCTGAAGCAATTAAAGAAACTTCCAGAAACAAACCATGCAGGCCCTACGGCTAACAAACTATACTCCTCCAGCAGCAAAGTTTATTTTACCGGTTTGACATAGGACTGTTGATGTTTTTATGTCGTCTTCCCAACTTTTTCATTCTTGCCAACGCTAGCGACCTAGCAGATATAGTGTGAAAATTACGTGGAGAAGCTAACCGTTGTAGTTTCTGCTGGTAGCGCCGACCACCTATTACGTCAGCATTTCTCCACACAGAATAGCACACTAGTTGCGTTAAAGATTGCTTTTTAACGCAGTTACGTGCAATCGAACTGCGACTTTTGTGCCACACCTACTTGCTTCACGCAGTCATAAAGAAACATTGGACGTGATGAAAGCTCAAAAAGTAGTAAGACTCCTTCACACAGTGAAAGTAAATTTATATTCTACTACAATTTCAAAAGCACAACTTCAAATACCTATCGAAAATTGTGCAAAAAATATTATATCAAATAAAACAATCACCGCTTGATAAGACGTATTAATGTCGATATATCGATATATTCCCATGAACCATGGACCTTGCCGTTGGTGGGGAGGCTTGCGTGCCTCAGCGATACAGATGGCCGTACCGTAGGTGCATCCACAACGGAGGGGTATCTGTTGAGAGGCCAGACAAACATGTGGTTCCTGAAGAGGGGCAGCAGCCTTTTCAGTAGTTGCAGGGGCAACAGTCTGGATGATTGACTGATCTGGCCTTGTAACATTAACCAAAACGGCCTTGCTGTGCTGGTACTGCGAACGGCTGAAAGCAAAGGGAAACTACAGCCGTAATTTTTCCTGAGGACATGCAGCTTTACTGTATGATTAAATGATGATGGCGTCCTCTTGGGTAAAATATTCCGGAGGTAAAATAGTCCCCCATTCGGATCTCCGGGCGTGGACTACTCAAGAGGACGTCGTTATCAGGAGAAAGAAAACTGGCATTCTACGGATCGGAGCGTGGAATGTCAGATCCCTTAATCGGGCAGGTAGGTTAGAAAATTTAAAAAGGGAAATGGATAGGTTAAAGTTAGATATAGTGGGAATTAGTGAAGTTCGGTGGCAGGAGGAAGAAGACTTTTGGTCAGGTGATTACAGGGTTATAAATACAAAATCAAATAGGGGTAATGCAGGAGTAGGTTTAATAATGAATAAAAAAATAGGAACGCGGGTAAGCTACTACAAACAGCATAGTGAACGCATTATTGTTGCCAAGATAGACACAAAGCCCATGCCTACTACAGTAGTACAAGTTTATATGCCAACTAGCTCTGCAGATGATGAAGAAATTGATGAAATGTATGACGAGATAAAAGAAATTATTCAGTTAGTGAAGGGAGACGAAAATTTAATAGTCATGGGTGACTGGAATTCGTCAGTAGGAAAAGGGAGAGAAGGAAACATAGTAGGTGAATATGGATTGGGGGGAAGAAATGAAAGAGGAAGCCGCCTTGTAGAATTTTGCACAGAGCATAACTTAATCATAGCTAACACTTGGTTCAAGAATCATAAAAGAAGGTTGTATACCTGGAAGAATCCTGGAGATACTAATAGGTATCAGATAGATTATATAATGGTAAGACAGAGATTTAGGAACCAGGTTTTAAATTGTAAGACATTTCCAGGGGCAGATGTGGATTCTGACCACAATCTATTGGTTATGAACTGCAGATTGAAACTGAAGAAACTGCAAAAAGGTGGGAATTTAAGGAGATGGGACCTGGATAAACTGAAAGAACCAGAGGTTGTAGAGAGTTTCAGGGAGAGCATAAGGGAACAATTGACAGGAATGGGGGAAAGAAATACAGTAGAAGAAGAATGGGTAGCTCTGAGGGATGAAGTAGTGAAGGCAGCAGAGGATCAAGTAGGTAAAAAGACGAGGGCTAATAGAAATCCTTGGGTAACAGAAGAAATATTGAATTTAATTGATGAAAGGAGAAAATATAAAAATGCAGTAAATGAAGCAGGCAAAAGGGAATACAAACGTCTCAAAAATGAGATCGACAGAAAGTGCAAAATGGCTAAGTAGGGATGGCTAGAGGACAAATGTAAGGATGTAGAGGCTTGTCTCACTAGGGGTAAGATAGATACTGCCTACAGGAAAATTAAAGAGACCTTTGGAGAGAACCACTTGTATGAATATCAAGAGCTCAGATGGCAACCCAGTTCTAAGCAAAGAAGGGAAGGCAGAAAGGTGGAAGGAGTATATAGAGGGTTTATACAAGGGCGATGTACTTGAGGACAATATTATGGAAATGGAAGAGGATGTAGATGAAGATGAAATGGGAGATAAGATACTGCGTGAAGAGTTTGACAGAGCACTGAAAGACCTGAGTCGAAACAAGGCCCCGGGAGTAGACAACATTCCATTAGAACTACTGATGGCCTTGGGAGAGCCAGTCATGACAAAACTCTACCATCTGGTGAGCAAGATGTATGAGACAGGCGAAATACCCACAGACTTCAAGAAGAATATAATAATTCCAATCCCAAAGAAAGCAGGTGTTGACAGATGTGAAAATTACCGAACTATCAGTTTAATAAGTCACAGCTGCAAAATACTAACGCGAATTATTTACAGACGAATGGAAAAACTGGTAGAAGCGGACCTCGGGGAAGATCAGTTTGGATTCCGTAGAAATGTTGGAACACGTGAGGCAATACTAACCTTACGACTTATCTTAGAAGAAAGATTAAGAAAAGGCAAACCTACGTTTCTAGCATTTGTAGACTTAGAGAAAGCTTTTGACAACGTTAACTGGAATACTCTCTTTCAAATTCTGAAGGTGGCAGGGGTAAAATAGCGGGAGCGAAAGGCTATTTACAATTTGTACAGAAACCAGATGGCAGTTATAAGAGTCGAGGGGCATGAAAGGGAAGCAGTGGTTGGAAAAGGAGTGAGACAGGGTTGTAGCCTCTCCCCGATGTTATTCAATCTGTATATTGAGCAAGCAGTAAAGGAAACAAAAGAAAAATTCGGAGTAGGTATTAAAATTCATGGAGAAGAAGTAAAAACTTTGAGGTTCGCCGATGACATTGTAATTCTGTCAGAGACAGCAAAGGACTTGGAAGAGCAGTTGAACGGAATGGACAGTGTCTTGAAAGGAGGATATAAGATGAACATCAACAAAAGCAAAACGAGGATAATGGAATGTAGTCAAATTAAATCGGGTGATGCTGAGGGGATTAGATTAGGAAATGAGACACTTAAAGTAGTAAAGGAGTTTTGCTATTTAGGGAGTAAAATAACTGATGATGGTCGAAGTAGAGAGGATATAAAATGTAGACTGGCAATGGCAAGGAAGTCGTTTCTGAAGAAGAGAAATTTGTTAACATCGAGTATAGATTTAAGTGTCAGGAAGTCGTTTCTGAAAGTATTTGTATGGAGTGTAGCCATGTATGGAAGTGAAACATGGACGATAACCAGTTTGGACAAGAAGAGAATAGAAGCTTTCGAAATGTGGTGCTACAGAAGAATGCTGAAGATAAGGTGGGTAGATCACGTAACTAATGAGGAGGTATTGAATAGGATTGGGGAGAAGAGAAGTTTGTGGCACAACTTGACTAGAAGAAGGGATCGGTTGGTAGGACATGTTTTGAGGCATCAAGGGATCACAAATTTAGCATTGGAGGGCAGTGTGGAGGGTAAAAATCGTAGAGGGAGACCAAGAGATCAATACACTAAGCAGATTCAGAAGGATGTAGGTTGCAGTAGGTACTGGGAGATGAAGAAGCTTGCACAGGATAGAGTAGCATGGAGAGCTGCATCAAACCAGTCTCAGGACTGAAGACCACAACTCAACAACTCAACATCGATATATATCGGGAAACATGTCGCAGATATGTGTCGCTATCTTTTGGGAAAGTATCAACATCATTTTATCAACAGCCCTAGTCCAATAACTTTTTCTATTCTACGTTTCTTATGATAATACTTCCGTAAGGGCTCATTTAAACTGAGCTAGAATCCCTGTATTTTATGTACTGTCTGTATGAAGTCTTACACGTAATGGGCATGCAACGATCGTATCCTCCGTACAAATTTATCACCAAAGCACAGAGAATTCGCAGTATCGTTGCTTGATGGCTAACAGTCACACAGTATATCTCTATTACAGAGTAAGTCAGACGTACACTATGTGACAAAAAGTATCCTGACATCTCCAAAAACATACGTTTTTCATACTAGTTGCATTGTGATGCCACCTACTGCCAGGAACTCCATATCAGCGTCCTCAGTAATCATTAGACATTGTGAGAGAGCAGAATGGGGCGTTTCGCAGAACTCATGGACTTCGAACATGGTCTGGTGATTGGGTGTCACTTGTGTCATACGTCTGTATGCGATATTTCCACACTCCTAAACATCCCTAGGTCCGCTGCTTCCGACGTGATAGTGAAATGGAAACGTGGACGGACACGTACAGCGCAAAAGCGTACAGGCCGACCTTGTCTGTTGACTGACAGAGAAGCTGGCCGCTGTGGACGAGCAGTTCTAGACGCTTCAGTCCGGAACTACGCGGCTGCTACGGTCGCAGGTTCGAATCCTGCTGCGGGCATGGATATGTGTGATGTCCTTAGGTTAGTTTGGTTTACGTAGTTGTAAGTCTAGGGGACTGATGACGTCAGATGTTAATTCCCATAGTGCTTGGAGCCATTTGAACAATTTGGACTGACAGAGACCGCCGACAGTTGAAGAGCGTCGTAATATATAATAGGCAGATATCTATCCAGACCATCACACAGGTATTGAAAACTGCATCAGTTTCCACTACAAGAACTACGACAGTCAGGCGGGAGGTGAGAAAACCTGGATTTCATGGTCGAGCGGCTGCTCATAAACCAATAAACTACACATCACGTCGGTAAATTCCAAACGATGCCTCGCTTGGTGTATGGAGGTAAACATTGGACCACTGAACAGTGGAAAAAGGTTGTGTGGATTGACGAATCACTGTGCCGATCAGATGGCAGGGTGTGAGTATGGCGAATACCCGTTGAACGTCATTCGCAGTGTGTATAGTGTCAACAGTAAAATTCGGAGGCGGTGGTGTTATGGTGTGATTGTGTTTTTCATGGAGGGGGCTTGAACCCCTTGTTTTGCGTGGCACTTTCACAGCACAGGCCTACATTGATGTTTTAAGCACCTTCTTGTTTCACACTGTTGAAGAGCATTTCGGGGACGGCGATTGTATCTTTCAACACGATCGAGCACCTGTTCATAATGCACGGCCTGTGGCGGAGTGGTTACACGACAGTAACATCCCTGTAATGGATTGGCCTGCACAGAGTCCTGACTTGAACCCTATAGAACACCTTTGGGATGTTTTGGATCGCCGAATTCGTGCCAGGCCTCACTGATCGACATCGATACCTCTCCTCAGTGCAGCAGCCCTTGAAGAATGGTCTGTCATTCCCCAAGAAACATTCCAGAACCTGATTGAACGAATGCCTGCGAGAGTGGAAGCTATCAGCAAGGCTAAGAACGGGTCAACATTATATTGAATTCCAACATTATCGATGGAGGACGCCACGAACTTTCAGCCAGGTGTCCTGATACTTCTGATCACAAAGTATAAATGATGAACGTTATTGCAAATATTGTATATAATATAACCATTGTTTGACGCACTTGTTATACCTACTATTTACGTTTGAAATGATGTAGTGTAGTATAAATGCAGCTGTAAAATAGTAAGGATTATAGAAGTCAACTGTGCTGTTCCGATTACATGTTCATGTTTTTTGACATTTTCCTACCTTCTTTTATTTCTTGTAATGCAATGCGATGAATCTGCACCGATAAAGGTCTGTGGTTTGAATCCCATGTGACAGATAATGGAAATCACCCATCTGGATGGGCGATCACCGTAAAACCAGGATCCACGAGGTACAACAAGCTGAGCTCATGCTCAGTTCCCCCAATGATTAACAGAGATAAGTCTGAATCCACTTGTCAGTTCTAACAGGCATTCTGTGTGACCAGACGATACAGTTCAGAAGGGCGTTTAAAGTTCCGGATTTTCTGGTTACTTTAGCAAGAGTACCGACTTCTTCATTATGAATGATACCACAGTGAGTTACCACTTTAATGATTGCTAAGATGTTTCGCGATATCCGTTTCTTACGCCTTAGTTTGTAAAATTGACATGGAATCTGATAGAATGATGACTTTTAGAAACCTGAAGGGATCTTCCTTATGTTGAAGCTTCTAGTACCCCTATAGATTCCTCTGGGAAAAGACCTTAAGTTTCTTTCAGATTGAAACATTTTCAAGACTTGTATTTGTGGGCAGCGAAGGATGTACTTTATATTTTCTCCTTCCTATGATTAGAAAGCAGCCGTATATGTGGTGATTATTAATAAAAACGACAAACTACAGGGACGGTTTTCTAACTGGACATGGAGGAAAATAGGTCCTATGAGCATGTGCCCGGTAATGTATAATGTACGTGCAACGGCAACAAATCGTTCCGGAACAGAGTACACATCTGCATCGCATCCACGTCACAACATATGTTCAAAGTGGCTTCCATGTTCCAGGTGATAGGAATAGTAGCGGTTTTCATGCAGTACACACATTATCGTACTTTGGCTTGCAACATTTTGGTGGGCCTTGTAGTAGGATTCGTCTCAGCATCCTCTGGAACTCCAAACCTGGTGTATGCACAGTCTGCAACCACCCCGCACATTCTACTGTCTGAAAGAACCCACGATCTCACAAAGGACCAAAACGGGCTTGAAATGTTGTGTGATGTGGTTGGTGTCTGTGAAGGTACTTGCTGTGCTATCTCTGTGCTGCCTCTCTACCATTTCCATCTCGGCTTGTTCCTGACGTCAATTCTGGACCATTCCGCTGCTTACACTACGCTGCGTCAATCACACCGCCTGCATCACGAGAGGAACACATGGCACCTGGTCAGAGCAACTTTTATTCGTCAGCGCGATCTACCGTGGCAACGATGCATTTCCGGACACATGTTCATAGGACCTTTCTTCCTCCATTTTCGCCGGCCGCTTTGGCCGAGCGGTTCTAGGCGCTTTAGCCTGGAACTGCGCTGCTGATACGGTCGCAGGTTCGAATCCTGCCTCGGGCATGGATTTGTGTGATGTCGTTAGGTTAGTTAGGTTTAAGTAGTTCTAAGTCTAGGTGAATGATGACCTCAGATGGTAAGTCCCATAGTGCTTAGAGCCGTTGAGCCTCTATTTTCTTTTAGGAATCCGTCCCTACACTTTGTCGGTTTTATTAATGTTGACCCTGCATACGTGAAAAAATCTTCACAATAATGGACTTAAAAATAAAAATGACAATAGATAAACGTATAGTCTCTGGCGTGCGAACACGCGGAATGAAAACTTATCTCTATAACCAATGAAAATTGTATAGAATGTTCTGTTAGAATTAGCGGATATTATTACTTGCTGTCCGCCCCCGCCAGCTGAGTGGTCAGCGTGACGGAATGTCAATCCAAAGGGCCCGGGTTCGATTCCCGGCTGGGTCGGAGATTTTCTCCGCTCAGGGACTGGGTGTGGTGTTGTCCCAATCATCATCATATCATCCCCGTCGACGCGCAAGTCGCCGAAGTGGCGTCAAATCGAAAGACTTCCACCAGACGTACGGTCTACCTGACGGGAGGCCCTCGTCACACGACATTTCCATTATTACTTGCTAATATACTTAGTATCCCTCCTGAAACAGCCTGTATATAGAGCTTTTTAGACAGACGTTGCAAGCTGTCAGGTACATTTGCAATTTTCAGTATTTAATTTGCTACTTAACTGCTCAGTTCTTTCGCGTGTTATTTAACGCATTTCTTCTGCAATGATGCACTTCTGAAAATAATTATCAACTGCGAACGACTTAGTTATCTCTGAGGCAGTCTTTGCGGTGCTGGGGAAGTTTTCTCTTAACTCTGGTAGAGCTGATTGATCAGCTGTTGGCCCGCCTTGGCTGGGAACGATGAGTGGCGAGTCTACGTATGCACTTCTTGTCCTCGCTTACTTGAGGTAAGAAGTCTTACTTGTTTTGGAGTCTGATGGTGCGGGTTGCTGTTCGCTGTACGATATGGTGGTAAGATGTAGATTGGCTATGTCCAAGAAGCGTACACTTGCAATATGATTTTGTTAATCATTCACAACGAACGTATGGTTCATGTGAAATTATTTTCTTGATTGGCTTCTCGAAGCTGCTGAAAGTTCCATGATTTGGACATGTGTCTCAAACATCGCACCCCTGCAAGAACAGTGACACAACTCAAAAATTCTCTAAAACTTTTATTGAAATAGCTTCCTTTCAATTTCAAGGAAGTATTTGTGGCAGCAAATTCCAATATATTCTGTATAATAGGAATGTGGACTTGCAGTTCTGTTCTCGTCGAATGTGAGGTGTTATCAGGTAATTATTAATTATTTCTTTGAATTGTCACTTTTTGTGCCTTTCTAAAAACTTTTCGCCTTTTTATGACCCCTTATATAACACTTATGTCAGTTTTCCACCCCAAATCTATTTTTTAATTACTGTGATGACTACTTTTTTACTTAGAATAATATAAAACGACATTTGAAACTCCATCAGGTAAAATTGGTATTTAAGTAAGAATAAAAGATGAAAAAGAAGTTGATATATTTTATTAGAGAAATACAAAATGCAAGAGTACAATGCATGAAAATTAATACAATTTACTAAGGAACATTAATTAGGAACCATTTAAAGAACACAGTTCACAAAAACGTAGAATCATAAAAGGCCTTATGTAATGTAGGAATGCTTTTCGGCCAGAAATGGGATTCAGTATAAAATTTCTTTTTAGCAGAGATTTCCATTTTCTGCTTGTACTTTGTACCGCAAGAAATTTCGTAATATTTGCGAGAGCTATAATCGTCAAAACTGTGTGTTCTATCAGACGTAGATGCATGCAATACAAGATATAGACACTGCACAAACACAGACATTGTAATAATCAACGATATTAAAAATTACACTCAACTTGCCTTGCACACGGAAAGTGTCACAACTTAGAATGTGCCTCTCTTCTTGAAGGACCATGCACACCTGCCAGTAGTATCGCTGAAGCGACAATTTTCTTGTCGTGCCGAAAGCAGGCTATGATGAAACTGACACAACTGCTCTGAAATGGACAGATTGCGAGATGGAGACGTGACGTTTTTCGTGCATGCTGGGGCACTTCCCACGTATTTTCGAGTGACATAAACTACGAGGGTAAGTCAATTATTATCCGCACAGTAATTATAAAATTTTATTGTGATCCAATAGGAACCGTAAAAGAACATCATTTTTCGACATAGTCACCTTGCGTTTCAACGCACTTGGTCCATCGTTGTACAAGCTTTCTGATGCCGTCATAAAAAAAGGTTCTCGGTTGAGCTGCGAGCCAGGAATGCACCGCTTCATTCACTGTTTCGTCCTAGGCAATTCGACGGCCCCTCAATGCCTGTTTGATTGGTCAAACAAGTGATAGTCAGAAGGGGCAAGATGGGGACTATATGGAGGATGATGCAGTACTTCAAATTTGAGTTTCTGGAGCGTTTCAGCTGTGTGGGCAGAGTATGCGGGCGGGTATTGTTGTGCAATAACACAACACCTTTCGACAGCAACCCTCGGCGTTTGCTTCGAATTGAAGGCCTTAGCCTGGCAGTAAGCATCTCACTGTAGCGTACGCTGTTTATTGTAGTGCCCCTTTGCCCATAATGTTCCAGTACTGGACCTTGTGCGCCCCAAAAAACCGTAAGCATCAGCTGCTGACGGTTGGGTCTTGAACTTTTTGTTGCACGGCGAATTTGGATGTTTCCACTCCATACTCTGTCGTTTATTCTCCAGCTCGTCAAGATGGATTCATGTTTCGTCACCAGTAACAACCTCAGAAGTCGTCCACTTCATTCCCATAGCGATCCAAATGTCTTTTGCAGATGTCCAAGCGCATTTGTTTATGCAACTGTGTGAGTTGTTTTGGGACCCATCTTGTGAAACACAAGTATGTTGTGGATGATTTTGTAGGCAGAACCGCGACTAATTTGCAGACGATGTGCCACTTCGTCAATAGTCTGCCCAAGAGAATCATTTCACGTGAACGCTCAATGGTTTCTTCATTTGTAGCGGTAAACGGTCGTCCGGCTCCTTCATCGTGCGTAACACTTGTGCGGCCATCTCGGAATTTTGCAATCCATTCGTAGACACTCCGTTGTGGCAAAACACTGTTCCCGTGATGTACCGAAAGTCTTCGATTAATTTCGATCCCTGATACGCCTTCCGACCACAAAAAAACGGATCACTGAACGTTGCGCTTCTTTGGGGCAAATAGACAGTGGAGCAGCCATGATTTAACAGCGCGGCCGCGATTACGAAACTAACCTAGCAGCTTGAAAATTGCAAAGATATTACAACAAATAAACAAAGCAGGCGTCATGAACGTAAAACGACGGTACTACCAACATGAACAAAAATATAACTAAATTGCGAATAATAGTTCATGTACCCTCGTAAAAATTGGCGTTTCTCGACTGGTGTCTCTTTTCCTGCCGGGTTGCGATATGGAGATCAGTTCTTTGGATATGTTTTGATGCTTGATATAGAATTTGTTTGCTATTAATTCATCCTAATAGTAGAACAATTAATTTCGTCGTGGTCCCTTTCAGTGTACATCTGTCAATGTTTTTCGATTTGTCGCGTGTTGGAACTGAGCTTGACACGTGTTTTCGCAGCATTAAAGTTACATGTGCTATTGCGATTTAATTATAGTCGAGAGCCACTTATCTGGACTATCATTCAGATATCCTGACAAATCAAGTTGCACTTGCCGATCTCTTTCTTGTGACCTCTGAAGAGAGTTTCAAACGCTAATATCGTTAGTAATTAAATTTAGATAAACGGTTTCGGCAAGGTTATGTTGCCATCTATGGATATTATACATTCAATATCTTTTTCATCAGTACAGTAAGTTGTGTTACATCACGTATATACATGTCAATGCCGTGAAATTCACCGCTTGTAGTACTGATGAAAAATATGATGTAATGTTATAAAACGTAAGATCCGAAGATGGCAACACAGCCTTGCCAAAACCAGTTATTTAAATCTAATAAATGCTTTACTAGCGATATTGGCGTTTGAAAGTTTGTTCAGTTTTCACACTACTGCAGACCGCCCCCAAGCCGATACAATGCTAGGAATATATAATCACTTTCCTGCTTAGAATATTTTATGTCGACTTCCACTCGACATTTAGCATACGGTCATTCGATGCGAAACGCACTACTTGCCTTCAGCAGTTAGTAAAACCTTTATGGATTTCTTACTGCCATCAATTTCAAAACTAGCATAAATTGAAAATATCATACTCTGCGTTCTTAGCACGACCTTTTAGCGGAAAAAGTGGGACTTATTTTGATGCGCCAGGCAGAATAGTTCAAATGGCTCTGAGCACTGTGGGACGTAACTTCTGAGGTCATCAGTCCCCTAGAACTTAGAACTACTTAAACCTAGCACCAGGCAGAGCCACAGTCCTTCATTCTGCATAGTGTATCTCATGTCTTGTAAACGTGAGCTATTAGAACGGTCTGAGTCCAGACGCTCATAGCACTGCACGCATCTATAAGTCACGTTGGTTTACACATTTTGCACGCTTCCTGAGGTGCGTGTTACGATTATTCTGATTCACTTAAATTCAGTTTCGTTTTGATTTGCCCATTACAAATCGTTGTGCAAAAAACTGTGTGTTAGCTTGATAGGTAATTTTCTGCAAACGCTCTACAATTAGATCACATTACTACTTTCATTCATTGACTTAAGTAATGTATATGAGAGGATATACTTTTATAATTCAGGGCATATCCTACCTTATTTTTACCGGTATTCTATTTACAAAACGTAGCACGGACCTTACACATTGAGTGTCGCTGTTACGCGTTGCCATGGTATTACTAACAGAGCCTCACGTTAAAACGCAAGTGCGCTTTTTCCCGCTATTTTCATTTGCCTGGATCTGAAAGCCTCGCTCACCGAGGGATTTGCCATGGCAGGTGTTCGCTGGTGAAAGGTTTGCAGCGCGCGACAAAGCGGCGGCACAGAGGTGGAGCCGGAGGGCAATATTCCGGCGAAGAAAGCGCCTCTCTCCGAGGAATAATTAAGCCGCGTTTTGTCTCCGGCCCCCGTGTAGATTTACTCTATCGCAAACGTATTGATCAAATGAAAGGGGTGCGGAATGACGTGCGAGGACTGAAGACTAAATTAAAGGGGCTCGGAAGGAAATGAGTTAGAAAATTAAAACAGGGTCGGGATATCGATTATGCAGCGCTTTCATAAGGGGAAAGGGAGGTCGCCTTAGGCACGGCTATTAATAACAGGGCTGCAATGACACTGATGGCTGCGCGACTTGCGCCTTTCTTCAGAATCTCGTCTTTTAGGTACCTCCCCCTCGCCGTATTCTTCTGCTACATGACTGACAAGGTCAAAATTCTCTTTATTTCCGCTACTGTCTTTGAAGATACTGCTAACTACGACGGATACATTTTTCTTCTTTGTTTTATTATGCTTCATTTTACTCTGTTAGTATATCTTTGATGGTTTAGAATACTTCTTTGATTTCTTCCGCAATATGAAACGTTATTGTGTTTTCCTACATTAATCTGCTTGTGGTGTCACCGCCAGACTCCACACTTGCTAGGTGGTAGCCTTTAAATCGGCCGCGGTCCATTATTATACGCCGGACCCGCGTGTCGCCACTGTCAGTGATAGCAGACCGAGCGCCACCACACGGCATGTCTAGAGAGACGTACTAGCACTCGCCCCAGTTGTCCAGCCGACTTTGCCTGAGATGGATTACTGACAACTACGCTCTCACTTGCCGAGACGATAGTTAGCATAGCCTTCAGCTACATTTGCTACGACCTAGCAAGGCGCCGTATTCAATTGATATTGAGATTCTATTAATGTATCATCAAGAGCGATGTTCTACAAATGTGGATTAAAGTTAAGTATTCCAGAAGCTACGTACTTTTCTTTATAGCATTCATTACGTATCCTGTTTCAGACCTCACGCCAGCTTGCGTGAGTTTAAGCGCGTGCCTTTCGGCTTCCTCTCATTGTGTCTAGGCAGTCTTGTCTAGACACAACACTCCTTTTAGCTGAGTGTGCAAAAGTTTCAAAGCGTGTTTCATTACCTTTGTAATACTTACCTGTAAAACTAAATGCAATACAAAGCACTGTTGTATGAACTGAAAATCGAGAGCGATATCGACAGTAGCAGTGCGCAGGTGTATACATTCCGCTTTTAACCTGCCCATGCTTGCCTAATAGGCAAGCAGGCAAGCCGCCGCGCATTATCAGCTTTATTCCCGTCCAAGTCAAGCTATGCCCAAGCCAAACAGGCTAAAGGAGTCTTGCTTGCCTACCCATCTTTCGCTGTGCTACGCTACGTAGCAAATTATTCTGTACACTGGTGTAGTGTTATGAGTAGAATTCAGAATTTGAAAAGACTTTTTTTTAGCTGAATATTACATGAGAAGGCTCGATGAAATACACATTTATTATGGGTCATTCTAGGCCAGAAAATTGTGAATTTTATTTGTTCTTTTTCCCTTTTAGGCGTATTTCAGGCTTATTTATTTACTTCGATATGAACAGTTTTCTCCGCAACTTCACCGTCTTTCGACTAGTATTGGCTATTCTCAGTACGAACCAACATCAGATCACCTCTAACATATGTTTTTTGAAGAAACCAGAACCATCTCTGGAAGTAGAGATCCTGTGTACTAAGAACCTGAAGATGTCTATCATACTGCAACGCCAACTAAAGCAAGGTTTTGGAAGTCTCGGTTCTGTAATCTTAGTGTGTTCCAGACAAATGACCCCAGTTATACCAATTTTAATTCCTTTTTCCAGGATGTTTACTGTGAGTTCGCTGAATACATTCAAAGTGGCCAAAATAGTTCATTTTAAATTTCTAAAATGCATTTTAGCACGAAGTTCATTTTTCATATGTTAATACAAAAAGTGGATGCTTCAAAGAAGCTATTCTTTCATATTAAGCTTTCTTCGCAGTACGTTGCATACCACAAGTAAGGGTGGTTTTCGATATCCCCTGACCCATATTTTTTCCTTTTTTAGTCAATGTTTGCCCTAAATTTAGAAACCCTATATACTGGTAAATGGCCTCAAGTCCATAGCAAACATTTCCACACACGTGTCAGCTCCTAAGTCGTTGTCCACTTTAAAAATATTGGTGGAGTGAGGAGACTACTCGTCAAATTTACAGACACATCGTTCGATACTCCAGGTTCCCGAATGCTTATTTAGTAACTTTTTAAAAGAATTTGCATGGCGAAACACCTACCGCTTTGCCTGAAACTGCCTCATAAACACACAACTTGGGCTCTTTTTCGAGACTGGTATATTTTCCCAAACTCTTAATTTCTCCTCAATCGCCTTTAACCCTACAACACTAAATAGGGGAAAATGTTACATTATTACTAAAACTTTGTAAATTTTACTGCTCCATATTTTATTCAATCTATGTCATAATTCATGGTTTATGCACTAGCTAATTGCAATTATAACGTCACGACTGGTATGTGACATACAAAATACGTACTTTTGATAGGCACAATAGGCTGAATGTGTCCCATGAAGCTTGCCAAGCTTGCGGAATCCCAACTTGGCCTGCTTCAACCACTATGCTTCATTACACATGTACTCTTGTCTCCGTTGCGGGAGGTTTAGCTGTTTTAATGGTTGCGGCGGAGATAGGGGTAGGCAGGCTGGAAGGAGAATTTGTATACCTTTAATGCCGTGTTGTGGCGTACGCTCGATTTGTGTTGTAAAAGCATGTTAGAATCACACGAAAATTTATGGCCGCGTTCTTGCATTTCAGCCTCGGGTTAAGCTGAACTTCAAAGTGGACGTTATTATACAAAATGTTACACTGTGAGGGCACTGGGAGCTTCGTGGTATACTATAACAGCATGACAACGTACACACGAATGGACTGTGACTATACTTGTGAGAACTGAACTGTTTGTACTCAACTAAGTCGTACCAAATAATGCACTTCACAATACTGATCCTGTTTTACTACTCAACAAATTACTACGAGCGTTAAAACATCATATATTGCCATGAAGACCTACAAACTGATCGTGCCGTGTTGCACTTTTTTCGCCAGAACTGTAAATTCGCGATCGTGGTTTCTAAAACGGTACGGGCTGTAATAACGCCATCAGATCAGCGGGTCGAAGTCTGCTGTATACTATTTGAAATCTGTGCACGTGACAATAAAACAGAATCGTGAGTGTAAGGAACGTTGTAATTGCGTGCATAGGAAACTGGAGCTACGCAACAACTGCGTCCGACTAGCCTGTGGCCAATGAAACGCTAAGGAGGATAATATTGTGGCATGGGAATAGTCATATGTTAAGCAAAAGGGTATACTAATGGCAAAAAATGGCTCTGAGCGCTATGGGACTTAACTTCTCAGGTCATCAGTTCCCTTGCCCCTAGACTTAGAACTACTTAAACCTAACTAACCTCAGGACATCACACACATCCATGCCCGAGGCAGGATTCGAACCTGCGACCGCAGCGGTCGCGTGGTTCCAGACTGTAGTGCCTAGAACTGCTCGGCCACCTCGGCCGGCTATTAATGGCAGTTTCACGTATGATGGAGCTACCGTCATTGCGTCAGCAGCATGACCGTCGCAACGACCACACACACAGGTAGGCTGCATCAAGACTCAAGGCATATCAATCTATATTAATTGTAATTTAACTAAATAAAGGTAGTTTCTGTGAAGTACGTTCGAAAATCAGTGTTGAAATTGTTGAGTTCATTCCTAACAGTAGCTATTACTATTTAGTTTTCTCTGTGTTATTAATTTGTTTTATTGTAGTTGTTATTGCATGTGTTTTACTTATTCATTGGAGGGTGTATTTTAAGGTATATGGACAATGTTTTATCGGGCGTGTCTACACGTTCTGGTTGAGGTACGTGTCAGCCCGCGTAAGTTGCGGCGTTCTACATTAAATTCTGAGATCCAACTCATCATAGCAAAGCTACTCGTCCGCTATTGGCTCAGGATACGCAATAGGGGGGAGTTTTGAATCAGACAGCTGTCATCTACGTAACCTGTACTTAGATTCAATAAAGAGCCATATTACGGCATTCTCATTACCAAATGCGTGTTTATTTGGCTCTCACAGTCGTAACTGAACAAAATTATAGCCATTTTCTTATTTCTTTACAAACTGATTTACAGACGTTTTCGTGTTTTATGTTGTTTTGGTGTTTGTTGCCAAACTCTGACGTGGTTGCTCTCTTTAAGCTTGGAAGTAAAACGGGTTCTTTTGAGTATAAGTAACCAAACTTCACGGACAAAATTGCGCAAAGTACAATTATGAGGACCTTATCTTCAGACATCTCGCGTAAGATACATACAGTTCTCCTACACTACATATATTTTAGACACCCGTAATGTTTCGTAACCAGAATAAGGAATCAAAACAACCTTTGTCATTTCACAAAGGGACGATTATTTTGCGGTTACGTAAATACTTTTAAATTCTCATTATACCTAGGCAGTTTAAAATTACAGGATTTTCTTTACTTTTTTTTTTTTAAATCCCGGATTGCATCTACGTTAACCGGCCCTAACCTGTGGACTGTGATTATTGTTTGGTGGACACGTATCTGGTTTTCCGACGCTCTTATGTTATCTTCGGCCCTCACTGGGATTTATACAGGGTGTTTCATTTATCTTTAGTAGCCCAAAAAATATTTTATTCTGATGGAAAATAAAAGATATTACATAAAGGAAATCCCGACTACCAGACAGGGTAACACTAACCATCATGACTGCCTTTCTTGTATTTGTTCGCTCATAGATGTGAACGCATCACGCCGTTTTTCCAATGGCATCCTAGATTTTTTGTTCCGTAATCCTCTTACTCCTCTCAAGATCTGTCCAAAAATGTGTCAGTATAACATTCAAGTAAACGTAGCGTTATTAAAAACGTAACACGTTACTGAGCTTGACTCTTCTGTAGTAGCATACAGAGGACATACCTGGGGTAAAGTAACCTCGTCCACTTGCTGCAACCGGCAGTAGACAGAACGAAACAAAAGGGAATTGCACTCCGGTCGTTACATTCTGTGACATTCTCCAGAGATGGGTAGCATTTCTATCTTCTCTACGATGGTCTACATCGAACTGGCAACAGCCTTCAACTTAAGGCTGCTAAGTGGCTGAGCGGCGTGCATTTTCTTTAGCTTTCCATTTGATTACTGTCAGCTCCAGCAAGTGGACATTTTTACATCAGAGAAAAGTGAGCCTTATGCAGAAATAAAAAATGCCTAATTACATTTTTTTTGGGTTGATTGTTATACGAAATTTTTCGATAGTAAGTCTATTCTGCAAACGATAACTTTTACTTGGCATTGAACAAAAACGCTTTTGAATAATACTCCTTTGAGACAACACAGTCCTAAGATACAAAGAGGAATTTTGATAAACGTCAAAGTTGCTGATTTCCAAGTACTAATCGCAGTTTAGGGCTACTATTTTCTAATAATTGGATTACTAGTTCTGCCATTGTGATCTTCACGTAGGATACTGGTTTGATGCAGCCCTCCACGTTCGTTCACTGGGCGTAAGTTTCTTCCTCTCTCTGTAACTACCGCAACCTACACCCACTCGAACCTGCTACTGTTTTTGAGCATTCGTTCCCTCTACAATTTTTACCTCACATATCCCTCCATTACCAAATTTACGATTCCTTGATGCCTCAGATGTTTCGTTGAGTCATGTTGTTAAATTTATCTTTTTTCTAGTTTGCTGTCTACACATTATTGCTTTTGTGAAATAGAAACTGCGCAGTAATTTTTTTCATTTTAGAACTGATTAAAAATTCCAATTTTATTTTATAAATATAAAACAAATCAAGACACATTATGGAACGGGTGTGGCACATAAAAGTGACACGGAGGACAGAGTTTCAGGATACAAAGAAGCACAGCAGAGGAAAGGAAATACAGTACTAAACTGTATAGCAAACGTTGAAAGTGACCAACGTTCATCTCTTGGCACTTTTGGGCTCTAGTCAGCAGGTTGATGAAGGCGGATCGAAGCTGGACAACTGGAATTGCTGCAGTCTCATTCGAAAGGTTCTGATGTAGCCCTTGAAGACTACGAGGGTTGTTGCGATACACCTTAGACTTGAGAGGTGCCGACACAAAGTAATGGCACACTGACAGATCAGGTGGCCTGTGTGGCCAGCTAGAGCAGCGACCAGACTGACCTCTGCCAACAACTCTGTCAGGCGTGAAGATTGTGTAAATGTGCTCGAAGATTCTGCCGCCTGTATGGGTAGTTGATCCATATTGTTGGGGTGTGTTATGTGCATACATTAACCTCCACTCGCATTCACTCGTCGAGGCCGATTTTATTTGTCCCACACTATATGTATGTATGTTCCACATATTCTCCTAAACCAGTGGATAGATTTCATATCTCTCACTGCCTTGAAAGAATCGCTGTGGGGATAAGAACCACCTATCGATCAAAGGCGTGAATACCCATACTTTCTTCATTCAGTATTTCAGAACGAAAGCATTTAGTGACTTGCAACAAATATCAAATATAATTTCAAGCTGTGAACAATTTTTTTCTTGCTGACGATCCGCATAAAATGATGAAAGGAGAAAAGTTTATTGCTTATTACATTTTCTTTGTCAATGCAGGAAAACTGTTGGAAGAAACATGACATCTTAATATATTACTCCTTTGCTACCAAATGTATTCACGATACATTTTGTAGACGGTATTCACACGTTCCACTGAATGCATCAGCGAAATTACACAATTGCACAACACATAGTTCAGGATATATGACGTCATATGCAGTGAGATACGTGAGAAAGTGCGACATCAAGAGCGACATTTTAATTCGTTACTTCTTTACTAGTAAGTATATTCTCAACGCATTTCGGAAACAGTATCCACATACGCCGCTGAATGCACCTACAGAAATCTGTCATTATTCGACACGTAGTTCAGGATATATGATGTCATAAACATTCAACTTCATAAAAATAAAACTGCAGGAGGAAATTCACTAGAGGTACAGGTGACATATTTGTACAAATATGTGTTAGATATGTTAAACATATGTGAAAAGTATTTGATATGTGTGTAAGTGGGGAAAGCCACGGGTAAAAAGCTCATCTTAAACACCTGGAACGATTCAACCAAACTTGGTACACATAAACATGTTAGTTACGATTTGGAAGAAAAAAATACTGTGGGGGTAAGAACCATAAGCGTCCTATCGGGGGAGGGAGTCACAGATATCGATGGGGTGGGGTGAAAATAGGCAGAGAAGGAAGAAGAGGAGATAAACAGAGAGAGAAGACGAGGAGACGAACAGAGAGAGGAAACGAGATGGGCAGAGAGAGGAAGAAGGAGAAGATCAACAGAAAGAGGGAGACAAAGGGGAAAGGAACAGATGGACTAAGTTAGGGGAGAAGGAATTAGAGGTAGAGGAAGAGATGGGAAAAGTCGAAAGGTGCTGGTGGACGGAGGGGAGGGGGGGGGGGGAGGAGCCAGATGGACAGAGAGAAGGGCACCGAGGAGATGGAATAATCTATCGGAATATATCCTTATCTGGGCAACGCTCGGTACTCGTCTAGTTTATTAATATGACTTCTTGACATCACGAAGGAGCTCGGTGATCATACTTAATGTAGGAATAAAAGTGGCAGTTGCGATCGCAAATTTATTTTATATATCATGTTGCTAACCGGTTTCGCCGATTACAACTATCTTCAGAAAAAGGCTCTGTAATATATAATATTAGTATGGGTCCTAAATGACGTAAACTAACATAAAAGCAGTAAATGTTACTTTTATGTAAAAATTTAAGACAGCTCAGCGTACGTCATACAGCCGGCCGAAGTGGCCGTGCGGTTAAAGGCACTGCAGACTGGAACCGCAAGACCGCTACGGTCGCAGGTTCGAATCCTGCCTCGGGCATGGATGTTTGTGATGTCCTTAGGTTAGTTAGGTTTAACTAGTTCTAAGTTCTAGGGGACTAATGACCTCAGCAGTTGAGTCCCATAGTGCTCAGAGCCATTTGAACCGTACGTCATACATACATCATTACGATATTAAAAAGGGTGAGTCAGCTAAAACTCGCACAGCAACTATTGAGTAAGTGGATAGTACTTTTGATGTGCGATTTTCACAGAATGGATTAGTAGTGAGGAGCTCGTATTGTTAGCCAATCAACAAACGGTAATAGTACATAGGAAGTGTATTTTTGTGCAAACATGCATTTTTTAAATGAAACTATGCCCATTGACATTAATAAACTAAAACTAGGGTAGGTAAGAATGTCAGTGCTGTTTGTTGCAGGATTCTAGTACGAATTGTTTTGAAGAGTTCCCGCACCGACACTTATACAGTACCTGAGGTAGCACACACTAAAGAACAACAGAAGTGCTTAAACTAGTTATGACCATCACAGGTTGTGTTCAAAATGGGCACCGACAGCGGCAATATACCCTTCCAATCTGGTATGGAACGACTGCTGCACACGTGCCAGAATTTCAGCGGAGATATCCGATTAGGCTGCAGTAATACGTCCTTGAATATCATCGGGTGTTGTTGGTGTGTCCTTGTAGACAGTGTCTGTCAGCTCTCCTCACAGAAAAAAGTCTACAGGCGTCAAATCCAAGGGACTGGGCCGGCAGAAGTACAGGTCATCTTTTTTCCAAGTCGTGGGATTGGATGCAGAAGATTCGTGAAGACAAGCTGCAGTACTTCGTGCAATATGGGCTGGACCGCCATCATGTTGGTAGAACAGGTTCCTCCTAGTCTGCAGAGGAACGTCTTCTAGCATCTGTGGAAGATGGTCTGTGAGGGGGCTTCTGTGCGTTCAGTATTTTCTCTCTATGAAAAATGGCCTGTAAGGTGAGGGTTCACCATCCCACATCACACGTTTACACTACATGAACGCTGACGTTCCACCTGTTGTAGCCAACGGGGATTGTCAATAGACCAATAGTGCATGTTTCGGTGGTTTACCTGTCTTCGTCACTAAATACACCACTGACCATTAAAATTGCTACACCACGAAGATGACGTGATACAGACGCGAAATATAACCGGGGAAGAAGATGCTGTGAAGAAAAGTTTCCAACCATATGGTTCATATATGGCTCTGACCACTGTGGGACTTACCTTCTGAGGTCATCAGTCCCCTAGACCATAGAACTACTTAAACCTAACTAACCTAAGAACATCACACACATCCATGCCCGAGGCAGGATTAGAACCTGCGACCGTAGCGGTCTCGCGGTTCCAGACTGTTGCGCCTAGAACCGCTCGGCCACTCCTGCCGGCTACTTTCCAACCGATTTCTCATACACAAACAGTAGTTGACCGGCGTTGCCTGGTGAAACGTTGTTGTGATGCCTCATGTAAGAGGAGAAATGCGTACCATCACGTTTCCGACTTTGAGAAAGGTAGCCTACCGTGATTGCGGTTTATCGTATCGCGACATTGCTCCTCGCGTTGGTCGAGATCCAATGACTGTTAGCAGAATATGGAATCAGTGGGTTCAGGAAGGTAATACGGAACGCCGTGCTGGATCCCAACGGCCTCGTATCACAAGCAGTCGAGATGACAGACATCTTATCCGCATGGCTGTAACGGATCGTGCAGCCACGTCTCGATCCCTGAGTCAACAGATGGGGACGTTTGCAAGACAACAACCATCTGCACGAACAGTTCAGCAGCATGGACTATCATCTAGGAGATCATGGCTGCGGTTACCCTTGACGCTGCACCACAGACAGGAGCGCCTGCGATGGTGTACTCAACGACGAACCTGGGTGCACGAGTGGCAAAACGTCATTTTTTCGGATGAATCGAGGTTCTGTTTAAAGGAAATTGATGGTCCTATCCGTGTTTGGTGACATCACGGTCAACGCACATTGAAAGCGTGTATTCGTAATTGCCATACTGGCGTATCACCCGGCGTGATGGTATGGGGTGCCATTGGTTACACGTCTCGGTCACCTCTTGTTCGCATTGACGGCACTTTGAACAGTGTACGTTACATTTCTGATGTGTTACGACCCGTGGCAATACCCTTCATTCGATCCATGCGAAACCCTACATTTCAGCAGGATAATGCACGACCGCATGTTGCAGGTCCTACACGCGCCTTTCTGGATACAGAAAATGTTCGATTCTCCAGATCTCTCACCAACTGAAAACGTCTGGTCAATGCTGGCCGAGCAACTGGCTCGTCAAAATACGCCAGTCACTACCCTTGATGAACTGTGATATCGTGTTGAACCTGCATGGGCAGCTGTACCTGTACACGCTATCCAAGCTCTGTTCGACTCAATGCCCAGGCGTATCAAGGAAGTTATTACGGCCAGAGGTGGTTGTTCTGGGTACTGATTCCTCAGGATCTATGCACCCAAACAGCGTGACAACCTAATCACATGTCAGTTCTAGTATAATATATTTCTCCAACGAATACCCGTTTATCATCTGCATTTCTTCTTGGTGTAGCAAAATGGCCAGTAGTGTAAGATACGTGATACGTCTAGGGTATCACGTCCTAATGTCCGTGGACAGAAGCTAATACGATTCTCATAATAATTCCTTGCAGCTCTTGACGTACAGAGATGTGACAGGAGTGGAACCTATGCCGGTGGAGATTGCTTAGGACACTAGCTTGACTCGCAATTATCCGGGCGCTAAAGTGCTCATCAACCGCAACGGCAGCGAGAACACTGATGTCCCCATCTCCTGGCGTCACTTGTTACCTTCTGTTACGTTGTCTACGTGTTACACTATCACTTTCACGTGACTGGTTTAAGAGGTTAATAAATAATTGCCGAGATGGTTGACGTCTATTGGGATATCTTTCCGCATGCACCGTACAAGAACGAACTGCGTTCTCCCTACACTTTCCATACACCATGAACATGTAAATCCATTGTTTACTCACGACCTACCCTTGGACTGTTTACACCGTAACTGACTAGCAAGTCGCAATGCGCTCAGGGGACACTCAGTCACACTGTAAGAAAACATAACAGCAACATAACAACATCGTACCCAGGATCTACGTGAGCACAAACAAGTGTGAGTGTGGAAACAAAATATGGTACCTCGTAATCATGCAACAAACACCACTGACATTAAAATTTATCCTACTTTTAGTTTGTTAATGTCATTAGATATTGTTCCGTTAAAAAGTGTATGTCTGTACAAAAATACACTTTTTATATGTTATTACAATCTGTTTATTGGCCAATAATTCGAGCCCCTGACTACCAATTTGTTCTGTGAAAACCGCACATCAAGAGCGATTTCCATTTTCGAAATAACTGCTGTGAAAGTTTTAGGTGATTCATACTATATACTTTAAAGCCCAAGACTGAAGGTGAATCTTATGATCGTAACATCTTATCAACATTATACGTATATAAAATAAATTTACCATCTCAGCTGCTACTTTTTATTACTTGTTGATAAAACTTGTGTGCGAAGCAACAATCAAACATCTCATTCAACAAATTTAAATAATAAATTCTTGTTTCAGAATTATAATATTTTTTAAATAAGAATCCCACTACTCGATATGTCGGAAATACCGATATTTTACCTGTGAAATATCGCCTGTATCGAAATGTGTTATTAGAAGTCGGTATAATAACGCTTTAGAAAATTTTGTCAAATCTACAGGGTGGCGCACGAAATGTGTTACCATTTTGTTTTTGAATATAAACTTTATTGTCAATACAATCTGAAAGTAACATATACTACAATGAAGAGCCGTCCATTGAGATTTGTTCTAACTCAGCACATGCTCAATATGTCCACCAACGAACACTGAAGTTAGTGATTACCCTACGGCACATGTTTTCAGTAATTTCACTGCAAGCTTGAAGAATAGGTCTTCTGAGCTCCATTAAATCACGTGGACATTTCGGGAAAATTTTTTCCTTTAGGTACCCCCAAAGAAAAAAGTCACATGGATTGAGGTCTGGACTACTGCGGGGCCAATTTTGTCCGTCATTGGAGCGACCTGGAAACCTGAGTGAAATGATCCGCATGTCGAAATGCTCGTGTAAAAACTTCAACACAGTGTTTGCAGTATGTGGCCTTGCTCCATCTTGCATGAACCACTGAGTGTTGAAGGGCAAGGCAGTAGGAAGAAGCTGTGGAATGAAACTATTGCGAAGCATGCTCAAATAACGCTCGCTGTTCACATTTTCTTCAAAGAAAAAGTGTCCAGTAAGTCCGCGACTAGAAATTGCTGCCCACGCTGTAATCCTCGGAGCATAATGTTGTCGTTCATGAAGCACTTGTGGGTTTTCAGTGGCCCAAAAGCGTACATTTTGTTTGTTAACCACACCGTCTGAATGAAAATGCGCCTCGTCTGAAAACCAAACGTTGTTGAGAGTTTCTTCTCTATCCGCCGCCCACTGAGCAAACAGTAGTCTCTGCTGCTTGTGTTCTTCAATGAGCTTCTGCGCACGGGTCATCTTGTATGGCTACATATGGTGGTCACTTTTAAGAATGCGTTGAACGGAGCGTCTGGATATTCCCAGTTGCACTGCTGCCTTTCTACACGATTTCCTGGGTCTCCTCTGTACAGCAACTCGTATCGCTTCAATATTCTCCGGCGAACAAACAGGCTTAGGCCGAGGTCGCTTCGCTTCCAATACTGTTCCTTCCTGTACAAATTTATCGTACAACCTGTGGATGGTCTTCTTGCAAAGGGACCCATCGTGTGTTAAACTGTTGTCGAAAACGCCTCTGAGTCACAACAAGGCTTTTCGGTTCATGAAAAAGTAACACAATTGCCGATCGTTCCTGTGTCGTCAGTCTTCCATTGTCAGCCATTGCTGCTTACTAGTCTCCTAGCGGCAGTATCGTGAATTACACGTCATTTCGTTACTGATTTGTTTTTCCAAGCTCTGCCGGTACTGCTGTAGAAATCCCAGCGGGATATCTAATGTGCATCGTAAATTGTGAAAGAAACAATTGATAACACATTTCCTGCGCCATCCTGTATTTGTGACTGTTCGAGCGACCACAGACATAGCAAATCTTGACCAGACCGGAATTAGTCAATACCAAAATTATTATCTGGAGAGACTCAATGCAAAATCGAAAGCTGAGCCGACCAGTGTGGCCGAGCGGTTCTAGGCGCTTCAGTCTGGAACAACGCGACCGCTACGGTCGCAGGTTCGAATCCTGCCTCGGGCGCGGATGTGTATGATGTCCTTAGGTTAGCTAGGTTTAAGTAGTTCTAAGTTCTAGGGGACTGATGACCTCAGATGTTAAATCCCATAGTGCTCAGAGCCATTTGAACCATTCGAAAGCTGAGAAGCGAAGTTTTGTTCATCTGAGGATAGACATGACATTCAACAGAGAATCTACATGGCACAGAACGTAAAGCGCGGGGATTCCCAGGCCAGGCTGGAAATCAGTATGTGAATGAAAAGGTAACCAAAAAAAGTTCTTAACTTTGTCATGTGTTTTCGAGAACTTGACTGTATTTAAACGCGCAGCTACGAAATATTAAATTAGTGTGAAACAGTAACTCTCTCCAGGCGCTGCAACTCGTAAGACCTCTAGTGTCACGTGATCTGACGCACGCCACAAGGGTTGTATATCTCGTTGCCCCTGGATTGCGCGTAATGGCGTCATGGCCTGAATGCTACGCACAGATAAAGGTGCGACGGCGCTAGCACTTCACGGTGCCGTTTCCAGTGTGGTCGTAACGTATAGACTCTCACATATTGGAGATTTCGCACTGGTTGCATTAGCCAGCAGAGGAACCGAGAAGACTGAATAAAAAGTAACGATACTCTTCAGCAATAATGCTGTAACTTTTTGGACGCCATATGCTCCCTGGTGGGCATCTCTGTCAGCCCATGGCCATTCGGCGTGTCTTATTTCAAGTCTGTGTGTACATTCGTGGGCATGTTTTGGTTGGTTGGCTGAGGTGGGGGGGGGTAAGGGGGGGGGGGTGTTACCAAACAGCGAGGTCATCGGTCCCATAGGATTAGGGGCGTATGGGAAGGAAGACGTCTGTGGCCATGCAAAGGAACCATGCCGGCATTTTCCAGAAGCGATGTAGGGAAATCACGGAAAAACATAAATCAGAATGGCCGGACGCGGGTTTGAACCGTCGACCTCTCGAATGCGAGTCCAGTGTGCTAACCAACTAGCCACGTCACTCGGTGACATGGTTTGTATGTTATACACCCACACCAAATGATTTTGTGGTCTCATTGATCAACCCAACCACACACGCACTAAGCAGACTACGAGTATATGTACTAGAGATGGGCAAAACTGTTCTTTTCAGAGATCGGATCAGAACTGTTCACTCCCTGAAATGAATTAGCTCTTTTTCATGACTCACCACTCATTCACAATAGAAAATAAATGGAAGGCACATTGCCCTTTAAACTTGGTTTATTCCAGTACTATACCTGTATTTTGATCTTATTTGATCCAATTTTGAAGTAACACAGATAATGAGTAAGAATTTTGTATTGTTTATTGAAATTTCCACGATATGACGAAGTTTTTGATTATTGATTTATTTTGCACTAACATGGTTTTTTGGGTGATCGGAAAATGTTGTAACTTGAGATTTACATTAACAATATATTTGGCTATAATGTATTAAAATTTCATTAACCTCGTACAAATACATCGCAAGCCATATATTTTTAAAGTGAACAATTCCTTCCAAAGACGCCTAAAATCGCAAAATCCGTACTACAATAAGAAAAAAATATATAAATTTGACTGTAAGACCAAAGTGCTGCATATAGCCTTCCGCAGAATAAAACAAGGAAAAATTGGTGTATCACTTTTGCTTACCCTATAGTAAGAGGAGCCATCAGGAACCTAATCTGATCAGTTTAAACAAATAAAAATAAAATAAAAACAAATGATGTATACATAACATAATAACGTAATATACATAGCGGTATTACTACGAAGAACAATATCCAGTAGAGACGCACTCCGATGCAGAGGCGCTGAGTCAAGCAGCTCGAGCCGCGAGCTGTATTACTGCGTGAGCTAAGAGCGCAGAGACCAGAGTGACACCTAAGTTGCTTTGCTCAACGCTCTGGCTAGAGTCGAGAAGGGTGGGGTGAGCGTTGAGCGGGCGAGTTCAGAGGGTGGGGGGAGCGGTGAACAGCCACCACTCACCCGCTCGGAGACAAATCGTCGGCTCTCTTGCGAGCAGGTTGTTGCATGTAGTTCTTATGTTCTCCGCTAGGAGGCTCTCTGTCTTGTTGCTCGCATCAACCGCCCAGAGGGCAGGACGTGCGACTGAAACGATCGCTGACGGAGTTCAGGTGCGCCAGACACTGCACGCGGCAGAGGAAGCACAGGGACGGCAAGGCATATGTGAAACACAAAATCCAATGGGGCACTGCACAATGCAGGCAGCCAAGGCAGAAGCAGGGCAGAGGCCGGCGCTGGCTGTGGTGTGTGACGTGCGGTGTGCTCTGACCAGCAGAGGCGCCGCTGATATGCTCCGACTCTCTCTCTCTCTCTCTCTCTCTCTTTCTCTCTCTCTCTGCTGTGGGAAACGTTTGGAGCTACCGTTCTTTTTTTCTGAATCACTGATTGTTCACTCCTTTGAAAGATTCAACTCTATGAATTAGTTCAGGAGCGGATCCCCCATCTCTAATATGTACTGATGCTGAGTTTCGAGGCTCAAGAATAGGAAACGTATCCTGACATGTTATATAATTATTTTTATTTTGTTTTCGTGAATGCTACATAGAAGGTTACAAAAATGCTCGTTAAACAAATTGTATAAATGCAGAACAATTACATTATATAGCTGCATAAGTGATGAAATGGAAGAAAAGTCTCCTGTAACATTTGACAATTCTTTTCACGTATGGGGCATAAGAGGCCATCTGGTCGGAGAGGTCGATATAGGCCTTTTCTTTGTTATAGTCGATGATCATAGCGGTCGTACTTGTTTCTTTTTTCCTTTTTGGGTAAGTTGGACGATGAATTGTCCAAAGTAAATACGTCAGCGTAATGATACGTTTCTTTGTTCTGGAGTATGGAATTCCTTGAATGTCTTCCTCAGAATATCCAAAAGTTGTGGGATTTTGAAGAGCCTGTTTCTCGATCTCTTTCTTGCTCATTATTTGATAAATACAACATCGAAAGTAACAACTGAAACCAGTTACGAATCATTATTTTTGGAATTCCAAATAGCAATATAACATTGTTGTCTATGAAGTGTTCAAAATAAACGATAGGAGGTAGTCCTTGAAGGTTTTGGACTACATTTGGATGAATACCAATGTTTACAGAGGATAAAGTAAAATTAATTCAACCCCTTGCTACATGTTCCCACTAGTTGCAGTTTGAAAGATTCACAAGAGGAACGTAATCATTAGGCTCAGAATCGGTTGATCCTGCCTTATGTTCATCATCACCCTCAGAACTCGAACTGGAAACGTCATCAGGCGAAACATGCGGGTCTTTAATAAAACATTGGAAAAACCTGTGACATTATCTTCAGGAAGATTAGTCCACATTTCAGCGATTTCTGCATATGAGAGACCTCTGCTAGCCATTTAAGTTTAAAATATGAAATGAAATACATCTGTTACACTAAAAAAACAAAATTCCAATGTGGGGTCATTTTGTTCCACGATGCAAAGTTACTTCCATTGACCAAATGACCACATGTCGACGTGTAATCAAATACATAAAAATATATAAAATAACAAGATTAGAATAACAGAGGAGATCACATGATAAAAAATCATCGGTTCAAATGAAAAAAAAAAGGGATTTGAATGTTTGGTCCCACATATCCAGTAACAAATCCAGCAAGGCGTTCAACATGTGGAAAACAACTTACCATGAAAGGTATGCATTATAACCGACCATCTTCCATATTTATGTTTTTATGTAGCTTCGTCTTCGTCGTGATCTTTGGAATTATATCCGTGGCACGTTGATGCATTTCCGTATCTTCATAGCTCCTTCGGGTACACGAATGTATCTATGTAAGGTCTTTGAGGAGCGAGCGCGGTGAGGGTTTGGTCACCAAACATGACATTGTTCCTCATTCTGGAAACATCCCCCAGGCTGTGGCTAAGCCATGTCTCCGCAATATCCTTTCTTTCAGGAGTGCTAGTTCTGCAAGGTTCGCAGGAGAGCTTCTGTAAAGTTTGGAAGGTAGGAGACGAGGTACTGGCAGAAGTAAAGCTGTGAGTACCGGGCGTGAGTCGTGCTTCGGTAGCTCAGTTGGTAGAGCACTTGCCCGCGAAAGGCAAAGGTCCGGAGTTCTAGTCTCGGTCGGGCACACAGTTTTAATCTGCCAGGAAGTTTCATGACATTGTTGTTTTGAAGGAAAACAAGGCGCTCTGCTTCAGGATATTCTATTTGGGCTGCCCTGGAGTGAAGATATATTTTTCTCATGAGAGAGAGCCTTGCTTGAAGGCAGCAAAGAGCTAGTACTGACAAAGTGATTATAACAAGCCATAAGCAGCACTCAATGCGCTTTTCCTATTCTGCAACAAAAGATAATGTTTCTTTATTTTACAACCCGGCAGACTATATTGGAATAGTATGGTTGGATAGACAATGTTATCGAATGCGAAGAGTTTGGCTCTCGCGTTTAGGATCAGTGTGGGGCAGGTCCCGTTTTGTCACGTGGTGTTTCTGATCCTTGTTGGGATTTAGCAAGATGATACGTCATTCATCCAAAGGTATTGCATTTCTGGGCTCAAATAATGATAATAATAATAATAATAATAATAATAAATGAAATTAAAAAGAAAATTTCATGTCTTTGGTGCTGTTTCGTCCCTTTCATCAACTTCATTAAAATTATTAAACTACTTTTGCATGATGGTAGCACTGTATAATCTCGAAGCTTTCAGAAGTAATTACAGAAATATTCGCGTGCTTTGATTCTTTCGATGAATTTAGATCCACTTTGGTTCCGAGCAATTAATTCAAATATCAAGTATTTATTAGCATTAGTAAATTAGTTTCAGATTACAGAAGGTAAGTTTCCGCGAGAGCTTCTGGACAACAGCTGTTTCGTCGTCTCATTGTTATTATGGTCCGAGACAGTCACATTACTAGGTTACAAGCAATTCTAGATCATTTCAAATGTCAAAAGAATTTCCGCTGCGTTACGTATGCGGGTCTGTGACGTATCATTCCTGAGGACAGTCAGATCGCGTAAAAATATTTTTTCCTTTGCCCTTTATTCACTTTGCATAGAGGGCATCTTTAATTAGGGCAGTTTCAAGTGGAACTTTAATGTCAACCGCTACTATCGAAGTCACATCCAATTTAACTGTCACCATACAGCCTTCACGGTGATTACTTGCTTCAGTTTCGAGCTTCTGTTAAATATGCAGACTCGGAGTCTGATGTAACGTGATAAATACAGCTTTTAAATCACGTGTTATAGAAAAACATTCAAGAAGGAAAACTGGCAATGAAAGGACACACCAATCTGCAGTTAGTTTGAAAATGTAAGTAGAATAATTTCCGATTACTGTTATTTTCGAGGTGGTTGTTCCTTGTTTTAGAATACTCGTGAAAATATTTCCAAAAATATGTCGTGTTTTTGAAGTGATTTCCTTCCCATCTATATAACACATATACATCTCAGAAAAACTAGCACAGTTAACTGTCACTTACAGAAGTCGTTTAGACAACCCGCTTACGATTTACGAACTTTCAGTGCTATAAATTTTGTTTCAAACATCTGGTATCCTTCAATGATAATTTGAAATATTAAATGAGGTAAGTTTACAGGCTTTCGTGGCCGTTGCCACTAAAGATGAAATCATCTGGGTTTTAGGGCCGCACCATATTTCCATATATAAAATAATAAAATAATTTTAGAAGGAAATATAACGCGGCGTAACAACGCAGAATATTTTAATTTCATTAAATGAGGTGGGTGCCCTTAAGAGTCTCTGAACAGGTGAAGTGTTCCTTAATGCCAGTGTTCATCCTGATTACAGTGTACTCATCACTACTCGCACGAAACGCTTTGCATGTGTCGCACTCATTTACAAATTTTATCACACAGTGCCGTACGTAACCTCCTTTGCAGAGCAGTATGCTTTAAGTGACAGAGGTTTCTATTCTCTTGCATGTCATGCACCCTCTCTTCAGAGGGTGATGAAATGTGTCTATGGAACACAATGTCAGGTAAGCTACAAAGGAGTGCCCAAACAACGCAGATCTAATTTTTAGTACATTCATTATTTTCAGTTTCTTTTCAGAGTTTAAGACCTGCGAAACTGACAAAATGTAATACACTTGACGAAATAAATATCAGACTATTGCTGCAATCGGACGCTGAGGGAACTCAACTGTGACAGATGAAAGTTTGTGCCGGACCGGGATTCGAATCCAGACTTCCCGCTTCGCCTACCCGAGTACGTCCCCCCGTAAAACCCTAATCTCCATACGCCGCACACACTGAGTAGTGTCCACCGTCCATTATTACCCTTCGCTCGCAACCCTAATATGTTCCCGCGAGAGGTTGGACAGTGTTGTGCATCTGCACTGAAAAATCGATATGTCGTCAGGACAAAATACTATGAGGGTTATACGGAAAGTAAGGAACCATCGGTCGCGAAATGGAAACCATGGTGAAAATCCGATGAAGTTTTGCACAGGTGTGTTGGGCAGTGTCTCTAGTATGCCCGTCGATCGCGTTACCTCGTTCTTTTTAGTTCTGGGCACACATGGAGCACATAAAGATACCTAGAACAATAGTGTCTCCCGCCAAGTTCGAGGGCCTGGTGAGAAATTTCGCCTGAAGCTATGCAGCCAACATTACATAACTGTCGTATGGTTTATTCTTCAAGACAATTCTCATCCGCAATCTGCAGTGGCAATGAAGATGCTCCTGCATCGTTTTCAATTGTCTCCCACTGAGTTTCATCTCTGCTCACATGAACTGCTGGCTTTGAAGACAACGTTTTGGCACAGAAAACGACCTGTAGGCCACCGTAGATGGTTCAAATGGCACTAAGCACTATGGGACTTAACATCTGAGGTCATCAGTCCCCTAGACTTAGAACTACTTAAACCTAACTAACCTAAGGACATCACACACATCGATGCCCGAGGCAGGATTCGAACCTGCGACCGGAGCATCAGCGCGGTTCCGGACTGAAGAGCCTACAACCCCTCGGCCACAGCGGCCGGCGCCAGTGTAGAGAATTGGCGGAAAACACTGGCGGCTGCCTTCTATAACGAGAGTATTGGAAAGTTGGTACAACGCTACGACAAACGTCTAAGTTGGATCGGCGACATTGGAGATAAGTAGCTGGAAGTTGTAGCTAACTGTTGCAAATAAAACAGTTTTGATTTTCACTGTGGTTTACATTTCGCGACCTATCGTTTCTTACTTTACGAATAGCCCTCGTATATAGGTATGGTGCCTAAACAGATTTTGCTATTCCGTCACAGGCTGAAGGATTTCACGGCGTCCCGACAGGAGTAACGCGTAGACAGGACGAAGGAAACTTAACGCCTAGCGCCCATTTGCGAATCTTTCTTGGTTCGTACGCTTCGTAGTGTTTCCTTGCCCTCAGTTTTGGAGCGTAAGTTGTGCTTTGACAAACTGCGGCAGTCTGTATGCCCCATGTGAAGCGGGGTGATGGCTACGGTGAAGCAGTGTGGCATTTAGCCGTGATCATTCCCGGTGTGTGGTGCACGGTCAGTCAACTGAAGTCTACGACCGAGCGGGCCTTAAATCTCGGTCACGAATTCTGGAGGCAGGCCCTTGTGTGCTCGGCGTGATGTGTGGCGATCGACAGAAGCACTCCTTTCCACTGAAGGCGTTATAAGAATTTAACCCACTTTCTCGGGTCCTATTGAATCTGTGGAGGTTGAACTTCGTTAAATTTCAGCTAACTTAGAGTTATTCACTACTGCCCCGTTGTCTTGTAATCAACGTGACCGGCGTTTGGCGAAGTAAGATGAAAGCAACGGTATTAAAGCCGATTAACGCATTTTTACATAGGAAATTGTATGTGGCGAGAACAATCTTGTGTTGTAGATAGATTTCTTCATAAGTTCACAAGCTTTTCTTAAAGGGTTGTGGGCCAAATGTTGTGGGCCGAATCTTGCTTTGATATCAATCTCTTTGTGCACATTTACCTCTTAATGTGCATAATGATTTACATAGCCAATTGCGTGCCGAGTACTGTTTAGACGGTAATTATTTTCAATACGCATTGTCACTTTCATTGCTGATCAGTTTTGTTTATTCACTTTCGTGTGATCATTTATATCATTTGTTGTAGTTCTGCTCTATACATTGTAGTAAATTAGGCTGTTAGTGTGGATTTGATAACTGAACTGGTAAATCGTCTGTGAATGACGAATCAAGCGACCCTATCGCCGCGCTTATTATGGAGAAACAGATTATTTGTAAATAACAGATTTTTTTTCTCTTTGTTATTTGGAAAAAAAAAATTGTAACGGTGTAATTTGGAAAATTCTTTTGCGTTTATTCATATTAATATTTAATACTGTTTTTAAACTGTAGCAAATTTCCTTCGCTAATATCTGCGAGAATTAAATTTGTAAGAAGATTTCATATTTTATAGTATAGGCTGCTTGCTCCCACGCACTACTAACATTCCAAAAGTGCTGCAGACATATTCAGTTCAGTGAGCGATTGTCGTTGTATATAGAGAAGAAAATAATGTGTTTAGAGCAAGGTAAAGCTGACAAACTTTTTCCACTGATGTCTGAATGATATTTCAGACATTTGACTGGACAAATTCTCTAATTTTTACTTTACTATCACAATTTCGGCATTAAGCCATTATCAAGTACAACAACGTTGGGTACAATTAGACTTTGTTATGTGAAGTCACCGTCAAAATCTTTTGAACTGGATGTCCCAGCGTGCAGGTAAGTATAAAATGAACGAAATGTATGGCAAATAGAAAGAAAACTCGAAACTTCCTGGCAGATTAAAACTGTGTGCCCGACCGAGACTCGAACTCGGGACCTTTGCCTTTCGCGGGCAAGTGCTCTACCATCTGAGCTACCGAAGCACGACTCACGCCCGGTCCTCACAGCTTTACTTCTGCCAGTATCTCGTCTCCTACCTTCGTCAGTCGTGCTTCGGTAGCTCAGATGGTAGAGCACTTGCCCGCGAAAGGCAAAGGTCCCGAGTTCGAGTCTCGGTCGGGCACACAGTTTTAATCTGCCAGGCAGTTTCATATCAGCGCACACTCCGCTGCAGAGTGAAAATCTCATTCTAGAAAGAAAACTTGTTTCTCAGCCGTCAGACAACTGGGCCACAGAATGAACTCCAAAACAGTAGTTACATGTGCAGTGAACATGGTTTCAAAATATATATCTGTGATTTTGCACTTATCTACGCCCTAAGACGCCCAGATCAGTAGGTCTTAGCAATGATTTCACTTAACAAAGTCTAGCTATACCCAACACTGTTTTACTTCATAATGGATTAATGCCGAAATTATAGTAGTAAAATAAAAATCAAAGAAGTTGTACAGTCAAATTGTTATATGAATATGGTCCGAAAACCTGAAGAAAGTTTCCACTTACTTACACTACTGGCCATTAAAATTGCTACACCACGAAGATGACGTGCTACAGACGCGAAATTTAACCGACATGAAGACGATGCTGTGATACGCAAATGATTAGCTTTTCAGAGCATTCACACAAGGATGTCGCCGGTGGCGACACCTACAACGTGTTGACATGAGGAAAGTTTCCAACCGACCTCTCATACACAAACAGCAGTTGACCGGCGTTGCCTAGTGAAACGTTGTTGTGATGCCTCGTGTAAGGAGGAGAAATGCGTACCATCACGTTTCCGACTTTGACAAAGGTCGGATTGTAGCCTATCGCGATTGCGGTTTATCGTATCGCGACATTGCTACTCGCGTTGGTCGAGATCCAATGCCTGTTATCAGAATATGGAATCGGTGGGTTTAGGAGGGTAATACGGTATGCTGTGTTGGATCCCAACGGCCTCGTATCACTAGCAGTCGAGATGACAGACATCTTATCCGCATGGCTGTAACGGATCGTGTAGCCACGTCTCGATCCCTGAGTCAACAGATGGGGACTTTTGCAAGACAACTACCATCTGCACGAACAGTTCGACGACGTTTGCATCAGCATGGAGTATCAGCTCGGAGAACCTGGGTGCACGAATGGCAAAACATTATTTTTTAGGATGAATCCAGGTTCTGTTTACAGCATCATGATGGTCACATCCGTGTTTGACGACATCGCGGTGAATTGACATTGGAAGCGTGTATTCGTCATCGCCATACTGGCGTATCACCCGGCGTGATGGTATGGGCTGTCACTGGTTACACGTCTCGGTCACCTCTTGTTCGCATTGACGGCACTTTGAACAGTGGACGTTACATTTCAGATGTGTTACGACCTGTGGCTGTACCCTTCATTCGATCCATGCGAAACCCTACACTTCAGCAGGATAATGCACGACCGCATGTTGGAGGTCCTGTACGGGCCTTCCTGGATACAGAAAATGTTCGATTGCTGCCCTGGCCAGCACATTCTCCAGATCTCTCACCAACTGAAAACGTCTGGTCAACGGTGGCCCAGCAAATGGCTCGTCACAATACGCCAGTAACTACTCTTGATGAACTGTGGTGTCGTGTTGAAGCTGCACGGGTAGCTGTACCTGTACACGCCATCCAAGCTCTGTTTGACTCAATGCGCAGGCGTATAAAGGCCGTTATTACGGCCGGAGGTGGTTATTCTGGGTACTGATTTCTCAGGATCTATGCACCCAAATTGCGAGAAAATGTAATCACATGTCAATTCTAGTATAATATATTTGTCCAATGAATACCCGTTTATCATCTGCATTTCTTCTTGGTGTAGCAATTTTAATGGCCAGTAGTGTAGAACCTTGACAAAATTTCCCTAGTAATAATAATTACTGGCATCAACAACTCTTATATATTGGTTCTCGGTGGTGACAACCAATCTTAGAAGGAATAATGGTAATAATATCGACTGTAGCGTACGGTATTTGCAAATTTACTGAGCGAGTTCACGTAGTTGTCTTAGGCCATATATCACGTGGTCTAGTGCCCAGCGCACTCGACAACAGCAACAGAACATACCAGAGAGGTCGTCGCCGGCCTACCTTTGTGTCTACTGTGGGAGCGCGTGGGCGGCGGGGAGGCCGTTGGGCGGCAGCGGGCGGCGGCGCTGGACGTCGTGCTGGAGGCGGCGGGGGCGGAGGCGGCTGCCTCCTTGGCAGCCGGGCCGGGCCCAGAGCAATCTGCTGCCGACTCCTCCTTCACCAGCTTAGGTTCCATACGCTTCTGCAACAGGCCGCCGACAGCATCCTCTTAGTTACGCCCTTCCAGGGAAGTGTCATTTAGTAACAGCATGAAACAGTCTGTGCTTTGCTAAAGGTTGACCAGTATTTCATATCTAGTGGCAATCATTTTATTTCCATTTAGCTTCAACTTTTCGTATCCCCATAATCCTAGCGGATTCCGTTCTTTGTTTACCCCTGCTTCTTTTTTCTCTTTCCATAGCCTGGATGACGTAGCAGTTTCTTACCTGTACTAACCTACCCTTCTTCTGATAAGAATCTTCCAGAGTCTTCTTCACGAAAGGATCGTTTCATCATTTCTTAGTACTTCAGTATCCCATTCCTTTACAAATAAGTTTCTCCTAAACATTGTCTTCAAATTACTCTTCATCTTTACTACAATGTGACCTGTGTCTACTGCTACTCCTGGTCATACGGTCGTTTCGGATACATAAATAATAATGATAATAATAAATGATACTGAACATGGAACAAATAGCCCAGGGACATATAAAGAAAATGGAAAGTATACTAACACTTATTAGGATATGAAATAAAGCTGGCTGAAAGTGTATAGGGTTATTGGAAAAAAAACCGAACAGTGCAGGTTATGTAATTCGACAAAACACGAAGTAAAGCTGAAACTCAAACTGGAACAGTAAAATGGATCGGTGCAGTTAAAAATCTGAGGGAAGCACTGCTGGCACGACTCGATGTACCAACACACAAAATTTTAGATCGAAAATTCATGACTACAACAGCCACCTTATTCACCAGATATCGCTCCGTGCGACTTTTTTCTATTTCCAAGAGTCAAAACGGCGGTCAAGGGACACCATTTTCAAACAGTACAGGATGTCCAAAAAGCTGTGACGAGGGTCTTGGAAGACATTACAGCTGATGAGTTCCAGAAATGTTACCATCAATGACAGAAGCGCTGGAAAAAGTGTGTGCAATCAGAACTACTCGTACTTTGAAGGAGACAACACTAAACGTGACTAAAACGGTAAGCAGCATTTTTTTTCACGTCAGTCTCATTACTTTATTGTCGCGACTCGTACATATTAAGTTGAAATGATGACGCTGATGACGTCGGCGTTTTATGACCATCACAAGAAAAGTCTTAATACTTAGGCGTAGTTCTAACATTTTTAATAAATTTACTGTAAATATTACAATATTCTATTTGCAGACTGACGGGTATTTCTTTGCAAGCTCCCTAGTTCAATATGAAGTGGGAGATGGAATGGACCGGGAGGATGCCGATGGCCTTTGAGAGCAGGCAGCCGGAGAACCAGCACTGCCGCCTCACTCAGGTGGCGCCAGGTGTTGGCGTGCCAAACGTATGGTGCTGCGGGGCGCGGGGCGGCCGCTCGTGTGTTTTAACGATGCGGACCGGGGGCGGGTGGCGGACGCCCCAGCTGCCGGCGGCGGCAACGCCACCTGGTGCCAATTGGGACGGATACTCTCTTCAGGAGCAGCCGAGAAAGCTCCAAAGCAAGCTGATACACCAGAAAACTCAGACCACTACTTACCGTAAAATGGGGTGAATAGAAACAAGAAAAACTGATAATTTTGTGAAGAAGAATGGGTCTTGTGTCTAACTTTAAACTTATAATCAGTTTTGGGACCTAGCTCTTTGTAACATAAAAAGATAACTTGATGAATATGAACAGAATAGAAACAGAAGTATTAATCCTTTTATTGTTACCATTTGTCCTTTAGGTTAATACATATATGTCAAAATCTGTTTTGGCTCTAGGAGAATAAGAAACAATATTTAACTTGTTGAAATAAGTTTTTACGTCATAAAATTAAGAATATGCATGAAATGTGATGTTTTATTCTGTTTTCCTAATAAACAGTATTATATCTCTGATACTTGTTATTTTAACGTTAAACTGATGAAGTGGTTATTTTTGTTAATACATTATATCCTTAACATCTTTGCAAATTATCATGTGTTTCGCTTTACAAGTAATACATACCCCCGGAAATAATGGACAGCTTTCGAAAAACATCTCGTTGACTAAACATGTCTTCTGATTTGTTAAAATCGTCGATTTTTATCGACCTAGATTTTTACAAAAAGCACTAACGCAGGCTTTGCCGACTTAACGAAAAATATTATGTGTATACAATCTAAATGATTCTTACTTTTTCCTTATACCTTTATCACTGCATAATCTCCTGGATGGAGAACATTGCCAAGCAGTTCTTCATTTCAGTGAAAGTTTTGGCTCTTCTATGAGGATACAACAACAGTTGCTATTTCTAATCACCCAGAAATCCCGTGCACCGTTTTCAACTGAACGTTACACAACTCAGATTTAAGTAGTAGTAGTAGTAGTAGTAGTAGTAGTAGTAGTAGTAGTAGCAGTAGCAGTTTTATTCATCTGCAGATCTCTTTTGACAAGGATACCGGACATGTCAAAGTACTTATTACTTAAGACCAATTTAAAATAAGCTAATTCGTATACACATACATTTACAGACTTTTAGTTAGAGACAATCATTAGATTTACTCCTGGTATACAATACTTTTTTTTTACAAATAAATTATTATATAATCTAATACCACACTGTTCACTCATATCTCACATACATACATTGTTTCATAACACTAACACTCCCTACACACACACACACACACACACACACACACACACACACATTGCTGGTCTCTGGGCCATTTTCCATACCACAACTTCCCATTTGCTATCCTGAAAAACTAAGTCAGCATCCCTCTATAATGAGTGAGAAAGAGGAAGAGATGTTAGTATTGTGCTATGCATAGCTTGGGGGAAAGTACTTCTAGAAACGAATAAAGAAGGGAAAAACATAATGTGAAGGTGTTATGTGGAATGATGGATCTTTTATAATCATTATTATTATTTATTTGTATTACATTTTTTTATCGAACCCCTACTCTTTTTTATCTAAGTAATACTTCAATGTATAAAATGTATTGCATAACAGGTACTTTATAGTTGCCTTTTTAAATAAATGTATTTTTACAATTTCTTTAATCTCTTTTGGTAATTTATTGTATAGTTTTATTCCTTGGTAGAAAGTGCTGTTTTGAGTTTTATGTTTATTTTTTCTTGGTAAATGTAAGTTGGGTCTAGCTCTTGTTGCATGGTCATGGACAGAGCTGTTTGTGCAGTAATTACTAATGTCATTTTTGATGTGCACAACTGACTGGAAAATGTATTCACATGGAGCAGTTAAAATCCCCAGTGCTTTGAACAGATCTTTACAATGAGCTTGACCAGTATTTTTGGTTATTATTCTTATGGCTCTTTTCTGGGTGTTTGAAATTTGTGTTCATATTTTGTGCATCTGTTCCCCAAAAACGAATTCCATAGCTAAGATTTGATTGTACATATGAATAATATGTAACTAAAGGACACTGCATGTTACACGCTTATGATAGGATTCTACGGGCATAACAAGCTGATGACATTCTTTTTGCAAGTACCTTTGTGTGTTCACACCACTTCAACTGAGAATCAATATTTATTCCTAGAAATTTTATTTGTTATGTAGTCTATAAAGGTGCCATCTACATTTAATTTAACATTGTTATTTTTCCTCTACAAACTGATATTCATGGCATTAGTTTTCTTTATATTCAATGTCACTTTATTGATTATTGACCAATCATAAACTTCCTTGAGAGTTTCATTTGCTTTCTCTGCAAGGAGTTCTCTTGTTTGCTCAGTGACTGTAATATTGCTGTCATCAGCAAAGAAAATATTTTCACCATGAGTGAAACTATTGGGAAGGTCATTGATGTATATTAGGAATAGTATTGGTCCTAAACTGCTACCTTGTGGAACCCCTATATTAATGTATTTTGGTTGTTTTACTAAATGTTTAGATCCATCTGAAGTATCTGTTATCTCTAATCTTTGTACCCTATCTGCTACGTATGATCGAGAACAGTCATTAGCTACCCCTCTAATTCCTAATGCTTCTAATTTATTTAATAGAATCTTGTGGTCGACTGTATCAAAGGCCTTAGAAAGATCCAAAAGTATGTCTGTGACACACTCATCTTTATCAAGAGCATCAAGTACAACTTCTGTGAATTCTACTATGGCTGACTCTGTATTTTTGCCACTTCGGAAACCAAACTGTGATTCACTTAAAAGATTGTATTTATTCAAGTAATTCATTAATCTGTCTTTCATAATTGCTACTATTATTTTTAAGAATGGTGACAGCAGGCAGATGACCCAGTAATTTTCTGTGTCTTCTGCATTACCTTTCTTAACCAAAGGTACAACTCTTGCCTGTTTCAGTTGCTCTGGAAATGTCCCTGACGTCAAGGTTTCATTTATAATATTTGTTGAGGGGTCTTGTATAACCCGTATGCATTGTTTCAGTACACACATTGGTACTGCATATAAGCCTACTGACTTTAATTTTTAGTTTTTGAACAGTTTTATTGACTTCATTCTCTGTGGTTGGAAGTAACATCATTGTATTTAGTGAAACATTATTTACAGGTGTTTTGGGGATTTTTTACTTCAACTTATCTGCAATACTTGAAAAATGGTCGTTTACATAGTTTACTAAATGTTGTGGCTCATTTATTACCTTATCCACTTCCCTTAGCAGTATGTTATTTTGCGTTTGTTTGCCTCTCCCCATTTCCTTTTTTATAACATCCCAGACTGCTTTGCTCTTGCTCTCTGCATTATATATTATTTTGTCATTAAATGACTTTTTTCTGCAGTAGACACCTTCCTATAGATCTTTCAGTGTATATGATAGAAATTTAAGAATTCTAGGTCATTGCGAATCTTTTTCATGGAACTGAGGTGTTTAAGTGTTTGGGAGGACCTCTTAATACCTGCTGTTATCCATCTGTTTTTGTGAGATGTTAATACAGACATGCATAGTGTTGGAAATAACTTTTCAAAGTTCAATTAAAACAACTTGGAGAATTTAGAGTATTTCATATTCACATTGGTTTCGTTATACACTTCATCCCAACTTTGTTTTGCTAGTTGTTTTGAAAAACCTTTTATTTTGATTTCTTACAGATGTCGTTTTTAGGTTCGTAGTTTAGGGAATGATTCAACGCCTGATTGTACTATTGTTATTTGACAGAGATGATCTGATAGTCCGAGATCTTTTACAGCTACATCACATTTTTCCCTGTTCATATTTGTGACCACATGGTGAATTACTGGTGCAGTCATTGTAGCAACCCTTGTTGCACTATTGACCAATAGGGACATGCCAAAACTTTGAAATATATCTATGAAGGTGCTGCTGGATTCATTTATGATATTAGTGTTGACGTTAATGCCCCCAAACAGAACTATGTTGACCTTTCCACTTGAGACTTTATCTAGAACTTCTGTTAATTTACTGACAAAAGTGTCCACACTACCACTGGGAGATAATACACACACAAAATAATTAATTTCTTGGTGATATCAAGCCCTGTTAATTCAATAGCTGATATTTCAAAGTGTTTGTCTTCAATTACTGTACTGAGATCATGTCATTATTTGAACTGTGTCCCTTTTCTGATATAAATTCATGATCCTATACCCCTTGAAGCAGTTCTGCAATAAGAGTTGCCCTTTCATACAATGATAATACTACATTTTGTATTTCTGTGTCTCTACACCAGTGCTCAGTAACACAAACTACTGTGCAGTTCAAAGATAGGAGCTCAACTTCTAATAGTTGTATTTTATATTTTAAAATCGAACACTGGGTTAGTGAAACGGAATTGCAAATTTGGTTTCCAGGTACTAAATTTAAACACAATTTAGATTGATATTTACAGATGAAGTTCAAGATAAACAACTTCACCACCACCTCTGAATTTTGTCATAGAGTGGAAAAAACAACTGACTGTCACGATTTAGAAATTTGTAATGTCCCTGTTAGAGTCGTTCCCTACCAACCTAGACAAAAAATTTTCAATGATATTCACATTTGTCGACGGACACAATAGTATAGAACTTTTTCGTAAGCTTCGTTTCTGGTCAAACATTTACGGCACTTCTTAGGCCAGGCGTCTATATGAGGACATTATGTAATTATTGATATTAGTATCGATACATTTCTATCGATACTAATGTTATGATTACAATAACAGTACCAATTACAGGATATTTTCATCGTATCGTAGGCCAAGAGAAGACCCAGTAGAAATCCTTGGATAATGCACTTGGTACTGAATCTAACTGAGGCAAGCGGAAAATATAAAAACGTAGCAAATGAAGCTGGCAAAGGAGAATATAACTATCTATAAAACTAGATTGACAGGAAACGGAAACAAGCGAAGTAGGAATAGTTAGACGAGAAATGCAAGGCTGTAGAAGCATTCATGACTACGGGAAAGGCAGATATAGCCTATAGGAAAATTAGAGAGACATTTGAAGAAAAAGCAGCTGAACGAACAGTAAGAACTCAGATGGCAAGCCAGTTCTAAGCAAATATGGGTAGGCTGAAGGTAAAAGGGTGTCCATAGAGGCTGTACAGAAAGCAAACAAATTCTTTACAGAAAGAGACGAGGAAGTAGATGAATATGAGATGGGAGACACAATGCTGAGAGAGGAATTTGACAGAGCTCTGAAGGACCTAAGTTAAGTTCCCTGGAACAGACTACCTCTTCTCAGAATTATTGAGATTAATGGGAGGGCTCGCCATGACAAGGCTAACCACCTCTTATACGACATACAGGATGCAAGCGAAATAGTCCTTCAAGAAGAATGTGATAATTTCTATTTCAAAGAAAATAGGTGCTGAGAGGTGTGAAAATTACCGACCAGCAATGTTATTTAATGGTTGCAAAATACCGACACGAATTATTTACACAAGAATGGAAAAACTGATAAAAGCCAACATTGGGCAAGACTGAGTTCCGGTTCTAGGGAAATGTAGGAACAGGTGCGGCTATATTGCCCCTATGAGAAGATGAATTGAAAAAAGACAAATTGATCTTTATAACTATTCATAAGATAACTTCCGATTGGCTATTAAAAATTAAGAAATATTTGTTGTATCATGGCGCTTGCGTGGTTGGGAAAGGTGACTTTCAAGGTCACGTTTCTGGGGTCCTTCAGTGACGGGTATTTCTTGCAAAGCGCTTATTGTTTACGTTACTACGATTTGACATTCGAACTAGCAAAAGGAAACTTGGAAAAAAAGTCTATGACGATGAGCCACATCTCTCTCTGAGAAAGCAGCCGACGAATTCCACATGAATGCGTTCCCATGAGTGCTACAGTGTCAGCCACCTGTGAAACCATTGCGGGGGATGCTGATTGGTTTGATGTGTACGTTTCACAGGTGTGTGCTGTCCTCTCATGTCCTGCGAGATACCAGATCATTAGGCAATCCGCCTATAGTTTCTTGACATCAGATGAACAAGTTATAAGTACCCATTATACAGTGTAAAACTGGCCCTGGATAAATGCTGGTGTCCTGAAAACAGTTGAATACCATAACACCATAAACAATTTCACATAGAAAACCATTACCATCTGGAATCATGTTACCTAAGCGATGATCTGAGTAGAAGAAATTAGTTTGCAGATGACACTGTAATTCTGCAAGGGATATTCAGTTGAATGCATAGCGTCGTAAAGAGAGGGTATAAGATGGACACCACTAACGAAAAGCAAGAGTAATCGAGCGTAAACGAATCAAGTGTGTGTTGCTGGAAAAAGTAAAATTTTGAAAAAAACAATCGGTCAAATGTTATATGAAATGATTCGTCTAGAAGTAGGAAACAACATACGTAAGAGAAACATCAGACGCTCATTTGCCTTACATATTTAAAAAATCACTCAAAACTCTGTCAACTGTTTCTCTAATCTACTTCATTTGTCACTTTTAGACAAATCATTTCACAAAATATTTGACAGATTCTTTTGCAAAATTCTATTTCATTTTCAACTTTTTTGCAAGAAACATGACCTTAATGGCACCTTATTTGCTTCTCTAGCGTCTTCTGTTTCTAAATTTCCTGAATTTAGTAACTGATTTAATGAACCCAATTTGACAGTTAAATATCACATCACTGTAAGTTTTTATGTCCAAAATTGCTAGGCCATGAAAAGACGAACATTTTGACTATTCATTAATATACCTAGCAGCAGCTTTGAAAAGACGAACTTTTTAACAATTCATTAACATAGCTAGCAGCAGCTTTAGCTTTAGGAAAATATTTCAGTTTTTCCTGAAATCACTAGTGAAGTTTTTCTTAATCGCTCTGATTACTTCCAAGCAATGTCGACAAAACTAGACCTCATGCTTGACAGTTTGACACCTCATTTGTCCATTTGCCACTCTTCGTTTGTTTACCAAATTTCGAATAAAATCCAGCCCGCTCAAACATTTAACCAAATTTAGTTTAAGTTATAGACATTAAACTTATTGGATGGGTTTTGCTATTTGGGCAGCAAAATAATAACTGACAACCATTAAAGTAAGGTGGTATAAAATACAGACTGACAATACCAAGAAAAGTGTATCTGATAAATATAAATTAATATGATACATATATTTTAAGTCTCAGGAAGTGTTTTCTGAAAGTATTTGCTGGCATTGTAGCCTAGCCGCAAGCGAAACGTTGGCAATAAACGGAGCAGTCAAGAAGAGAACAGATTTTGAAATATGTCGTTGCAGAACAATCTTTAAAACTGATGCCGGCCGGTGTGGCCGAGCGGTTCTAGGCGCTACAGTCTGGAACTGCGTGACCGCTGCGGTCGCAGGTTCGAATCCTGCTTCGGGCATGGATGTGTGTGATGTCCTTAGGTGAGTTAGGTTTAAGTTGTTCTATGTTCTAGGGGACTGATGACCTCCGAAGTTAAGTCCCATAGTGCTCATAGCCATATTTTTTTTATTTTTTTTTGTAAAACTGATTCTTAGATCGGTTAACTATTGAAGACATATTGATCTTTACTGGAGAGAAAAAACGTTTATGTGAAGATTAATAGACACAAAAAAGTAAAAACAGCACTCAACTACTATTAACGATGCTTCTTGTTAATAAAAAACAGCGCCGGTTTCGAACCGACGGGTTCATCGCCAGAAAGCTGTTCAGGTTTGGAACTGTGTTTGTTTCAAGCTGCACATGTGACTTGGCTGTTTTTCGTTGTATCGGCTGTTCCCCGGGAGAATGGTGTCTTCGAAACTTCAGCGTTATTTTATGGCACTGTTGACTGCTATTGCCGAAGCTGATATTTCACGGAACAGTAAGGAGGATTTAACACTTTTCCGAACTTCGATGGTATGTACAGTGTAGAGCAAAAAACAAATAAATAAATAAAAATAAAAACATTAAAGAAATAAAATAACGTAAAACTGTCGGTCGCATCATCACCCCAAGGAACTTTCAATACTACGAATGAAGCTAACTATGTATTTACTGCATAAATCAAACGTTATTTCAAACGACTCTCTCAGGAGACACCGCCTTAGAGTAGCACTGTCCGTGCGGGCGAGAGGGTTTGCGTCGGCAGGGCCTCCCAAGCCGGACGTGCCTCTGCAGAGGAGCCAGACAAAGTGTCTCACAACGCCCTTTCTCTCCTCTTATCGTATGCTCTGTCCCATCTCTTGTCTCCGGAGATGTGGAGATCGTTAGCAATGGCATGTTATCCGTATAGGAGACGGACAACTATAAACTGAAACCCCGGAATCGGCACTTCCGTTAGTCGCAAGTACGGTCCAACCGGAAATGAGCGGCAATTGCCTGCAGCCAAGCTGACCCCGCACGCCGCGTATTTTCGCTCCTGTGGAACCAGTCAGCTAGCCGAGATAGTAGCACCGGTAGTGGGCAAGGTCGCCGTCACCTAAAATCTGTGTCCCAGGCGCAGTAGCATCCACGAAGAGGACACTCCATCCATGTGAAAACAACAAAGACAGCGGCAGTTACCGGTCATCCGCTGGCTCTAATGGGCGTAGGAGCGGGCGCCAGGGGTCACTAATGTCTGTGGGAGTGGCCATCGTAGGTCCACTGGCCAGTCACCGCCCGCTTCCAGCTGGGCAGTTCCCAGTCAGTTAGGTACTGGCCCGTCCTGGTGCCGATTGTTCCATTGCGTGTATGGAACACTAGCACTGCTAGAAGTCGTCACCATAATGTCGACACCCGCTGCTACAAAAATAATAAATAAAAATAAAATAAAAAGTAAAGATATTTCATTACGCATCGGTACATGGTACATCCGTACTAGGCTGCAAGGCATCCCGGACACATGTGGAAGCTCACAAGAGCTACGGAAAACGGCTGTTATCGACTTAGAGCTAGTCAGACTCAATATCGCTATAACAGCACTGCAGGAAACCAGGCTACCAGAAGAAACCTGAAGACGGGAAAAAAACTAAACTTTTTTCTGGAAGGACCAAGATGTTGCTAGCCTCAGACAACACGGAATCGGTTTTGCTGCCCGCAATGAGGCTGTGTTGTACCGAAAAGCCGATTGGGATCTCAGAACGCATTATGACTCTGCATTTCCCAACAGTCCGCCCCGGTAGCTGAATGGTCAGCGCGACAGACTGTCAATCCTAAGGGCCCGGGTTCGATTCCCGGCTGGGTCGGAGATTTTCTCCGCTCAGGGACTGGGTGTTGTGTTATCCTAATCATCATCATTTCATCGACGCGGAAGTCGCCGAAGTGGCGTCAAATCGAAAGACTTGCACCAGGCGAGTGGTCTACCCGGCGGGAGGCCCTCGTCACACGACATTATTATTTCCCAACAAATAGTGAACCATTGACGCTGATATCTGTATATGCACCAACACTTACCTCAGCTGCAGATTCTAGGGACCAGTTTTATGAATAACTCAGCGATGTGGTACAAGGAGTGCACTACTGGGACCGTCTATGCATTCTTGGTGATTTCAACGCTCGTATTGGTGGTGATTTTGCCACTTGGCCTGACTGCCTATGCAAACACGGAGTGGGCAAGATGAGTGAAAATGGTCTACGGTTGCTTGATTCTGTGCAAAGTATCAGTTGTGTGTCACCAATACACACTTTAAAGGAAAACTGAAGCACAAGGTTTTCCGAATGCACACCGCTCAAAACATTGGCACCAATTAGATCTTATTCTAATTAAAACGAGAGATCTGCGTTACTTTCTTCATACTCGTTCTTTCCTTAGTGCAGACTGTGACACGGATCATGCACTAGTAGAGACAGAAGAGCGCTTCGTGACTAAAAAGTTTCACTCTGTCAGAACACCTTGCAAAACAAAAATTAATCTTGGCCAAACAAGAAACACTGCTACAGTAGAAGCATTTAGTGACGAGATACGTAAAAACGTGGATCCCTGGGACCCAGCCGCTCCTATTTCTGAAGACTAGCAGAAGATAAAATCGCTTACTAACGTTACGGCTGGAAATGTGTTCTGTAATCTGGAAGCAAAATCCCAGAATTGGTTCATCGAGAACGTAGGTGTTCTGAAACCTCTCCATGAGTCTAAACATCAGGCCACTGTCATCTGGAATAAAACCCCTGCAAATGTACAGGCAGGGAGCTAAGCAAAGCAGAGGCAGCTGTTGAACTCACTCTCCACAACTGCATCAACTCCTATTGGGAGAAACTTTGCACTGGCATACAGGAGTGTTTCAATGCTGGCGACATTGGTGATGTGTACTTGGGCATCAAGCGGGCCATTGGACCCATTCCAAGGAAGAGCGTGCCGCTCAAGGAAATACATGGAAAAGTCATCACAGATCGAAATCGTCAATTGCACCGTTAGGCAGAACATTACTCCAGCCTGTACTCACATCACATCAACTTTAGTCCAAATGTAATGGATGGAGTTCCTCAGATGACACCTTACCATGACTTGCATGTCACGCCTACTATGGAGGAGCTTCAAAGAGCAATTGCACAGCTTAAATGTGGGAAGTGCCCTGCCAAAGACATATCGCCGCAGAAATTTTAAAACTTAAGAAATTGTAAAACTTAAGCCAGTTTTTCCGCTGCTTTTCAACCTCTTACTGAAATGTTGGGCTGAGGGTACTGTGCCGCAAGACATGCGCGATGCCAGTATTGTTACTTCATACGAAGGTAAAGGTGCTCGCGGCGATTGCAACTGTCACCGTGGAATCTCACTCCTGAGTATACCTGGAATAGCATTTGCCCGTGTAGTGCTGCGCAGATTTCTGAAGCTTGCCGAGCGCATATACCCTGAGGAAAAATGTGTGAGCCGGCCGCGGTGGCCGTGCGGTTCTAGGCGCGTCAGTCCGGAACCGCGTGACTGCTACGGTCGCAGGTTCGAATCCTGCTTCGGGCATGGATGTGTGTGATGTGCTTAGGTTAGTTAGGTTTAAGTAGTTCTAAGTTCTAGGGGACTGATAACCTCAGATGTTAAGTCCCATAGTGCTCAGAGCCATTTGAACCATTTTTTTGAACAATGTGTATTTCGACCCCAACGATCTGCAGTAGATATGATGTGGCTTCTGAAACTTACTGGAAGCTGATATGATCTTCAGACTCCGGCAAATTCAGGAAAAGTGCCGCGAACAGAAAACCCCTCTGTTCATTGCCTTTATTGACCCAAACAAGACTTTCTACACAGTCAGCATAGAAGGACTGTGTGCAGTACTTTTGAAGATAGGGTGTCCTCTAAAGCTCTTGAAGATGATCATTGCTTTTCACGAAGATATGGAAGGTGCTGTGGTATTCCACGGAATCACATCTGACCCATTTGCTGAGGGGTTCGTCAAGGCTGCGTATTGGCTCACACTCTGTTCAACATTTTTTTCTCAGCACTCCTCAAATTTGCTTTTGGTGAAACTAACCTGGGCATTCATCTGTATACAAGAGCTGATGGGAAGCTCTATAACATTTCTCTACTCAGATCCAAGCGCTTCCGAGAAGACTTGCTTGTAAAGAGCCCTTTTTTGCTGACGATGCTGCATTTGTAGCACATACTCAAGACGATCTGCAAGAGCTTGTGGATAAATTCTCTCTTGCAGGCAAGCTCTTCCCCATGTTGTAAAGAAGACGGTTATCATGGCACAAAGATACACATATCCGCCTGTTATGAAACTGGACGGCTCCTTGTTGAAGGTAGTCGTTAATTTATGCTACCTTGGTTCAATAATAACAGAAGATCTCTCCCTGGATGACGAGATAAATGGACGACTAGGAAAGGCTACCAGCACTTTCGGAAAGTTCCGCACACGAGCGTAGGACAACAAACATCTTACACTGTCGTCAGAAATACTTGTGTATCAATCATGTGTGTATGGAGCTGAGACTTGGACCTTGTTTGCCAAACAGGAACGGAAGCTCAACGCCTTTCACCTGCGGTGCTTACGGAGCATCTTGTGAATACAATGGAAGGATCGTGTGACAAATCATATGGTTCTGAAAACTGCAAAACAACAGAGTATCACTGCCACGCCCAAGCAATGGTTAGGACATCTGCATCGTATGGACCTCTCCAGTCTGCACATTACTCAGTGAAATAGCAGGAACAAAGAGACCTCGTGGAAGACCTTCACTATGCCTTAAGGATTGCGTCAAGCGTGATATGAGCGCATTTAATATTGACAGTGACAACTGGGAGTAACTCGCTGACGATCGCATCAAATGGAGGAAACTGACTGCAGATGGAAGTATGATTTGACTCCCATTGATTTTTTCCTTCTGGGGCCACATGAAATCTGTTGGCTATGAAACACCCACTGAGGCTGCTGAAGAGCTGACAGCGCGCATCATGGCAACCTCCGATGCAATTTCCACCTCGCCAGGGGTGTTTAAAAGAGTGCGACAGTCACTCCAGCGTCGTTGCGCGGAGTGAATTCAAGCAGGAGGGCGTAATTTCAAGCACTTTTTGTAACTATCTTCAAATAAAGTTTATGAGACTTCACCCTGACTTCTTATGTACCTTGATGCCACAAATGCATTGAAAACGTTGTCCTGCAGACCTGATACCATGACGTCTCGGATGGTATGTTGTGAACCTACCCTCCTGGCGGCGTATGCTAAGGGTGAGGACATTAGTTGCTATGTGGGAATGCCTGTTATGACCCACTTGCCAGCCCTATCATTTTCTACATTAATTTCAGATACACCCTGGAAACATATATATTTATATAGTGCGCATATTAAAAAATATATGGCCTACATTCACCCAAATGTTCATTAATAGTGTAGAAATTTGAAGTAAAGTGGCCAAGAACTTCTTGAGATTTTTAGTAACAACCTACAGTTAATGTATTTCATACATATATGTTTTAAGTCAGATTACGAAATCTTACGTAGACAGTGATCTTTCTCTTGTGTTGAAGGTAAAGCGTGCAATATTTCCTCAAGATCGGAATCAAACCGTAGATCTGTAAGAATTGCAAACAAACACGGATACCCTTCTAGAAGTTGAAATTTTGCTCGTTTTATCTCCAAGACAAGAGGGAGATCATTGTATCACTGTCTACATGAGATTTAGAAATCTGACTTGAAACATATATATAATGGCTATAATTTTCAGCAACTGCAGTATGTATTTTCAGTTGTCACTTATAAGTATATTTTCATTACGCTTTACCGGTTTCAACAACGACGGCGAAATTCATATCAGTCAACTATTACAGAACATCTCAAAACAGAGAAACACATTCTTCCTCTTCTATCTTTGCTTAGCAAGAAATTTTTGCTTATAGTTGACAAGAGCTACAAAACGAACATTTTAGAAGAACTTGAAATATATTAACATTCCGAAATACATTGAAGAGATTTTTTGAATGATCAACTTGCATTAAAAAACAGACAGTATTCTGATTGCATATCATATCTTAAAAATGTGAAAATTAGCCAGTTTCTTTCATATATTTGAACTGTGTGCCACGTTTCTTCAGATTATTAAATATAACTTTTTATATACATTGGTTTTATTTTTATATGCTTTTAGATAACTCATTTTCTAGCAAAACAGTTTGAGATACACTGTAAATTGTCAACCTGTGTTTACAATAATCATATACAATATTTAATTTCTGGACACATCATGGCATTATTCTTCTATGGAGGAGATACTGATATCTGATAAACAGATACTGTGTAAGTTTCTCTAACATACTTCCTGTAATTCATATAAATGTATAGCCAACACCTATAGATTTATAATTTCTTTTGTAGCCTTCTGAAATGACACATTAATTTCTCGAAACCGGTAAAGCGTAATAAAAATATATTTACAGCTGACGACTGAATTCTGTTTTGAAAAATAATTTATTCCTATATTAATATTTAGTCTTGGAGACATTGTGTTCGTGAATCCAGCAGTTGTGACCGGTTACTCTGAAAAAGTTGAATCTGTATCTGTACGATGATATTTATGTTATCAGTAAATATACAGGGTGTTACAAAAAGGTACGGCCAAAGTTTCAGGAAACATTCCTCACACACAAATAAAGAAAAGATGTTATGTGGACATGTGTCCGGAAACGCTTAATTTCCATGTTAGAGCTCATTTTAGTTTCGTCAGTATGTACTGTACTTCCTCGATTCACCGCCATGATTTCATACGGGATACTCTACCTGTGCTGCTAGAACATGTGCCTTTACAAGTACGACACAACATGTGGTTCATGCACGATGGAGCTCCAGCACATTTCAGTCGAAGTGTTCGTACGCTTCTCAACAACAGATTCGGTGACCGATGGATTGGTAGAGGCGGACCAATTCCATGGCCTCCACGCACTCCTGACCTCAACCCTCTTGAGTTTCATTTATGGGGGCATTTGAAAGCTCTTGTCTACGCAACCCCGGTACCAAACGTAGAGACTCTTCGTGCTCGTATTGTGGACGGCTGTGATACAATACGCCATTCTTCAGGGCTGCATCAGCGCATCAGGGATTCCATGCGACGGAGGGTGGATGCATGTATCCTCGCTAACGGAGGACATTTTGAACATTTCCTGTAACAAAGTGAAGTCACTCTGGTACGTTCTGTTGCTGTGTGTTTCCATTCCATGATTAATGTGATTTGAAGAGAAGTAATGAAATGAGCTCTAACATGGAAAGTAAGCGTTTCCGGACGCATGTCCACATAACATATTTTCTTCCTTTGTGTGTGAGGAATGTTTCCTGAAAGTTTGGCCGTACCTTTTTGTAACACTCTGTATAAGAACACTGTTAACCAAAACTCAATCAATCGATTCTATTCTTTAATCCCAAGGGCCCAGTTTGATGTATCAGCACAATAGCATAATTTCGTTATTTGCCATCAATTGGTCTTGTTTTTTAAAGGCCAGTAGTGTACAATAAGAACACGTCACCGTTCGCTATGACAGGCAGTGTGTACACTGATTGCAGCACCGCTACACGTTTTATCGAGGCACCTAGCAGCACTTTTTTCCTTGTTTTCTTTTTTTTTTAGGGGCTGGGGGTGCGTGGGAGAGGCGGCACGCGCCCGGCGCGCTCAAAGGAGCGGCTGGGATCTTCCCACACGCTGCGCAGCTGGCGCGCCTTTGATGTGACGCGGCTGAATTCTGCCGAGCAAGTTGGGGCCTTATACGCCCTGCGAGGAAAGCCGCCGGGCTGCCGGGGGGTGGACACGCGCCGGCGTCTTTACTAAGAAGCAGTCGAAGGCGGCTCAAACACGACTAAAAAAATTATTTCAGTTCTGTCCTTCTCGAAAAATGCCGTCGACCTCCAACTTTCCTTAAGAACAAGACCAGATAGTATCAGTACTGCGCTCGTCCAGATGAATCTGTCTTTAGATGAGCGTAAAACATGAGAAAAGATAAAGCAAATGAAAGTCTCACGGAAGCTCATGATCCATCAATATTCAAAAACTTTCCATTTACTTAATGAAAGACGTGGGTTGCTGCAGCCGGTATACACTATGTGATCAAAAGTAACCGGACACGCGGCAGAAGATGACTTACAAGTTCACGGCACACCCCATCGGTAATGCTGGAATTCAGTATGGTGTTGGTCCACCCTTAACCCGTCCCAAAGCTGTTCTATAGGATTCAGGTCAGGACTCCGTGTAGGCCAGTACATTTTTGTTGTCGTGTGCCGGCCCTAGTGGCCGAGCGGTTCTAGGCGCTACAGTCTGGAATCGCGAGACCGCCACGGTCGCAGGTTCGAATCCTACCTCGGGCATAAATGTGTGTGATGTCCTTAGGTTAGTTAGGTTTAAGTAGTTCTAAGTTCTACGGGGCTGATGACCTCAGAAGTTAAGTCCCATAGTGCTCCGTGCCATTTGAATTTGTTGTTGTCGTGTAACCACTCCGCCACAGGCTGTGCATTATGAACAGGTACTCGACCGTGTTCAAAGATGCAATTGCCATCCCCGAATTGCTCTTCAACAGCGGGAAGCAAGAAGGTGCTTAAAACATCAATGTAGGCCTGTGCTGTGATAGTGCCACGCAAAACAAGGGGTGCAAGCCCCCTCCATGAAAAACACGACCACACCATAACACCAGCGCCTCCGAATTTTACTGTTGGTACTACACAAGCTGGCAGATGACGTTCACCGGGCATTCGCCATACCCACACCCTGCCATCGGATCACCACATTGTGTACTGTGATTCGTCACTCCACACAACGTTTTTCCACTGTTCAGTTGTCCAATGATTACGCTCCTTACACCAGGCGAGGCGTCGTTTGGCATTTCCCGGCGTGATGTGTGGCTTTTAAGCCACCGCTCGACCATGAGATCCAAGTTTTCTCACCTCCCGCCTAACTGTCATAGTACTTGTAGTGGATCCGGATGCAGTTTGGAATTCCTGTGTGACGGTCTGGATAGATGTCTGCCTATTACACATTACGACCCTCTTCAACTGTCGGCGGTCTCTGTCAGTCAACAAACGAGGTCGGCCTGTACGTGGCTGCACGACAGAAACATCCCTGTAATCGACTGGCCTGCACGGAGTCTTACGCGTAATGGTCATGCACACACAAGACCACAACAAGAAGCAATGGAGCGTGGAAGCGTGGAGGCAGCTCCCGGACATAGGTGCTCGGCGGGCTGCCTGCATCCAGGAAAGGGTAATGGTCGGCTACCTGGAGACCATTTGCAGCCACTCATGGACTTCATGTTCCCAAGTATCGATGGAATTTTTACGGGGGCAATGCCCCATGTCATCGGGCCATAATTCTTCGCGATTGGTTTGAAGAACATCCTGGACAATTCGAGCGAACGATTTGGCCACACAGATCGTTCGACAGGAATGCCATGGAACATTCATGGGACATCGAGATTTCAGTTCGTACACAAAGTTCTGCATCGGTAACACTTTTGGAATTACGGACAGGTACAAAGGCAGGCAGCATGGCTCAGTATTTCTCAGGGGCCTTCCAACGACTTGTTCAATCCATGCCACATCGTATTGTCGAAGTACGCCAAGCAAGGGAGGTCAGACACGATATCAGGAAGCATGCCAGGTCACCTCAGTAATTTCGCGCTGTAGATCAAAGGTCAATGGTAGTGGTGACGGCTCACTTGTGAACGACCAACAAGTGCAAGAGGGGGGGGGGTTCAGTTTAACAGTAGAAGCCGACACACTTAATGCAAGGCTTGCACAACTTGTAAGCTACAGCTGACGAGTTTGAAAACGAACTTACGAACAGGTTATGCCAATATGATCGATAGTTCGAGAAACATACACGTTCAAAGTCAACAGTTTCTCACAGGAATACGGAACACGCAGTAAGTCAGTTAAATAAACAACAGAACAACCAAAGCAAAAAAAATCCGACTTCATCCAGCCAGAAGGAAATCTCGTAAAAAATGGGATCAAATGTAATGTGGCAGATATTTCGCTTACTACGATATCGAGGTGTAAAATGAGAACATACGAGGGTAAGTCAATTATTATCCGCAAAGTAATTATAAAATTTTATTGTAATCAAATAGGAAACTTACAAGAATATAATTTTTCGACATAGTCTCCTTGCGTTTCAACGCACTTGGTCCACTGTTGTACAAGCTTCCTGATGCCCTCGTAAAACAAGGTTCTCGGTTGAGCTGCGAGCCAGGAATGCACCGCTTCATTCACTGTTTCGTCCGAGGCAAATCTACGGCCCCTCAATGCCTGTTTGATTGGTCAGACAAGTGATAGTCACAAGGGTCAAGATGGGGACTATATGGTGGATGATCCAGTACTTCAAATTTGAGTTTCTGGAGCGTTTCAGCAGTGTGGGCAACAGTATGCGGCCGGGCACTGCTGTGCAATAACACAACATCTTTTAATAGTAATCCTCTGCGCTTGCTTCGAATTGAAGGCCTTAGCCTGGCAGTAAGCATCTCACTGTAGCGTACGCTGTTTATTGTAGTGCCCCTTTGCCCATAATGTTCCAGTACTGGACCTTGTGCGCCCCAAAAAACCGTAAGCAACAGCTGCTGACGGTTGGGTCTTGAACTTTTTCTTGCACGGCGAATTTGGATGTTTCCACTCCATACTCTACCGTTTATTCTCCGGCTCGTCATGATGGATCAAAGTTTTGTCACCAGTAAGATCCTAAGAAGTTGCCCATTCGTTCCCATAGCAGTCCAAATGTTTTTTGCAGATGTCCAAGCGCATTTGTTTATGCAACTGTGTGAGTTGTTTTGGGACCCATCTTGCACAATCTTTATGAAACCCATGTTTGCTGTGGATGATTTCGTAGGTAGAACCGTGACTAATTTGTAGACAATGTGCCACTTCGTCAATAGTTAATCGTCTGTCTTACAGAATCATTTAACGTGAACGCCCAATGGTTTCTTCATTTGTGGCGGTAAACGGTCATCCGGCTCCTTCATAGTGCGTAACACTTGTGCGGCCATTTCGGAATTTTTCGATCCATTCGTAGACACTCCGTTGCGGCAAAACACTGTTCCCATGCTGTACCGAAAGTCTTCGATGAATTTCGGCCCCTGATATGCCTTCCGACCACAAAAAAGCGGATCTCTCAACGTTGCTCTTCTTTGGTGCAAACAGACAGCGGAGCAGCCATGATTTAACAGCACGCAGCGTTAACGAAACTAACGTAGCAGCTTGAAAATTGCAAAGATATAACAACAAATAAACGAAGCATGCATCATCAACGTAAAACGACAGTACTACCAAAATAAACAAAATACAACTAAATTGAGGATAGTAATTGTCTTACCCTCGGATGTCCCATGCGAATTACCTAAAAGTAATCTTTTTCTCTTTCTTCCACATGCATGTTTTCCAGCTAGTCCCTTATTTTATTTACTGAGCGATTGAAATAGCTAGACATTCCAGCAACGCTGTGAAGTTTTTTGCCTCTTCCTCTTAAATTTTAAGTCATTTCCATAGAATCGCACTTCTTACATCATAGAATAGTCCGGTGGGACTGAGGATATCCCATGCGTTTTTAATACGGTGGTTACCCTTTGCCTTATGTATCCTGTGCTGTTGGCCTTCTCAAGCTCATCCACCACTCCACCACTCCAAAGGTAAGAGTGTGTCTTGTCCTCTACCAGCTCATGCACCACGCAAGGAAGCTGCTGCCACTCAGCAGAGTGGTTTCCTCATTCCCGCATATATTCGGTCCCTGCGTCGTTATCAACTTGAAGGTGAAGTGAAGGTGACTTCAGGATAGTCGTTCCATTGTGCCTAGGGGTAAATAGTCTTCCCTGTACTGTCCAGTACTTCCAGAAGCAAGATTATTGGAAATATTGTGAAAGCGGAAAAGGTATTGCCAGGAACATATAGTGCATAGGAATTTCTGTAACTGAGAATGATAGGAGGAAAATGGGAAGAAATGAGAGGAAGAGTATTGGAATGTTGGACGACACTACAAGTGGACGAACTCACAGACAGATGAAGTTGAAACCTGTGGTAAGACAGATACATCAAAGAAGATAATCATACGTGCCTGATTACAAATAACTTTTCTTGCACCAATGGGGTGTGAAGACGACAGTGCCATGCTATGTAGTAAAGAGAGAGCATCGAGAACCTTCGAAGTACGAAGTGGCAGGCATAGGCAACTGAGGTGGCGGCCCCTTTACAACAGCTGGGAGGCATCACCCAGTGCTCACGACGAGAATGTGCTTCTGTGCAGGTGCCATGTTGTTTTGCGCGAGCCGTGTTTCAGGCACTACAGAGATCGGAATTATGGAGTAGTATTTAGAAACTGAGAAAGTTCTTGAGACCATAATGAAAACAGTTGTTGATGTTCTAGTAAAGATCTTTTCGATCATCGTGAACAGACAACCCACAGTATTTCTCTTCTATGAGGAATGTGCCACTCTTTTGTGACACTCCTGACCGTCCTGGCATCTTCACACTCTTCGTCTCGTTTCCTGGGGCAATATTAACTGGCTCTTCCTCTAGAGCCTAAATTCTACCATCATATTAATAAGAGCGTACCCTGTCTATTTCTGTTCCAAACGAAGACTCCAAACTCCCTTACCCTGCATAACTGCAATCCTACTTGTCCATTACTTCGTTACATCCCGTCTCTTGACCTTCTCAACACTTATTCCATTGTTGTTGTTGTTGTGGTCTTCAGTCCTGAGACTGGTTTGATGCAGCTCTCCATGCTACTCTATCCTGTGCAAGCTTCTTCATCTCCCAGTACCTACTGCAACCTACATCCTTCTGAATCTGCTTAGTGTATTCATCTCTTGGTCTCCCTCTACGATTTTTACCCTCCACGCTGCCCTCCAATACTAAATTGGTGATCCCTTGATGCCTCAGAACATGTCCTACCAACCGATCCCTTCTTCTGGTCAAGTTGTGCCACAAACTCCTCTTCTCCCCAATCCTATTCAATACTTCCTCATTAGTTATGTGATCTACCCATCTAATCTTCAGCATTCTTCTGTAGCACCACATTTCGAAAGCTTCTATTCTCTTCTTGTCCAAACTATTTACCGTCCATGTTTCACTTCCATACATGGCTACACTCCATACAAATACTTTCAGAAATGACTTCCTGACACTTAAATCTATACTCGATGTTAGCAAATTTCTCTTCTTCAGAAACGCTTTCCTTGCCATTGCCAATCTACGTTTTATATCCTCTCTACTTCGACCATCATCAGTTATTTTGCTCCCCAAATAGCAAAACTCCTTTACTACTTTAAGTGTCTCATTTCCTAATCTAATACCCTCAACATCACCCGACTTAATTCGACTACATTCCATTATCCTCGTTTTGCTTTTGTTGATGTTCATCTTATATCCTCCCTTCAAGACACCATCCATTCAGTTCAACTGCTCTTCCAAGTCCTTTGCTGTCTCTGACAGAATTACAATGTCATCGGCGAACCTCAAAGTTTTTATTTCTTCTCCATGGATTTTAATACCTACTCCGAATTTTTCTTTTGTTTCCTTTACTGCTTGCTCAATATACAGATTGAATAACATCGGGGAGAGGCTACAACCCTGTCTTACTCCCTTCCCAACCACTGCTTCCCTTTCATGTCCCTCGACTCTTATAACTGCCATCTGGTTTCTGTACAAATTGTAAATAGCCTTTCGCTCCCTGTATTTTACCCCTGCCACCTTTAGAATTTTAAAGAGAGTATTCCAGTTAACATTGTCAAAAGCTTTCTCTAAGTCTACAAATACTAGAAACGTAGGTTTGCCTTTCCTTAAGCTTTCTTCTAAGATAAGTCGTAAGGTCAGTATTGCCTCACGTGTTCCAGTATTTCTACGGAATCCAAACTGATCTTCCCCGAGGCCGGCTTCTACTAGTTTTTCCATTCGTCTGTAAAGAATTCGCGTTAGTATTTTGCAGCCGTGGCTTATTAAACTGATAGTTCGGTAATTTTCACATCTGTCAACACCTGCTTTCTTTGGGATTGGAATTATTATATTCTTCTTGAAGTCTGAGGGTATTTCACCTGTTTCATACATCTTGCTCACCAGATGGTAGAGTTTTGTCAGGACTGGCTCTCCCAAGGTCGCCAGTAGTTCCAATGGAATGTTGTATACTCCCGGGGCCTTGTTTCAGTTCAGGTCTTTCAGTGCTCTGTCAAACTCTTCACGCAGTATCGTATCTCCCATTTCATCTTCATCTACATCCTCTTCCATTTCCATAATTTTGTCCTCAAGTACATCGCCCTTGTATAGACCCTCTATATACTCCTTCCACCTTTCTGGTTGGTTGGTTGGTTTCGGGGAAGGAGACCAGACAGCGAGGTCATCGGTCTCATCGAATTAGGGAAGGATGAGGAAGGAATTCGGCCGTGCCCTTTCAGAGGAACCATCCCGGCATTTGCCTGGAGTGATTTAGGGAAATCACGGAAAACCTAAATCAGAATGGCTGGACGCGGGATTGAACCGTCGTCCTCCCGAATGCGAGTCCAGTGTCTAACCACTGCGCCACCTCGCTCGGTCTTCCACCTTTCTGCTTTCCCTTCTTTGCTTAGAACTGGGTTTCCATCTGAGCTCTTGATGTTCATACAAGTGGTTCTCTTATCTCCAAAGATCTCTTTTATTTTCCTGTAGGCAGTATCTATCTTACCCCTAGTGAGATAAGCCTCTACATCCTTACATTTATCCTCTAGCCATCCCTGCTTAGCCATTTTGCACTTCCTGTCGATCTCATTTTTGAGACGTTTGTATTCCTTTTTGCCTGCTTCATTTACTGCATTTTTATATTTTCTCCTTTCATCAATTAAATTCAATATTTCTTCTGTTATCCAAGGATTTCTACTAGCCCTCGTCTTTTTACCTACTTGATCCTCTGCTGCCTTCACTACTTCATCCCTCAAAGCTACCCATTCTTCTTCTACTGTATTTCTTTCCCCCATTCCTGTCAATTGTTCCCTTATGCTCTCCCTGAAACTCTGTACAACCTCTGGTTCTTTCAGTTTATCCAGGTCCCATCTCCTTAAATTCCCACCTTTATGCAGTTTCTTCAGTTTTAATCTACAGGTCATAACCAATAGATTGTGGTCAGAGTCCACATCTGCCCCTGGAACTGTCTTACAATTTAAAACCTGGTTCCTAAATCTCTGTCTTACCATTATATAATCTATCTGATACCTTTTAGTATCTTCAGGGTTCTTCCATGTATACAACCTTCTTTCATGATTCTTAAACCAAGTGTTAGCTATGATTAAGTTGTGCTCTGTGCAAAATTCTACCAGGCGGCTTCCTCTTTCATTTCTTAGCCCCAATCCACATTCACCTACTACGTTTCCTTCTCTCCCTTTTCCTACACTCGAATTCCAGTCACCCATGACTATTAAATTTTCGTCTCCCTTCACTATCTGAATAATTTCTTTTATTTCATCATACATTTCTTCAATTTCTTCGTCATCTGCAGAGCTAGTTGGCGTATAAACTTGTACTACTGTAGTAGGTGTGGGCTTCGTATCTATCTTGGCCACAATAATGCGTTCACTGTGCTGTTTGTAGTAGCTTACCCTCATTCCTATTTTCCTATTCATTATTAAACCTACTCCTGCATTACCCCTATTTGACTTTGTGTTTATAACCCTGTAGTCACCTGACCAGAAGTCTTGTTCCTGCTGCCACCGAACTTCACGAATTCCCACTATATCTAACTTTAACCTATCCATTTCCATTTTCAAATTTTCTAACCTACCTGCCCGATTAAGGGACCTGACATTCCACGCTCCGATCCGTAGAACGCCAGTTTTCTTTCTCCTGATAACGACATCCTCTTGAGTAGTCCCCGCCCGGAGATCCGAATGGGGGACTATTTTACCTCCGGAATATTTTACCCAAGAGGACGCCATCATCATTTAATCATACAGTAAAGCTGCATGCCCTCGGGAAAAATTACGGCCGTAGTTTCCCCTTGCTTTCAGCCGTTCGCAGTACCAGCACAGCAAGGCCGTTTTGGTTATTGTTACAAGGCCAGATCAGTCAATCATCCAGACCGTTGCCCTTGTAACTACTGAAAAGGCTGCTGCCCCTCTTCAGGAACCACACGTTTGTCTGGCCTCTCAACAGATACCCCTCCGTTGTGGTTGTACCTACGGTACGGCTATCTGTATCGCTGAGGCACGGAAGCCTCCCCACCAACTTATTCCATATACTTTCTTATTTCCTCTGCAATAACATCAACATTAAAACCGCTTACGTAGAAAATATTACCAGGTTCTCAAAGCACCATCACTATTACAGGTTTCAGACCACGTACGTCCCATACGATGAAGATTATGATTGACGATTTCTGGCAGATTAAAACTGAGTGCCAGACCGAGACTCGAACTCGGGACCTTTGCCTTTCGCGGGCAAGTACTCTACCAACTGAGCTACCCAAGCACCCGTCCTCACAACTTCAGTTCTGCCTGTACCTCGTCTCTTACCTTCCAAATTTCACAAAAGTTCATTATTATGAATGTCATCATCGGTTTTCTGTTATGTTAGCAGGTCCCTCACCTCTCCATCTATGATGCTCCATCGCTTCCTACTAATGCTGCTATACGTTTTGCCATCAAGTCCATCATCTAGGATGACAAACCTGTTACTCCCTCATGTCCCGTTCCACGTATTTGCCAAGACTATTATTAAAATCCACCACTTCTATCTTAAAATATGTCCTATTCATCCAGATATTGTCACAGTTGTTTCACACGCCTCAGAATCACCTCATGTTTCACCCAGTCAATCCAAAGTTTTCATTCCTTCCTCCGCCATTCCGTATCTTCCTCACTGTTCAGTTTTCAGAATAATAGACACGGGCACTCCATAGAAAATCTTTTCCTAAAATCTTTTTCCATATACTTGCAGAAAGCTTTTCATGTCTTACAAAATATTTCTTCCGCTGTTGATATCTTCGTTTTAATTTCTGTGCTGCATTTCCAGTCACTTTATATTCAGCTTCCTAGACATTTAAAGATTTTCGCATGTTCTAATACTTCTGTAATCAATATTTACTCTTTTATTTCCTCCCTGTGCGATTACTTTCTTTTTTTTTATACAGGGTTTCGTTCCGTAGACCTTTCTTTTAGCTTCAGCCACGTACACTACTTCCTGCAATTATTTTTCATTCGTCGCCAGAAGGACTACATCGTCTACAAACCTCAAGAATGTTATTCTTCTTGCTTTTTCTCATGACGAGTAAGGCCATGCCCAGATTGTTGCAGCTATAGTCGGTGCTTCCATCTTTTTGCTCGTTTTCGGATGTATTTTCTACCTTGTAGAATGAGTTGCCAAAAAAATAATAGCAACTTTTTCCATTCGTAACAGACAGAATGTCTTTTTCTTCTTATTTACTTAAATCTTTTCATTTATATCGAATATTTTCAATTCCTTACATACTTCTTTTATAATCCAACTTCGTGTATCCTGCTATATTCCAGAGGACTTTCATTACCCACGATTCACCCTCATACAGCAATGCTACCGAAATAAAAAATAAAATTTGGGATAAGTTTCTGCTCTTACTTTATTCTGGAGGGATCTTCTGATGTTACCATTTAGCTAACTCAACTTCTCAATTTTGTCTTTTTGATCTAGGCCTCCTGTAAACATTTAAATCTATCTACTTGCCCTATAATCTTGTTTTATGTATCTGTTTCTTTCCTTACATGATTTTTACCACAGAAAGCCACGGAATATGTTTTGTATATTAATAATGACATGTTATGTATTTCATCTATTTTGTGTAGTTCTTGGGCATCTCTCTGTAGGCCATCTTCACTGTTCGGGATAAATACGAAATTTGGTCGCTGTTGCGGATATATTTGAAAGCAGCTTCATTAGGCATGGGAATCATACCTATCGGTGACATTTGAAAATTTGTGCCGGACCGAGACTCGAACACGGACTTTTCGCTTAGCGCTAGCCGTCGCCTTAACCATCTCGGCTAACCGTACACCCTTCCAGGACCGATCAAAGCCTCTATATGCGACTGTGTCTACACCCCCACTGCTCGCAGCGTATCTGGATTCCCGCAACAGGGTCAGTGAGACAAACCAGTGTAATGCGAACGCTCGCGATAAGCGGGAAATACTGGTTCGAGTCCCGGCACAAATTTTCATGTGTCATCAACAGGTACGATTTGCATGCCTGATACAGCTGATGTCAAAAACACTCGCAACTGCGACAAAATTATGTAATATTAGCCTACTACAGCTGCAGATCGTCACCGATGTTTATTCCATCAGACGTCCCTGCATGTCCGAAGGAAGAGACATTGTAATATTAAGCATCTGCAGAGGGCATGTTCATTAAATAACCTTGCTGTTTAAAATAGTATGTGTACTTGAGTGTTTCAAGATCTATAATAATACAAGAATACAAATAATTGAGGATACTGAGAAAGAAGGCAGGATATTAACTTAAGAGTTCTACAAGGTTGCAGCCTTTCGCCGATTCTGTTTAATATACACACATCAAAAAATGGTTTGCGTCACCCCGGTTCCCAGAACTCCTGAAGGTAGACGTTGATTGTGGATACTGTATCACAGACACGGTCCCTTTGACTGTTCAAAGATGTCATTAAACACGCCAATAGATGTAAACAACCATGCATGAGCAGCGCCTATTAAACGGAGAGGGTCCGACAGCCGATCATTTACAGTCATTCCAACAGGGAAGAGGTACACGACTGTAGTTCAATCGTGCCTAGAGTTTCAGTACCGCTATTCGATCGCGTCCGCATTGTTACTTTGTGCCAGGAAGGGCTCTCAACAAGGCAAGTGTCCAGGCGTGTCGGAGGGAACCAAAGCGATGTTGTTCGAACACAGAGGAGATACAGAGAGACAGGATCTGTCGATGACATACCTTGCTCAGGCCGCCCAAGGACTACCTTTGCAGTGGTTGACCGCTACTTACGGATTATGGCACGGAGGAACACTAACAGCAACGGCACCATGTTAAATAATGCTTTTCGTGCAGCCACAGCACTTCGTGTTACGACTCAAACTGTGCGCAATAGGCTGCAAGCTGTGCAACTTCACTCCCGATGTCCATGGCGAGTTCCAGTTTGCAACCACGACACCATGCAGAGCGGTACAAATGGGCCAACAACGTGCCGAATGGATCGCTCAGGATTGGCATCACGTTCTCTGCACCGATGAGTGTCGCATATGTCTTCAAGCAGACAATCGTCGGAGACGTGTTTGGAGGCAACCCGATGAGGCTGAACACCTTAGACACACTGTCCAGCGAGTGCAGCAAGGTGGAGGTTCCCTGCTGTTTCGGGGTGGCACTATGTGCGGCCGTCGTACGCCGCTGGCGGTCATGAAAGGCGCCGTAACGGCTGTACGATACCTGAATGCCACCCTCCGATCGATAGTGGAACCATATCGGCAGCATATTGGCGAGGCAATCGTTTTGATGGACGACAATTCGCGCCCCCATCGTGCACATCTTGTGAATGGCTTCCGTTAAGATAACGACATCGCTCGACTAGAGTGGTCGGCAGGTTCTCCAGACATGAACCCTATCGAACATACCTGGGATGGACCGAAAAGGGCTTTTTATGGACCCACCAACGACTCTGAGGGATGTACGCCGAATCTTCGTTGAGGAGTGGGACAATCTGGACCAATAGCGCCTTGATGAACTTGTGGATAGTATGCCACGACGAATGCAGGCATGCATCAGTGCAAGAGGACCTGCTACTGGGGATTTGAGGTACCGGTTTGTACAGCAATCTGGACCACCATCTCTGTAGGTCTCGCTGTAAGGTGGTACAACATGCAATTTGTGGTTTTCATGAGCAATAAAAAGGGCGGAAATGATGTTTATGTTGATCTCTATTTCAATTTTCTGTACAGGTTCCGGAACACTCGGAACCGAGATGATGCAAAACTTTTTTTGATTAGTGCTTTTTTTTTGGGGGGGGGGGGGGGTCATCAGTCTATTGACTGGTTTGATGCGGCCCGCCATGAATTCCTTTCCTGTGCTAACCTCTTCATCCCAGAGTAGCACTTGCAACCTAAGTCCTCCTCAATTATTTGCTTGACGTATTCCAATCTCTGTCTTCCTCTACAGTTTTTGCCCTCTACAGCTCCCTCTAGTACCATGGAAGTCATTCCCTCATGTCTTAGCAGATGTCCTATCATCCTGTCCCTTCTCCTTATCAGTGTTTTCCACATATTCCTTTCCTCTCCGATTCTGCGTAGAACCTCCTCATTCCTTACCTTATCAGTCCACCTAATTTTCAACATTCGTCCATAGCACCACATCTCAAATGCTTCGATTCTATTCTGTTCCGGTTTTCCCACAGTCCATGTTTCACTACCATACAATGGTGTACTCCAGACGTACATCCTCAGAAATTGCTTCCTCAAATTAAGGCCCGTATTTGATATTAGTAGACTTCTCTTGGCCAGAAATGCCTTTTTTGCCATAGCGAGTCTGCTTTTGATGTCCTCCTTGCTCCGTCCGTCATTGGTTATTTTACTGCCTAGGTAGCAGAATTCCTTAACTTCATTGACTTCGTGACCATCAATCCTGATGTTAAGTTTCTCGCTGTTCTCATTTCTACTGCTTCTCATTACCTTCGTCTTTCTCCGATTTACTCTCAAACCATACTGTGTACTCATTAGACTGTTCATTCCGTTCAGTAGATTATTTAATTCTTCTTCACTTTCACTCAGCAATGTCATCAGCGAATCGTATCATTGATATCCTTTCACCTTGTATTTTAATTCCACTCCTGAACTTTTCTTTTATTTCCATCATTGCTTCCTCGATGTACAGATTGAAGAGTAGGGGCGAAAGGCTACAGCCTTGTCTGACAGCCTTCTTAATACGAGCACTTCATTCTTGATCGTCCACTCTTATTATTCCCTCTTGGTTGTTGTACATATTGTATATGACCCGTCTCTCCCTACAGCTTACCCCTACTTTTTTCAGAATCTCGAACAGCTTGCACCATTTTATATTGTCGAACGCTTTTTCCAGGTCGACAAATCCTATGAAAGTGTCTTGATTTTTCTTTAGCCTTGCTTCTATTATTAGCCGTAACGTCAGAATTGCCTCTCTCGTCCCTTTACTTTTCCTAAAGCCAAACTGATCGTCACCTAGCGCATTCTCAATTTTCTTTTTCATTCTTCTGTATATTATTCTTGTAAGCAGCTTCGATGCATGAGCTGTTAAGCTGATTGTGCGATAATTCTCGCACTTGTCAGCTCTTGCCGTGTTCGGAATTGTGTGGATGATGCTTTTCCGAACGTCAGATGGTATGTCGCCAGACTCATATATTCTACACACCAACGTGAATAGTCGTTTTGTTGCCACTTCCCCCAATGATTTTAGAAATTCTGATGGAATGTTATCTATCCCTTCTGCCTTATTTGACCGTAAGTCCTCCAAAGCTCTTTTAAATTCCGATTCTAATACTGGATCCCCTATCTCTTGTAAATCGACTCCTGTTTCTTCTTCTATCACATCCGCCAATTCTTCACCCTCATAGAGGCTTTCAATGTATTCTTTCCACCTATCTGCTCTCTTCTCTGCATTTAACAGTGGAATTCCGGTTGCACTCTTAATGTTACCACCGTTGCTTTTAATGTCACCAAAGGTTGTTTTGACTTTCCTGTATGCTGAGTCTGTCCTTCCGACAATCATATCTTTTTCGATGTCTTCACATTTTTCCTGCAGCCATTTCGTCTTAGCTTCCCTGCACTTCCTATTTATTTCATTCCTCAGCGACTTATATTTCTGTATTCCTGATTTTCCCGGAACATGTTTGTACTTCCTCCTTTCGTCAATCAACTGAAGTATATCTTCTGTTACCCATGGTTTCTTCGCAGCTACCTTCTTTGTACCTATGTTTTCCTTTTTAGAGATGTCCATTCCTCTTCAACTGTACTGCCTACTGCGCTATTCCATATTGCTGTATCTATAGCGTTAGAGAACTTCAAACGTATCTCGTCATTCCTTAGTACTTCCGTATCCCACTTCTTTGCATATTGATTCTTCCTGACTAATGTCTTGAACTTCAGCCTACTCTTCATCACTACTACGTTGTGATCTGAGTCTATATCTGCTTCTGGGCACGCCTTACAATCCAGTATCTGATTTCGGAATCTCTGTCTAACCATGATGTAATCTAATTGAAATCTTCCCGTATCTCCCGGCCTGTGTACCTCCTCCTTTTGTGATTCTTGAACAAGGTATTCGCTATTACTAGTTGAAACTTGTTGCAGAACTCAATTAGTCTTACTCCTCTTTCATTCCTTGTCCCAAGCCCATATTCTCCTGTAACCTTTCCTTCTACTCCTTCCCCTACAACTGCATTCCAGTCGCCTATGACTATTAGATTTTTGTCCCCCTTTACATACTGCATTACCCTTTCAATATCCTCATACACACTCTCTATCTGATCATCTTCAGCTTGCGACGTCGGCATGTATACCTGAACTATCGTTGTCAGTGTTCTGATTAGAACAACCCGGTCACTGAACTGTTCACAGTAACACACCCTCTGCCCTACCTTCCTATTCATAACGAATCCTACACCTGTTATACCATTTTCTGCTGTTGTTGTTATTACCCGATACTCATCTGACCAGAAATCCTTGTCTTCCTTCCACTTCACTTCACTGACCCCTACTATATCTAGATTGAGCCTTTGCATTTCCCTTTTCAGATTTTCTAGTTTCCCTACCACGTTCAAGCTTCTGACATTCCACGCCCCGACTCGTAGAACGTTATCCTTTGGTTGATTATTCAATCTTTTTCTCATGGTAACCTCCCCCTTGGCAGTCCCCTCCCGGAGATCCGAATGGGGGACTATTCCGGACTCTTTTGCCAATGGAGAGATCATCATGATACTTCTTCAATTACAGGCCACATGTCCTGTGGATACACATTACGTGTCTTTAATGCAGTGGTTTCCATTGCCTTCTGCATCATGTCGTTGATCATTGCTGATTCTTCCGCCTTTAGGGGCAATTTCCCACCCCTAGGACAAGAGAGTGCCCTGAACCTCTATCCGCTCCTCCGCCCTCTTTGACAAGGCCGTTGGCAGAATGAGGCTGACTTCTTATGCCGGAAGTCTTCGGCCGCCAATGCTGATTATTTATCAAAATTTAGGCAGTGACAGGGATTGAACCCGGGACCGAAGACGATTTGATTATGAATCACAGACGCTACCCCTAGACCACGGGTGATCTGATTAGTGTATATACCAACGAAATTCTACGACAAAGCGGCGAGACCATTTCTTCTTCCTCCAGTACATACTGAAGTGGGTAGGAGACAGATAGCACCCTTGATTTACATCTTTTCGTAATTCAGTCTAGTTAGTACTTTCTACTCTCATTTATGATTGTACAGCGATCGAAGTAAATGTTGTATACTGCCGAAAGTTTAATATTGAACGTTTTGATCCACAAATACGTTATAATGTCAGTACATTGGTTTGTTTTTAATGTAATTCTAGCGGTTACAGTCTGCCGTGAGAGGGCAGTATGTAGACACTGTGGCAACCAGACCACCTGTAAAAATTGCAGTACTTGTGCTGTGTATCATTACAAGAGATTTGTTGCTTCAGGATAGTTCTGGCAATAACAACGTACGATCAGAGGCGCAATCAGTCACCCTCATGGGTCAGGAAATGAGTCAAGTGCACATGACAGAGAATGTCGCTGTGAATCCAACTGATGTCTCTAGCATCTGCAACAGGTTTCTAGCGGGAGAGTAATTTGAGGATCGTTTCAGCGGTGGCCACAGGAGAAAAACAACAGGCGTGAAGGCTCGATATCTGCGTATAACAGCAAGCAGAAACCGTAAAAAAATGCAACATGTCTACAGTAATGCAGGTGTCAACACAAACAATACGAAACATGCTCCATCAGCAGGGATTACGTGTCAGAAAACCTCTCGAGGCTCCTCCTGTAAATTTAGTTTGGAGAGGGACTCGTGTCAGGTAGGCAAGAAACAACTATATTTGGAACAGGCAGCAAAGCGACACAACGCTCTTTTCTGCTGAGACTGGTATCGATATAGACCCTGACAATACTGATACTCGTGTGTGGAAGCAACGATGACAACACCTGCTCTCTAGCTGAATCGTTGACCGCCATTCTTATCAACGCGCTTTAGTCATATTTTGAGCTGGAATCATGTATGGCCACTGGACATACCTGGGAGAATGTTGGTGCCAAGTATCGGGACGACTTCCTTCCCATAGTTATGGCTCCATTTAGTGAACATATTGGAGCGGGTTCACGATGATGGATTTCACGGCACCCTCCCATCGCCACAACCGTGTGGTAACCTTCCTAGGGGAGCATATAACCAAGCGAATGGAATGGCTTCCATATTCTACAGATCTCAACTGGATTGAGAATGCATGGACTGTCCTAAAACGAGTGGTTTGCAATCATCCTGTGCCCTCAGAGACCTTACGGAGAATCATATAGGTTGCTTGGGAGAAACGGGACGATATCCCAAAAGCTTATCTGGAGAATTTGGTAAAGAGTGCGCCCAACCGTACCCAAAAGCGTATCCAATTACGAAGACGGGCATTTGATTCACAAACGATCAGTTATGCAAGATGACAGTGAGAATAAACTTTGCAGTGAAATCTTTTATAAAGTTTTTATGTGATTATCAAGTCGAAATGATTATCTACCTTGTACTCGACAGAAAACATTTTCGTTTCCTATTATGTCCAGTATTGACAATAAAGAAATATGCAAAATTATTTTGATCACTGGATGTTGACATATGTAACCTTTTGACAAGTGCAGAGGAGCCCCAAAGTAGCCTCCGCAAACTCTCTCTCTCTCTCGCAAACTCTCTCTCTCTCTAAGTGTAATATAAATAACACAGTTAAGTAAAAATGAGTTCCCGACTGCTTGAAATTTTTGGTTATGCCTGTCACTACCTTAGGCACTAGCCAGCTCGGCTCTCTCTCTATCCCCCCCCCTCTCTCTCTCTCTCTCTCTCTCTCACACACACACACACACACACACACACTCGCACGCACGACCACAACCAGAAGCAATGGAGCGTAGCGGCAGCTCCCGGACAAAGGTGCTCGGCGGGCTGCCTGCCTCCAGGGGAGACCCCGTGGCGGCGCGGCGCGGCGCAGCACGGCGCAGAGTGTGGGGTGCAGGGTGTAGGGTGTATTTTAGCGGCGTCCCCACAGGGCGTCGCGTGGGAGTGGCGACACCTGCCGACGGCTCCGACCACAGCCTCGCGGCGCCGCCGACTGCCCGCTCTGGCAGCTCCTTACGGCTTCGCCTCCGCCTTCAACGACGGGTGTCGCTTTAGTGGCCAGTCCGTCTCTAGCGATCGTACTGGGTGGGGAAAATAAAACTCTCCCGGAAAATATTTATAATAAGACTGACGCAGGATAAACGTGGGAAAAAATCGTTAGCAGCATTGCGTGCGGCTGCCTCCTTTCACACACTCAAACGTGATTTCACAGAGAAGTGTTCAGGATAGATCATATCGGAGATGCGCATGCGAAATAATATGTTATAAACTGACTGTTTAATTAAATTCACGGTATCCAGTATTTTATGAGATGTGCATTTCTCTTGTTAATCAACAAGTGTCAATTCCGCGTCAGTTTATAAACTTTTCCTGGTCACTTTTATTTTGCCCACACATTATAAACACGTGTCGTCGTTTTCATTGTCGTTATCACTCCAAAGTCTGATTAAATTTACTCCTACACGCACATATGCCCTACGCAAGCCTCTTTAACACTGCAGAACTACACTACTGGCCATTAAAATTGCTACACCAAGAAGAAATGTAGATGATAAACGGGTATTCATTGGACAAATATATTATACTAGAACTGACATGTGATTACATTTTCACGCAATTTGGGTGCATAGATCTTGAGAAATCAGTACCCAGAACAACCACCTCTGGCTGTAATAACGGCCTCGATACGCCTGGGCATTGAGTCAAACAGAGCTGGGATGCCGTGTACAGGTACAGCTGCTCATGCAGCTTCAACACGGTACCACATTCTTCAATAGTAGTGACTGGCGTATTGTGACGAGCCAGTTGACCAGAAGTTTCCAGTTGGTGAGAGGTCTGGAGAATGTGCTGGCCAGGGCAGCAGTCGAACATTTTCTGTATCCAGAAAGGCCCGTACAGGACCTGCAACATGCGGTCGTGAATTATCCTGCTGCATCACGCCGGGTGATACACCAGTATGGCGATGACGAATACACGCTTCCAATGTGCGTTCACCGCGATGTCGCCAAACACGGATGCGACCATCATGATGCTGTAAACAGAACCTGGATTCATCCGAAAAAATGACGTTTTGCCATTCGTGCCGCCAGGTTCGTCGTTGAGTACACCATCGCAGGCGCTTCTCTCTATGATGCACCGCCAAGGGTAACCACAGCCATCGTCTCCGAGCTGATAGTCGATGCTGCTGAAAACGTCGTCGAACCGTTCGTGCAGGTGGTTGTTGTCTTGCAAACGTCCCCATCTGTTGACTTAGGGATCGAGATGTTGCTGCACGATCCGTTACAGCCATGCGGACAAGATGCCTGTCATCTCGACTGCTAGTGACACGAGGCCGTTGGGATCCAGCACGGCGTTCCGTATTACCCTCCTGAACCCACCGATTCCATATTCTGCTAACAGTCATTGGATCTCGACCAACACGAGTAGCAATGTCGCGATACGATAAACCGCTATAGCGATAGGCTACAATCTGACTTTTATCAAAGTTGGAAACGTGATGGTACGCATTTCTCCTCCTTACATGAGGCATCACAACAACGTTTCGCCAGACAACGCTTGTCAACTGCTGTTTGTGTATGAGAAATCGGTTGGAAACTTTCCTTACGCCAGCACGTTGTAGGTGTCGACACCAACGCCAACCTTCTGTGAATGCTCTGAAAAGATAATCATTTGCATATCACAGCATCTTCTTCCTGTCGGTTAAATTACGCGTCTGTAGCACGTCATCTTCATGGTGTAGCAATTTTAGTGGCCAGTAGTGTACTTTAAACTAATAGGTAGGGGCATAATTTCGTCGAGTTTTTTATGTTGGTATTCCGATTGCTATGTGTTTATTTATCGTTCATTTTCTACTTGCAGTTCACTGTTGCTATTTGAGTACACATATTGTCATTTTGTCATTTGGAGACAAGGAGTGGAGCTTTGGACGTTAGAAAATGGAGTGCAAAGTGGAGAAATCAGAACCTTTCCAACACATTTTTCTGTTTCAGTTTAGTAGAGGGTTGACAGGGGCGGAAGCAGTCAGAAGGATTTGTGCCTTGTTTGGGGATGGTGCTACTGGACAGAGCACGGGTTTGATAAAGAGCATTTAAACGTATTAATCCTCAATGATCCACGTCAGTGTATTGGAGAAATGATCATTCCACCATCGTGCGTCATTTGCATGCAGTGTGGAACGTTCAAAAATCGGGTATATGTGTACCGCAAAAACGCATGTTTTAAGCGAAAATCACAAACATCGGCGAGTGACCGTATGTACATCTCTGCTTGTTCGTCATCAATTAAAAATAAAGAATATCACCTGAAGATGCATCTCCACTGATGTGAAACCGGTCATGACTTTTAATAAAATTATTTTAACAGCCAGTGTGGAACGTTTTTTTCACCACGTCATCAACTGGTTTGTGAACAATACCGACCATTCCTGTGCTGTGTCGTTACTGATGATGAGAAATAATGTCTTTAGCTAACATAAATAAAAGAAGGACATGTCTGAGCACAAACTAAGCAAAAACTCCCTGTACAAAGCCCTGCGCCTATCCACAAAAGATAACGTTATACACGGGGTGGAACAGCGACGGTGTGGTGTACTGCGAATTGTTTCCTTGAATTGTAAGCATCACTGCTGACATTTATTGCCAACAACTGAGGCGTCTTGAGACGCAGTCCGAGAACAAAGACCAGGAAGACTGCTTGAAGTGATGCTACTCCACGATAACGCCCGCTCGCATTCTGCTAGAATGATTAAAAACTCTATAGAACAGTTGGGTTGGAAATCATTCCTTAGCCACCCTCATATTTTCACCTTTCCCGCTCTCTATCTAAAAACCTTCAAGGAACTTCCTTTCCGAATGAATATGAGCTCCGGAAGTGCCTCGACGAGTTATTTCTACAGTCGTGGAATCAATAAGTTACTCAAGCGTTGGCAGACAGTTGTAAGTAGGGAAGTAGAATATATTATTCATGACTATCGTTCCTTTATGTGTAACTGTTGTGTTTATTGAAAATATGGAGAAACGGTACGAACTTATGCACCAACCCAATACGTCCATTTGTACCTACTTACTATAGTTAGTGCATGGTTTGGCAGGACAGGGCAGTGTCACTTCGCTAGGGTCAGACCACGCTGGAGCAGAAGAAACGGTTAATTATACTGTGACCACTAGCTTATTAGCAATTTGATCCACATCTACAAAGTAACACATCAGCCATCCTGTCTGACATGGATTCTTACCATTCTTGCTACGTTTACAGAAGGAAGTGGCACCAGGGTTTAGTTTACATTTACTAAAAGCTGATAGAGAAAAATAATAGAACTTACAAAAATCCTTATTGGCTACTTCCTCAACATGATAATGCCATAAGCTATAAAATGACGTGCCGGCCGGGGTGGCCAAGCGGTTAAAGGCGCTACAGTCTGGAACCGCGCGACCGCTACGGTCGCAGGTTCGAATCCTGCCTCGGGCATGAATGTGTGTGATGTCCTTAGGTTGGTTAGGTTTAAGTAGTTCTAAGTTCTAGGGGACTGATGACCCTAGAAGTTAAGTCCCATAGTGCTCAGAGCCATTTGAACCATTTATAATATGACGCACAGAAAAACTCTTAAGGTCACGAACAATATTTACACCACTATATCCCCTAACTTTGGCTACTTTGAGAAAAAGTATCATTAATATCAAAAACTAAAATTCAAAATAGATCCTACAAACACTGATGGACCGTCAAATATAGAATAAGGTGCCAGCTGAAGTCGTCTATTGACTTGTATACTGTATGTCTTGAACGAGGATGATATCTTCTCCAAGGAGGCATGTTGGTGTTCAATACAGATGTACCAGCAAGATCCAGACCACTCCAAAGAAGCGACTGCGTTCACCCCATGTACCCATTATGGACTTAGAAGAATTCAAGGCAGAGCATCATGAAAGGATGCAGGTGATCCGCAGTAATGTCCACTAAGTTCATAGGTGCTGTCATCGGTCAAAATACCCACAGAGCGCTCCAAAACAAAAGAGGGCAGTGTGTTTGCTTACTTCTGCGTGGGTCTACTATCTTGGGCTACGTTTAAACTTCGGACAGAAGCCAGCATCTTCATGCTTAAGTTCTTGCAGTTAAGAAGGCCGTTCGGCACGCTGCAGATCAGTTCGACGACGTCCTAATTTTTGAGGATTAGAGGAATGTGCTGGAAGACCTAGAAAAGCAGCAACACTAACCACCATGTGCTCGATGCAAATAAGTTACTGAACCAGAGTGAGAGCCAACATAAACGTGTCCATTCGTTGTGATCAAAGGAGACTATAATATCTCATGTAAAGAGTTGACGGGCCACCTGTCGAAACAAAATGTGATAGATGACCAGACTTACTACAGTTGTCTTCCACATAGAGATTTTGATGCTGGTGTGAAGAAACAAGTCTTCCAAGAATGGTCACATACATGGCAGATCTTGCAACAGTGCAAAGAAAATCATTATGGCACAAAACAGCCGACAACTTTGCAAAAAAACCAGATTTTCTCATATCTGTATCTCGACGTCGTACCAGAGCTATAAAGCGCATCTTTATCCTTCACATCTTTATAGGATGCAAATTGAGCCATCTCTCTTCTCCGAAGTCCACTCTAATGAGATTTCAGAGCGCAACCATGTGTGTTACGACAGACGATGCCACCAGTTTCTGAGGAATTACATCCGAGCTTGAATGCCCCAACCTGTTTCGGCAGTTGTCTACAACGAACTTTATCAGGATTAACGTGTTTCTGTGAGAAGGTGGATAGCCATTTATGTCAAAGGATTCAGCGTGAGAAGATGTATATAAGGACTGTGTTGGATGTATGAATTTATAAAGTTTACCCTGAGTTTTTACTGGTACTAATATAATTTACAATGGCTATGCTGTATACACGATATTGTGTACCACGTCTGCAATTATTTGCTTCTATGGTTAAATGGTGAACGCAAAAGGCCAAAATACACATAACTTAATGAATAAATGAAAAGGTCACAGCTATCGTTGTGCCTTCGATTACCACCGCACGTCCCATGGAGGCCCAGGTGACTGTCCGCTATAACATAACTGTGCCTCCTTCACTGGCATATCAAAGGTTGGTTCAGTATTGTACGTTTGATAATAAATTACAATTCTACAAAATCTGTTTTTTGGTAAATCCTAAAACAAATTTAATATCACAATAAAATGCAAACTTTCGGTTACCTAGTCAAAATAACTTTTACACCAGCTGGGCGCCAAGTATTATTCGCACCCCGGCCACAGGCTAGGGCCGTTGGTGGTGTTGTGTTTGTGCAAGACACAGTTAAGTTTACACTGACTTTTACTATTTGCAGCGGAACCATTAAGGAGTAAATGTACTCAGTAGTGGCGTAAAAGTTGCAAGGTACCTAACGAGACATATGCAAGACTTTCGGTTAACTACATTAAATAGTATTCTTAGTTCTAGCTTCTACTGAATAAATACATTATTTTCTTTAACTTCATTGTTACAAAAGACAACAGGAACTGAAAATACCCAAAATAACCCGACACAATTTTCTTTAGGTAATTACGATGAGAGATATTGGTACGAGTAACACTACCTTTCCATTATTTTATTTTAATATTTATTCCATTTTAACTGCTTTTCCGATTGGATCTCGAGGAATATTGCACAAACGATTGTAGTGTATGGTGCCAACAAGTCATTTTATAAGTTACTTGATATTGTGTCTTTGTGAGATTAAGATTTATGAGTACATGCTTTGCTCAAGTATGACTTCAACCTAGAGTCTTTGAGATTGTTATGTGATTATGTACGTGTATGTTTACGCGCAGTCTTCAGAAAAATGAAATAAATTTGAATTCATCCAATTATTTGTAATCATCAAGTGGAAGGCACTACCTCTTTGTCGAATAGAGTGTGTGGCATCTGACGAAGGCAAGTCATGGAAAGAGTTATAGTCGGTGGAAATGAACACTCAACGGTCAGTGTAAATGTTTAGCGCCCGTATATTTGCACATTTCCTGTAACGTGTATAAGAGAATGAGTAACAAACACGCCGAGCTAATATTGTAAATCAAGCAACTATAAACTGCGCTCCTATCCTTCGCGACACACATTGCATGCTCATACTACATTGCAAAACATGCAACGGCGTCCCCTCAGAAGGAAAAATTCACAGACTGATTGAAATACATTGTAAGACAAAAAGGAAAAACGATACACCGTGAAGGATTTATCCAAATGAGACGGAACTCGGTAGATGTGTTGCACATATACAGACAAACAAATGATTACAATTCAGAGAAACTGGATGATTTCTTCAAGAGAACTTCACAAAATGAGCAAGTCAATAACGCGTTAGTCCAACTCTGGCCCGTATGCAAACAGTTATTCGGCTTGACACTGACTTATGTCCCACTGAGGGATACAGTGCCACATTCTATCCAGTTGGCGAGTTAGATCGTAAAAATCCCCAGATGGTTGGAAGGTCCTCACCATAAGGGTCCAAACGTTCTTAACTAGGGAAATATCCGACGAAGTTGCTAACCAAGGTAGTGTTTGGTTTCGGGTTTGGTAAGCACACAGACAAACAGTGGAAACTCTCACCATGTGCGGGCTGGCATTATCTTGCTGTACTGTAACCCCGGGATGGCTTATCACGAAGGGCAACAAAACGGTGTGCAGAATATCGTCGGCGAACGAATGGTGCCGCGGATGAAAAACAGAGGTGTCAAGCTATGAAAAGAAATAACACCCCAGACTGTCATCCCTGGTCGTCGAGCCGTACGGCGAGGAACAGTCAGGTTGTACCCCACCACGGTCCGGAGGGTATCCAAAAGCATCTTCGGGCTGGAATCTCACTGACTGGAATAGAATTGTCTTCATTGACGAATCTCCCTTCGAACTGAGCGAAGACGTGTCTGGGGACGCACCGGATAGCAGTGGCGTCCCAACCTGACTATCGCCCGCCCTGCTGCCCCACATCAAGGAGTGTTGGTCTGGGGTGCCATTTTTTTTCATAGCATGACACCTTTGGTTGTTACCCGCGGCACCTCACAGCGATACGTCGACGATGTTTTACGCCCTGTTTTGTTGACCTTCATTGCAAGCCATCATGGCTTACGTTTCAGCAAGATAATGTCTGAACGCACATGGCGAGAGTTTCTGCTGCTTGTCTTCGTACTTTCCAAAACCGGCCACCGGATCTCTCGCAGTTATGAAGGTTTGGAGCAGAATGGGCAAGGCCACCCATCTTTGCATTTTGACGGTCAAACTCGCCATCTGGAGAAAATCTGGCACAATTTCTCTCAGGACATCCAACAAATCCATAAATGACTGCCAAGTCAAATAACGGCTTGCAGAACGGCCCGAACTGGACAAACGCGTTTTTGAAATGCTCAGTTTGTGAAGCTTTCTGTCGTGAATAAATTATCCAATATTTTTGGAACTACAAACATTTGTTTGTCTGTATATGTACACCACAGCTTCTGATTTCCGCCCCATTCGGATAATTGGTGTGTCGTTTTTTATGACTTACAGTGTATATTTCAGAAAAGTGAGACGCATACATTGTGCATTTGTAATTTGTAATAATAACGGAAATTAAAACTCTAATATGTATAAACTATATTGTTTTTAAATACACTAGACAACCCTCTACATCTACATATACACTCCGCAATGCACCATTTGGTGCGTGGCGGAGGGTACCTCGTACCACAACTAGCAACTTCTCTCCCTGTTCCACTCCCAAACAGAACGAGGGAAAAATGACTGCCTATAGGCCTCTATGAGCCCTAATCTCTCTTCTCTTATCTTATCTCTTATCTTATCAACCCTATTTGGAAATCTGACCAGTGTGGTTATAGATCAACAAAACAGCAATAACTACCAGTGTATCCCGTGAAAATCCAGAGCTTGGCCTCTTAGAAACGATTCACATTTCTAAAAACCTTCCTGACACTGTTTTTTTTTCTGTATTTGTACGCTCACATGTTAGGATTTCATCAAGTAGTGTGCACTGTACATGCACAGCTTACTTTCTTGTCATCACCAGGCACTCGCCCCCGTCACTATGGACTTATGACGTGGCGAAATAAGGAGTAACAACAAGAATGAATTATCGACAAATGTAACATCAAAATTAGGGACAACGAAGAAGACGAAATGAAGGACGTTTGTTACTATAGAAGTGAAACAACACATGACGGACGAATCAAGTAGGATATAAGAAGCTGACTAAGACAGACAAAGGCGGCGTTTATCTCTACTAATATCAAACATAGGCCTTAATATGGAGAATAAATATCTGAGAGCGTAAGTCTGGAGCACATCATTGAATAGAAAAAAAGTTATGGACTATGTGAACACCGGAAGAAGAAGAAGACAAAGCGTCTTGTAAGGGGTATTACAAAAGGATGCTGAAAAAGTTAAGTGGACAGCTAAGATCCACTAATTCCAGACGCCGGGCTATAGCTATCTGCCCGTTGTGAAAGTCGCATATGTTTGGGGGGGGGGGGGGGGATTTCCCCAGTTGCTGACCCTGTAGCTCCTAACAAGATTCTGCGTTCGTCTCTGGTCCGCCTATACACTTTCCTTACAGCGCCACGTGCCCGCAGTCCGAGCAGGCAGCATTCAACCTTGCGATTGGCACCCGTTAAAACGCTTTGGCTCATTAATGTAAAATAAGGAGTACTATGCAGAATTTGCAGGGAAATAAATGTGTGGCAAACGTTTATTAGGAAGGGCAGGCAGACATACAAGATAAAACACCAGATAATAAATTCCATGTTTTAGAGAAAACTGTAGAGGGAAGAAATTGTAGGGGCAGGCAAAGACATGAATACACCTAACAAATAATTTTGAACATTGTGCGTAAGCTTTGCTCTGGCATGAAGAAATTCACACGGGAGAGGAAGCGTAGCCATCCGTATCAAACCATTCACTAGAGTGGTACAAAAGAAAAACTACATGCGCAAAACAATTCTGAGGTTTGCTGAGCCCACATGTAAGCATATAGTAGCCGCCATGACCTATTGGCCTCGTGCCGTCTCAAACCAGTCAGTAAACTGACAAAAAAAAAAAAAAAAACAGAAAAACTGGATGGACAAAATAATTCTGAGGTTTGCTGAGCCGACGCTATGTATGTAGTATCCGCCATGACCTATTAGCCATTTTGTAATGTCTTGCGTCAGTGGAGCCGCAATGACAACACGGTCCAAGAAAACAATGTGAATAGTTTTATCTGAATATTAAAGAACGTTAGTCTCATTAGTCGAGTGTATGCTTCGTACTTTAAACTTAAGAAGGACAAGGAATGATTAAGCGAGTAAGAAAAACGTTCGTGTCTAGAATCACGTGGAATGTTCAGAAATTAATGACACGATCAGTTGTGGTCTAGGCAAAGGGCCCAAAGCTCGGCAGGGATTAGAAGACAAACACTACACAGCGACAGTCCGACGGCGGTTCTTTACGAGACCTCTGATGGTGGGCTACAGGAGCAGCTGGTGCCTGGCGCAAACAGCTCGAAGGAATAACTGGTTCGTTAGCTGGGATCGAGCGCCTATCTGTTGTTGAGTATCGTTATAAATACGAGGTGCGTGTTTTTTTAAGTAAGTAACGCTTTAAAGTGTAAATACAACACGTAGACTTTTCTTAGCACTTTTAATTTTACGTGAAAGCCTGTACTTTGATCTACTTCTCTACGTAATCCGAACTAGCTTTGAAAACCATCCACCTGAGCGTAACTCTCGATAGTTTAAACGATCTGTGACATTTTCATAACCCACGGTTCTTCACACTTATGAGCGATAGGATGTGTGGCAATGGGTGAGAGCTTTTGAAGATTGCCGTACCATTGTACTTGATGAGGAACGAAGCTGGTGACATTCAGTCATTACTGACAACTTGGTGCAGGGTTTTGATGAAAAAGTGAGAGAGAACAGGCGCTTTGCGAGTTCGACGTTATGTGATGAGTTTGGTTCAAATGGCTCTGAGCACTATGGGACTTAACATCTATGGTCATCAGTCCCCTAGAACTTAGAACTACTTAAACCTAACTAACCTAAGGACATCCCACAACACCCAGTCATCACGAGGCAGAGAAAATCCCTGACCCCGCCGAGAATCGAACCCGGGAACCCGGGCGCGGGAAGCGAGAACGCTACCGCACGACCACGAGCTGCGGACTGTGATGAGTTTCCTCAAGTCTCAATAAGTGCGCTTTATGCAGTTGTTACCGAACGTTTAAATTATAACGTTATGCTCAGGGCAGTAGATTTCTATGAGGATGGTATTCAGAGCTGATTATACTGTACAAGTGCCTTGACATTGGTAGGAATTACGTAGGAAAGTGAATTGAAGTAGAGGCCTTCACGTAAAAATAAAGTAGAAAAGTCTACTTGGTTAACTTTTCTTTCAAAACGGCATTTAGTTAAAAGGAAAGTGCCTCATACTATCACCGTGCACGGATACGGCGCAAGCTGCTGGCAGGAACGTGACATGTCGCAGTAAAACAGTGCCCGCTATTGCGGCACTGGCGGCGGTGGCCGCTGACAGCGCCGTGAGCGCCTCTCTTGGCTGCTGCCAGAGACTCTGTGGACAAAAAAATCGGTGTGTTATTGATATCCAGAACATTTACGAACACATGAGACGAGAGCGAATCGGTATACGGCTTCACAGGCGCGTGTGCCTGTTGCGGCAAACGGCGCCTGAAGCTTGGCCACCCGCAGCACTTGGGTGTGTTGCAGATTTGCAGCTTGCAGTCTTGTAGGGGAGACAGGCACATACACTTGTAAATTACTGGTTACCTGTCTGCTGAAGGTAAACCAAAAGCAACCCAATTTTTGTGTCATCAGATTTCATGGAGGGAAAGGGAGCAAAGCAAAAATTAAAACAAACAAACACATTATTAAAGCGCGTTTTTAATGGAACAACAAAACTCAAACATTTGTCCAGTACAACATACAGACTTTGGCATGCTTGGGATATACACAGTATTTTAATTGGTCCTTATGGCATTCTACACCGAGATGCGTGGTACATTACGAACTTTTGTCGGACAGCTGAATGCAGTACTGGTCCATTGAAAATCGAATGTCCCATGCCAGTCACTGCTTGGTCGGTCGGGCGGCTGGAGGGTGTGACACGTAGCACTGCAAGGCTACCTGAGGTCGCGAACGAATTAGGCGGTCTTTAAATCAAAAAACTTATTCGAAAAATAATTGATGTGAACATTTAATTCGAAAATTATCGCCACAGTATTAGTTTGTCAAATTGGAAGTGAATACTGACCCTACGACTTCTCTTAGAAGATAGGTTAAGGGAAGTCAAATCACCATTCATAACATTTCTGAATTTGGAGAAAGCTTTTAATAATGTTGAATGAAATATACCATATAAATTTCTGTCGGTAGCAGCGGTAATTGACAGGGAGCGAAAGCCTATTTACAACTTGTACAGAAAACAGACGGCAGTTATTAGAGGCAGCAGCTGAGAAGGGTATGAGGTAAAGTTGTATAGCCTGTCAGTACACAGAGCAAGCTGGGAACCAATTCAAGAAGAAATTTCAAAATAGAATTAAAGGTCAGTGGGAAGAAGTAAAAATTTGCACATGGCATTGTAATTCTGTCACAGACAGCAAAGGACTTGGATGTGCTGGTGACCATTATGTTGAAAGGAGGATATAAGATGAACATAAACTAAAGCAAAGTAAGGACAATGGAATGTAGTCTCATTAAATCAGGCGATGGTGAAGGAATCAGATTAGGAAATGAAAAACTAAAAGTGGCAGAACAGTAACTTACGATGGCGGAAATAAATGGGATATAAAATGCAGAATGACTATTGCAAGAAATGAGTTTCTGGAGAAGAGAAATTTGTCAATATGGAATATAAATTTGTCGGAAGCGTTTTGTGAAGGCATTTGTCTGGAGCGCAACCCGGCACTGAAGTGAAACCCGGACGATAAGCAGTTCTGACAACAAGAGATGGATGTCTTTGAAATGTAGTGCTACTAAAGAATGCTGAAGATTAGATGGGTAGATCACGTAACTAATAAGGATGTACTGAATAGAACTGGGGAGAAAAGAAAATTGTGTCATAACTTGACTGAGAGGAGATCAGTTGATAGGACACATTCTGAGACTTCAGGGAACTGTCAGTTTATCATTGGAGCGGAGTGTGGGTGGCAAAAATTGCAGAGGGAGACCAAGAGTCGAGTGCAGTAAGCAGGTTCAAATTGACGTGGGCTGCGGTAGCTATTCGGAGATGAAGAGCCTTACACGGGACAGAGTAGTGTGAAGAGCTGTATCACGCCACTCTTCGGACTGAAGACCACAACAACATCGAAAGTAGATACTTTGAGGTACACAGCTGCAGTTAAAATATAAGGATTGCAGCTTGAGTTCAGCAAGCAGCCACAAGTTTAGTGTCAAATATTATTTAGGTTTAGCTGGTACAGTTAAGGGCTCTTGCTGTGATATTGTATATGGGTTGATAAATGTATGGTGCTATAAGATAAATAAATGTGTTTAAAATTAAATAAGCGTCTGTAAAAAATTTTAATTCGTGAAATCGTAGGGTAAATGGTCTTAAATTTCAGTGGTACATAACTTGGTGAAAACTTAGGTGCTGTATTATTCTGAACGACGCATTCGTGGGATATTTCTAATGTGTTGTAGATTTTTTAACTTCGTTATGTTGCGCATACACCATGTGTGTACTAGCAACTCATTAACTATCAGTTTATTAATTACCATTATATTATAGCACGACGCATAATCATCATAAATGTACTAAACTTCGCACCGATTCACGTGGATAAAGAAAACCAGTAATCTCTATTAGTAGCACCATAGGCTGCAGATCACTGGAATTTCCATAACTCAGACTGTAGTTTATCTCAACTGGTCCGTCATTTTACAGTTTTTCTTATAATCAGGGCCGCATCCGGAAAATGTAGGCTGGTAGGCCTCATTGGTCTAGGCGGTAACCGATCAAACCCACACAACTGTCACGTTACGACAGAGAAGCAATGAACGAAAGAACAGGAGTGGTGTTAGATGGTTAACCCTTGAACAATCCGTCTCCAACCTCTCCCATCTTGCTGCTGAAAAACATTCAAAACCATTTACTAATTATATGTGAGATTAGGAGACAGGATCGTAATTCTTTTTAAATAATTAACTCACTAATTTTAGTGCAATAAGTAATTATTAATTCAGCAAATTACAGTTCAATCAAACTCACATGTCGTCAGTACAAGCTCACAAGGTAGGAAGACAAAATGGTAAGCAAATGACAAATGAAAAAGTCTCTACCATAAGTCTCAGCTAATTTTACCATCTTCGACAGTTCTGGAGGTTTCGCTGAGTATAAATGTTCATCAATTATGAAAGCGTTGTCTGGTTTGTTGATAAGCAGCACATTTTATTAGAAACATTTACGAAAAATAGTATTTTCCCTACAACGGATCATTTCGAACATGTTAAATAAGAAAAAAAATACGAAAATTAAAAGGAAACGCTTTATACTGACGTTTGTGATTACAGACATCCAAAATAGATGTATACTTAATATTCAAATATCTTCACTAAGGACATTGTAATAATCTTATTGTTTCCAGCAGACAGCCAAAAACATTAAATAATAAAGAAAGACACTGAGTATGGGGATGGAAAAAAATGTCTTTGCGAAGGTGATGAAACTGATTTTAAAGGTTGGTCAAAAGCTTACATTTTGTATAATCAATTCGAAACTGGTAATGATTAAATGTAAATTAATTTTTTATGGTGTACTCGGGTGTAGGGGGGGGGAGGGGGTTTGATGTATTTAAATTACAATGCTTATGGTTCTGCTACAGTCAAGCCATTTAGAATGTCTTTTATGGCAAGATAGTGTAAAGTATTATTTCTCCTCGAAATTAAATTACTTAAATGGTCCACCAAAAGACATGCAAAGGCAGCTGCAAACAATTATAGCTCCTAATCGGTATTCGGATCGCACACAGCCAAATTAAACTGAATACTGGTATAAGAGGAGATATACTTGGGAAAGGCCGGATGATGCGGGAACATTTCAGTTAGATTGCATCATGGTCAGACATAGATACTGGATTGTAAGGCATACCCAGGAACGGATATGGACTCAGATCACAATGTAGTTGTGATGAAGAGTAGGCTGAAGTTTAAGAGATTAGTCAGAAAGAATTAGTATGCAAAGAAGTGGGATACAGAAGAACTAAGGGATGACAAGGTACGCTAGAGGTTCTCTAACGCTTTAGATACATCAATAAGGAATATCTCAGTAGGCAGTATAGTTGAAGAGGAATGGACATTCTAAAAAGGTCAACCACAAAAGTTGGAGAGAAAAGCTTTGGTACAAAGAATGGAACTTCGAAGAAACCATGGGCAGAGGAAATACTTCAGTTGATCGACAAAAGAAGGAAGCACAGAAACCTTCAGGGAAAGTCAGGAATACAGAAATACAAGTCGCTGAGGAAATAAATAAATAGGAAATGTAAGGAAGCTGAGACGAAATGTCTGCAAGAAAATGTGAAGAAATCGAAAAAGAAATTACTTTCAAAAGGATTGACTTAGCGTATAGGAAAGCAAAAAGAACCTTCGATGAAATTAGAATCAAGCGTAGTAACATTGAGAATGCAACGGGAATTCCGCTATTAAATGCAGAGGAGAGAGTGGATAAATGGAAAGAGTGCATGGAAGGCCTCTATGAGGGGGAAGATTTGTCTAATGCGATAGAAGAAGAAACAGGTGTCGATTTAGATGAGATGGAGGATCCAGTATAAGAATCAGCATGTAACAGAGATTTGGGGAACTTAAGATCAAATAAGACAGAATGGATGGACAACATTCCATCCGAATTTCTAAAATCATTGGAGGAAGTGGCAAAAAATCGACTATTCAGTTTGGTATGTGGAATGTATGAGTCGGGCGACATAAAATCTGACTTTCGAAAAATATCATCCACACTATTCCGAAGACTGCAAGAGCTGACAAATGTGAGAATTGTCGTACAACCAGCTTAACAGCTCATGCATCCAAATTGCTGACAAGAATAATATACAGAAGAACGAAACAGAAAATTGAGGTTGGATTAGGTGACGATCAGTTCGGTTTTAGGAAAGGCAAAGGCGCCAGAGAGGCAATTCTGACGTTGCGTTTAATAATGGAAGCAAGACTAAAGAAAAATCCAGACTCGTTCATAGGATTTGTCGACGTGGAGAAGGCGTTGGACAATTTAAAATGGTGCAAGATACTCGAAATTCTGAGATAAGTGGGGGTAAGCTATAGGGTGAGACGGGTAATATACAATATGTACAAGAACCAAGAAAGAATAATACGAGTGGACGACCAAGAATGAAGTACTCGGGTTAAAAAGGGGGTAAGATAGGGACATAGTCTTTCGCCCCTACTGTTCGATCTGTAGATCGAAGAAACAATGATGGAAATAAAAGAAAGATTCAGGAGTGGAATTAAAATTCAAGGTGAAAGAATGTCAATGACAAAATTCGCTGATGGCATTGCTATCCTGAGTGAAAGTGAAGAGGAATTACAGGATATGCTGAATGGAATGAACATTCTAATGCGTGCAGAACATGGTTTGAGAGTAAACTGAAGAAAGACGAGTGTAATGAGAACAGCGAGAAACTTAACATCAGGATTGGTGGTCACGAAGTACATGAAGTTAAGGAATTCTACTACCTAGGCAGCAAAATAACCAAAGACAGACGGAGCACAGGGGACATCGAAAGAGCCAAGGGAATTCTACTAGTATCAAACATAGGCCTTAATTTGGAGGAGAAATTTCTGGGAACATACGTTTGCAGCACAGCGTTGTATGGCAGTGAGACAAGAACTGTGGGAAAATCGGAACAGAAGAGAACAGAAGCATTTGAGTGTGGTGCTACGCCGGCCATTGTAGCCGAGCGGTTCTAGGCGCTTCAGCCCGGAAACACGCTGCTGCTATGGTCGCAGGTTCGAATCCTGCCTCGGGCATGGATGTGTGTACTGTCCTTAGGTTAGTTAGGTATAAGTAGTTCTAAGTCTAGGGGATTGAAGACCTCATATGTTAAGTCCCATAGTGCTCAGAGCCATTTGAACCATTTTGTGGTGCTACATACGAATGTCGAAAAATATGTGGACTGAGAGGAAAGGAATTTGTGGAAAACACTGACAAGGAGATGGTACCGGGTGATAGGACATCTGTTAAGACATCAGGGAATGACATCCATGGTACTAGAGGGAGCTGTAGAGGGCAAAAACTGTAGAGGGAGACAGAGATTTGAATACATCTAGGAAATAATTGAGGGCGTAGGTCGAAAGTGCTAACTCCGTGACGAAGAGGTTGGCACAGGAGAGGAATTCGTGGCGGGCCGCATCAAATCAATCAGAAAATTGGTGTCTCAAAAAGTCGCAAAAAAAAAAAAGAAAAAGAAAGAAAAATGGTATACTGAACTTCAGTCCAACCTGAAATGACTGTATCATAGACCCGAGCCTACATCTAAACTCCTTAAACAACATAATTACATGTATTAGGTCACCTCCCACGCCCGCCACTTCCTGCTCCATTCGCTAATTATGTGTACGTCATGCGACACGTTGGTTACCACCGTGTGAGTGGGAATCTCTGTAATTGTATCATCACGGTGTATGGGCCCTTTAGGACGCACCTGCGACGCCTGAGCGGCGATCCGATGTCCCGCGGGCACACTCCCTTCTCCAGTCTCGAGCGCGCCCCACCTTCCTACGTCACGCTACCGCCCGGGGCTTCCCCGCGACCGTGGGACAGCGCGCACGTGCCCCGTGCCGCTGCTTCCTCTGCTGCTACGGGCTACACGGTATATTGCCTGCCTACCCTGTACGCCACCGCCCTGCTGAGACGACGCCGTGGGCTCTTCTTGGTGACACGCGGATGTGCGCTGCGAAGTGTCCCAAAGGAGCACAGACACTCAGCTGTAGGTAAGAGCTTCACACTGCCTTCCAGGCCAATCACTCCACTTCTGGCGGTAATTACCCACTGGGGGGGGGGGGGGGGTAGACGCTCGTTTTCTAAGGAGTGAGAAACAAAAAGGTTCGATTACGGTTAAGTCAAGACCAGGGGAGTGTCGTGGGTTCTGTAAAGGGAAGGCTTAGAATCTCTTGTGAATGTGGTTAAATTTTCAAAAGACCTGCCGATTTTTATCACCTTTAGTATTTTAAAATACTGAAGAGGCTGGAGATTATACACTACTGGCCATTAAAATTGCTACACCAAGAAGAAATGCAGATGATAAGCGGGTATTCATTGGACAAATGTATTATACTAGAACTGACATGTGATTACATTTTCACGCAATTTGGATGCACAGATCCTGAGAAATCAGTATCCAGAACAACCACCCCAGGCCGTAATAACGGCCTTGATACACCTGGGCATTGAGTCAAACAGAGCATGGATAGCGTGTACAGGTACAGCTGCCCCTGCAGCTTCAACACTATACCACAGTTCATCAAGGTTAGTGACTAGCGTATTGTGACGAGCCAGATACTCGGCCACCATTGACCAGACATTTTCAATTGCTGAGAGAGCTGGAGAATGTGCTGGCCAGGGTAGCAGTCGAACATTTTCTGTATCCAGAGAGGCCCGTACAGGACCTGCAACATGCGGTCGTGCCTTATCCTGCTGAAATGTAGTGTTTCGCAAGGATCGAATGAAGGGTAGAGCCACGAGTCGTAACACATCTGAAATGTAACGTCCACTGCTCAAAGTGCCGTCAATGCGAACAAGAGGTGACCGAGGAGTGTAATCAATGGCATCCCATACCATCACGCCGGGTGATACGCCAGTATGGTGATGACGAATGCACGCTTCTAATGTGCGTTCACCGCGATGTCGCCAAACACGGATGCGACCATCATGATCATGTAAACAGAACCTCGATTCATCCGAAAAAATGATGTTTTCCCATTCGTGCACCAAGGTTTGTCGTTGAGTACACCATCGCAGGCGCTCCTGTGTGTGATGCAGCGCCAAGGGTAACCGCAGCCATGGTCTCCGAGCTGATAGTCCATGCTGCTGCAAACGTCGTCGAACTGTTCGTGCAGATTGTTGTTGTCTTGCAAACGTCCCCATCTGTTGACTCAGGGATCGAGATGTGGCTGCACGATCCGTTACAGCCATGCGGATAAGATGCCTGTCATCTCGGCTGCTAGTGATACGAGGCCGTTGGGATCCAGCGCGGCGTTCCATATTACCCTCCTGAACCCACCGATTCCATATTCTGCTAACAGTCATTGGATCTCGTCCAAAGCGAGCAGCAATGTCGCGATACGATACGAAAAACGCGATAGGCTACAATCCGACCTTTATCAAAGTCGGAAACATTATGGTAGGTATTTCTCCTCCTTACACAAAGCATCACAACAACGTTTCACCAGGCAACGCCGGTCAACTGCTGTTTGTGTATGAGAAATCGGTTGGAAACTTTCCTCATGTCAGCACGTTTTAGATGTCCCCACCGGCGCCAACCTTGTGTGAATGCTCTGAAAAGCTAATGGCTTGCATATCTCAGAATCTTCTTCCTGTCGGTTAAATTTCGCGTCTGTAGCACGTCATCTTCGTGGTGTGGCAATTTTAATGGCCAGTAGTGTAGTTGTATCCTCATTACAGTCATAATTATGTCATACACGCTCTTCATCAATCCGTTTGTATTTTAGTCTCACTTAGTACTTTCCATCATATATCTCCCCATTTTTCTTAAAGCAACAGTCGGTATTTGAATGGACATTACAGTCCATGTCTCATTGCCGAAAGACATAACTGATACTACATCTTGATTTAAAATTTAAATTTGGGTGACTCTTGGGTATTAGTTTGGAAAACCACTTTCTGTTTAACAAAAGTATTCCACTTCATTGTTGTGATTTTGTTTGTTCCTTTCGTTGACTACTCCGTCTCTCAACTTCTCACCAGTAGTAAATTGTGTTAGCTGGTATTTGCATAATATTATTCAAGTGAATGGTACCATTTCCTGTTTTACTTAATGTCTTCAAAGCTTTATTCACTACCTGTTGATAGCCATGATAGCAGAGCGGATTAAATACTATACAAACCTTGGGTAAGACGCCAACATCGAAGGTAGGGAAGAAATAATTAAAAAATAAAAGTAAAAGGCCTAAATGACACGGAAATAAAAGAACTCGCAGCAGCTTTGAAAACCACAAAAGCGAAAAGTAACAAGTTTAGATGGAATTAAAGCAGAGTTAGTTAAATATAGAGGATTTTCAATACATCATGTATTGTTACATTTGTTTAAAGCCTGCTGGAAGCAAAAATATGTACCGCACTACTGGAAGAAAGCACAAGTAATAGTGACACACAGTATAAACAAAGGGAGAAAATGTATGTAAAAAGTTCATAGGGATAAACGTAAGTGACCCTGCTCACAAACGTTATCCAATAATTTTAAACATACGACTGAAAACAGTAGTACAATTTTTGTTGGTAGAAGAACAGGTCGGATGTGGAAAAGGCCTATCAACGTCTGGTGCAGGTTTTATTTTGCGACAGGTTACTGATCAGCAGAAAGTTTAACGAATACACACATATTTCTTTTATAGATCTTGAGTACGATCTCGATGATGTAGTTAGAGAAATGTATGAAGAATAATGGAGCACAACTTATATCGGCCATTAAAAATCTATATAAAATTACATCAGTAATGTTAGATATATAAGGAATATATACAGAACCGATATAAACAAATAAGGGAGTCCTACAAGGCTTTTGTTTATTCCCTGCGCTGTTCGATAATTACACTGCCGATGCAGTTCGCAGATGGAAGTCTAGGATTTTCTCGGGAAGAACTAAAAAATCGTTAATACTAAAACCAGTCCTACATCTTCATGATCTTATACTGACTACTTCTAGAGAAGATTTACAGAAAGGAATTTATGAGATAAATAAAAAGTTTACACAATATAATATGAAAATATCTTCTAGTAAATCTAAATCAATGATATTCTGTGAAAGAAATTTAATGAACAGGTAAAGTATCTTGGATGTAAAAATATCTTATGAATACGAAGAAAATATACAGATCAAGTTGAATAATGGAACAATTAGCAGAATTTTAAAGCATAAGACACAGAAAGAAATACTTCTGAAATTTTATAAAACAGTCGCATTGCCAACCCTATTATGTACAAGTGAATTGTGGATATTGAATGGGAGCTAACGAAAAGAAATACAAGGAATAGAAATGAGCTTTATGAGGGAATTTTCGTTCCGTCGTTACAACTACAAGAAAATGCATTTTTTTCCAGCAGACGAGTTTAGATTGATTGGGGTAAACCATCATCAGTGGTCTGAAAAAAGATGTTTACAGTTGGATTTACACGGAAGAGATCCAGACTACGATGTCAGGTGAAATATTTTCAAAACAGGGAGGGACAAGGGATCCTGATAGATCGAAGAAAAGACGGGAACCATACATGGCCAGGAGACTCTAGATTTGACGGCGTTAGTTTACAGAGAGATATTTTCTTTATAGACAAATTTCTTTCCCAGTAGCCTTGTCAATGTGCTGAAGAATTTAATTTACTTGTTGCGTCTTTATTTGTGCAGAACTGTTTGTGCTATTTGGTTGATATGTCATTGCCAGGAGATCCTATGGATAGTCTGGCTGCCTGCAATCACTGTTAACCGGTATAATGCCTCCTGATCTACGCAGATGTACTGCCATTATGAGAGAATCCCACAAGATCTCCAGGAATTATAATCTACCCGTGCATAGCGACCTGCCACTTTTGAATCGTAAGAGACTGAAATCACGCCATCCAACTCTGTGCGATGCTGCTGACATGGTTGCTAAGGATTTCAAACCTCTTGAAGAATGGAAAGGTCGGTGGGAAGAGTGACAAATGTGATCCTGCATAACATCTTCTCAGGTGCTAAACTCCCAAGTGGATTCGACCGACCACGTAAGACCTAGACTACTCTCAACAGAATCCGTACCGGCCATGGCTGATGCAGGGATGCTCTCTTTAAGTGGAAGAAGCTGCCTAATCCAGCCTGTGGCTGCGGGGCTCCATACCAGGCTGTTCACCACATTGTCAGTGAATGCAGGATTCGAGCCTATCACGGTGCTGAAGAGGACTTCCTGCTAGCAACTCCAGATGCAGTGCGCTGGATTGAAGGACCGCCGTGTTCTACGAAAGAACCCACTTGTTGTCGAAATGTTTTGCAGTGTTCCGCGCTCATAAACCACCTCCCGATATGGGGTTTCCGTAATGTAAATTAATCCTTTCAAATGTTCCGACAGATAAAATTGAGATCAGCTAAGCGGAACTGATCCTGCCTTCCTACTGTGGTGTGAAGAATACTGAGGCTCTTCCACTACTGTCCTTCGTCCCTCAGAGGCAGTGTTACCAAACGTAACGTAAGTAACGTGTCGTGTTATATACAACCTGTTCTGGTCTTCAGCCAGAAGAAGGAATTGATGCACCTCTCCATGCTAGTCTATCGCGTGGAAGGCTCTGCATGTCTGCTTAACTACGGGAAACCACTTGACCTGTTCAATGTATTAATGACTATTTTTAGTTGTCATTATTACACATTATGTGGAATAGTTTGGTGCTATTCCTGTAAAAGATGACAACTGTTAAACATCCAGCATATGGAAGTGGTGATGAGACAGGTAAGTTGTTTGAGGGGAACAGTAAATATTTTGAGAGGTGGGAATGCAAACTAATTCGAATAAAACATACAGCATAACATGTGTCCGGTGTTTATTGGTTACAGAGAGACGTCTGCTTGCCGGAATAAATTTTCGTCACGTGTGTCCAGTTGCTATTGGTTTATTTATCGAGTCTCTTTTCTGTTTTGAAGTTCGAGTTATGAAGTATGCTTATGTTTACACAATGGAATTTTGCGATTGTGTTTGTGATTCGTTAGCCAGTTCTACAGTATCGTTTAAGGATGCCATACGTATTTACAAAAGCTGAGTATGTCGATATCGTATCTGTGTACTGGCTTTGAAATGGAAATGCTGCTGCTGCTTGTTGAGAATGCAGTAAACGATTTTCTAACCGCAGATTCGTGAGTGTTTGCTTACGCTTTCACTGAGGTTCCTGAGACTGATGCTGCGCCCGGCAGTCGTATTTCATTTGAACGTGCAAATGAAGAACGTCGCTACAGGAGAAGACATTACTTAGATGGTAAGACACAGTTCTTCAACAAGCACGCGAATTCTTTCTAGACATAACAGTGGTCCATAGACACAAACACTGCAGACATCACGTTTGCACTCTCTCTGTCTTTATCATTTACTACAGTCAACACTTTCGCAAGGGAGGCGAAGGTACGTGATTGGAATCTTGTAATTGGCTAGTTCCAAATCGCCGAGTAATCCCATAATACTGTTTTCTGATGAAGCCACTTTCACTGGTGACAGTATCAATAACAGTACCTTCATATCAATTGCGAAAGTGTGAAATCTATTGTAAATGATAAAGACAGAAGGCCGTGCATACGCAATGTCAGCCATAGACGTCGTAAGCGATAATTACATGTGGTCACTGAATACGTAGCGACTGGGCCGATTACCCGGAGACTGGCTGATTACATAGAAGGAAAGAAGATTGGGTTTAATGTCTCGTCGACTTCGAAGTCAATAGAGACGGAGCACAAGCTCAGATGGTATCAAGCATGGGGAAGGGACATTCCCGGCATCTGCCTGGAGCGATTTAGGGAAATCACGGAAAACCTAAAAGTGGATGGCCCCACGCGGATTTGAACCGTCATCCTACCGAGTGCGAGTCCAGTGTGCTAACCACTGCAGCACCTACTAGCTGATTGCATAGAAACTGGGCGGAGCGACACTGCGCTCAGACGTAAATAACTCCCCGGCTGCGGTGGCGTAAGGAAACACGTGAGGGCGTATCTAAGACGATGTCTTCGATTCATTGATGCGTTGGGCGGCCAATATCTTTAGTTGAGGTGCATGAGAACTCGTCATGTGGAAGGCATCACACGGGGATCTGATGCATCAAGCAAAACTGTGTGTGCTTGTTGAAGAACAATCTATTACAAACTAAACGCCATCTTCTCTTTCATCCACACTGTTCATTTGCACGATCAGCTCGTTGTTACGGATAGCATTGTGTAAAGCGTGATGGTGTAGCATTACGATTCGGATTCCGTCCACATATGTATTTGGATCATAACGCGTGACTATATATCCGATATTTTCACGATGTACAATGCGATGTACATAGCTTGATATCACACAAGTACTTGAAAATGACGCTTGTCGAAATTAACTAGTCGCACAATTAAGTAAAGAACATTTACACTACAGGCCATTAAAATTGCTACACCACGAAGATGACATGCTACAGACGCGTAATTTAACCGACAGGAAGAAGATGCTGTGATATGCAAATGATTAGCTTTTCAGAGCATTCAAACAAGATTGGCGCCGGTGGCGACACCTAAAACGTGCTGACATAAGGAATGTTTCCAACCGATTTCTCATACACATACTGCAGTTGACCAGCGTTGCCTGGTGAAACGTTGTTGCGATGCCTCGTGTAAGGAGGAGAAATGCATACCATCACGTTTCCGACTTTGATAAAGGTCAGATCGTAGCCTATCGCGATTGCGGTTTCTCGTTTCGCGACATTGCTCCTCGCGTTGGTCGAGATCCAATGACTGTGAGCAGAATATGGAATCGGTAGGTTTAGGAGGGTAATACGGAACGCCGTGCTGGATCCCAACGGCCTCGTATCACTAGTAGCCGAGATGACAGGCATCTTATCCGCTTGGCTGTAATGGATCGTGTAGCCACGTCTCGATCCCTGAGTCAACAGATTGGGACGTTTGCAAGACAACAACCATCTGCACGAACAGTTCGACGACGTTTGTAGCAGCATGGACTCGGAGACCATGGCTGCGGTTGCCCCTGACGCTGCATCCCAGACAGGAGCGCCTGCGATGGTGTACTCAACGACGAACCTGGGTGCACGAATGGCAAAACATAATTTTTTCGGATGAATCGAGGTTCTGTTACATGATCATGATGGTCGCATCCGTGTTTGGTGACATAGCGGTGAACGCACATTGGAAGCGTGTATTCCTCATCGCCATACTGGCGTATCACCCGGCGTGATGGTATGGGGTGCCATTGGTTACACTCCTCGGTCACCTCTTGTTCGCACTGACGGCACTTTGAACAGTGGATGTGTTACGACCCGTGGCTCTACCCTTCATTCGATCCCTGCGAAACACTACATTTCAGCAGGATAAGGCACGACCGCATGTTGCAGGTCCTGTACGGGCCTCTCTGGATACAGAAAATGTTCCACTGCTACCCTGGCCAGCACATTCTCCAGCTCTCTCACCAATTGAAAACGTCTGGTCATTGGTGGCCGAGCATCTGGCTCGTCACAATACGCCAGTCACTACTCTTGATGAACTGTGGTATAGTGTTGAAGCTGCATGGACAGCTGTACCTGTACTCGCCATCCAAGCTCTGTTTGACTCAATGCCCAGGCGTATCAAGGCCGTTATTACGGCCTGGGGTGGTTGTTCTGGGTACTGATTTCTCAGGATCTATGCACCCAAATTGCTTGAAAATGTAATCACATGTCAGTTCTAGTATAATATATTTGTCCAATGAATACCCGTTTATCATCTGCATTTCTTCTTGGTGTAGCAATTTTAATGGCCAGTAGGGTATATATAGCCTACAATGGACCATGTTTTCATTTTTAAAGTATATAGAGGAAGTGGCACCATAAAGGAAAAAAAAAATTACCCTTTTAGATTTTATCCTTTGGGGATGGCTGAAATGCGAAGACTACCAAGAAAAAGTACGAAAAAAGTACAAATTATGATCGGAGCTGCCCAATAAAAGAACTCCAAGAGGACTTTTGAAGACTTACGCGTGGATTTGCGAAGAGAATTCGAACGTGCGTTGACGTCATAAGGGGGAAAGGGGGGAATGTATGAAAATCAACTCTGAACTTCATCATTCGCTTTTGCTTAATACTTTCTGTATTTGTTGGGGTTACGGTCAAGTTAAAACAACTAAGATTTTTTTCCTACAGACTAATCACACGAAAACTGTGAACTTACGTTTCTCGATGTAACCTCCCTGCAGGTGTACAGATTTTTCACAACATCGATTCCATGATTCCATTGCTGCTGCGAGCACTTCTTTAGGAGTCTGGTTTTAGCGCCGGAACATTGCTGATGCATAGCGGCACGGCTGGTGAGTGTGCGAGCAGGAAGATTGTATCTTATCGTTGGAAACAGCCAAAAGTCGCTAGGACGCGATCAGTTGAGGAGGGAGCACGAGAAATCATCTCAAAGCTGTTGTTACAAAGAAACTGCAGCGTCGCTTTCGACCGATGCGCTGGAGCTTTGTCTCGGTGAAACAGCACACGTGCAGCCATTTCCGACCATTTTTCGTGCATTGTTCTTCAAAACATGTCGATATGCTGCGCCTGTCACGCAGTGTCCTTTGGAAAGCAATGAGTAACGGTTACGGCATTGGTGACTCAGAACATGACCATCATTTTTAGAGTTTCGTACCTCAGTCGGTAAAAAGGGAATCCTTAAAGGATTTCTTTCTTGTTCGTCTGTCCGTCTGTCTGTCCGACTGTTCAGAAACCCTTTTTCTAAGGGACGGGTAGATTTATCAGATCTGTGTTACATACTAAGGCCTATGGTCCTTCGGCGGTGTAGTAAACGTTTACTTCTAAGTCAATGCAAAAGGCACGGCTATTTACGTTACATATTTTGATACTCGCAGACTCACTCATCAAGACCTGTAGACCCATGACGTAGCATCATGAAATTTGACAGGAACAATGGGTTCGCATTACAAGTAAAGGAAGAAAATAAAAGAAATTCTTGATTTGTAATTACGTCACACGAAAAAAGTATTTCTCACGTCATTTGCTATCCGACTGTAAACTAAAATTAAGGCATTATCGACAGTCTTGGAATTCCTGGGACCGATATCTTGCCAGTATCAAGGTCGATAGCAGGTAAAAATCATCGTGATCGTTGATTCCCGAAATTGATGAACTGCCCGTATACATAACTACGTTTGTACGGAATCCTCAGTACGCGAGCACTACTCACACCTGGCCAACATTTTTCAGCACTAGCTCTTACCAGAAACTTTTTGGTGTTGGTGAGTGTGTGTGCTTCCGTACAGCAGACTGGCGCTTCGTTTCAAGAGTGAAAAACGTCTTTCATGTCACAATCGACGAAAAGAAAGATCCATTCACGCAGACATCACGCGTCAACATTGCCTGGCAACATGCCGTGCGCGCGGCCTTGTGGTCGTCCGTCAGCATTCGTGGCTCCCACCTGGTCGACACTTCTCGCATACGCCAGCTACGGAGGTGACACTCATTCGGCGATCCTGCGAACCATTTTCTCCACTCGCTCCATCACTTCGTCACACCGGCCGGTGCGAGGCCTTGATATTTTGGGTTTGTTATCAAACAACGTTCTGCCTTCATTTTCTGTCGCACCAACGTACACACATTAGACACAGCCACGACACATCACAGTGAATTTCAAACGGTGGCACAGCACGCAAATGGAGAAAACTAATAATTACAGGCTGTTCTTGTAATGAAAACGTCGCCGTTTTACTTATCAAAACCAGACCTCACCCTCGCTGCTGCCGCTAGGGTTCTCGGTGTCGTACAGTACTACCGTCTGCGTTACGCATCTACAACGGCTGCACACATATTTTAAAACAAATCGCATGTTTCTATTTCCACTCGGGAGAAAAAAATTGGAGGTATTATACCTGTAACTTGAGTACGCCTCGTAAAAGCTGTATCTGTGTGACTAATAAAAATTGGACAAACGTTATACGAAATGTTTTATTTGAATAGTCCTTCTAGAATGTTTACTATTACTCCTGAAAAGCCCTGTGTACGTGTGAAATATTACTAAAAGTTTCGACGTCTGATAGAACACGATTTTCGCAGTACTCTGCTTGATAATGGCCACATGTCTGAAACTGCAATAGTGAATTTTATGAACAAACAGTGCTACAGTCGAAGGTGCCCGTGACACCTCTTAATAATATCGGCAGTAACAATAAGATTCAATCACCCTCGTCTTCTAAATTACACTACTGGCCATTAAAATTGCTGCACCAAGAATAAATGCAGATGATAAACGGGTATTTATTCGACATATATATTATACTAGAACTGACATGTGATCACGTTTTCACGCAATTTGGGTGCATAGATCCTGAGAAATCAGTACTCAGAACAACCACCTCTGGCCGTATTAACGGCCTTGATACGCCTGGTCGTTGAGTCAAACAGAGCTTGGATGGGGTGTACAGGTACAGCTGCCCATGCAGCTTCAACGCGATACCACAGTTCATCAAGAGTAGTGACTGGCGTATTGTGACGAGCCAGTTGCTCGGCCACCATCGACCAGACGTTTTCAATTGGTGAGAGATTTGGATAATGTGCTGGCCAGGGCAGCAGCTGAACATTTTCTGTATCCAGAACGGCCCGTACAGGACCTGCAACATGCGGTTGTGCATTATCCTGCTGAATAGGCTACAATCCGACCTTTATCAAAGTCGGAAACGTGATGTTAGGCATTTCTCCTCCTTACATGAGGCATCACAACAACGTTTCACCAGGCAACGCCGGTCAACTGCTATTTGTGTATGAGAAATCGGTTGGAAACTTTCCTCATGTCAGCACGTTGTAGGTGTCGCCACCGGTGCCAAACTTGTGTGAAAGCTCTGAAATGCTAATCATTTGCATATCAAAGCATCTTCTTCCTGTCGGTTAAATTTCGCGTCTGTAGCACGTCTTGTAGTGCACGTGTAACGGAGCAAGAAACGAAAATCAGAAACCTTCATGTGTGTGTGTTTTTTTTCTTTTTTTTTCTACAGGCGGCTCGACACAATCTTAGTTGATTCTGGCCAACAGCTATCAACTGCTGTCAACGAACTAGACGAGAGTATATGAAATATTAGTTAATTCCTTGTGTGAATGAAATACATTTATTCAAACCTAACTGTAGTTCAACATTTTAAAGAAAAATTATGTTGAGTAATAATGCAAGGAATCTTTGTAATACGTAGACGTGTGTAGGACCAAATTCTAAAATATGTATGTAGGTAAAATTATATATGTAGATATAGTGATCATTGTAATTTAACTACCATGAAACGTTACGTCTGTTTTAATTTTTTTATTTTCGCCTGCTAAAGCCGTGTATGATTTGAAAGAATCTGCTTCTTATTAATACCTCTTAATCACTATTTTAAATGTATTAAATAATTCAAAATAAACAGGAGTAATTTGTGGTTTACGACCCGTAACGTACAGTATCGACCACTAATCGTAAAAGGAAGTAGAAATCTTCGGACAACATCTGCAATCGTACAAGTGATCAAGCAAAAATGTTCAAATGTGTGTGAAATTTTATGGGACTTAACTGCTAAGGTCATCAGTCCCTAAGCTTACACACTACTTAACCTAAATTAGTCTAAGGACAAACACACACACACCCATGCCCGAGGGAGAACTCGAACCTCCACCGGTACCGTGATCAAGCATGAAGTGCTAGAATTTCCTTATCGTGTGACGCACACTTTGTGAATATTCCTCAGGAATTAGTCAGTGGACTGTCTTTGACCTCCCACTTTTCAGAAATGTTAATTGTAATTATTACTCAGAAAAGAAACATTTGTGACTACACATTAATATAGCCACACCAGGAACAATACTAAGCGAGAAATATTAATTAACTCCATTGTTTTACTGTTTTAATCCGGCAGATTGCAACAGTTCTATGTTTTTATTGGAATTTGTATAATTAACAATTAATTTTGGTATTAAAATGCTGAAGTTAATTACGTTACATACATTTACTCGCTAAAAACGTTTCTTAAAGTTAGGTTAAACTACCATTTGATGAATCTGATAACGTAATTTAACTGCAGTAAAAACTGCTCACGAACCTAATTTACTGTAGAGAATACTCCGCGACCAGATTGTAAAATTTCAAGTTTCGTGATTTAAAAGCGCATTGTATTCAGTTCTAAAATTCAGCTTCTTCCGGGTTTACTTGTGAATGCCGTGTATGTGATTGACGTAAATCGTTCGCCCCTCAATAAGAATCTGCTGGGACGGATGTTAATATTCGATCACAACTCAACAACCACCACCAGCATACTTCGATGCGGTACCGTTTCGTTCTAACAAGCCTGGGCCAAAACTGTTCCGTATTTGTAACTCTTTGGCAGGAGGAGAAGGAGGAGAAGATAAATTTTTAACGTCCCGTCGCCAACGAGGTCGTTAGAGACGGAGAAGAAGATCGGATTAGGGAAGGATGGAGAAGGAAAGCTTCCGTACCCTTTCGACGGAACCATCCCGGCATTTGACTTTAACGATTTAGGGAAATCACGGAAAACCTAAATCAGGATAGCCGCACGCGGGTATGAACCTGTCACTCTTTCTGTAATTTCACGAGACTGCGTTTGTGACTTTTCTGGAAACGTTCGGTGATGCTACAGCAAATTACGTATTGGCCGAGAACTCAACTTCAGCTAGAGGTTGCTATCAAAGCAGCTTGGGATCTGTTAGTGGACAATAAAAGAAAGTGAAAGATGTTTCCCGCTACACAGTGGGACTGCGTGAGCCGTGTCGGATCGTTCCTACATCTTTGCCTACTGGCGCGATCAGTCCCTGTCTAGTCGCCGGGTGGCGCTTCGCTCACCTGTTAGTCGACTCTTTTGTTGTAGTTTCTTGGAGCTGCTTGCTGACCGCAGGGGCAGGATGTCGGTTGCTGTCAGTGAGAGAGAGGCAAGAGGCACATGTGACGCACGGTGAGCTGTTCACGGACCTTACGGGCACACGATTGTCTAAACGGCCGGCGGCAGGTAGAGTTGTGTTGATCGACAATAATGGGGCCTAATGCCGATAACTGGGCGTAATGTCGATGCAGCCGGTTTATTCTGGATTAAGGAGGCATAGTTGCTGATGTGGGTGTGGAGTGCTCTTCATTTAATGGTGCCGTCTGTTCTGGCCTGCGGGGGTAGCGTACACGTTACTTGATTGGCACATGTGCTGCCGTGATGAAGTTGTTCCCGCTACGGTGGATTTTCTGTGCTTCTCCGTCACTCTGTCTCAAGTATTAATTTTTTTCTTGTGCCTCTGTTGGATATTATCTGAGTGTCATATTTGATTTTTTTTAAATTTTAATTTCAACTTGTTCAGTGTCTGCTATCTTGTCATTGGGGTCTGAAATTTATTGTGTCATACGTTCTAGGCCACCAATTGTATTAGTGTCCACTGAGGGCGATATTGAGTCTTATTTGTATTAGACTACAGTTGAGACAGAACGCCGCCTAGGTATAATGGAAACGAAGATGCTAAGGTGGACAGCGGGCCGCACTAAGATCACGTTTCTAATGACAGCATTAGGAAACAGTCTGGTGTTGCACCGATCCAGGACAAGCGTGAGAGTCCTCTTCGATGGTTTGGGCATGTTTTACTGGCCGGTGATGACTCTATTGCCAAGGCGGGTCACACACTTGAAGTCGTCGGCAGAAGACCCAAAGGACGACCTAAGCAACGTTGGGCTGATACAATTCATAAAGATGTTAAATGCGTGAACATCCACCCCGATGCAGCCCCTGATAGAGCGAAATGGAGACAACGGACCCAAGTAGCGAACCCCGCGGCCATGCGGGACAAACGCTGAAGGAAAAGAAGATTTGTATTGGAAATTGTTGCTTTCCTGACTGACGTATTGACAATAAAATTGCCTACGGCCGTGGCAAGCAAACGCTAGCGGCCGTGAATCTTGGCTGATTTGGGTGACGAAGTTCCACAACCCTGGTGAGATTTTGCCCCTTTCAGGGAAATTAATATTATTGTTTCAAATATAATTACTATCGTAGTTGTTTGACCATTATCCCTCAGGTTATCCCTGTTACCTTTAAAGGCATTTGAGTTAATGTGTTTGAGTATCCTGTGATTTCCTGGTTATTACATTAACTTGTTGTTATATTTTATTGTAAGATTAACCGGCTAACCCTCTTAGCAATTCTTATTGTAATATTCTTGTTGTAATACGTAAGGTTCGGTTGGGGCTTGGGACCGCGCTCACGTTCAGTTTCTAGTCTTGGTCTGAGCATTTTCGTATGTTGTATGATTATTATGCACGAATCATATGTCTGCTTGTTTGCTCTCGGCTTTCCGAGCTGTTCGTAGCGTTTGGAAGCGCTGCCCCGGGGTATTGTCTGTTAGCTGCTGGTTCATCGGAAGTTGCCTATCAGCTTCGGCTGAGTACGTGCTCACGGGCGGCGCGCCGCTTCCCGTTTCGCCGTAGCCTATGAGGCGTTGCGGCCTCTTTTGTTGCTACGGCATCCCTCATAAGTTGAGTTTTATATCGTAGCAATGGGTCGTTAATTTAACCAGAAGTGCCCGTTATTCTAGACCATCTCAGTCAGACCTGGCCTGCCGTACCTACTCCTTTTGTACAGGCCACTGTTGTTACGGTACACCGAGTCTGAGAACTCGTGAAACTGCTTCTGGTGCAGTACACCGCTAAGACAATTTCTCCCTGCCACTATTATACAGCTATGCCCCAGGTTTAGCTAACACGATAGGAGAACGAACGTTCTACAGCACTCCTACAAATTAGCAACAAAGTCACACAATTGAGTTAAAAAGATTTACTTATCTTTGTGACTTGTCGAATAATGAAGTCTGCAATACTGGTTGGCCCTCAATGGCTAAGTGCAAATAATCGTAGGTAAAATTCACAGTACATAGCAAATGCAATTCTCGACAACTGTCTGTTCACTTGTAACAAGGGAACCTCCCCATCGCACCCCCATCAGATTTAGTTACAAGTCGGCACAGTGGATAGGCCTTGAAAAACTGAAACCAGATCAACTGAGAAAACAGGAAGAAGTTGTGTGGAACTATGAAAAAATAAGCAAAATATACAAACTGAGTAGTCCATGGGCCACATAGGCAACATCATGGAGTATATGAGCTCAGTAGCGCCGTGGTCCCGTGGTAACGTGAGCAGCTGTAGAACGAGAGGTCCTTGGTTCAAGTCTTCACTCGAGTGAAAATTTTACTTACTTTATTTTTGCATAATTATTATCTGTCCGTTCGTTCATTGACGTCTCTGTTCACTGTAATAAGTTTAGTTTCTGTGTTTTGCGACCGCATCGCAAAACCGTGCGATTAGTAAGACGAAAGGACGTGCCTCTCCAATGGGAACCGAAAACATTTGATCGCAAGGTCATAGGTCAACCGATTCCTCCACAGGAAAACACATCTGATATATTCTATACGACACTGGTGACGGCATGTGCGTCACATGACAGGAATATGTTGTCGACCCACCTAACTTGTACACTTGACGAATGGGTAAAAAGATTCTTCTACCTTGCCCGATTTAGATTTTCTTGTGGATGTGATAATCACTCCCAAAAAAGTGATGAAAACATAAGAGTTTGTCACATAAACTGAAAATAAAAAATTAAACTTTTCACCCGATGGAAGATTTGAACCAAGGACCTTTCGTTCCGCAGCTGCTCACGTTACCATGAGACCACTGCGCTCCTGCATTTCCAGTGTCCTTGATGTTGCCTATCTTACCACGAACTACTCAGTTTGTATATTTTGCTTATTTTTTCACAGTTCCACACAACTTCTTCCTGTTTTCTCAATTGATCTGTGTTCAGTTTTTCAATGCCTATCCACTGTGCCAACTTATAACTAAATCTGAGGGGGGTGCGATGGGGAGGTTCCCTTGTAAGAGTTCACTAAACAACGTTCCCTGTCTAAGTCAGCCCTGGACGATGATCTATAAGCAAGTGGACGAGAGCTGCTCTTTTATTTTCCGAGTAGGCTTTTGTCCGTTGTCGTCCGGTCATTGGGAGATTGTACTCGGCCGGAAATTGGCCTTGGCGATGTCGATATCTTCATCCTTAGAGCCGCCCGTGGTGCAGGCGGAACTCGCGCAAATGTTTTTCCTGTTTGAAGTTTGGTTTTAACGTAGGACTTTCAGTATTGGTGTAACGCTCAATTTGTTAAGTGGTATTTTATTATTTTTCCACGTCACTATCTTGATTATGCCCAGTGGGCATCTATGATTGATGAAATATTGGGTATTTGTGTCGAGAATTGTTCCTGTGCTCGTTGCATAAAATATTAGTACTTAACGGGCCTCAACTCGTCCGATACCAGACTTGTGTAAATTTGCGTTACTATACTTCTTGTAAGTCATATTTTTTTTATGTCAGGCTCCCCCTTTGGCCAGACAAATGTTGGAATTGTAATCTTTAGCATCACTGCTGTCACTGTTTCCTCGGCGCTAAGCGCATGTTTGAGTTTTATTTAATTGTTCTACTTGCTTGTTTCCTAATTCGGTGCATTTTATTCGCTTAAATTAACTATTTAATCATCTATTAGTTTAAATGAAGAAATTTTGGAGCGACTGCCGGAATCATTTATATTTAATTAGTGTCTGGTGTCTGTGCACTAAAAGATTGTTGGACTGTTGTGAAGTAACAAATGGCCTGCACCTTTCCCCTTGCACGTTTAGTTGTTATCTTATCCTGAGGCGCCCATTAAAATTCCTTATGATATCACTGAAACCGCAGTACTTGCATTTGTTGACATAAAATAAGTGATTATTTCAAGCATCCAACATCTTAGGCATACAGAGAATGCATTGGCGATCACAATTCATAAAACTGAATTTGAGTCAGGTCCTGCTGTGCACCAGTGATGGTCATCCACTCTCAGATTTTCCAGCGAACAGCAAGCATTCCGGAAGGATCCGTCATATCGCCACCCTGTCTCATGTAAATAGTCCCTCCCGGGTTCTTATTCCAGCACCATGGCGACACTGCATTTCTCGACACCTATCCTATCGAATAATACCTCAAGCTTCATCTGAATAGCGTCAACTCATGCGGCGACCAGTGGAAACAACCCACTTGTGCCGCTAGATACGCAGGCAAAGCTTTAAGGGAGAGACTGTACATTCCGTCCTCGAGACGTCTACCTTGTAATAGACTACCGCACAACCCATCCGTCTAAATGATGAAATGCCTAGGACCAACGCTCGATCAGATGGTAAGAAAAACTAACCTGAAATTCCCAGCTACCGACCACTCAACAGAATAATAGACAACAACTACATCGCACTGTCACAGACACTCTCAAATTTCGCTGCTTCCTCTCCTTGGACAAAAAGCAGCCCGCCTTCTTCGGGCTTAAGAAACTCTCTCACATCTTCACTCAGAACTCCTTTAAATATGAGCCCCAACAGCCTGTTGTACCTGTGAATCTTGAGAATCTCTGAGTGCTGCGGAACCTGTCTCAGCACAGCTCATCTTCAGTCCACCTTCACTCCCAATATCTTACAGAGCAGTTTTAATCTCTTCCCCCCGCCCAGAGATCTATCCTAGAGATCCCGTCAATGGTGACTTACCACAACTATCCACCTCTCACACTCTCTTTCTGCCTAACTGAAATCCTACATCTCAAGTACGTCTGCTCCGGCGTACGTACAGTACCAACGCTACATTCTACATCTACATCCATACATCTACGTTTTTACTCTGCTATTCACAATTAAGTGCCTGGCAGAGGGTTCAATGAACCACCTTCAAGCTATCTCTCTACCGTTCTACTCTCGAACTGCGCGCGGTGGAAACGAGCACTTAAATTTTTCTGTCGTTTTATCATCTCAAAATTTGTATTACATACACTTCATTTATATATCAAAAACTGAAAAGAGGCTAGTTTACAATGGGTGGTGGTGAACCTGGGAACCGTGTTGCGATGCTGTGAACCACTTCGGAAGACAAAATTTAGTATTCAGGTCTTTATTTCGACTATCACTTCGGTGTCACCACCATCAGCAAGCGCCTGGGTGGAAGATTTTGATACATGGAATGTTTTTATGTACGTCCAGACCTGCTGAAATTGGCAGAGGTAAAATGAATAACCGCCGAAGACGTCCCACTACTACGGCTTCAGTCTGACATCCCATTTGATGTGCGTGTGTCATACCTGATCGGGTAATGATACTGGTTCTTACATACTACAGACTCTCCATCGACGTCCTTAAATGTGGTGACAACGCTATGTCTACAATATCCTTATCTTATAGAAATATCGATCGTAAATGTCGATAAAACGACGATAGGTTTCAAGAAGGTTTATTTAACTTCACAAGACTGTTTATAAACGGATGAAGATAATTTGTGGCAAATTTCAACTTATTTATCGGAAATAAAAATTTATCTAGGCGCCTGTTGCAAGTTGCCGATAGGGGTCACCGAATGAAGCGACCTCTCTAGCTCTCTCTTTTATCATACTTTCGTGCTTTAGTACGACTCTAACGGCTCGAGAAGTTTGCGTTGCAGCTAGAGAAATCTTGAGTTCTCTCGATTTTTCGATCGCACCAGCATCTAGCAGTTTCGGTTGATAACCATCTCCACAATATATCTTAGCAGTATTGATGTACTACGAATTTTAATAATAAGTACGCCTGTAAAATACGAACTGCTATATAGTGTAGTGTGCAGTTAATATCTGCCAACAGCTGTAAATAAATAAATATAATCGCAATTACGTTTAAGTCGTATTATGGAGCTCTCTTTCGCTTTCACACCGCGATCTAGTGACGTCGATTGGTATTGTCTCCACGACGGTTTTCGCCGCTTTAGCTCAGTATAACGTACTCTGTTTACTAGACGTTTTATTCTTAATTTATTTTCTTCCTCGTTTTCAGCCAGATTGTAAACTGGTAGCTTTTAAACTCCTTATTCCAACATGTGATGATGTCCTCCTCGCCGTGTCCGGCGACAGCGACTCCGTCAGTCTTCTCTGTCCTTGTTGTGGTAGGCTCGGATGTGGCTCGCGAATCCGAATTTCGCTTTGAATGTCCTGTTGCATGAAGCACAGTGAAGTTTACCAGCAGAGTTGTAAGTATACGTGTAGACAGGCTTGAGCTGAGATTTTCGGAGCTCTCTTTTAGCATCCAGGTTCATTAGACGCTTTTGCTCGAATTGTTCGATGCTCCTATGTACAGTTGATGGCCACTCCGATCGGCGCAATGCTATCTCCTCCCAACGGTTGTTTGGAATGCCACAGGCTGCAAGGTGGCGTTTAATGGTGTCTTTATATCGCAGGTGTTGACCACCTTTCCTCCTCTTCCCGCACGAGAGCTGCGAGTAGAACACCGCTTTAGGTAGCCTACTGTCATCCATGCTTACTATGTGACCACTCCATCTCAGTTGATGTTTCATTATTAAAGCTTCAATACCAGCCAGTTTCACGCGGCGCAAAATCTCCGTGTTTGGGACACGGTCTTCCCATTTGATGCGCAGAATTGATCTCAGACATCGAAGATGAAATTTATCTAGCTTCTTAATGTCAGCTTTGTAACAGCACCAGGTTTCCGAGGCATAGAGTAAGGTGGATAATACTACTGCTTTGTAGACTGCAATTTTTGTTTGTAGTTTGAGATCATGTGATTTCCATACTCGGTCATTAAGCTTACCGAAGGCTGAGGCTGCGCTGGCTATACGCGCTGCGATTTCCGTTGTCAGGCTGTTGTCACTTCTAATTTGGCTTCCCAGGTATTTGAAATGTGACACATTTTGCAAGGGTTTGTTATTTATCTCAATACTGGAGTCATTTGCATTAAGACCTCTAAGTGGCTGTTTGAGAACTTGCGTCTTAGTGATGCTAATGGCTAAGCCAAATCTTCTGCAGGAGGCATTTAGTAGATTTATGTAAGTCTGAAGAGTTTCGCAAGAATTAGCCATCATGCATACATCATCCGCGTAGAGAATCTCTAAGACTGATAGTTTGGTTACGCGACTTTTTGTTCTGAGGTGAGAGATGTTGAAGACACTTTTGTCTGTCCTTGTGTCGAGACTAATTTGATTACTACAGGCTTTGGTCGCGTCTCTCATAACAACTGCGAAGTAAAGTGAGAAGAGTGTGGGAGCCAGAACACAGCCTTGTTTTACACCACATGTCACGGGAAACTGTTCTGAGAGCTTGTCCTCATGGCGGATTTTTGCCATCATGTTTTCATGAAACTGCCGAATCAAACTGACAATTTTGTCAGGGCACCCAGTTTTCTTTAGTATGATCCAGAGAGCTTCCCGTGGGACACGATCAAAAGCTTTTTCCAGGTCTACAAAGCACATGAACAAAGGCCGATGTTGCTCTAAGCTTTTCTCTTGCATTTGTTTGACAACAAATATGGCATCCACTGTGCCTCTGTTTGGGCGAAAGCCACAGTGGGTCTCTGGTAGCAGTTTTTCTGCAAAGTGTGTTAACCGGGTGTTAATTATGTGGGCAAGGACTTTTCCCGCTGCTGAGAGAAGAGAAATGCCCCTGTGGGAGCTGCAGTCTGATATGTCACCCTTGCCTTTATAGATCTTGGAAATGCAAGCATCTTTCCAGTCTTGTGGAATCGTTTCATACTCCCAAATCCTTAAGATCAGAGCAAACAATGGTTTCTTGATGTTTGGCCCCCCGTATTTATATAGCTCTGATGGCAAGTTATCTAATCCTGCTGTTTTGTCATTTTTCAGCTTAGCCAGTGCTGAAATGAATTCATCGTAGGAAGGGGCATCCGCAAGTTGTTCCTCAACTGGGAGGTCTTCAAGTGCTTCTATGTATGGAATATCGGTTGTCTGATGGTCGGGATTAAGAACGTCATTAAAATGTTCCGCCCACCGAGACAGGATGTCACTCTGTTGCGTCAGCCGACAACTTTTATCTTTGTTATAGACTGGTGCTATCTTCCCAACTCTTGGACCAAAGATAGTTTTCAGGGACTCAAAGAGTCTGCCCGTTTGGTGTGTGTCGGCATATAACTGTATTTCATTTGCTTTATTTGCCCACCAACTGTCTTTGAGGGCACGTAGCTTCACTTTCAGATTGTAATGCGCTGCTCTACGCTTGTTATCATCAGGGGTGCGAAGAGAGGTTCTGAAATCATTAATTAGCTTTCTGATCTCTGGATCTGAGTCGTCAAACCAGTCCTGGTGCTTCTTCTGAGGCTTTCCCAAGACTTCTGAAGCACAGCCACGCAGTCTGCTAGCGATGCACTCCACTGTTCATCTACAGGGGCAGATTCAGATATCAAAAGGCCATCGACACCAAATTTTTCATCCAGTTTTGCTCTCATAGTCTGATCATTGGCCAAGATTTTGCAGGACAATTTTGTTGGTATTTTGTGTGAAGCTCGGCGTGGTGCCTTCAAAGTTATCTTTAATTTGGACCTCACGAGTCGATGGTCTGTCCATCCCTGAGCGCCTCTCATTGCACGTGTGATCAGTACGTCACCAAGTTCTTTTTTCCGTACTATCACATAATCCAGAAGGTGCCAGTGTTTAGATCGCGGATGCATCCATGTCGTTTTATATTTTTCAGGCAGACGAAAATATGTATTTGTCAGACAGAGTTCAAACTCGGCACATAGAGTTAGAAGATCCAAGCCATTCGAGTTGCATTTTCCAATCACATGGCGACCGAGGACTCCATTCCAAGCACTGAAATCATTCCCAACACGAGCATTAAAATCACCAAGTAACAGAAGTTTATCTGCAGAAGGAATATCCCTAAGGATATGTCGGAGGTCTTGGTAGAACTTGTTCTTCTCTTCATCCGGAGATGGCAATGTAGGTGCGTATACATTGATCAAGTGAAGATATTTCTTGGATGCCAGGTGAAGTCTGAGTGTTATTATTCTGTCACTGATACCTTTTGGGAGTTCTGTTAGTGAACATGCCAATTTATTGCGTATGGCAAAGCCTACCCCACTTTCCGCCCTTTCAGTGGATGATTTTCCACTCCAGTAGTAGGTATAACCTCCGAGCGGTTCACATAACTGTCCAGAGTCACTAAGATGTGTTTCACTTATGGCGGTAATGTCGATGTTATATCTAGCCAATTCCCTTGCGATAAGTCCTGTCTTTCTCTCTGGGCACTGATTATGGTCGTTATCCTGTAAAGTACGGACGTTCCAGACTCCAATCATTAGATATTTAAGGTAACTATTTATTTTATTATTTTTTTGACCGCATATGTTAGTGAACAAGTGACCGCAGTTTGCCACTTGTGCTGGGCTGAGACGGGCTATGTTTAGGCCACCTTTTCTAGGCCCCTCCCTGGATTAGGGAAAGCAGAGCGATCCTAAATAGGGCTGCTTTGTCGTCTGACGAGCTGCCGAACCAGTCCTCCCGTCTCTCACGAGTACCAGAACGACCATCACCGTCTGACCGCCTAACGTGCAGAGCACCAACTAAGGTTCAGGTACACCAAACCCTTGCCTCACCATCAGTACTCCATCGCCGCAGGACTTTCAAAGCTCATAGTCCATTGAAACTTTGCCGGAGTCATCTGCGCGTGAAGGTATTTAAAGTGGACAAGCAGTTGCGCAGATGCAGATCCACTCTCTCTTCCTCCGCCTCTGGTTGGCAGTGGATCGTAGGGCCGATACGACTGGCAAGAGGCAGGGGATGCAGTGAATGGCCATATGCCACTGGAAGTATCCTGACATACGCCCTTAAGGCACATCACAGGTGCCTTGCTTCGTCGGTACAGAAGCCGTGAGTGTTACCTATCGATATTACCCGCCTCCTACGCCGATGAAGAGACTGACAGAGGGGAAGAAGGAAAGGGAAGGGACTGGAAGGGAAAGGGAGGAAACGACGGTAGGTCGTTGTGAGGCACACTTCGTCTGGCTCCTCTGCTGAGACCTGACCGGCTAGGTTGAACCTGCCAGTAGCTACGCTACCACCGGTATAGCTCTCAGCATCACAGGAACACGCAAACTCTCCCACCCGCACGGACAGTGCTACGATAAGGTGGTGCCTCCATGTACACATGGATCAAAATGATCCCTTTGTAAGCCACTTGGTTAATCATTTGTGTCTATTAACCAAATATTAATCAGAATTTAAAAGAGCTTTGGAGGACTTAAGATCAAATAAGACAGAAGGGATACATAACATTCCATCATTTGGTGAAGTGGCAACAAATCGACTATTCACGGTGGTGTGTAGAATGTATGACTCTGGCGACATACCATCTGAATTTCGGAAAAGCATCATCCACACGATTCCAAAGACGGCAAGATCTGACAAGTATGAGAAGTACCGCACAATCAGCTCAACAGCTCACGCATCCAAGTTTCTTTCAAGAATAATATACAGAAGAATGGAAAAGAAAATTGAGTTTGCGTTAGATGACGATCAATTCGGCTGTAGGAAAGGTAAAGGCACCAGAGAGGCAATCCTGACGTTGCGGTTCATAATGGAAGCAAGACTAAAGAAACATCAAGACCCGTTCTTAGAATCTGTCGACCTGGAAAAAGCGTTCGACAGTGTAAAATGGTGCAAGATGTTCGAAATTCTGATAAAAGTAGGCGTAAGCTATAGGGCGAGACGGGTCATATGCAATATGCACAACAGCCAAGAGGGAATAATAAGAGTCGACAACCAAGAAAGAAGTGTTCGTATTAAAAAGGGTGTAAGACAAGAATGCAGCCGCTCGCCGCTACTGTTCAATCTGTACATCGAGGAGGCAATGATCGAAATAAAAGAGAGATTCAGGAGTGGAATTAAAATTCATGGTGAAAGGATATCAATGATTCGCTGATGAGACGGCTATCCTGAGTGAAAGTGAAGAAGAATTACATGATCTCCTGAACGTAATGAACAGTCTAATGAGTACAGAGTATGGACTGAGAGTAAATCGAAGAAAGACGAAGGTAATGAGAGGTATTAGAAGTGAAAACAGCGAGAAACTTAACATCAAGATTGATGGTCACGAAGTAGATGAAGTTAAGGAATTCTGCTACCTAGGCAGTAAAATAACCAGTGACGGACGGAGCAAGGAGGACATCGAAAGCAGACTAGCACTGGCAAAAAGGGCACTCCTGCCTAAGAGAAGTCTACTAATATCAAAAATCGGCCTTAATTTGAGGTAGAAATTTCTGAGAATGTACGTCTGGAGTACAGAATCCTATGGTAGGGAAACAGGCTGTGGGAAAACCACAACAGAAGAGAATTGAAGCATTTGAGATGTGGTGCTACAGACGAATGTTGAAAATTTGGTGGACTGATAAGGTAAGGAATGAGGAGGTTTTACGCAGAATCGGAGAGAAAAGGAATATGTGGAAAACACTGACAAGGAGAAGGGACAGAATGGTAGGATATCTATTAAGACATGAGGGAATGACTTCTATGGTACTATAGGGAGCTGTAGAGGGAAAAAACTGTAGATGAAGACAGAGATTTGAATACCTCCAGCAAATAATTGAGGGCTTAGGTTGCAAGTGCCACTCTGAGATGAAGATGTTAGCACAGGAGAGGAATTCGTGGCGGACCGCATCAAACCAGTGAAAAGACTGATATGACAAAAAAAAAAAAATACTGTACTGGATTTAAAGGAAAGTAATGTATTTGAAAATTTTTGTTTTTGACTGTTAGCTTTACTTAAAAATGAGAATAAATGTTTTTATATCTGTGCATACTGTATTCTTCTTCCAGAAATTAGTTCAATTGTGAGACATAATGCTATTTCCTCCTGTATTTAACACAGTTGTCTGATTTGAACCAGAGCTATAGTTTGTTACTGTTGTTAGTAAGTATATTCTCGGATACCCTTGCATTCATAATAAGAGTCAAATGCCATGTGACTGTTCGAGCAGGCTCAATACTGTATCTAACGCTCCTGCGTATCTGGAAATTACGTCCCCCCTCATACTCGAGTACCGTTTTCAAGTCCTAGTTCATTGTGGTAACACAGCAACAAACAGCGTCTTGCGTCCTCCGTTAGAACAGGAGTATTTCAGCTACAAATACGAGGTGGAATTTCTTCGCAAGAGTATCACTGTGTCTGCTACTGCATAAAGAGTGTATGGACCTCGAACTAGCCCGTAAGGTCGTCTGATCTCCCGGTACATGGCTTTTTACCTGTTTCGTGTAAGGGTTTATGAAAGACTCCGTGTATGTGCCTCCCCTTCGAAAAAGTTGGTGCGAAAAGCGGCGCCACATACCAACAGCAGTAAAAGCAGCAACTCTAGACGTGCTCGTAAAAGTGTGGGACGAGTTTAACTAGCGTCCAGGTGTTTGTCACGTACGGCGATATTTAGAACGTTTGTGAAACTTTGATTCTAAATGTAACAGTAAAAAATTCCGTTGTTTTATGTGCTTGCTTGTAAAGGATACACGCGTTTCAAAGCAAATAGTTCTTTTGTTAACAAAATTTTTGTGCTCCTCCGGATAAGTTGAAACTTAACCAAGTTTCTATCGGGATTCATGTATACGATATACTCCTGAGAAATAGGATGCATCTTTTCAAAACACTCTGTGCTTTTACTGAGTACAGAATACGAATAGTCACTAACTACTAATGCCAGAAACAACAAATAACAGCTTGCTTAAATCATTGAATGGAACGACAAGAAACAACAACAAATAGTACAATAAAAGATAAACTGTGGTAAACACTTGCCAGTATTTGAAAATATGGATGTTGAAGCTTTCAAAGTGAGAACACGCAGTATTTGCCTGATTCGAGCTACCGATTGTTTCTGGAGCTCATGAAATGGCACAAAAAATATGTTAAACGCGATCGGTGCTTTCTTTCTCTGTGCTGATTTCTGCCAACCGAATAGGTGCAACCGACTCAGTCCGTTGTTGGAAACATTCGGTTTTAGTGACTCCAGTCCTTGGGAGCAACTGAATGAAAACTGTCGAACCAGTCCGGCCCATTCAGTTCTGAGCGGAAACATTCGATCTTTTTGGCAATGTTAAATCATTATTGTTGACTACTCTGTGCTATCGCGTGTCGCCTTTGACTTTGCCGTTCCGCTGTTTGCTTTTTGTTGAGTGCCAACAAGTAGCATATACTTCATTTTTTCGTCCATGTTCACAAATAAGAGCTTCCTTAACAGCGAGCCTGGTGTCTGAATCAGAATGCTGATACGCTCAGTGGCGTGAGAATGCAAGAAATTATGTGACTGGATAAAAAGTGATCCTCAAGATAAATTCACTATATACACTGTCTGTAATGACGAATAATATTATTAAAATGTATTAATCAAAGAAATTCAAACAAAATTAACGATGGCAAACATTTCTCGCAAAAATACTTCGCAACATTGATAGATATAAAATTATTGGTTTTGGTTGCAAACCAGCGGGAAGTGAGACACAGAACTCCCATAAATTTAAATAAAAGTTGTTTATTTACTTAAACATAAATTTATAATGTAGCACCGGTTACTAACCTTCTAAAATCAAACTAAAGTCCATATTATATGACAAAAGTTGCTCAGGACACAGCGAGGAGGGAAACGTAAGAAGATTTTGAACAGAGCTGTAAGGACCAAAAGCAACATAAAAACGTAGGGAGTATCAGACGAACCCGTGGTGCGGATCTGACAATGGACGAGAGCAGGCTACTGTCCACCTTATGCAGTGAGAGCTATGCCCTAACACCTGCATTATTTTGGAGCTAATTGAGGGTAAATGAGAGACTGTAAAAATGGGCTCAAATGTAAATATGGGCAGTTCTTTCCAGAGGTGTACGGAAGGTCACCCACGTCTTTAGGTTACATGTCAGAGGAGCTACTTTGCGTAGGTGGGGTCCTCATCTAAGCACCGCAATATTCCAGTTTCTCTGTTCGACGTATCTGCTGTCCTCAGCATTAATAAGAGAACCACCACCCTGGGACGCAAAGCTTCAAGCACGACACTCATCACTGGACGCCAATCAAGGATTAGTTGCCGTTATCGCTTGACAAAAGTGCTGTCAAGAAGAGGTCGTTGAGTTTTTCCGGAGCTGGAGGCTCGCTAGTTGACAGGGAGAGGAAAACCAAAGGCCTTCAGGAAAAGGAAATCCCACCTACGAAACGATCCGATTCTTCATCAGACTTGTGCGACCCTCCCATTGCCCACAGCGGTAATAACCTGGATATCAACGAAGGGGATATACCAGACTTGAGCGACGTAGCTTGCATCTTTTGTGACAAAAAGTTCTTTCAAGACACTTGCAGTAACCCGTGGCGTAAATGTATCATGTGCCAAATGTGGATGGACTTCGACCGCGCCACGGCTGAAGGAGCCATTTAAGTGTGCCATTTCTGTAAATAATTTGTGATACGATGTTCATATAAAATGCTTATATAAAAAAGCTGATCTTTGTAGACTAATCTACTATTTTGTAATGTTTCGCCCGCATTATTAAAACAATTTAAAAGATTTTTGTGACCTTTTTGGATAGGGTCTATATTTGCATCCGATTTTTCTGGTGCTATTTTACAACCTTTTTGTGAATCTTCGTTTTCGAAAAGAAGTGACTGATATTACTCATTGTTTTGCTTCATTTCACGTAATAACATATTACAGTTGCTAGTGAAGGTAAAAAAATCTAGAATTTTTCAGAAAGAAAAATGGTGATTTTAGTACAGCCGCAACAAATTATTAGTAGGCCTATGGATTTCCGGTCGTTGTAGTGGTACCATAAATCAGTAAGACTCCATAATACCGGACTCCAATTCAAGAAGTAATTCTTGTTTGTTCGTACATACCGAATTACGAATTAACAGCTTTAGAAACTTAACTGAGCGAGAGCAGACAATCCCTACTGACGCATGCGCCGAAGCCTGTCTTTCTCGTGGGCAGGTTGGTTGGTTGATTTTGGGAGGGGACCAAACATCGATGTCATTGGTCCCATAGGGTTAGGGAACGATGGGGAACGAAACGGCCGTGCCATTTCAAAGGAACCATCCCGGTATTTACTTGAAGCGATTTATGGAAATCACGGAAAACCTAAATCAGGATAGCCGGACGGGGGTTTGAACTGTCGTCCTCCCGAATGCGAGCCCATGTGCTAACCACTGCGCCTCCTCCTCACTCGGGTTTCTCGTAGGCCTCGTGTCACGGGTGTGCAGTTTGTTGATATTTTTAAAAATATCGGGAATCCGTGGTAACGATATTTGGAAAGATATCACTGGCGACGCCCTATATATGGAAAAAAAAACACTTCGGCAGCACGTTGTAAATATACTGCCAGTTTTAGAGCTATATATTTAAGTATTGATTTATTAATAGATATTCTCTACATCAACAAGCTAGAGCCTGCTTCTACCCGTTAGAGCTAACTGCAGGTAAGTGGCACAATAAGCGGTGTCCGATGGATCCGTGGTTTAGTTTCGTCACATATCAGATTTGTCTGGAACACTTCATGTCGACTTCCCTGTCTGTTTCATTTCTGCAAACACTACAGCAGCTACGTCACTGCTGTAGTGTTCAAATTGTGTGGTGAAGTTAACCGTTGCAGTTTCTGTTGGTAGCGCCGAACACCGATTACGCCAGCTTTTCCCCTCGCACGTCTACGCCCACCGCAAAGTTCAGTTTTGATATTTAGATCCTTGTTCATCAGTTTCAGCAACTGTTTTCCAAGAATGCCGATGTGAAGAAATAGCACACTAGCTGTGTTTATTTATTTATTTATTTTACGTAACTGGTGTGCTTTTTCTTCACATCGGATATCTTGTTATTCCATTCACATCGCCACCCCCAATGCACTCTGACTTCTTCTTTGTGCCTTCTATACTTACTTCACATAGTCAAAGAGAAAGACTGGGAGTGATGAAAGCTCAAGAAGTAGTAATAATCCTTCACACAGTGAAAGTACAATTATGTTTTACTACAATTTCAAAAGAATAGTTTCAAATACTTATCGCAAACTGCAAAAAAATATAGTATCATATAAAAATATCGGAACTCGATAATGCTATTTCGATATCGATGTATCGGTAAAAATATCGCTGATGCATACAGATATTTCTAAGAAAAAATATGTATATGTCTAAATCGGAATTTATCTACAGTTGTAGTGGTTTGATGAATGCACCGCGGACTTACACGTAAGCCTCTGTTACTGGAAATGTTTTACAACTTGACTACTCTGATCCAGATACGGTCACAGTGTACTTTGCAGACTGGAGACTCGCGCGTTGCGGCGAGCAGGCAGGAAGCGGCGGCGGCGCGGCCGTGTGTCACCTGCGGCCCCCTGCGACGTCAGCGCTGACGGTGCGCAGGCTGGGCGCGGCTGACAGCGGCTGACACGGGCCACGCGCGCCAGCCGGACACTGTGCAGGCCGCCACCAGCCGCCGACGCCGCCCACGCACCCAGCACTGGAAGCCGGCGGCGGCGGCGGCGCCCGAGAGCTCGTCTGCAGCCGGCAGCGGCGGACCTCTTCCAACCACTTGCTCACTTTGGCGACATCATACCGTCTCCCTCCACTGTATACTTTAGTCACCTCATCTCGTCTCTTGTGAAGCACAAGTAACAATCACATTTCTTCTGGTTCACATTTTTCTCGTCGGCCATCTAAAAATAGCAGTAGTTAACAAGAAAACGCCTTTCGCATGCTGCACAATAATTTTTTGTGATGCGAGTTACATACAGGGCGACTTAACTGCCCCTACCAACATGTTTTATGCAACCTGCAACGCCTTCAAATACCACGCTCGAGATTTCAATATTCTCTCGCTCACTGCGCACAAACTATTAGACCTACAGAAAAATGAAAAACACCTTGTTGTAGGAAATTTAATGTAGTTGTTTTTTGTACTGCAGTGACTTTTCGCTGGGATCTGTAGTTTACGAATTGTGGAAGAAACACATACAAAATATACTTTCAAAAAAAATTGTTCAAATGGCTCTGATCACTATGGAACTCAACATCTGAGATCATCAGTCCCATATAACTTAGAACTACTAAAATCTAACTAACCTTAGGACATCACACACATCCATGCTCGAGGCAGGATTCGAACCTGCGACCGTAGCGGTCGCGCGGTTCCAGACTGAAGCGCCTATAACCGCTCGGCCACACCAGCCGGCAATAGACTTTCAAACGCGTTTTTCATGAATAACTCGAAAACTGTTCACTCCAGCTAAAACGCATCCCACTATAAAATTGAACTACGTTAAGCTTCCTACGAAAAAGTCCTGATCATTTTTTTGTAGGACTAACAGTTTGTACAAAGCCAATGTGAGAATATGAAGATATTGCGGATTCTATAAAACACATCGGTAGGGGCAGCTAAACCACCCCATAGGATAGCCAGGAAGAAAATATCCAACAAGGAATAAGCACACATGTGCTTTTAGACTGTCCAGTTATGGTAAATCTGTAGATGACTAACATACACAGTAGACAGGCCACCCACTGAAAGGTACTGAAGAGCGTTTAGAAGCGGTGCACATAGTAAAGAAAGGAAGGACTCCTGAACCGCTCAGAGCACTGGAAATATCAGATCACGAGATAGATATCATAATGTGTATACTGCATAATGTACAAGCGACTTAGTGGGGCCAATGGATTACCAGTAGCACATCTGAGCAGTTTGCTTAGATAACTAGTGACAATGTTGTTTCTCCGTGTATTCTGTGAAATTTCTGGAATACCATGGAACGGTTGCAGGCTCTGTACAATCAATTGGAGCTGTGTACTTCTTTACAGAACAAATCAGTGTATGGAACGGTACCTGTTTTGACAAGCATAAGCGATCAGTGCTACTGTTATAGAACAGGCAGTACTTTGTTTTTACTCTCTATACTGCCTCCCATTCCCAAAGTCTTGACTGTATGTAGGAGTACTTTTATTTCATGACTACTTTGAGCTTTTTAAGTGTACGGGCGGTTGAATGCAACCAGCGAGATAGTGGGCGCTTGAGTCTTGAAATGCGCAGCTGTGGATAACTTTTCTCACATTTGTGTATTTTATGCTAAATGACGATTACGATTATCCTCAAACGCAGTACCCCAACCCTTAAGATGCATAATAATACTTTTTTTTTATTTATACGCACAGACACGTTTAGCCTTTTGCAACAAGTTATCTTCATTCAGTTGTCGTGGGATACTACGCGGTTTTCACATTTTGGTATTTAGATGTAAAAAAGTTCATGGAAATCCTTTATAACACAATGAAAAGGTGCTGGCAGAAAATATTAATTCATTAATCGAAAATCATGCAGTACCGGTTTCACACACGTGGAAAATCGGAGGAATGTTTCCACATTTTCCCATGGCCTCCGTAATTTCGTGACATAGAATTTCGGCTCCCATTTTCGATGTCTAGCATGCTACTTGTTATTGTAACTAATTCCGTCTTTCTCATAAACGAATGGAAACAAAAAGCTTGTAAAGTTGTCACAATTTACAGTAAGAATGACACGCCAGGCACAGAAAATGGGAGTTGAAACCCTCTGTTATAAAATTACTGAGACTACAGGAAAAATGGAGGCTTTCAACAGATTTTCCACATGAGAGAACGCTACATGATTTTCAAATAATGAATCATACTCGTTTGTTTTACTATAAGTACCTCTGCATTTTATTGTGGAATATTTCAGTAAACTGTTTAAATCTGAAAACAATAACTGGAGACGAAAAAATCGTGTAACATAATTGGACAAAAAGGCGAAACAGGCAGCCTGGATGAATAAAAAAATGGTCATGTGCAGCATACAAAAAGGCATTTTCTTGTAAGCTGCTACACTTCGGAAGTTGAAAGGTTAGAGGTGTTGTTCTTAAATAAAAACTGTGGTTTAAATGCGCGATACTGGGAGCTATGACTGTAGTTAATGAGAAAGGTTCATGGGTACAGCCCGAAAGAAAAGCTGTCACGCAATGATAAATGATGGTTCAGAACTTGTAACATATCATTGCTGGCCGTAGCTGCGGGCTCATACTCTCTGGTATTACGGACACCAGAGCTGGTTTCCGGTATTCAGACTGGCCCTTTTTTTTTTTAACCCTGAAGATTGTATGTTGGTCTTTCGGTAATTCTTATGAATGAGTTTAGGTCCGACAAACGAAGCTGAACAACTGGTGGCTTTCTCACAATGACAGGTGTTTTCCAATGACTGTTGAAAATAAAAGTATAGGAAAGTCTTTACATGAAACAGTATTTTGCTGGGGACATTATTTCTCATCTGTGGTTGATCGATTGAAAGGCTTAAATATTAAAACAACTTAGTGGGTTATCTGGGACCTAGCAAAATGGGCCGAAATTGTCGCCGCTGTAGAAAAAGGAGGGGGGCAGGTAATTTTTGATAGTATTGAGTATATCAAATCAAAATGATCCACAAAAATAATAAAAATCAACAAAGAAATTATTCAGATATGAAAAACATGCAGTTTAAATTATATGGGCATATTAAAAGAATGGAAAGAACCAGATTAACTAGGTCAGCTGTTGAATTCTGCAAAACTGCAATAAATCTCGAACTGAAACAACAAAATAATGGGTCAGGACAATAAATCATGATCTGAAGGAAGCAACAGCAACACAGTTTCATGTAACAGATTGGGAAATTTTCAGGCAGAAAATTTACGATTGAATAATTGGCCTGACGAAAATCCAATAAGCGAACTTGGTCTGGTGAGCGGAAAAGAGCTCATTCTGAGAAAATGAAAGTAATATGGGCACAATGAAAAGCTGAAACAGATACTTGAAAATGTCCCTTGCACAGTGTGTGATCCAGTGATGGTTCAAATGGCTCTGAGCACTATGGGACTCAACTGCTGAGGTCATTAGTCCCCTAGAACTTAGAACTAGTTAAACCTAACTAACCTAAGGACATCACAAACATCCATGCCCGAGGCAGGATTCGAACCTGCGACCGTAGCGGTCTTGCGGTTCCAGACTGCAGCGCCTTTAACCGCACGGCCACTTCGGCCGGCTGTGTGATCCAGTGAGGCTGAGATGTTTTCCAGTACAGAAAATTCTGGAAGAAGTCACAAGTGCATTTCCCTGCACAACTTGGAATTATGCTTAATCTTCCAATTTCCTCGCACACCTTCGACGAGCTCTTTAAAAATGCACCTGTACAGAGACAACCCTTGGAAGATTCACAGGCACCTGTGGGTAGGCAACTCCTTCGATCCCCTCAGATTCCATATGCCAGCAAAGAGGCACAGGAACAACATCGTAGCGTCACTCAGCTGAAGGTTGTCGAGGGGTTGCCTGCCCACAGGTGCCCAGGAATCGATCAAGAATTGTCTCTGTACAAGTACATTTTTGAAGTGCTCAAAACGGTTGGTGGATGGCATCGAGGACATTGCCGAACTGGGGAGGTCTCAGAGGGGCCCTTTGGTCAGTGTTTCGCCCCCTTTGATTATGCCACAGGAGGTTACGAAACAGGAGGTTTGAAAAAGCATAAACACCGTTTACTGCTTTTGATCACGTTCAGATTTCGTCGAATGGTTTCGAACGGTCCCTAGCGTTTCCACTCTGTATACCAGAGCAAAAGCTGCTGTTTCACTACAGTCCAAAGCGGTCGGATCACTTTCAATGGGATTCCAGCCACACGATATCTTTCGCGAAGGGTTGATTTTTCCAGGGATGTCAGCAGTGCCAAAGATTGCCCAGAACATCGTTCTGTTGCAGATTGCACTGCAAACTGTCGTTTTCGACCGCGAAATCTGTGTTAATGAATGCTCCAAGGAAGGAGTGGTTTTATTGGCACCCTTTATGCCACCTTCTCAGGCTTTCAGGTCTCGATTGTGAGTGGTGGTGTGTCTGAAATGGACTACTTGGTCACCCTAAGAAAACAGCGTCAATTCGTCGCTGGGCTCTTATGACCTCTTGCACAGAGGAATGAGAGAACGTGTGAAATATGGACGGCAGGGGGCGGGGGGGATGAGTGACGACACATCCAATGTGCCTGGCTTTGTAAAAAACTGTGGTGGAATCTGATGCCAATGTGACATCATTAACCCACCTTACACCTCACATGCGCTTCTGCGCTCTGGCGATAACTTCCCGTGTGTGTCGACAGAATGCTTTTTAAAACATTGCCGAACTGGAGAGTGACACCACAAGGCACCACGCTTTTGCTCCAATGCAAAGAAAGGTTGTAGGCACCTTTGAGCCAAAATTCACATTTGTGCGTCGCAATGGCTGGTAGTAAGGGGGTTTCGAAAAAGTGACCCTTTAATTCTTTGTGCATTGTATTCGTGGAAACTGGAAATGTGGAAGGTTGTGTGTCTCACCCTTTCTTTTTACTTTGAATTGTCATCCTCATTTGCTTTGGAGGAGTTACTAGGAAGCAGCTGGAGGCAATGTAACGGGTGTTCCATTTATCTGATGACCTGACAGAGGACGCAGTAGATGATGGGCAGCGAGTGCCCCGTTACCCAACGAATCAGATGCCGTGCCGCTCTTCTACTAAGGCAATAGTAAATTTAAAGTACGTGCAAAAAAATTTGTATTCACCCATTTCATGTAAGGAGATGCTGGAACTGCCTGCCACTCTTTTCCACGCATTTATGACTTCTGATCCAGAAATTCTCTTTGAGAAATTGAAGTAGTTGACTCACGGAGATTAGCCTTCAGATCCTGTAACGTATGCGCATTTATTGTGTACACTTTAACCTTCAGTGCTCCGCACAAAGATTCGCACGCAGTTACATCGATACACGGTGAATTGCACGCAAAGAAACACTGTTCATATGAGCCCTTGCCGAAACCTGTTGAAAAGAGGAGAAGCGTCCTTCTCTTCCACACAGTTCATTAAAAAACGGTTGCAAAATTTTTGAACATATTTTTCTCTGTTAACCTCTTATTCTGTCACTGTTACTTGCACAACACATTCCTGTTTTCTGAAAGTGAAGGGGTTCCTCATGAAGCACAACAGGTCTATTGGCGCTTCGTGTCCTCAGTTTTGGGAGTTAACATAACCGTATAATTGGCCGAAGCCTCTTCTGAAAAAGAGAACGAGGTAAGGATCTATCTCACCGTCAAGCTTGTTTCAAAACCCGTTCGCAAAAGCTAGCCCTCGGCAAGGGATCACCAGATTTAAGTTCTTACACTACAGTTATCTTATCGGGCTTAGCGCAAATAACCTAGCAGCTCTTTGTATGAAGGGCCTGTGAAAGACGACTAACAGACTTTTTAGAGGAACTTTCCAGGCGATATGCAATGTCACCGAGATGAGCTTCTATTGTATTGTATTGTGTGGAACTGGGGACCTAGAAACGACGGAGAGGCTTCGTCCCCGCCGTAGCCCTCAGTGGTACACATCCCCACAACAGGCTACAGCAGTCCACTCACCCCACCGCCGGTCCACACCGAACCCAGGCTTATTGTGCGGTTCGGCCACCCGTGGACCCGGGAACGGCTCACACCAGACAAGTGTAACCCCAATGTTTGTGTGGTAGAGTAATTATTGTGTGCGCGTACGTGGAGAAAGTGTTTGTTCGGCAATCTCAGACATAGTGCATAGTGTAATTGAGGCGAAATAAGGGGAACCAGGCCGCATTCGCCGCAGCAGATGGAAAACCACCTTAAAAACCATCCACAGATTGGCCGGCACTCCGGACCTCCACACTAATCCCCGGGCGGATCCGTGTCGCCCGCATCTCGTGGTCGTGCGGTAGCGTTCTCGCTTCCCACGCCCGGGTTCCCGGGTTCGATTCCCGGCGGGGTCAGGGATTTTCTCTGCCTCGTGATGGCTGGGTGTTGTGTGATGTCCTTAGGTTAGTTAGGTTTAAGTAGTTCTAAGTTCTAGGGGACTGATGACCATAGATGTTAAGTCCCATAGTGCTCAGAGCCATTTGAACCATTTTTGATCCGTGTCGGCTAACCGATCGGGCGAAATGAGCTTACGTGAACACAGGCGTCGTCGTTCACGCTGCTTGTAATGAACACTTACCGTTTCACGGAATTTATTCACTAATACGTTAATTTCATAACGACGCGGAATTCGAACACTTGGAAACTTCTGTCGAATCTTTTGTCAATACAAGCGAACTGTGTATGCACATAGGAATTTTAAGTAAACACTCGTTGTGCATTGGGATAATTCTGTCTTGTTATTATTTCGTTTGCAGACTTCACTGCTCGAATGACACTGGCCGACGACATTAAGAGGCAGACGTGGGAGGCATTCGACCTGCCTTTCCGGTTCCGGCGGCAGGCAAACACAACCACGTGCGTGGGGTCGCCAGATAAACGGAACACCCACGAGTTTGCGGTGTATGTTTTCGGATCTAATGGTCGCATCTGCGAGTCTTACTGAAAGTTGTGACCGGGAATTGTTAGTGAAATAAGAGTAGCGACAATATTAATCCTTTCTCGTAGGTCAAAGCCAGACTTTTGATGTTTTCGTGGTCTACGAACGGCGTTCAATAAATAATGCAACACGCTTTTTTCTTGGCGAATTTCGGTTGAAAAAACGCAGAATTTGTCGTACGACGTCTTTTTTTAACGCCAGATGGCGCAATTCTCTGTCATTGCATGTACACGTTCAAAAAATTCAGAAGTGGTGATTTTGACGTGAAAAACCATGAGAGCGGGAAACCACCGAAAAAGTTCCAAGACAACGAATTGCAGGCCTTACTGTATGATGATGATACTCAAGCTCAACGGGAACTCGCGGAACCATAGGATGTGACGCAGAAACGCATTTCTCTTCGGTTGGAAGCTATGGGAAAGATGCCACGCCACATGGTAACGGGTACTTTGTTGTCTCAGCAAAGCTGCACCAATTCTTATGTCATATGTTTGTTGCGCGTTTCTGTCGGCCTTGGCATTAAAATACCTCTGATTGCTTTTCCCCATTTTCTATAGTAACGAAATATTTCAAAACAACGTAAATTTTACGAATAAAAATTACTCGTCTTTTAAAAAACGTTTAAAAACCAAAAATTTTAGTATTGCTGCTATGGGTAATTGACATTTCGGTTTTTTAACCGGTTATTAGTAAAAAGATAAAGAAATACCTGTAATAACGAGACCAAACAAGCATCGAAAAATATTGGTTGTTCAGAATTAATGTAACGGTAGTGGTTTCAACGTGTTGGTTTTTCCAATCGCTGATATGACGTCTTTAGGATCTCAGCTCGAACACGAAAGAAATGTAGATACCCCTCGCGACCTCTTGGGGCACATTTTGGAAACCGAGAGTGAACCGAACCGTATACTGGTGTTGTCACCGACGCAGCAGAGGCAAAAAACCAGCGACGAGGCAGCCCGGGCGGGCGCGGCCTGTGTGCAGATAGCGGGGCCAGCTATAGATAGATAGCCGGCGTTCGCGTGAGCAGAAGCACGCGTGCCGACATGCGTCCGTGCGTGCGCGTGGGCGGCCGGCCGGCCGACCGGCGGCTGCGTGAGACGTCGCAGCTGACGCCGCCGCCGCCGCCGACGCCGACGCCGACGCCGACGCCGCCCGTCTCCGGCGTCGCGCTGTCCCGAGACCCGGCGCGCACCAGCGATTCCGCGCCACTGACTTCCGCCCCATTAGCGGAATGTGGCAGCACGCAGGCCGCTACGATAAACTCCCCTGCCGCACGCCACCCTCCGAGCATACAAATAAATAATTTAACGACGGTTCCGAGTCCACAGGACATACAGCGCGCGCTGAACACGGATAAAAAGAGAATCTAAATCTGCTCTTCCCTAGCATATGTTTGTACCTGCGTGTACGCAGACCCTGTGATGATTGATCAGAAACTAAACGCTCTTTTCAGAGTACTTTTATTAGACGATATTGGACTAAGGCATCTACGGATCAAGCAAACGAGTCATTTAAAAGTCGCTCACAGGCCGAACTGGCGCTGCCCATGTAGTGGTAGGTAGCAGTGGCAGGGGCAACGGACTACCAAGTGGCAATTTACGTTGACACAAGCGAGCGCTGATACAACGTATGCTGTAGTCTCAGCCTCCGAACGGCTAACGACATGAATACGAGTACTAACATACACATTTTCGGCCGCTCCGCTTCTCATAACACGAGCAGGTGCGCGTCGTCGTCAAAGCCTCAGAAACAAAAGGTGAACGAAACCAAAATTAGCGTAAGGAGAGGTATGCGTCTAGTGTTCAACCGATTGGAAAGCGAAATTCTGTCTTATATGTGTTTAACATTATGTCAGTCGATGGGGCGATCTGCTAGTTACAGTACTAGCCATTAAAATTGCTGCACCACGAAGATGACCTGCTACAGACGCGAAATTTAATCATCAGGAAGAAGATGCTGTAATATGCCAATAATTAGCGTTTCAGAGAGTTCACACAAGGTTGGCGCCGGTGGCGACACCTACAACGTGCATAAACAAACTGCAGTTGACCGGCGTTGCCTGGTGAAACGTTGTTGTGATGCCTCGTGTAAGGAGGAGAAATGCGTACCATCACGTTTATGACTTTGATAAAGGTCGGATTCTAGCCTATCGCGATTGCAGTTTATCGTATCGCGACATTGCTGCTCGCGTTGGTCGAGATCAAATAACTGTTAGCAGAATATGAAATCGGTGGGTTCAGAAGGGTAATACGGAACGCCGTGCTGGAACCCAAAGGCCTCGTGTCACTAGCAGTCGAGATGACAGGCATCTTATCCGCATGGGTGTAGCGGATCGTGCAGCCACGTCTCGATCCCTGAGTCAACAGATGGGGACTTTTGCAAGACAACAACCATCTGCTCAAACAGTTTGACGACGTTTCCAGCAGCAAGCACTATCCGCTCGGAGACCATGGCTGCGGTTACCCTACGCTGCATCACAGACAGGAGCGCCTGCGATGGTGTACTCAACGACGAACCTGGGTGCATGAATAGCAAAACGTCATTTTTTCGGATGAATCCAGGTTATGTTTACAGCATCATGATGGTCGCATCAGTGTTTGGCGACATCGCGGTGAACGCACATTGGAAGCGTGTATTCGTCATCGCCATACTGGCGTATCACCCTACATGATGGTATGGGGTGCCATTGGTTACACCTCTCGTTCACCTCTCGTTCGCATTGGCGGCACTTTGAACAGTGGATGTTACATTTCAGATGCGTTACGGTTCGTGGCTCTACCCTTCATTCGATCCCTGCTGAACCCTACATTTCAGCAGGATAATGCACGACCGCGTGTTACAGGTCCTCTACGGGCCTTTCTGGATACAGAAAATGTTCGATTGAGCCCTGGCCAGCATATTCTCCATGTCTCTCACCAACTGGTCAATGGTGGCCGAGCAACTGCCTCGTCACATTACGCCAGTCACTACTCCTGATGAACTGTGGTACCTTGTTGAAGCTGCATGGGCAGCTGTACCTGTACACGCCATCCAAGCTGTGTTTGACTCAAAGCCCAGGCGTATCAAGGCCGTTATTACGGCCAGAGGTGGTTGTTCTAGGTACTGATTTCTCAGGATCTATGCACCCAAACTGCGTGAAAATGTAATCACATGTCAGTTCTAGTATAATATATTTGTACAATGAATACCCGTTTATCATTTGCATTTCTTCTTGTTGTAGCAATATTAATGGCCAGTAGTGTATGTTATTCGTGAACAATCTAGTCTGCCGAGATCGTTAGCAATTCGTTTTCCTACTGTGATTGGTTTCGACAGATCTGCTCTCTCGTGTAACTTTGTGGTGTAAAAATTATTTATATCTAATAGTGTTACATGATCCGATGATGTCAGCATAAATCCTTCGAAACCGGTTATAGTAATTAAAAGTATTGCTAGTGATGTTGGCAAACCTGATTCTTCAAGAATAATGTAAAATTCTATATACCGATTTGACAGATAATCCTAAAAGTTCTCACGTTACATTAAATAAATGAACGGATCGAAGTCATGTGTCCAGAAACTCTGTATCCATAATGGAACTGTAATAGAGAATGGCACAGAAAAGGTCGAAATACTAAACTTCTTTTCCCAAAACTATTTCACAGAGGAAGATCGCACTGCACTTTCTCCTATAGTCACTGCACGAATGTCAAAATGACATCTGTCGAAATAAGTGATCGAGGGTTAGAAAAGCAACTGAAATCGCTGCTGCTTGACGTGACTGGATACCAATTCGACTCTACACTGTCTGAAAGGACTCTGTTAGCAGCAGTGTATCGTAAGTCTCTAGAGGAGCAAAGCGTTCTTAATGACTGGAATAAAGCACGAGTCATTCCCGGTTTCATGGAGGGTCGTCGACCACACTCACAAAACTATAGGCCTATATACCTGACGTCGGTCTGTTGTAGAGTTTTGGAACATGTCTTATGCTCGCGGATTATCAAGTTACTGGAATACGAGAGTCTCGTCTGTAGGGATCAACATGGAATCCAGCTCGCTCTGTTCATCCACGAGACCCAGAAAGTAGGCCGGCCGATTCGGCCGAGCGGTTCTTGGCGCTACAGTCTGGAACCGCGCGACCGCTACGGTCGCAGGTTCGAATCCTGCCTCGGGCATGGATGTGTGTGATGTCCTTAGGTTAGTTAGGTTTAAGTAGTTCTAAGTTCTAGGGGACTGATGACCTCAGATGTTGAGTCCCATAGTGCTCAGAGCCATTTGAACCCAGAAAGTAGCAGATACTGGCACTTAGGTAGAGGCCGCGTTCCTTAACTTCTGGAAGGCTTTTCGATACAGTTACTTTCATAAAATATTTAGGCGCTTGCGTACGGAGAGATATGAAACGGAACGAACTCATAAAATTAATCACGTGTAAGGCAGATGCCAGACTGAGATTCATTGCAACAATCCTCAGGAAATGGAGTCCATCAACAAAGGAAGTACCTTACAAAACACTCTTTCCACCAATTCTTGAATACTGCTCGTCAGTCTCGGATCAGTACCAGTTAGGGTTGACAGGGGAAAAGAGAAGAGCATCACGTTTCTTTACAGATTCTTTGACTAAGCGCGAAACCGTCACTGGAATACGAGAGTCTCGTCTGTGGGGATCAACATGGAATCCAGCTCGCTCTGTTCATTCTCAGCCAACTTAGGGCAGAGGTTACAAGTAAGGGGTTGTGCTTCACAGTATGGTCTACTGTTAAAAGTTCTGATAGCGTGCGTTCCTAGAAGAAGCAGCCAACATACAGCGTGAGTCACCAACTGTTGCCACCAACTCCGAAAGTATGATAGGAGCTGAAATGTTTGTGGGACAAAGGTTGCATGGGACAACAGGGGCCATAATATGACGTTGGGTTTTTTGTTGCTAGGTGGAGTCGCTTCAGAGATTTGAAGGTCAAATTTGATTTTTTAAATGGGATGCTATAGTTTGGTTCTTATTTTCTGATAGCGGCTATCCAGACGAATACAAGGATGTGTAACAGTAAGGACTTTGAAGGTCAACGAAGGTCACAAAGGTGTTATGAACGTCCATTTACAGGTGTTAGAACTGATGACCATTGGTATCAATGCAGTGCTGCAATGTTCTTACCATTGATTGAGTCGTACTCCTAATCACATCGGCACTTATCGAAGCACATGCTCTGACAATTCTCTCTCGAATATCTTCAGGTGTTGTTGTAACGTCTTTATAAACAATGTCTTTTACGAATACCTTAGAACAAAAAGTCCAGACGCGTCAAGTCTGGCGAACGAGCCGGCCACGACCCATCTCCTCCGTGTCCAATCCAATGATTTGGGAATTGTCTCTGCAACTCATTCCTAGCCATCAGCAAAAAATGTGCCGGACACCCATCGCATTGATACCACATTCTGTTCTTTGTTCCTAAAGGTATTTCTTCCAATAACAGACCTAATGTTTCTTGCAGGAATGTGGTGTACTTCTTACCATTAAGATTTCCTTCGATGAAATAGGGGCCTATAATCCTGTCCTCCAGACTTCCTCACCATAACTTCACCGGCCACGTTTTCTGGTGTGGAACTTGCGGCAGCCAACATGGATTTTCAGTTGCCCAATGATGCATGTTACGCAAATAAACATTTCCATGGTTCGTGAATGTAGCCTCGTCAGTAAATAAAATCAAACTAATAAATGTGTTATCCCTCTGAATCTGAAGTTGAGCCCATCGGCAGAATTCAATGCTACGCATAGAATCCGTACCAGTTAATTCTTCTTACTATCAGAGACTGATATGGTAAGGATGATATTTATGGCGATGTAGAACTTGAACAACAATACTCTAGCTCATGCCAGATTCCCTTGCGACTTGACGCGAAGTAACACAAGGATTTCGAATCACAGTGGAAAGAGTACCAATTTCCGTTTTCTCGTTACTAACTTTCCTTTCCCGGAAATGTTTCCGATGCGTTAAAATTCAGTTCTCTATTTATCATACACATACTTAAATGTACGACGTGTTAGGTGAGTGAGCTGAGGATATCTTTCAGCGTATGTCTCTAGCTCCCACTGAATTCCGTTGACATTCTCCGTAAATGAGAAGCATATCGACTTGTTCTTCGAAGGAATACATCATTCATATTCACTTGATTCGACGATACTAGTCTTACAGTTCCTATTAGTGTTGTATTGAGAAACCGTCGAATGGTGTTTACGTGCCAATGGGATGTTAGGTTTATACGCCGTATTCAACGAATATTTACTATTTGTACGATATACGAGAGAAAGCATGTGTTTCGATAAGTGCCGATGTGATAAGGAATACCACTCAATCCATGATAAGAACATTGTAGTACTGCATTGATACCAATGGTCATCACTTCGAACACCTTCTGTAAATGGACGTTCATGCCACCTTTTTAACCTACGTTGACCATCAAAGACCTTGTTGTTACACATCATTGGCTTCGTCTCGATAGCCTCTGTCAGAAAATAAGCGCCAAACTATAGCATCCCATTAAAAAAAAAAGTTGACCTTCGTATCTCTGACGCGATCCCAACTAGCAACAAAAACCAATGTCATATTATGGCCCCTGTTGTCCTATGTCACATTTGTCCCACAAACTTTTTAGCTCCTATCATACTTTCAGAGTTATTCTAGATGGCAATAGTTAGTGACTCATCCTGTATTGTCTCGTACTACATATATCTCCCGAAGAGACGATGAAGATAAAATTAGAGAGATTCGTGCCCGCACGGAGGCTTACCGGCAACCGTTCTTACCGCGAACCATAGGCAAAATGTACAGTTACACTGGTATACAAAGTACCCTCTACTACAACCCGCCCGGTTGGCCGTGCGGTCTAACGCACGGCTTTCCGGGTAGGAAGGAGCGCCTGGTCCCCGGCACGAATCCGCCCGGCGAATTTGTGTCGAAGTCCGGTGAACCGGCCAGTCTGTAGATGGTTTTTAGGTGGTTTTCCACCTGCCTCAGAGAATGGGGGCTGGTTCTGTGGTGTCACCGCTAGACACCACACTTGCTAGGTGGTAACTTAAATCGGCCGCGGTCCTGTAGTACATGTCGGACCCGCGTGTCGCCACTGTGTATTCGCAAACGTAGCGCCACCACAGGGCAGGTCACAAGACACGGACTTGACCTCGCCCCAGTTGTACGGACGACATAGCTTGCGACTAGACCTACCAAGTATTCCTCTCATTTGCCGAGAGACAGATTAAATAGCCTTCAGCTAGTCCATCGCTACTACCTAGCAAGGCGCCATGTGTATCATTGCTAATTGCTTACTACTATGCAAGAGATGTATTTCAACAAGAACAAGACTACATTAAAGTTAAGTATATTAAAATCTCTCTTCTTTTCTTTATAGTTTTTCATCCAGTCTCCTGTTTCAGAATTTACGCCCGTCTGCGTTAGTTTCGCGTGCTTCTAGCAACTCATTGTGTCGAGACTTTAGGGAATCGACACAACAATATTTTGGCGACGAGGATGGGATGCCGCGCCCACGTTGCAGTCTTTGTGTTCTATTTGCTCTAATTTGCTTGTGTCATGGCTTCGCCGCATTCTCCAGATGTACTGTCCGAATTTTTTCGCTTGCAGAATCAGCAGACGCAGGCGTTATTGGAAGCCCTTGGACAGCTCGTCCAGGGTCAACGTGCGCTGCAAACCGATGCGACACCCGCCGCTTCATCGCTACCGCAGCCACACAACGCTGTCGCACCGCCATTTAGGCCCTTTGAGGCCACAACCGAAAGCTGGACTGAGTGGGCCGATCAGTTCCGGTTCCACCTCACAGCTTATGGAATTCAAGGTAAAGAGCGGCAGCCGTTTTTGCTTTCTTGTGTCGGTGTGTCTACCTACCGTGTGATAGTGAAATTGTTTCCCCGACGCGACGTAGCAACTCTGACCTACGAAGAAATTTTGTCTGCTTTGGATGCCTATTTCAAAGAAACAGTAAATGTAGTTGCAAAACGGTATACGTTTTTTCGTACAAAACGTACGGCCGGTCAGACTAATAGGGAGTGGGTAGCAACTTTGCAAGGACTTACTAGAGACTGCGCGTTTGCCTGTGAATGTGGCCTCCCATATTCAGATACTATGGTGCGTGATGCAATTGCACAGAACGTTTCTGATGTTCGCATAAGGGAACAGATTTTGAAGCTAGTTAATCCCTCCCTTCAACAAGTGATAGACATATTGGACAGGCAAGACACACTTGACTTTGCTCAGGCATCATTTGAAACTTCGCCAGCAGTGTGTCACATTAATCGGCCCGCCCGGCCCGCTGCACGGGACGCTAAGCGGCCCTCGCGCCCGACTTCGCTGCGGCCGCCTAGCTTGCAACCACGTGCGCCGCGTAAGCAAGCAAATGCCGTGAAATCTTGCCCGCGGTGTGCCACTAGACATTCGCGTGAAAATTGCCCGTCACGCCAAGCTATTTGCTTTTACTGTCACAAGAAAGGACATGTACAAAGTGTTTGCCAGAAAAAGTTAAGATCAGACAATCACACAAATTCCAGGCCCTTTGCTTCGCGCCGGAATCGAACCCAGGACAATCAGGCTCGTGGACCTTCGCCCATGGACATTCATGTAGTTCATGCCCACCCGTCCAGTGACACTTTAGCTAACGGTGACTGTGTTCGTCCCACCCAAAGTGTGCGTCGACGTCGCCGGAAATCCCGTAAAGTCGCAAGTGCTTCTGTACCTGTCTCCGTTCAAATTGCACGTGACAGTCGCTCTTGTCGTCAACAAGACAATAAACTTTTTGTGGACTTAGACTTTGCAGGAAAAGTGATCCCATTCCAGCTCGATACCGGAGCTGCAGTTTCCTTGCTCAATCACGACACGTACAAACAACTGGGCGCCCCGCCATTGCGTGCCGCAAATGTTACGTTAACTAGTTACTCAGGACAGCATATACCTGTGTTAGGACAGTGCAGCCTTATTGCAACATACAAGGGACAGACAAAACTTGTGTCATTTTACGTTCTTCGTTCTTCTAGTGCAGTGAACTTGTTTGGATTAGATTTGTTTCAATTGTTTAATTTGTCTATTGTCAATCGGGTCCTATCAGTGAATCAGACTGTGCCTTCTGCCAGTGTTTCTAGTCTTTGTGAAGAATTTGCAGACATTTTTGCACCGGGCCTTGGTTGCGCTAAGAACTATGAAGCGCATTTGGAACTGAAAGACAACGCGCAACCGAAATTTTTCAGAGCGCGCAATGTTCCCCACGCATTGCGTGATGAGGTCGCAAGAACATTGCACGATTTAGAATCTCAAGGTGTAATTGAACGTGTGCAGGCTTCTCTCTGGGCCTCACCCTTAGTAATTTTGCCAAAACCTTCCGGAAAATTGAGACTTTGCGTGGACTTCAAGGCAACTGTGAATCCCCAACTAGTGACTGCTACTTTTCCTTTGCCCCGCCCGGAAGATCTTTTTGACAAACTGTGCCCGGGAAAATATTTTTCAAAATTGGACCTAGCAGATGCGTACTTGCAAATACCTGTGGACGAAGAATCCCAGCGCGTCTTAGTGGTTAACACGCATCTTGGCTTGTATCGCTTCAAAAGACTGCCATTCGGGTGTGCATCCGCCCCTGCTTTGTTTCAGCAATATTTACAAACTATTTGTGCGTCGGTCCCTACTGCTGCGAACTATCTGGACGATATTGTGATCTCAGGAAAGACGGAAGCCGAACATTTGCAGAATCTCCGAACATTATTTCAGGTCTTGCGTCAGAATGGTCTTCGCTTGAGGAAGGACAAATGTGTGTTTTTTGCTCGTGACTTACCGTACCTGGGCCATGTCCTTAACGCCCAAGGTATACATCCGAGTCCAGAGCACCTTCGTGCCATTCAGGACTTGCCGTCACCGCAGAACTTAAAACAGCTACAGAGTGTGCTGGGTAAGGTAAATTCTTATCATCGATTTGTGCGCAATGCTTCTTCCATTTCAGCTCCGCTTCATCGCTTACGCCGTAAAGGTGTTCCGTTCGTCTGGACGACGGAATGCGAACGCGCCTTTCGCCAGTTGACATCGGCGTCACTTTCCAATACTTGCCTTACGCCATTCGATCCCCGAAAACCCCTTTTGTTGATGGTAGATGCCTCGGATTTCGGGATCGGTGCGGTGCTTGCGCACAAGGATGGTTCGCATGATCGCCCTATTGCCTTTGCGTCCAAATTGCTCTCATCTGCGCAAAGAAATTATTCACAAATAGAGAAGGAAGCTTTGGCTCTTGTGTTTGGTGTAACAAAGTTCCATGACTTCTTGTATGGTCGTCACTTTACCATCATCACGGACCACAAGCCTTTGACATCGCTTTTTCATCCGAACAAGCCTGTACCTCCACGTACAGCGCAGAAATTCATTCGCTGGTCACTTTTTCTCTCGCAGTACCGCTACGATATCTTGTATCGGTCCACTGCTAAACACGGCAACGCTGATGCGTTGTCCCGTTTGCCTGTTGCTGAGGATAAAGCATTCGATTCTTCCGAACTTGCTTGCATGTTCATTGATTCGGAAGCCGATGACGTGGTCGCATCGTTTCCGATTGATTTTCGTCGTGTAGCTACTGCCACAGCTGCTGACCCTGTCCTTGCTCCCGTTTTGCGTTTTGTTGCTACGCAATGGCCCTTGTCAAAGTCACGGATCGAGGATCCTTTGGTTCGCCGTTTTTTTGCTCACAAGGAGAGACTTTTTGTACGACGTGGTGTTTTGTTGTTGCGTTCCGATAATGATCAATCCCGAGTCGTGGTCCCACGTTCGTTACAGTCCTCTGTCTTAAAGCTTCTTCACCAAGGACATTGGGGTATAGTGCGTACGAAACAACTTGCTCGTCAGCACTGTACTTGGTTCGGAATCGATGCTGCGATTACGAATATGTGCTCCTCTTGCGTGGCGTGTGCTGAACAACAATCCGCACCGCCGCGGAAATTCTTTGCATGGCCGAAAGCCACTTCCCCTTGGCAACGCTTGCACATCGATTTTGCTGGTCCATTCTGGAATGCTCGATGGTTGGTTGTGGTCGATGCTTTCAGTAATTTTCCTTTTGTTGTCCGGATGTCTTCCACGACGTCTTCTGCCACCATCCAAGCCTTGTCTGCTATCTTTTGCATTGAAGGTCTTCCGCAGACTATTGTTTCCGACAATGGCCCACAATTCATGTCCGCAGAATTTCAGTCGTTCTGCAAGGCCAATGGTATTCAACATCTGACATCCGCGCCGTTTTCGCCTCAGTCAAACGGTGCCGCTGAACGATTGGTCCGGACTTTCAAGTCGCAGATGTTGAAGTTGAAAGAGTCGCATTCTCGGGAGGACGCTTTGTTGCTCTTTTTGTCCTCATATCGCTCTCAGCCCCGCGATGGTCGCTCGCCGGCTGAGTTGCTCCATGGTCGTCCTCATCGAACTCTGATGTCTTTGCTGCATCCGCCACATCAGGTTCCTGTGCAGCGGCAGACTCCTGCTTTTGCTCCTGGCGACGTTGTCTATTATCGCAACTATCGCGGTTCACAGCGTTGGCTCGCAGGGCGCATTCTTCGCTGCCTCGGCCGCGCGATGTATTTGGTTTTGGGGGCCTCTGGTGAGGTGCGTCGGCATCTCAATCAGCTGCGCCTCTGTCGTCGCCTGGGTTCTGCCGCTCCCCGTCTGCTTTCAGCGGCGGAGCCGTCAGGTCAGCGCCCTGGGGACCCATCTACTGGCTCGCCTCATCCCCAGGTGTTCCCGACGCTGCCTTCCATTTTGCCTCATGGCGTCGCGCCGCCGCAGCCGCCGCCGGCGCCGCCTGCAGCGGACGCTTCGCTGCAGCCGCCTCGCGCCTCCCTGGGTCACGCGCCGCCGCTTGCTTCCCGTGACCAGCCGTCCTCCGCCATGGACCTCTTGCCCGCTCCGGACCAGATGTCGTCTTCGCCCGTCGGGTGCTCCGACCACATGGAGGTCGACCCTTCTGTTTCATTACGGGCGCATACACCTCATGTTGACGTGCACCCTGGACTAGGTTTGCAGGCGTTTCCTAGCTCCCCTCGGACCGAATGGCCGGGTGCGGGTGGCACGGCCTCGCCTGTTGTTAGGCTCCCCACCTCATCGCATACGTCAACATGGGGTCCTCCCCACGGCGGGCGGAAGCCTTATCTCACGACCGTTCGCCGATTTGCGGGGGAGGAATGTGGTGTCACCGCTAGACACCACACTTGCTAGGTGGTAACTTAAATCGGCCGCGGTCCTGTAGTACATGTCGGACCCGCGTGTCGCCACTGTGTATTCGCAAACGTAGCGCCACCACAGGGCAGGTCACAAGACACGGACTTGACCTCGCCCCAGTTGTACGGACGACATAGCTTGCGACTAGACCTACCAAGTATTCCTCTCATTTGCCGAGAGACAGATTAAATAGCCTTCAGCTAGTCCATCGCTACTACCTAGCAAGGCGCCATGTGTATCATTGCTAATTGCTTACTACTATGCAAGAGATGTATTTCAACAAGAACAAGACTACATTAAAGTTAAGTATATTAAAATCTCTCTTCTTTTCTTTATAGTTTTTCATCCAGTCTCCTGTTTCAGAATTTACGCCCGTCTGCGTTAGTTTCGCGTGCTTCTAGCAACTCATTGTGTCGAGACTTTAGGGAATCGACACAACAGGTTCCCCTTATTCCGCCTCAGTTACACTATGTCGGCGATTGCTGCGCAAACAAGTTCTCCACGTACGCGTACACCACCATTACCCTACCACGCAAACATAGGGGTTACACTCATCTGGTGTAAGACGTTCCATGGGGGGTCCACCGGGGGCCGAACCGCACACTGACCCTGGGTTCGGTGTGGGGCGGCGGAGGGGTGAAGTGGACTGCGGTAGTCGTCGTGGGGTTGTGGACCACTGCGGAACCTCTCCGTCGTTTCTAGGTCCCCAGTTAACATACAATACATACAATACAACACCCTCTACTACACACAGGAAGGTGGCTGGCTGAGTAGAGATGTAGACGCAGAGTCAGTAGAGAGGTGGTCTCCAGAAGTATAGGACGCAGGACGTAGCGTCGTTGAGTTGGTGTCTCCACAGGTAGCTAAAGTCAGACACCCGGCACACGAGAATCAAAATTTCATCCTGATTCGAATTTGCTTAGCTCCGGCTTAATGCAGTTGCAATCACACAGAACACTGTTATGACTAGGACTGACACTTGCAACGTACTGAGAGTGTTGCACAGCTGCGGTTCGTGGTCACATACAACAGTGTTACCTAGAGGCTTGGCTAGCATCTGGATGTATGTTCACGCATTCATTTCTCGCCATGTTTCCATATTATTGTACACTCCGTATACTTTTATGTCTGAAGAGTCTGTTAAGAACGACTTACTGTTAATTGTTTGCTAGGAGCTGGTCTAATCTTCCGTGCGCTCGTATTTTGTTCGTTAGTCGGCAGTGTGGCACTATGTGAAACGCCTTCCGGAAACCAAGGAACAGGACATCAACTCCGCCAGCGTCTACTGGTTTGGGGCTCTCGTGAAAGGACAGTACGGTTTTTTCCTACTATTTGGGCCTTGACTGCATGTGTGTCCGAAGTCAGTCTAACTTCGGTGCCTGTGAGATTCGATGAGAAAGGGAACATGTGTGGGTTGGTAACTTCTGCATACCGTACTGATAACATAAATTAGGTCAGTATGAATGATAAAACTCTCGTTAGTATTTATGATTGATTGTCGAACGTGCCGCATTACTAAATGGAGAAACCTGCAGAGTTGTATTTACCGTACGTAACGTCCAGAACGCAACAGGCATCATCCTAAAGGCTTGGCTAGCATCTGAATACATGTTCACGCATTCATTTCTCGCCATGTTTCCATATTATTGTACACTCCGTATACTTTTATGTCTGAAGAGTCTCAGCCTTCAAGGTCCGGGCAATCACAGAGGGTGGGCTTATTGGTAGTTGGGAGCTCCAATGTTAGGCGCGTAATGGGGCCCCTTAGGGGCATGGCGGCTAAGGAGGGGAAGAAATCCAGTGTACACTCCGTGTGCATTCCGGGTGGAGTCATTCCTGATGTGGAAAGGGTCCTTCCGGATGCCATGAAGAGCACAGGGTGCAGCCAGCTGCAGGTGGTGGCACATGTCGGCACTAATGACGTGTGTCGCTTTGGATCTGAGGAAATTCTCTCTGGATTCCAGCGGCTATCTGATTTGGTGAAGGCTCCCGGTCTTGCTTGCGAGATGAAGGCAGAGCTCACCATCTGCAGCATCGTTGACAGAACCGACTGCGGACCTTTGGTGCAGAGCCGGGTGGAGGGTCTGAATCAGAGGCTCAGACGGTTTTGCGACCGTGTTGGCTGCAGATTCCTTGACTTGCGCTATAGGGTGGTGGGGTTTCGGGTTCCGCTGAATAGGTCAGGAGTTCACTCAGCTTGCGGCTACACGGGTAGCGGAGGCTGTGTGGCGTGGACTGGGCGGTTTTTTAGGTTAGAAGGCCTCGGGAAAGTACGGGGTGGGCTGCAATCTCAAAGGGTACATGGCAAATACAGGACGTGCTTGGGTCAAGGAACAGTCGGAATTGTAGTTGTAAATTGTTGTAGTTGTGCTGGGAAAGTCCCTGAGCTTCAAGCGCTAATAGAAAGCACAGAAGCTGAAATCGTTATAGGTACAGAAAGTTGGCTAAAGCCTGAAATAAGTTCTGCATAAATTTTTACGAAGTCTCAGACGGTGTTCAGGAAAGAGTAGGCAGAATTGGTGGTGGAGTGTTTGTGTCTGTCAGTAGTGGTTTATCTTGTAGTGAAGTCGAAGTAGATACTCCGTGCGAATTGGTATGGGTGGAGATTATACTTAACAGCCGAACTAAGTTAATAATTGGCTCCTTCTACCGACCCCCAGTCTCCGATGATATAGTTGCGGAACAGTTCAGAGAAAATTTGAGTCTCGTAACAAATAAATACCCCACTCATACGGTTATAGTTGGTGGGGACTTCAACCTTCCCTCGATATGTTGGCAAAAATACTTGTTCAAAACCGGTGTTAGGCAGAAAACATCTTCCGAGATTGTCCTAAATGCTTTCTCCGAAAATTATTTCGAGCAGTTAGTCCACGAACCCACGCGAATTGTAAATGGTTGCGAAAACACACTTGACCTCTTAGCCACAAACAATCCAGAGCTGATAGAGAGCATCATGACTGATACAGGGATTAGTGATCACAAGGTGGTTGTAGCTAGGCTCAATACCGTTTCTTCCAAATCCACCAGAAACAAACGCAAAATAATTTTATTTAAAAAAGCGGATAAAGTGTCACTAGAAGCCTTCCTAAGAGACAATCTCCATTCCTTCCGAACTGACTATGCAAATGTAGACGAGATGTGGTTCAAATTCAAAAATATAGTAGCAACAGCAATTGAGAGATTCATACCTCATAAATTGGTAAGAGGTGGAACTGATCCCCCGTGGTACACAAAACAGGTCCGAACGCTGTTGCAGAGGCAACGGGAAAAGCATGCAAAGTTCAGAAGAACGCGAAATCCCGAAGATTGGCTAAAATTTACAGACGCGCGAAATTTGGCAAGGACTTCAATGCGAGATGCCTTTAATAGGTTCCACAACGAAACATTGTCTCGAAATTTGGTAGAAAATCCGAAGAAATTCTCGTCGTATGTAAAGTACACAAGCGGCAAGACGCAGTCAATACCTTCGCTGCGCAGTGCCAATGGTACTGTTACCGACGACTGTGCCGCTAAAGCGGAGTTATTGAACGCAGTTTTCCGAAATTCCTTCACCAGGGAAGATGATGGAATATTCCAGAATTTGAAACACGAACAGCTGCTAGCATGAGTTTCTTAGAAGTAGATACCTTATGGGTTGCGAAGCAACTCAAACCGCTTGATACTGGCAAGTCTTCAGGTCCAGATTGTATACCGATTAGGTTCCTTTCAGATTACGCTGATACAATAGCTCCCTACTTAGCACTCACATACAACCGCTCGCTCACCGATAGATCTGTACCTACAGACTGGAAAATTGCGAAGGTCGCACCAGTGTTTAAGAAGGGTAGTAGGAGTAATCCATCTAGCTACAGACCTATATCATTGACGTCGGTTTGCAGTAGGGTTTTGGAGCATATACTGTATTCAAACATTATGAATCACCTCGAAGGGAACGATCTATTGATACGTAATCAGCATGGTTTCAGAAAACATCGTTCTTGTGCAACGTAGCTAGCTCTTTATTCGCACGAAGTAATGGCCGCTATCAACAGGGGATCTCAAGTTGATTCCGTATTTCTCGATTTCCGGAAAGCTTTTGACACCGTTCCTCACAAGCGACTTCTAATGAAGCTGCGGGCCTATGGGGTATCGTCTCAGTTGTGCGACTGGATTCGTGATTTCCTGTCAGGAAGGTCGCAGTTCGTAGTAATAGACGGCAAATCATCGAGTAAAACCGAAGTGATATCAGGTGTTCCCCAGGGAAGCGTCCTGGGACCTCTGCTGTTCCTGATCTATATAAATGACCTGGGTGACAATCTGAGCAGTTCTCTTAGGTTGTTCGCAGATGATGCTGTAATTTACCGTCTAGTAAGGTCATCCGAAGACCAGTATCAGTTTCAAAGCGATTTAGAGAAGATTGCTGTATGGTGTGGCAGGTGGCAGTTGACGCTAAATAACGAAAAGTGTGAGGTGATCCACTTGAGTTCCAAAAGAAATCCGTTGGAATTCGATTACTCGATAAATAGTACAGTTCTCAAGGCTGTCAATTCAACTAAGCACCTGGGTGTTAAAATTACGAACAACTTTAGTTGGAAAGACCACATAGATAATATTGTAGGGAAGGCGAGCCAAAGGTTGCGTTTCATTGGCAGGACACTTAGAAGATGCAACAAGTCCACTAAAGAGACAGCTTACACTACACTCGTTCGTCCTCTGTTAGAATATTGCTGCGCGGTGTGGGACCCTTACCAGGTGGGATTGACGGAGGACATCGAAAGGGTGCAAAAAAGGGCAGCTCGTTTTGTATTATCACGTAGTAGGGGAGAGAGTGTGGCAGATATGATACGCGTATTGGGATGGAAGTCATTACGGCACAGACTTTTTCGTCGCGGCGAGATCTATTTACGAAATTTCAGTCACCAACTTTCTCTTCCGAATGCGAAAATATTTTGTTGAGCCCAACCTACATAGGTAGGAATGATCATCTAAATAAAATGAGAGAAATCAGAGCTCGAACAGAAAGGTTTAGGTGTTCGTTTTTCCCGCGAGCTGTTCGGGAGTGGAATGGTAGAGAGATAGTATGTTTGTGGTTCGACGAACCCTCTGCCAAGCACTTAAATGTGAATTGCAGAGTAGTCATGTAGATGTAGATGTAGATGTAGATCCTAGTAAGAATATATTTATCGCCTTCCTAAGAAAACCAATCACTGAAGAACCTCAGAGATCGGTCATTTTCTAGGAAATTCAATAAACACATGTCAACCTATCGGTAGCTCACATAGTAGAGTAATGTACCTACACTTATCATAAACAATACAACTAACTGGGACTAATAATTTTCATGTCAAGAATTCTGTTCTGCCTCACCTGTGTTGGTGAAATTAGTCTATTCCTTGTTGGAAGTGAACTGTTCGGGATAGGTATTATGAGTCTTCACTGGTCAAACTATGCTGGTGAGCCAAAACAATACTACCAGTTGCTTACTAACGTCTTGCTCTACATTTGGAACGCAATACAGCAGTTGTCCACAGCTCGTGGTCGTGCGGTAGCGTTCTCGCTTCCCGCGCCCGGGTTCCCGGGTTCGATTCCAGGCGGCGTCAGGGATTTTATCTGCCTCGTGATGACTGGGTGTTGCGTGATGTCCTTAGGTTAGTTAGGTTTAAGTAGTTCTAAGTTCTAGGGGACTGATGACCATAGATGTTAAGTCCCATAGTGCTCAGAGCCATTTGCAATACAGCAGTAATTGTGCGTAACAAGGATTCTACAAGTCATCGATAGATGCCTAGAGCTGTAAAGCACCGGATGTCTGGACACAGGTCACCTAGTTCCCATAAACAACGGGACAGTCGCTACTGGGCTCGTAACTGCCACCCGATAGCGTCCTATATGTGTTCTTTCGCTACTGAGATAAGGCAAATTTGATGAACACGGCATGAATATCACTGTGGCGCGACTGGACTTGGGACATGAAGAACGGAGGGATCCAGTTTGTCCACTACAATTTTCACGTACTCCACAATTGTCACAAAAGCTTAGATGACAACGACGGCTAAACCATCAGCCCTCTCACCCTAGCATAATACTATCCTCTCCGACCCGAGTCCATGGCGCGATGCATGATACGAGCCTAGGACTGTTGATATTTTTAAAAATATCATGAATCCGATATATCGATATTTAAAGATATATCACACGCCCTCGATGTACCGAAAAGAAAGTATCGGTATATCTGACAAAATAACGTTCAAAAATGGTTCAAATGGCTCTGAGAACTATGGGACTTAACATCTATGGTCATCAGTCCCCTAGAACTTAGAACTACTTAAACCTAACTAACCTAAGGACATCACACAACACCCAGCCATCACGAGGCAGAGAAAATCCCTGACCCCGCCGGGAATCGAACCCGGGAACCCGGGCGTGGGAAGCGAGAACGCTACCGCACGACCACGAGATGCGGGCAACGAAGTACTGGCCTATAAAAATATCGGCTGCACACTGTAAATACACAGCCGTTTTTAGTACTGTATATTTACGTACTGATTTATTATTAGATATTCTGTACATCAACAAGCCAGCGACTTGCTTATCCCCCATTGAGCAAGAATTGAAACGAAAACGATGCACGTTCACGCTTGGTGATAACTAGTTTGCTAACAACGGAAACTGCATGTAAGTAGCATAATAAAAAGTGTCCGATAAGTCCGTCGTTCGGTTTCGTCATACATCGAATTTGTCTGGAATACTTCATGTGGACTTCCTTGTTCTTTTTTTTTTTCATTTCTGCAAACGCCAGCGACGTAGCACCTGTAGCGGCAAAACTGCGTGGTGAAGTTGAACGTTGCAGTTTCTTTTGGTAGCGCCGTGCGCTGATTAGGTCAGCGCATCCCATAACACCTCTCTGCTCTCCGCAAAAGCCAATCTTGTCATTTACCTCACGGTCCTCTTTATCAGAAACTGTTTTTGAAGAATGGCGATGTGAAAAATAGCACACTAGTTGCGTTAAGAACTTTTTTAACGCCTTTTGTGTGCTATTTCTTTACATCGGAAACCTTTTATTCCATTCACACTGCCAGCCCCCAGTGCAATTGGACTTCTTCTTCGTCCCACCTGTACTTGCTTCACACAGGGAAAGAGAAACACTGTACGTGATAGGAGCTCAAAAAGTAGTAAGATTCCTTCCCGAGGTGAAAGTTAAATTATGTTCTACTACAATTCCAAAAGAATTTCTTGGAAAAAAATATCGATATATCGGTATTTTATCAACAGCCATAATACAAGCAATCGTTCGCCTGGATGATGGTGTTTTGGGTCACGGTCGTAACCCTCGTATAACGAGGATTCCGATCAGGTGACACGTTTCCATTTATACACGTTCTTCTCTCGAAGATCTCATCGAGTCAACGTGGCAACACGTAGGGATCCTCTGCTGAGAAACCCTACGTTCAAAAAAATTCGGTGAATGAAGTAAATCGAAACAGCTACGCCCCCAACAACGCTGTACTTTTGACGACAGATCTCCCTTTGTTTTACAAGGAGAGTGAGCCTCAGGCCTCCGCGGCCTGTAATGAAGCATCGTCATACATTATGTTATCTCCTAATCATGTTTTTACCGTCCTTCAACCACTTTCACGGCAACAGCACGCAAACAATCGACCAGTTTCGCCGCTTTCGAGAAGCTCAAGCACAGGACCATAACTATCTGTCCTTTTCAGTGTCACTTATGCCAGTGGACTTCATATTTTGGCGCCAGAATCGTGGCTAAAAAGATTCCCCATTCGTCCCTGCCCCGCTTATATACACTGCTGGCCACCGTAAATGCAACACCAAGAAAGACAAGAGGTAGCACAACAAAATTTATTTTGTAGATAACATGTTGACGAAGTATCAAATGATTACGTTTACAGACGTCTGTGACATGTGGTTCCTGCCAGAATCAGTAGCCAGAATAGCCGCCATTGTTGGAGATCACCGCTGCCATACGTCTCGGCATTGAGTCAAAGAGACGTTGGATGTGTTCCTGGGGTACAGCAGCCCAAGCAGCTTCCACACGTTGCCAAAGATCATCTGGTGTGGCAGCTGGGGATGTAATCTGGGTCACTCGTTGAGCAACCATGGACCACATGTTTTCTATCGGCGAAAGATCCGGAGAGCGAGCCGGCCAGGGAAGCAATTCAATCTGGTTATTGACGAAGAACCTTTGGACAATGCGTGCCACGTGTGGTCGCGCATTATCCTGTTGAAATATGGCTGTGGCCGAGCCCTGAAGGTAAGGAAGGACAACTGTCTCCAGCACCTCGGATATGTAGCGCCGGCTATTTAAAGTACCGGCAATGCGTACTAGAGGCGTGCGAGAGTAATATCCAATACCGCCCCATACCATAATACCCGGTGCAAGACCAGTGTGGCGGTGCATAATGCACCTGTCCAGCATCCTCTCTCCACGGTGTCTCCACACTCGAATCCGACCATCGTGGTGCTGCAGACAGAAGCGTGCCTCGTCAGTAAAGACAAAGTCATTCCATTCTGCCGTCCACATCCGTCTGTCATCACACCATTGGCAACGGAGACGTCTGTGGTTCTGCGTCAATGGTAGACGAAGCAATGGACGTCTTGCGGACAGACCACTCTGCTGTAAACGGCGTCGAATGGTACGCGCAGACACTGGATGATGCGTTACAGACGCAATATGCTGTGCTATGGTTCGGGATGTCGCTGAGCGATCCGTCACTGCCATGCTCCCAATTTGCCTATCAGCACGTGCAGTGGTGCACCGAGGTGAATGCGATCGACCACGTCGGTCCGTCGTACCCTCCTGCATCCAACGGTCACATATCCGCATTACAGTTGTTTGGTTTCGTCCAACACGACTGGCGATTTCTCTGTATGATAATCCACAATCTTGGTAAGTCACTATCCTTCCTCTGTCGAACTCGAATACTTGATCAAAAGATGTTCGCTGTTGTCTACGAGGCATAACTGATCTTGTGAAACAACCACAAGGTAAACACACGTGCCGAACGTACACTCGTCGAAATCGCCAAGCCTTAAATGGCGCTATGAGGTGGCGCCACAGGCGCGCGTGATGTGCGTCTGCGCTGAAATTCTAATCAGTTGCATATCTCATCGCTGCAAACCCATGGTGTAAATTTCACTTGATTCGGATGCTTCCTTCAGGGTGTTGCATTTACGGTGGCCAGCAGTGTACTTCCCTACCGCGTCAAGTGCCAATAACGCTGCGAGGCGCTATTCAGTATCGCGGCTGGCAGTGGTGACAACGTCTGGCCATCTATGTACATACTGCGCAAGCCAACGTACAGTGGATGGTGGAGGGTACCTTGCAACACTGCGAGCCATTCCGTTTCCTGTTCCACTGGTAAATTGAGTGAAGAAGAAATTACTATCTATATTCCATCGTATGAGCCTTAATTTCTACTGTCTTGACGGTCCTTACGCGGGATGTGCGTTGGTTGCAGTAGAATCTTGTTGCAGTTAGGTGGTAAACTTTGTCAACAGCGTTTCGATAAATGAACATTGTCTATCACCGAAGGATTAACGTTTGAGTTCGCGGAGTAGTTCCGTAACACTAGCGTCTTCATCGATCCTTAATGGTGACAAAAATGGTAGTGACGTTTCCCTACGTTAAATTCAGAATATATTACCAAGCTTAGCTGACTACGCATTCCACAGTAAACTACCTGAAACGTCCATAATATTTCAACTTTATCACACGTATCTCTAGAGCCGGATTTCGATGCAAAGGCATATATGTTGTATGACTGCTTGCATGTGTTTGGCATTTTGGGAGTAAAACCATATTTCATCGATATAACTGCATGAATTTAGACATTTATTTTTATTTTTTTCTGGTGTCACTGCATGATAGTACCGTTTATTTTTTTTTCCCACACGAATTGCGTCGAGAGAGCAGAACATGAGTAATTTCGAGAATTTTGATATAGTCCGTATATTTCATAGTTGTAGATGTCGATAGAAGGCAATAAATTTAAATAAGGAAAGTCCTTTAAGACTTGCTGCCCCGTAAATGACGGAGGCCGGTATGTCAGTTAAAACGTTCTACTTTAAACTAAAGCACGTTACATGTTTTGCCCACACGCTACATCGTGTGGCTGAAATAGTACTTCTAAAATATGAGAGTGTGAATATGCTGATATCCTCCAGAAACAAGGTACATAGACCCACAAAATACGCTTAGTTAATAACTCTGACAGCAGCAATTAAGCCATATGCTGACTTTTTTCCTGCTGGAGGTATTCTTGAAATGTTGTCGCATTTAGCTTTGCCACCACGACCAATTTAAACGGTGGGGATACCTGGATAACATCTTTTACTGTAATAATTTCACTTTCTAAGCAACTAATGCAGCTTGTGGAAGTGGCATTAAGGAAAACGGATTTCAAGAAAGGTCTGATTTACATCAAATTTTGCGCGTTTGCCTGAGGCAATAACGAAGTTGCTACATAAATGTAAATGATGCATTCCCTGACAATTATTGAAAGTTAAAAATCATTGCAGTCAAACTATGAAGGAAGAAATGTCGCAGCAAAAGATCAGATGAACAAAGTTACCGGATCAAATCAAATTTTATAAAGTTGACAAAAAAAAAACTTTGTAGCGAAAATGTGAAAGACAACTTGATCTGACTTTGTCCGAGATTTCATCAATTAAATAGCTGTCACTTTTTGTGACGTAGAAAGGTCAATTTATATGTACAGAAATGTTTTTCTGATAAACGCATGAGCCTAGTGTAGAAAATTTGAAGGAGCTAGTTGTTGTGTATTCTTTTAAAAGAAAATAGAAATAATTACAAAAGCGAATGTTGATACAGTATATTTTTATTTTGTCGTATCATTGTGCACGTTTAATTATATGATAAGAAATGTAAGTACCTTTTGTCATTTGACACTGCATGAAAATCCGAGATCTACGTATCACCTATGTTGTTAAGTGTTGTAGAATGGTTACTGGCATTCAGGCTGCTCAGTTATGGCTCTCTGTGGGGCGTGTTACAGGTGATAAAATCTCGCACTGCGGAGGTCGCTCACGGAAAAAACGTTCTCTCTACCGTATAAACGACGCGGCCTGTATAGTGACGGCACAGTTTAGTGACGCCGCAGTACTGAAAACTTGTTACAAAGAGAAGGCCCAGCATACCTCTTGAAAGACGACAATTTTTAATTGATCACCTGTGGCAGTAAACAATAAAGATAAGAAAATGTACACGGATGGTGTGACACCCTAATCCTAAAAAAATCCGTACTAAAAATGAAGTCACTATTATGAATCGTGCACTGTCATTACATACTTAGTGCTTATTTAGAGTGCAATACTTTCGAAAAGATTGAGTATTCGTGACAAGACTGTATACAGGAGCAGCTAAAATACTTCCTCTGATTGGACCTGCTGAATATCTGCGCGTTCCTCTCGTTGTTTTATCGCTATTATTTCAGACGTGTCATATGAAGGAAGCCGACTCAAGATTTTTCGATAGTGAAATAACATCCATTCTTGTTCCAAACATTTTACCGTCCTCCGCTCTGATCTTCCAAACATTGCTTTATAAAACATTGACAAGGATTATTAAGTTTATAAAGAGTGTTTCACAATTCCTATTACAGACTTTTAGAGCTTTTAGAGGGGACTTAGTAAATATAGATTTGATAGGCAATCCATGTTCGGAATGTACAATTTTGATATAAGAAAACTGAAGATCTGATCACTTTCACATTTCCCGCTTCACGGTACTCACACGGTCTAAGAAGAGGGAGCCGTCGTCAGTTGGTGTTGTAATTATGACGTCACTTATCATTTTCGTCCGACTAAAACAACGGCTGCGGGAAACTGGTAGTTCACAATTATTATGATTGACTGTGCTGTTCCACGGATGCGACGCTCTCTTAATCCTTCATCATATCAAAGAGAAGTGGGGATCCAACGGCTGTCCGATCGGTCCTCACCGGTGGCCGACCCAGTTACTGCTCGCACTGAGGCTGACCCCTCACCTGTGGTCGAGTGGGAGGTCGCCCCGGGGCGAAGCAGGTGGCGAAAGACTACCCAGGCCTCCCCGGTTTGTCTGACAAACAGGTTGCAGGTGCTGTCTGTGGCTAACACTGTCGCGGAGCCGGATGCTGTCGCCTGTCCTGTTTCAGAGGAAACCGCTCAGCCTGCAAGATCCGGGCAATCGCAGAGGGTGGGACTATTGGTAGTAGGGAGCTCCAGCGTTAGGCGCGTTATGGGGCCCCTTAGGGACTTGGCTGACAAGGAGAGTAAGAAAACCAATGTGCCCTCCGTGTGCATATCGAGTGGAGTCGTTCCAGATGTGGAAAGGGTCCTCCCGGATGCCATGAAGAGCACAGAGTGCAGCCAACTGCAGGTGGTGGCTCACGTGGGTACCAATGATGTGTGTCACTTTGGGTCAGAAGAGATTCTCTCTGGTTTCGAGCGGCTAACAGAAGTGGTAAAGGCTGCCAGTCTTGCTTGCAACATGAAAGCAGAGCTGACCATTTGCAGCATAGTCGACAGGACCGATAGCGGACCTCTGGCACAGAGCCGAATGGAGGGTCCGAATCAGAGGCTCAGACGGTTCTGCGACCGTGAAGGCTGCAGATTCCTCGACTTGCGCCAAAGGGTGGTTGGGTTTCGGGTTCCGCTGAATAGATCAGGTGTCCACTATACGCGAGGCGGCTACACTGGTAGCAGAGTCTGTGTGGCATGGACTGGGCGGTTTTTTAGCTTAGGGGCTCTCGGAAAAACAAGATGGGCTTCAGTTACAAAGGGTGCAGGCTGAACACAGGAAGAACATAGATACAGGAACTATTGGTATAACAGTTGTAAATTGTCGTAGCTGTGTTTGGAAAGTACCAGAGCTCCAAGCGGTAATAGAAAGTGTGGTGTCACCGCTAGACACCACACTTGCTAGGTGGTAACTTAAATCGGCCGCGGTCCTGTAGTACATGTCGGACCCGCGTGTCGCCACTGTGTATTCGCAAACCTAGCGCCACCACATGGCAGGTCACAAGACACGGACTTGACCTCGCCCCAGTTGTACGGACGACATAGCTTGCGACCACACGTATCACGTCTTCCTCTCATTTGCCGAGAGACAGATTAAATAGCCTTCAGCTAGTCCATCGCTACTACCTAGCAAGGCGCCATGTGTATCATTGCTAATTGCTTACTACTATGCAAGAGATGTATTTCAACAAGAAGAACATCATTAAAAGTTAAGTAGATGACAATCTCTCTTCTTTTCTTTATAGTTTTTCATCCAGTCTCCTGTTTCAGAATTTACGCCCGTCTGCGTTAGTTTCGCGTGCACCTAGCCACTCATTGTGTCGAGACCTTAGGGAATCGACACAACAATATTTTGGCGCCGAGGAGTGGTGCCGCGCCCACGTTGCAGTCTTTGTGTTATACTTGCTCTAATTTGCTTGTGTCATGGCTTCGCCGCATTCTCCAGATGTACTGTCCGAATTTTTTCGCTTGCAGAATCAGCAGACGCAGGCGTTATTGGAAGCCCTTGGACAGCTCGTCCAGGGTCAACGTGCGCTGCAAACCGATGCGGCGGCAGCCGCTTCTTCGCTACCGCAGCCACACAACGCTGTCGCACCGCCATTTCGGCCCTTTGAGGCCACAACCGAAAGCTGGACTGAGTGGGCCGATCAGTTCAACTTCCACCTCACTGCTTATGGAATTCAAGGTAAAGAGCGGCAGCCGTTTTTGCTTTCTTGTGTCGGTGTGTCTACCTACCGGGTGATAGTGAAATTGTTTCCCCGACGCGACGTAGCAACTCTGACCTACGAGGAAATTTTGTCGGCTTTAGATGCCTATTTCAAGGAAACAGTTAATGTTGTTGCAAAACGGTATACGTTTTTTCGTACAAAACGTACGGCCGGTCAGACTAACAGGGAGTGGGTGGCAACTTTGCAAGGACTTACTAGAGACTGCGCGTTTGCCTGTGAATGTGGCCTCCCATATTCAGATACTATGGTGCGTGATGCAATTGCACAGAACGTTTCTGATGTTCGCATAAGGGAACAGATTTTGAAACTAGTTAATCCCTCCCTGCAACAAGTGATAGACATTTTGGACAGGCAAGACACACTTGACTTTGCTCAGGAATCATTTGAAACTTCGCCAGCAGTGTGTCACGTTAATCGGCCCGCCCGGCCCGCTGCACGGGACGCTAAGCGGCCCTCGCGCCCGACTTCGCAGCGGCCGCCTAGCTTGCAACCACGTGCGCCGCGTAAGCAAGCAACTGCAGTGAAATCTTGCCCGCGGTGTGCAACTAGACATTCGCGTGAAAATTGCCCGTCACGCCAAGCTATTTGCTTTTACTGTCAAAAGAAAGGACATGTACAAAGTGTTTGCCAGAAAAAGCTTAGATCAGACAATCACACAAATTCCAGGCCCTTTGCTTCGCGCCGGAATCGCACCCAGGACAATCAGGCTCGTGGACCTTCGCCCATGGACATTCATGTCGTTCATTCCCACCCGTCCAGTGACACTTTAGCTAACAGTGACTGTGTTCGTCCCACCCAAAGTGTGCGTCGACGTCGCCGGAAATCCCGTAAAGTTGCAAGTGCTTCTGGACCTGTATCAGTTCAAATTGCACGAGACAGTCGCTCTTGTCGTCAACAAGACAATAAACTTTTTGTGGACTTAGACTTTGCAGGAAAAGTGATACCATTCCAGCTCGATACCGGAGCTGCAGTTTCCTTGCTCAATCACGACACGTACAAACAACTGGGCGCCCCGCCATTGCGTGCCGCAAATGTTAAGTTAACTAGTTACTCAGGACAACAGATACCTGTGTTAGGACAGTGCAGCCTTCTTGCCACATACAAGGGACAGACAAAACTTGTGTCATTTTATGTTCTTCGTTCCTCTAGTGCAGTGAACTTGTTTGGTTTAGATTTGTTTCAATTGTTTAATTTGTCTATAGTAAATCGGGTCCTATCAGTGAATCAGACTGTGCCTTCCGCCAGTGTTTCTAGTCTTTGTGACGAATTTGCAGACATTTTTGCACCGGGCCTTGGTTGCGCTAAGAACTATGAAGCGCATTTGGAACTGAAAGACAACGCGCAACCGAAATTTTTCAGAGCGCGCAATGTTCCCCACGCATTGCGTGATGAGGTCGCAAAAACATTAGCCGAATTGGAATCTCAAGGTGTAATTGAACGTGTGCAGGCTTCTCTCTGGGCCTCACCCTTAGTCATTTTGCCAAAACCTTCCGGAAAATTGAGACTTTGTGTGGACTTCAAGGCCACTGTGAATCCACAACTTGTGACTGCTACTTTTCCTTTGCCCCGCCCGGAAGATCTTTTTGACAAACTGTGCCCGGGAAAATATTTTTCAAAATTGGACCTAGCAGATGCGTACTTGCAAATACCTGTGGACGACGAATCCCAGCGCGTCTTGGTGGTAAACACGCATCTTGGCTTGTATCGCTTCAGAAGACTGCCATTCGGGTGTGCATCCGCCCCTGCTTTGTTTCAGCAATATTTACAAACTATTTGTGCGTCGGTCCCTACTGCTGCGAACTATCTGGACGATATTGTAATCTCAGGAAAGACAGAAGCAGAACATTTGCAAAATCTCCGAACATTATTTCAGGTATTGCGTCAGAATGGTCTTCGCTTGAGGAAGGACAAATGTGTGTTTTTTGCTCGTGACTTACCGTACCTGGGCCATGTCCTTAACGCCCAAGGTATACATCCGAGTCCAGAGCACCTTCGTGCCATTCAGGACTTGCCGTCACCGCAGAACTTAAAACAGCTACAGAGTGTGCTGGGTAAGGTAAATTATTATCATCGATTTGTGCGCAATGCTTCTTCCATTTCAGCTCCGCTTCATCGCTTACGCCGTAAAGGTGTTCCGTTCGTCTGGACGACGGACTGCGAACGCGCCTTTCGCCAGTTGAAATCGGCGTTACTTTCAAATACTTGCCTTACGCCATTCGATCCCCGAAAACCCCTTTTGTTGATGGTAGATGCATCGGATTTCGGGATCGGTGCTGTGCTTGCGCACAAGGATGGCTCGCATGATCGCCCTATTGCCTTTGCGTCCAAATTGCTCTCATCTGCGCAAAGAAATTATTCACAAATAGAGAAGGAAGCTTTGGCTCTTGTGTTTGGTGTAACAAAGTTTCACGATTTCTTGTATGGTCGTCACTTTACAATCATCACGGACCACAAACCTTTGACATCACTTTTTCATACGAACACGCCTGTACCTCCACGTACAGCGCAGAAATTCATTCGCTGGTCTCTTTTTCTCTCGCAGTACCGCTACGATATCTTATATCGGTCCACTGCTAAGCACGGCAACGCTGATGCGTTGTCCCGTTTGCCTGTTGCTGAGGATAAAGCATTCGATTCTTCCGAACTTGCTTGCATGTTCATTGATTCGGAAGCCGATGACGTGGTCGCATCGTTTCCGATTGATTTTCGTCGTGTAGCTACTGCCACAGCTGCTGACCCTGTCCTTGCTTCCGTTTTGCGTTTTGTTGCTTCGCAATGGCCCTTATCCAAGTCACGGATCGAGGATCCTTTGGTTCGCCGTTTTTTTGCTCACAAGGAGAGACTTTTTGTACGACGTGGTGTTTTGTTGTTGCGTTCCGATAATGATCAATCCCGCGTCGTGGTCCCACGTTCGTTACAGTCCTCTGTCTTACGGCTTCTTCACCAAGGACATTGGGGTATAGTGCGAACGAAACAACTTGCTCGACAGCACTGTACTTGGTTCGGCATCGATGCTGCGATTGCGAATATGTGCTCCTCTTGCGTGGCGTGTGCCGAACAACAATCCGCACCGCCGCGGAAATTCTTTGCATGGCCGAAAGCCACTTCCCCTTGGCAACGCTTGCACATCGATTTTGCTGGTCCATTCTGGAATGCTCGATGGTTGGTTGTGATCGATGCTTTCAGTCATTTTCCTTTTGTTGTCCGGATGTCTTCCACGACGTCTTCTGCCACCATCCAAGCCTTGTCTGCTATCTTTTGCATTGAAGGTCTTCCGCAGACTATTGTTTCCGACAATGGCCCACAATTCATGTCCGCAGAATTTCAGTCGTTCTGCAAGGCCAATGGTATTCAACATCTGACATCCGCGCCGTTTTCGCCTCAGTCCAACGGTGCCGCGGAACGATTGGTCCGGACTTTCAAGTCACAGATGTTGAAGTTGAAAGAGTCGCATTCTCGGGAGGACGCTTTGTTGCTCTTTTTGTCCTCATATCGCTCTCAGCCCCGCGATGGTCGCTCGCCGGCTGAGTTGCTCCATGGTCGATCTCATCGAACTCTGATGTCTTTGCTGCATCCGCCACATCAGGTTCCTGTGCAGCGGCAGACTCCTGCTTTTGCTCCTGGCGACGTTGTCTATTATCGCAACTATCGCGGTTCACAGCGTTGGCTCGCAGGGCGCATTCTTCGCTGCCTCGGCCGCGCGATGTATTTGGTTTTGGGGGCCTCTGGTGAGGTGCGTCGGCATCTCAATCAGCTGCGCCTCTGTCGTCGCCTGGGTTCTGCCGCTCCCCGTCTGCTTTCAGCGACGGAGCCGTCCGGTCAGCGCCTTGGGGACCCATCTACTGGCTCGCCTCATCCCCAGGTGTTACCGACGATGCCTTCCATTTTGCCGCATGGCGTCGCGCCGCCGCAGCCGCCGCCGGCGCCGCCCGCAGTGGACCCGTCGCTGCAACCGCCTGGCGCCTCCCTGGGTCACGCGCCGCCGCTTGCTTCCCGTGACCAGCCGTCCTCCGCCATGGACCTCTTGCCCGCTCCGGACCAGATGTCGTCTTCGCCCGTCGGGTGCTCCGACCACATGGAGGTCGACCCTTCTGTCTCATTACGTGCGCATACACCTCATGTTGACGTGCACCCTGGACTAGGTTTGCAGGCGTTTCCTAGCTCCCCTCGGACCGAATGGCAGGGTGCGGGTGGCACAGCCTCGCCTGTTGTTAGGCTCCCCACCTCATCGCATACGTCAACATGGGGTCCTCCCCACGGCGGGCGGAAGCCTTATCTCACGACCGTTCGCCGATTTGCGGGGGAGGAATGTGGTGTCACCGCTAGACACCACACTTGCTAGGTGGTAACTTAAATCGGCCGCGGTCCTGTAGTACATGTCGGACCCGCGTGTCGCCACTGTGTATTCGCAAACCTAGCGCCACCACATGGCAGGTCACAAGACACGGACTTGACCTCGCCCCAGTTGTACGGACGACATAGCTTGCGACCACACGTATCACGTCTTCCTCTCATTTGCCGAGAGACAGATTAAATAGCCTTCAGCTAGTCCATCGCTACTACCTAGCAAGGCGCCATGTGTATCATTGCTAATTGCTTACTACTATGCAAGAGATGTATTTCAACAAGAAGAACATCATTAAAAGTTAAGTAGATGACAATCTCTCTTCTTTTCTTTATAGTTTTTCATCCAGTCTCCTGTTTCAGAATTTACGCCCGTCTGCGTTAGTTTCGCGTGCACCTAGCCACTCATTGTGTCGAGACCTTAGGGAATCGACACAACAGAAAGCACTGATGCTCAAATCGTTATAGGGACTGAAAGTAGAAGTAGTTTAACTTGTCGCGGAATTGAAGTAGATACTTCCTGTGAGTTAGTATGGGCAGAGGTCATTGTTGGCATCCGGAATAAAATAATAATTGGATCCTTTTACCGACCTCCCTGTTCAGACGATACAGTTGCTGAAAGGTTCAAAGAAAACTTGAGTTTGATTTCAAACACGTACCCGACTCATACGATGATAGTTGGTGGTGACTTTAATTTACCCTCAATATGTTGGCGAAAATAAATTTATAATTCCGGAGCTACGCATAAAATATCATCCGAAATTGTGCTAAACGCATTCTCTGAAAATTATTTCGAGCAGTTAGCTCATGAGCCCACGCGAATAGTAAACGGTTGTGAAAACACCCTTGGCCTATTAGCAACAAATAACCCTGAGTTAATAACCAGCATCAAAACCGATATAGGGATTAGTGAACACAGGGTTGTGGTAGCGAGATTGAATATTGCATTCATCAAAACCTCGAAAAATAAGCGAAAAATATACCTATTGAAAAAAGCAGATAAAAATTCACTGAGAGACAATCTCCAGTCATTCCAAATTACTAATATAGGTGTAGACCAGATGTGGCTTGAATTCAAAGAAATAGTATCGGCAGCAATTGAGAGGTTTATACCAAATAAACAAACGACGGAGCTGATCCTCCTTGGTACACAAAACGGCTTAGAACACTGTCGCAGAAACAACGAAACAAACACGCCAAATACAAACAGACACAAAATTCCCAAGATTGGCGATCCTTTACAGAAGCTCGAAACTTAGCGCGGAGTTCAATGCGAGACGCCTATAACAGTTTCCACAACGAAACTTTGTTTCGAAACCTGGCAGAAAATCCAAAGAGATTCTGGTCGTATGTGAAGTATGTTAGCGGCAAGAAACAATCAATGCCTTCTCTGCGCGATAACAATGTAGATACGATCGAAGGCAGTGCTGCCAAAGCAGATTTACTAAACACAGCCTTCCGAAATGCCTTCGCAAAAGAAGACGACATAAATATTCCAGAATTCGAATCGAGAACAGCTGCCAACATGATTAACGTAGAAGTAAATATCCTCGGAGTAGTGAAGCAACTTAAATCACTTAATAAAATCAAGTCTTCTGGTCCAGACTGTATACCAATTAGGTTCCTTTCGGAGTATGCTGATGCTTTAGCTCCATACTTAACAATCATACACAACCGTTCGCTCGACGAAAGATCCGTACCCAAAGACTGGAAAGTTGCACAGGTCACACCAATATACAAGAAAGGTAGTAGGAGTAATCCACTAAATTAGAGGCCAATATCGTTAACGTCGATATGCAGCAGGATTTTAGAAAATATATTGTGTTCGAACATTATGGATTACCTCGAAGGAAACGGTCTATTGACACACAGTCAGCATGGGTTTAGAAAACATCGTTCCTGTGAAACACAACTAGCTCTTTATTCACATGAAGTGCTGAGTGCTGTTGACAAGGGATTTCAGATCGATTCCGTATTCCTGAATTTCCGGAAGGCTTTTGACACTGTATCACACAAGCAGTTCGTAGTAAAACGGCGTGCTTATGGAATATCGTCTCAGTTATGTGACTGGATTTGCGATTTCCTGTCAGAGAGATCACAGTTCTTAGTAATTGACGGAAAGTCATCGAGTGAAACAGAAGTGATTTCAGGCGTTCCCCAAGGTAGTGTTATAGGCCCTTTGCTGCTCCTTATCTATATAAAGGATTTGGGAGACAATCTGAGCAGCCGTCTTCGGTTGTTTGTAGATGACGCTGTCGTTTATCAACTAATAAAGTCATCAGAAGATCAAAACAAACTGCAAAACGATTTAGAAAAAAAGTCTGGATGGTGCGAAAAGTGGCAGTTGACCATAAACAACGAAAAGTATCAGGTCATCCACATGAGTACTAAAAGGAACTCGTTAAACTTCGGTTACACGCTAAATCAGTCTAATCTAAAAGCCATAAATTCAACTAAATACCTAGGTATTACAATTACCAACAACTTAAATGGGAAAGAACACATAGAAAATGTTGTGGGGAAGGCTAACCAAAGGCTACGTTTTATTGGCAGGACACTTAGAAAATGTAACAGACCTACTAAGGAGACTGCCTACAGTACGCTTGTCCATCCTCTTTTATTGCTGCACGGTGCAGGATCCTTGTCAGATAGGATTGACGGAGTACATCGAAAAAGTTCAAAGGAAGGCAGCACGTTTTGTATTATCGCGAAATATGGGAGAGAGTGTCACAGAAATGATACAGGATTTGGGCTGGAAATCATTGAAAGAGAGGCGTTTTTCGTTGCGACGGAATCTTCTCACGAAATTCTAATCACCAACTTTCTCCTCCGAATGAGAAAATATTTTGTTGACACCGACCTAAATAGAGCGGAACGATCACCACGATAAAATAAGGGAAATCGGAGCTCATACGGAAAAATATAGGTGTTCATTCTTTCCGCGCGCTATACGAGATTGGAATAATAGAGAATTGTGAAGGTGGTTCGATGAACCGTCTGCCAGGCAGTTAAAAGTGATTTGCAGAGTATGCATGGAGATGTAGATGTAGAAGCCGATCACTAGTACTCTAAACATTGACATGGCACGGGGTCCTGTAGAGCACACAGGTCTGCGATGTGTGTGTGCGTACCGTGGTGCGGCTAATTTGAATGTGATGCGATTTTCAGAATTATTTTACATCCAACCTCTAAATTTCCGAGTTCCTTAACAAAACTGTCTACTAAGTCTCCTCCATAATAAAACCTAGCAACCTGTAGTAGGGACTGTGAATCGTCCTGTGTGCAGCGTTCCTTCAGCTCAGCTGTTGTACTCTAGAGTCACTGAACCATCTTGCTCAATAAAATAACGTTTTATGGACAAAAACATTTCACCACAATAAACAGAGGTATTCAACAATAGCCATAGGCTTACTCCGCATCCTAAATGATGCGTGGTTTTAGGACATTCCAAGTTGTGTCTCAGTAGCCCCATACGCCACTCCACTTCCACAAGCACCTAAGCACCGCCTTCCTTCCCTTTGACTACTTTTATTTCCACTGGTATTAGGCAGGATCATGATTTTTAATTAATTAATTAATTTTAGGCTTTGGACAGCAAATACCATACAGCCAAGTAGTTACGAAAGTGCCTCATTAACGTAATTGTATTGCCCATAGTAGAGCAATAAAGAAATCGATGTTCGGACATAAGTTCTTAATGCAAAATAAAAACATTAAAACACGAACACTAGACAGCCGTCTGTAGTTACAACAGTGCCAAGTTAACATTAATGCAACTTTCACAACTGCGATAAGAGTGAGAAGTACAAAAGATAAGTTCGATATATACATATCGTACTTCACACTCTTATCGCTCTTCTGTTTTACGACCCAGGTTTAGAACCTGTTCGGTTCAAGAAGAGAACGACACCAACAGCAAATTATAACTGAAAGCTGGACAACGGCGTCATTTACGAAGATAACTTCTTAATGCAGAGTGAAAACATAAAGAGGCGCCCCAGTTTTGGAACCGGGCTAGTTACATGGCAGGACAAGATCCACACAATTTATAGTTCAAAGCTCGATACCGGCTTCTTTTAAATAGTTCGCTAGCACAGAACCGTAATCGAAACCTCCGCGATGTTCACAGCGATCTAGGTTCCCCAAATCGATTAAGGCAACTGCCAGCTGGTTTCTATGAAAAGAACTAAGTTGTTTGTTATGTCTGTTAATTCCGAGCTTGGGATCCTTCCTTAATGATTTCATCGTCTATGGTACGTTAAATACTAAAATTCCTTAGGTCAAAGTTGAGTGTTAAATACAGCAGTACAGCTGACTGTTAAATAAAGCAATACGTCGTAGCTACAAAACATGATAAAAGAGCGTATAATCAAATAAAATACTACTTAGCTAACTGCAGCCACGAATCAGCATCGCCGGCCGAAGTGGCCGTGCGGTTAAAGGCGCTACAGTCTGGAACCGCAAGACCGCTACGGTCGCAGGTTCGAATCCTGCTTCGGGCATGGATGTTTGTGATGTCCTTAGGTTAGTTAGGTTTAACTAGTTCTAAGTTCTAGGGGACTAATGACCTCAGAAGTTGAGTCCCATAGTGCTCAGAGCCATTTTTTTGAATCAGCATCGAGTGCTAACAGTGTGCTTTTTCCTGCTCAAGGTTTCAGTGATATGCCCATGCGTACCTAATGTCCTAATGTATCGGTCCGAATCGTCATTCGTGCATCCCTTACCAGATGCTGTGGCCGACCACAATTTATTGGTGTATTTATGGACAGTTTACATAGCCCACTTATCAAGCGTCCGAAGTTTATTACTCATCGTAATTTACTGGCGTGTTCACAGGGACTGCAGCTGCTCTGCTCAACCACGCCTAAACCCAGAGGCTAAATCAATCGCAGCCCATTGCCGAAACATAGAAGTTGCTGCAACCGCGAATTGTCTCCACGCAAGTATTTTTCGTTGTAGTGCCGACAAAATGTCGGAAAATCTCTGTTACCTAGTTTCACGGTAGAAACTCTCAGAAAAAGGACACGAAAAACTGTCTTCACACACGCTTTTTAACTACTAAAACACTTCGTTTTATATTTTCTGCTACTAGTCAGTGCCACAGTTGCCTGAAGACAAAATTTCTACAAATCACCCAAGTTTTGTTAGTTGCAATAAATCAGTATAATATTCGATGAATAATGCTCCAAAATGAATGTTGGAAAAGTCATCAAGTGACTGGTTATAGTTACTGGGTATTTTAATTGGCATTCATAACAGTTATGTTGCGTGAAACTTAATATGTTCGAATATAAATCAATCTGGCATTTATGTCAGCTTATCTGAAATATGTGTCGTGACTTTTTCAGTCGCTTATCGTGTGGGGAGGTATAATGCTGCATGGACGTACTGACCTCTAACTCTTTGAACATGGTACGCTCACCATTCAACTTACCGCGACACTGTACCCCTCCTCATGTGCATCTTTTCAGTGGTGCATCCGGGCCTGACCTCATTTTTCTGGATGGCAATGCCGGCGCATCGAAGAGCGGAAGTGGAGGAGCTCCTGGAACGAGACGCTAATCGGCGAATGGACTAACCTGTTCATCCCCTCGACTTAAATCCTATCGACCACGTGTTATGTGCGTTGCGGAGATATACAGCAATACGTCCAGCAGTTGTTAATCGAGTTGGTGGAGTACTGGAACGCCTCACAAAGTGAATGCCTTACCAACCTTGTGGTCACAATGGCACCACGTTGGAGAGCCTGCATTGCCATTCATGTGTGTGGTGATCACACACCTTAGTAACACGTGGTAATTTCCGTAATATCCAGGGAACCATAATAAATCACTCTGACTTCTGTATAATTATTGTGTGTGCGTAAAAGTGTCGTTTCTGATCATCTGAGTATTTCTTTCAGTTACCGTCTGCAGTATGCTGTAGTAGTTATTTCTATGTATAATCCAAGATCCATTGAGTTTACGTAACTTGTTACGGGAAATTTTATTTTCGTTCTTAAGTTTTGCATACCGTACCAGTGTACACTTTGTGATCAAAAGTACCCTGACACCTGGCTGAAAATGACTTACAAGTTCGTGGCGCCCTCCATCGGTAATGCTGGAATTCAGTATGGTGTTGGCCCACTCTTAGCCTTGACGACAAGTTTCACTCTCGCAGACATACGTTCAGTCAGGTGCTGGAAGGTTTGTTGGGGAATGGCAGTCCATTCTTCACGGAGTGCTGCACTGAGGAGAGGTATCGATGTCAGTCGGTGAAGCCTGGCACGACGTCGGCGTTCCAAAACACCCCAAAGGTGTTCTGTATCATTCAGGTCAGGACTCTGTGCAGGCCAGTCCGTTACAGGGATATTATTGTCGTGTAACCACTCCGCCACAGGCCTTGCATTATGAACAGGCGCTCGAACTTGTTGAAAGATGCAATCGCCATCAAGAGTGAGAAGCAAGAAGGTGCTTAAAACATCAATTTAGGCCTGTGATGTGATAGCGCCACGCAAAACAACAAGGGGTGAAAATCCCCTCCATGAAAAACACGATCACACCATAACACCACTCCCTTCGAATTTTATTGTTGGCACCACACACGCTGGCAGATAACGTTCACCATGCCATCGGATAGCCACATTGTGTGGTGTGATTCGTTACTCCACACAACATTATTCCACCGTTCAATCGTCCAATTTTTACGCTCCTTACACCAAGCGAGGCGTCGTTTGGCATTTACCGGTGTGATGTGTGGCTTATGAGCAGCCGCTCGAGCAGTAAATCCAAGTTTTCTCACCTCCCGCCTAACTGTCATAGTATTTGCAGTGGATCCTGATGCACTTTGGAATTCCTGTGTGATGGTCTGGATAAATGTCTCCCTGTTACACATTACGACCCTCTTCAACCATCGGCGGTCTCTGTCAGTCAACAGTCGAGGACAGGATGTACGCTTTTGCGCTGTACGTGTCCCTTCATGTTTCCACTTCACTATCATATCGGAATCAGTGGACCTAAGGATGTTTAGGAGTGTGGAAATCTGGAGTACAGATGTATGACACAAGTGACACCCAATCACCTGACCACTTTCGAAGTCCGTGAGTTCTGGGGAACGCCCCATTCTGCTCTCTCACGATGTCTAATGACTACTGAGGTCGCTGATATGGGGACCTGGCAGTAGGTGGTAGTACAATGCACCCAACATAAAAAACGTATGTTTTGGGGGTGTCCGGATACTTTTGATCACATAGTGTATTTCGGTGTTCCGAGGAGAAAAATTGCCGACGGAGATTTCGTGAAAAGATTTTCCCCAAGGAAAAATGCCTTTGAATGATTGCCACCGCAACTTCCTTACCATTTCTTTGCCACTCTCTCCGCTATTTGGTGATAGTACTAAATTTTCAATGTCAGTCCTATTTGGTAAGCATCTTATACGGCGCAGCAATATTGCAGAAGAGGACAGATAGGCAATCGTAGTGTGGACAGTTTCTTTAGATGTTTTATTGCATTTTCTAAGTGTTGTGCCAAGATAAACAGTGTTTGGTTCTTCTACCCCACTATGTTCTCCTTGTGATGGTTCCAGTTTAAATTGTTTCTACTAGTAATCCCCAAGTATTTATTTGAATATATTATTCGTTATATTCTGCAGTTGTCTGGTGAGACTTCGTCCGCGTCCACTTTTTATTGATACCGCTCCTAAATTCCGAAAATTTCGCAAGCGGAATATTCATGTATCTGAGGGAAAATAATTACTACAAATGACTAAAAGTAAAAAGGCTCACAGACCTTAATCTAGACACCAGAACAAATTCTTGAATTAATTAAGAAAAATTCGGAGTGAGTACAGTTTTCAATAAGACGTTCCTCTAACGATATGATAGAAACCTACCCCAATTAGATAGCGAGAAAATAGCAATTACAAAAACACCAAAAAGAACAATGAAGGGCTTATTTCCGTCCCATGCTTTTAAACTGCTCCAGTACAGCGTATCGCATAGGTGGAGGACCGGTAGATCTTCAAAATACACAGAAGTCAAACTAGTGCTTTGATTTCAACACTTCGCTAGTGATGGCCTCCACATAGTACAGAAAAGATAGGTAACCGAAAGAATGACTACCCTGATGTATGTGCCGGATTCAGAATGTACGTGGAAAAGTACAAATCGGGTGAGACTAGCAAACTCATTCATTCCTTTATACGGTCTTCGTTGTACGTAATCAGTCGGTGTGGTACTGCGTGGTCCATTTAATAACTAATTGCTTTGATTTTGTGCTGATCCCATCTGTGCTTTTAATAACCGTATTCTGGTTGCAACACTTTGTTGAAATTAATTAGCAATTAGCTTGTGTTTGCCCGAGCACACAGCGCCGCGCCTAAAGCTGTGTACTGAACATTACCTTATCCGTGCCACGCAGAGCCTTTGTCTTCCACAGGCAGTCTGTAACACTGCTAATTCTGGGATTCACTGAGTGTTTACTTTCCGAAAGCTAATCAGCTTTAGTCTGAACCTTCATTTTTTCGCTGCCGTAAACAAGCACTCGACCGAGTAGGCTAACATTGACCTCTACGATATTGCTTCGTATTTATTGTGACATAATTCAGTTTTTTATAGATGTGAGCTTTTTAACAATTTGAGCTTGAAGGAGATTATAGGAACATACTGTATTAATTGTAGCAGGCATATTTTTGTCCTTTTCCGGAGACAGAAGGGCCCCTGACGCGAAATGCATCATACTTACAAACTTAGGGCCATTCTTTCCTAATTGCTGGTTTAGTGTTTTCTTTTTTGTAGATAACGATAACTAGTATTATCATTTTTCTACAGATTTTTGTTTCTTAAACAAACGTGTTTCATCTAATTTTTTTTCGTCGGATTTATTTTCTGTTTCATTTTCGTTAATGCTTAGCTCAGTATCACTGCCTCAAACTTCTTCGTTCCACTTTAATTAGTCAATCAGTTAAAAAAAAATACTGTTTACAAGCGCTCTGCAGAACTTCAGAGTGGTCACGCTCCATTTAGTAATGAAGTCTGTTCATTGACTTGTTGGTCCATGTTTGCGTAAAGCAATGTAGAATTGTGAGTCCGCCTTGATGCTAACATTTTCGTTTATTTGATTCCTCAAATTAGTTTCGGTGAAAGACAGCCGTCTTCAGTAGATTTCTTTATTTTAAAAGATGAAAATCAACATAATTACATTACATTACGAAAAAATTTTATTATATGTTGTACTGTTGGTTGCAGATATTAGTGTAATTAATCTTGTAGTAAAGGTAGTGGTCTAAATTTCGGCAACCATTTACTTTATGCAACGTAGCTCATGTCGTGTTAAAATAAATTAAAAAATGTTTCAGTAAACAACACACTCAAATGTTTTGCTTCAAATCTTTATGGTGAAATGTAACATACTCCCTCTATTTTTTTCTTATTTTCGATTTTAAAAAATATTGGCATGTTGACACAATTCAGAAGTGTGGTGTAAATTTGGACTGCATTTAAAATACTGACGTAGTATTGAAAAAAAACTCAGTAATATGAATGAAGATCAATTTATTTAAAGAATACATTAGGAACATTTAATAAAGTAGCGGAAAAATATGGCACTTTTTATTTGTAAATCACTGTGGTTTATCAAAAAAGTGTACATATAATGTAAAAAATTCTACTCTGTTAACTAAAGCAACAAATAAAAATGTTTCATCAGCCTCCTACACATTCCTTACGTGAGCATTATACATGATGCACATAACCCACAGCTGTCCTTGCCCGTCATCAGGAAAGTTTCCCTTACAAAAATGCTTTCTTCCCCATCAGCGTCAGGCTTTTTTCCCATCAACTCGTCATCAACCAGCGGTGCGTAGCTCATCTGAACTACATTCTTGCTTTTCTCATCCGTTTCCGTTTGTATTTTTCCTTTCCGGTTATTTCTTTTTTTTTGAAGAAGTTTCACACTCTCAAATTTCAGTGCCTTTTTCTCATACTTTAATTTGGGAGAAGTAGTAGATTTTTTTTTCCTTCAGTAGCACTGCTTTATAACATTGTTTCGTATGGAAGCCAGTTATCAGGACAGATCCTACGGCTTTACATCCTTCATTGCGTTTGTTTTTGTTTACAGTAGGAACAAGAGCAATGCCGTGAAGACCAACAGCCGATGAGGTAGATCTGCCTGGCTGAGACTCTTCAATTATAGCGACTTACACATGATCTGTTCCCGGGGCAGGACTATCCAAAGTGAATGGGAGGTCCGAGAAGACCTTGATCGTTTCGCTGAGGACTCAAAGTAGTAAGGTATTTTTTTTAACGGGGCACATCCATGTAACTCTGAAACCGCTGACTGCACCTTGTCCTATTTGTACTTTCTGACCTGCTTTCTCAAACATTTCCATCATTTCCTAAATGGTCAGTGGTTTATTTAAGCGAAGAAACCATTGTCTTACCTCTTCACTAAAGTATACTTCTGAGGATCCCATTAATGCTTTTCTAGAGGCTGCAGTTTGTATGTACAATTTGAGAGGAGTGGGAGAGGGAGTGGCAGAGTTATCACGTGGCTTCTTCCTGCATTATCAATAAGACTGACATTATGAACTTGAATGAAATGCCGATCCAAGATGAGAAAAGGGCAAAGGTTAGTCATACTGACCAAATGGTCCAAAGTCTGTGTATAGCTAGGTGTTATGGTGTGCGAAGGTATAATGTTGCAAAGGCCGTATTGGCTTCCAAATCTTTGAGCATGGTACATTCATTAGTCAACGTAATTGTGATGCTGTTCTCCTTCTCCGTATACAGCTCGATTCACAACTGCTTGACGGTCGGTGGTGCCTATAGACGTGTTGCAGCGCACCTTCACAATTCATCTTATACGTAGTTGACGGGATATACGAGGTGCGTTCAAGTTCTAAGGCCTCCGATTTTTTTTCTAATTAACTACTCACCCGAAAACGATGAAACTGACGTTACTTCTCGACGTAATCGCCCTGCAGACGTACACATTGTTCACAACGCTGACGCCATGATTTCATGGCAGCGGCGAAGGCTTCTTTAGGAGTCTGTTTTGACCACTGGAAAATCGCTGAGGCAATAGCAGCACGGCTGGTGAATGTGCGGCCACGGCGAGTGTCTTTCATTGCTGGAAAAAGCCAAACGTCACTAGGAGCCAGGTCAGGTGAGTAGGGAGCATGAGGAATCACTTCAAAGTTGTTATCACGAAGAAACTGTTGCGTAACGTTAGCTCGATGTGCGGGTGCGTTGTCTTGGTGAAACAGCACGCGCGCAGCCCTTCCCGGACGTTTTTGCTGCAGTGCAGGAAGGAATTTGTTCTTCAAAACATTTTCGTAGGATGCACCTGTTACCGTAGTGCCCTTTGGAACCCAATGGGTAAGGATTACACCCTCGCTGTCCCAGAACATGGACACCATCATTTTTTCAGCACTGGCGGTTACCCGAAATTTCTTTGGTGGCGGTGAACCTGTGTGCTTCCATTGAGCTGACTGGCGCTTTGTTTCTGGATTGAAAAATGGCATCCACGTCTCATCCATTGTCACAACCGACGAAAAGAAAGTCCCATTCATGCTGTCGTTGCGCGTCAACATTGCTTGTCAACATGCCACACGGGCAGCCATGTGGTCGTCCATCAGCATTTGTGGCACCCACCTGGATGACACTTTTCGCATTTTCAGGTCGTCATGCAGGATTGTGTGCACAGAACCCACAGAAATGCCAACTCTGGAGGCGATCTGTTCAACAGTCATTCGGCGATCCCCCAAAATAATTCTCTCCACTTTCTCGATCGTGTCATCAGACCGGCTTGTGCGAGCCCGAGGTTGTTTCGGTTTGTTGTCACACGATGTTCTGCCTTCATTAAACTGTCGCACCAACGAACGCACTTTCGACACATCCATAACTCCATCACCACATGTCTCCTTCAACTGTCGATGAATTTCAATTGGTTTCACACCACGCAAATTCAGAAAACGAATGATTGCACGCTGTTCAAGTAAGGAAAACGTCGCCATTTTAAGTATTTAAAACAGTTCTCATTCTCGCCGCTGGCGGTAAAATTCCATCTGCCGTACGGTGCTGCCATCTCTGGGACGTATTGACAATGAACGCGGCCTCATTTTAAAACAATGCACATGTTTCTATCTCTTTCGAGTCCGGAGAAAAAAAATCGGAGGCCTTAGAACTTGAATGCACCTCGTAATTCGGGGGAAGAGGCAAGTCAATCCAGTCGAACTCTTGGAAAATTGTATACTCCATATTTAGACTATAGAAAATGGCCGCAATTTAGATCATTACTACTATGTAATTTTATTACAAAAGAACGAAAAATAGTAACTACGAGGGTTGTCCAGAAAGTAAGTTACGATTGGTCGCGAAAGGGAAACCACTGGGAAAATCCGGTAAAGCTTTGCACAGCTGTGTTGGGCAGTGTCTCTGGTATGCCTGTCGATCGTGTCGCGTCGCTTTTTTCAGTTTTGAGTGCACAGCGTAGGGAATAGTGTCTACCGCCAAGAATGAGGGCCTGGTTAGAGATTTCGCCTGTGTCATGCAGCCCGCATAACACAACTGTCGAGCAGTTCCTTCTTCGTGCCAGTTGTCGGCCGCACACTGCAGGGGCAATGAAGACACTACTGCAGCGTTTCCGATTATAAGTGTTTGATCACCCACAATACATTCCGTAATTGGCTCCCCCTGAGTCTCATCTCTGCTCACAAGAACCGCTGGCTATGAAGACACAATTTTTCCACAGACAACGAGCTGCAGACGGAAAGTGGTACAGCACTACGGCAAAACTCGAAGCTGGAGCGGCGACTATGTAGAGAAGTAGGTGGAAGGTGTACCTAACTGTTGCAAATAAAACGTTTCTGGTTTTCACTGTGGTTTTCATTTCGCGACCGTTCGGAATTTACTTTCTGCACAACCCTAGTATTAAAACCAAAGTTATTCAAAAAGCTAGGGTTACACTTAATAAGACGTAGTAGGGAGAAGACTATTGTAAAAACTCCACATAAGTTCATTGTTGCATGCGATGTAGTTAACATAAATTCACTTTCGAACATCTCAAAAATATTGTAGGTATGCACTCATGCATTCTTTATTTTTTCATAAAGTTTCTAATGGGAAGTACTTCTGGAAACAATAAAACTGTTAACATTCGACGTTTTACTTTCATTGCATTACTAACAACTCAAAGAGTCGGCCCTTGTGTGTTTCTGTTAGTTACGACGTAATTATTTCTAAGGTTTGCGCAGTATACTATACATAGTATCGCTTGTAACATGTATGTCGTAGTGTGAGTAATGTAAGTGGAGTAATTGGCTAGACAAAGGAGAGAGCCTTGCAGCTGCACCTTCGATAGGATACATAAATAAAGCTTGTTTCAGATCTGATACGCTCTGTATGGAAGGACATGTTACATTTTGTCTCTCATAAATTATCAGAAACGAACACTGAATTGTAGCATGTTAAAGGCATAGTGCAGATACATTCTGAACAGTGGGAATATGCGTGAAACTGCACAAGATATTCATCAAATGTTCCTGTGCAAACTAAGGAACACAGGAGTTGTAGATGTCTGGAACAACTACGTGTAATGTTTGTAAAGTAGGGCTGACGCCGTATGCATCCAGTTTTGGAGGACCCCAGGGGCTGCCGGCCACAGACAATAAAGAGTGATAAACTTCGTAGGACCATTTCTAACATGTTATGTATCTGCCCGAGATACCTAAGCCACCTAAAAAGACACAGAACGGATGGAGGTAGATTTCGAACAGCACCGTTTTATGTCAGGGCAGACTGAACCAACACTCAGCGTATGTTCGTGCCCGCAAACCCAACAATGACAATGGGCAGAGGAATCAGACGTCTATGATTCTGCGGAACATGGAAGTTTTCAGATAGTGGAATGTGTGTGTGAGAGGGAGAGGGAAAGAGAGAGAGAGAGGAGAGAGAGAGAGAGAGAGAGAGAGAGAGAGAGAGAGAGAATGTGTGTTTCTATATACAATGGATAGGGAGACAACAAAAGTTGCTAACAAATTGTATGATTGGTGAGATGAAGAATCCGAAATTTGTCAGTCTGATGTATGGACAAGCCTGTTAAAACATTGCATGACGCTGGGAAAGAGGTCGTTCTACAGTATGAACACCTGCCTTTTCGTTTGACCGGAACTGTTGTTACAGTGTCAGAGGTCCTGAGTAACTTGGACAGAAGTTTCAAGCAATACAGTCACCAGAGAACTGCTGAGGACAGATTCCAATGTCTTACAGAATTCCGGTGAGAAACACTGAATGTAGAGAACTTGACAAATTTTAACCTGTGAGCTCACAGCTTAGCTTAAACAACATTGGTGACAGCTCCTATACAAATACGGCAGGATAGGATGACTGTATGTCAATGAGACAGCGGTATTTCCAGTTCTAAAACGGGAAGGGGTTCTGTTGTACTGAATGTGCACTGGTATATCCCATAGCAGTGGTGAAAATACTGAACGACGGGAGCTAGGTACACTGGCAGCTATCCTAGGAATGTCCAGGGGGATTACCCAGACTGCAGGCACCGACGACTATCCAGTTGTATAAAAACGAAAGTTCTATGGTATGACTGTCCGGGAGACCCCGAGGTGCAGGTTCAGCTTCCTAATTGAGAAGGTTTTTCCCGTCCTTCACACACACTCGCACCTTTCCTTTGCGAAGTGTGAGATTTTTTCATGTTTGTACGTGACACATATAGATAATTGTGATGTGTGTGTGTGTGAGTGGTGGGGGGGGGGGGTTACGAAGAGCGCAGTGTGATGTTATGTCATCGATGTATGGTGAAGAGCGGAGAGCAAAGGTGCCCGACCATAGCCTACTCCTCTCGAATATTATTTATTTACTTCTGAAGTAAAAGCCTGCTGCCTGTTGTCACATAGTAGGTCATACATTTTGCGACTGCGTGTTATATCATACAAATTCATTTTATTACTAATTCACTTTTTGAATATTTTACAAGTGGATAAAAATAATAAATATAAAATAGCACAAATGTATATATAAAATTTTGTTTAAATTTGTTGCTAACTTAGATTTCGATAATGAATGAAATACATAAGAGGTTGTGCACGAATTTTAATTTAAAATTAAAATTGTATTTTAGGGAAGAAATAAGAGATCAATAAATTCGACTCGGATGTTATGTAACAGCTCTTCCCTTTATAACTTCTGTGTGTTTGCTATACACCTGTTACATACATCTTCTTTTGACTATGGTAATAATTAATAATGTATTGATTAATTATGTTACAACGTGTTGCTGAACTTAAATTAACAGTGGAGATTGGGAGTTGATTTAAAATGTCATAGTAAAACTTCAATCCAATCATACCTGATGCAGCGAAAGAAGAAAAATGTCACATCTTCACAGAGTATTATATATTATGAAGGTGTGTAACAGCCAACTACATAGATAGTTATATTTTCAGATTGATTGGATTTAATGTTTGAAAACCTTAGCTTACTTTTACTGTGTTTGCACATGTAGCTCTTCTTCACTTCCTGTGTGTAATATATCATCTGAGTCAGTGTGTGTGTGTGTGTGTGTGTGTGTGTGTGTGTGTGTGTGTGTGTGTGTGTATGTTTGTATCTGTGTCGTTTACCACGTCCTGCTGATCTGTCAAATGTAGAGCCTGTCTTACTCAAGCGTATGGTCTCTCCTGTTTGTAAGCAGCAGGTAGGGCTCTCGATACTTCGTCGGCGATGTTGTTTAGAGAGTTCCAGTGATCCTGTCCTATGTCTTGGTTCCCTAACATCGGTATTATATGTCCTAGGGCATCACAGGTGAGCTCTATGTGTTCAGTTGTGCCATTCTCACCACAGGCACAGGTGTGAGTCTGTCGTAGGCCAAGCTTGTGGAGGTACAAAGGATACGGGCCGTTGCCCGTAAGGAAGTGCACCTTGCCGCGTGTTGGGATTATGCACTTGAAATTCATGTGTCCCACTCTGTCTGCGATGTATTAATTGTCCACTAGTTTAATTTCCATTTGTCGGCTATGTCTTGTCCAGCTTTCTCTCTTATTCTGTCGCGTCTTCACCTCTTCAGCCAGTATGCCGCTGCTCTGTGGCAAATTATACTATCTATAGGGAAAATCCCCAGTACCACACACAGTGCAGCAATCGAGGTCGTCACGAAAGCCCCAGAGATTCTAATAAGAACAGTCCTCTGGCCACGCCTCACAATGGTTCTATGCGTATCTAAGCATAATCGATGCACTCAAGTACAAAATAAGTTCTTGACTCAAAGAGTGCTGTGTAATATGTTCTCATTGTACCTTACAGTGTTCAGTCTTGCGAATTTATGGATGAGTATCGCCACTCTTTTAATTGTTTATCTTTCATGTTCATTAAAATGTAAATGTTCGCCAATGTCGAGGTAACTTGTCATAGCTTTCCTTTTTGTAGATATGTTGTATAACTTAATAAATGGGTTTCTTTTCAGTGTGCCACTTAGAAGTATGTAAGAAGTTTTGTTACTTGCTATTATGAGTTTGTTGTTCATGCACTATTCACCGATGAACGCGAGGAGCCGCGTGGCTTTAATCTCTTATTGGGACCTGGAGTTTGCAGATACCATGATCAGATGGTCATCAGTGTACGCAACCAGCCGTTTGCCATGTCGTTATCCTCTAGTGCATTCAGCAGTGGCTCTATGGCTATGTCCCAGAAAATCGTCATCACACGGGTCCTTGCGGTCAAGCCCAGGTTACCCCCTTTATAACATTTTGGCGACCAGTCTTCCATTCCACTAGCCTGTTTTTAAAATATTCTCTAAGGCTGTTGTCAAAGCCAGCAGAATACTCAGCTCTCTAAGTTCTGCAAATGGCGCCGGCCACAAAAGGTTGTCGCAAGCCCCATACAAGTCAATTAGGATTGCTACCATGTATTTGTGGTGTACTGTCTGCGTCATTTCTATGGCGCTGTTTACTGTATCATCATTGGATTTATGTGGTCGAAAGCCAAAGAGCCAAATTGATGTGGGCTAAGGCTGAAGAGCTGCCGGTGCAACTGAAATCCGTCGCACAGAAATGTCTTGTCCCTTTTCCAGAATGTTGATGAGGCATATTGGTCTGTACGTCTTGGGTCAGTCGGGTCTTAGTCCTCTGCTTCCTTGATTATAGCTGCATTTGGCGCCTTTCATATATTCGGTACACGTCCTTCTACTAGAGCATCATTCAGGTAAGGTTCAGGTACATTAAGGTAAGTGGGGCCTTTTTGTTCCTTATTTTGCGTATTGCTAATGCAACTCTCTCGCGAGTAAAGGGGCAGGTACTACCCTCGTTTTCATATTTGTCATCAAGCAGTCTGCGAAGGTCGGTGTGAAGTTGGTTGTCCTGAGTGTGGTCATATTCAGGAAGAAGTTTGTTGAGGGGATAGTATTCTGTGATTCTCCAGCCTCTTGTGGTAGTACCATCTGGTTTCTTCAGTGTTCATTATACCGTCGGAGTCTCGATACGTTCATTCTGCACTTTAAACGGCTCCCCCCACGATGTTTTTCTGTAAATTTGTCCAAACACATGTGTCCCAGTGGTCCTTCACAGTCTTATGTAGTTCGTCTTTGTTTCGTGTTTTAGCGTCGCGGTAATGTTGAAGTCGAATTTCTCTTTCCTGTACTGTCTTTGATTTTTGCTCATATAGTCATTTATCACTCGTGTCTTTTCTTAGTCTTGTTAATAGTGCTGGCCATGGCGCCCTATTTTTGGGTGCGTCGCGTAATTCAGATACTGCTGCAGCTCATTCTCTCTGTAGGAATTCTATAAGAACGTGATCTCTGTAATCTATGCCTTCTTGGGTGACACCCAGGGGAAACTCTTTAACCATGTGCCTTAGTTTTAGACAGTTTTCTTTGGGTAGCAGCAACGTTCGGGTATTGTGATGTGTGTGAATAATTATTGCGTTATGCTCACTAACAAGGGAACCTCCCCATCGCACCCCCCTCAGATTTAGTTATAAGTTGACACTGTGGATAGGCCTTGAAAAACTGAACACAGATCAATCGGGAAAACAAGAAGAAGTTGTGTGGAACTATGAAAAAAGTAAGCAAAATATACAAACTGAGTAGTCCATGCGCAAGATAGGCAACATCAAGGATAGTGTGAACTCAAGAGCGCCGTGCTCCCGTGGTTAGCGTGAGCAGCTGCGGAATGTGAGGTCCTTGGTTCAAGTCCTCCCTCAAGTAAAAAGTTTACTTTCTTTATTTTCGCAAATTTATGATCTGTCCGTTCGTTCACTGACGTCTCTGTTCACTGCAATATGTTTATTGTCTGTGTTTTGCGACCGCACCGCAAAACCGTGCGATTAGTAGACGAAAGGACGTGCCTCTCCAATGGGAACCGAAAACATTTGATCGAAAGGTCATAGCTCAACCGATTCCTCCACAGGAAAACACGTCTGATATATTCTATACGACACTGATGACGGCATGTGCGTCACATGACAGGAATATGTTGTCGACCCATCTAACTTGTACACTTGGCGAATGGGTAAAACGATTCTTCTACCTTGCCTGATTTAGGTTTTGTTGTGGATGTGGTAATCACTCCCAAAAAACTGATGAAAACATTTGAGTTTGTCACATAAACTGAAAATAAAAAATTAAAATTATTGACTCGAAGGAAGATTTGAACCAAGGATCTCGCGTTCCGCAGCTGCTCACGCTAACCACGGGGCCACGGCGCTCCTGCGCTTCAGCAGTCCTTGATGTTACCTATATTGCGCATGGAGTACTCAGTTTGTATATTTTGCTTATTTTTTTTTCATACTTCCACAAAACTTCTTCCTGTTTTGTCGATTGATCTGGGTTCAGTTTTTCAAGGCCTATCCACTGTGCCAACTTATAACTAAATCTGAGGTGGGTGCGATGGGGAGGTACCCTTGTAAGTATTGTCCTATCGAGCGGCTGCCACTTCGCTACCTTTATTAATAATGCGCCGTTTGCCAGGGAAACCTCTATGTTGCTGCCTACTCCACTATTTCTGGGGTAAGTTGGCGGTTAGCCTTGTTTTTTTGAAAAGAAAAGATTACATTCATTTACAACGTCGTCTATTATTTGACCGTTCTGTCAGACTGCCAGAAGGGTGACGTAGCATTTATGTCTGTTAAGAAAAGTGGTTGTCTGCCATTTGCAAGATGCGCAACTTCTTTTATTACTTCGGTAAAAGGCTCTACATCTAATGAGTACTTGGGCGTCGATCGACGAGATTACCAATGTTTCCCTGCCTGAACTTATTTCGACTGTAACAGTATGTTGTGTGCACAGCTACATAATTTGTGCTATTGTAAGGTTAGTGTTTAGTACAGCGGTTTCAGCCATGGCCTTGTTTGCGCCTATGATTTACATGTACTGTCTCGGAAAGCCTAGTGTTCTTCCACCTCGTGTGTACGGTTCTTGTAGAGAAAATATGTCTGCGAATACCTCGTTCGCCGTCCGCTGTGGCCGAGCGGTTCTAGGCGCTTCAGTCCGGAGCCGCGCTGCTGCTACGGTCGCAGGTTCAAATCCTGCCTCGTGCATGGATGTGTGTGATGTGCTTCGGTTAGTTAGAGTTAAGTATGTCTAAGTCTAGAGGACTGATGACCTCAGAAGTTAAGTCGCATAGTGCTCAGAGCCATTTGAACCATTTTGAACTTTCGCTATGGCAATTTGGTAAAAACAAAGCACTTGTGATCGAGGTACAAGCGTCCATGCGTCCTTTCTAGGTCCATGTAGACATTGTCAAGGTCAAGGCCTTCATTCCTTCGTCCACACGATTTGCGTAAAAGATTACAGAGTCCACGTTTATCTCTTGGTAGTTCTTCTGTTCGTAAAAGCATTGTCTGTTTTTTTTTTTCAGTGGAGGGGTGGCATATAGTATCCCTCAGTGAGTGATACAGTCTTATCAGTAGTCACAGGGAAAAAAATGACTTCTTTTCGAGTCGACTTAGGCGCAATTTCTCTTCGATGTCATTTTGTTTCTTACTTCATAGCTTTGTAATTCTGTCTGTTGTACTGGATCGTTGTGTATGTTACGGCTTAAAGTCAAGAACCAGCACGCCGGTCAGAAACGAGTGAGAGCAGAGAGGGCTGGGAAGAAGACGTCAGCCAGTTGCACGCTGACCGACCCCTCTCCAGGACGACAACGCTACGGCAGCGGCCTCCATGCGAAGAGGACACGAGCGCCGCTTCAGACTGATCGCGGCCCACTTCTACAGCAGCATCAAGATTAGGTACATCTAGACCAGCGACATAGGAATTGTAAACACTCAAGAGATTTCTTATTTGTATGTCGCCCTTTGCTTGCGACATTTCTGTGATGTAGTCAAAGTTAAGTATTGTCATTGTCCATTTCGTAATAAAACTCATTAATACGATTTGTTTGAATGTTGCCTTGCGATCCGAGAAGGCAGGCTTCCTAGAGCCCACATATTTGACGTCAAGGCAGGATTCAACAGTGTGTATCTCTTTAGGTTGTTTCCGATTTTGGGTGATGTATTGTGACGTCAGTTGAAGATTGCTGTGATTTTATAGCGTGGGCTTTTTGAGCGCTTATGTTGTTTTTAGTGTCCTTATGGTGTGTGGTCACTTCTTGTTGTTGGAAGTTCCCTGTTTGCTTTTGTTTCACACTGATAATTCTTTCTTGCAGCTGAGTTGTCTTTTCGTGCGTATTCCCACCATAGATGAAACGCACAGTTTGCATGAACAGCACCAGGCAGCCGCCGAGCTTAACGTCCTTATCCAACTGACCGATAACCATCAACATGTCACGCCAGAGATGTTGCTGACAAGTTTGGAATTCAGTCCAGGAAAACGGCGCAAAGCCTAGTGATCAGTAACTTTACGCCGCCACACCTCCTTCACTTTGCCGGAAAGCCGAAGGGGAAACCACCAACAGTGCGTGACGTATTCGGGACGTCACCCATCCAAATAGGGGCCACGCCCGGTGTTGCGTCAGTTCGATGATCGGAAGAGAACCGGTCTTCTCACGAAATTCCAATCACCAACTTTCTCCCCTGAATGCGAAAATATTTTGTTGACACCGACCTACATAGGGAGGAACGATCACCAAGATAAAATACGGAAATCAGAGCTCGTACGGAAAGATACAGGTGTTCATTCTTTCCGCGCGCTATACGAGATTGGAATAAGAGAGAATTGTGAAAGTGGTTCTATGAACCCTCTGCCAGGCACTCAAATGTGATTTGCAGAGTATCCATGTAGATGTAGATATAGATGTAGAGTAGGGACTTTCGGCAAGTGCGACTGAGATGGGAACTCCACCAAATCTGACAATCATTCGACGCACACATCCCAGAATGCAAAATTAGATCACCTTATTTCTAGGCCTCCAAATCCCTACTTAATAATAGAAATGTGATGCTTATTTATGTCTTAGTTTATCAATAAATATTCTCATAAAATTAATATTTTATGAGAAGCTTTTAATTTTAAATATATAGTGTTTTATATCATTTTGATCCACATTTGCACACTCGGCTAGTAGTCCTGGTACACAGCACATGAGCATCTTTTGGGATATAACTCGCAACCTTTGCCCTGAGCACAAACGTTATCAGTTGAGGTCATAGCCGGAAGATGTCTTCCCGAGTCCAACTTGCGCCGCATGAACGCACACAGTACGGCAGCAATCTCCTCACCTGGAGTAGCCAAAACCCTAATAAACCGCCCGCCGTCTTAGGAACATAGAGATCATCGACTTCAGAAATGACAAGCAAGGTGTAAAACCGTTTAATGCAACATAAACACGGGAAACAGGTCAACAGTCATAGCTCGCTCCAGGCTGTAACACGCATCACTGGGTTTTCTGGTTTCCGCTGTTGAGGAAGAAAGGGTTGCCATTCGTCCACACTGCGATACATGGCAAAGTGTCCCCAGGGGAGATGAAGCCCCCATGAAGGCGAAGGACAAACATACGTCATATTATAATTTCGAGTAATAGGTGTCCATATCCAGCGACGATAATGATCGCAAATGGGGAAATCCAGTGATATAAGCGGCTTTGACAAAGGAGAGGCTTTTAGGACCCTACGCTTGCGAACGAGAATATCTGACAATGACGAAGCTGGTCGGTTGTTGGCGTGCTATTGTAGGAGCTGACTATGACTATGATCTGGCATATCGGGAGACATCAAGGAACAGCAAATTTGGTAATAGAGAGAAGTTTTGTGGAGTGTAGATTTTAGAGAAGGATAAGAGGTCGAATGCAGCAAGTTGGCTGAAGTAGTCAGGCAGAGGAGAAAGACTAGTGCGGTGAGCTTACGACTGATGGGAACCACAACAAGAGCGTGACGCAATGTTGCACTTGGCGGCATTCCCACGTGAGACACGAGGAGCCTCCCATCCCCTCCCCTCCCCCACGGTGGCTCGCGTGAGCGGCCACGCTGCGCCCGTCGCCGTGGCTGCTGGGACGGGGTGGACAAACTCCCACGGGCCATCGATCGCCGGCGTGGCGCGGCGCCGCAAGACGCGCGCACAACTTGCAAACGAGCTGGGTAATGCGGCGCGCCGCGGCCCGCCCAGCTTAAGCGAAAAAAGCGCCGCTCTAGGGGTGTGGGGGTGGCGAGGGAGAGGGGGGGGGTGAGGAGAGGAAAGGGCCGGGGGGCGAGCACCAGGGGTGCACGCGCTCCCAAAATAAACACCGCCCGAGAGCGGTCGGCGGGCGTCACTGTGGAGCCACGGGCTGAGCGTCGCGGAAGCTTCAGAGCCTCTCTCCCATCAGGCAGCCCTCTGTCCGTGTCAAAAAAATGGTTCATATGGCTCTGAGCACTATGGGACTTAACTTCTGAGATCATCAGTCCCCTAGAACTTCGAACTACTTAAACCTAACTAACCTAACGATTTATTGTCTAAAGAATTAATATTGTGATCAGAGACTGGAATAAAAAACATTTGAAATTTCCTTTACTTCACGTCTATGGTCACAAATTCTTCGTCATCATATTACCGGTATCGCTTTATAATGACCATCGTCAGATCTGTCTTATAAAAACATGTCCTACTACACTGGAACCACTGGAGCCATAGTGGCATCGTTATATGCTACACACAATATCAGCGCCGGCACCAGCTTGTGAAAGTCCGTAACATTTAAGCTCTAGGCCGGAGTTTGGTTGCGGTTGGTGAGAGACCATTCTCTCAGCACCACTAAAGTAGAATTACTAAACACGGTCTCCTGAAATTCTTTCACCGAAGAAAACGAAGTAAATATCGCAGAATTCGAATCAAGAACAACTGCCAACATGACTAACTTAGACCTAGATATCCTCCTTGAAGCAGTTTAAATCACATAATAGAGGCAAGGCCTCCAGTCGTATACTACTTACACTACTGGCCATTAAAATTGCTACAACAAGAAAAAATGAAGATGATAAACGGGTATTCATTGGACAAATATATTATACAGGGTGATTCAAAAAGAATACCACAACTTTAAAAATGTGTATTTAATGAAAGAAACATAATATAACCTTCTGTTATACATGATTACAAAGAGTATTTAAAAAGGTTTTTTTTTCACTCAAAAACAAGTTCAGAGATGTTCAATATGGCCCCCTCCAGACACACGAGCAATATCAACCCGATACTCCAACTCGTTCCACACTCTCTGTAGCATATCAGGCGTAACAGTTTGGATAGCTGCTGTTATTTCTCGTTTCAAATCATCAATGGTGGCTGGGAGAGGTGGCCGAAACACCATATCCTTAACATACCCCCATAAGAAAAAATCGCAGGGGGTAAGATCAGGGCTTCTTGGAGGCCAGTGATGAAGTGCTCTGTCACGGGCTGCCTGGCGGCCGATCCATCGCCTCGGGTAGTTGACGTTCAGGTTTCATAACTAACCTTTTTCGTAGGACTCTCCATACAGTTGATTGTGGAATTTGCAGCTCTCTGCTAGCTCTGCGAGTCGATTTTCCTGGGCTGCGAACAAACGCTTGCTGGATGCGTGCTACATTTTCATCACTCGTTCTCGGCCGTCCAGAACTTTTCTCTGTAAACTGTTTATACCAACGTTTAATACACCACCTATCAGGAGGTTTAACACCATACTTCGTTCGAAATGCACGCTGAACAACTGTCGTCGATTCATTTCTGCCGTACTCAATAACACAAAAAGCTTTCCGTTGAGCGGTCACCATCTTAGCATCAACTGACGCTGACGCATAGTCAACAGCGCCTCAAGCGAACAAATGTACAACTAAATGAAACTTTATAGCTCCCTTAATTCGCCGACAGATAGTGCTTAGCTCTGCCTTTTGTCGTTGCAGAGTTTTAAATTCCTAAAGTTGTCGTATTCTTTTTGAATCACCCTGTACTAGAACTGACATGTGATTACATTTTCACGCAATTTGGGTGCATAGATCCCGAGAAATCAGTACCCAGAATAACCACCTCTGGCCGTAATAACGGCCTTGATACGCCTCGGCATTGAGTCAAACAGAGTTTGGATGGCGTGTACAGGTACAGCTGCCCATGCAGCTTCAACACGATACCACTGTTCATCAAGAGTAGTGACTGACGTATTGTGACGAGCCATTTGCTCGGTCACCATTGACCAGACGTTTTCAGTTGGTGAGAGATCTGGAGAATGCGCTGGCCAGGGCAGCAGTCGAACATTTCCTGTATCCAGAAAGGCCCGTACAGGACCTGCAACATGCGGTCGCGCATTATCCTGCTGAAATGTAGGATTTCGCAGGGATACTAGAGACACTGTCCAACATACCTATGCAAAGATTTATCGGATTTTCACTGTAGCTTCCATTTCGCGACCAGCGGACTTCACTTTCGAAATACGCCTCGTATACTGTTACTGTGTTCGAACGGTATGAATTATTCCCAAGAAAACGATTTATGGTCATACAGCCAACATGTATGCAGGAAATCTTATTTTTGCAAAGCACAACTAGTTCTTTATTCTCACGGAGTAATGATTGTCACCGACAGGGGAGTCAAATTGAATCCGTGTTTTAAGATTTCCAGAAGGCTCCTAACAAGCCACTTCTAATCAAATCGATATGTATCCATTTTTTGGAGAGACGTCAGTTTCGGAATTAGAGAGAATAGCGCGCAAGTCGCTATTATGTTAACATGCAGAAGTAACCGGATCTGACAGTAAATAAGTAATAATTTAATTAATAGTAAGAAGGATTAGATGCTGTATACTCAAATATTTTTGGGCAAGTCGTGGAAAAAATAATAAACGTAACAAGTTTAGAAATATTTTATGGTTATTTTTCAATAATATTAATCCCACTTGATTTTGTGTTCCCAGATTTCGATTTCACAACCGAAATTATTTTTATGATATCTGCTCCATATTTAATTGCCTTTCCTGTGGCACATTGATCGTAAATTACGGAAGCAGGGGTGCATCTTGCACACGGTTCCCTGCTGTCGCGTCAAAGAAAGCATCATCAGTACATAAAAGATCTGGCGGACAGTGTGAGCAACAGTCTGCGGCTGTTTGCTGATGACGCTGTTGTGCACTGCAAGGGGTCGTCCTTGAGTGACTCTAGCAGGGTAATACGTGACTTAGACAATATTTATAGTCGGTGTGATGAATGGCAACTAGATATAAATGTAGAAAAATGAAATTAATGTTGTTGTTGTTGTGGTCTTCAGTCCTGAGACTGGTTTGATGCAGCTCTCCATGCTACTCTATCCTGTGCAAGCTTCTTCATCTCCCAGTACCTACTGCAACCTACATCCTTCTGAATCTGCTTAGTGTATTGATCTATTGGTCTCCCTCTACGATTTTTACCCTCCACGTTGCCCTCCAATGCTAAATTTGTGATCCCTTGATGCCTCAAAACATGTCCTACCAACCGATCCCTTCTTCTAGTCACGTTGTGCCACAAACTTCTCTTCTCCCCAGTCCTATTCAATACCTCCTCATTAGTTACGTGATCTACCCACCTTATCTTCAGCATTCTTCTGTAGCACCACATTTCGAAAGCTTCTATTCTCTTCTTGTCCAAACTGGTTATCGTCCATGTTTCACTTCCATACATGGCTACTCTCCTTACAAATACTTTCAGAAACGACTTCCTGACACTTAAATCTATACTCGATGTTAACAAATTTCTCTTCTTCAGAAACTATTTCCTTGCCATTGCCAGTCTACATTTTATATCCTCTCTACTTCGACCATCATCAGTTATTTTGCTCCGTAAATAGCAAAACTCCTTTACTACTTTAAGTGTCTCATTTCCTAATCTAATCCCCTCAGGATCACCCGATTGAAATTAATGTAAGAAATGATAATTAATCGAAACCCTCGGCTGCCCACAGGTGTTGTTGATATACCTCAATGTGTGCCCCGACAGGGACTAGAACCCGCGATCTCCTGCTTACATGGCAGACGCTCTGTCCATCTGAGCCACCGAGGGCCCAGAGGATGGAGCGACTGCAGGGACTTATTTCTCGCACGCTTCCCGTGAGACCCACATTCCCAACTGTCCACAACCTACGTTCGTAATGTTCCTAATGGTTATTTGCCCATTCACCCATTACTCGCGCCAAGTAAGGTAAGAGTTCGGACAAAGTGTGCGCATTCGCACAGAAGAAGGTCAATGGCCGGGTAGCCTTTAACTGTATGAAGACAGTAACTGTTCCAATGAACAGATATCAATGATGACCATGCAGCTTCTCTAGAAAGAAATGGTAATTAATCGAAACCCTCACCGATTGGAATCGTCACCTTACTTGGCGCGAGTAATGAGTGATTGGGCAAATATCCATTAGGAACATTACGAATGTAGGTTGTGGACAGTTGGGAATGTGGGTTTCACGGGAAGCAAGTCCCTGCAGTCGGGCTATCCCCTGGGCCCTTGGTTGTTCAGATGGATAGAGCGTCTGCCACGTAACATGTAAGCTGGAGATCCCGGGTTCGAGTCCCGGTCGGGGCACACATTTTCAACTGTCCCCATTGAGGTATATCAACAACATCTGTTGGCAGCTGAGGGTTTCGATTAATTATCATTTCTTTCTAGAGAAGCTGCATGGTCATAATAGGTATCTGTTCTGTAGACGAGCAGGGAAACCAAACCCGTAATTTTCGAATGCAGCATTAGTAGTGTCCAGCTTGACACAATCCCGTAGTTTAAATATCTGGCAGTAACGTTGTAAACACGTAAGAAATGGAACCAAAATGTGAGGATTATAGTAGTGAAGACGAATGCTCGACTTCGGTTTATGAGGAGAATTTTAGGAAAGTGTGGTTCATCCGTAAAGGCGACCACATGTAGGACACTAGAAGGAACCATTCTACCGTGCTGCTCGAGTGCTTGGCATCCGCACTAGGTCAGATTAAGAAAGACATCGAAGCAATTCTTGGGCGGGCTGCTAGATTTCTGTCATCGATAGGTTAGAACAACACGCAAGTATCATTCACGTGCTTCTGGAACACAAATTGGAATTCCTGGCCCTAAGACGGCGTTCTATTCGAGGAATACGATTGAGAAAATATAGAGGACCGGCATTTGATGCTGACTGTAGAAAGATTCTGCTGCCCTCAACGTACATTTCGTGTAAGAACAATGGAGATAAGAGACATTAGGTCTCGTACGGAGGCATATCGACAGTCGCTTTTCTCTACATCCACATCTGCATCTATACTGTGCACGCAGACGGTACGTCCCTAGCAGTTATTAGTGTTTCTTCCTGTTCCATTCACGTACGGAGCGCGGGAAGAATGATTGTCTGAATGTCTCTGTGCGTGTAGAAGTTATTCTAATATTTTCTTGACGATACCTATGTAGCCGATACGTAGGGGTTTCTAGTATATTCCTAGAGTAATCATTTAAAGCCGGTTCTTGAAAGTTGGTTAACGGACTTTGTCGAGATAGTTTACGTCTATCTTCAAGAGTCTTCCAGTTCAGTTCCTTCAGTATCTCTGTGACACTGAAATAGGTCAACAGAAAATCAAACATGCCATGAAAAATATTTATAAGCTAAGAAATATGTAAATAACAGTTATAGTGTGTACGAAAAATGTTAAGAAAAATGATTTTGCAAAATTTATTTAACTTCTTTAAAAAAGAAATTAAAAAAAACAAAAATCTAACATTTTTATTTAAAAAATGTTAGATTTAAAAAAATGTTTTTTTCTCTTTTAAATAACTTAAATAAATCTTACAAAACAGTTTTCTCAACATTTTTCTTACACACTATAGTTGTTGTTTACATATTTTTTAGCTTATAAATATCTTCAATGCCTATTTGATTTTCTATTGACCTATTTAAAAAATAAAAATTTTAGATTGTTTAATTTGTTTTCTTTTTTAAGGAACTTAAATACATTTTATATAACATTTTTCTTGAGTTCTTTAAAAAGAAAATAAAAAACAAAATTTAACATTTTTATTTAAAAAACCGTTTGTGTTGCCCTTCTCTGAATACGTTCAGTATCACCTGTTAGTCATATTTGGTACGTGTCCCACACACTTGAGCAATATTCTAGAACCGGTCATACGAGTAATTTGCAAGTAATCTCCTTTGTAGACTGACTTAACTTCCTCAGTATTCTACCAATAAGACCGAATTCTACCACATGCTTTACTCACGACTGAACCTCTGTGATCATTTCATTTCATATCACTACAAAGTGTTACACCCAGGCATCTGTACGATTTGTTCGATCCCAAGAATGACTCATTGGTGTTGTGTTATAGTCATAGGAGATTACGTTTTCTCGTTTTGTGAACTGCAAAATTTTACATTTCTGAACATTTAGAGCAATCTCTGCAAAAAGTTGAAATTATATTAAGATCTGACTGAATATTTATGCACCTTCTTTCAGATAGTACTTCATTATAGATAACTACATCATCTGCAAAAAGCCTGGTTTTGCTGTTACATCGTCTGCAAGGTCATTAATATACAGTATGAACAGCAAGTTTCCAACACACTTCCCCTGGGGCACACCCAAATTACTTCTACATCTGACGATGACTCTCCATCCAAGATAACCTGCTGTGTCCTCCGTATTAAAAAGTTCTCAATCCAGTCACAAATTTCACTTGGTACCCCATATGATCGTGCTTTTGAAAATGAGTCAAATGCTTTTCGGAAATGAAGAAACACTGCATCTGCCTGGTTGCCTTGGCCCAAAGCTTTCAGTATGTCATGTGGGAAAACTGAGAGTTGGGTTTCACATGATCGATGTTTTCGAAATGCATGGTCATTTTGTTCAAGACGTCTCATGATGTTTGAGCTCAGTTTATGTTCTAAGATTCTACAAGAAATCTGTATCAAGGATATTGGACGGTTTCTGTGTGGATCAATTCTACTATCCTTCTTGTAGAGAGGAGTGACCTGTGCGTTTTTCCCAGAACTGGGGACGATTTTGTGTACGAGTGATCTAAGACAGATTATAGCTAGAAGAGGGGCTAACTCAGTCGAAAGTTTAGTATAGAATGTGACGGGGATTTCATCGGGGCCTAGAGTTTTGTTCCATTATAACGATTTCAGCTGTTTCTCAACACCACTGACAGTAATACTAATTTCAGTCATCTTTTCAGTGGCACGCGATTAAATTGGGACAATTCTCCTGGGTTTTTCTTTGTAAAGGAACATTTGAAAACGGAGTTAAGCATTTCAACTTTTGCTTTGCTACCCTCAATTTCAGTTTCTGTATCATACACTAGGGACAGGACACTAACAGCCTTCCCATACAACCAGAATTTCTTTGAGTTTTGTGAAAGATCAATTGACAATATTCTGCTACGGTAGTCACTGAAGACTTCACGCATTGTTCGTTTCATTCAGCATCTCTCTAGCTATAGCCCTACGCTTTGGTTTGCACATATTATGCAGTACTCTCGGTTTCTTTCGAAGTTTCTTTGCAGTGATTGTATACCATGAAGGTTCCCTACCATTACGAACTGTTCTACTGAGCACAAATCTGCTCAGTGCATTGTCAACAATATTTTTAAACTTCCACATCAGCGCATTTAAAGGGTGTCTTATCACGGCCACCACTAACAAAACTGTAATTTTCCCAATTAATTGTCGGATGTTTAAAGTCTCTACCGATGATTACAGTATGACTGGGGAACTTTCATACAAGTGAACTGAGGTTTTTTGTAAAGTTTTCAATTACATCAGGAGATGAGTCTGGTCAGCGATAGAAGGATCCAGTTATCATTTCATGCCCATCTCTAATACTGAGTATTGCCGAAACAGCCTCACATGCGGCTTCAATTTCTACCTCGGCGGATTTGAGTTTTTTGTCTACTGCGACAAATACACCACGTCCATTCCCCATTTGCCTATCCTTTTGATATACCCTTAAATTTTCCCCAAAGATCTCACTGGTATCCATTTCAGGTTTCAACCAGCTTTCTGTGCCTAGTATTATGTGAGCTTCACTGCTTTTCATGAGCGCTTCAAACTCTGGCACTTTGTTACGAATGCTTTGGCTGTTTACCATTGGGTCTATTTGCAGGTAAAAGAGGAAAGAAAATGACTAATTGTGGTACAGGGTAGCGTCTGCCATGAGGAATGTGGGTGCAGATGTAGACGGACTGCTGTCCGTGGTGGTCCAGTCGTCCCGCACTGTCCATGTGAATACAGTCTTGCAGCATTTCCTGACGGGAGGTGGTTGAGCGACCCTGCACAGCCGAGCGAATCTGTCCCTCCTCTCGAGCTCTAGTCGAGTGTGACCATGTAGATCCTCTCGAGCTCTAGTCGAGTGTGACCATGTAGATCCTCCATGATAGTCGTGGGACCCCGACTAAAGTGAGCAGCAATGTCGCGGGACGGTAAATTGCAGTCTTGATGGTCCATGGTCCAGCCGCTGACGACTTTGCATTAGATGATACAGTTTCTTTTTCTCATAAACAAGACTGAAATCAGTTTATGTAAGCAGAACCCACTGCATAATATTTTCTTGTAGATTGATGTAGCTCCTAAGGAATTTGTGCGGTTTTGCTGTAATGCTAAACATATGCGCGACTATAGTCGAGCCGCCGAAATAATGTGTCTGACAGCCAGAGGCTACTTTACTAGTGCTACTACATGGCTCCTTGTTGTCACGCCGCGCCGGTCGCCCAACTACGAATGTCGCATCCGAAAACTGTACAGTCGTGCTGCCGAAGCGTAAGAAACCGCTAATAACCTTGGGGAAATGAAATATATTATTTTCGTAATTAAAAAGAAAAGGTACGGAAATATATGTTGAGTTAAATTAGAGATTTCGATGCACCGAAATGGTAATGACATGGTGGGAGCCGCAACACGCCTGGACCACTTGCTTCTGCAATTTTGTGAATGTCGTAACTGATATTACGTGATTTACACTCTTTCACGATTTCCAGTATTTGTGCCTTTTTGATTTCGCTATCAAATGAATCAGCGCCGTTCTTCTGTAGCCATTCCACTAAGTCACTCTTCCTGCTTCTGCTTATAGGGACTTTATTTGATTGAACAGAGTGATATGGTGCATAATCGAATATTAGGCGGAGTTATTATCTAGCGAACCACTCTTTAAATATCTTTGCCGTCATTTCCCTTTGTAAGCTCCTAGATTTTTTTGATGTAAGCAACAACAAAACAAGTGGCAGAAAGCCACCGACTGGTCCAGCTTTTTCAACTGAAGTGTCATTCTTTCTGGAGCAATCTCATCAGCCCTCCTTCGATCTGGAATGACAACCATTAATCCACGTTTTGTCTGACCAGGTGATTTCGCGAGGTCTGCAGTTAGATAAGTCCCCAAAAACTAGCACCTCCAGCCAACGATGGCCTTTCGTTCAAGCCGAACTCTTCTTCCGGAAAATATTTTCCATCGAAACCATTGGTATCACTCAAAGGCTGGGGTTTTCCTCTGAGAACCAACCCCAGTTTCAGTCGCGGTTACACCGGCCTCCTTCTGGATCTGCTTATGACCCAGAAGAAGGCCGTTGTAGCCTTGACCACAACGTTGCTTCCTCCACTACAGTTTTTAACATTATCAACCGGTACTGTACCGAAACACCAAAGAAACTGGTATAGGCATGCGCATTCAAATACAGAGATATGTAAACATGCAGAATGCGGCGCTGCGGTCGGCGACGCCTATATAAGGCAACTAGTGTCTGGCACAGTTGTTAGATTGGTTACTGCTGCTACAACGGCAGGTTATCAAGATTTATATGAGTTTCAACGTGGTGTTATAGTCGGCGCACGAGCGATGGGACAGAGCTACTCTGAGGTAGCGATGAAGTGGGGATTTTCCCGTACGACCATTTCACGAGTGTACCGTGAATATCAGGAATCCGGTAAAACATCTAACCTCCAACGTCGCTCCGGCCGGAAGAAGATCCTCCAAAAACGGGACCAACGAAGATTGAAGAGAATCGATCAACGTGACGGGAGTGCAACACTTCCACAAGTTGCTGCAGTTTTCAATGCTGAGCCGTCAACAAGTGTTAGCGTGCGAACCATTCAAGGAAACATTATCGATGTTGGCTTCCGGAGCCGAAGGCCCACTCGTGTACCCTTGATGACTGCACTACACAAACCTTTACGCCTCGTCTGGGCCCGTTGATGACTGGAAACAAGTTGCCTCCTCTGACTACTCTCGGACTTTACTGTTCCTTATTTATATAGACGATTTGGGAGACAATCTGAGAAGCCGTCTTCGGTTGTTTGCAGATGAAGCTGTCGTTTGTCAAATAATAAAGTCATCAAAAGATCAAAACGAACTGCAAAATGATACAGAAAAAATATCTGAATGGTGTGAAAAGTGGCAGTTGACCCTAAAACGGAAAGAAGAGTGTGAGGGCATCCACATGAGTGCTAAAAGGAACTCGATAAACTTCGGTTACGCGATAAATAAATCTAATCTAAAAGCCACAAATTCAAGTAAATACCTAGGTATCACAATTACGAACAACTTAAATTGGAAGGAACACATAGAAATTATTGTGGGGAAGGCTAACCAAAGACTGCGGTTAATTGGCAGGACATTTAGAAAATGTAACAGGCCTACTAAGGAAACTGCCAACACTACGCTTGTCCCTCCTCTTTTAGAATACTGCTGCGCGGTGTGGGATCCTTACCAGATAGGACTGACGGAGTACATCGAAAAAGTTCAAAGAAAGGCAGCACGTTTTGTATTATCGCAAAATATGGGAGAGAGTGTCACAGAGATGATACAGGGTTTGGGCTGGACATCATTAAAAGAAAGGAGTTTTACGTTGCGACGGAATCTTCTCAGGAAATTCCAATCACCAGCTGTCTCCTCCGAATGCGAAAATATTTTGTTGACACCGACTTACATACGGAGGAACGATCACAGCGATAAAATAAGGGAAATCAGAGCTCATACGGAAAGATGTAGGTGTTGACTCTTTCCGTGCGCTATATGAGATTGGAATAATAGAGAATTGTGAAGGTGGTTCGATGAACCCTCTGCCAGGCATTGAAATGTGATTTGCAGACTATCCATGTAGATGTCGATGTAGATGTTTCAAATTGTATAGAGCGGAAGTACGTATTCGGGTACGGTGACAACTTCATGAAGCCATGGACCCTGCGTGTCAGCAGGGGACTGTTCAAGCTGGTGGAAGCTCAGTAATAGTGTGGGGTGTGTGCAGCTGGAGTGATATACGACACAATGATACGTGTAGATACGACTCTGACCGGTGACACGTACGTAAAGCATCGTGCCTGGTCACATGCATCCTTTCATTCCCATTATGCATTCCGACGGACTTGCGCAATTCCTGCAAGACACCCCACACTGAGACACCCCACACGTCCAGAATTGCTACAGAGTGCTAAAACATGGTCCAAATGGCTCTAAGCACTATGGGACTTAACATATGAGGTCATCAATACCCTAGACTTAGAACTACTTACACCTAACTAACCGAAGGACATCACACACATCCATGCCCGAGACAGGATTAGAACCTGCGACCGTAGCAGGCGCGCGGTTCCGAACTGAAGCGCCTAGAACCGCTTGGCCACAGCGGCCGGCTACAGAGTGCTCCAAGAACACTCTTCTGAGTTTAAACGTTTTCACTGGCCACCAACATGAACATTACTGAGCATATCTGGGATAACTTGCAACGTGCTGTTCAGAAGAGATCTCCATCCCCTCGTACTCTTACGGATTTATGGACAGCCCTGTAGGATTCATGTTGTCAGTTCCCTTCAGCACTGCTTCAGACATTAATCTGTCCATGCCACGTCGTGCTGCAGCACTACTGCGTGTTCGCGGGGACCCTATGCGATATTAGGCAGGTGCAGCAGTTTCTTTGGCTCTTCAGTGTCTGTCCAGAAAACTTTTTTGTCAACTCAGTATCTCATAGCACTCGCTTCTTCCGGGTGGAATGTCCTTTCTGCGCGTAATAGTCAAATGTATGTCGCCGAATTACGTCTTCTTGAAAATTACCGAGTTCCGTCAATTTAGCAGCAAGAACTCTGGGTTTTCGTAGAGTCGAAAGAGAAACAATTGGTTCCTGTAGATCTTCAGCACACTTCTCTCTCGTTATTTTCTTCTCAGAGGTCGTTTCAATTATCAGACCTGCAGCTCTTCATTCCATGACTTTCAACAAAGGTATCAAAGGGCCACTGTTATCGTTTCGTTCTACAAAATATCATCGTAAATTATATACGAGCTAACGAGTCTGGCTCATTAGCGTAGTGTCCCTACCTACGTTCGTGCAGCTTGAGGAAGAGACTGTAACATTTAGGTTTGAAAATAACGACACTTCACGTGGCTCCGATAACGCGAACTCAATCGGTACCGCGATCTGCAACAAACGCTTTGTGCCCATTAAGTACAGAACCGCGCGACCTTGAATTGTCGGGGTGGCAACCGGGCACCATCACCATGGCAACGTTTACGATTCCCAGAGCTAGGACTGGCGCTAGTGTGGCCCCTCCACACGATGCGCTGCACGTGCGTCAACTGGGAGGAACGTTCTTTCGGTAGCCTAGCTATTACAGCTCGAGATTTCTCGCATATCACGTTCGTGGTTTTGAAATTTTAATGCGCAGCAGTGTTTATGCACGACTTTGCTTCCAAACCTATCCCCGCAGAAGTAGCTCCTCTTAAGGATGAACCGCTCATGTAATCTTGTATTTTGGCTCGGACGAATTACCGCTCGGCGTCTGCGCCACTCGTCCGAGCCTGGCTATACTGATATAACACAGCTGGTGACCCGTCCCAACTTGAAAGGAGTATGTGTGTAAATTTTCGTAGGAATTTTTCGTGTTTTGGATATCTGTAATGTGAGATGTGAACAATCGAGTTTTGCTTTAGTAGCAGTACGTAGCAAATAAGGGAGATTTTTGGGGCTCATACTAAGGATTATTGGAAGAAAAAAAAATATGGGTAAATTCCTAAGGGATCAAACTGCTTAGGTCATCGATCCCTAGACTTACACACTACTAACACTAACTTATGCTAAGAACAACACACACACCCGACCGAGGGAGGACTCGAACCTCCGGCGGGAGGGGCCGCACAGTCCGTGACATGACGCCTTAAACCGCGCGGCCACTCCGCGTGACGATTATTGGAAGATTTATTGTCGAGAGAAAAAGAATTGATTTTTACACTGATACCATTATACTCTTCGTGATTAATGGATTACAGGTAATGATTAAGTTTGTTTTATTTGCAGCAGCGATTTGATAATGCGGCACTCTTAGTTCGTAAGCCATCCAGTTCAGGAATCTTTTTGCTCTTCATTATCTTCTTTTTTAGGATCAATCGATCATTCCGAGAGACATGGATTTAAGAATTGGATTTTAGAACTTTGTTTACGGAAAGATAATACATGTGAAGTTTAATTTTTGTAATTCTTGGATTATAGTTTCGCGATTTTGGAGAAGGATTAACTGTTGCTGAAGTTTCATGAAACGTTATTACGTCAAATTATATGACATCGCTATTGAGTTTATTTAATCCCGAGTCGTTGTCCACGTCCTAAGAGTCACTTGACTTTCAATTTATTTAAAACTATTATTAAAAAAATATGAACCAAGAATGATAGCAATGTTTTTAAAGAACGCCTTGCACCTTTGTGTATCTCAGTTGTTAGATTTTACAACTCTCCTCCAGATACGTTACCTGGCCGTAAATTCTTAGAGCTACCCGTGTGAAGCTTGAAAGTTATGTTTAAATTTATTTTAGTGAAAGTGGATCTGTAATGTTAAATTGTCTGTTAGATGCAATATACAGCATATACATATAGGATATGAATGTTACAGTACTCTGTACGGTAGAGGAGCAGTTTGGAGACGATTATTATACCAGCATGACAATGCACCCTCTCATAAAGCCGTATCTGTAGTGGTTTGTGGACAAAAACATTCCTGACATGGACTATTCTGTCCAGAATTCTGACCTGCGCCTATTTTTTTCTTTTTTTTCAGTCCAGCGGTAACCTTCGTTGCTCCAGCGATCTATGATCTATGATAACCTGCTGCTAGAAGGGGAGCAAGTTTTTTCACGTAATGTCAGTGGACTTTCCACTATTAAGCCACTGACGTTACTTTTCTATTCAGTTATCATTCACCTGAATATCTGCTAACTGTGCGATAACTGAACGTAGCAACCTCATTGCAAAGTACTGCAGCGATACATTTTCGGAAGATCAAATTTAGTAATTCGACTTTCCCTCTGTAATCTTCCGTTTCGGTGCAGTACGGTCAATGAGCGAGTAAATGGATGATTTCGATTTGCTTACTGACATCAGTGCAAAACTTCTTAGAGGTTTTAGTCTGATCTGTTGGCAACATTTCAGTTTCAAATCGAATGTTTATCTCTTTGCTGTCGTTCCTTTTAGACAATTTATGACATATATCGATCAAGAAACATTCATAAAGCAAAAGTGGCATAATTTTCTGTGGGTGGAGCTAGGAGCCAGGTGACACTGTGTAACACTACGCGACGCCTAGCGATCGGCGCGGACACATAGCGCGGCCCAGCGCGCTGACTAATGCACCGGCCGCAATTACGGCCTGTGTTGAATAATTCGCCGAGTCTCTTACAGCTGCCAGCTCTCGACACGCCACCCGTTGCACACTGGCCGCCTAATCGGTGATTCCTTTTCCTCGCTGGTCCTCCGCCTGACTACCAAATACCGACAACAAGCCAATTATCTAGCCGGAAAAAGCAGACCTAGAAGCGAAACGAGACGTATAAAATGTAAATCGCGACCCGATTTCAGTCTTTGCGTCTCTTTGTCATTGGTAATATTTATACTGACGGGATCTGATTGTTGTTAAAACACACGAATTTCTACGTAGCTGCTGGCAAATGTTTACAGAAATTCTCAAAATTGCTTCCAACAGACGAAGAGCAGACGTAGTATAATCTGTTTCTTTGTGACCACCAACTACCAGTGAGCGTGTAATATAAATCACATAATTGCGGAACATTACCAATTTCCAGTAAACTTTTTTCATAACAATATGATTACGAGGGATTTTTTATTAGACTCTCAATCTGTACAGACAGACTCCTTAAGATATACAAAAATTGTCTGCACAAATCGCTCTTTATCTCTTCACTTTATTTCTTCAAATGGCTAACACGTTTTGGCAGACTGCCTCATCAAATGAAAACCTGAAGATTAAATATATCATATTAGGTCAAATTATACGTGATGATACGCAGTATAAACATTTATAATAGACACGATTATGTACCTTTTTTGACGTAACGCGATACGTTGATTCTTTAAGTTCTTGTCTAATAATGGAAGTCTAAAGAAACGTGTTATCCATGCGATGAGATAAAATGCTATTTTTAAAAGCAATTTTTGAATAAGTGCATCTTGGTCGCAGGCCTTCATACTGATTTCCTGTTTTTAACTGTTGAGTGAAACTACACTACTGGCCATTAAAATTGCTACACCACGAAGATGACGTGCTACAGACGCGAAATTTAACCGACAGGAAGAAGATGCTGTGATATGCAAATCATTAGCGTTTCAGAGCATTCACACAAGGTTGGCGCCGGTGGCGACACTCACAACGTACTGACATGAGGAAAGTTTCCAACTGATTTCTCATACACAAACAGCAGTTGACCGGCGTTGCCTGGTGAAATATTGTTGTGATGCCTCGTGTAAGGAGGAGAAATGCGTACCATCACGTTTCCGACTCTGATAAAGGTCGGATTGTAGCCTATCGCGATTGCGGTTTGACGTATCGCGACATTGCTGCTCGCGTTGGTCGAGATCCAATGACTGTTAGCAGAATATGGAATCGGTGCGTTTCGGAGGGTAATACGGAACGCCGTGCTGGATCCCAACGGCCTCGTATCACTAGCAGTCGAGGTGACAGGCATCTATTACGCATGGCTGTAACGGATCGTGCAGCCACGTCTCGATCCCCGAGACAACAGATGGGGACGTTTGCAAAACAACAACCTTCTGCACGAACAGTTCGACGACGTTTGCAGCAGCATGAACTATCAGCTCGGAGACCATGGCTGCGGTTACCCTTGACGCTGCATCACAGACAGGAGCGCCTGCGGCGGTCTACTCAACGACGAACCTGGATGCACGAATGGCGAAACATCATTTCTTCGGATGAATCTAGGTTCTGTTTACACCATCGTGATGGTCGCATCCGTGTTTGGCGACACCGCGGTGAACGCACATTGTAAGTGTGTATTCCTCATCGCCATACTGGCGCATCACCCGGCGTGATGGTATGGGGTGCCATTGGTTACACGTCTAGGTCACCTCTTGTTCGCATTGACGGCACTTTGAACAGTGGACGTTACATTTCAGATGTGTTACGACCCGTGGCTCTATCCTTCATTCGATCCCTGTGAACATTTCAGCAGGTTAATGCACGACCGCATGTTGCAGGTCCTTTACGGGCCTTTCTGGATACAGAAAACGTTCGACTGCTGCCCTGGCCAGCACATTCACCAGATCTCGCACCAATTGAAAACGTCTGGTCAATGGTGGCCGAGCAACTGGCTCGTCACAATACGCCAGTCACTACTCTTGATGAACTGTGGTATCGTGTTGAAGCTGCATGGGCAGCTGTACCTGTATTCGTCATCCAAGCTGTGTTTGACTCAATTACCAGGCGTATCAAGGCCGTTATTACGGCCAGAGGTGGTTGTTCTGGGTACTGATTTCTTAGCATCTATGCACCCAAATTCCATGAAAATGTAATCACATGTCAGTTATAGTATAAAATTTTTGTCCAATGAATACCCCCTTTATCATCTGCATTTCTTTTTGGTGTAGCAATTTTAATGGCCAATGGTGTATGTTGCACCTTCTCATAAGCCAACGTCAATGTTAAGCGACGCTTGAGGTGGCGTCAATAGCGATGCAACTGGATCGTGAATGACTGGAAACTAGTGATTTGGAGTGATGAGTCACGCTATAGACTGTGGCAATCCTATTGGAGTGTTTGGGTATGGCGAAGGCCTTTAGAACGCAGGAAGAACGGAGGAGGTGGTGTTATTGCAAGGGAGTGTTTTTAGTGGCTACGTTGTGGTTCCCTTAAGGCGCATAGAAAGGATATCGGTACTTTACCGTATTGTCTGCTGCGTACAGAAGAGGAACAGTTCGGAGATGATGACTGTATCAGCAAGACAGTGACCGTGTCGTGAAACAGCATCTGTGAGGCAATGGTTTGTGGGCATTAACGTTCCCGAAATGGACTAACCTGGCCAAAGACCAGACCTATCGCCAAAGGACCACCTTTGTCAGGACTTCGACTTCGCTACAGATCCCAGAGACCAACATCACTATCTTCGGTGGTTTTGGCTCCTGAGGAAGAATGGGCTCTCATTCGTCCACAGACGGGCAGGTGTCTCCTTGAAAGTGTCTCCAACAGAGTTCAAGCCGTCATAAAGGCGGAGGGTGGACGCATCCTTTGTCAATTCAACTAATTCTGTTCTTTACCTATTGTGTGGTATAAACCACGTCGGTCTTGAATCTTTAGATGCGGTGTGAGATGTGGGACTTAGGGAAGGCAGGAAAAGGTGTGGACGTTGCCTAATCAGTTACTGTTGGTTGCACAGTAAACACGTACACTTTATTTAAGGAAATAATTTTTTTTTAAAACAATCATTTTAAAACTATTGACTGTAACACAAGCTACACTGACGGCTGTATTACTTGTTACGAAAGAATTCTGAATTATTTGTCTGTTGAAGGCCACAAGCAATACTTCAGAACAATTAACGGCTGAAGGCCTGAGGAAAAGAGGAATCTTAAAAATACCAAAATAATTTTTAAAACAATCATTTAAAAAATTGACTGTAACGCAAGCTACACTTACGGCTGAAGGCCTTATTAAGAAGAATTCAAATTATTTGTCGGCTGAAGGCCACAAGCAATAGGGATAATATAAACAAAATATTATTTTTAAACAATTGACACCATCAGACCAAATAAAGAAGTGAGTGATCCACAGACAGTGCGCCAAGGATCGACCTGGGAAAAGTCCCTAAAGTTGAGTAAACGGTGAATGGTTCAAATGGCTCTCAGCACTATGCGACTTAACTTCTGAGATCATCAGTCGCCTAGAACTTAGAACTAATTAAACCTAACTAACCTAAGGACATCACACACATCCATGCCCGAGGCAGGATTCGAACCTGCGACCGTAGCGGTCGCTCGGCTCCAGACTGCAGCGCCTAGAACCGCACGGCCACTCCGGCCGGCTGAGTAAACGGTGAGACAGGCAGCCAAGCGTTATGCTCACGTAACAGGATGGCAACTCAAACTAGGGACAGTTTAAACGCCGACCAACCCTCTTACCAAATCCACCTAACATCTGATAACAAGTACAACGATGGAATAATTCAGGCGAGGGCGAAGTGACAGACAGCACTGCGTCTGCAGAATCCGGCTTTTAAAACACCGAAAGGCAGAAGGAACCACACCACAAATGCAATATGCAGACAGTGTTAAAATAACTGCTCACTCAAACACACTAGATACACACAATCCCGCGAAAACAGTTCCACCAACAACTCAAACAGTGCTATAACCAGTCACTGAGGAACAACCAGGACGAACTACAAATCGACACAAACATATAGGGCCCAGAAGCGCTCGGAAGACCAAATACACTATGAAACGTCCCCTTAGAAAAATTATTGAATTACTGTGCTGATAAACCCCTTACGTTATTTGATTTTCAAACAGCTGAGCAGAACTGAACGTACTCAGACATTTCGCTCTTTACTTATTCTGATCAACACTATACTGACACACAATATTTTTAACGCAACGCAATCTGACCTTCAATAATCCCTACAAAAGAATGGCCCTAACAATAACCTATACCTTTCATGAATCACTTACCTCACAAAAATCTTCGTTATTAGAACTACTGCAATACAGCGAGCGTCAATACTGCCAGCTAAATAAAAGATTCAAACTACTGAAGGCACTAACTACTGATAGGCATAGTTAGCAAATGAAAGATTTTGATAGAGAACAAACAATGTATTTACCTTAATAGTGTTCAAAAGTCATAATATATATATCAGTTCATGACATCTAATCTTACGAATTTACTGTCTCTGATGGACACACGTCCAGATCATCCGCTCTCAAAACTCCGCCATTTCTCTCCCCACATCCACTACTGCTGGCGGCTCACCTCCAACTGCGCAATGCTACGCGCTGTTCACATACAACTGCCCAACACTACAATAGCGACTGCAACAATGCAGACCAGCCACAGACTTCACACAGCACAGTCAGTGATTTTCATATAGAGCGCTACATGGCGGTACCAACATAAAAACCTAAACACAGCCTACTTACAACACGTCGTCCGATGAGATCGGCCGAACGACCAGCCAACGGTCGTCCCCGCTCAAGTCAGGCAAGGCAGAGCTGCCAGTATGAATCGCCTTGAGGTCACTTCCACGGACGGACACACACAAGTGAAGGTTGCACTACTCGAATATAACGATCCATTCAACTTAAACCCGCTGAATCCGGTCCACGACGTGGTCGTGCACTCTCGCGACCACGTCCTTCCATCGGGTAGTGCATGTATCGCAGCTGTCCCGGCCAGTACTGGCGCTGTGCGGACCTCACTGCTCCTCCGTCCTCAGCAAACTGCCTGACACACGACGACCCGGAAATACTGGAGGTCGCTCCAAAGATAGTACTGCAGTACTTGCTATCGAAAAGTGCTGCTGCTGCCACTGACGGACAGACAAAGCGAGCAAACGTAGTGGCGCCAGTGAACAGACTAAGAAAACGAGAGGTGGCAATCCCAATAAACGATTCCAACCTGTCAATGGCACGAAGGCGGCTCAGAGTGCACGGAACAGGAAACTTTGAAAGCTATCTTTCCCTGTCGAAGTGAAGCAAGCAGTTAAATAGGTCAACAAGCGCGAAATGTGCTTTGGATAGGCAGATTACTGGAGATGGGCTGTGTGGTTAACGCGATGCTTGCAGTTATTCGCGGCCAGGCCGCAGTATATTTCGCCGGCAGGTGGTCGGCACCCACCCTGGACAAACAGCAGAGGCGGCCGGCACCCTACCACTGCGCGCTCGCTAAACACGCGCGCTTGTTTGTGGACGGCCTCCAGCGCGCAAACACCACCACAGTTTGTATCGCTGCGTGAATCTGCACGCGAATTCGGAGCGCTGTATCTCATCGAGCCGACGTACCACTACGCTGCACCTCAGTTTCCTGACTCCAGTTCCTCACCATCGCCGACATCGAAATGATTTAAAATGGAATGAAGTCGATCGTCGGTAAAGCAGATGCCAGACTGAGATTCATTGGAAGAATCCTAAGGAAATGCAGTCCGAAAACAAAGGAAGTAGGTTACAGTACACTTGTTCGCCCACTGCTTGAATATTGCTCACCAGTGTGGGATCCGTACCAGATAGGGTTGCTAGAAGAGATAGAGGAGATCCAACGGAGAGCAGCGCGCTTCGTTACAAAAAAATGGTTCAAATGGCTCTGAGTACTATGGGACTCAACTGCTGAGGTCATTAGTCCCGTAGAACTTAGAACTAGTTAAACCTAACTAACCTAAGGACATCACAAACATCCATGCCCGAGGCAGGATTCGAACCTGCGACCGTAGCTTCGTTACAGGTTCATTTAGTAATCGCGAAAGCGTTACGGAGATGATATATAAACTACAGTGGAAGACTCTAGAGAGACGCTCTGTAGCTCGGTACGGGCTTTTGTTGAGGTTTCGAGAACATACTTTCACCGAGGAGTCAAGCAGTATATTGCTCCCTCCTACGTATATCACGCGAAAAGACCATGAGGATAAAATCAGAGAGATTAGAGCCCACACAGAGGCATACCGACAATCCTTCTTTCCACGAACAATACGAGACTGGGATAGAAGGGAGAACCGATAGAGGTATTGAAAGTACCCTCCGCCCCACACCATCAGGTGGCTTGTGGAGTATGGATGTAGACGGAAACAAACTACCAAAATCAAATAATGTGAAGTAAGGGAGGTAAGTTACAGTTTACCGACCCGACCGCGACGAAATTATTACAGACGCCGACTGCGAGTCGCTTAAGACGTAGGAAATCTTAGAATGAAATATAAATAAAAATAAACATGCTCCTCGCTTTCGAACAGACGATATGTGCCCATAAGCTACGGGTGTGTAGTGGTGTATACATGTTTGTCGGCTGTATGAAATCAGTTGTCCGCAGCTCGTGGTCGTGCGGTAGCGTTCTCGCTTCCCGCGCCCGGGTTCCCGGGTTCGATTCCAGGCGGGGTCAGGGATTTTCTCTGCCTCGTGATGACTGGGTGTTGTGTGATGTCCTTAGGTTAGTTAGGTTTAAGTAGTTCTAAGTTCTAGGGGACTGATGACCGTAGATGTTAAGTCCCGTAGTGCTCAGAGCCATTTGAACCATATATGAAATCAGTTGAGTAAGATGGTTTAATGTGGAGATTTGACAGAATGACAGTTCGAGTCGTTGGTACACGATTCGGTCACATTAATGTGACCATCGTCTACGTTCGACGTCAACGTGCAATAACCACTCGCAAACGGCAAGTGGCAGCACTCACGTAACACACAAAACACCACTTCACAATATAAAACATACTTGCAAACATCTTCCTCACTGTTAAAGTTCACATTTTATAAGCTGACTACGTTATGCGCCTTTCCAACATGACGTCCGAGACTTAAATTTCTCAAGGTCCGACACTCTAACTGCTTGCGCGCCCAAAAATCAAGAGTTACAAGTACGTCAAAGATCATAGTGACAAAAGAAAGAATACACATAAGAATAATATCATTGCAATATAAACATATCGATGTATCAAAGTACCTCTACATTAACGAAATCAAATCTGAATGTTGTCTCAGAAATATGTTAACTACTTTACAGAAACACAGTAGAATATTGCTGGTATCGAGAGGTTCAGGTGAGGTGCCATAATGGGTGTGTAATTCAAGTACCATTAAAAGCACCACGGGCCTCACATGAGAGGGACGGAAATGCACATGGATGAACAGACGTGCACCTGTCGAGCAACTGACCACCCAGATGAACCAAGCGGCTACGAACGCAGTCTCCTTAACGAGTGTTCAACAACATTGCTGCGTACGGCCTCTACAGCAGGCGCCTCGTTTATGTACCCATGCTGACTGCTGTCCATCGGCGACGAAGGCTGGAATGTGCACGCCAATACCCCAACTGGACGTCCTCTGACAAGGCAAACTCACTATCACAGATTTAGTGGTAAAATGTCCTAGTGGATAGCTCGTCAAAAACTGAACACAGGTCAAGTATGAAAACCGGAAGAAGGTGTACTGAATTGTGAAAAAAGAAGCAAAATAGAGAACAGTCCAAACTCCAGATGCGCAGCGTCATGCGAATCTGAAGAGTCATGGCGTCGTGTTATGTGGTCACGATGTTGGGCTGTGAAGCTGGAGATCCATGTTCGTAACTCCCTCGTGCCACAATATACACTTTTTCCACAAAATTATGAATTGTCCGTCCGGCCATTGACATGTCTCTTCTCCTGTTGTTGTCTTGACAACTGTCATACTATACACTGACCGAGCGAGGTGGCGCAGTGGCTAGCACACTGCACTCGCATTTGGGAGGACGACGGTTCAAATCCCGCGTCCGGCCATCCTGATTTAGGTTTTCCGTGATTTCCCTAAATCGCTCCAGGCAATGCCGGGATGGTTCCTTCGAAATGTCACGGCCGACTTCCTTCCCCGTCCTTCACTAATCCGATGAGACCGATGACCTCGCTGTTTGGTCTCCTCCCCCAAAATAACCCAACCGAACTATACACTGGTTGTAGAATATGGATGATGTGGTAAGAATATACACTCCTGGAAATGGAAAAAAGAACACATTGACACCGGTGTGTCAGACCCACCATACTTGCTCCGGACACTGCGAGAGGGCTGTACAAGCAATGATCACACGCACGGCACAGCGGACACACCAGGAACCGCGGTGTTGGCCGTCGAATGGCGCTAGCTGCGCAGCATTTGTGCACCGCCGCCGTCAGTGTCAGCCAGTTTGCCGTGGCATACGGAGCTCCATCGCAGTCTTTAACACTGGTAGCATGCCGCGACAGCGTGAACGTGAACCGTATGTGCAGTTGACGGACTTTGAGCGAGGGCGTATAGTGGGCATGCGGGAGGCCGGGTGGACGTACCGCCGAATTGCTCAACACATCGGGCGTGAGGTCTCCACAGTACATCGATGTTGTCGCCAGTGGTCGGCGGAAGGTGCACGTGCCCGTCGACCTGGGACCGGACCGCAGCGACGCACGGATGCACGCCAAGACCGTAGGATCCTACGCAGTGCCGTAGGGGACCGCACCGCCACTTCCCAGCAAATTAGGGACACTGTTGCTCCTGGGGTATCGGCGAGGACCATTCGCAACCGTCTCCATGAAGCTGGGCTACGGTCCCGCACACCGTTAGGCCGTCTTCCGCTCACGCCCCAACATCGTGCAGCCCGCCTCCAGTGGTGTCGCGACAGGCGTGAATGGAGGGACGAATGGAGACGTGTCGTCTTCAGCGATGAGAGTCGCTTCTGCCTTGGCGCCGTTCAGGTGAGCGCCACAATCAGGACTGCATACGACCGAGGCACACAGGGCCAACACCCGGCATCATGGTGTGGGGAGCGATCTCCTACACTGGCCGTACACCACTGGTGATCGTCGAGGGGACACTGAATAGTGCACGGTACATCCAAACCGTCATCGAACCCATCGTTCTACCATTCCTAGACCGGCAAGGGAACTTGCTGTTCCAACAGGACAATGCACGTCCGCATGTATCCCGTGCCACCCAACGTGCTCTAGAAGGTGTAAGTCAACTACCCTGGCCAGCAAGATCTCCGGATCTGTCCCCCATTGAGCATGTTTGGGACTGGATGAAGCGTCGTCTCACGCGGTCTGCACGTCCAGCACGAACGCTGGTCCAACTGAGGCGTCAGGTGGAAATGGCATGGCAGGCCGTTCCACAGGACTACATCCAGCATCTCTACGATCGTCTCCATGGGAGAATAGCAGCTTGCATTGCTGCGAAAGGTGGATATACACTGTACTAGTGCCGACATTGTGCATGCTCTGTTGCCTGTGTCTATGTGCCTGTGGTTCTGTCAGTGTGATCATGTGATGTATCTGACCCCAGGAATGTGTCAATAAAGTTTCCCCTTCCTGGGACAATGAATTCACGGTGTTCTTATTTCAATTTCCAGGAGTGTATTACCGCCGCAAGTAAATGTGATGAATACTGAGAACAGGCGAGATTCCATATAGACCTCTCACAGTAATGAAAACAACAAATAAACGGTTGTCAGCTACGTTACAACAAAGGAATTCAAGAGTCAAAACTTCCAAAACGGCACGCAAGAGTCATAACAAGTGGTACTTGAGTGGAACATCTGGAGGTCCCTCTCTTATACCTCGCTGTTGCAAACGGACGTCACACCACGACACAGGCACAAATTTGAATACAGCAAGCAGAGTCGTCAATGACCGCACTGGCAGTACCTAATTTTGTGAGGAAAAAAAGTGTGGGCACGAGGAAGATTTGAATACGGATCTCCCCTATCGCAGTCGAACACCGTAATCACGTAACCTCTTTGCAAGGTCAAAATGCGAATTGGGGCATTCTTCCAGCTGATGGAGATACATCCTGAGAGTGCGGAACAAGAGGCGGGCCACCTGCTAATTTTGCCTCAACTTGAACAACCCTGCACAACATAGGACCTGATCGAGGGAAACAACAAGGCCCTCGTAGTTGCTACCTTCTGGAAACGCTGACCAGACGCTCAAATGAATGAATGTATGAATGAATGAACGTAACCACGACGCCCTTGCTCTTTATATTCGCTCTACGTATGTTGCACGTCTTGAGCGTGGACCGTTCACTGTATCTATTTTGTTTCTATCTTTACAGTTTACTATACCTTCTACAGAAAAATGCTGAAGATTAGATGGGTAGCTCACATAACTAATGAGGAGGTATTGAATAGAATTGGGGAGAAGAGGAGCTTGTGGCACAACTTGACTGGAAGAAGGGATCGGTTGGTAGGAGACGTTCTGAGACATCGAGGGATCAATTTAGTATAGGAGGGCAGCGTGGAAGATAAAAATCGTAGAGGGAGACCAAGAGATGAATACACTAAGCAGATTCAGAAGGATGTAGGCTGCAGTAGCTACTGGGAGATGAAGAAGCTTGCACAGGGTAGAGTAGCATAGAGAGCTGCATCAAACCAGTCTCAGGACTGAAGACCACAACAACAACAACAACACCTTCTGTTTTCAGGCTTCATCTGTGTCCAGTTTTTGACGAGCTGTCCAATGGGCTATCCTACCGCTAAATCTGTGGGGGGTGTGATGGGGATTTCCATTGTGAGTGGCGACAGATGGATTTGTCGCATGAACCACATATTATGCTCCGTCGGACAGATGGCCGCTAGATTGTACGCCGGGAAACCGTGGAACGTAGCGCAGCTGGCCACGGCAGTGGATTTGGAATGGCTCCACACTCCTGGTGGTGCCTTCCAGAACTTTATTTACACTCTGCCTGCACGTCTCTCAGCCATCTGCACTGCAAAAGGTCGTTATTCCGGGTTTTGACAGGTGGTCTCATTAATGTGACTGGACAGTGCATACGTCCACAAAGAACCATTCGTGGCCACGTAAAACAGTATAGGAACAGTGACGGTAAAAATATCCTGACTTTCAGGTACTGGAGACGAGTTTCACGACTTGCCAATGACAGTCAGCTTCAGGCGAGACAGGAACCGCTGCCGTCAGTGAATGGCGGTCCGCTTCGACCACTTCCCGAGGTAACATTCCGAAGGGAACTGCACGTAATGGTTTCCGGTACCACGAAAATGACCGTTGCTCACATTGGCTCATAAATCAGCACGTCTTCAGCGGGACAAACAACAAAGAAACTGGACCGTAGTTGAGTGACCTCTTTTCAAATGATGCATGGTGTCCAGTGTACCAACGATCCAATGAGACACTTGATCGACAAAGTGTGGAGGGTGTAGCTCAGGTTCGAGGTAGTTCTATGAAGTTTTGCCGGTGTTCGTCGTACCATGACTTTGACCCAGATATTCAGGTAGCAATAAACATGATCCAGGATTTTTATCGCAACTTTCTCCGTCACCAAGAATTGCCCTATCTTCTAGTGTTCATCATTATGCTTTGGGCAGTCCCATCTTCCAGTGGAAGTTTTGCCGGTGTTCGTCGTGCTATGACTTGGACCCAGATATTCAGGTTGCAATAAACATGAACCAGGATTTTTATCGCAACATTCTCCGTGACCAAGAATTGCTCTATCTTCTAGTGTTCATCATGAGAATGCTTTGGGCAGTCCCAACTTCCAGTGTGACATCTGTTTTCACAGGGCAGCACGTATACCTCCCTAGTTTGACGAACGCTCTGTCACCTTTCATTTATTGTATATGGTGCTAAACTGTAACTTTTTAATGATATGTTACAATGCAGCATCACCGATCTATTGCGGTCTAACTCTGCTAGTGCCGGCCGCGGTGGTCTAGCGGTTCTAGGCGCTCAGTCCGGAACCGCGCGACTGCTACGGTCGCAGGTTCGAATCCTGCCTCGGGTATGGATGTGTGTGATGTCCTTAGGTTAGTTAGGTTTAATTAGTTCTAAGTTCTAGGGGACTAATGACAACAGATGCTAAGTCCCATAGTGCTCAGAGCCATTTGAACCATTTAACTCTTGTTAGTGTAGCAGTGCATCTAAGCACTTAGGATTGTGGCAATGGAACTCAGGTGCAGCGAATTATTAATGCCGAAAGTAGTACAAACTATCTGCGAGAATTGGACATTGCATGCTACGGTCGCATCTCTCCGGAATAAGTAACCAAAGATGTATATTGGAGGACTCAGTGTGAAGCAATTACAGAGATCGGATGTGTTTTATGGTGGACAGATTTTCCTATTGTTTTGCGACGCTATTAAGCCCCATTGTGAATATTTAGTTAGTCGATGGCACAATAAACAAATTCAAGAAAATAATACGCACTCAAGGTGTGTATTTATCAATTTATAAAAGATTTGAGAAACGTTCTTCAGATATCACGTGAAGTATATCGATCGGAGGTGCAGTGTGGAATGATAGTGCGAGCCTGCATCTTTTCACGGTCAATATTCTTCGAGAGAATATCTCAGATGCAACAAACTTTTCGTTGATAAAAAAAGTTGGACACATCAATCCACACGCATCATACAACATAGCACCTAGTTGTGCCGAACGATCTTCATAGCGAAATAAACATTTTAGAGATTTCAGGTGGAGCCGTTCCGACGAGGAGTATTAGCGAGATCGACGCTGCGGGACATATGTCTAGCTCACCTGTGGTATTTAAAACTGAAGACATATTCCTTAGCTTTTAAAACACTGAAGCTAAAATCTAAATAAAACCACTGGAAATCACAACTAAAAAAACAAAACAAAAAAAAGCAGAGAATTTTCTTAAACAAAATGTCTTAAATTAATTAATTAATTAATTAAAATTTAATAAACACCATAACGCTACTATACTGGCCCGCTCAAATGCATTTCTATTTCTATCGGTAAGTGGCTTCAACTTGGTATGGCATACATGAATGAACTAGTGGATTTTCTTTGTCTTAACAAAGACGGAGGCGATGTTACCAGTCATTGGCTTGATGTCTCTTTTGAGAGGGGAGGGGGAGGCACAAATGTATCATACAGTGTGGTTGTTGTTGAAATCAGACGTTTTGTAAGCCTTCTATTGGAAAACATCTTTCGAGTTGTAAGCCGCTGGTGAAGTGCAAAGATTTCTGTTTGCTACTGTGATTTTGTGTGTGTGTGTGTGTGTGTGTGTGTGTGTGTGTGTGAGGAGGGAGGGGTCAGATTTTACCAGTCCTCTAAAAGAGCGCATGGGATTTGGTCTGGCTTCCCCTCATGGAGAGACAAAGCACACTTGTATTTTTGTTGACCGCTGGGGTTCTCCTCGTCGGGTGGAAATTGCTTTCGTGGACCTGCCCGTTCAGGTCGGACATCTTTGTCTTATCTTTTACTGTGGTGGTCAGTTCTACGCTGCAGCTTACAATAATTTATGAAGGTTGCTTGCTAAAGCGCTTTGCTGCAATATTCTGCTTACACGGTTTTCAACCCTATAGATGTGCTTTCTTAGTGACAAAAATTAAATCTGTCGTTCCGATCGAGAGACACGGTTACACTTTAAAGTAACAATATGGGTCCTCCATTTACTCATCTGTAAATATAAGTTATGGCCCACGCTACTATACCACTTATTTATCATTACTATTGTTTGTTTCTTGAATAATAATCAATACTTATTTTAAATTCTTTTCAATTATTTTCGTCCTAAATTTATAACGCTTTCTTAGTCATCTCTCACGTGCTCACTTATTCTTCGCCTAAAGTCGAAGTTGGCGCAGGTACATTTCACTCAAAACGTTCTGCCTGCAATCGCATCAGATAGTGTATTTATTTCTTTCCTTGAATATAACAGCATGTGTAAGGTACGTCTGAACTGCTGAGAACTTCAAGATATGTGAAGAGTCTGGCTATGCTGAGTGTGCCTTTTGTGATTAAAGCTCTTCTACGAATAGGTGTTTGCTTATACAATGTGGAGTCTGCATCTCTTTTGCAGCATTTTCTCTGTAAGATAAGATGCAATAAACTTTCATATTATGTTCACAAGTTTGAAAGTTTTGGTCGTAATTTTTCATTATGTAAACGTATGTTCAGGATCCATTTATACAGCCAATTGCACTACGAAAGTTCTGCCTCATAATTACAAGTCAGATAGCGTTACTTTTCACTCATGGGTAAATAGTTGTATAAAAGGGAAATATTTTCAGGGCATTGATACTCAGTCCCTAAAAGCATAGCAGTGAAGTACTCGGATTAAATTAAAAAGGACTAGTCATTTCCTACAGTTTTAAATCTGGCTCATTCCTTCCTCTCAAAAACCAAAATAGCTACCGATACCTTACCATTGTATTCTCTACATCACTCGTCTAAAATAAATATTAACGTTATTAGTTTAGTTTCCTCATCCTAGATGAATATCATTTCATCAACAGAGTAAACATTAATGTGGTATCCATGCCTCAATCACCCCATCATTGAGTATTCAATGAACTGAGAATGAGACCCGACCAACAGGCATTACATGCATTGATCAAAAATTATAGTGCATTGAGAATGGCTAGTTTCTAGCTGAAATCTAGATTTGCTAATAAAATTTAAAAAGGACGACTGATAGCTGAAATCTATTATTTACAAGTTTCTTTTTCTATCACGTCATCAGACAAGTCTCCCTCATAGAGACCTTCAACGTGCTCTTTTCACCCATCCGTTCTTTCATCTGTATTTAAAAGTGGACTCCCAGCCAAGACACTCAGAGCGTCTTGTCGACATGCGCTCTATTTTGCCGATATTTTCATTTCAGTACAGGAAGAAAAATGGTTCAAATGGCTCTAAGCACTATGGGACTTAACATGTGAGGTCATCAGTCCCCTAGAACTTAGAACTACTTAAACATAACCAACCTACGGACATCACACACATGCATGCCCGAGGCAGGATTCGAACCCGTGACCGTAGCAGCAGCGTGGTTCCGGACTGAAGGGCCTAGAACCGCTCGGCCACAACGGCCAGCAGTACAGGAAGAAAGAAAAGGGACGACGTGCAACTACAGCCTAACGATGCATCTCAGACCACGGGTCCCTTGTGTAAAAATGTTCAGAAAATATCCGTGAAGAAACGCCACAATTTTGTTCTCCGAGTTCGATTTCACGAAGTACAATCAGACGGTGGATGCTTACGGCTTTAGCACGCCCGTTCACAATAGTGTAGCCGTCACAAAGGGAATCTGTATGTTCGCACGCCATTTCAGCTGAGTTAGCCAATGGTAACAATGCGAAATGTACTGTCAAGCGAAAAGGGGGGCTGCACAGTAAAGGTATACGAGTAGAGCACAAGGCTTCATTACCCTCGTCTCACCTACGGCTACAACGAAGCGCGGACTGTTTCCATTCGGACGAGTCCGAAATGCTGCAGCGCTGTTATTCTGTACGGGACTGCTGCAATTTGCGGCTGCCGTTACGCGGCCCCGAATAAACGCGCTCTCCTCTGCTATTAGTTCTGCATCGACGGTTCTTCGCAACTGTGGCACGTTGGCGGCAACCAGCTTCTATTACACGCTGTGCACGCGTGTTATATTGCAAGCAGTTAATTGGCTAGCAGGTGCGGAATCCGAGGCAAAATAAAAATACAGCCCTGCAATTTTATCTTGCATATGGCTAGCGGATGCAGCTCACAAATAGTGTGTCTTCGGTGGGCAGAAGGATATAAAAATTTACGCGGTGAAAGAAAGAAGTTTTGAAAGGCAGTACAGGAGTAGTAAGGGTAAAGACATGAACAGAACTGTTTTACAGACGTAGGAAAAATGGCATGGCTACAACATGGCTTCATTTTACCAGATTTACTCGACGTGACATAAGGGACTAAGAAGGAATTGCACATGGTCACTTATTGGGATGCAATTTATAATCAGGACGAAACTAATACAGACAGTAGCCGAAACTCCTACCACTTTTCCTTCTCGACGATATGCAGCAGCATAACTGAGACAGCAGCATCCGTAAAGAGCCAATAAAATCAGAAAAATATTTGTTTTTCAAAATATAATTAGTATATTACTAATCACCACTGTATTTTACACATACATCTGTAGATTCCCTTAATTTTTTGTTCTTGAATTTATGTTGGATGATGAGAGCATCACTGATTGACTGCCTGCATCTATCTAAACAGGCACCCTAAGAAATTACCTACTACATATCCTTCAGTAGAGGACACTACTACCCTAACGTCAATCCAATTTGTTCAATGTTTTACAACTCGTTTTCAACAATGACTTTCTATTGCTGTACTTATTTTATTGACGACATATGTGTTAACAAATGTACTTGAGCATGGTTCTGTTAATCACTTGCTATTTACATACCTATAAGCGTTTTTAATACATTGAGATATCGTGTTAGTTATGGTATATTACATTTTTATAGAGTTTTTATGTTAACTTAGTCACAAAACATCTGTATGTACAATAAACAAAACTTATGACAATCTCTGGCTTATGCTCATGTTTTTAGATCTTTTTTTTTAATTTTTGAGACTCATGTTCTTTTGTCTTGCTAATGTATACAGCAAATATAAGAAGTTACAGAATACGCCGTTATCCGCCCGACTTCGCCTATGGCCTTATTTAACATCTGTTCCCACCTGTGCCCGTATCCTCCATATGCTCTATATAAAGAAAACGCAGCACTGTTTTAAGTTCTGCAGCTTTTACTATGTGAAGACAAGATGCTTACTTCATTGACATATTTTATATTGTTTGATGATATTTAGAATGAAATAACTTGAGTTTATATCTCAGGACGAAACTGTTTGTGGATTGATCATCACATCTGAAAATGGTAATAAATTGCCGAAACCGGTAATGTGTTTACTGTACTGATTAGGCGAACTTGACATAATAAATATTAAACAACATATTAGTAATCTTCTTCTTTCGCAGTAGACCATTCTCCAGGTCTGGTAATAGAAGAAAGCTTGTACCAAGCTCTTCTTGTAGTTCTAATCCCTCTTCTATCATTCGGTCAATATAGTAATTTTATTTTGGTTCGCCTTCTTCTTGTAATTTTTAAGGTATTTTCTCTCTGCACATCGTTATTTTTAAATCTACCCATTGTCCTTTAATTCTTCTTTGGAATGTTATTTGTAATGTCTGTATCATTTTCTTCGGTCTTTTGTGCTGGTGGATGAAATGGAAAATACAGATTCACGTGAAAGATAAAAATTACCGGTCGTCTCTCCTTCTCTTATTTAGTGATGTAAAGTTTTATGTAACGTAATGAAATTTTCGCTCTGCAGCGGGGTGCGCGCGAATATGAAACTCCGTGGCAGATTAAAACTGTGTGCCGGACCGAGACTTGAAATCGGGACCTTTGCCTTTTGGGGGCAATTGCTCTGCCAACTTTTTTTCTGGTCTCATTTCGTTCGTTACTGTTCATTGCAGTTCTTCAGGGTGGACGTTCCATGACACCTGTTCAAGTTCAGCGTTGATCCGTTCAAAAATGGTTCAAACGGCTCTGAGCACTATGGGACTTAACATCTGTGGTCATCAGTCCCCTAGAACTTAGAATTACTTAAACCTAACTAACCTAAGGACATCACACACATCCTTGCCCGAGGCAGGATTCGAACCTGCGACCGTAGCAGTCGCGCGGTTCCAGACTGAGCGCCTAGAACCGCGAGACCACCGCGGCCGGTTGATCCGTTCACTCCGTTCTTTTATTACAGAGGGCAGCTAACCCTCTGACCGAACACGCTGAGCTACCGTGGCGGCTACCCGACTGAGCTACCGAAGCACGACTCTCGACCCGGCTCTCCTGCGAAACTTGCTGAGCCAGCACTCCTGGAAGAAACGAAAGATACAGTTTCAATCTGCCAGGAAGTTTCATATCAGCGCAAACTCCACTGCAGAGTGAAAATTTCAGTATGGAAAAATCCCCCACGCTGTGACTACGTAATATTTTTCTTCCATGAGTGCTAGTACTGCAACATGTTGTTTATGTAACATGTTTAAATTTTTGTATTAATAAATACAGCTAAAAGCATAAATAACGTCGTCTGAGACCTCGGACGGTGCAAGACTTTTCAATGCGGCTGAAGGATAAGTTATGAATTTCCCCCATCTCTTAGTAAGACGTTTTACGTTTGTTACATGTCCTTGAGGCATGCAGACAAAACTGACGCAACCCGTATTTGATCCTCCTCTCGTCCCTCGCTTTACGAGACTCTTTTCTTTGAACAATTCTACATATGCGCTGCTACTTATTCAGTTTATGATTGATATTACGATCGATGTTATAGGTTTTCTGACAGCCAAGTTGTTGGAAGTGCGATCCTTTTTTCAGTAGAATAAGCACGCAGCTCGTAAGAGTCTTCAGGACAGTTCTATGATCAATACAGCAAAGTTACGGCAAGCTTATTTCAAAACTTTTGCATTATTGTATACAGCTATCGTTGTTCGGACTGAATATTTGTGTCTAAGAGCAACAGACTCGTTCTTTTGAGCGGATATTTTCACATTAGGACCCCAGCAGATTTGTTAGGGCCTTAGGCGTAATGTTTCTCAATAGAATTTTGTTATTATTCTTTCACATGGAATCTGATCGGATATGGTAGGTACCCAGTAGCATTTCCAAGAATAGATTATAGAGAAACAATTTTAGAGCTGATCGGGTTCATATTTCGTTGAAGGCTGCCATGTTGTGTAGCCGTGGAAAAGAACTAACTGTGCTAACATAAAGAAAAAGATCTTTCGATTAATATTTGAACAGCGCATGAGCGATTCACTGTTGCACTGCAAGATGAAATTTGTCGTTTGTGTACTCAATAGACGATCTATACTTTCAGTGTGAGATAAATTATGTACCTTGTGACGCACATTCTGTTTGACTTTATTGCGAATCCTTATGGGACGAAGGAAATACGATAAACAAATTAGTAAGAAATTAATAAAGTAGCTTGAGTTACGCTAAATGTGATTTTTCTATCAGAGTTTCCATTAACCACTTCATTACTGAACATTCAATGGTTTGTCGAGGAGCAATAGGAGGTGGAATACAGTGGTTCGCAAGGGCCGTCATATATGACGAAACATCAAGGTGGAGTCTGCGACAGTCTGCGGACAATCGATTTCATCGACACAGTGAAGTTACTGTTTGTAAACCTCGTAGACGTAACTTCAGGCGTGTCCCAGAGTAGTGTGAAAGGACATCTGGACACATCTGTATGACAACGACTTTCCATACAGTGTTAACAACCACCCCAGACATTGTACAGATGATGCAGGTTATCTACAGGGTGTCCCACATAAAACCGGTACGCGTCACGCCCGACGTTCAGGCAACAATCAGATAACTAAAAATAATAGGTAATATTAACGTTAGAAAACCTGTTGTTACCTGTTTATAAAAGATATTGGAAGTGGCGGACATGGTGATCCAGGCGTCGCTGACTTCGTATGATGACGTTACCAGCAACATGCTGCGATTCTGCAGACGCTATCATGTTAATTTATCTAGTAATGTTGCGTTTAAGATCGTCTACTGTGAGAGAATTGTCAGCATACACTTTGCTTTTTAGCGTGACCCATAAATAAAAATCATACGATGTCAAGTTCGGTGACGCTGGGGCCTACTGGCAAGTCCGTCTTCAAGGAACACTTCGGCGATGTGTGCAATACTTTGGTTCGACGTGTGAGTGGTTGCTTCACCTAGTTAGAATACTCCATACAACTTCTCTGCATTTGTTTGTTGTGCTTAAAAAGAGTCGAAGATCTCTAGATATCTGGCACTGTTTCAGGTGTAACTGAAAAATATGGAGCCAATAATGCGCAAGGCAGACAACGCACACCAAACACCTATCTTCTCTGACTGGAGAGTTCCTTCTTGCAGAATATGTGGGTTGCCCTGCGTCCAGAATCTGCAATTCTGGCAAATGAAACAAGGCCTCGTGTGACATGAGGCAAAGTAAGGCGTCAAAGTAAACATTAGCAATCGATGTTACCAGCTAGTTACAATAATGATCTCTTTTTTCTTGATCCTCAAATTCCAACTCTTGCATCACATTCAAACGATAGACTTTTAATTTCATGTCTTTTTGTAGACGATGGCACGCTGTACGATACACACCAACTTGCTGCGGTAACCTCCTCATCGACTTGTGTTGTGTCCAAGAGAATTCTGTCTATGGATTGAGGGCTTCTTACTGTCGGTTGTCTGTTCCTCCGCATATTCTGAACGGATCCTGGAGCCCTCCATTCCTTGAATAGATTTTGAATAGTACGGGCCGTAGGGAGCTTCCTACCAGGATACTTCCCTTCAAACATTTGTTTAGATTCCTTGATGGAGCCTGTCTTTATGTAACACTCCACTACATTTCGCTGTTCTAATGAAAACGGCCCCAGCCATCTCGCTCGGCGTCAATAAAGAGTCTGGTACAATGTTCTAATATGTTTTTGGACAACATGCCTGAGACCCCACCCAGATATAATTAAGGAAGACATCGGATTAATTCAGCTGTGTGCTGCTACATTTGTTACCCGTAGGTTTCATCAACAACTAGGGAAATCCTACGTGAACCCAAGCGCGAAGCCTTGAACGGAAGAGGACGTTCTTTACGCGAAACACTATTAACAAAGTTCAGAGAACCGACATTTGCGACAGACTGCATAACGATCCTTTTGCCACCAACGTACATCTTGCATAAGAACCGTGAAGACAAGAGAAATCCCGGCTCATATGGAGGCATATAGACGTCTTTCCCTCGCTCCATTTTCCAGTGGAACACGAAAGGGGATGACTACCAATGACACAAGGTACCCTCGGCCATGTACCGTATGGCGGTTTGCTGAGCATATATGAAGGGCTTATCTCAATAGTGGTACAAGTCCATTACCTCCACTTTGCTGCCTATAATGTTCCTGACATTATGATCCAAACAAACAGAAAGAAAGGTTCATCTCTATCAGGAAGCCATATGCTTGAATATTTCTGGTATCTCAACTGCAGCTTTTTCAGCGCTCATTTAACTTTAGGACTGTGTATCTCATAATGAACAGAAATGGACTTGTACCACTACTGAAATAAGCCCTTCATATGTAGATGTATTAGAGAGCCGAACTGTGGCCAGCAGTGACGCACTTGTGTCACTTACGTACTCAGCGCGCCTGAAATCCTGCTCCAAGCCCGCTGCATCTCACCTGTAACAAAACACTGTGTTAGAAAGTACGTCACATATACGGGGTATGCAAAACTAACATCAAGATTTACACCACAGATCGGAAAAACTTAAATTTTTTCGCAAGTTCGCACTTGGACAGCCACACACGACACCATGCAGTGGTTGTGACATAGCTATGCAGTGAAAGAAACAATCAACACTATAAATCGGTCGTGTAAAGGAGTACAGGTAGCTTACATAGGCGACAACCGCCAGGCACAAGCTACACATATAGCGAGACGTCGACTATGAGACTGAGACAGAGACATAATGGTTAGCTGTTGTTACGTTAAGCAACGGTCGGAAAGACACCTATCACAGACTTGAACGTGCGGTTAAGAGCCTGTAACAAATTGTGAAGCCAACACATTGGAACAACATTCGGTCGTAACGAACAGAGCCTCACGTCAAAGCCTCCCGCCACTCCCTATAAATACCCTAGTTCTCCAGCTCTGAATTAAATTGGTCATTAGGGTCGATGGCGTTCCATTTCGGAAACATCCCCGTAGGCTGTGGCTAAGCCATGTTTCCGCAATATCCTTTCTTTCAGGAGTGCTAGTTCTGCAAGGTTCGCAGGAGAGCTTCTGTAAAGTTTGGAAGGTAGGAGACGAGGTACTGGCAGAAGTAAAGCTGTGAGGACGGGGCGTGAGTCGTGCTTGGGTAGCTCAAATGGTAGAGCACTTGCCCGCGAAAGGCAAAGGTGCCGAGTTCGAGTCTCGGTGAGGCACACAGTTTTGATCTGCCAGGAAGTTTCATATCAGCGCACACTCCGCTGCAGAGTGAAAATCTCAATCTAGATTCAGATTGATTTCACAGGGCCATGGCGTAGCGCTGCTTACGTCAAAATTTATCAGTTTTTCATGAGTTAAGATTTAGCAGTTTTCATACGTCAGAATTTAATTATCCAAATTTAACCATTTTTATTTTCTATTTGGGAAGGTTACACGTAATTATTTTACATTGTTTTATTTGTACGGGAAGGTTACATCGTCACTGCTGGGTGAGAGAGCTGTCCAGTGCCTGTATTCCTCATCGACGGTGCAGATACTTCCAGGTGCCAACGGCCCACCTGTCTGGTGGGAGTAAGATCATCTGACTACACGGCTTCGGACAGCGCTGTACAACCAGAAGGGACATCGCGGGTCGTCGTCATCCTCTGGAGCAGGATCGAGGACAGTCTAAACCAGTGTGAGGCCATACTCTCACAACGAAGCATCGCCTGCCAGACTTCGGCAAAACGCAGCCCTGCTGACCTGAAGCGTCGAGCCGACAACGGGAGTCAGCGAAATCCCTCTGAGTCACCTGCATGAAAGCGTCAGCCGAGGCTGTTTGGGAGGTCATAGGGGGCCTTATTGTTTCTATACAATCTGTAACCCTTGTAAATCGATACGGTATTTTTGTTTACGAAACGTCAGATATTACGCCCACGGCGCCACGCTGTAACCATTGCCCTCTGGTGGCCAATTTTTGTCTTCCTTCCCCCTCCGTCTGCATACGATAGCTATTAGTCTGTCACCTTATGTTACATACACATCTAGTAGCGCTCGTATCCTGTCAGCCTCTGTGCACTTGGGTTGGTTTTTATGTATTGCAATTTGTACTTTATTAATACCTTCTCTATTTTTCGTATTCAGTGTAAAAATTTGTTCACATCTTACTTCTTAGGTATCTGATGACGGAAATCATTCAGAAATGCTTCGAGTGAGCCAATAGAGAATAAAGTCATTTTTCACCGGTCGTATGTCTTTTTTGAAGCAACCTCGTGAACTCCATTGCGGTGGTACATTATACACTCATGCTCATAAATTAAGGATAATGCTGATACATGGTGAAACAACGCTCTGGTGGGCATTTTGCGGGTTTAAATCACCTCGTATGACTATGCGGTGCATTTGACCTGCGGTCGTCGCACGGTGGAACTGGCAGCAATCCACATAAGCAGAAGTGGGTTGGTGTCAGAGTACGGTGCAGCGAGTAAGTGTGCAGACGTTTCCAGACGTCGTAATGGTGACTGTTTGTTGAAAATGGCTCAAAGAACACATATTGATGACGTTATGAGGGGTAGAACACTAGGGCGACTGGAGGCTGGTCAAATATAGCAGGTCGTAGACTGGCCCTCTGAGTGCCACAAAGTTTGATTTCAAGATTATGGCAACGATTCCAGCAGGCAGGAAACGTGTCCAGGCGCTACAGTACGGAACGTCTACAGTGCACAACACCACAAGAAGACCGGTATCTCCCGCAGACGGCCACGGAGTACTGAAGGTAGGCTTGATCAGGACCGTACCGCAGCCACTGGAACAGTTGTCTCCAGACACACAGTCTAGAGACGACTGAACAGAAATGGTTTATTCGCCTGGAGACCTGCAAGGTGCATTCCACTGACCCCTGGTCATAGGAGAACCCGTAAAGCCTGGTGCCGGCCAGTGTGGCTGAGAGGTTCTAGGCGCTTCAGTCTGGAACCACGCGACCGCTACGGTCGCAGGTTCGAATCCTGCCTCGGGCATGGATGTGTGTGATGTCCTTAGGTTAGTTAGGTTTAAATAGTTCTAAGTTCTAGGGGACTGATGACCTCAGATGTTAAGTCCCATAGTGCTCAGAGCCATTTGAACCATTTGAAAGCCTGGTGACAAGAACACAGTACATGGTCATTGCAACATTGGTCCCAGGTTATGTTCACGGACTAGTCCAGGTATAGTCTGAACAGTGATTCTCGCCGGGTTTTCATCTGGCGTGAGCCAGGAACCAGATACCAACCCTTTAATGTCCTTGAAAGGGACCTATATGGAGGTCGTGGTTTGATGGTGTGGGGTGGGATTATGATTGGTGCACGTACACCCCTGCATGTCTTTGACAGAGGAGCTGTAACAGGTCAGGTGTATCGGGGCGTCATTTTGCACCATTAAGTCCGCCTTTCAGGGGTGCAGTGGATCCCCACGATAACGCACGACCCCACCGAGCTGCCTGACAATATCAGGCGAATGGAGTGGCCTGCCTGTTCTCCAGACCTAAACCTCATCGAGCACGTCTGGGATGCTCTCGGTCGCTGCACGTCTTCAAACCCCTACGACACTTCAGGAGCTCCGACAGGCACTGGTGCAAGAATAGGAGGCTATACCCCAGCAGCTGCTCGACCACCTGATCCAGAGTATGCCGACCCGTTGTGCGGCCTGTGTACGCGTGCATGGTGATCATATCCCATATTGATGTTGGAGTACGTGTGCAGGAAACAATGGCGTCTTCTAGCACATGTGTTTCGGGACGGTTTTCTCAACTTATCACCAATACTGTGGACATACAGATCTGTATCGTGTGTGTTCCCTATGTTTCTAAGCTATTAGCGCCACGTAGTGCCCGTAGTGTGGCATCACTTTCTGCAATTATCCTTAATTTATGAGCATGAGTGTAATATAACGTAATATAACCACGGTCGCCTGCCTCCTACGAGATTTCATGTCTCAGCTATGTTATTTCGAGTGTTTTTGAGATTAATATTGTATTGCCTTTTAAGTCCTTTTGAATACGAAGTTCCCGGCGGAGGTTCGAGTCCTCCGTCGGGCATGGGTGTGTGTGTTTGTCCTTAGAATAATTTAGGTTAAGTAGTGTCTAAGCTTAAGGACTGATGACCGTAGCAGTTAAGTCCCATAAGATTTCACACACATTTGAAAACACACATAAGGACATTGAAGGGTTGGTATCTGGTTCCCAGTTCACGCCAGATGAAAACCCGGCGAGAATTACTGTTCAGACTATACCTGGACTCGTCCGTGAACATAACCTGGGACCAATGTTCCAATGACCATCTACTGTGTTCTTGACACCAGACTTTACGGGCTCTCCTGTGACCAGGTGTCAGTGGAATGCACCTTGCAGGTCTCCGGGCGAATAAACCATTTCTGTCCAGTCGTCTGTAGACTGTGTGTCTGGAGACAACTGTTCCAGTGGCTGCGGTACGGTCCTGATCAAGCCTACCTTCAGTACTCCGTGGCCGGCTGGAGGCACTTATTGTGAGATATCGGTCTTCTTGTGGTGTTGTACACTGTGGACGTTCCGTACTGAAGCGACTGGACACGTTTCCTGCCTGCTGGAATCGTTGCCATAATCTTGAAATCAAACTTTGTGGCACTCAGAGGGCCAGTGCTACGAGGGCAGTTCAATAAGTAATGCAACACATTTTTTTTCTGAAACAGGGGTTGTTTTATTCAGCATTGAAATACACCAGGTTATTCCCCAATCTTTTAGCTACACAACACTATTTTTCAACGTAATCTGCATTCAATGCTACGGCCTTACGCCACCTTGAAATGAGGGCCTGTATGCCTGCACGGTACCATTCCACTGGTCGATGTCGGAGCCAACGTCGTACTGCATCAATAACTTCTTCATCATCCGCGTAGTGCCTCCCACGGATTGCGTCCTTCATTGGGCCAAACATATGGAAATCCGACGGTGCGGGATCGGGGCTGTAGGGTGCATGAGGAAGAACAGTCCACTGAAGTTTTGTGAGCTCCTCTCGGGTGCGAAGACTTGTGTGAGGTCTTGCGTTGTCATGAAGAAGGAGAAGTTCGTTCAGATTTTAGTGCCTACGAACACGCTGAAATCGTTTCTTCAATTTCTGAAGAGTAGCACAATACACTTCAGAGTTGATCGTTTGACCATGGGGAAGGACATCGAACAGAATAACCCCTTCAGCGTCCCAGAAGACTGTAACCATGACTTTACCGGCTGAGGGTATGACTTTAAACTTTTTCTTGGTAGGGGAGTGGGTGTGGCGCCACTCCATTGATTGCCGTTTTGTTTCAGGTTCGAAGTGATGAACCCATGTTTCATCGCCTGTAACAATCTTTGACAAGAAATTGTCACCCTCAGCCACATGACGAGCAAGCAATTCCGCACAGATGGTTCTCCTTTGCTCTTTATGGTGTTCGGTTAGACAACGAGGGACCCAGCGGGAACAAACCTTTGAATATCCCAACTGGTGAACAATTGTGACAGCACTACCAACAGAGATGTCAAGTTGAGCACTGAGTTGTTTGATGGTGATCCGTCGATCATCTCGAACGAGTGTGTTCGCACGCTCCGCCATTGCAGGAGTCACAGCTGTGCACGGCCGGCCCGCACGCGGGAGATCAGACAGTCTTGCTTGACCTTGCGGCGATGATGACACACGCTTTGCCCAACGACTCACCGTGCTTTTGTCCACTGCCAGATCACCTTAGACATTCTGCAAGCGCCTATGAATATCTGAGATGCCCTGGTTTTCCGCCAAAAGAAACTCGATCACTGCCCGTTGTTTGCAACGCACATCCGTTACAGACGCCATTTTAACAGCTCCGTACAGCGCTGCCACCTGTCGGAAGTCAATGAAACTATACGAGACGAAGGGGGAATGTTTGAAAATATTCCACAAGAAATTTCCGGTTTTTTCAACCAAAATTGGCCGAGAAAAAAAATGTGTTGCATTACTTATTGAACTGCCCTCGTACGACCTGCTATATTTGACCAGCCTCCAGTCGCCCTAGTGTTCTACCCCTCATAACGTCATCAATATGTGTTTTTTGAGCCATTTTCAACAAACAGTCACCATTACGACGTCTGGAAACGTCTGCACACTTACTCGCTGCACCGTACTCTGACACACCAACACACCTCTGCTTATGTGGATTGCCGGCAGTGCAACCGTGCGACGACCGCAGGTCAAATGCACCGCATAGTCATACCCCGAGGTGATTTAAACCCGCAAACCGCCCACCAGAGCGTTGTTTCACCATGTATCAGCATTATCCTTAATTTATGAGCATGAGTGTATAATGTACCACCGCACTGGAGCTCACGAGGTTACTTCAAAAAAGAAATACGGCCGGTGTAAAATGACTTTATTCTCTATTGGCTCACTCGACGCATTTCTGATTCATTTCCGTTTTCAGATACCTAAGAAGTAAGATGTGAACAAATTTTACACTGAATACGAAAAATATAGAAGGTATTAACAAAATACAAACTGCAATACATAAAAACCTACCCAAGTGCACAGAGGCTGACAGGATACGAGCGCTACTAGATGTGTATGTAACATAAGCTGACAGACTAATAGCTATCGTAGGCAGACGGAGGGGGAAGGAAGACAAAGGCCTCAGCAGTTAAGTCCCATAAGATTTCAGACACATTTGAACATTTTTGAATACGAAGTAAACTGAAGAGGGTCAATTCATAAGGTCCCCTTGTTAGGAACGAATAGTATGGGAATTTTTATCTAAAAAAAAGGGTAGTTGTGTTCCTGTTCCTGCTCTGGCGCAGCAGTCTGCGTGATGTATGCCGCCGCTGGCGGGTCGGCCAGAGTACTGCTGACACAGCACAGGCGGGGCGTGTTAGCGGCTGTTACAGGCGGCCCGCGGCAGCGTGTGGACGAGCGCTCTCGACCGCCCGCGCTGTTCTGCTCTGTTCTGTTCACCAGGTGATCGAGCCGCGCCGAACTGTGTGGGCCGCGGGCGTGGGCTGCACGCGCGGCGTGGCACGGACGCGTGTTGTTAACGCTGCTGCCGGGAATTACCGCGGGCCGCTGCGTGTCCGCCGGCAGGTGAAGCGCGCCGGCGGAAGAGGTGCCACCGAGCGCACCCGTCGCCACGGGCTGCCGGTATTCCTGTGCACGGCGTTAAATCTGTCTGCGGCCGCATTAATTAACCTCTCACTACTAGGCAGCTCGCTCGGGGCTAGCGTGTTACGCACTGCAGCCCGCATCTTTCCTCGTGAAAGCCACAGCCCAGTGCTCTCACACAGCGCCGGGTCGGATGGCTGGCGTCGGTGGTACGGAGGTGGAAATATTCCAGCTAACAATCCTGCGCGTCTTCTTTGGCCTAAAGCACTAGATACACCGAGCTGGACAATCCGCCATTTTGAATCCCAATCCGAGGACAGCGTTGTACGCTTCGCGTGACGTAGGAAAGTGAATCAGCGAATTTTGATTAATTATATTGTCCCACAGCGTCAAATGGTCGGTTGTGCAGCTCCAAACAGCTACAATGATAGCAGTCATAGTCGCTATAAGTTTTATCGGTTTCCTTCAGATACAGATCGGCGTAAAAGGTGGGTTGTAAATTCAAGGGGCAAAGAGTGGACACCAAAATCAAGAAACTGCTTGTGTAATATAAGTAACTTTAAATGCGAACATTTTAGGTTAGGCTTTACCGTAACTGTTCTTGACATTAAATGAAACAACAAGTTTACTGTTACCAGTCACCGTTTTATTTACTTCCACGAAGCGTTTTAAAGCTTTAAACCTCCATCACCGGTTGGATTTACATTATTTAATATGACATAGGAACCTGTGACCACTGGAGGCAGTGTCACAAGTTCCTCCAAAAAATCGTAACACAAGACACACACCAATGTCATACTAAATAATGTAAATCCACCTGATGATGGTTTTTTAAACCTTTGAAACGCGTCGTGGAAATAAATAAAACGGTGACTGGTAACAGTAAACTTGTTGTTTCATTTAATGTAAGTAAACTGGCTCTTTGTCTTCGTTTTAGAAATAGAGCCGGCCGTTGTGGCCGAGCGGTTCTAGGCGTTCAGTCCGGAACCGCGCTGCCACTACGGTCGCAGGTTCGAATCCTGCCTCAGACATGGATGTGTGTGATATCCTTAAGTTAGTTAGGCTTACGTAGTTCTAAGTCTAGGGGACTGACGACCTTAGATGTTAAGTTCCATAGTGCTCAGAGCCATTTGAACCATTTTTTTAGAAATAGATGTGCTCACAGAGCGGTGGTAATGAAATTATCTATGTAACAAGTGTCCTTATTTCAATCTTCCTGCAGTTTATGTATACATAACACGACGTAATATTGTAAGTTTAAAGTAAGCTACTTTTCTTCATTTTACTTACAAAAACAGTATAAAACCACGAGTCATCCTAAGGAGATGCTAACTTTATAGAGAGAGTAACTTAATACTTGTTGGTAATAAAATATTTGCAGTTGTTTTACTTTTTAAATAAGATCTGGGAGATTTCTTCAAAACCTTTTGAAACTTTCAATAAAATTGGGAACGGTTATGTATTGAGTACTCGTGCAATTCCCTCTTGTGTTGACATTTTTATCCCTATTGTGTTCCATTTTAACAGTCTTCCTTAATTGTCTACGAACGCAACTCTTACTTACCGTAAACCTAAGTTGATGTACCATACATAAACCAGAAAATCGATATTGGTAATGAATTTTTAACTGTATTTGGTAAATATTTGGGACAGCAGCGTATGACTTACGGGGAACGTAAGTGAATGTATCATATCTCGTAATATTCGTCAAATCACCTACTTTAATTTGCTTGCCTCTTAAAGTCAACTGTAAGCCAATACATTTACTACGCTGTAATATTGTCTGCGCAATGGATGTACATTCGATGACCTTAAGAGCGTATTAAAAAGTGTAAGCTTTCCACAGAGTTTAAACGAGCACCTTCAACGTGGGATTCAAAATGGCGAATTGTTCAGTTTGTACTATACAGTGCTCTACTTGACCCATTACGTCTTCAAAACTGCGGACGACACCCAAATCGAATATGCTCGATATATGCGGCATGACAAGAATTATAGTTATTCCTATCTAGAGCTGCGCTCAACCAAACCTATGGTTCAGTAGTTTTGGTACACTACATAAATGACTTAGCACATGATGGACCGCCGGTAGGACTGGTAGGGAAAGAAACATAAATGAATGTATAAGTGAGGAAATGGGAGCCGTCGACTTCTCATTCGTTTGTTGTTTCTTTTGCACATAATTAGAACCGCACGTCATTCAGTGTTATATTATTTAAGAATATAAATCTTACAATAGACTATGTTGGGTTTCACAAGTAATAACAACAATTAGATGATCACGTAACTTCTGAACTTTCACTTCTGAGAAGTAAGTGATGCATCCCAGTGCTGGGATATAAATATTGTGACTTATTATTGATAAATGCGAAAGCTGCTTCTCAATCACAGAAACATTAAATATATATGTTCGACCAAATATTGTAGCGTTGATTGATATACTCGCATCCTTCTTTTGCAGTTTTTATTTTACCATTTTTTTGGGAAACTGCATTTTATAGGGCTATATGGTACATCTGTAGTGTTTTCCTTATTTTTACTACATCATCCTTCTGTTTCACGTTATAAATCAACAGTTTTCGAACAAAACCTGAAATAAACATTGACAATTTAGCTGCAAATAATGCTTATTCGTAAGCAACAGACAGGACGATAACTATGTAGAACAAAAATGTTCCGTAGGTTACCAAGCCCATTACATATCCTCTAGAAGGATCGCCACTCCTGGTTTTTAGAGGAATCTACCGACATACTGATTGCATACGTAAACGAAGCGATCGTTATAAAGCTGATACAGGTATGCAACACACCCGACATACAGGTAAAGCGGGTACGGCCGCCACTGGCCAAAGATGATAGGAAAGCTGACGTAGTCCACGCTTAGTTATGGTAACCTACGATTTTTTCCCTTCTACAATTCACATCTTAACTGCCGCTCTGCATCTAATCTAGATTGTGACCAATGTTTTAGATCAATATCGCACAAGATTACAGAACCTGGCGAATGAAATGAAAAGTCTAATTACCCAAAGTATGCATTGAGAAAGAAAGACGAAAGTAACGAGGAGTAGGAAAACGAGATTAACTACAAATTTAATATCAAAATTGGGGCTCTCGAAACAGAAGAGTTTAAGAAATTCCGCTAACTTGGAAGGAAGAAAAAACGACAACACAAAACGCAGACTAGCACAGGCAAGCAGACCATTCCTGGCTGAACGAAATCTACCAGTATCAAATATCGACACTAATTTGAGGACGAAACTTCTGAGACTGTACGTTTGGAGCTCATCACAGGACGGAAGGGAATCACGGACTGTGGGAAAGCCGGCAAAGGAAATAATTCAAGCTTCTGGGGTGAGTCGCTACAGAAGAATGTTGTAAATCGAGAAGGTTCTCCGCAACCAGTGAGGAAATGAACATGTGGAACACACTGACAAAACAGTAGGATACAATGATGGCACATGTAGTAAGACATAAGGAAATCTCTATATACAGAGTGAATATTAATAACACCGACAAACTGCAGGGACGGATCACTGGATGAAGGAAGAAAAAGCCCTATGAACATGTGTCTGGAAATGCATCGTTGCCACGTTAGTTGGCGCTGATGACTGATGTTCCTGTGACCATGTGCCGTGTGTTCCTTTTGTAGCAGACTGTATGATCGGCGCAGGGTACTGTAAGCAGCAGCATCGTCCGGTATTCGAGTCGGGAACAATTCGAGATATTGTTTGCGTTCGGCCAAGCAGATGGGGGAGGTAGAGAGGCAGCACGGCTATACCAAAACAATTACCGTCGCGGCCACCAACCATGCCACACAAAATTTTAAGCCTTTTTGGGCGATTGTGTGATCATGGATCCTTTCAGACAGCTGAACGCGCAGGGAGGCGGCGGATTGTGCGTACAACAGATATGGAGGACCAGGTTCTACGGAATATTGAGGCGAACCATAGTACAAACTCCAAGCAAGTGGCGCGCCAACATGGTGTAAAGCAAAGTGTATCCTGCATGACAACAGCTGCTTATCACCTGCAACGAGAGCAACAGTTATCGACAGCTAATATCTCTCCAAGGGGGCGGAGGAGCAGCCAGAGTTTCAGGGCACTCTCTTATCCCTGAGGTGTGTAACTGCCCTAAAGGCGGACGAATCAGCAATGATCAACCGCATGACGATGCAGAAAGCATGGAAACCACTTTATTGAAGACACATAGCGTGTATGCACAGGATATGAGGCCTGTTGTTGAAAAAGTGTCATTATAATCTCTCCATTGCCAAAAGATTCCGGAATAGTTCCCCATTCGGATCTTTGGCAGGGGACTGCCAATGGGGGAGGTGACTACGAGAAAAATATTGAATAATCAACGAAGGGATACCGTTCTACAAGTCAGGGCGTGGAATGTCAGTAACTTGAAAGTGGTAGGGAAAGTACAAAATCTGAAAATGGTAAGTCAAACGATCAATCTAGATGTAGTAGGGGCAACTGAAGTGAAATTAAAAGAAGACTAGGATTTCTGGTCGGATGAATGTAGGGTAATATCAGCAGCAGCAGAAAATGGCATAACAGGAGTACGATACGTTATGAATAAGAAGGTAGGGCAAAGAGCGAGTTACTTTAAGCAGTTTAGTGATAGGGTTCTTCTTATCAGAATCAACAGCAAGCCAACACCGATAGCGGTAGTACAGTTATACATGCCAACGTCGCAAGCTGAAGATAAAGGGATAGAGAAAGTATATGAGGATATTGAAAAGCTAACAAAGTACGTAGAGCCCCTGTGAGGCAAACCGGGGTGCTATTTGATTGGGAAGCAGCGGCTCCGGTCTCAGTTTACTGACATAGGCCGGGTGAGCGGTGTGCTGAACACATGCCCCTCCATATCTGTATATCCAATGACGCCTATGTGTGAGGGTGACACGGCGGCCGAACGGTACCGTTGGGCCTTCATGGCCTGTTCGGGCGGAGTTTAGTTTAATTTTAATTCAGCACGTAAAAGGCGAAGAAAATCTAATAGTCATGAGGGACTCGAATGCAGATGTAGGGGAAGGAGTAGATGAAAAGGTTACAGGAGAATATGGCATTGGGACAAGGAATGAGAGAGAAGAAAGATTAATTGAGTTCTGTAAAAAATTTCAGATAATAATAGCGAATACTCTGTTCAAGAACCACAAGTGGAGGAGGTAATACTTGGAAAAGGCTGGGTGATACGGGAAGATTTCAGTTAGATTACGTCATGGTCAGACAGAGATTCCGAAATCAAGTGTGGATTGTAAGGATTACCCAGGAGTCGATATAAACTCAGGACACAATTTAGTAGTGATGAAGAGTAGGTTGAACTTGAAGAGATTAGTCAGGAGGAAACAACATCCAAAGAAGTGGAGTACGGAAGTACTAAGGAATGACGAGACACGCTTGAAGTTCTCTAAGGTTGTATATACAGCAATAAGGATTAGCTCAGTACGCAGTACAGTTGAAATTGAATGGACGTCTGTAAAAAGGGCAATCACAGAAGTAAACTGCTAAGAAACCATTGGTAACAGAATAAATACTACAGTTGATCGATGGAAGTACAAAAATGTTCACCGAAATTCAGGAATACAGAAATACAAGACACTGAAGAATGAAATAAACAGGAAGTGCCGGGAAGATAAGACGAAATGGCTGCATGAAAAATGTGAATAAATCAAAAAAGAAATGATTGTCAGAAAGATAGACTCTGCTTGCAGGAAAGTCTAAACGATCTTCGGTGAAATTAAAAGCATGAGTAGTAACATTAAGAGTGCAACGGGAATTCCACTGTTAAATGTAGAGGAGAAAGTGGATAGGTGGAAAGAGGACACTGAAGGCTCCTATGAGGGGGAAGATTTATCTGATGAGATATAGGAAGAAACAAGCGTCGATTTAGAAGAGATAGGGGATCCAGTATTAGAATTAGAATTCAAAAGAGCTGTGGAAGACTTAAGATCAAATAAGGCAGAAGCGATAGATAAAATTCCAGGAGAATTTCTAAATCACTGGGGGAAGTGGCAAAAAATTATCGCACAATCAGCTTAACAGCGCATGCATCCATGTTGCTGCCAAGAATAGTAGACAGAAGTTTGAAAAGATAATTGAGGATGTGTTAGATGGCCGACCGCTGTGACCAAGCTGCTCTAGGCGCTTCAGTCTGTAACCGCGCGACGCTACGGTCGCAGGTTCGAATCCTGCCTCGGGCATGGGTGTGTGTGATGTTCTTACGTTAGTTAGGTTTAAGTAGTTCGAAGTTCTAGGGGTCTGATGACCTCAGATGTTAAGTCCCATAGTGCTCAGAGCCATTTTATCAATTTTTTGTGTTAGATGACAATCAGAATGGCTTTAGAAAAGTAAAGACACTCTAGAGGCAATTCTGACATTGCGGTCGATAATGGAAGCAAGACTAAAGAAAAATCAAGACACGTTCATAGGATTTGTCGACCTGGAAAAAGCGTTCGACAACGTACAATGGTGCAAGGTGTTCGAAATCCTGAGAAAAATAGCATTCAGCTGCAGTGAGAGACGGGTAATACACAATATGTACAAGAGTCAACAAGGAATAATAAGAGCGGACGACCAAGAACGACGTGGTTGGATGAAAAAGGATGAAAGATAGGGATGTAGTCTTTCGCCCCTACTGTTCAATCTATACATGAAAGAAGCAATGATGGAAATAAAAGGAAGGTTCCGGAGTGGGATTAAAATCCAAGTTGAGAGGATATCAATGATAAAACTCGCTGATGACATTGCTGTCCTGAGTAAAAGTAGAGAAGAATTACGTGATCTGCTGAATGGAATGAACGGTCTAATGAATACACAATACTGATTGAGAGTAAATCGAGGAAAGACGAAAATGATGAGAAGTTGCAGAAACGAGAACAGTGAGAAACTTAACATCAGAATTTATGATCACGAAGTACGTGAAGTTGTGAATTCTACTACATAGGAAGCAAAATAACCAATGACGGAAGGAGCAAGGAGGATATCAGAAGCATACTAGCACTGGAAAAAGGGCATTGCCGGCCAAGAGAAATCTACTAGTATCAAACATAGGCTTTGATTTGAGGACGAGATTTCTGAGAATGTATGTCTGGAGCACAGTATTGTATGGTAGTGAAACATGGACTGTGGGAAAACAGGAACAGGAGAGAATCGAAGCATTTGACATGTAGTGCTACATAGGAATGTTGAAAATTAGATGGATTGATAAGGTAAGGAATGAGGAGGTTCTGCGCAGCATCGGAGGGGAAAGGAGTATTTAGAAAACACAGAGAAGGGACAGAATGATAGGACATATGTTAAGACATAAGGGAATGACATCCATGGTACTAGAGGGAGGTGTAGAGAACAAAAACTGTAAAGGAAGACAGAGATTGAGATTCATCCAGCAAATGATTGAGGACGTAGGCTGCAAATGCTATTCTGAGATGAAGAGGTTGGAACAGGACAGGAATTCGTGGCGGGTCGCATCAAACCAGTCAAAAGATACAAAAAAAGAGAACTGGCGTCATCAGTCTGCATAATCGTCTTTTGTGGGCTACAGACAATCCTCGGTAATGGTTGAGGTGTCTCATCAGCATCGGTTTAGCATCAATGTATGGGCAGGAATTCTCGTCGACCACGTATTTGGAGCGGTTATTATTGCACGTCGCCTCCATGGAGGAACACACCCTGGAATACACTGCCTGGACTGCTTGAGTATGTGCGTGTGGTTTCTGCATGACGGAGCACCACACTACTTCCGCAATACTGTTCGCCGACACATCAACAACATCTTCCGCAGTCGTTGGATAGGACTTAAACCCCTGTATTTTTACCTCTGGGGGCATCTGAAGACCATGGTGTATACGGAACCAATTCCTACAGTGCAGGACTTTTGAGCAGCGTGTTCACGACGCCTATGACGCCACTCGGAGAGAGGCTGGAAAGTACGAAAGTGTGCGGCTGTCCATGATGCGAGTATGAACACATGCATTGCAACCCATGGAGACCACTTTAAACATCTGTTGTGACGTCAAGGCGATGCAGCTGTATACAATTTACAGGATGATTTGCTGTCGTTGCATGTACACCGTCCTTTTCCGGACATACACTCCTGGAAATGGAAAAAAGAACACATTGACACCGGTGTGTCAGACCAACCATACTTGCTCCGGACACTGCGAGAGGGCTGTATAAGCAATGATCACACGCACGGCACAGCGGACACACCAGGAACCGCGGTGTTGGCCGTCGAATGGCGCTAGCTGCGCAGCATTTGTGCACCGCCGCCGTCAGTGTCAGCCAGTTTGCCGTGGCATACAGAGCTCCATCGCAGTCTTTAACACTGGTAGCATGCCGCGACAGCGTGGACGTGAACCGCATGTGCAGTTGACGGACTTTGAGCGAGGGCGTACAGTGGGCATGCGGGAGGCCGGGTGGACGTACCGCCGAATTGCTCAACACGTGGGGCGTGAGGTCTCCACAGTACATCGATGTTGTCGCCAGTGGTCGGCGGAGGGTGCACGTGCCCGTCGACCTGGGACCGGACCGCAGCGACGCACGGATGCACGCCAAGACCGTAGGATCCTACGCAGTGCCGTAGGGGACCGCACCGCCACTTCCCAGCAAATTAGGGACACTGTTGCTCCTGGGGTATCGGCGAGGACCATTCGCAACCGTCTCCATGAAGCTGGGCTACGGTCCCGCACACCGTTAGGCCGTCTTCCGCTCACGCCCCAACATCGTGCAGCCCGCCTCCAGTGGTGTCGCGACAGGCGTGAATGGAGGGACGAATGGAGACGTGTCGTCTTCAGCGATGAGAGTCGCTTCTGCCTTGGTGCCAATGATGGTCGTATGCGTGTTTGGCGCCGTGCAGGTGAGCGCCACAATCAGGACTGCATACGACCGAGGCTCACAGGGCCAACACCCGGCATCATGGTGTGGGGAGCGATCTCCTACACTGGCCGTACACCACTGGTGATCGTCGAGGGGGACACTGAATAGTGCACGGTACATCCAAACCGTCATCGAACCCATCGTTCTACCATTCCTAGACCGGCAAGGGAACTTGCTGTTCCAACAGGACAATGCACATCCGCATGTATCCCGTGCCACCCAACGTGCTCTAGAAGGTGTAAGTCAACTACCCTGGCCAGCAAGATCTCCGGATCTGTCCCCCATTGAGCATGTTTGGGACTGGATGAAGCGTCGTCTCACGCGGTCTGCACGTCCAGCACGAACGCTGGTCCAACTGAGGCGCCAGGTGGAAATGGCATGGCAAGCCGTTCCACAGGACTACATCCAGCATCTCTACGATCGTCTCCATGGGAGAATAGCAGCCTGCATTGCTGCGAAAGGTGGATATACACTGTACTAGTGCCGACATTGTGCATGCTCTGTTGCCTGTGTCTATGTGCCTGTGGTTCTGTCAGTGTGATCATGTGATGTATCTGACCCCAGGAATGTGTCAATAAAGTTTCCCCTTCCTGGGACAATGAATTCACGGTGTTCTTATTTCAATTTCCAGGAGTGTATGTTCATAGTACCTTTTTTATTCCCTGTCAGGAATCCGTCCCTGCAGTTTGTCGCTTTTATTAATGTTAATAGCAGGCAATTTTCCTTACTGACTGACCCATCCACTGACTCATCATCGGCCAGCCCAAACCACTAAGAATAGAAGCTTGACGTTTTCCGAGGGTGCTGATCTTATACTGTCTGTTTTATTTACAGAGACTGAAACGGCGAGCGAAAATTTGTACCAAGGCCGGGAACTGAACCCGCATCTCCTGCTTACTAGGCAGGTGCGTCAGCAACTAAGCCAGCTCGGCACAGCAGTTCACACAACTGCACGGATTGCCCTGGAACGCCTTCCTCCTCGATCCAAATTCTCACCGCCACCGCAGTCTACTTTAAATTCCCCCTTACACATAAACGAAGTTGCTCAGGCTCTCCATGTTCTGGAATAGCACCTGAGCATCGTACTCAAATGGGGGATGCAGCCTGAAACGCAGGTGCAGGTACTTATACAATGAAATAACGCAGTTTCAGAGACTTTACTAGTCTCATACAGATACGATTTTATGCCATTTTAGTAAAGAACTGCATCTATGATAGTTGACATTTGTCTTCTTGGTTACAAATAAAAAAGTACGTGTTTCAGTGTATTAGGGAATTCAACTCCCTAAGGTGTGAAATAGGGGATGAATAATTTTATGACCTTATTTCATTATGAAAGCACTTTACAGCTAAATGTACGAAAATTTGTATTTGGCTTCTCTGCTAGAAATAAAAAAATACGTGTTTCATTGTTTTTGGAAATTCAGCCGCTAAGAAGGCGAATTAGGGGTTGAGAATTTTTAAGAAAATATTTCGTCACATAAAAATTTTTTGAACGTCAACCTTTGGAAACTGCTATTTCGCTTCTCGGTTAAATATAAAGAAATATGCGTTAGAGGATGAAAGTTTGTATGGAAATGTCGTCACAGAAACGCAGAATTTATGACTAACAGAAAATTTGGACTCCCGCTACCAGAATCGCTTTTTGGTCAGAAGTGCATTCGGAAAGGACCATGCTTCTATGGCATTAATTTGTGTGATAAGTTCGGAACGGGTTGCAGTTTGTAAACAAGATAAAAATTAGATTAAAGAAAAAGAAGTACCTGTGTAGACCTTACCATCAGCGCGAGTGAAGCAGCGGGCTCTGACCCAGTAACTTATAACTAACCCATACTCTAGGGGATATGTAAGGCTTTTTTGGGATACTTGTACCTAATGTCCAACTGTTAGTGGAAATAAGACATCGAATCCAAAGATCAATGCTTACTGATAGAATACAGAGTGTTGCAACTTGAACGCTTATGCACGAGTATTTGTCATTACGTGCAACACAGATCGAAATGAAGAAAAAGGTAATAAAATAAAACCTCACTCTCGGTAGCCCTAATTTTGAATGCCAGAATATGGTCTGAATGAATTCAGCTTGCGGAACAAGACGGTTTCAGCTACAAAAAGAGCAAAAATTTAAAGTTAGTAAATGACTCGCTTCTGTGGCCGAGAGGTTCTAGGCGCTTCAGTACGGCACCACGCTGATGCTACGGTCGCAGGTTCGAATCCAACCTCGGGCTTGGATATGTGTAATGTCCTTAGGTTGATTAGGTTTACGTAGCTCTAAGTTATAAGGGACTGATGACCTCAGATATTAAGTTCCATTGTGCTTAGAGCCATTTTAAATGACTGTAATGACATTGAAATCATGGAAATATGGAGTGGCAAAGAAAAAGCAGGAACTTGACAAAATGCACACGCGCTAGCTCACGTGTAAAAGACGTGTGTACCATGAACACAAAAGACGTTAATTTGGAATACAATGATGTTAGTTTCCATAATGATCACCAGTAACAGCGGACGAGTACCAACAGTTTATGGAATATGTTCTGTGTTACGTACCTCACACTAATGTTGTGTGTTTGAAAACATCCTTAATCGGGACAAAAACTGATTATTATTATTTACGTATTAGTCTGCAACTGATTGCTTTTCAAGTAGATGCAGTAAAAACTTCGACTCATTGCAACAACTATTTTTCAGTACTAATGTTACGCAGACATACACACATGACGTGATTTACAAAATACAACGCAGAATTCTAATTTTGACTACCGGAAAGGCAACCCGCTTTTGTCATAGAATATGAATTTAACTTTAAATAACTTTTAATTTGAACTTACTGTCTGCAGTAATATTGCAATACTGTATGAGTAACTACAATTACTATTGTCTTCTATTACGATAATAACTCGATTCAAAATGAACTGTAACTTTGGCCTCTTTTGATTATGCAGTAGTAGTGCAATACTGTATGAGTAACTACTATTACTACTGCCTTCCACTACGATAGTAACTCGATTGAAAATGAACTGTAAAAAAATTAAAAAAAAATACTTAACTTTGGCCTCTTTTGTTTATTTCTTTCACTTGTGACTTTCTTGGAATTTATGGTGAAAGGATAGTACCCTGCTAGTGATTAATGACTCGGATCAATAAATTTTCTTTCTATAAGCTTGTTCTTTGAACACATTATAATGTATCAAAAACTTACTAAGACGCTGGCACGCCTATTCACAGCTAGAAAATACTGGCTGGATCATACTTTGCGATGCGATTCCTGTGGTGTGAAATAGTGTTTATTATGTGATGTATTATTCGAAACGGGCTCTTCTCCATTAGCGAGCACAATATTCTTCGTTAATTTCAAAATCTTCTAGCGACCATACACTGTGCTCATATACTTGCTCGCCCACTTATAATTTGCCTGGGCACATGTTACAAGAACATTTTCGACGCGATGCACACTAGCATTTGTGCAGACAGCTTGTGCACTGGAATTTTGGCCGCGACCCTGAACGATGAGTGCAGACCTGAAACACGCCGTCCATGTGCAGGCTTTTAGTTCGTCTGTGACTGCTACGGCGTCGGTATGGATGTTTCAACGTAACCGGCAACGGGTGTAAGCAGTCACTTTGGTACTGTGTGAGGGCTACGGAGCGCTGGCACATGCTACGCCTGTCACGTCCCTGATGGTGTCAATGCAGAGGTGACGACATAAGATAGCATGGTACTGTGGCTATATTCGGTCGATTATGTGTTAAACACCGATAGTAGTGACAAAAATTATACCTTGATACATACACTGTTCTGCAAAACATACGGACGAGATAGATAAATTAACATAACATACTGACAATACAGTGTAAAATAAATGACAGTAGGGGAGCATGTCGCCAGAGGTCTCCCAATCGCACAGAAATGTGGACATCACTTGGCTTGAGGTCAGCGTGACTATAGCGTCAAATAGGGATGGCCCCGCAACAAAAAAATGTTCAAATGTGTGTGAAATCTTATGGGACTTAACTGCTAAGGTCATCAGTCCATAAGCTTACACACTACTTAACCTAAATTATCCTAAGGACAAACACATACACCCATGCCCGAGGGAGGACTCGAACCTCCGCCGGGATCAGCTGCACAGTCCATGACTGCAACACCTTTAGACCGCTCGGCTAATCCCACGCGGCGGCCTCGCAACACAAGGCAGTTGTGTGTGTGTGTGTGTGTGTGTGTGTGTGTGTGTTTGTGTGTGTGTGTGTGAATCGGCGAGCAATTACGGTACACTGTTATGGGCACTTCTTCATTACAACACGGCCCAAACACAACATTTGGATGACTTCATTCGAGGAAGAATCACAGGGAAACTGGAACGAGGACGAAATGTGAAGACTCCAAGCGAAAGAGTCTGATATTGCACGCAGCGTTGTTTTACGTCCGCGGAGAGCGTTCCGAACTGCAGGCACTCCTGCTCAAACGAGAGGAGGTGGTCGACAACAGTGAAGTACAGCAGAGGTTGTAACACCATAGCTCTAATGCCGTACTGATTTATTTTGCTTTTGTTTCATTTAATGTTACATCATTGAGCTTCTGTAAGTGTGTTTGATAGAATAGAGAACACAAAATTGTATACTCCATTCTTTGTAAAACTTTGATGTCATGATTTGATTGTATGCTGTGTAGCATATCTGTCATTTAAATTCTTTGTACCATTTGGAGGGAACAGAACTTATTCTATATAATTATAATTTCTGTGTGAATAATTTTTTGCAGAAATGTCAATATGTGCAAATATTCTGTCTTTTTTAAAATGAATGTTTGCTGTTATGTAAATTGCTGATCCTCACTTAGGGTTCTTAGTTAGTTTGTATGTAAACGGTGTAGTGGTTCCCCTCGGGAACGGAACTGTGTAGCGCGCGCAAATTGTGGTTGGCCTAGGTAGAAAAGGTGGAATAAGAGTCAGTTGGAGACGAGCTACGAGTCGGGGACGAGCTACTAAACTGTGCACTGCCATGTAAAAGATGCATATTGTGCTGGTTCCGAGAGAGGCTTTTTCTGCTACTTTCCAATGCCTCGGATGGATGGATAAATAGCTGGAACTATTCTGGAATTTGTATCTATCATCGCCACCAAGAAATGACAGAATCCAGCAATTCTGTCTGCGAATCCACCTACCAACATGCAGTTGCCACCACGTTGCGCAATCACTGTAACGTAATACTATAATGATGTACAGTGAAGGATCAGCTTAATGGATGTGCTAATGTGCTCAAATATAAGGTAATTTATATCTGAATTTATGTACCTACCTTGATTTTTCTCCTCATCATAACAGCTCTCAGGTTCCTCTCCGTTTGAACTAAAGTGATTACCGAGTGTCCTTACTGAAAGTACATTAAAACCCAGTTCTCTAATTAATGCCTCTTGAACATAGTAAAGAGAAAGTTAAAGTTAATGTGGCAAGAGAGTGAGTTAAAGTTAATGATGCTTGCTGAAAGAAATTTTCCTAGTAAAACTGCTTATTAATGTGTTGTTGCCAACTTCAAATTAAAAGTTCTTAAGACTGAGGCTTATAAAGTTTTGCTTAGTAAATGATCACCTTGATATCTGTAGTAAATTCAGAAGGGTGAGTCAGTTTCTTGCAATTTTGTCAACATTGTGTTTCGCTGTAGTAAAAGTAGAAAACTGCAATAGTAGGAAATTATATGTTCATGATTGCTAAATGTTTGTCTCTCTTGTGTATTGGAGGTGCATATTAATCGTATAACTGGATCCACAGTTTGTCTATTGTGTTAATGCTGAGTAACAAATAACGGAAAGACCACTAATTATAAAAACCATAATTTCTTTAAGCCCTGAAAGTAATAGTGTGTTTCGGTATCTCTTATAATTTTGCAAATAGTTTCTGCTGCTCTAACTGTTAGTTTCAATCTTACCGTAAACATATGTATGTGTCAGAGGTCACTGCACTCGCGTGTGACAAAGTATAGGTTGTGTTCATCCATTAAAGTTACTAATAACTATTTTCTTGAACGAGAATGTTAATCATTCTCTTGCCTAGTTAGGCTGGCGATCGTTTTCTTTATCCGTTGAACAGTGCAGATAGGCAACATTTTGTTTGTTACTGTTCGAATATTTACGTAATTCTGACTTTAATGTCCGATAAGCCATTCCCGTTAGGTACAACACGGTCAACCTAGCAAAATTCCTCTCAGAGGGTAACACTGTTCTGTTGCTTTATACCATTATTACTCTAACATAATAATTCTGTTTGCAAGTGCCTCCAGTTTCGAGGTTATGGTATAGCAGTAGCAGACAAGAGTGTTATAAGGTGATAGCTACACTATGGATCAGGCAAGACCAGACCCACGTCAAACAACGGGAGCAGTTACAGCCACATTCCACAGGCACGCACTCTAATGCTGCACAGTAGCATTGCGACCGTGTACGGTTGGTCTCTTTGCCCGGTAACCAGTACGTTGTTTTCCGTCGACACGGTCACATCGGTGGCAGCATTTGCGATGGTGCCAAGAGCATAGGGAATGGACTGGGTTTCGCGTGTACTTCTGGGTTGAGAGCAGGTTCAGTCGGAGTAGTAATTCTCGAAGTAACATACGGCGAGAGGTGGAAACACGTGATGCAACCAGGAACAAGGTCAGACATGATCGTTTTGGTAGTTCAAGTTTTATGGTGTGGGGAAGCGTCGTGTAGCATGGGCGTACTGACCTCCAAACCTTTGAACACGCCACAGTCAGCGGCCAACCTACTGTGTCACTGAAACTTCCTGGCAGATTAAAACTGTGTGCCCGACCGAGACTCGAACTCGGGACCTTTGCCTTTCGCGGGCAAGTGCTCTACCAACTGAGCTACCGAAGCACGACTCACGCCCGGTACTCACAGCTTTACTTCTGCCAGTACCTCGTCTCCTACCTTCCAAACTCTACAGAAGCTCTCCTGCGAACCATGCAGAACTAGCACTCCTGAAAGAAAGGATATTGCGGAGATATGGCTTAGCCACAGCCTGGGGGATGTTTCCAGAATGAGATTTTCACTCTGCAGCGGAGTGTGCGCTGATATGAAACTTCCTGGCAGATTTGCCCGCGAAAGGCAAAGGTCCCGAGTTCGAGTCTCGGTCGGGCACACAGTTTTAATCTGCCAGGAAGTTTCATATCAGCGCACACTCCGCTGCAGAGTGAAAATCTCATACTGTGTCACTGTTCCTTCCACACGTGCATCTCTTCAGGGCTGCATTCGGCCCTGACATAATTTTTATGGATGACAGACTCAGAAGTAGTCTCTCTAAAGTGGGGAAAACGGCAGGGAGAGGGGCGTGCAGGGCACGCGCCCCTCCGCGCTGCATCCGTATGACGCTGCAAGGCAGAGAATGACACCGCTGGGGTAGATATCCCTTGCACATCCTACCCCTGTACTGGGTATTTGTAGAACTTGATAATGGAGCCATGGGTCCGGAAACATGTTGTGTCTTTTTAAATTAAGTAAATCACATTTGAACACGTGGTACATTATAATCTTCGTACTGATATCATTTTTGAGTCTGGCTTCCAGCAAGAAAAAAACGTGAGTCGTCCGCGCGACATATCAATATTTTATTCCCTTTCAGTTTGGCAGATTGTGACACTCGTCGTGTGGAACACTGATGAAACTTGTTCGCATTATTATCAAGAGTCACTTGTTGCATCTTGCAAAATACGCTGACGTGCTAGAACATTGCCAGAAATTCCTTTACTTTCTTGTGGACTATAATTTTTTTTCGGGCTAAAGTATCAGGAGAGCTAAGTCATATCACTGTTTGATGACAAATGCACTCTAAGAAGAAAAAGAAAAAAACTATGCACTTTGAAGGAATTATCCGAATGAGACGGAAATCGGTAGATGTGGTGTACATGTACAGACAAACAAATGATTACAATTTCAGAAAAATTGGGTGATTTATTCAAGAGAAAGAGCTTCACAAATTTAGCAAGTCAATAACACGTTGTTCCACAATTGGGCCTTTACACAAGCATCTACTCAGTTTGGCATTGGTTCATGGAGTTGTTGGATGTCATCCAGAGGGACATCGTGCCAAATTCTGTCCAATTGGCCCGTTAGATCGCCAAAATCCCGAGCTGGTTGGTGGGCCTTGCCCGTACTGTTCCAGACGTTCTCAGTTAGGCACAGATCCAGCTGGTGAAGGTAAGGTTTGTCAAGCACGAGAACAAGCGGTAGAAACGTTCACTACATGCGGGAGAGCATTGTCTTGCTGAAATGTAGGCCCAGGATGGTTTGTCATGAAGGGCAACAAAACGGAGAGTGGAATATTGCCGACGTACCGCTCTGCTGCAGGGGTGCAGCTGATGACAACCAAAGGCGTTTTGCTGTGAAAGGACTTGGCACCCCATCAGACCATCCCTCCTGTTTTCCTGGCCGTATGGCGGGCGGCACAGCAGGTTGGTATCCCACTACTGTCTCGTTGTCTCCAGACAAGTCTTCACTGGTCATTGGGGCTCAGTTCGAAGCGGGAGTCGTCAGTGGACACAGTGCTTCTCCAATCAACGAGAGTCCAGACCGAATACGTTTCTGGAGACGCCCCGGACAGCGGCCCGCCGTACCGCAAGGCAACCAGGGGGGATGGTCTGCGGTGACGTTTCATTTCACTACAAGACCCCTTTGTTACAGCACAGCGGTACGTCGACGACACCGAACTCCCCATTTTGTGGCTATTCGTGGCAAGCCATCCTGGCCTTACCTTTCAGCAGGGTAATGCCTTCCCGCACATGGCGTGAGTTTCCATTGCTTTTCTTCGTGCTTGCCAACCCTGTCATCGTTACCAAATACACCGGCTCTCTCCCCTGTCTAGAATCTATGGAGCATAATGCTCAGGGACCTCCAACCAGCCGGCCGGAGTGGCCGTGCGGTTCTGCATATCTAAAATTGGCATAGGCCAAATTACTAGCCGATGTTAGATCCGGCCTCGAATTTATGTTTCGAAGCATTAATGGTGTGTTTGATGTTCAAAAGTGTAGGAGTAGAAAAAATGCTTTGATATACATTACTAAGTCTGATCCGGAACCTATATGTAATTGTAATGATTCTGCATTATCATTTAATGTTCGTCTACGTCGTTGGGCTGAACGGACTGAATATATAGATTATACAGATTCTTTTTTGGTGAACAATTGGTCTCGTATTAGGTTCATTGAGAAATACTTTGAATCTTTCCAGGCTAAGAAGTCAGTTGTTCGGCCGCTTACTGAGTGCCACCTTACTTATAATGGCTGGGCGGGGCGCGTGGTCCGTTGGTACAATGAGGCCTTTCGGTCCAAAATGGTTCGTAAGAAGCAATTGTACTTATATGGAGACACAAATATAGGCAAATCCACCCTTGTGGAAAAGATTTTATCTCGGAAGCAACATGTATACCTGCCATTCTGTTCTGAATTTGGTTTTGGGGGCTACGACCCCCGTGTTCATAATGTGATAGTTTTCGAAGAATTTGATTGGCTTCGTTGGAGGCCTTATGCTTCTATTTTGAAACGCATTGTAGAAGGGCGTCCGATAACAGTTAATGTAAAAAATAAGCCTGGCATGGTTATAAAGCACATAGGGCTTGTTATATTTGTGTCTAATGACTTTATTATTGGTGATGAAGCATTAATATCACGGCTTAATGTAGTACATGCCGACTGCCACATAATAAATTGTTTACGTGTTAAGGAGGAGATGGCGTCGGACACGTCGGACGTGGAGGCCGAGGAGGAAGTTATTTTCATATCGCCGGACGAGGATGATGACTCGGTTTCGCCGTGCACGCCCGAGGCGTTGGATACACCGACGGAACAATCTGACTAGTCCATATTTTGGTCGGATGTGTAAATGGCGTACTGAGTATGCACAGTCCGACGGTTCTGGAGCCGAGCGACCGCTACGGTCTTAGGTTCGAATCCTGCCTCGGGCATGGATGTGTGTGATGTCCTTAGGTTAGTTAGGTTTAATTAGTTCTAAGTTCTAGGCGACTGATGACCTCAGAAGTTAAGTCGCATAGTGCTCAGAGCCATTTTGAACCTCCAACCATCTCAGAATCTAACTTACCAGCTGTACAGAATTTGGTACGATGTCCCCCAGGAAGGCATCCAACAGATCCAACAATGTCAAGCCGCATACCTCGTTGAACAACGGCCTGAGGTGGTCCAAGCGTTATTGATTCGCCCAATTGGCGAAGCTCTTTCTCTTGAATGACTCATCCAGTTTTTCTGAAATTGTTATTATTTGTTTGTTTGTAAATGTACACCACATCTACCGATGTCGATCTCATTCGAATTATTCCTTCGTGGTGCGTAATTTCGTTTTTGCCTTGAAGTATATCATAACTACTGAAGTGTTTATTTATTGTTACAAGTTATAGCAGTCCGAAACTAGTCGTGTTTTCTTCTTTTGTTTCTTTCTCTTTTCCTATTTCAACCGGAGCTGCCATTCGCTAAAATTAGCCCATACGCTGGGTTTTCAAATGAAATAATGTAACACTCTCGGGTATTTGTGACCCAACTGCTGCTGGCGCCCAGTTGTCCGTCGGCGCCAGAGGTGGCGCGTGTTTGCGGCGCCAGGCGACAGATGTCTGGCGCGCCATGTGGCGGCCGACGTGTCAAAATTCGGCGATTCCCTGGCCTGCCGCGACCCCCGGAAACACGCCCACACGTGACTCCACACCGGGTCTCCGGCCTCACGTCCCGCACTACACGCGACCGCCGGCTTTACCGCTCCCCGCCCCTCCCGCAGAACAGTTACAGCTTTGTTCCTAGCGCCGTTGCACCCGCTCTGTGGCTCCAGTGCGGGCTGCTCGAACAATAATGTAACGCTGCAATGAGAAAGACAAGAACACGTGTTTTGAAAGAGAAAATCGAGAAGCAAAATTAAAATTAAGTTCCACGTCGAACTGTGACTGTCGCAAGATTTAGGAAGTAATAGCCTGAAAAAGTTGACTGAGCCTAAAGTTGTTCCGCAATTATTCATCTACATGCCGCCTTTTTTTATTTATTTCTTTTTTTGTAGCTGCCTCGATTCTCTTTCGCATGAAAATAATTTCAGAGCTGCACACATACCAAAAGTCCTCAGTTACCTTTTCCTCCGTAGTCTTAAATCTTCTGACTGACTTCATACAGACCACCACGAATTCCTATTCTGCGATGACCTCTTCATCTCAGAGAATTTCATGTATCCTACATCGTCACTTACTTGTTCGATGTTACTCGCACATATTCCAAAACTAGCGACCTGCCGAGGCTTTGCGCTGACGGAACGAAGTATCTATGAACGGACAACTTGTTATAATATATAGTGAGGCGCGACACATTGCATAGCACTCGTGATGAGTGTTACGTAGTTCCTCGCTTTCGGAAGGACTTTCCAAACGGCGAGCTAAAGACTGAGGTCCTAGAGCTGCAGCAGGTCTCGACTCGTGATCGTCACTGAATTCTTTAGCCGTTCTAGTGTACTGGGAAACAATCGATCGTTTTCTTGTTATTTTTATTCGTAAACGAAACGAAGTCAAAACCTAATAAGTAGGCACCAAAATCACATAGTGAACCCAATAAATTCATTTTTCCTAGTCAGGGAGTCAAATATAAGTAATACCTCTGAGTCTTTCCTGGCCGCATGCATGAATTAATCTTCTCGCTTTTCAAGCTCCGTCGTCTGGAATAAAACATTCGAGCTTTGCATGGATATCTTCACCATCGAAAAATCGAAATGATTATCAGCGGCTTTTTTTATCCGAAATGACGCAGCTTGAAAACCGAGAAGATTTCATTCATAAATAAACCCTATCGAAATAAGAAAAGGAATTTCATTACGTTTTTAATACCCAAAAGCGAAATCAATAAATCCATGTCACCTAGCCAAGTAAATTCCATATTAGTTTGTATCTGTCAAACTAAGATCGCAGCGCTTAATACTGCCACTGACGTTAACTTCCGAAAACCCTGTCATCGAGGTAGAAAAGCTGGACAGCCCTATCACTGTGACGAGGGTGTCACTAAGCTGAGCGGGCTACTAAAACTTTATTGTAAGACATCTTTGGTTTCGTGATATGATTTTTTGATGATATTAAACCTATGTGTCACCCCAGCTACGCTCAAACTATTTGTGAAAACCCAGTGAAAATCTGTCTAGTAGTTTTGGAAATTACCGTATTCAAACAGAAAAACATTGTATTTTGTTTCACTCCCTACATTACCTCACTCCCCCCCTCCCCCCGCCCTACTGCCACATTCCCCCAACGCCATCCACATTCCTCAAATCCTCCCCTATCCCAACGAAATTTAATCGCTTCCCCTTACCGGACAATGCCCTGACGTATACCATCCTACCAAATCTAAACGGAACCCAACCTGTCTTCCCCGGTCAGGACTCCCTCCTCTCTGCTCCTCTCCACCCACAACCTAATGCTTGGCACAGAACGGTATCCCCATCCACTCTCCAGAATTCCTCCTCCAAACATCTGCCCACACAGACACCCTCTTCTGCACTTCCCCAAGTGCGACGTTCCCATGATATCTGTCTTACTGGCAGTATAGGGCCGCTCATCAGTTCCTCATCTACATCTCTCTTAATCAGACAACACACCAGCTTTTTACTTTTTTAACTTATGCAACTGTTCATAATGTTTTTATTTTATTTTTGCGAAACATTCATTTGCCATTTCATCTGTGTCAATCTCTTACTTAATCAACAAATCCGCCTTTTGCATTTTAAATTATGCAACTGAATCTATGACTTTTTATCATGTCAAACATTTATTTCGTCAACCGCCGTGTCCAAATTTATAATATGTTTTAAATTCGTTACTCTTACATGGCTGAAGAGCGGTAACTTGTGTCCGCTGACAGCCCAACCCACTCCCGTGTGGGGTGAGGGGAATGAAATGCCAAAAGGGAAAAGGACTCTTACATTATCCACAAATAGTTTTTGGCAAATATTTGCAATGTGCAGACAAGATAGACTTACAGTTTTATTATTAGTGTAAATCTGTCTTTCTTTACAACTTTCTCCCTCTATGACATCTTTTGGTACCACAAAAGTTATTACTTTCTGTCAACGCCTCTGGCGCTCGTCACATCTTTTAAGCTTTTAGGTATATTACTAATAAGCGACGTGAAATGGAATTCATGGGCGCACTGCTAGTATTGCAGCAAGGCAAAATAACCCACGAGGAAGTGTAACAGATGGGATTTTTTGGAAGAAAGACAACGAAGTTCTAATCCCTGTTGGGTAAATTCGAGGAAGACGGTTCACAATTCTCCTACCACCATCGAATATGCTGCATAGGGATCATCAGAATAAGACAAGAGAGCAGGGGGCACCTGCAGATGCATGCAGTCATGTTTCCTCCATACCCACCGAAAATTGATTTCCTTCTTCTAGTTGTTTTCCATGGATTCATATCTTCGCTGATTCTGTGGAGATTCTACTCATTTCTTGTTATCAGGCACTTACCTTTCATCATTTGTGATAACATATCTCAGATCCTGCGACTGTCAACTTGTCTCTCTCTCTCTCTCTCTCTCTCTCTTTCTCTCTCTCTCTCTCATTCCCTCTTGGCAGCCTTAACGCCTGACATGTCGTTTAAGGATACAGGGCACATTTCCGGCTAAATACAGTATAATGTAAAAATCAAAACCTATTTCTTTCAGGCACTGTTTATAATGTATATGTTTTACCGATTTTGTTGTTGCTATCAGGTAAGGCAGCACAAAGAAATTGAAGCAATTTTTTTCCAAAATGCATTCTCAAACTGAGGTACCATTTAATCCAATGTTATACATTTGAAGGAGACAAAATTCTTGCCATTTATGCATGATATGATTGCTGTGGTACTAGACCTATTTAATTCCACCTATTATGTATATTACAAGGATAAAAAATATCACATTTTACATTTTAATTTTTATAATTTTTTCCTAGTGAAAATGTAGTTTTTTCTATAATTCAGTTGATCCTGCAATAAAGCTTAGGTCTTCTACATAAGTATCGACTATTGCAAGTTACAGAAAAAAAATGAGAGCAATGCTTTATAAACTTTAGGAAATATTTGTACCTGAATTCTGAAAAATACAACTTGTGGGAAATTGCGAATGAAGACGTGAGTCCACTCAAACTGTGCCTCAGAACATTCCTGAAGCATAGTCTTCATCGTGCAGCATTTCTTCATCTTCAAGATTCCTCTTGACATTAGTTTTAGCACTTGCTGCTTCTTTGGTAACTTGAAGAGCGAATCTTTCAGCTTCATGCAACCGTTAACTGTCACACGCAATCAATTGATCTTCCATATTAGAGCCACACTTTATGCATAAATTTCTCAGCACTTCCAACCTTCCTGTCACTCCTTCGTTGAAACATATCACTGCATCTACGAGTACACCAACTTTTAATGTGTTTAGTATTTAGTCCTACAGAAACATTCTTGGGTAACCTTTCCCATATGCAATGGTTGAAACTTTCATTTGTATTCTGAGTGCCCCTTGAAGACATTTACTTAGCAAAACAGGGTCACTCAGGTCTCTAAAAATTGGTTTTATTTCTTTCATAACAGGCTCTGGAAGAGAATGCTTATGATGGTATACATGACCACTTTATTTTGCTTTTTGGTAACCACACCAAGAATCTGTTCCTTTATGGTAAAATCCGTGAACAGGGTGCTCGTCTGTGGATAACTTATGAAAGTAGGTGGTCCATACTGCTTTTCTCATTGCTGTATCATCATTCAGAGGTGCAGTTCGTCTAGTCGCCAGTCCATAATAACTCTGAAGAAGGTCTGGTTCATTTTCTGTCAATGTGCCTCGGCCAGACAGAGATTTTCCATTAGATAGCAACTTTCCTTTCATTTCTCTTGGTAGTTTTCTCAATCTAGCACCCATCCTCTTTTGCACATGTCCACAACACTCCAGTTTTGTTACCAAGCTATCATCATAAATATTGAACTCATTAATTTTATTGAAAGTTTTAGAGTCCCCATCGCCTAGGTACTTCATATATCTAACGTTATAAACGTGCACCGACCTCTGAAATATTTTTAGAGCTCCATCACACTCCATACCTCCACTATAATCATCATAATTCTTAGAACACTGATGTTCAACATGTCCTTCAGTGTTGTTGTTGTTGGGTTTTTTGTGGGGAAGGAGACCAGACAGCGAGGTCATCGGTCTCATCGGATTAGGGAAGGATGGGGAAGGAAATCGGCCGTGCCCTTTCAGAGGAACCATCCCGGCATTTGCCTGGAATGATTTAGGGAAATCACGGAAAACCTAAATCAGGATGGCCGGACGTGGGATTGAATCGTCGTCCTCCCGAATGCGAGTCCAGTGTGCTGGCCACTGCGCCACCTCGCTCGGTCCTTCAGTGTTACCATGGCAGGTGTGGCAGTACTTAGATAAGCACTCAACATCAACAACTTTTCCATTCTCCAAAGAAGTAGCACTTAAAACACCAGTCAAGGAAGGATATTGGCGGCATTTTGGCGAGGCATTCGTATTCATGGACGACAATTTATATTACAAAAAGTTATATTACAAAAAAAAGCGAAAGTGTCACAAAGCTGCCCAGATTTAGGTAACGCCAGTGGGATACTGGTAGAAGAGAGAGAGAGATGGCACGCAGTATTCTGACTGAAAACTTTACCCGTGATTTGGAAGTACTATTTTATCTGATTCGGAGACAGATAGTGAGAAAATAGAAGATAGAGAGACGCTATACCAGAGACAACAAACTTAGCTCTGACACTTAAAATTCCTGCTGCCAGGTATCATTACCCTGGTCTGAACTTCCAGTTCTAGGTACCTAATGCATCGATAACTAACAACATCCCGGAAGTTTGGTAGGCTTTGGTGAAATACCTGGAAAACTAAAACAGGTAACTTGACGATGACTTGATGTCTATTTCTATGGAAAATAAAACAGTTTACAGTCAGTAATTCTAGGGCATGCGAATATGCGTTTATTTCTCGACATGTAACAATTTGCAGGTATGCGAAATGGAAGCGCTGAGAGGACAACACATTTCGATTACCATATACATTAGTCACATCCGATCATCGTAGGTGTGTGTGTGTGTGGGGGGGGGGGGGAAGGTATTGAGGGGGAGAAAGAGGGGGAATGGTCTTATGTCAAAAGTATTTAGTTAGGTAAGCTATTTCAAACTTTAGCGAAGCAGTGTTGGATTTTACACCAAATTTTGGACTGAGGTGGAATTTCCCACACTTTTTTGGGGCTTTGGCTAGCAGACATTTGATTACATGATACTTCTACAATAGGGAAAGCAGCTATTTCCATTATAAACAAGATTTTAGTGTTTTATTTGCTCTCGTGAACACAAATTGCTTATATTCCAAGCAACTCGCATAGGAACCACATCAAGGGCTCCAGAAAGTCATCGGAATACGAACAAAGGGTTTTTACTTTATTCGGATTTGCCTTTGTTCCTCCTGGCTGTACTTTTTTTTCTAGAATTGGAGGCATCACAAGTCACTGTGTCTCTATAGTCTGTGGAACTACCAACTACAGGCAACAAAGCGCACGATAATACCATTTACACACCATGTGTTTCTCGTGAGCGCATGCAGTGGTACTGCTACCGTGAAGGCAAATTTATATTTCTTCGAAAAACCGAATCTTTCAACAGAGAGAGGTAGTAGAACAAAGCAACAAGCAAACATAAGCTCTGACAACGGCTGCATTTGTTTCCACGAGTGGCCCGTATGCACAAATTTGAGGTACACATGAATTTGCACAGTTGTATGCGGCCTCTTACAGCCTCGTGCAACGGCAACATGCAACTAATGCACACAGAAAGTTGCGCAGGTGTGAGTGCACCTGAAATTTGTCTATTGGATTACCCAGCCCAATGCATCTGGGCAGCAGGTGAACACTGACTTCACAGATGTGCGGTAAACGGAACACTCTAGAGTTCTGGGCGAAGATACACGAAATGGAGTCAGAGAAACTTTGGCATCATTATCATAACAGTATTTTGAGTAAATATTGTGGACGTTGTTTGGAGAGCCGCCATTTTCTACTATACAAGGACTCTTCGATACTGTGCACAGTGTTTACTCGCCACATATCTTCTCACAGGTGTCATGTGGAGACCTTCCCCAAAGAAGGTTGTACATCACAATTTCAACTTTTTCAGGAAGTAAAAATAATTGTTTTCCTTCAGTACTATTTATTTACACATCTTATTACGTATGATCCAGTGATACAGTATGTATTATAGAACAGCTTTCTTTATAATATTGAGAAAGTTATCTTTCTGAGTAAGAACATTGCATATCCTGTAAAACTACACTGTGAAATAACGTTGTATATCAAGAATATTGATTTTCTGTTACAGTGGCTAATGTAACGGAAAGTGTTAACAGAGTACGCTATCTGACACACTCAAATAATACTATGGATTTATTTAACTCCTGTATTACAAAAAAAAAAAAACTTTCTACTTAGGAAGAAAAACAACAACAAAGAAAAAATTAAACAGAAATAAAATGAAGTGAACTGTAAGCCGTGGAAAAAATTGCTGTTCTGAAGAGCGCGCCGCAGCGCGTTGTGTGAAGCAGTCGCCCTCCGTTTCTGGCGGTGGCGCCACTGTGGCAATCGCAGCTTTGGTGTCTGCCTCTAGTGGAAAAGGGGAAAGGTTGCCTGTTCACGTGCCTTTAAGAGGCGCAATAAGCTCGCCAGTTGGTCAGTTGGTCAGCCGGGTCAGTGTGGAGCAGTCATTGTCTGTCTGTCGTCCGGAGTGCTAGTATGTGTTAGGCCGCCAGTCTGCTCGAGTTTGTTCAGGCAATGGTCATTGGCGGTTGGATCGATCGTTTGGTCGGTCGCGCACTGAGACACAAGATGACTTGTCCGTCTTGAGCGTCGGCGCATGTGAGGTCGCCACGCCAGTCCAGTGGGCCGCGCCGTATAGCGAGGGGTAGTGGCTTCGCGGTCTACACGAGAGCAACAGGAGTCAACCCACGACATCGGTCCGGCCGGTGAGAGCTGCGACGCCGTGAGACGGGAGATCGGCGCGCCTTCCTGCGTCCGTTGAAGCGGCTGGCAGTGGACGGTTCGGGAGAGCGTTGGGGGTGCTGCGCCAGGTCTTCGCCATAAATCGCAGTTTATTAGAAGTTAAGTGATTGGAGATATATTGTTTCATTTACTTGTTAAATTCTACTTGTTTTCTTGGTCTGTCTCTCGTCCCCAGCTTGCTCGTCTGTCTCCCGTCTGCATTTGTTAAGCAGTTACTGTCTGTCTGTCGGTCTCCAGTACGTTAATAGCTGCCTCTGTCATGTTTGTCGGATTCGGTGTTAACGAATTTATTACTTGAAGAGTAACTGCCGAATTCCTGAAATATGTTTTTATCTTGCCTATCATCTTGAGAGGCGGTATATGTGCAGTGTAGAGCATGTTTGTGTATTTTATGTAAGACTCCATTTCATGGGTTTTTGTTTAAATGGTCATTTTAGGATTCAAAGTTGCCACCCTTTCACCGTAAGAGGTTTTTTTTTAAAAAAAATCAAGTTGCACCTTCTTTGGCAAGTTAATTTTTTAATGTTAGTGTTTTGTACCATTTCCATCCCTCCTACGGGGTGCTTAGTTTATGTGCTTGTGTGAGTTGTTAAAATTTTTAGTTTAAAGTAATCTGGGGTGCTGCAGATTTGCACCAGTGTAGTCTTTCAGAGGTTGTTGTGAGCGGTCGTGACTACGGCCGTGTCAAAAGGGAGCGGCAAGGTTCTCAGCCCGAAAGCTCATACTGTCAAAATTTGTTCTTTCTGCCTCTGAATAAATTGTAACTCGATATTTAGATGCTGCTTTCTGATTATAATTTTAAATCTGTTTAAAAAAAGGGCTTTTAGGAATAAAATTTCCATTTGTTGAAAGAAATTTAATTTGTTTTCATCAGTTACCCACTGGCAACTACTTCCACGCTCACATAGTGTGATTAAATGTGTTAATGTTCTTGATTAATCGCTAGTAAATAAAGTAAGTTCTTAGGAAAAGGTTTTGAAAGTTAAATATGTTAAATGTGTGTGAAATTTTATGGGACTTAACTGCTAAGGTCATCTGTCCGTAAGCTTTCACACTACTTAACCTAAATTATCCTAAGGACAAACACACACACTCATGCCCGAAGGAGGACTCGAATCTCCGCCGGGACCAGCCGCACAGTCCATGACTGCAGCGCCTTTAGACCGCTCGGCTAATCCCGCGCGGCGTTTTGAAAGTAAATTCACGGTTCAAACTGTTCAGTCAGAAGCTAAGTTCATATAAAATTCCCTGTATTGTACATCAAGGTATTCACACACATCCAACAAGACCCTCATTATCCTGTCTGATAGAGAACAAAGCCCTTTACACAACAAAGGATGCACCCACCACACGAGCATCAACAATTTTCCCAAAATCGAATTCACTCAGCTCCGACATAATGCACCAACAACTACACAGAACAGCGTTCTGCCTACGTTTGACACTTGCAGCGTATTGAAGGGCTCGCACACATATATGGATGCTAACTTGAGGTTGATTTTCTCCTTTGCTTTTAGCAGAGAATGACATACCCAAGGCTGAATGGCATTATGACTAAGACGCAGATGCAGGGCATTTGGATCATCCGCATTGATATTCAACCATGTAACCAATAATTTTCAAGTTAAGTCAGATGTCATAATTACTTTAAGAATGCTGACAGCAACAAAAACATTCTGGCTCATTTCTTTTGTAATGAAAGGTCCACTTAAATAAGCTTCACATATTACATACGTCCATTCATAAGTAATCGCGGCATCCATTAGTCTTGTTTTTTCAGTTAATGAGAAATACGTTCACAAGGAAGCAAACTATGCCCCGAAGCAATAAAGTTATTAATGAGGACACAAAGGAACTGATGACATTAGGAGCAATGATTTGTATGATTGGTGCAAGTTGAAATTCGTGTCAGGCCAGGATTCGAACCTGGGTCTCCTGTTTACTAGGCCGACCACACTGGCCGAAGACTTTAACTTATATCGCACATTAGTCTCATTATTCGTGGTCTCTCGCCGATTCCGATAGGAGTTGGAGCTTGGTGTGTATTTGCACTGAAGGGATCACTGACCGCCATCGCCTTAATTATACATAATAAGTTTCTTTTATTTATGTCTGTGGTCACAAACTTTTTGTTAACAGATTACCAGTTTCGGTCTTTAATGACCATCATCAGATCTGCAGCAAAAATGGGAAAAACATACATACACTCGCAAACTGTATACAGCTTAAGAACAATACATAGACCATAATGAAAAGCAGTACTGACAAAATTTACATTTGTGCGCTTTAAGTATGAAGAGGCATACCTGTTTCATAAAAACAAAGTCCTAATGTACTGCAGCCATAGTGGCATCGTCAAATGTTAAATGCGGAATCAGCACCAGCATCGTCAAATACATAAAAATCACATCACATGCACAAGTCGAGTTGTCAGTAAAACTACTGTTTAAAACAAGCTGACGTACAGTAGCCACAAGATGTTTGTGTTGTAAGTTGACCAGATGTCGCTAATGTCGGCATACACTAGTTTTCAATAATTAATTGAAACAGCGAAAATAAATGGGGGATACAATAGTTAAAGTCTGCAATCAGCTTATAAAGTATAAAAGGTGTTACAGTAATAAAATGCAATAAAAAGAAGAACACGACAAAAGTAATATTGTTAAAAAGAGGAAGAGTTAAAAAACAGTGGTTGACATATGCTCTAGTGCCAGTATTCTAGATAATGACATAAATATTAAACACCGTTGATGGTGCACCGGGTAATATTAAACAACCATAAAACAAATCGCTAAAGGAGCCACAAATGAAAGAAAACATAGTGCTGCACATAATCAGCGTTCTCTGTTAGCGCAAACGCCAGAATTCCGCACAGGCGGGAAGTGGTTGGAGGAACGTGACCGGCAGAGGGCCCTCGTACCCTGCGGTACTCCGTTGCAAGAAAAGAATGACAAAATTCCGTAACAGTGGATGATCCAAATTATCTGATTAATGCTGTCTATGAAATGAATAAAGAAGAAACCAGAACATACTAGAGTCATGCGTAAATCGTATGAAGACGAAGTAAATATTTGATGCACTCAACACTAGGTGTACTTATCAACACACTATATATAACAGAGGCGTGCAGTGATTAGAGTTAAACATTGTCCAATAAAACAAAGCAGGCATTGGGCACAAAGTCAGGTAAGCAGTTTAGTTGGTTCTCTATTTTTTGCTTTACAAGTTTCAAACTCCTCTAACAAATTAAGAGCACGGCCTTTTTCCACTCTGTGAAGAATACGCATACAACTCTTAATTCTCCCTATGGAATGACCAGTATCAGATAAATGCTGTTCAGAAGCCGTTTTGTTTCGTGGCTGTGAGTGTTCTTTAAACCTTAATTTAAAAGAGCGGCCTGTTTGACCGATATAATATTTGTCACAGTTACTGCAATCAAAACATAAACTGAAAGGGAACTATGATAAATTTGATGGCTTTGGAGTATACAGGAAGAACAGCCACCACATATACAATAAACTTATGATCTACTGTTCTAGAATATCCTGTCAAAATAGGTAGGTGTACAAATGAATCATTGTCCAGATTTTTTTTTCTTTTTTGCCCAGACCAGCGGCCAGAGCAAGCAAATTATTCTAGCGTGCAATTTTAACGTTATAATGATATGCAACGTTCTCACACCCAGCAATTTTGATGCAGTTTTTTCAGGCACGTCTTTACTATCTGTAGAATTACAAGATTTTCCAATGTTCTTCCTACTTTTCTTGATATTGTTCTTCCAATCTAAAGGACCTAATATCCTTTCTGTGCTGTTATTCAACGATAGAATGTCATTTGGAGTGAAACATTAGCCACATCCGCCTTTTTCGTTGATTATAGAACATTCTTCCAGGAATGTCAACTTTAAAACTACAAATACCTCAACTCGTACACAGAAAAAAGACATCTATTGCTAAGGTAGCATGTCTCATTTAACGTACTACTTATTTCCAGAGCAAACTCAACTTGGCCAGCAATGTGATACACAACTTATTTTGGGGGACGTCTCCATGTGTGGATGACCTGTAGTGGTGGACAGCATATCTGAACGTGTGACCACGACTGCACAGTCCGATGTAGAAGAGAGGAAATCCAACTCCTGATACCTGAGCAAGTGTCCAGACACTGGGCGTGTATGCGAGTCGTCTGCGCAGGTTTCAGATGAAGAGCTTGTAGCGTGGTGGACTTGCTGCGTGGATGAGATGTGAATTGGTGGACTGTAAGTGCATCGGCCGAGTACACGCTAAAGCTGTGAATGGTTCAAATGGCTCTTAGCACTATGGGACTTAACATCTATGGTCATCAGTCCCCTAGAACTTAGAAATACTTAAACCTAACTAACCTAAGGACAGCACACAACACCCAGTCATCACGAGGCAGAGAAAATCCCTGACCCCGCCGGGAATCGAACCCGGGAACCCGGGCGTGGGAAGAGAGAATGCTACCGCACGACCACGGGCTGCGGACAAAGCTGTGAATATTAGCGTACTCGATGGTGCACTCACTTGGCCTGCAGGCGGCCGCAACCGTTTAAAGCAGGTAGCCAGCAACACAAGAACACCGACATCGCGGAAAATCGGTAGGACACTTGTAGCGCAAGATGTATAGTGCCTTCTGTCCTGAACTACGACAAAAATGTTATAGACGGACATTGCTAACACAGGTTACTAATATGCTATATAATAAGTAAGTACATAAGTCTGTACAGTCCGTGGAAATACCAATTACAAGCAACAAAATGCACGCTCATACCCTTTGAATCTTCCCCCCATGAACCATGGGCCTTTCCGTTGGTGGGGAGGCTTGCGTGCCTCAGCGATACAGATGGCCGTACCGTAGGTGTAACCACAACGGAGGGGTATCTGTTGAGAGGCCAGACAAACGTGTGGTTCCTGAAGAGGGGCAGCCTTTTCAGTAGTTGCAGGGGCAACAGTCTGGATGATTGACTGATCAGGCCTTGTAACAATAACCAAAACGGCCTTGCTGTGCTGAAAGCAAGGGGAAACTACAGCCGTAATTTTTCCCGGAGCATGCAGCTTTACTGTATGGTTAAATGATGATGGCGTCCTCTTGGGTAAAATATTCCGGAGGTAAAATAGTCCCCCATTCGCATCTCCGGGCGGGGACTACTGAAGAGGACGTTGTCATCAGGAAAATGAAAACTGGCGTTCTACGGATCGGAGCGTGGAATGTCAGATCCCTTAATCGAGTAGGTAGGTTAGAAAATTTAAAAAGGGAAATGGATAGGTTAAAGTTAGATTTAGTTGGAATTAGTGAAGTTCGGTGGCAGGAGGAACAAGACTTTTGGTCAGGTGAATACAGGGTTATAAAAACAAACTCAAATAGGAGTAATGCAGGAGTAGGTTTAATAATGAATAAAAAAATAGGCGTGCGGGTAAGCTACTTCAAACAGCATAGTGAACGCATTATTTTGACCAATATAGACACGAAGCTCACGACTACTACAGTAGTACAAGTTTATATGCCAACTAGCTCTGCAGATGACGAAGAAATTGAAGAAATGTATGATGAAATAAAAGAAATTATTCAGATAGTGAAGGGAGACGAAAATTTAATAGTCATGGGTGACTGGAATTCGAGTGTAGGAAAAGGGACTGAACGAAACATAGTAGGTGAATAAAGATTGGGGCTAAGAAATGAAAGAGCAAGCTGCCTGGTAGAATTTCGCACAGAGCATAACTTAATCATAACTAACACTTGGTTCAAGAATCATAAAAGAAGGTTGTATACATGGAAGAATCCCGGAGATACTAAAAGGTATCAGATCGATTATATAATGGTAAGACAGAGATTTAGGAAGCAGGTTTTAAATTGTAAGACATTTCCTGGGGCAGATGTGGATTCTGACCACAATCTATTGGTTATGAACTGCAGATTAAAATTGAAGAAACTGCAAAAAGGTGGGAATTGAAGGAGATGGGACCTGCATAAACTGACAAAACCAGAGGTTTTACAGAGTTTCAGGGAGAGCATAAGGGAACAATTGACAGGAATGGGGGAAAGAAATACAACAGAAGAAGAATGGGTAGCTCTCAGGGATGAAGTAGTGAAGGCAGCAGAGGATCAAGTAGGTAAAAAGACGAGGGCTAGTAGAAATCCTTGGGTAACAGAAGAAATATTGAATTTAATTGATGAAAGGAGACAATATAAAAATGCAGTAAATGAAACAGGCAAAAAGGAATACAAACGTCTCAAAAATGAGATCGACAGGAAGTACAGAATGGCTAAGCAGGGATGACTATAGGACAAATGTAAGGGTGTAGAGGCTTATCTCACTAGGGGTAAGATAGATACTGCCTACAGGAAAATTAAAGAGACCTTTGGAGAAAAGAGAGCCACTTGTATGAATATCAAGAGCTCAGATGGAAACCCAATTCTAAGCAAAGAAGGGAAAGCAGAAAGATGGAAGGAGTATATAGAGGGTCTATACAAGGGTGATGTACTCGAGGAGAATATCATAGAAATGGAAGAGAATGTAGATGAAGATGAAATGGGAGATACGATACTGCGTGAAGAGTTTGATAGAGCACTGAAAGACCTGAGCCGAAACAAGGCCCCGGGAGTAGACAACATTCCATTAGAACTACTGACAGCCTTGGGAGAGCCAGTCCTGACAAAACTCTACCATTTGGTGAGCAAGATGTATGAGACAGGCGAAATACCCTCAGACTTCAAGAAGAATATAATAATTCCAATCCCAAAGAAAGCAGGTGTTGACAGATGTGAAAATTACCGAACTATCAGTTTAATAAGTCACAGCTGCAAAATACTAACACGAATTCTTTACAGACGAATGGAAAAACTAGTAGAAGCCGACATCGGGGAAGATCAGTTTGGATTCCGTAGAAATATTGGAACAAGTGAGGCAATACTGACCTTGCGACTTATCTTAGAAGAAAGATTAAGGAAAGGCAAACCTACGTTTCTAGCATTTGTCGACTTAGAGGAAGCTTTTTACAATGTTGACTGGAATACTCTCTTCCAAATTCTAAAGGTGGCAGATGTAAAATATAGGGAGCGAAAGGCTATTTACAATTTATACAGAAACCAGATGGCAGTTATAAGAGTCGAGGGGCATGAAAGGGAAGCAGTGGTTGGGAAGGGAGTGAGACAGGATTGTAGCCTCTTCCCAATGTTATTCAATCTGTATATTGAGCAAGCAGTAAAGGAAAGAAAAGAAAAATTCGGAGTAGGTATTAAAATCCATGGAGAAGAAATAAAAACTTTGAGGTTCGCCGATGACATTGTAACTCTGTCAGAGACAGCAAAGGACTTGGAAGAGCAGTTGAACGGAATGGACATTGTCTTGAAAGGAGGATATAAGATGAATATCAACAAAAGCAAAACGAGGATAATGGAATGTAGTCGAATTAAGTCAGGTGATGCAGAGGGAATTAGATTAGGAAATGAGACACTTAAAGTAGTAAAGGAGTTTTGCTATTTGGGGAGCAAATTAACTGATGATGGTCGAAGTAGAGAGGATATAAAATGTAGACTGGCAATGGCAAGGAAATCGTTTCTGAAGAAGAGAAATTTGTTAACATCGAGTATAGATTTAAGTGTCAGGATGTCGTTTCTGAAAGTATTTGTGTGGAGTGTAGCCATGTATGGAAGTGAAACATGGACGATAAATAGTTTGGACAAGAAGAGAATAGAAGCTTTCGAAATGTGGTGCAACAGAAGAATGCTGAAGATTAGATGGGTAGATCACATAACTAATGAGGAGGTATGGAATAGAATTGGGGAGGACTTTGTGGCACAACTTGACGAGAAGAAGGGACCGGTTGGTAGGGCATGTTCTGAGACATCGAGGGATCTCAAATGTAGCATTGGAGGGCAGCGTGGAGGGTAAAAATCGTAGACGGAGACCAAGAGATGAATACACTAAGCAGATTCAGAAGGATGTAGGTTGCAGTAAGTACTGGGAGATGAAGAAACTTGCACAGGATAGGGTAGCATGGAGAGCTGCATCAAACCAGTCTCAGGACTGAAGACCACAACAACAACAACCCTTTGAATATCGTGTCTTTCTCGTTAGCACACTCAGAAATATTGTTAACGCGAAGGCAACTGTGTATATTTTGAAAAACCGAATCTTTCAACAATGAGAGGCAGAAAAATAAGGCAAGAAGCTAACATAAGCTCGCACGGTAGTTTACAAGATTAAAAAAATTGTTAACCATCCATACTTCTGTGTTCATAACTATGCAGTTTATACTAGAACAACAAAAAACGTGACAGGCAGACAGGTCGCTGTAGAATGAAGTGGTGCTCAGAATACCGAGTGAGGTGGCGCAGTGGCCAGCACACTGTACTCGTATTCGGGAGGACGACGGTTCAAACCCGCGTCCGGTCACTCTGAATTAAGTTTTCCGTTATTTCCCTAAATCGCTTCAGGCAAATGCCGTGATGATTCCTCTGAAAGGGTACAGCCGACTTCCTTCCCAATCGTTCCCTCATCCGATAGGACCGATGACCTCACTGTTTGGCCATTCCTCCAAATCATTCATCCATCCGTTAGTCAGTCTACTGGAAGTTACTTAAGTACTTAATGAACCTTTCTGAGATTTCACTCAAATAAACACTCTTCATCCTGCGAGCTAAGAACTACCGTATCAATATAGAACAATTTCTCACCGTTTTTTGGTGGATTCGAATTCTGCAGAACACGAACATAACAGTTTCGTTTGTCTGTAATTACTTTGAAGCGCCAAAGAAACTGGTACAGGCACGCGTATTCAAATGCAGAGATATGTAAATAGGCAGAATACGGCGCTGCCGTCGGCAACGTCTATATAAGACTATTAGTGTCCGACGCAGTTGTTAGATTGGTTACTGCTGCTACAGTGGCAGGTTATCAAGATTTAAGTGAGTTTTAACTTGGTGTTATAGTCGGCGCACGAGCGATGGGACAAAATGTTTCAAATGGCTCTGAGCACTACGGGACTTAACAGCTGAGGTCATCAGTCCCCTAGAACTTAGAACTACTTAAACCTAACTAACCCTAAGGACATCACACACATCCATGCCCGAGGCAGGATACGAACCTGCGACTGTAGCGGTCGCTCGGTTCCAGACTGAAGCGCCTAGAACCGCTCGGCCACTCCGGCCGGCAGCGATGGGACACAGCAACTGTGAGGCAGCGATGAAGTGGGGATTTTCCCGTACGACCATTTCACGAGTGCACGTGAATATCAGGAATCCAGTAAAACATCAAATCTCCGACGTCGCTGCGGCTGCAGAAAGATCCTGCAAGAACGGATTCAACGACGACGGAAGACAATCGTTCAATGTTACAGAAGTGGAAATCCTCCGCAAATTGCTGAATATTTCAATGGTGAGTAATAAGCATGTGTCAGCTTGTGAAAAATTCAACGAAACATCCTCAATATGAGCTTTGGGAACCGAAGGCCCACTCGTGTACCCTTGATGACTCCACGACACAAAACTTTACCCTCGTCTGCGCTCGTGACTAGCGACATTGGACTGTTGATCATTGGTAGCTCGTTGCCTGGTCGGACGAGTTTCGTTTCAAATTGTATCGACGTGTATGTGTATGGAGACAACCTCGTGACCTCATGGACCTGCATGTCAGGAGGTGACTGTTGAATGGTGGAGACCCTGTAATGGCGTGGGGCGTGTGCAGTTGGAGTAATAGGACTAGACAGGTGACACTTACGTAAGCATCCTGTCTATCACCTGCACCCATTCATGTCCATTGTGCATTCCGACGGATTTGGGCAATTCCAACAGGAAAATGCGACACCCCACAGGTCCACAATTGCTATAGAACGGCTCCAGGAACACTCTTCAGAGTTTAAACAGTTCCGCTGGCGTGCAGACTCCCCAAACATGGATATTGTTGAGCATATGTGGGATGTCTTGCAACGTGCTGTTCAGAAGAGATCTGCACTCCTTGTACTCTTACGAATTTATGGACAGCCCTGCAGGATTCATGGTGTCAGTTCCGTCCAGCGCTACTTCAGACATTAGTCGAGCCCACGCCACGTTTGTTGCGCCACTTCTGCGTACTCGAGGGTGCCCCATACGATATTAGGCAGGTGTACCAGTTTCTTTGGCTCTTCAGTATAGCAACCCTCTCTCTTTTCGCAACTCTCTGGAAGGGAAAACTAAGGAACAAATCGATAAAAGCAAAGAGGCAACAAGGCGTGGTTAGATCGACAAGGCGCACTGCTCAACAGTATTCGCAATGAAAGATCGGAAAATCAGCTAGCACTGGCAAAATTGATAACACAGAAAGAACTCCTCGGGGGGAAGAATCGCGGGAGGCGCAGTTTGTGAGTGCATAGAGGCGGCTGCTTGCTACGTATTGGGGAAGCCGTTTGTTGGCCGCCGGCTGCGGCAGCGGCAGCGGCTGGTGCGTCGCGACGCCTTGCGTCGCCGTGTGGCGCGGCGCAACCGCAGGGGCGGCGCTCGGCAGCCAGCGGCCGCCGCAGTTTGGCAGCGCCGGCACACCAGGTGTCGTTACTGCGCGACCGCAGCTAGGCCGGCGTATAGGCGAACCGGCCGTAAACTTCCTTGTACGTGCGTAGTAAAGGCGTAGTACCCATCGGGAGGGGAGTGGGGCAAGAACCACTCCCCTCTCCCATACAAAAATAAAATTGCGTGGATGCGAGTAGGAATTACGCTCTGTGGGTTCCGTACAAACTTAATTATACACAGGATGAACATTAATAAAACCGATTCTTGACTGGAAATTGAGGAAAAAAGCACTAAGAACATGTGTCCGGAAATACATTTTTGTCACGGCAGAAAACACTGACGTATGACAGTTCCTCTGATCATGTCCCATATGTTCCGTCTGTTTGATTGACGCAGCGTACTGTAAGCAGCAGAATGTTGCGGTATTCACGTCGGGAACAAGTCGAGATGGTGTTTGTATACGGCCAAGCAAGTGGACACGGTCGATTGGCAGTACCCCCACAGACATCAACTACACCACACAACTTTTGAATCCCTTTTTGCGTATTTGTGTGAACATGGGTCCTTCCAGCCAGAAGAACGTGCAGGGAAGCGGCGGACAGTGCGTTGACCAGATCTGGAGGACCGGGTTCTACAGGAGACTGAGACGAATCATAGTATAGGCTCCAGGTAAGGGTCGTGCCAAGATGGTGAGCCAGAGTACGATTATGTGTATCCTGCATAACAACGGCTACTATCCATATTACGTGCAAACCCATGGAGGCCACTCTGAACATCTGTTATGACGAGAATACGATGCAGCTCTGTACTATGTGTATGTGATCCGGGACGATTTGTTATTGTTGCACACACACACACCGTTCCAGACCCATGTTCATAGGACCTTTTTTCCTGCATGCAGTTTACGATTTTATTAATTTTCACCATATATATATATATATATATATATATATATATATATATATAGGGTGGTCCATTGATCGTGACCGGGCCAAATATCTCACGAAATAAGCGTCAAACGAAAAACTACAAAGAACGAAACTTGGCTAGCTTGAAGGGGGAAACCATAGCGCCATCTGGTTTCCCCCTTGAAGCTACACAAGTTTCGTTTTTTCGTTTGACGTTTATTTCGTGAGATATTTGGCCCGGTCACGATCAATGGACCACCCTATATATATATATATATATATATATATATATATATATATATATATATATATATATATATATATAAGGGTTGGAACTTAAATAATGGCAGCTATTAATTCACAACCGATACAATAGAGTTACATGTTTGCACCTGTTACTGTCCTTCAAAGTAGCCACCACCGTTGTGTAGAACCCGTTGCCAGGTACGTGGAATCCGTAGTATACCGTTAGCAGAGTCTGTTCTGTTGATGATGCGAATGGAGCGGTTTGCTGCCTGTCGAATCTCTGGAACAGTTCTGAAGCGAATACCACGAAGTGGTTCCTTCATCTTCGTAATCAAATTAAAGTCACATGGACGTAAGTCCGGGGAGTATGGTGGATGGTACAGTACTTCTCATTCCCATCGACCGAATATAGCATCCACAACTTGCGCTGTATGCGACCGCGCATTGTCGTGCAAAATGATGGATGGGTTGCGCAGAAAGTGTCGCCGCTTCGTTCGAAAAGCTGGTCGCAGGTGATGCTCCAAACACAAACAGTAATACTGTGTATTGACGGTATGCCGTGGAGGAACGTAGTGCGTTAGGATAACACCATAACAGTCGTACACGAGAATCTCCACAACTTTCAGCATACTGGGGCTCTGACGCACTTTCGACTTTCGCGGCGACCAATACTGAAGCCATTCGTTGGATTGGCGTTTCAGTTTCCTTTCGTACGATGTGGCCCATGTTTCATCCAGTGTTACGATACGGCGTAAGAAAGACTCTCCTACGCGCTCATAGCGCTCCAGGTGCGTCTGAGCAGTGTCGTAACGCATCCATTTCTGCATTACCGTCAAGCCATGCGGAACCCACCGTGATGCAATTTTTCGTATGCACAGGCTTCCGTTCAGGATGCGAGTCCCAGCCATATGCGCTAATCCCGTTTCGTGGCTCGAGGTCACGAATCGTATGGCATCGATCACTGTCCACTAACGCGCCAACATAATGCACTTCTTCTTCAGAGAAGGTAGGGAAACCTTCCCGTTGCATGTCTGCCACTGTTTTCCGTCCTTCGTTGAAGGCTTTTACCCAAGGTGCCACTGTGCTGTACGGCAATGCCGATTCCCTGCACGGCCCTTGAAGACCTTGATGACACTGTAGTGCTGTACGACCTCTGGCACATCCCGTCTTCATCCAACTCCGTTTTTCCTGTTTCCAAAACATAGTGACTGTTACATTAGACCGCTCGCTCACAAGTGAATGTGTTTCCCTCGATTGTACGCACGCCAGTGACGTGGGACGGGCGAGTCCATTTGCTCGGAGGTAATATAGGTATGTTAACAACGTGTGCTATCAGCGACAATAACAGATTCAATTGCATAGTGTCTCCACAGCGGTGTTGCCACTATTTAAGTTCCAACCTACGTATATAGCCAGTTCATCCATCCCACGAATCAGGAATCTCTACGGTTTTTGCTTGTTACCGACATCGATACTGGCAAGCTATGGTTCCTGGGGATTCCAAGACTTCCTAAAGTGTTTTAATTTTAATTTTTCAACATAATAAACAGTCCCGACTGTATAAAGAGGTTTATTTATTTACTGGTGGCCGGTTTCGGCCACTGTGCTAGTCATCATCTGACAGCTTACCCCGGAAGAGGGTAACATGACTGTACTTAGGGGAACGTTAACTACAAGTACAAAAATAAACATAGGGCATCAACAAAAACGTAAAAGGATGGAAGCTATACCGATGGGAGTCTGATGAAGCTGCCGAAGAGTAGGTGCCACTCTAGTCGCGTATAACTACTGCTGTATGACATGCAATTTACATCGCTGAAATAGCGGATGCTCCGTCCACCGTCTCTAGCATTACAGCACTGTCAGTCAATGACCGCGTAACACATTAAATAAAGTCTAAATAGAATTATATGTGTACAATATTTACGCCCAGACCACAGGTATATCGAAAATAAAAATAAGTTTTATCAAACCACAACATAAAACTTAAAATTGAGTAAAACGAAAGAATATAAGCTATTAACGATTAAGAACAGGTATGATGTCGTCTGTAGGGCCCTGTATGCAACTACCATGAGGCAAAGATGTTTTTCTAGAATGAGATTTTCACTCTGCAGCGGAGTGTGCGCTGATATGAAACTTCCTGGCAGATTAAAACTGTGTGCCGGACCGAGACGTTTTTTTTTTTTTTTTAATCTCATTTTTTTCGGTTTCGTTCGTTGCATCTGCCCTGGGCGGACGTCGTAAGACATCCGTTTAGGTTCGTTGTTGATCGATTAACTCAGTTTTTTTTATTACAGAGGGCAGCTAACGCTCTGACCGAACACGCTAAGCTACCGTGCCGGCAAGACTCGAACTCGAGACCTTTGCCTTTCGCGGGCAAGTGCTCTACCAACTGAACTACCCGAGCACGACTCACGCCCCGTCCCCAGGGCTTTACTTCTGCCAGTTCCTCGTCTTCTACCTCCCAAACTTTACAGAAAGCCGTGGGGAGGGGGCGTGAGTCGTGCTTGGGTAGCTCAGTTGGTAGAGCACTTGCCCGCGAAAGGCAAAGGTCCCGAGTTCGGGTATCGGTCTGGCACACAGTTTTAATCTGCCAGGAAGCTTCAAATATTTTTCTGTTTAATATAATTGCAAATTAACAATATAGGGATTTTTCCTTCACCTGTACTGTAAAACCTTGCTCCCTGCCAAATTTCATGATTCTAGGTGAACGGGAAGTTTATGAGCTGACTTTGCGAGCATCATAATATGTTACACGAATTTCCGTGTCTTTTGACTGCAGTTACGTAGAAGCATATATTTATTACATCACCAAGGGACCTTAGACTTTAATATGCTACATAAATTTCAACTTTATACGTTTACCCATTCCTGAGAAAAAGGGGTCTTAAGAGACAGAAACAAAGTCGGATAAAAAAAATCAAAGATATTTTTGTACTATGTAATTAGTAAAGAACACTTTTCGGATTTTTTACTTTAGATATACTGTGAAACTTTTTTTCTTGCTTAACTTCATGATTCTAGGTCAACGGGAAGTACCCTATACGTTTTGATGAGTGAGTTTTCCAGTACAAAAATGTGTGACCTAAAAGGGACCGGAGACCTTAGTATTTGGAATAAATTTCAACTTGGTACGTCAACCATTTCCTAAGAAAAAGGGTTTTTAACAGTCGAAGAGACAGATAGATGGACAACAATGTCATCCTATAAAACTTCAGATTTTACTGATTGAGGTACGGATGCCTAAAGATACGAGCTGGTATCAAAAAGTTTCCGAAATATGAACTTTTTCCGCAGATGGTTACTAGCACAATGAAAAACCAAGTTTAAGCAGATTGTAAATCATGGTCTGGAGAGTTAGGTGTCTAGTAAGTGGATAAAGGATGGAAAAGACCCACCATGGTTTAATAAAGAAATTCGTAAGATGCTGAGGAAGCAATGGCTGTTACACTGTAGGTTCTAAAGAGGACGCACAAACGACGACAAGCAAAGGTTAGCAGAGATTCGCGCCTCTGTTAAAAGATGTATGCGCGAAGCATACAACAACTACCACCGTCACACCCTAGCAAAAGATCTGGCAGGGAACCCGAGAAAATCCTTGTTGTGTATAAAATCATTAAGCGAGTCTAAGGCTTCCATTCAGTCCCTTATTGAGCAGTCTGGTGTGGCAGTTGAAGGTATCAAAATGAAAGCCAACGTTTTAAATTTCACGTTCAATAAATCGTTCACGCAGGAGAACCGTATGACATACCGTCATTTGAGCATTGGACAAACTTCCGTATGGACGTCGTTGAAATAAGCATACCTGGCGTATAGGGGCAACTTGAAGGTTGGAAAACAAATAAATCACCAGGTCCGCTTGGAATCCCAGTTCGATCGGCATTGGCCCCTTACCTAGCTTGCACTTACTGTAAATCTCCCGCCCAGCACAAACGCCCAAGCGACTGAAAAAAGCGCAGGTGACTCGTGTATGTAAGAAATGTAAAAGAACGGACCCGCAAAATTACGGGCCAATATCCCAAACTTCTGTTTGCTGCAGAATCATTGAACACATTCTCAGTTCGAATATAATAATCTTTCAGCTTGCCCTTTCCACACATGATATACTGAAAGCTATGGATGAAGGGCAGCAGGTATATTCCGTATTTCTAGATTTCCTGAAAGCATATGATACGGTGCTCCGTTAACGAAGGTACGAACATGTGGAATAAATAAAATTCACAGATATCTGAGTGGCTCGAAGAGTACATAAACAATAGAACCCGGTATGTTGTCCTCGTCGGCGAGTGCTCATCAGAGACAGGAGTGCCACAGGGAAGGGTGGCTGGACCGCTGTTGTTTTTTATATACATAAATAATTTGGCTGACAGGGTGGGCAGCAGTCTGCGGTTGTTTGCTGGTGATGCGTTGGTGTACGGATGAGATGTCGAAGTTGTCTGACAGCAGGAAGATGCAAGACGACTTAGACAAAATTTCCAGTTGGTGCAGTGAATGGCAGCTAGTCTTTAATGTGAAAAAATGTAAGTTAATGCGGATGAATAGGAAGAACAAACCTGTAATCAGAATTAAATTTTCACTCTGCAGCGTAGTGTGCGCTGATATGAAAATTCCTGGCAGATTAAAACTGTGTGCCGGACCGAGACTCGAACTCGGGACCTTTGCCTTCGCGGGCAAGGTACTGGCGGACTTAAAGCTGTAAGGATGGGTAGCTCAGTTGGTAGAGCACTTGCCCGCGAAAGGCAAAGGTCCCGAGTTCGAGTCTCGGTCCGGCACACAGCTTTAATCTGCCAGGAAGTTTCACAAACCTGTCATGTTCGGATATAGCATTGGTAGTACCCTGCTTGACACAGCCAACTGTGTTGTACAACTTCGAAAAGCGATATCAGTTGGAACGAGAATGTGACAACTGTGGTAGGGAAGGTAAATCGTCGAGTTCGGTTTATTGGGAGAATTTTAGGAAAGAGGAGACCGCATATAAGACGCTGGTGCGACTTATTCTTGAGTACTGCTCGAGTGTTTGGGATCCGTACCAGGTCGGATTGAAGGAAGACATCGAATCAATTCAGAGAGGGCTATGGAGACTTAAGTGTTACGGCGATGGTTAGGGAACTCATATGGCAACACAGAAAAGAGGCCATAAGAAGCAGACGTAATCGATCTGGTAGAAAGATCTTCAGGGTGAGTCTTTGGGTGATCGTAAATTTCCATTTCTTTCAGAATGTTCATGGTTTCGCTCTTCTGTACGGTGTACAAGATTTGGAGGGGTACCTCTATACTGTCGACCCTATGTTTATTCTACTTGAGATGAATACCGAATGTCGGAGCGCTGCTATCCATTTACTTGATATATTTCTTAAACCTCGCATTAAAAGAATGTCCTGTCTGCCGAATGTAATTCTTAAGGCATGTGGCACGCTGCATCTTGCACAAAGCTAGATTACTGAAAGGTTCGCTTTTGTTATTGTAACATTGTATTAACTTCTGAAGGGTGACTTGTGTTTGGAAACAAATTCCTACTTTTGTGTTCTTAAATGTACGCGCAAGTTTATGAAATGTGAAGAACCTTATTTTCTTAGTAGCACTCTGTTCATCTTTTACTAATGTGGTCTCCTTTTCAGTAGGTTTTGCGCTTATAATCCGCAGCCATAATCATGATGTGCGTTGCTTGTATTTAGAAATGACATACTGAATCGTTAATAATACTGTAGCTGTACTTTATATGTTATACGCAATAATGTACTTAAACTTCTTCGCGTCACTATGTTGTGTTGCCTGGGTGTGTCAGAAGCTCTACATCCAAAATGATCACGAATTGTTTTTCAAATGTAAGAGTTTGTCGTTTACAAACGCATGACTTCCACGCTTTACACCTCATCCTTTCGGTAAGGTATTACGTGGCATGTCATTGGCAACATAATAAAATGTTTTACTAATCTCAAATATATAGATGAGGTTTTTTGCTGTAATATTTGTGGATGTTCTTTATGCCTACCACACAATAATTCATTTGCTCTGATTAATGAATTTGTGGCATGATATCTGCCTTAGCCCCACATTTTATCGGACATGGGCGCTGTATGATCATAAAGAGATTTGTGTTTAAACGTAAAGCTGATTTTCTTTACCGTTAATAATATTACTGTCGTGTTTTTGTATCAGGAGAGTATTTCCACTTCTTGACATCGCTGTGGTGTATCGCATAGATATAACACAAAAATAAGATAACCTGGTAATACGAGGGCATTTTGCGACTGTGCGGTGTTCTTTTACTACTGTCAATGAAGATTGATTGATCTCGGTTTCCCATTACCTCCTAAGAACCTAAGCACCAAAGAGTGTACTTACTTATGTTGGCAAAGGCTGTGGATCGGGACGAATGCGTCCATCTGAAGTGTAGTCTTCGGAGTTGATGTAAATTCGCTGGAGTTCTCCCAGCCTTTTTTTGACCTCTACGTTCTTCGTTACTGACATATGCAATAAGCACGAGTTTTATTTCATGTGCTGTCATATAACGGTAAATTTAGTGAAGACCGTTGCATTTATTCTTATGTTTCCTGTAACATACTGACGTACTTTACACCTTAATTAGATGGTTTATGTGACGAAAACTGATACGAGCACTAGAGGCTCACGTCATTTCTATTCCTTTTACTGATGACTACTTCTGTGCTCATAGCACGTGAGTAGCTTTTGGTCTCTTCTAATTCACATTTTCGTGATTCCACTGCGAAACGTGTACGTACTATCTTAGCGGTATTTTTAGCCCTGTGTGTGCATTGTTTCAGTTATTACCTACCTGAAAATGACGGAAAGGTTAAAACTGTGATGGCGGATTTTAAATAAACGTAGTCAGTGGCGAAAATGAAGTATATCAAAAATATATTCGTTTATTCGCCTATGTTGCAAAGCACTTCATTTTCTTCCGTATATATAGAAATAAAATCCAGAATCTGATTCCCTGAAAAATTATGGTTTTTGTATCCACTAGTAAACATTTCCGCATTGCCGTAGGATTGTGTGTGTGCGTGTATAGCGGGAGTTATTAAATTGAAAATATAAAATTATGCATGCATTCTGTCTAAAGTACGCTTTTACTGTGAACTTTTATGTTGTGGAGGGGTGAATCCTATTTTAGACATATTCAGCGTGAGGGTGACACTGTCATACATAAAACAAGGATGCGTTGCAATATTTCAGACCTATAGATTTGACGTAGAGGAACTCGGTTATTGTGATAAATGCTTGTAGTTATCACGGTTTCTGGGAAAGTAAAAAAAGACGGAAAGCGTCGATAAACGCTGAAGCGAATCTTCAATAGAAACTCAAATAGCTGACATAATCAACAACTGCATGTGCCAGAGACGAAAAAAGTTATGGCAGATAACAAAGGAGAGCGCAAGTTGGTTATAGAGCTGCAGCGTGTAATTAACTGGGTGAAAAATGTCTGCAGCGCTCCCAAACACAGGCTGTCAATCGCAGTCTGTCCCTGCTTTGTCGCAGCGGCTGCCAGCTGACGTCACGACTCGCACACAGCCCTACTTCCTACGTAGCTGCGGAAACTCTGCATGTGGACAGTCAATGCGTAACTCTTTAACTGCAGCAGTTTATTCCTTTACGATGCTGACAGTTAACCTTGAATTCTTATTTAGAAACGGACCCACTGTGTATGAAATAAATATTGAAATTTTGACACCACCGAGGTTCCACGGGACAATTATCGAAATGGGAAGTGTGCTACAATCATGGACGTGCGGATGATTAGTATTTCTGTGCAACCGCGTGAAGCAGCCATCCATAAATTTTACCTCCGACTGGACATTAAAAACAAGGAAATCCTTGTAGTTTGACGGCATTTGTGGGGCCGGAAGACGAGACTCGTAGGATGACGTTGCTTCCGTTCCACGAGTAGCTACTGACAAACCTTCAGATCATTCTAGGTTAATGACACGCTGAAACAAATCCGTGGTCCAATCGGAATTCGATGCCGCGATCATTTTCTCTTGATGCTCCCACTTTACAACCATTTTTTGTGGGCCTCCTTACCTAGCCTTACAGCCTATTCATTCGCTCACCTTAGTTACTTTCTCGGTCCCACGGCATCAGCAGACCCTCGTCAATGTGTAAGCAGCAAGCGATTGAAATGGACGGTGTTGCTGCGCCTGCCGTCACTAGCGAAGTACGTTCATCTGCATCTACATAGATACTCCACAAGCCATGGAACGGTACCAGATCGGGTTGACGGAGGAGATAGATCCAAAGAAGAGCGGCGCGTTTCGTCACAGGGTTATTTGGTAACCGTGGTAGTGTTATGGAGATGTTTAGCAAACTCAAGTGGCAGACTCTGCAAGAGAGGCGCTCTGCATCGCGGTGTAGCTTGCTCGCCAGGTTTCGAGAGGGTGCGTTTCTGGATGAGGTATCGAATATATTGCTTCCCCCTACTTATACCTCCCGAGGAGATCACGAATGCAAAATTAGAGAAATTCGAGCGCGCACGGAGGCTTTCAGACATTCGTTCTTCCCGCGAACCATACGCGACTGGAACAGAAAAGGGAGGTAATGACAGTGGCACGTAAAGTGCCCTCCGCCACACACCGTTGGATGGCTTGCGGAGTATAAATGCAGATGTAGATGTAGTGGTACCCTGTACCACTACTAGTCATTTCCTTTCCTGTTCCACTCGCAAACTGAGCGAGGGAAAAACAAATGTCTATATGCCTCCGTATGAGCCCTAATTTCTCAAATCTTATCTTCGTAGTCCAACCGCGCAATGTATGTTGGCGGCAGCAGAATCGTTCACCAGTCAGCTTCAAATGCCGTTTTTTCTAAATTTTCTCAATAGTGTTTCTCGAAAAGAACGTCGCCTTCCCTCTAGCGATTTCCATCTGAGTTCCCAAAGCATCTCTGTAGCACATACGTGTTGTTCGGACCTACCGGCAACAAATCTTGCAGCCCGCCTCTGAACTGCTCGATGTCTTCCTTCAGTCCGACCAGTACAAATCCCAAAAACTGGGGCAGTACTCAAGAATGGGTCGCACCAGCGTCCTACATGAGGTCTCCTTTACAGGTGAACCACTCTTTCCTAAGACTCTCCCATTAAACCGAAATCGTCACTTGCCATCCATAACACAGTTCTCACATGCTCGTTCCATTTCATATCGCTTTGCAACGTTACACGCAAATATTTAAACTTTCCTGAGGCACTCCTGACGATACCATTGTCTCTGATGAACACTCGCCATCGATGACGACATGCTGGGTTCTATTAATCAAGATGTCTTCGAGCCACTTACATATCTGTGAACTTATTCCATATGTTCGTACCTTCGTTAACAGACACACCGTGTCAAAAGCATTCTGGAAATCCAGAAATATGGAATATGCCTATTGCCCTTCATCCATAGTTCACAGAGAACTGTGAGAAAAGAACAAGCTAGTTTCACATGAGTGATGCTTTCTGAAACGATGCTGATTCGTGGACACGAAACTTTATTATATTCTAACTGAGAATATGTAAGGCATCCTGAGTTTATGGACCTTACATGAGCTTGATCCATAACGACAGTACGATACAGTATGAGATCCTCACAAAATAATAATTACATTATATCAACAAAAGGCAACTGCAGTTAATCTCATGTAGCGAAAACTAACAACACAGTATCTACCAATATATGGACAGGGTGATGAATAAACAAGTTAAAGTGAAACGCATTTTGGATATGAACTGAGCAGGTGGTTAATGGCATTTAACAAGAGAACAGCGAGTTTCACCGCAGAAATGGATAAGGCCAGAACAATACATTATTCCTTTTAATGTAAATACGGCCGGGACTGAGGGTAAGTGGCTGCATATCATTAACTGGGCTAGGCTGCAACCTAGCAAGAAAAATAAAATTCACCTCTAGCGAGGCGGTGATTGGCTGAAGCCATACTTGGCGACACGGTGGGAAGATCCCCATTATGTATCTCGTGGCAGACTGCACAAGTGTGCGGAAAATAGCGAGGGTGTTTAGAGCTTCGCTTTCTGCGAAGTGAGGACAATGCACTTCATGTATCATGGTGACAGATAGCAAAGAGGTAGTTAATTATTCCTGGGGGAATTTTTGTAGGCAAAGAAATTGTGCACATAGCTCCAACCCTCAGTGAGTGTGCAGTAACCATTATTTCGACAAGGGAAAACTTAACATTCTACAGAACGCAGGAAATCTGAGAATGAGTGAATTCAGTCAAGGCCACAGTAGGGAATTAGCGTTTACGATCCAGCAAGGAGACAACGCCATTGCAGATGCCACTTGGTAAAGTACCATCATGCATTAGACCACATTAAATGTTGAGTCTAGAGTTTGCTCACTCCAACTTGCATACACTTTGGCCACTGAATATCACAAGCTAGGATATTAAAGTACCCCCACACTGAGTACATGAGAGTTTTTTCATTGGTTCAAAAAGTAAATTTATTCTTCACCAACTCAGTGCATTGACCAGCTATGACATTGTAGATGTAAATGTCCTAATGAAGATTTTAATCATTCTTCCCTGTGATAAATTTTTTTTCATATGTAGAGATAACGATTTTAATAATCGCCAGTTCAATATGTCCAAGAGTTAAATCTTTCGTTATTGAGTGTCAAAAGTAATTGAACATGAGTGTTGTTGATCACTTGACCCCTGAAAGCACAGTTGATAAATTATATGTAGAATAAAAAAGGGAATAGCTGTGTTGTCTTTCTAGAATAGACCCCAAACATTCACCTTTAGTAATTCATGCATTCTAGTTACGTGACAGCAGCATTTCTAATGATTTTTGTTACGATCTGCACCTGATATCAGCTGCCTTACAGGGCCAAGTTCATATTTACTTATAATGACTGTTTAACACCCTGGGCTTGAGAAGACAGTTCGTATGTTTTATCCGCTTGCCTGCTAACTGGTAAGCTAAGTTTGCACACATTGATACTCTGACTGTGCAGACACATAAGGTCGGCATACGAGAGATATGTTCAAGGATTCTGCAACAAACCGATGTTAGGGATATAGGTCTGTAATTTTCCGTTCTTTTAGACTTCTTATGTACTGGAGTCTCCTGCATTTTTTTTTTCCAGTCGCTTGGAACTTTGTGTTAGGCGAGAGATTTACGATAAATGAAAGCTATGTTAGGGGCCGATGTGGTAGAGCACTCTTTGCAAAACCGAATTGAGATGCAATTAAAAGGAGTCAGTTCCGCCAGACTTCATTGGCGATTGTGTCTTGCATATAGGGAAGGAAGCTATGACTGATGATTTTTTAAGGAAGTGGAGTAGAAAATTGAAGGGTGACGGCGCAGATGTTTTTGGCAAATGTGATAGAGGAAGACATTCAGATGTGACTGATGGACTTGTGTAACACGTTGACCAATTTGTGCATGCGAGAAGTCGGTTCACAGTTTTAGTGCTTTCTGCAGATATGCCTCAAATTTCAAGAACAACTTTAATATTATCGTAGACATGTTAGATTGCTGTAATTTTCGTGCAAGCTGGCTACCAAAATGTCTAAGCAATGTTGGAAAACTGACTGACATTTCTTTCGCGCTACCATAAATAGGGGGAAGAATTTCTCTATAAACTAAGGAAGAGTTCGGCCAGTGGACTCACAGTCATTCTCTCAATATGACAAAAAATTCAAGCAGACGCTGTCAGTCCGCAAGATAACTGTTACAGCTTTCTGGGAACGCAAAGAAATGTTGATAAAAGCTTTCACGTGAGAATACTCTGACATCACAGATTTATTTTGAGACTCCTACGAGACTCCAGAGGGCAATCCAAAACAAACGGTTCAGGATCAGTACGGAAAGAGTCATTCGCCTTCCGACAGTGCGTAACGCCATACTACGAATCGAATGAAGGAAAAACTCACAGTTTTTGGTTGGGAGATTTTGTAGCATTCTTCTTATAGTCCGAAACTGAAGCTGAATGTCTGGTTGGCTGGTTGATTGGTGGGGCAGGGGACCAAACAGCGAGGGCATTGGTCCCATCGGATGAGGGAAGGATGGAGAAGGAAGTCGGCCGCGCAGTTTCAAGGGAACCAACACGGCATTTGCCTGAAGCGATTTAGGGAAAACACGGAAAACCTAAATCACGATGGCCGGATGCGGGTCTAAACCGTCGTGTTCCCGAATGCGAGTCCAGTGTGCTAACCACTGCGCACCTCAATCGCTGAAGATATAGCTGGCTGCTCAGCACTCCACGACCGATGATGAGCTCAAGGACGCCGTCAGCGACTGCCTGAAAGCACCAGGCGGTATCAGTCTCCGATGAAGGGATAAATAAGCTGGTGTCACAGTACGACAAATATTTGAATTGGGGTGGCGACTACGTGGACGTCTCAACACGTAAATACAAACTATATATAAAAAAGACCTCTTTTTCTTCTTTTTTTAAATAGCTAATCCGAGGTCAGTTTATGAATAGCCCTCGTGTACAGGGTGAGGCAGCTAAGGCAGGCTACTCGATATACACTGACCGAAAAACAATGTAACACCAAAACATAATAAATGTAGAGTAATGAAAGTTATGAGATACATTTGTCTAGATGACATATTTAAGTAATTAACATTGCAAGATCACAGATTAATGTACGCGCAAGATAAGCCACTGCAAATGTAAAATGCTGTTACATCAATAACCAGTAAGGAATTCAGAGCGCTTCCATTAGGTACAAATGCTACCACAAAGACAAAGGTGACGGCATCACGGGTTTAGTGCTGAAAGCTAAGGAAACGTAAAGGAGACAAGTTTCTTACTGTTACTGTGTAAGAGTTGGGTGTAGAGGATACCTACTCAGACCGTCTGATACTAAACATGGCAGGAGCTGAATGCATGCCACCAGTCCAGCGCCGAGAATAGCCTACGATTCGTGACGCAACGCGGGGTCAAATCCAGATGTTTCCAGAATGAATAATTAGCATTTCTTCACTTTTCAATAGTTTTTGAAACTTCCTGGTAGATTAAAACTGTATGCAGGAACAAGACTCAAACGCTTCGGCTGCAGCAGTCTCCCTTCTTCCAGGAGTGATAGTCCAAAAATGTACGCAGGAATGCTCCTGTAAAGTGATGGAAGTAGGGCAGAGGTACTGGTAAACTGTGAAGGAAAGAAATGAGTCGTGTCTGGAGAGACCGCGAAGGGGAAGGTCCCAGGTCCGAGTCTCGGCCAGACACACATTCATAAACTCATTTCTAGACGTTTTCGAACCTCCACAGGCTGGCCGAAAACGGCTACACCGCATGCGGCGCTCCATGCAACCTCTCCCATGCACCGTCCAGATGAGGCTGTTGACGGCGTAACGGGACCTCTGCCCTACTCTGCAATCGAACGATCCGAGTGCGAGAATACCGTGAGAACAATATTATCGTACAGAAATAGGATGGGCACCATCCAAAACAACTTCAACGTTGAACATTCCCAGCGTCCCAACGTCGCTCACTTCATAAAGAAATGGTCAAGGAAGTAGACGTTTGCTTGTAATCATCGATGGAATAGTATATGGTTGGCAGGGTGGGAGAGAGGGAGTAAGCTGACGATGCTGGCAGTTAATCATCCTTACTCAATTCATGTTTGTAGACAGTTGGTGTTTCTCTGCATGCATTAATACAGCGTGTCCTAGGAGGAATGATGAGTATTCAGGGATATGACAGGGAGATCATTCGAAGCAAAAACGTCTTGTAATCATGGGTCCTAAAACGCATTCTGTAAAAACTATGAGTACTCGTTCATCGTTGCTACTGTAAAATACATCACTTCTACTGAACAAGTACTCATAATTCTTAAGGTATGCATTTTAGGGTCCATGTGTATCTGACAGTTTTATTGTTTGTATTGGTCCATAAGACCGCCTTCCAAATCATGAAAAGCAAAGAGCCAACAGTAGAAGAGGCTTGTCTCACAGTATAATGGCGTTTAACCCTAGTGTACCTAGTTGTATGAATTTTTATTTTAATATAAATTTTTTTCCAAGTTTAAAAGCTGATGCAAAAGTGTCCTTTTGCGATGACTTTGACCATTTGGAAAAATACTGAGTTAAATATACCTTTATTCTGAGAAACTAGAAGAGAGTGCATTAATTAAGCAAATACTTTGCACTGCCTCTTTCTGAGGAATATACGTGTGAATACTGTTTTAAGATATTTTTATATCTGTAACAGCTATGACCGATTACAGTCTGAAATCGCAAGAAGATGATCAATTCTGTTTGCTGTTGCAGGTGAGCAGCAAGGGCACTTACACTGCAGGAACACATTGAAATTGTGTTAATGAGTAGTGGACGAAGCACCAGAGTGACTGCAGCTGACTTTAACGCCCGCCATCCTGAGAGAAAAGACTTTTCACATACGACAGTATCCAAGTTAGTGGACAAATTACGTGTAACTGGTTCTGTGGTGGACAAGCCACGAAATGGACTTCCAATAACAACCACCGGCTAGGCGACTGAAACAGCAATTGTGGCATCGTTCGTGGAAGGTCCACATCGCAAAACGCGCCGATTATCAGCAACATCCGGTGTCAGTCAGCGTTCAATCCTGTCCGTGTTGAACACAAAGTAATGGCACCCGTACGAGTTACAGTTGCAACATCATCTCTCGGAGGATGACACTGATCGGCTGGTGCAGTTTGACGAAGGGCTCTGGGCCAGTGTAACAGGAATCCAAACATCATATGACACGTGGTGTTCAGTGACGAAGCTAATTTTCATGTGGGAATAGAAGTAAACAAAGAGAATCATCGTTACTGGTCGGATGCAAGCCTCTCGTGAGTGGATTCCTGTAAAGGTGTTGGTGGTGAAAAACTGATGGTTTGGTGTGGGATTTGGGACAAAAAAATCGTGGAATTCTGCAATAAGACGGTTCACCTCCACACTATGCTACTGAAGTCAGACGGTTTCTGGGAGAACTGTTTGGAGGTCACAGGATAGGTAGGAGGGATCCTCTCGAATGGCTACCACCGTCCCCTGGTCTTACGCCTCTTTGCTGTCATCTGTAGGGACATTGGAAATCTATTGTGCATGAGTTAAAAATCGTTCAAATGGCTCTGAGCTCTATGGGACTTAACTTCTGAGGTCATCAGTCCCCTAGAACTTAGAACTACTTAAACCTAACTAACCTAAGGACATCACAACACATTCATGACCGAGGCAGGATTGTAACCTGCGACCGTAGCGGTCGCGCGGTTCTAGACTGTAGCGCCTAGAGCCGCTCGGCCACTCTGGCCGGCTGCATGAGTTAAAAATCCACAATGTAGCCTACATTTTCCGGCGCATTGACGAGTCGTGTGCCTATGTTGACTCACAGCTACTGTGACGCGTACAGGAGCATTGGGAAAAAGACTCAGATTGTGTGTCCAGTGCTATGGAGGTCATACTGGCCATATGCTGTAATGCCGATTCTGTCAAGTGTCCTAAACTTTAACAGCTCATAACACCCACTCAAATGAAGATATCTTAAAACAGATTTCGCATGAAATCTATTGTGCATGAGTTAAAATTCGTTCAAATGGCTCTGAGCTCTATGGGACTTAACTTCTGAGGTCATCAGTCCCCTAGAACTTAGAACTACTTAAACCTAACTAACCTAAGGACATCACAACACATTCATGCCCGAGGCAGGATTGTAACCTGCGACCGTGGCGGTCGCGCGGTTCTAGGCTGTAGCGCTCAGAGCCGCTCGGCCACTCTGGCCGGCTGCATGAGTTAAAAATCCACAACGTAGCCTACATTTTCCGGCGCATTGACGAGTCGTGTGCCTCTGTTGACTCACAGCTACTGTGACGCGTGCAGGAGCATTGGGAAAAAGACTCAGATTGTGTGTCCAGTGCTATGGAGGTCATACTGGGCATATGCTGTAATGCCGATTCTGTCAAGTGTCCTAAACTTTAACAGCTCATAACACCCACTCAAATGAAGATATCTTAAAACAGATTTCGCATGTGTATTCCTGAGAGAGAGGGAGTTCAATATAATGTGCCACATAACCCTTTCCCATTTTAATCACGTGATCCAAATCCAAGATGGCGGTTTCAAGATGGCTGCCGCTGTCGCCATAGCTCATATAAGTTGCCCTCCAACTCCATACCACACGCCATTACGATTCCTCACGCCGTTTGACTTTTATAGGGTGTATCCTCACCCTGTAGTTTTGATTAAATTGTATTTAATGATATGATTTTCGTGCTGAAAATTAATATTACTGTAGATCAATGTTTTCCACTATCGAAAATCAGACACAAATTTTCGGCCTTCAAAGTCTGAGCAGTCTTCAACCAGCGATGTGTGGTATCTCCAACACTATTAGTAGTCTTATAGTGGAGGGTCAACACAGATCTCGTCACAGGCAGATACTGCAGTACACTTTCTCTGGAATTTTTTCTTTTTGTTTTAAATTTGCTTGTTTCATCTTTTGTGCATTTTTATCTTTCAACATCGGTTTTATCCATGAGCTTATTAAACTATTAGCTGTAGAAATTTAAATACACAATACTGATCTTCCATAATAATGTTTTTATAGTTCGTTATGAAGCGGCTCTCAGCATTCAAGCCCATTCTCAGATATGTCTATGTTCCGTGGAGCACCGACTAAGTATTCCACAAAGTCCTGGTTCTTTATTTTACGCTACCTGATCTGCTGTAAAACATTAATTAGCAGTCTGTTTGTTGTCCGCTAGGTGCTGTAGCCTGAGCAGATGTATTTTCAGTTTCGGCTTGATCTATAACAAGAAAAAGATTTGTGTTTTTCACTTCAGCCAAATGACACTCATTCAGTACAAGAAGATGATATGGTTCGATTTCACATTATTTCAACCTGTTAACTTCATTACCCAATGCAGACGCTTTGAAATAAGTAATGCTCAACAGGTGATGTCATCAGCTTGCACCACTGGACTTTGTTAAAAGTGCTTGATTTTTCGAGTAGGATCAGGAAGAATAACACACACGAATGTATAATGACAATGAAACACACATTTCTTGTTTAGTCATCTATAAGAAATAATAAACAAATGTCCTATTATTCCACAACAGCTTAAATAGAATTTCTTGAAACTTATAACACTTCAAGCAACGCACGCTGAACAGGGGGAGCGATTTCAAATTGCTATTTTTAGAGTGAAGCATTAGTGGCATCTTTATGATGATGCTAGTTAAAAGTGTGGAATTAAACTGTGTTATTAGTCATATTATCCCTTTTGTCAACTTGCCCAAGACTCGTATATGTGGATCTTCGCTCATCATAATTGATTTCTATCTTAGTGCCGACAGCTAGAGCAGCAAGTTTAATTTCTTTAATTTACTGTAGGGTTAGACTAATTAAGCTATGTTTATATTACGTGTACTGCAGCCTGCGTGACACAAGTCGACTCACAATTCCAACGGCGTAGAACCGTAGTTAAAATCATGCGTTTTCCGTCTACGTCTTTCATGAGCCCCTTCTCCTAATTGAAACCATTTAATATTACGTCCTGATGGAGTTTAGTGGCGATCGTTTAGTCGTCGTGTGTTTGGTGTCACTGTGTATGCTTTTCAGGAACTTGTTTTCCTTTCAGTCCGTTAAGTCACAGAAGCCAAAATGAGATGACCGATATATGGGTAACTACTTACGGCGGATTACCTGAAACTGCAACCTACACACAACTCACGCAATAAACCACGGAAGTGCACAGCTGTAGTTAATATAGACAACAGATATGTCCTGATATCCATCTGCGTGAAAGATGAGTTCTGGAAGAAAAGTTATTCAAAGCAATCGTAACTTGAAACACATGGCAATTACTTTTCTGTCGGTTTACCATGACATGTCTTGGAAATGCTATCCACACGTGCTGGAACTGCGAGAACTTCCGCCCCGCGCCCGATGTTGAAGACCTCGCAATTCTGAGGTTCAAATGGCTCTGAGCACTATGGGACTCAACATCTTAGGTCATAAGTCCCCTAGAACTTAGAACTACTTAAACCTAACTAACCTAAGGACACCACACACACCCATGCCCGAGGCAGGATTCGAACCTGCGACCGTAGCAGTCCCGCGGTTCCAATTCTGAGGTCACAGTGGCCGCCGCAACCCACGCTACGGATGAAATTAAGCATACTATATCGCTTCGCCATTAAAACTAAATTGTCACTTTTAAATCTAACCTAGAACCTAACCTAGACCTAGGACTACGATACACATCAGTCTGACACCATAACATGCCCTCCGAAAGCTAATAAAAATACAAAAGAAGTGACGTCAGTGTCCTGTTCTGTTACCGCACTATGACGTCGCACGCCACACCGTTATTACTTTACGGGATGAAGACGACATACGGTATCAGTTGACCCACGCTGCTCGACGCAGGTGAACTTTCCGTCTGTTGCAAAACCTTGGTATTTTCCAACCAAGACCCCAATAGCCATTTTGAGCCGACTTATGATCATTCATTCATTCATTTCCGTGTCCGGTTAGCATTTCCAGAAGGTAGCAACTCCGATGGTCTTGTTTCCCTCGATCAGATCCTGTGTTGTGTAGGGTTGTTCAAGTTGAGGACAAATTAGCAGGTGGGCCGGATCTTGTGTTGTTCCGCACTCGCAGGATGTATCTCCATCAGCTGGAAGAAGGCCCCATTTTCGTATGTTGGTCTGGCAATGAGGAACGCCCACCCTAAGACGATTGAGCGAACTCCAGATAGGGTAGGGCAAGTCGTTTCCTGGAGCTAGCTCCTCCTTTACAGAGATATCAGGTGGTAGCTTGCTCTTCCACCTGGTCATGCGGTTAGACTCTGGTGTTCCCTCTAGTGGTTGAGTCCTGGCGATGAAGATCTTTCTCGACTACAGTAGACGGACTACAGCCTGATGATCATGCAGTGGATGTCGGGGATCATAAGTTTGCTTAGCCTTCTCTACATCAGCAGCAACATCGCTTGTAATAGTGTGTGTGGGGGGGGGGGGGGGGGGGAGCTATTCCAACAATCGGGTGGGGTGGAGTTTATCGACTGGAGTTGGCTTCATACTTCCCGAAAAGATTCGGACGGTCTCATTGATTTCAATATCAACCTGTTTGGTGTGATTGGATGCACTCCACACAGGTGAAGCATACTCTGCAGCGGACACACACAAAGCAAGACCCGAAATTCTCAGGACGGGAGGGCTTGCTCCCCAGGCGGTGGATGTGAGCTTCCTCGAGATGTTATTCCGTGAACTAACTTTCAGCTTGGTGGTATGGCAATGTTTAGTGAAGGATTTCTGATAATATTGTCAGACTACTCATTATCAGGTAACTGAAATGCATAAAATAATATTTCACAAAAAAGTGTCCTATCGTGTAATGGAATTTTGTAACTTTTTTCTGATCTGATTAGTTAAGAATAACCGCAGTTATCATCAAAATCACCTGCTCCGTCACTGCTTAACATGATCAGGCCGAATGTGTGTAGCCGCCCCAAATCATCTTATAGCTTCGGATAAAGAAACCGCAGTCACGATACCACTTTTCAACCTCGCGAGAAGGGCTGAACTGATGCATTTTGATTCAGAGTATTGTTTCGATTAATGTGAACAGTTACTGTTGGTGAGGAATTTTCGAGTAACTTTAGTCTGCTGATCACTTATTATGCATTTGCTTCAGTGAACTATGCAGGCACAGCCGGTCGATGTATTTAATGAGGTATGAATTATTTATTGTTCTCAGATGGAAATCGATGCGAAGAAACTACCACAATGCGTCTCTATCGCCTCAGCATTATCTTGAGTCATCAGTATTCCGTCTGGTTTGTTGCGGCCCGCTAAGAATTCCTGTTTGTCTCAGAGTAGCACTTGCAACCTACGTCCTCAATTATTTGCTGGATATATTCCACACTCTGCCTTCTTGTACAGTTTTTGCCCTCTACAGCTCCCTCTAGTACCATGGAAGTCATTCCCCGATGTCTAAACAGGTCCTATCATCCTGCTCCTTCTCCTTGTCAGTGTTTTCCACGTATTCCTTTCCTCTCCGATATTGCGCAGAAGCTCTTCATACCTTATCTTATCCAGCCAACTAATTTTCAACATTCTTTTGTAGCGCCACATATGAAATTCTTAGATTCTCTTGTGTTCCGATATTCCCACAGTTCATGTTCCGCTACCATGCAATGCTGTGCTCCAGACGTACATTCTAAGAAATTTCTTCCTCAAATTAAGGCCTATGTTTGATACTAGTAGACTACTCTTGCCCAGGAATGCCCCTTGGTTACACCTTCTTGATTTTATAGAAAGAAGCGGTACAATAAACTCCGAAAGTTTGCTGTGAGACCCTAAGTAAGGAAGAGCCATCCAGAACAAAAGGCGTGGGATGTTGAGTTCTGGCATTGATTTTGTGCACAATAATGTTATGCCACGGACGCTGCTCAATTATTTTCAACTGGGGATTATTTGAACAAGTCCAGTACAGTCCTAATTTGTCACCCAATAGTTTCGACCTATTTCAGAAGATGAAAGAGCGGCTATGATCTCCGTAGTTTGAATATGATGACGAGTTAAAGAAGAATTTCAAAGCGTGGTCCTAAACCAAGGATATTACTTGTAAAAGAACTCTTTCCCCGATTGGCAAGTGCCTTAATGTAGGAGCGATATGGCAAGTGCCTTAATGTAGGAGACCATCTGTAAGTATACAAAAATGCATGTACGTATGTTCATCTCCTCCTAAGCCATTGGAACGTTTCGACTAAACTAGGTACACAAGTGCTTTTTGTGCTGTAGGTAAGCTCTGTGGTCTTTGTACATCCAAAGTTGAAATGGAGGACAGTGGGACGTCAGCTGGTATAAATTCATATTAAAAATGAAGAAATTCCTCAAGCTGTATTTAAGGCGTCGATTTTATTTTGGCAACTAGTTTCAACATTGTAACAACTTCATCTTCAGGCCCATACACTTGTTGACGTCAACTGCGTGCGGCTGAAAATGGGCCTGAAGATAACGTTGTTACAATGTTGAAACTAGTTGCAAAAATAAAATCGACGCCTTAAATACAGCTGGAGGAATGTCTTCATTTTTAATATAAGCTCTGTGATGATAAGAACCACAACCCATCCCTCCCCGAGTTGGGCTGGGAGTAGGGGTAAAAATGGGATGATATAGGAGATGGACGAGAGAGGGGGGAGAATGTGATAGGCAAAGAGAGGGGGAGATGTACATAGAGATAAGGAAGGAGAAGACTGGCAGAGAGAGTGGGAAGGAGATGGACATGTGCGGAGGAGTTGGAGAGAGGGGAGGAAGAGATGAAAAGAGGGTGAGGAGTAAATGGACTTAGAGAGGAGGTTGTAGGGGATGGACGATGAGAGCAGTGGGGCGGAGATGGACAAAGAGGGAAAATGGCGGAGGACATGTGTGTAAAATATGTGATAAACGGTTATGTGACGAAGCCGCAGGTGAAAATCTAGTTATGTGTTAAAATGGCTGAGAGTTGTTGCTTTGTATATAACAGAACAGCCTGTAAAGGTAATAGAAATATTTCTAATAAAATGACGAACTTACTTTCCGAATAGCCCTCATACTTCTGCAAACAGGTCGACGCATATGACAAGTAATAAGACAGCTCTGCCGCTTGCACCAGTGCTCCACAACACAGACGAATACTCAAGTCCACACGATAGTTGTACTACAGTTTCAACTTGAGGCCGCTCTCCGGGATGCGCCTGCTGCTGACGTTGCTCGTGGCGGTAAGGCCGCCCGCGCGCTGTTCAGGAACGGCGGGATTATCGGGCGCTCTTGCATGGGCACAGACAACACGCGAGGAAAGCGGAGGCCGCGAAGCGGGTGGACAGGTACGCAGCCACGCGTGCCAAGGAGTGTCGCCAGATCAAAGGCCGCCGCCATTCCAATACTCCCGTATATCGCCGGTCCGCTTTGAGGTTTGTAGACCTGCCACGGCCATTGTGAAGGCAGCGGGACAAACTTCACGAGAAAATAAAGCGCGAGCAGGGCCTTTCGCGTGTGCAGATTTAGCTGGGTCTGCCACCACGAAACGATTCCAGTAGCCCTTATCAAGAGATAAGCTGAGAAACCTGTTTTGAGTTTTGATAAAGTTGCCGTTAGCACGATCAAAATGATCTTGAAAACAGTTTTAATATATCGTTCAGCCGCGCGGGATTAGCCGAGCGGTCAAGAGCGCTGCAGTCAGGGACTGTGCGGCTGCTCCCGGCGGAGGTTCGAGTCCTCCCTCGGCCATGGGTGTGTGTGTTTGTCCTTAGAATAATTTAGGTTAAGTAGTGTGTAAGCTTAGGGACTGATGACCTTAGCAGTTAAGTCCCATAAGATTTCACATACATTTACATTTACAATACATAGTTTATTTTTCAACCGCAGTTCTTTTTTAACAATGTGACTAGTTTCGGCCTCCCTGGATCATCTTCAGATTTGCGTTGTTGCGTCAGCAACCCATCGTGCTTGTATCAGAATCGCACATCAAAATACTTCATCCAACAGATTTCTCGGACGGAGCATATGAGTCCAAAGTAAAACGTTCAGGGGCTGGTACGAAGACGCAGTCGATATCAATTTTTGTCATTTTTGTATTGGTACATGTTGCACAGAGCACTCTTTACTTAATGGACGGAGAAATCCAACTTGGAGCGTAGAACGTACGGGCGTAACTGCAGATCCCTGTCACCTGCGTAGCCATATTGTTCAGTGTGATCGAAAAGTAGAGCAGGTAAAGTAATACGCTGCCTGAAAAAGAAGGAATGAAGTACACAGAAAGGGAAGAGGAAACGATATGAAGGTGAAGAAGGCTGTGTGGTATTATCTCAGTGTTATTTATAATCCGTCTTGATTGCAAAAAATGTTTATTCAAATGACCGGTTTCGGTTCCTCTAGAACCATCTTCAGATCCGCAGTTTCGGTTACAGGAGTAACCTGTCAATAGACAGCAACCTTCACATTCTGCGTCACATGCTGATGTGACATCAGCGTGTGACATCAGCATGTGTCGCAGCATGTGACGCAGCATGTGAAGGTTACTGTCTATGGACAGGTTACTCCTGTAACCGAAACTGCGGATCTGAAGATGGTTCTAGAGGAACCGAAACCGGTCATTTGAATAAACATTTTTTGCAATCAAGACGGATTATAAATAACATTGGAAAAACTAGTGATTGCGGTTATCCCATCAGACATTATGTCTCTTTTTGCAAAGTTATCTCAGTAATTACTAAAAAGCGCCAAACTTAACAAAGATTTTGGAAGCGTGTGCCCAGTTTCTCATTATGCCGTTGCACAATCTCTGGCCTGTATGCATGCAGTGGTTCGGTTTGTGTCATACAGATGTTGTATTCTCTGCCGTGGGAAGTTGGTTCACAATCGTTGTAACTGGTCCTTGATATAGCCTTGGCACTGAGCTGGAGTCGGAGAGAGTCTCACACACGTTCTGTCAATGGAAGATCTAGGAATGTAGTTGCCTCAACATCACGTAGACAGTGCATAGGGACTCGTGCCGTGGATGGACGAGCTTAATACTGATGGAAAATGGCAGCACTTTACAGCCACATGGGAGATAAGCGTGAGGACGCTCGATGTAGGTACGTACGATTGTAAAGGTCAGAGTTCCCTCAAACAGTAACAACTGTGACCTGAAATTATAGCCCTTGGCTCCCCACACCATGGCCCCAAGAATAATACCACTGTGGCTCACCGAACATTGGAAGATAGTGAATTCTACCCACATCGCCGCGTTACTCCACTATGGTGGTCATCTGGGATTCGGAACCGTGATTTATCGCTGAAAATAATGCGACGGTCTTCATTAGCAATCGACGCTTCCCGCTTAGGGTACCACCTCAAACGCTGCCGTTTGTGTACTGGTGTTAACTGCAGCCGGCCGAAGTGGCCGTGCGGTTAAAGGCGCTGCAGTCTGGACCCGCAAGACCGCTACGGTCGCAGGTTCGAATCCTGCCACGGGCATGGATGTGTGTGATGTCCTTAGGTTAGTTAGGTTTAAGTAGATCTAAGTTCTAGGGGACTGATAACCTCAGATGTTAAGTCCCATAGTGCTCAGAGCCATTTTTTGCTACGGTAATTCCCGAGTCCGGAAGCTGCTAGTCTCCGACCAGTGGTCCAGTAGTATGAGAATGCTGCAGCGAGTCCATTACTAGTTCTGGGATGGCAGGCGCCAACTTGATGTGCTAGGTGCACAATGCAGCGATCGTCCCTTGTAGTGGTCAGAAATGGTCGTCTGCCCTTACATTCTCATGTAGTCCAACATTGGACCACTCTCACATCGGAAGGCGCCTCAAATCTGGATATTGCACCATTCGACCAGTGGACAAAATGGAGACTACAATAAGGCTCCTTCGAACTCGGTCAGGTTCTGATAAAGTTGGCTCCTACGAGTTCGTGGCATTTCCGTATCCTTCACGCTGATTAATCAACTTATGACGCTGTTCGCCTCATATATACATAACCTTCTAGCTCTGGTACGAAAGTAAACACGTGCAACACTAATGACTATTGTGGCCGCTCCACCCGTCACAGAGAATTGCAACTCTAATCATGCACACACCTCCGACGGTGCTCTGCCATGCGGGTTCATTGATGGCTTCCTCGGTATCGATATAACAGTAATTCAGAATATCTCTGGTGCGGTGCTCGCGGGCACCAGCAGCGGGGGATTACGAGCGGCCTGGAGGAGCGGGACCAGGAAGAATGGGCAGAGGGAGAGAGGCAGCCGTTGGGAAGTTGAAGGTCGTGGTTGAAATTTTATGTATCGTTCTGCGGTGACACGTGTAGTTGGCCTTAGTTCCTGACGGTCATACTTGGCTGGCTCGTCGTTCCTGTTCTCATATAGAACTAAGAATGGCTGAGGCATTTTGACGTTCGAGATTAAAGGCATAAAAATCTGAGTTAGTCCCGCCTTTCTGCTTACCGCTGGGATAAGTCTGCTTGGAGCTCAGGTGCAGTACAGCTTGCTGTATTGATCAGCTGAGGAGCATTACTATTCTGTAGGTAGTCTGAATTTCAGCTTCAAGTAGAGCACAGTCTGTTGTGTCCTGTAGTAATAAATTGTGTTTTTTTACTAACCGTTGTCATAAATTCCGGATGACGCTTACCCAAATTGTCCTAAAGATAACGTTCGCTCTAATGTGGTTGCTGGATGTGTTTCTAACTATTAAGGCTTAGAATTACCCATTTAATGCTGCAGTATACTGAAAGGTGCGCAGTTATCTCATACTGGAAAAACCTTGCTTACCAAATATTGCCATTTTGGTGTACTTAAGACAATTTAGAGTGAACGCTGGCTTTGTGACTCTGACCTTCAGATAATTATGGTTCCAATTAATTTGATAATCTACATAGGTCCATGAGGTTTTATTTACCACACTAGTACGAGCCACTGGAGTCGTTCTATTTTACTGTGCATGTGAGCTAAGGAATACGCTTCTATGAAGTTTGTTTCCTGCTGGCGTGGCTTGTGTTGTGGGTAATTGATTCCGCCATCCTAATTCATTTAAATAAGTTATATCAGCCTGCTTAGAGCATATAGAACAGGTAATTTGTATAACTTTGGTAAATTTATGTTTTTCATACAAATGTAATTCGACCTCTAAACTTGTTCAGATGAAATTCCGGAAGTTTTGCCCAGTCGGACATGGTTGTTGTACTATATTTCCAAATGGTGTTACACTGATATTATCCAGCATTACTGTAAAAGCTTACAAAATTTTACTATCAGTAACCGACTTATTATTTAACAGTCAATACCACATACTAAAGCCGGCCGGGGTGGCCGGGCGGTTCTAGGCGCTACAGTCTGAAACCGCGCGACCGCTACGGTCGCAGGTTGGAATCCTGCCTCGGGCATGGATGTGTGTGATGTCCTTAGGTTAGGTTTAAGTAGTTCGAAGTTCTAGGGGACTGATGACCTCAGATGTTAAGTCCCATAGTGCTCAGAGCCATTTTTGAACCCACTGCAGACTCCTAACTAAGGTACGAGCATATGGGATTGGTTCCCATGTATGTGAGTGGCTCGAAGACTTCTTAAGTAATAGAAACCAGTACGTTGTCCTCGATGGTGAGTGTTCGTCGGAGGTGAGGGTTCATCTGGAGTGCCCCAGGGAAGTGTAGTAGGTCCGCTGTTGTTTTCTATCTAATAAATGATCTTGTGGATAGCAATGTGCGGCTGTTTGCTGATGATGCTGTGGTGTACGGGAAGGTGTCGTCGTTGAGTGACTGTAGGGGGATACAAGATGACTTGGACAGGATTTGTGATTGGTGTAAAGAATGGCAGCTAATTCTAAATATAGATAAATGTAAATTAATGCAGATGAATAGGAAAAAGAATCCCGTAATGTTTGAATACTCCATTATTAGTGTAGCGCTTGACAGTCACGTCGATGAAATATTTGGGCGTAACATTGCAGAGCAATATGAAGTGGGACAAGCATGTAATGGCAGTTGTGGGGAAGGCGGATAGTCGTCTTCGGTTCATTGGTAGAATTTTGGGAAGATGTGGTTCATCTGTAAACGGGACCGCTTATAAAACACTAATACCACCTATTCTTGAGTACTGTTCGAGCGTTTAGGATCCCTATCACGTCGGATTGAGGGAGGACATAGAAGCAATTCAGAGGCGGGCTGCTAGATTTGTTACTGGTAGGTTTGATCATCACGCGAGTGTTACGGAAATGCTTCAGGAACTCGGGCGGGAGTCTCTAGAGGAAAGGAGGCGTTCTTTTCGTGAATCGCTACTGAGGAAATTTAGAGAACCAGAATTTGAGGCTGACTGCAGTACAATTTTACTGCCGCCAACTTACATTTCGCGGAAAGACCACAAAGATAAGATTAGTGCTCGTACAGAGGCATATAGGCAGTCATTTTTCCCTCGTTCTGTTTGGGAGTGGAACAGGGAGAGAAATGCTAGTTGTGGTACGAGGTACCCTCCGCCACGCACCGTATGGTGGATTGCGGAGTATTTCTGTAGATGTAGATTTATCCGTGAGTGTAAGGATACTGATTTTGAGAAAATTTTGTAGTTATATCAACTTAATGTGAGAAGCTATACGAGAATACAGTGACATGAGGACGTTCTTGATATTATGGTAATATTTTGGAGGTTTTTGGTTTATCTTGAGATTGTTTGGGGAATTGGGCTTCTATGTATACATGTATATTTTATAGATGGATAAATTGAAAACAAATGCACTTAGCTGCACAATTTTGACCACAGAATTGTATAAAGATAAACCAACATCTAAATCGCAACCGACGTTCACGGCCGAGTGCCCCGACAAGAACTGAGGCAAATCCGACCCGCACAGCAAACAAAACATCCTGCAGACCAGACGGCGCCGGTAGTCAGAACACGCTAGGCGCAGCGTCAGCCACCAGTCGTTCCCCGAGCTGCCACGCCTGGCAGGGAGTGAACACCAAACGTGTTAAATCAAGACGATGCAGCTGAATATTTATCTACGAAAGTGAGATAGGTTGTAGTGGCGTGATCTTCACAGTTATTACCATCACCAATGACATCATCATACGGGCCTCTATAAACCTGCGCAATAGAGGAGAAACATGGAACGTATCAGCCCAACGTTTGGCTGATGCAGTTCAGCGTGTTTCTTGTTGCCTTAGTATTCATTTTATCAGCCTATCCCTTCTGTTGGTTAAGTTATTCCGGGCGGGAAGGAGCGCCTGGTCCCCGGCACGAATCCGACCGGCGGATTTGTGTCGAGGTCCGGTGAAGCGGCCGGTCTGTGGATGGTTTTTAGGTGGTTTTTCAACTGCCTCGGCAAATGCGGGCTGGTTCCCCTTATTCCGCCTCAGTTACACTATGTCGGCCAATGCTGCGCAAACAAGTTCGCCACGTACGCGTACATCACCATTACTCTACCACGCAAACATAGGGGTTACACTCGTCTGGTGTAAGACGTTCCCTTGGGGGTCCACCGGGGGCCGAACCGCACAATAAGCCTGGGTTCGGTGTGGGGCGGCGGAGGGGTGAAGTGGACTGCGGTAGTCGTCGTGATCGTTTCTAGGTCCCCGGTTCACATACAATACAATAGTTAAGTTAGCATAAAATGTCACTTCTCCCCGATTCCATTGAGAATAACTTCTTTAGTTAAACGATTACTCATCTAATCTTCAGCAATCTTCTATTGCACCACATGTTAAATCTTCTGTTATATCGTCTATGCTGTTTTTCGTCAGCTTTCCATTCCTATACAACAATACGTTCCATACAAATGCTTTTAGAAAAGTTGATTTTTCGAAAAAAATGGATGTTCTCGCTATAGTTAGTGTTCATATTATAACCTCATTGCTGATTTGATTTATTACTCATTTAGACACCTGTTTCGTTACATTTTGTAACAGGACGTACATTTTACAGTTTTTCATGTGAAACGTCCCCTTAGAAAAATTTATGAATTACTGTGTTGGTAAAGCCCTTACGTTATTTGATTTTCAAACACCTGAGCAAAACTGGACGTACTCAGACATTTCTCACACAATATTTTTAGCGCAACTCAATCTGACTTTCAATAATCCCTACAAAAGAATGGCCCTGACTAACAATAACGTATACCTTTCATCAATCACTTACCTCACCAAAATCTTCGTTACTCGAACTACTGCAATACAGCGAGCGTCAATGCTGCCAGCTAAATAAAAGATTATAACTACTCAAAGCACTAACTACTTATAGGCATAGTTAGCAAATGAAAGATTTTGATAGAGAACAAACAATGTATTTACCTTAATAGTGTTCAAAAGTCATTATATACATACATACATATATATATATATATATATATATATATATATATATATATATATATATATATATATATATATATATACTCCTGGAAATGGAAAAAAGAACACATTGACACCGGTGTGTCAGACCCACCATACTTGCTCCGGACACTGCGAGAGGGCTGTACAAGCAATGATCACACGCACGGCACAGCGGACACACCAGGAACCGCGGTGTTGGCCGTCGAATGGCGCTAGCTGCGCAGCATTTGTGCACCGCCGCCGTCAGTGTCAGCCAGTTTGCCGTGGCATACGGAGCTCCATCGCAGTCTTTAACACTGGTAGCATGCCGCGACAGCGTGGACGTGAACAGTATGTGCAGTTGGCGGACTTTGAGCGAGGGCATATAGTGGGCATGCGGGAGGCCGGGTGGACGTACCGCCGAATTGCTCAACACGTGGGGCGTGAGGTCTCCACAGTACATCGATGTTGTCGCCAGTGGTCGGCGGAAGGTGCACGTGCCCGTCGACCTGGGACCGGACCGCAGCGACGCATGGATGCACGCCAAGACCGTAGGATCCTACGCAGTGCCGTAGGGGACCGCACCGCCACTTCCCAGCAAATTAGGGACACTGTTGCTCCTGGGGTATCGGCGAGGACCATTCGCAACCGTCTCCATGAAGCTGGGCTACGGTCCCGCACACCGTTAGGCTGTCTTCCGCTCACGCCCCAACATCGTGCAGCCCGCCTCCAGTGGTGTCACGACAGGCGTGAATGGAGGGACGAATGGAGACGTGTCGTCTTCAGCGATGAGAGTCGCTTCTGCCTTGGTGCCAATGATGGTCGTATGCGTGTTTGGCGCCGTGCAGGTGAGCGCCACAATCAGGACTGCATACGACCGAGGCACACAGGGCCAACACCCGGCATCATGGTGTGGGGAGCGATCTCCTACACTGGCCGTACACCACTGGTGATCGTCTAGGGGACACTGAATAGTGCACGGTACATCCAAACCGTCATCGAACCCATCGTTCTACCATTCCTAGACCGGCAAGGGAACTTGCTGTTCAACAGGACAATGCACGTCCGCATGTATCCCGTGCCACCCAACGTGCTCTAGAAGGTGTAAGTCAACTACCCTGGCCAGCAAGATCTCCGGATCTGTCCCCCATTGAGCATGTTTGGGACTGGATGAAGCGTCGTCTCACGCGGTCTGCACGTCCAGCACGAACGCTGGTCCAACTGAGGCGCCAGGTGGAAATGGCATGGCAAGCCGTTCCACAGGACTACATCCAGCATCTCTACGATCGTCGCCATGGGAGAATAGCAGCCTGCATTGCTGCGAAAGGTGGATATACACTGTACTAGTGCCGACATTGTGCATGCTCTGTTGCCTGTGTCTATGTGCCTGTGGTTCTGTCAGTGTGATGTATCTGACCCCAGGAATGTGTCAATAAAGTTTCCCCTTCCTGGGACAATGAATTCACGGTGTTCTTATTTCAATTTCCAGGAGTATATATATATATATATATATATATATATATATATATATATATATATATATATATATTCATGACATCCAGTCTTACAAATTTACTCTCTCTGATGGACACACGTCCAGGTCATCCGCTCTCAAAACTCTGCCATCTCTCTTCCCACATCCACCACTGCTGGCGGCTCACCTCCAACTGTTCACTTCCAAGTAGCCAACACTACAATAGCGAATATTACAACAATGCAAACCAGCCACAAACTGCACACAGCACAGTCAGTGATTTTCATACAAAGCGCTACGTGGTGTTACCAACATAAAAACCTAAACAGCCTACTTACACATGTAGATTACAAAACATATTCCGTATTACTAACAGCAATTATTGTTTTCAGCAATTTCGAGTGTTGCACAGAAAGAAATGCACCCTTTTAGTTTTCTTCAGTAATTCTTTATTGAACATAATGAGAATTACATACGCGAAAGCATAGTGTTTTATCTATGCACGCTATTTTTCCACGTAATCTCCATCCCGTTCTATGGCCTTCCTCCAGCGTGAAACAAGGGCGTGTATGCCCTGTCGGTTCCAATCTTTGTCGTGGTGGCGGAGAAAGTGATTCACTGTGTTAATCACCTCCTCATCATCTTCAAAATGGCTTCCACGAACGGCATCCTTCAATGGCCCAAACAAGTGCAAGTTCGAGGGGGATAAGTCAGGGCTGTAGAGTGGATGGGGTAAAACTGTCCAGCCCTGTTTTGCGATTTCCTGGGTTGCTGTGGTGCCGAAGTAGCCGGAAGCGCGTCTTGAGATTTGTTAATGTGCTGACATAAGCTTCTGAATTAGTGGTACCGCCTCTTGATATCACATCAATGAGAATCACATCTTCACAGTCCCAGAACACTGTAATCATGACCTTACCGGCGGAAACAGTTGCTTCGAGTGTTTTCTTGTGTGTGGGAGTGGGAATGGCGCCATTCCATCGACTGGCATTTTGTTTCGTGCTCAAATTGGTAATCCCAGGTTTCATCACCTGTCACAATCCGGGACAAGAAAGTTTCCCCCTCAGGTTCAAAACGCTGCAACAAACCAAGACAAATGTTTTTTCTGTGCGGTTTGTGATCCGCCGTTAGACAAAGCGGCACCCATCTTGCACACACTTTTGAATATTCAACAGTGCGGATAATTGCATTCACACTTTCTTTGCTGATTGACAGATGCAGTGCCAACTGCCGAGTCGTAATTCTGTCCTCGCGAATGACATCAGCTCGCTACAAAAAGTCAGGTGTGACAGCCGCAGATGGTCTCCCGGAGTGCTGCAAATCGTGGAACTCCGCCGAACTGCCTTCTGATGACCTCACTCCACGTGCCCAGGGACTAATTGTACATCTGTCGTCAGCAGATATTCCATAGACTTTGCACAAACGTTTGTGAATATTTCCCACTATTTCTCTCTCTGCAGTGAGAATTTCAAGATGGCAATTTGCTAGTAAGGTACATCACCTACGGACGCCATTTTGAAACTGTCCTGCAGTTACGCTATCTGTCGGAAGTGACGGAAACTAGACGCGCTCGCGCAGGAGACTTCAAATAATACATACGTCACGTTGCGCATTCGTTGCATTGTTTTCGGCTGAGAAAAAAATGCGTGCATTACTTTGGTTCAAATGGCTCTAAGCACTATGGGACTTAACTGCTAAGGTCATCAGTCGCCTAGAACTTAGAACTACTTAAACCTAACGAACCTAAGGACATCACACACATCCATGCCAGAGGCAGGATTCGAACCTGCGACCATAGCGGTCGCGCGGTTCCACACTATAGCGCCTAGAACCGCTCGGCCACTTCGGCCGACGGTGCATTACTTTCTGGGCAACCCTACCCTCGTACAATGGATGTAATTACAAATTAAAAATACATTAGAAATTGAAAGAAAAAACACAGAAATATTCATATTTTAAGAAGATACGATGATAGGAAAGAGATAGATAGAGAGAGAGAGAGAGAGAGCGAGAGAGAGAGAGAAATGTTACCCTATCTGAACCAGCATGGTCTAAAACCTCGAAACTACTTCTAGTCTTGCAGTCCCGGCTCGCTACGGTGTAAATTGCGGATTAATATTTCTAAGCACTATTTACAAAACGTTGTAACTATTATGTACATTGTGGAAAGCGCAGTGGTGTGTGAATGTAAAGTATGTTATTTCTTGGTGTTATTAATTAACCTTCAGATCCTATATTACGTGTCTTGAATTTTGCCTGTTATGTTGCTAATACAGTGACTAACAAAAGTATTCGGCCACTAGTGTTATGTTTTATTTTTACTTCATTATATACAGTCATCACATATTACAAGAGTAGTGTCGGCACAAATGGTATAGGACTATGTAATAAACAACAGAGCAGCATTGTCTTATTTGCAAACTTAACTCAGACAACATAAACAATAATACATAAAGAAATATGTCCACTGTCACAACCACAAAGGTTTTCGGGCGGCAAGTATAACAATCACAAGCTTGTACATTTTGATACTTTGTATGCAGTGCTTTTTGCTTAATCACTTGTGCCAAGCCTTTAGGCATGATGTGAACGAGCTTTTGCGTATAATCAGGACGTATTTGTCGCTATTCTTCCAGTATTCGTTCCTTTAAAGCTTGTTTTGATGTCAGCGGCGTTTTCCGTACTTTTCGCTTCAATTCACTCCACAGATTTTCTATTGGATTCAAGTCTGGACTCTGAGGAGGGGTATCCAAGACCTTAGGGCAATTATATAGCGTCCATAGACTCACAATATCGGCTTTATGCTTCGGATCATTGTCTTGATAAAATTTGAACGTCCTCGAAGGCCCGAAACTTGTAGAACTTCGCGGTAAGTTCTCTTGTAGAATGTTCAGATACTTATGCTTGTCCTTTCTACCTTCAATGAATGCTAATTCGCCTACCCCAGACGCCGACACGGAACCCAAATCATGACAGCTCCACCACCGTGTTTAACTGTGGGATACAAATGCTTCGATCGAAATTCTTCACATGGTTTTCTCAAAGTCATAGGTCTTCCGTTTGAAGAGAACATCTGCACTTGACATTCACCAACAAAAATTACTTCGTCCCACCAACTGACATTTTTATTTAAGTGCTGCTTCGCGAAGTCCAGTCGTTCCTTTCTATTCCTCTCATTTATCATAGGCTTCTTCATGCTTACTCGACCATTATACCCCTCTCGTCTGATAATTCGTCGGACTGTTTCAGGGTGCACGTCCTTTCCATATGCACTGCGACAGCAATTTTCGTTGCCAACAACCTTGCATTTGTTTTAATTTTTCCTATTACTTCGGTTTCCTCTCTTCTACTCAGCGTTTTTGGTCGCCCTGTTTTTTGTTTATCTTCAATTCTATCTTCTCTGTTGAATCTTCGTAAAATGTCACCTATAGTACTCTTACTCGTTCGTAACAATGCGGCAAACAGTCTTTCGGAACGTCATTTAGCGTCATGGAAAATAACAAGTTGTCTCTTTTCAAATGACGTATTGTTTCCTTTCCACCCCATCGTAATGTGCACCATGCGTGTTAACAACACGGAAACGCAGCACAGAATGAGTCTGCTCGGTCTACACCTAGCACCACAGCCGCCTATACGACCTGTCCCCGAATAATGAAGTCTATTATAATGCAAATAAATATTGCACGTTGTTAACTATATTATACAGCGGCCTGCTTGTGGTCCATTGTCAGACAATATTCACACTACAGAATGGACCTTCAATTGCTTCTCGTGGGCCTCAAATGTTCGAAGAGAACACATTTCAAGAACAATGAGGGTGGTCGAATACTTTTGTGATGTACTGTATACTAAGCGTTCAGTTACAAATGTTACATCCTAACAGCGGTATAATTACCGCGGGATAGATATGCCTGCTGTTTATACTTAAGATAGAACAGATGCTGTAGTCAATCATTTTTCTGCCCAAACAGCAGAACTGTCTACTACAGGTGTCATTTCCTAATCTAATGACCCAAGTAGTATCTGAAGTATTTCGACTGCACTCCATCATCCATTAGTTTTACAGGTGGCCATATATTAACGAGATTTCAAGACATTATGCATTTTGTTCATTTGCTCTTCTGAGTAATGCGTCAGAATAATCGACATCCCTGAACTGTACTTCCTCTTTCAAATTTCTCCCTAGTCTTTTTACCTCTTTTATGTACACTATGGACTGAATAATACGAGGTATAGACTACAACCATATCTCACTCCTTTCTGCTACCTCATTTTCATATCCTTCGATCTTCAGCTGCAGTATTTTCCCTGTACAAACGCAAAAATATATGAATTACGAAATTCAGGGAACACGACATGTACCGGGTGATCAAACAGTCAGTATAAATTTGAAAACTGAATAGTTCACGGAATAATGTAGATGTTGTTGTTGTTGCGGTCTTCAGTCCTGAGACTGGTTTGATGCAGCTCTGCGTGCTACTCTATCCTGTACAAGCTTCTTCATCTCCCAGTACCTACTGCAACCTACATCCTTCTGAATCTGCTTAGTGTATTCATCTCTTGGTCTCCCCCTACGATTTTTACCCTCCACGCTGCCCTCCAATACTAAATTGGTGATCCTTCGATGTCTCAGAACAAGTCCTACCAACAGATCCCTTCTTCTAGTCAAGTTGTGCCATAAGCTCCTCTTCTCCCCAATTCTATTCAATACCTCCTCGTTACTTATGTGATCTACCCATCTAATCTTCAGCATTCTTCTGTAGCACCACATTTCGAAAGCTTCTATTCTCTTCTTGTCTAAGCTATTTATCGTCCATATTTCACTTCCATACATGGCTACACACCATACAAATACTTTCAGAAACGACTTCAGGGCATTTAAATCTATACTTCATGTTAACAAATTTTTCTTCTTCAGAACCGCTTTCCTTGCCATTGCCAGTCTACATTTTATATCCTCTCTACTTCGACCATCGTCAGTTATTTTGCTCCCCAAATAGCAAAACTCCTTTACAACTTTAAGTGCCTGATTTTCTAATCTAATTCCCTCAGCATCACCCGACTTAATTCGACTACATTCCATTATCCTCGTTTTGCTTTTGTTGATGTTCATCTTATACCATCCTTTCAAGACACTGCCCATTCCGTTCAACTGCTCTTCCAAGTCCTTTCCTGTCTCTGACAGAATTACAATGTCATCGGCGAACCTCAAAGTTTTTATTTCTTCTCCATGGATTTTAATACCTATTTTGTTTCCTTTATTGCTTGCTCCATATACAGATTGAATAATGTCGGGGAGAGGCTACAACCCTGTCTCACTCCCTTCCCAACCACTGCTTCCCTTTCATACCCCTCGACTCTTGTAACTGCCATCTGCTTTCTGTACAAATTGTAAATAGCCTTTCGCTCTCTGTATTTTACCCCTGCCACATTCAGAACTTGAAAGAGAGTATTCCAATCAACCTTGTCAAAAGCTTTCTCTAAGTCTACAAATGCTAGAAACGTAGGTTTGCCTTTCCTTAATCTTTCTTCTAAGATAGGACGTAGGGTCAGTATTGCCTCACGTGTTCCAACATTTTTACGGAATCCAAACTGATCTTCCCCGAGGTCGGCTTCTACTAGTTTTTCCATTCGTCTGTAAAGAATTCGCGTTGGTGTTTTGCAGCCGTGGCTTATTAAACTGATAGTTCGGTAATTTTCACATCTGGTAACATCTGCTTTCTTTGGGATTGGGATTATTATATTCTTCTTGAAGTCTGAGGGAATTTCGCCTGTCTCATACATCTTGCTCACACCAGATGGTAGAGTTTTGTCAGGACTGGCTTTCCCAAGGCTATCAGTAGCTCTAATGGAATGTTGTCTACTCCGGGGGCCTTCTTTCGACTCAGGTCTTTCAGTGCTCTGTCAAACTCTTCACGCAGTATCATATCTCCCATTTCATCTACATCCTCTTCCATTTCTATAACACTGCCCGCAAGTACATCGCCCTTGTATAGACCCTCTATATACTCCTTCCACCTTTCTGCTTTCCCTTCTTTGCTTAGAAATGGGTTTCCATCTGAGCTCTTGATATTCATGCAAGTGGTTCTCCTTTCTCCAAAGGTCTCTTTAATTTTCCTGTAGGCAGTATCTATCTTACCCCCAGTGAGATAAGCCTCTACATCCTTACATTTGTCCTCTTGCCATCCCTGCTTAGCCATTTTGCACTTCCTGTCGATATCTTTTTTGAGACATTTGTATTCCTTTTTGCCTGTTTCATTTACTGCATTTTTATATTTTCTCCTTTCATCAATTAAATTCAATACTTCTTGTGTTACCCAAGGCCTTCTACTATCCCTCGTCTTTTTACCTATTTGATCCTCTGCTGCCTCCACTATTGCATCCACCAAAGCTACCCATTCTTTTCTACTGTATTTCTTTCCCCCATTCCTGTCAATTGTTCCCTTATGCTCTCCCTGAAACTCTGTACAACCTCTGGTTCTTTCAGTTTATCCAGGTCCCATCTCCTTAAATGCCCATCTTTTTGCAGTTTCTTCAGTTTTTATCTACAGTTCATAACCAATAGATTGTGGTCAGAGTCCACATCTGCCCCTGGAAATGTCTTAGAATTTAAAACCTGGTTCCTAAATCTCTGTCTTATCATTATATAATCTATCTGATACCTTTTAGTATCTCCATGGTTCTTCCATGTATACAAACGTCTTTCATGATTCTTAAACCAAGTGTTAGCTATGATTAAGTTATGCTCTGCGCAAAATTCTACCAGGCAGCTTCCTCTTTCATTTCTTAGACCCCAATCCATATTCACCTACTATGTTTCCCTCTCTCCCTTTTCCTACTCTTGAATTCCAGTCACCCATGACTATTAAATTTTCGTCTCCTTTCACTACCTGAATAATTTCTTTTATTTCATCATACATTTCATCAATTTCTTCGTCATCTGCTGAGCCAGTTGGCCTATAAACTTGTACTACTGTAGTAGGCGTGGGCTTCGTGTCTATCTTGGCCACAATAATGCGTTCAGCCGGCCGCGGTGGCCGTGCGGTTCTAGGCACTTCAGTCCGGAACCGCGTGACTGCTACGGTCGCAGGTTCGAATCCTGCCTCGGGCGTGGATGTGTGTGATGTCCTTAGGTTAGTTAGGTTTAACTAGTTCTAAGTTCTAGGGGACTGATGACCTGAGATGTTGAGTCCCATAGTGCTCAGAGCCAATAATGCGTTCACTACGCTGTTTGTAGTAGCTTACCCGTACTCCTATTTTTTTATTCATTATTAAACCTACTCCTGCATTACCCCTATTTAATTTTGTATTTATAACCCTGTATTCACCTGACCAAAAGTCTTGTTCATCCTGCCACCGAACTTCACTAATTCCCACTTTATCTAACTTTAACCTATCCATTTCCCTTTTTAAATTTTCTAACCTACCTGCCCGATTAAGGGATCAGATATTCCACGCTCCGATCCGTAGAACGCCAGTTTTCTTTGTACTGATAAAAAAGTCCTCTTGAGTAGTCCCCGCCCGGCGATCCGAATGGGGGACTATTTTACCTCCGGAATATTTTACCCAAGAGGACTCCATCACATTTAATCATACAGTAAAGTTGCAGGCCCTCGGAAAAATTACGGCTGTAGTTTCCCCTTGCTTTCAGCCGTTCGCAGTACCAGAACAGCAAGGCCATTTTGGTTAGTATTACAAGGCCAGATCAGTCAATCATCCAGACTGTTGCCCTTGCAACTATTGAAAAGGCTGCTGCCCCTCTTCAGGAACCACACGTTTGTCTGGCCTCTCAACAGACACCCCTCCGTTGTGGTTGCACCTACCGTACGGCTATCTGTATCGTTGAGGCACGCAAGCCTCCCCACCAACGGCAAGGTCCATGGTTCATAGAGAGGTACAAATTGACACACGTGCTTGGAACGACATGGGGTTTTATTAGAACCAAAAAAAAAATACAAACGTTCAAAAAATGTCCGACAGAGGGCGCTTCATCTGATCAGAATAGCAATAATTAGCATAACGAAGTAAGACAAAGCAAAGATGATGTTCTTTACAGGAAATGCTCAATATGTCCACCATCATTCCTCAGCAATAGCTGTAGTCGAGGAATAATGTTGTGAATAGCACTGTAAAGAATGTACGGAGTAATGGTGAGGCATTGGCGTCGGATGTTGTCTTTCAGCATTCCTAGAGATGTCGGTCGATCACGATATACTTACGACTTCAGGTAACCCCAAAGCCAATAATTGCACGGACTGAGGTCTGGGGACCTGGGAGGCCAAGCATGACGAAAGTGGTGGCTGAGCACATGATCATCACCAAACGACGCGCGCAAGAGATCTTTCACGCGTCTAGCAATACTTTGGTTTTTTTTTTTTTTTTGGTTCTAATAAAACCCCATGTCAGTCCAAGCACGCGTGTCAAATTTTACCTCTCTATCTACATTATTCCGTGGTTTATTAAGTTTTCAAATTTATACTGACTTTTTGATCACCCGCAACAAGTAGATTTCAGTTGTCAAACTTTTTGGAGTATTCTTCACTGATGCTGGCGAGTGAAAAATACGTTTCAGATAGAAATACAGCGATATGAAAGAACAGGACGTCGTTAATGTGTTTGTCATCAAAGGGAGAGTTGCAGGGAAGATAATAAGGAGAGACAAAATTGTGTTTCACAGGGATCTTTTTGCCCCACGTCTTTAATTCTTTGGCACCACACTGACTTCTTCTAATTTTTAAATATTTTCGAAGTAACATGATTGTTAAATAGCGTCTGAAGATAATGTGGATTTAGTTGCCGCTCATTCTTACGAATAATTAAATAATATTGTATTCCATGAGAAAATGAAACTATTATAAAACAGTTGCCTAAGTTGTTATGGCCAAAACTGTACTAACCTTGGAGGCTGCTAATCTGAGAATTCACAAATCAGGATCAAAGACTGGAAATTAACTCTTCAGGCAGTACGTAGTCGTGACTGAGGAAAGCGTTTGAGACACATGTTGGTCAGCTACTCCTGTTTCATAACAAACAACTGTGTACCGTAACGACACTGGCCGCGCTATTTGGTAAACAAGAAACAACGGTCTGCAATGTGTCCACGGTGCAGTTAACCACTGTTTTCAGGAACTTGCTCACATAAATGTAATGTGCACGTATATCGACCATACACTTTATATTCTATTCTAGTCATAGTGTTCTCTTAGCGCCTCTTGTCATGACCATCTGATCGAGAACGTTAGGCAGCGTGACCTTGCTAGAACCTATATTAGAATTAATAGTAACACTTTTAGCAGTGTTTTTATTCAGATGGGGGCATTTTCGGTGACACACTGCACAGTTATCAGGCCATTCTAATGGAAAACATTGGAACCAGGACAAACTTTCCATACTGCAGGGAAACATAAAGAAATCGAAAAACAAATGATTGTCGGAATGACTGATTCAGCATACACACACGTCAAAGAAAAGTTTTGCATCACCCCGGTCCCCAGAACGCCTGAAGATAGACGTTGACTGTGGATGTTGTATCACAGACACAGTCCCTTTGACTGTTCAGAGATGTCACTAAACCCGCCCAAAGATGTAAACAACCAAGCGTGAGCAGCGCCAGTTAGACGGAGGGGGTCCGACAGCCGGTCAGTTAGTCATTCCACCAGTAAGGAGGTACACAGCTCGTGTTGTCTGCAGTTCAATACCGCGGTTCGATCACGTCCGCATTGTTACTTTGTGCCAGGAAGGCATCTCAAATAGGGAATTATCCAAAGCGATGTTGTTCGGACATGGAGGAGATACTTAGAGACAGGAACTGTCGATGACATGCTTCGCTCAGGGCTCACAAGGGCTACCACTGCAATGGATGACCGCTACCTACGGATTATGGCTCGGAGGGACCCTCACAGCAACGCCACCATGTTGAATAATGATTTTCGTGCAGTCGTGTTACGACTCAAACTGAGCGCAATAGGCTGCATGATGCGCAGCTTCACTTCCGACGTCCATGGCGAGGTCCATTTTTGAAACCACGATACCATGCAGTGCTGTACAGATGGGCCCAATAACATGCCGAATGGACCGCTTAGGATTGGCATCACGTTATCTTCACCGATGACTTCAGCCGGACAGTCGTCGGAGACGTGTTTTGAGGTAACCCGATAAGGCTGAACGCATTAAACACACTGTCCAGCGAGTAAAACAAGGTGAAGATTCCCTGCTGTTTTGGGATGGCATTATGTGTGGCCGAAGTAGGCTGCTAGTGGTCATGGAAGGCGCCATAACGACTGTACGATACGTGAATGTATCCTCCGACCGGTAGTGCAACCATATTGGCAGGATATTGGCAAGGAATTCGTCTTCATGGACAAATCGCGCCCCCCACCGTACACATCTTGTGAATGATTTCCTTCAGGATAACGACATCGCTCTACTAGAGTGGCCAGCATGTTCTCCAGATATGAACTTTATCGAACATGCCTGGGATGGACTGAAAAGGGCTGTTTATGGACGACATGACCCACCAAACACTCTGACGGATCTGCGCCTAATCGCCGTTGAGGAGTGGAACAATCTGGACCAACAGTGCCTTGATGAACTTGTGGATAGTATTCCACAACGAATCAGGCACGCATCAATGCAAGAGGACGAGCTACTGGTTATTAGAGATACCGGTGCGTACAGAAATCTGGACCACCACCTCTGAAGGCCTCGCTGTATGGTGGTACAACATGCAATGTGTGGTTTTCATGAGCCACAAAAAGGGCGGAAATTATGTTTATTTTGATCTCTATTCCAATTATCTGCACAGGTTCCGGAACTCTCGGAACAGAGGTGTAACAAAACTGTTTTTGATGTGTGTAAAAAAGTGAAAACAAACTCCGTTGTAATTAAAAAGAAAGGTGGTATCATTAAGAGCAGAACTGGAATTCCACTGTTAAAGCCACGGGACAGATCTGATACGTGGATTGACTATAATGAAGGCCTCTATCAGGGGGAAGATGTCATAGTGGAAGAAACAGGAGATAGGGTATTCAGTATTAGTATCAGAATTTACTAGAACTTTGAACGACTTAAGATCAAATAAGGCAGAAGGGATAGCTAACAGTATATCAGAATTTCTAAAATAGTTTTGGGAAATGGCTACAAAACTATTATTCACATTGCTGTGTAGAATATATGAGTCTGGCTATATACTATTAGACTTCCGGAAAAACATCATTCACACAATTCCGAAGACTGCGAGAGCCGATAACTGCAAGAATTATCGCACAACCAAATTTCTGACAACAATATTATGCAGAAAAATGGAAAAGATAATTGAGGATAATGCAAGAAAGACTGAAGGAAGCTCAAGACACATTCATAGCCTTTTCAATCTGAGAAAAGCATTCTACAATGTAAAATTGTGCAGCATACATAAAACTATGAGAAAAATAGGAGTAAGATATAGGAAAAGATAGGTAACATACAATGTCTAGAAGAACCAAGAGGAAACAATAAGATTAGAAGACCAAGAACGAACTGTCTCATTAAGAAGTGTGTAACACAGGGATTTAGTCTTTCACACTTGCTGTTCAGAGTGAAATTAAAATTCATGGTGAAAGGATATCAATGAAAAGATTCATTGATGACATTGCTGTCCTCAATGAAAGTGAACAAGAGTTGCAAGATCTGTTAAATGGAATGAAGTATCTGCTGAAAAAAGGAAGTGGGTTGAGAGTAAATCGAAGAAAGACGAAAGTAAACAGAAGTAGCAGAAATGTGAAAACTGAGAACTTAACATCAGGATGGGTGATCACGAAGTAGATGCAGTTAAGGAATTCTACTACCTAGGCAGCAAAATAAGCCTTGGCAGATGGAGCCAAGAGGACTTAAAAAGGAGACTAGCATTGGCTAAAAGGACACTCCTGGCCAAGAGAAGTCTACTAGTATCAAACATAGATCTTATTTTGAGGCAGAAAATTCTGAGACTGTAAATTTGGTATTGTATGGTAGTGAAATATGGAATGTAAGAAAACCGGAACAGAAGAGAATCGAAGCATTTCATATATGGTACTACAGAAGAATGATGAAAATTAGGCAGACAGATAAGGTAAGGAATGAGGAGGCTCTGCACAGAATCGGAGAGGAAAGGGATGTATTGAAAACACTAACAAGAAGGAGGGACAGGATGTTAAGATATCAGAAAGTAACTTCTACGGTACTAGAGGTAGCTGTAGAAACTGTAGAGGAAGACAGAGTTGGGATACATTCAGCAAATAATTGAGGACGTAGGTTACACAAGAGGGCCGCATCAAACCGGTAAAGGAAAAAAACAACCAAGGGATACAAATCAAAATAGGCATTCGGAAACCTGCCCACGTATGAAGTTCCTGGTACAAGCATCAAATATGCTACTGAAACAGGTCGCACTAGAATAACGAGAGTAAAACACGCTGCTGAAAGTATTATCGTTTATCCTTACTTACTAACCAGACGTTGGCCCACTCTCCATCCGAACAGAAGATGGGTATACGGAAGTTGCTAGAATTTTTCTGTCTATTGTAACGTATTACTTCGGACTCTCAACTAAAACAAATATAAACACTTTGAACACTATTTTAGAGTAAACTAACCTCTCATACTAATGGCAACCGCGTTAGTACCTGTCTCAATGTCGATTAGGCTATCGTACTGCTACCAGAGCGCATAGTTGCAAACCAACGGGTACTTATATCCACAAAGAAAGTATACAGTTCAGTATTACCTGCAGTTATCACTCTGAAAATTGTTTCCCATTAAAGCACAGCGACAGCATATACAACTCTACCGGCAACCAACGTTCACTCACGTTGAGAGTTTTTCTCCTGAAAACTAATAATTCTACTCCTGAAGGGACGAATATTGAAAGTACGATATTGTAATGCCTGTGTTGTTATGAAGAACGATGCAGTGTCCGTTCTGACGTGCATTCCCTGTACGGGAATTACGTAATGCATGTAAGAGTACAGGTTGTGATGCAGGAACGACGACATATGGAAGTTTTGGTATGGCCGTGAGTCGTGCACAGGTAGCCAAAGCGGTTAAGGCGTCTGCTCGCGTGAAGCGGGAAATCCAGGGTCGAGTCCCGGTCTGGCAGAGATTTCCATTGTCGTCATTCCCTTATACATCGGTTGGTTGTTCGTATTCGCAACTGCGAATACATATCATGACTTTTGAAAGTAGTGTTCATTCAACTTAGAATAAATAATGATTTTATAATTCCGATATGTAATTATGGCTTTTTATATCAGAATGTAACCACCATGATCTTACTTCCAATTAAACCATTACATTACGAACTTTAGAAAGAGTTAATAATTGTCATAAGACGAAGTTAATTTAATCATGAAACTTTCAGTAATTGAATTCAGACATATAGCATTTAAGCAGTTACTGTGACATGAAAGGGAAGCAGTGGTTGGGAAGGGAATGAGACAAGGTTGTAGCCTCTCCCCGATGTTATTCAATCTGTATATTTGGAGCAAGCACTAAAGGAAACAAAAGAAAAATTCGGAGTAGGTATTGAAATCCATGGATAAGAAATAAAAAACTTTGAGGTTCGCCAATGACATTGTAATTCTGTCAGAGACAGCAAAGGACCTGGAAGAGCAATTGAACGGAATGGATAGTGTCTGGAAAGGACGATATAAGATGAACATCAACAAAAGCAAAACGAGGATAATGGAATGTAGTCGAATTAAATCGGGTGATGCTGAGAGAATTAGATTAGGAAATGAGACACTTAAAGTAGTAAAGGAGTTTTGTTATTTGGGGACCAAAATAACTGATGGTGGTCGAAGTAGAGAGGATATAAAATGTAGACTGGCAATGGCAGGGAAAGCGTTTCTGAAGAAGAGAAATTTGTTAACATCGAGTACAGATTTAAGTGTCAGGAAGTCGTTTCTGAAAGTATTTGTATGTAGGAAAGTGAAACATGGACGCTAAATAGTTTGGACAAGAATACAATAGAAGCTTTCGAAATGTGGTGCTACAGAAGAATGCTGAAGATCTGATGGGTAGATCACACAACTAATGAAGAGGTATTGAATAGAATTGGGGAGAAGAGGAGTTTGTGGAACAACTTGACTAGAAGAAGGGACTGGTTGGTAGGACATGTTCTGAGGCATCAAGGGATCACCAATTTAGTATTTGAGGGCAGCGTCGAGGGTAAAAATCGTAGAGGGAGACGAAGACATGAATACACTAAGCAGACTCAGACGGATGTAGGCTGCAGTACGTACTGGGAGATGAAGCAGCTTGCACTGGATAGAGTAGCATGGAGAGCTGCATTAAATCAGTCACAGGACTGAAGACCACAACAACAACAACATTGTGACAAAGCAACCCTTCAAAGATTGAAGAGTTACTAAAGAGAACAAGTTATTTATATCAACCTTCAAACTTTAAACCACACTAGCATCCACTGTTGTTTTTTTCCACAAAGTAAATGGTAATTTTGAGATAAGATTTAATCAAAGTGATAATGGATGCTTGAAATAAGGTGGTGTCACGAGTTAGCATCAACCGACAGTATACTGAACCAAAGGCACTTTTTACACAGTTTAAATTAAAGGGAGTCTAGTTTTTCTTTACATGAATAAGGAAATAAAGTTGTCTGTATCTGCCCTCGTCAAAAAATGTACATTTGAGAACGTGGTGCAAAAGCTACTATTACAGATTCCTCACATCTCTGATTATTCTCAAGTTTCTTATTATCCTCAACGACAAAGATTAGTTGTGTCGGTTGAATTTCAGGCGTGTTGTTGAAATGTGTTTCCCATGAAATGCACACTTCGAACAAGACACTCCTCAGGTACAACTGGCTCAGTAATTACACCATAACTTGGCGGCCGTCATTTTAAAGAGTTACTAAAGAGCATAAGTTATTTATATCAATAAAAACTGCATATTGTTTCTGACCATTAGTTCTTTATCCCAAGGTATTCGCTTAACGATGTTTATCATACGCGTAATTTTGACTCTAAAGTACTGTGAAACACTTCCTAAAGCGTTTATTACGTTGGAGATTTTATAAATAACTGTTGTACGGCAGTTGTTTTAACTAGTTTGCCGTGTTGTCAAGTTGTCAGACCCCTCAATGTATTAATTTTTTTTTCTGATACACCTCATTCATTAACGGATGGACGTCTCTGACCTATATAAATAATAATAATCATAATAATAATAATAATAATAAATCTAAACCAACGCAACTACCATGATGGCACAATGTACGGGAACTAGTACCCCAGCCGGTTCAATCTGGGACCAAAATTTTGGTTCATGTAGGGCAATGGATTCTGGGGGCCGGCCCTACACCATCATGTTAGGATCAGTCGGAGGGTCCATCACCCGACAAACTCAGAACGATGGAGAAACATTTCTTTCGCAAACTTAACGTGAACACCCTTTTGAAAATTTGAAAACAAAAGGAACTGATCAAAGAACTTGAGGAATGCAAAATCAAACTTCTGGCAGTCCAAGAAACAAGATTCACAACATATGAAGTGTCAGATATCAAGGTTAAGAAAACAGAGAAAACGAAGAATGCAGTGTTAATCCTTGGAACGGCCTTCTTCATTCATAATTCTATAACTGAATCTATAGTAGAGTTCAGATCTCCATCTCCTAGATTGTCTATAGTAACACTTGCAAGTGTAAACAAATTATACGTCATATTCAATTCCCATGTGCCAATCAATGAAGACAATAGAAAGAACCCAGAGAAGGTACAAGAGTTTTGGTCACAACTCGACGAAGAATTGTTCAGAACCCCAGACAAGCATGTCAAGGTCCTTATGGGGGACTTCAGTGCCCAGATTGGAAAAGAGAGAAAATTCCGGAACATTGTGGCAAATATGTAGCTCACAGAAGGACAAACAGAAATGGTGAAAGATTAAGTGATGTTTGTGAGTCATTTGGAATGAAAATTATGTCCACTCGGTTTAAGAGGACTCCAGAGCAAATGAAAACATGGCGATCACCCAATCCTATGTTAAGAGAATTTCAGATTGATCACATAGCGACTACCAGCCCGAAGGAATTAATGAACGCCAGAGTGCAGAAAGGTGCTAATTTTGATTCCGACCATTATCTGACAAGGGTCAAAGTGAAACCAGAATTCAGAAGTACAGAATAGAAGAACTGAAAATCAGTGAAGAAATATTTGTGAAGTATCAGCATGAACTTGAGACGTTGAACTGCAACGAGTGGGACAAAATGGCTCAGAAGATTCAGGAAGCAGCAAAACTAACAATTTTCCTTACTAAGAAAAAGAAACATCCATGGTGGGATGATGAATGTGAAGATTTCTTACGGAAATGTTATGAAGCTTGGAACAAGTGGAATTCTACCAAACAGAAATTCTAAGAATTTAAAACCAAAAGGAGGACTACAGCAAAAGTATTTAGGAACGCCAAATGAAGGTTTGAAAGAGATCACTTAAAGGAGCAAGAAGAGAGTTTCCAGAAGAACAACACCAGAAGCTTCTATCAGACATTTAAATCAAAACTTAGAGGTTACTCATCACCCAACATCTGTTTCAAAAATGATCAGGGCAAATTGATTATGAACGAACAGAATTGTGAACACTTTCCTACATACTTCAAAGAGTTGCTCAAATGTGACCCACCACCAGAAAATTAACCTTCCAGAAACCACAAAACAGACTTCCCGATTCATCCCCACCAGACAAAAAGGAAATATGGGAGATCATCAGGGGCTTGAAAAACAACGAAGTGTCTGGCAAAGATTCAATTGTCGCAGAACTTTTGAAGTACGCAGGAGACAGTTTGCTGGAACGACTTGAAAGACTCTTTCAAAAAATCTGGCTCACGGGAGAGATCTCAGAAGAATGGAGAGATGCTGTCATCCACCCACTGCACAAGAAAGGAGACAAATGCAGTGTCAATCACTACAGTGGAATATCACTTCTACCAGTAGCCTTGCCATTGCTGTCAAACATAGAATAGAACAACACATAGATCAACAACTAGGTGAATATCAAGCCGGCTTTACGACAGGAATATCGTGTGCAGAGCACATCCTTACCATCAAAACCTTAGTCAAAACAAAAACACTAGCAGCTGATAAGAAAGATTTGTGGGCTTTAAAAAGGCGTACGACTCCGTAGATAGAGACTCATTAATAGAAGTGCTGAAAGAATTTGGAATAGATGATAAGACAACGAGGCGTATTCAGCAAACAAACAAACACCCGATCACAAATTAAATTTTTAGTACTGTCTGAGCCCCTTGAAATCAAAACAGGTTTGAGACAAGGAGAAAGTCTCTCTCCTATCTTGTTCAACTGTGTTTTAGAAAAAGTTATCAGGGACTGGCGAAAAGAAATGAGTCGGTTCAACTTTCCAAATGGAATCAAGCTAGGCCGCAAACAGTCTGGGCTTACATTTGAATGCCTCGCATTTGCAGATGATACAGTGTTTTTTGCAGAGAATCTGCAAATTGCAACTAGACAGATTGAAGTCCTCAAGGAAACAGTAGTGAAGGCAGGATTGCAAATATCTTTTGAGAAGACACAATATATGAACATAAATGCCACTGATCCAGTCTGGACAATGAGGACCAAGTATGACGACATCAAAAGTCTGCCCAACCGATAGTACTGTAGCGGGAAAAGCCAAATACAACACTATACTGCGCTGTTTGTTATACCGGCATAATGCGTATTACCAAAAATGGTAATACGATGTAGCAAATGTTACCCTCTGGGAGGATTTGAATAAATTGACCGTGAATTGCCTAATGGGTTTGGATTATCTATCCTGAATTAAATATAATAGCACAAACCAGAAAGCTAAAGATTAAAATTTGGAAAATATCTTAAGTGAAGAAGTTTATTTAAAGAATCTGTATTGAATTTTGGTAAAGGAAAGCTACATTACTTCTTTACCAGAGAAGTGCAATGAAACTCTACCATAATCACATAAGAGATACAGTGAATCCACCAGTTATAAATAGTATGTGCAAGCTCTCACAGGAACAATTAACACTTTCTCTTCTCAACAGTAAGACTTTGTCATATATGTTATCTCATCATCAAATGTTGTGAAAGACACTACTAAACCAAAATTGGACATGGACATAGTCCTGTTTCAATAGTTACTCTTCATATAGTACAAAGATAATGATAAGTCACTTGCAATAGGATATTTACACTCTCTATGAAGCAATCTTATTTCTATTTTGTTTGAATAAAAGCAATTACAGTAACTTTATCTTTCATAGGCAAAGACTTAGATGGGGGCCCTCAAACTGGCTTTCCAATTTTTACTACACAAAGCACACAAAACTCGAGATTTACTTCATAATGCCATTAGTAAATTCATTTTTCAAGAATGTTTCTTTATATTAAGCAACACTAAAGTGGGGATTCTCAACTGACCATTACACTAAAGCAAACTAAACACATTTTTCTGAGACGATTTGTAAGATTCAAATTTAGGTATTACTCTTTCACAGTTTTCACTCACCTTGCAGGACTTTTAAAACAGTTAATACCGGTGATCTTTTATACTAGTTCTTAAGTATGACTTTAAATGAATTTTTCTCTAACTAACCTCAATTTAAAGTGCCTCCTTTTGTCATTAGCACAACTAGTAATTTTCACTGACAGAATTAAATGCAGTTAATCTTTGAAGCACAAATACTTTGAATTAAAACAAATCAAACATTATGGAGGTTTTCATAAATACAATACTAACTACCTCCATTGATTTCAATGAAACCCACAGTATTTCTGTACATCTTGTTGCATTCAGAATTAAGCAACACCAACAATCACTTATTTTCAATCATTTTTCCAATACAGGATACTCGGATGTTAGTAATTACGTGGAATGGATCCTAGGAGGTATGATGAGAGGAACCAATTCAAGGATCGAACACACAGTTAACATAATTTGCCTTATTATTGCAAATTAAACAACACTTAAATGTACTGGTTTACACTTTGCCATAAATCTGACCTCTTATATTTGCTGAAGTGATGGCGCAATATTGGTGGCGAGTACATGGTGGCTACCTGGTCTTGCCTCTGGATGTAATTTACTCTATTATCTCCTTCTTGACGACGATACTTCCAACATTAGAGCCTTTCTCATTAATAGAGCACCATTTTATGGCCGTACACACATCCGAGGCCTTTTCATGTTAATCCAGGTACTGGATGCTACCCTCGCACTTGTGCTGTCCACTCACTTGCTGCTCAGACCAGACCAGACTGTCCAGTAGCTAGATCCCGACTGACTGGGCTCTCTCACTTGGCGCCCAGACTGAGCGCCACATCCACCTTCTAGCCCGCGCCAACCACTTTTTGGCGCGCGCCAACTCACCTCCGTTGCAAATGGGAAATCCTGTTGCTTTTCATTTTATACAATGCAAGTCCCTAGGTATGAACCAGCATGCACATAGTTGTAAACAAATATCTTTTAAAAAAATCTTAATATTTAAATACATTAACTTGTCGACACAAAAGCCACATATTAAACATTTTCCTCCAATTAATACAAAGAATTTAAACAGTAAAGAGAAAACATTTTACACAACTTTCGACTTAATTACAATAGATCGAAGACATTACATCGTGAAAAATACATACTTGACATCGAACAGAATTAATCAGTGCAAGATATTTACAATACTAATTATGGTGTTACAAAGTACCTAGGAGAGATTTTGACTCCAAACAACAATGAAAAGGCAGCAACTTAAGAACGGGCAAGAAAAATGGAAATATCATTCAGATTGTGTCAGAATACATATAAATCTAAATAACTCTCATACCAGGTCAAATTCCGACACAACAGCACAGTCGTCAAACCTGAATGTTTACATGCATCTGACGCAATAGCCAGGAAGGGACTTTCAGATTTGTAAACGAAAGAAAGGAAATTCCTAAGAAAGATTCTTGGGCCCAGAAAAATATCAAATGAATTTACGTTTCACCTAAGATCAAATCTAGAAATTTATCAACGATTTGAAAATATAACCACCCCAATGAAGAAAAGAAGACTGTATTTCTATGGACACATAAAAAGAATGGAATCAGAGAGGCTCGCCAACAAGATTCTTCTCTTCCAGGAAAACAGGAAGAGACAAGTTCCATGGCTGAAAGAAGTGCACTGGGATCAAGAAAAATGTGGGATCACGGCAGAAGAATTGTGAACAGGCAGATCTTTAGGAAAAAGGTTGCGGAGGTGAAGGAATTCTTCGAGGAGACAACGAGGAAGAACAAAGTATTTTCGGCAGGAAAACGTACACGAGTTAGCCAACGGATGAAGGAGAGAACTTAAGAAAGTGAGGGAAGTTGTGTAAACGTAGCCCATAGATGGCTGTAACGAAACTAAATAATAATAATAATAATAATAATAATAATAATGGCTAACTTCTTAGATTCAACTACTGTGCCTTTTGCTAATAACGAAACAATGCTAAAGAAGGGAAGTCTGGCAGTCTATCTTTCAGCGGTGTCCCTAAATCATTCTAAAGCTTAAAAGAAAGTTTGGCGAGTGACAAATTGTATTCGGCACAGTGAGCCACTGACAGCATTCTTCCGCTGAGATTAAGAAATTGGATGAACACAAGTACTGCCTAATCACTGCGAAGCGTTCGAGGAAGACCAAGGGCGACTAAAGAAACGTTTCTGCCAGTAACGGAACAGTATTTAAGAGTCTAGTGAGATATTCGTTACCCAGCAACGATTAAAACCTACAGGTAACAGCAGCAAAAAAGAGGCATTGCCAGAATGATATTCAGCCACGACTTCTCCGACACAGCCTCCGTAGAATCCACGCCATACCTCATCACAATTCCACTGGGGGAAAGGGGTCTAGGACGTCAACCAAATGCAGACTCCTGGGAGGAATGGTCAGTGTTCAGAGCTATGATAGGAACTATTATTCGAAGCAAAACATTTCCGGGAAACATTGGCTCTAAAAGCATGTCTCAAGACCTGCTCATAATTTTTAAGGCAAGCGCTTCCGAGTCCGTGTTTTGGTCATACTATCATCTCCGAAAATATTCAGAGCAAAGAGCGTGCAGTGGAAGAGATTTATTTCACAGTATCGAAGATTAAGAACTGCTCATAGTACTGATCGTTCATCCTGGGATACCCTTTATACTTTGGCTGGCGTTGAGACACAAGGGAATAAGACTGGCTACTTACGGAGGTGGTTAAAGTGAAACAAGAACTTCCCTGAAATGTGTTGATATTCTTGATGAGAGTTAATTAAATTATAATTTATTAATTTTGCCTGTTGTTGAGCTTCGTGGATGCGTGTTAAATTGATATTATACAGCAACTAGTCACTTTTTAAGCACTTTTATTTAAGCCCATTCGCGTTTCGGTCATTCAAAATCTTCAGTGGGGTTGAGATTTTCACTCTGCAGCGGAGTGTGCGCTGATATGAAACTTCTTGGCAGATTAAAACTGTGTGCCCGACCGAGACTCGAACTCGGGAACCTTTGCCTTTCGCGGGCAAGTGCTCTACCATTTGAACTACCGAAGCACGACTCACGCCCGGTCCTCACAGCTTCACAGCTTTCTGTAAAGTTTGGAAGGTAGGAGACGAGATACTGGCAGAAGTAAAGCTGTGAGGAGCGGGCGTGAGTCGTGCTTCGGTAGCTCAGATGGTAGAGCACTTGCCCGCGAAAGGCAAAGGTCCCGAGTTGGAGTCTCGGTCGGGCACACAGTTTTAATCTGCCAGTAAGTTTCAGTTGTGCAAGATAGAAGTGGAAAAGTGCTTTTGCCACATCTATAAACGTGAAAAGCGGAATAACAATAAGGAGAATAGATAGTAAGTGCGCCGGCCGCGGTGGCCGTTCGGTTCTAGGCGCTTCTTCCCGGAACCGCGCGACTGCTACTGTCGCAGGTTCGAATCCTGCCTCGGGCGTGGATGTGTGCGATGTCCTTAGGTTAGGTTTAAGTAGTTCTGAGTTCTAGGGGACTGATGACCTCAGATGTTAAGTCCCATAGTGGTCAGAGCCATTTGGCAGTAAGTGCACCTAGACGGCAATATATCGTATATTTAAAACACGCTAAGTGTAGAAGCTAAATACAATTGTTATCCCGTCTGCTGTCGAAGTTTTAATTATGTACTTACTGCAGATTCAAATACCCTTATGTATTACGCTAACTGAAGAAGGGTGGAAGACGGAAACGCGTATTGGCTTAAATAAAGCTACATATAACAGTGTCTCGTTGATGTAGTACTTAAGATATAAAGTTAATTACATATTTATCTATTTCTCTTAGGTTCCTTGTTAATAGTTTACACTGAAATATAATTGAGCAGTGTTTGTGGTGGGGGGAGACGGGGATGTGTGAATGAGGGACTGGGGGTGGGCAGTACGCTAGAATTGGCCGTATTGTTGTAATCAGAGGCTAATAAGAAAGTTAGGAAAAGTGCTTCGAATTGTATGGCAAATAAGTGGAAAGTGATTCAGATTTGTAGGAACTTAAAACTGCCAACAAACGTTTCTCTGGCGTTTTTATTTTTATAATGATGGAACACCCCGTACTTTTCATACGAACCAACGATACATACATCGAAACTGACAAATTCTGTGGCAGCATCTCCCCAAAATGACGTTAAAGATTTGTCAGCAGGAGGAACTCGTTCAGTGTACCACATAGGATTTAGTTTTTGCACACGGGTGGCGCAGGCGCGAATCACGTGAGGCGCGGAGCATTGTGCTGGCGGCAGGGCGTCCAGTTTTTGCGCGGCCGACTGCGCGGGAGGTCTTTGTGGCGCCCCGGGCTGGCGTGTGCCGCTGACACGCCGCAGCGCCGCTCAAAGGTTGGCTGGCCTGGCGCGCGCCGCGCCGCGGGGCTGCCCCTCGCTGCCTCTCTCTCGCTCTCTCACAGAGCGCGGCGCGCCGCGGGCGCGGGGTGTGTTTTGCTAAACTCTTTTGAGGTGGGCGGTCGCAGCTGTCACGGCCAAGCTGCCGCCCGGCGCTCAGCGCCCGGTACACTCGCTGCCCCGTGTGCTGGCGCACTGCGGGCAGGCGCCCACTCTGCCCCAGTGCGGCCAACTCTAGAAAGGCTTGCAGCGGACAGTAGCGAAAGGCTGCAAGTGACTAGACGTCAGCTCAAAGCACAATCCGGACAAGAGCACGCTCGTTTGTAAAATCATGTTTCATCTTCATCAAGCGTTAAGCCTGCAGGCTTTTTCCAGTCCCTTGTCAAACAGCTTCTGTCTTGTTTTGGTAGCTGTTCGTCTTTAAAAAAAAAATTGCTTTACAGTATTAGTGGCGATCATCTGAGGCATCGTAAAAGTATTTAGACGAATAAGAGGAAGTGCAGTTAAGTGGAATGAGGAGGTTAATATGGAAATTGAGTGAAAGAATTGCATGTGGCAGAAGGGTTCTGTTCATGTACGGTACATCTAGAAAGGAAATTGCATACAAGGCGCTAATTCTGAGAAATGAGCCGTATGGGCTGGATACTCATCGGTTTCCTTCAACTAGGACCGTTTTTGCCTCTTTAACTGTCGACCTCCCGAGTGGCGCTCTGAAGCAGAAAGGCAATATAAAATTTTCAAAACACATGATGCCGATAGAGACACTTGTACAAAAGGTGCCGCCATGCATTCGAAGGTCAGCTCTTAATTTTACTATTGATGAGTTGATTTTCCAGCAGGCCGCAAGAGATTTAAGAACTTGCCATTCTGGGTCGTCGTTCTGGTGCGAATATCTTGCAACGAGGGCTATCACAGCAAGAGAATGGTTAGGCGCTTTTGTTTCGTTACTTTTAAACTTCATTAGGCAATGCGACTTGAAATTCCGTCCTGTTGTGTGAGGAAGTTGAGATAATTTCATGCGACATCAACACCTTGTTTCCTGACACGATTGAAGCAATTATCAACGATTAACAACGATTATGTGTTTGAGGTGAGGAACTGTTGAGATGAATGTCATTCTTGTCCTTATATAGCTGTCTACATGAGAGTTTTTCACCCTCAGATGCCTTTTGCGAGCAATACGTGTCGCGTAAACTGCGCCGAGAGTCAGTTCGCAAGCAGGGTTCGAGAGTTGAGCGAGTTTCGACCTCCCGTCTAGACAGCAAACTCCATCTCGCGAGAGCTGCTCGTCGTAACTCCGAGACAAGAGAAATTGTTCTGGCATTGTCGGGAGAGCTGAGTGTAGTAGGTGAGTGCTGAGCGACCAGGTTGCGTCCAGAGTTTGCGCCGTATTTCAAAATTTTCACGCTACCACATCTTGGCAATATGTTTTGCTGAACTCACACAATGTATTCTCGAAACTGCCCGTTTCGAGCCTTAATCTGTGGCCGTTGAATGTTGCTGGGTGAAGAAACCACCAGTTTTACCTCCTACAAGGACAGTGCGAGCAATTAGCCTGCTCGAAAGTTCTATACTTGAGCAATGAAACGCTGCAAGGACTTATAAAAACGGCATAGTCACGTTATATAGAACACTTCAGCTAACTGCTGTATAAACGCAGTCCGTCATTGTCGCGACAGGATATGCACGGTAAAGTGAATGTCGGTGATGTGTGGACGTAAAGAACTGATGAAGTTGTCAGCGAGTGGACTCAGGACGATGCTGCGTTTTTAAATATTTTCTACGAGTAAAGGATAGAGTCATGGAACGTACAGTCGCTGGACTGCAGGAACCAAGATAAGTTTGTTGGCTGAAATGGCTACAACTTTAACATCTCCACAGAAGAGATTTGTCGGAACATCTACTATTTAAGGAACTGGGCAATGTAGTCTTGTAACATATATTAATTACCATAGAGAAACAAGAGAAATTAGGTTTGAAAGTAATCATTTTCGACCTCGGAAAATTGCCATTTAACTTCAAGTAGTACAGCTGAGGGTATAATTTTATATGAAACGATATTTATTTATTGTATTATTAATTAGATGTTGAAGAATAGAACTTCAGGAATTTACGAGTGGTTCCTTAACTTACTACAAGTAAAAACGTTAAAATAAATGTATGTCTGAAATTGGTTGGTTGATTGGTTGGTTTAAGGATGGGGGGAGAGGGGGGGAGGGAGCAAACTGCGAGGTCATCGGACCCTTGTTCCCGGTAAAATAATTACATAAGCGAAAGAAGAAAAGAAAGGCGACTTACAGCACAATAACAGGAGAATGGAAGAACCAGAAGAACGACAGAAGGACAATCAACACTACTATGGACAAAACAGGAAAAGAAAACCACAAAGAGAAGCAATAAACAGGTGGAAGGGATAAAAACAAGAGAGCATATGACCGTGGCTGTCCGACCATGAGAATAAAAAGGAAAAGCCAGTCACTCTGCGACACATTAAAACACTCACCCTAAAAGCATTAGAGTGGAGAACACAAAGGGGCAAAGGACATGCGAGAAAATTTATATAGAATGATAGAACCCACTGTCACGTATAAAACGTAAACCTAAGTTAGCCGATGAGGCGATGTCAGTTAAAATTAATGGCAATGAGTCCGGTAACTGAAGAATCTGTAGCAGGGCAACCAAAGAAGGACAGCTCACCAAGATATGGGCCACTGTCAGCTTGCGCCGCACCGACACTGAGGTGGGTCATCACAGTGCAGGAGGTAGCCGTGTGTCACCCAAGCGTGGCCAATGTGGAGCCGACAGAGTCCCTGAGAGAGGCCCACGTGGAGGTTTTCTACACATTCGTAGCCTCCTTAATGGCACGCAGTACGTTGTGCATACTGAGGTTATGCCACTCCTTCTCCGAAAGCCGCGAAACCTTACGGCATAGTACTGAATGCAGGTCAGTTGCAGAGAAGCCTATCTCCATAAGCGGTTTCCACGTAGCCTGTTTGGCCAGCCTGTCCGCAAGTTCGTTGCCTACGATTACGACGTGACCTGGGGTCCAGAAAAACACCACTGAACAACTGGACCGTTCCAGGGCATAGATGGACTACTGGTTGGTCGCTACCAAAGGATGACGAGGGTAGCATTGGTCGATAGCTTGTAGGCAGCTCAAGAATTCAGTACACAGAAGAAACGACTGCCCAGGGCACAGACGGATGCACTCAAGTACCCGAGATATATCCACCAGCACAGCAGTGAAAACACACAGCCATTAGGCAAGGACTGCTATTCAATATGTTTTCCATGGACATACGCGAAGCCGACGTGATCATCAGCCATCGAGCGGTCGGTGTAAACCACTTCATAGCCTCGGTACATGTCAAGAATCGAGAGGAAGTGGCAGCAGAGAGCTGCGGGATTACCTGAGTCCTTAGGGCCACGTGAAAGGTCCAGGCGAAGCCGCAGCCTAGGTGTACACCATGAACGTGTATGTGAATGGACTTCAAGTATAGGTGGTCAAGGCAAGGACTCCAGTTCGGAAAGAAGGGATCGGACACAAATGGCAATTGGAAGCCCTGATCTGGGCCGCCGATGCGGAAGATGAACCGCCGTGGGTGGGAAAAGGAGATGATAATTCGGATGCGCAGAACTATGAATGTGTGCATCGTACCTGGCCAGCATTTTCCTTTTTCCAAAGCTGTTTCACAGAGGAAGACCGCACTGCAGTTCCTTCTCTAAATCCTCGCACAAACGAAAAAATGGCTGACATCGAAATAAGTGTCCAAGGAATAGAAAAGCAACTGGAATCACTCAACAGAGGAAAGACCACTGGACCTGACGGGATACCAATTCGATTCTACACAGAGTACGCGAAAGAACTTGCCCCCACTTCTAACAGCCGTGTACCGCAAGTCTCTAGAGGAACTAAGGGTTCCAAATGATTGGAAAAGAGCACAGGTAGTCCCAGTCTTCAAGAAGGGTCGTCGAGCAGATGTGCAAAACTATAGACCTATATCTCTCACGTCGATCTGTTGTAGAATTTTAGAACATGTTTTTTGCTCGAGTATCATGTCGTTTTTGGAAACCCAGAATCTACTATGTAGGAATCAACATGGATTCCGGAAACAGCGATCGTGTGAGACCCAACTCGCTTTATTTGTTCATGAGACCCAGAAAATATTAGATACAGGCTCCCAGGTAGATGTTATTTTTCTTGACTTCCGGAAGGCGTTCGATACAGTTCCGCACTGTCGCCTGATAAACAAAGTAAGAGCCTACGGAATATCAGACCAGCTGTGTGGCTGGATTGAAGAGTTTTTAGCAAACAGAACACAGCATGTTGTTATCAATGGAGAGACGTCTACAGACGTTAAAGTAACCTCTGGCGTGCCCCAGGGGAGTGTTATGGGACCATTGCTTTTCACAATATATATAAATGACCTAGTAGATTTTCGCGGATGATGCTGTAGTATACAGAGAAGTTGCAGCATTAGAAAATTGTGGCGAAATGCAGGAAGATCTGCAGCGGATAGGCACTTGGTGCAGGGAGTGGCAACTGTCCCTTAACATAGACAAATGTAATGTATTGCGAATACATAGAAAGAAGGATCCTTTATTGTATGATTATATGATAGCGGAACAAACACTGATAGCAGTTACTTCTGTAAAATATCTGGGAGTATGCGTGCGGAACGATTTGAAGTGGAATGATCGTATAAAATTAATTTTTGGTAAGGCGGGTACCAGGTTGAGATTCATTGGGAGAGTGCTTAGAAAATGTAGTCCATCAACAAAGGAGGTGGCTTACAAAACACTCGTTAGACCTATACTTGAGTATTGCTCATCAGTGTGGGATCCGTACCAGATCGGGTTGACGGAGGAGATAGAGAAGATCCAAAGAAGAGCGGCGCGTTTCGTCACAGGGTTATTTGGTAACCGTGATAGCGTTACGGAGATGTTTAATAAACAAGTGGCAGACTCTGCAAGAGAGGCGCTCTGCATCGCGGTGTAGCTTGCTCGCCAGGTTTCGAGATGGTGCGTTTCTGGATGAGGTATCGAATATATTGCTTCCCCCTACTTATACCTCCCGAGGAGATCACGAATGTAAAATTAGAGAGATTAGAGCGTGCACGGAGGCTTTCAGACAGTCGTTCTTCCCGCGAACCATACGCGACTGGAACAGGAAAGGGAGGTGATGACAGTGGCACGTAGAGTGCCCTCCGCCACACACCGTTGGGTGGCTTGCGGAGTATAAATGTAGATGTAGATGTAGATTTGTGGACGCCTAACCTGCAATGGAGGGGCTCCGGCCTCCACCAGGATGCTGATCACCGGACTCGTCCTAAAAGCTGCTATCGCTAGGCGAACGCCACAGTGGTGCAGTGGGTCGAGTAAATGCAACGCTGGAGGTGCCGCCGTACCATAAACCATACTGCCATGGTCAAGGCGGGATTGAACAAGGGCTCTGTGGTGTTGCAGCAGCGTGGAGCTATCTGCACACCAGTTGGTGTTGCTCAGGCAGCAGAGAGGATTGAGGTGTTGCCAGCACTTCCGCTTAAGCTGATGAAGGTGAGGCAACCAAGTCAATCAGACCTCAAAAACCAGACCTAATAATTGAGATTTCTCCACTACTGTGAGTGGATCATCATGAAGGTAAAGTTCTGGTTCCGGATGAACGGTACAACTCTGACAGAAGTTCATAACACACGACTTTGCCGCCGAAAACTGGAAACGGTGGCCTACAGCCAGTGACTGTGTCTTGTGGACGGCTCCCTGTAGGCGCTGCTCAGAAACACCAGTATTGGTGGAGCAGTACGAAATGCAGAAGTCGTTTGCATACAGAGAAGGTCAGACGGACGGCCTGACAGCTGCTGCTAGACCATTAATGGCCACTAAAAATAGAGATACACCCAATACAGTGCCCTGCGGAACCCCATTCTCCTGGATTTGGGGGAACTATGTGAGGCACTAACTTGGACATGGAAAGTACGAAGCGACAGGAAATTTTGGATAAAAATCGGGAGTGGGCCTCAGAGACCTCACTTGAACAATGTGGAAAGGATATGATGTCACTAGGTCGTGTCACACGCTTTTTGTAAATCAAAAAAGACGGCAACCAGGTGTTGGCGTCTGGAAAAGGCTGTTCGGATGGCAGGCTCGAGGGCACAAGATTTTCAGTGGTAGAGCGACCCTGGCGGAAGCCGCCCCGACATGGAGACATTATGCCACGTGACTCTAGGACCCAACTCAACCGTAGACACACCATACATTCCAGTAGCATACAAAGAACGTTGGTGAGGCTGATGGGCCAATAGCTGTCCACATCAAGGGGATTTATACCGGGTTTGAGCACCGAAATAATGGCGCTCTCCCGCCATTGCGATGGAAAGTCGCCATCTTACCAGATCTAGTTGAAGGTGACGAGAAGGTGTCACTTGTAGTCAGATTAGAGATGTTTAATCATCTGACTGTGGATCCGATCTGGCCCAGGAGCAGTGTCGGGGCAATGTTCAAGGGCACTCAGGAGCTCCCACTCTGTAAAAGGGCGTTATACGATTCACTGTGGCGTGTAGTGAACGTAAGGACTTTCCCTTCCAACCGCCGACTGAGTGTGCGAAAGGCTGGGGGGGGGGGGGTAATTCTCTGACGCTGAGGATTAAGCATAGTTCTCAGCAAAGTGCTCGGCAATCGCGATTGCGTCGGTAGATAACACGCCATTTATGGTAACACCAGGATCACCTGTTGGGATCTGGTACCCGAAAACACGTTTGATCCTTGCCCAGACTTGGGAAGGTGACATATGGCACCCAATGGTCGAGACGTATCTCTCCCAAAACTCCTGCTTTCGTCGTTTGATAAGTTGGCGAACGCGGGCACGGAGCTGTTTAAAGGCTATGAGGTGCTCCAGCAATGGGTGCCGCTTATGCCGGTGTAGAGCTCGCCGACGCTCCTTAATTGCTTCAGTGACTTCCGGTGACTACGAAGGAATGCCTTTCGCCGGGGGCACCCTAAAGAGCCAGGGATCGCGTTTTCTGCTGCAGAAAGTATTGTTGTAGTCACCTGCTCAACGATCACATTGATGTTTCCGTATGGGGGAGATTCAATGTTGAAAGCAGAGGTGAAAGTTTCCCGTCTGCCTTGTTTAAAGCCCATCTGGGCAGGCGTCCGTGTGCCTGACGCTGGGGCAGTGACAGGAAGATGGGGACGTGGTCACTACAACACAGGTCGTCATGTATTCTCCAGTGGACAGAATGTAGATTGATAAATCAATGGCCGAGAAACTACCTCGAGACACACTGAAATGTGTGGCGGCCCTATTATTACAGAGGCAGAGGTCGACCTGAGACAGTAAAGTTTCGACGTCTCTGCCTCAAACAATAAGCACGGTGTCACCCTACAAGGGGTTATGGGCGTTAGAATCTCCCAAAAGTAGGAAAGGTTTACGGAGTTGATCAATCAGTGCTGCTAATTAATTCTGGGGAACTGCATCATCTGGAGGAAAATATACATTGCAGACAGTTATTTCCCACATCGTTCTTATTTTGAAAGCCACAGATTCAAGACGCGTTTAAAGGGGCTCAGTTTCACTACCGACTGATTTTAGGACATAAACGCAAACTCCACCTGCCACTCGATTATAGTCACTATGGTTCCTGTAATATCCCTTATAGCCATGGAGAGCAGGGGTCCGCATTGCCGGGAACCAGGTTTCCTTGAGGACAATGCAGAAGGCAGGTGTAAAGCTTAAGAGTTGCCATAGCTCAGTCAGGCGGTTAAAAACCGCCGCAATTCCACGGGAGGATGAAGTCATCGTGAGACTGTGAAGGCATGGAACATTCAATGACGTAGTTTACGCCTCAGGGTCATCTGCTGCCACTGACTAATTGCCTGAGTATATCCATTGTGTTTGAGGGTACGGCGAGATCTAGGTCCTCAATGGACACCAGAATCTCCACCCCATCCACAGACACAGAGCTTGTAGGCAGCAGTGGTGAGGGTGCCACGGCAATTTCCTTGGTCTTGTGGATATTCTTTTTGGATTTCTCTCTCTGTTCCTTGGATATCCCTGGCTGGGAGGACTTCACTGATTCATTCTCCAGGACAGGATGAGCGTGAAACCCTACAAGCAGCTGCTTTTGGGCTCTTCGGCCACCTGCAAGTGTCATCTTTCCCACTAGCAGTAACCTGGAAAGGGAGTGACCCCAGGGGCCCCTTCCTGGTGAGAGGAGCCAAAGAAGACTTACGCTTCTCCAGCGCAGAAGTGGGGACTGATATCCCTGATGGTTAAGGGGGGGGGGGGTGTTGCTCCCAAAGTAGGTGGTGCAGCAGCAGCAGTGAGGGAAGTGTCCCCCACCATCAAGGGGGCAGGTGTAGTCTTCTGGCTCTGAGAGGTGACTGGGGTTGGTGGAGCTGATGGCGCTAAAAAAGTTGTAGCAGCGACATAAGGCGATGTCATACATACAGGATGTAGGTGTTCAAATTTCCTGTTAGCCTCATTGTAGGTCAGTCGATCCAGGGTCTTGTACTCCATGATTTTCCTTTCTTTCTGAAGAATCCTGCAGTCAGGCCAGCAAAGCTTGCAGCTGACACAGATGTGAGGCAGGGCACATGAAGTATTGGGATGTAATGGGCATCCGCAATCTCGACATGTGATGCTGGAAGTACAGTAGGAAGAACTTCCAGCATTTAAAGCACCATGTTGGGGTAGATATAAGGCTTTACATCAGAGCAGCAGACCATCACCTTGACCTTCTCGGGTAATGTATCACCCTTGAAGGTCAAGAAGAAGGCACCAGTGGCAACCAGGTTATCCCTCGGATCCCGATGGACATGCCGAACGAAATGTACACATTGCCGCTCTACACTGGCACGCTACTCATCGTCAGACTGCAAAAGAAGGTCCCTGGACCATATTTAAGCTCTTATAGGGAGTGATGGTTACATAAACATCCCCCAGCTTGTCACAAGTGATTAACGCCCGTGACTGGGCAGAGGTTGCTGTTTTGATCAAGACTGACCCAGATCTCATTTTGGGTAAGTCCTCCACCTCCCCAAATTTGTCCTCTAAATGCTCAACAAAAAGCTGAGGCTTCATCATCATGAAAGATTCCCCATCAACTCTCGAACATACAAGGTACTGGGGCGAATAAGAGCCGCTGCCATCCTTATCGTGACGTTCCTCCCTTTGTGGAAGGGAGCGATATGGGGTCGTACTTCTATGCGTTGAATTGAGCCCATAAACTCTTAGAGACTGCTGGTGTTCGACCAACAGCAAGAAATGATCTACTATGCTTCATGATGTGTCATCTGCCCTGACGGCACCCACTCGGACCAGAGGCCCTCCCCGTGGGCGCCACCTAGCTGCAGCAAAGGCCACCTGGCAGGATGGCCATTGGTGGAAGTCCTGACGCCCCAGGGTGACAGGCATCTACTCCTCAGCATACATAGGGAGTTAATGGCGCAGGCATCAGCAGAACGATCCCTGTGTCATCAGGGGGCTACGGGCTACAACCAACGGGGTACATGGAGGCCCCACCACAATGGACTAGCTACCGTGCTGGATATCAGGTGCAACCAAGCAAACAAGTCGTCAGCATAGAAAACGATACTGCACAGTTGATGGTAAAATTCGCTCAGCAGTTGGAGAATGAGCGGAAATGTAGATCCACGTCGACGAAGGATGCGATGGGTCTCAGTGCATGATGGACACGATGCACTATGTAAGGCGCCCTTCCCCAGTTGAAGGATGCGATGGGTCTCAGTGCATGATGGACACGATGCACTATGTAAGGCGCCCTTCCCCAGTTTGCTCGCTCTTCGGGAAATTTTGGAAAAATGAATGTCAAACCCTACATTCAGGACCATCACAAAGGCCGAAGCATGTGAGACTCCTCTTAGTCGCTTCTTACGACAGGCAGGGATACTTTGGGCCTATTCTAACCCCTGGACGCGCAGAGGGTGTCTGAAACTGTTTCATTTATTAGCCATCCGTCCTATTTGGCTTTTGAACGTCTACGGGTATCGAATTGAAACTGGCGAAATTTTATTTAATCGTAATTCTTTATTCATTATGAAAGATGGTAAACGTATCTGATGCTAGAAAGGTATGTTAGAAGTAGTCTGTCTTTAACAGTCACTGATTTATGCATAATAGTATCTAGATTGTCATTTTTGGGTTCAATTATAAAGTGTATTTCTTCCATCTCCGTCACTGTCGTTCTCGTAAATTTCGATGTTCTTGGGGATGTTCCATCACAATCTTTACCATGAATTCCTTACGCGCTCCAAAATCATCGCGCAGCCTAATCCTCTGTCTTATTCAACACGAACACGGTTTTTTAAGTTCGCGAATAAACGTATTACAAGTGCAGCTGTATCCCGAAGCTCTTCAATTGCTAATTCTCCCCGCACGCACAGAAATACGAGACAAAAATCTCGTAGAGAGTGATCTCCCAGCTCTCAGAGACAGTCTCGCCCTGCTCTGTGTAAATGCTTCCGTCATCTGCTCTCGCAAGACTCTCAGACACTTACAGAAAGCATTGGCAAAGAACTGTAAGGCAGTAACTACAAGCGAAAATTTGTCCCTGGTGTAAACATTTCTGCGAGTAGTAGCTGAAAGTACCCAGCTGTCTGAAAACAGGAAACTCTCACGTCTATCCCAGCTCTGTTCCTTGCGGGCCTGTGAAGCAGATATATGGTGCCGTCCAGTTATTCAAAAAAATGGTTCAAATGGCTCTGAGCACTATGGGACTTAACATCTATGGTCATCAGTCCCCTAGAACTTAGAACTACTTAAACATAACTAACCTAAGGACATCACACAACACCCAGCCATCACGAGGCAGAGAAAATCCCTGACCCCGCCGGGAATCGAACCCGGGAACCCGGGCGTGGGAAGCGAGAACGCTACCGCACGACCACGAGATGCGGGCAGTTATACCTATGTTCACTGTCTGAATGTCCTTTTCTTGTTTCTGTATTTGTAAATCACATTAATGTGTGCTTCCTGATGGTGTGTGGGCTCACAAGTAATGTTGGGGTTAATCTAGACCAATACCATCAAGTCAGTAGATAGATGAACTTCTCCACATGTTGATTCTCAGCGATTTTGTAAGGGTCGACACCCAGAACTCATTTACGTGTGCCCTTCCCTTCCTCATTATATGATCTGTTGAGTAAAAATATGATTATGCATCTAAATTTATTGGAAGAAATTTGTCTCCCAGTCAATCCAGCTGCAACAGATTACAAAAAATGGTTCAAATGGCTCTGAGCACTATGGGACTTAACTGCTGTGGTCATCAGTCCCCTAGAATTTAGAACTACTTAAACCTAACTAACCTAAGGACATCACACCCATACATGCCCGAGGTAGGATCCGAACCTGCGACCGTACGGTCGCGCAGCTCCAAACTGTAGCGCCTAGAACCGCTCGGCCACTCCGGCCGGCAACAGATTACAAAAACGATCCAAAGTTTCAAGTCAGAGTTTGTCAAAGTAATTTATTAATTAAGGGAAATGTGAAGGGTAAAAACTGTAGGAGGACATTAGGACCAGTATGCAGTGTTTCAAGTCTATGTAGGTTTCACTACTTATGCAACAATGTAAAGACTTGCAAAGGATGAACTGGTGTGGACAGTGGCACCAAATTAGTCCTCGAGCTGGCGATTATAACAACAACATGATTGTACACGCTTGAGAACACAATAAATATACTAACAAATGCGAAAGCTGATGCAGAACAAAACAACATTTAGCAACAATCGTGACACGCACACGTGATAATGGTACCATCAATGAATAAAAGTGTCGAATAAAGCAGTAACTTCTGTTGCGCCCGAGCCATCAAAATTATAATAATACAGGCCAAGCAACGACTTATGATCCTATGTCAGCTGCTCTCGCGACTTAAAGATAGGGTTATATGGGTTACAGTAATTACATATGGGCAGCAATATAGCGCAACCATGTAGCATGTCAACAGTGCCGGGGCATAAGAACTGCAGCCACATGTTTGACAACAACATTGCCGGTTACTGTTTCTCGGCAGTGTCTGCGGCAATACATTCCTGGGCTAAAACTGTTTACACTGGCCACAGTACGGCTGCGAAATGGACAAAAGCGATATACTGGAAGTACGTGGGGGTCTCCTGCTTTTGCATTCGATAAGAAGAAAAGTTAGCAAGGAAAATGAAAATCAGTTTTTGTGGACGTCTTTGTTTACTAGTAAGTGAACTGCTTCCGAAACGTTGTCGTGGAATGACGATGGATATGAATTTCTATCATAATTTTGATACCCAATCTTGAATAAATCGTAGAAGTTGAAACGTCCCCTTTGAACAATTATACATGACTGTGTTTAAACTGACACACAATATTTTTAGCGCAACGCAATCTGACTTTCAAAAATCCCTACAAAAGAATGGCCCTGTCTAATATTAACCTGTACCTTTCACAAATCACTTACCTCACAAAAATCTTCGTTACTCAAGCTACAGCAATACAGCGAGCGCCACTACTGCCAGCTAAATAAAAGATTCAAACTACCGAAGGCACTAACTACTGATATGCATAGTTAGCAAATGAAAGATTTTGATAGAGAACAAACAATGTATTTACCTTACTAGTGTTCAAAAGTCATAATATATATAGCAGTTCATGACAACCAGTCTTACAAATTTCAATACTCCACCATCTCTCTCCCCACATCCACCACTGCTGGCGGCTCACATCCAACTGCACAACGCTACGCGCTGTTAACAGCCAACTGCCCAACACTACAATGGCAGACAACAATGCAAACTAGCCACAGACTGCACACAGCACAGCCAGTGATTTTCATACAGAGCGCTACGTAACGTTGCCAATAAGAAAACATAAACAGCCTTCTTACATAGCCTCCATGCTCCCCACAAAAAATTTTACAAATTCTTTTGGGCACTGGCCAATAACGATTCGATAAAATTTTTCATAATTACAATAACAAAGATCTCAAATGCACACACTTATTGATACAATGTTGGTCAAAAGCTAAAATTTTCTCACAGTCCATAAAGACAGTCCTGATCGTTCATCACATTAAAATACCTGTGTTTTTCTCAAAGTCTGAGCAGTAGAAGAAAATGCACACAGAAGTAGTGGATTTCCATGCAGTCTTGAAGAAGTAGCGTTATCCTTCCAACGAAAAGACAGTGCTCACTCTTGACATGCAGACAGGTAATGGGCCACAACAGAGCAAACCCACCGCAGAGTCAGTCGAAGTTTTGAAGAATATTGGTAGGTAGGTCATCACAGAGTAGACCCACTGTACTCCTTGTAGAGACAGCCAGCAGTCATCTGTTGCGACTGTGCAGGTGCACAATCACCATCGAAGAGTCTTGCAGAGAATATAGCAAGTCCATAAACCACCACTTGTGCACTCACAAAGTTTTTGGAATTGTCCTTAGAACCAGCAATGCTGTTATCCAGTCCCTTGCTGAATTATCAACACACGTGCAAGCACTAACAGTCCCAACTTCTCACATAATGTCCATATACTATGACCAACAGAAATGTGTACAGTGAAATGTAACTTACAAGTTAATTAATTTGATGAACTGGTGTCAATTACAATTTTATAACATAAGAATACAATAACAAAGGTACAAAATACATCATTAAAGAACATAACAGTATAGATAACATTTGTAGTTACACAGGCTTTACAAAAGAATAGAAATAAACATATACATGAGTGTTACAAAAATAATGACATAAGTACAAACATAAAGATCAGAATAACTTTTGAAACATCACCTTCACATATGAGCAACAAAACAGAATAAATAATGTCTAAACATCTTTACAAAGTATATAACATAGTATCAGAAAAATTCTATAACATAAATCTTATTAGCTAAACACATAAAGACAGGAAAAAGACAAATACACAAGAGTACACAGACACATAGCATAATAATACAAAAGGAAAGGACAAGGTTTGTTTTACTGCAGTATTTTGCAAACAAAACTTTCATTACTTCTTGGAGATCTCCCTTCATTCATCATTATCCCAAAACGTCCTATCTATCTGCTTTCTGTAATGCACAATTACCAAATTACTACTTTGAATGTCTGTTAATTCATTACATGGTGGCGCTAACACACTGCTTTCGTCTTCACTGTCATAGTTTACTTTGGAGCCTAGTATTACGTTTTTCACACGCCATTATTGTCACAATATTTCACACGACAACACAGAAAAACACAATTTGAAGATCAAAAATAAGAGAACACATTAACATAGCACTGAAAATAATATCTAGTTAATTGCAAGCGCAGCTGCGAAATACTTGGTGCAAATTTACATGCGTGCCACACCTGTTTTACTGTACAACAATGAAAGACTGCAACTAAGGAGATTCTCTCTACAATTACGCGCTAGTAATAAACGAAATCTACACTAATTACACAAACTACAAGAAAAAATCAGAAGATTCCAGTGAGGTATCCTCGGCTAAGGGTCGACATATGAAACGTCTCCTTTGAACAATTATACATGACTGTGTTTAAACTGACACACAATATTTTTAGCGCAACGCAATCTGACTTTCAAAAATCCCTACAAAAGAATGGCCCTGACTAATATTAACCTGTACCTTTCACAAATCACTTACCTCACAAAAATCTTCGTTACTCAAGCTACAGCAATACAGCGAGCGCCACTACTGCCAGCTAAATAAAAGATTCAAACTACCGAAGGCACTAACTACTGATATGCATAGTTAGCAAATGAAAGATTTTGATAGAGAACAAACAATGTATTTACCTTACTAGTGTTCAAAAGTCATAATATATATATAGCAGTTCATGACAACCAGTCTTAAAAATTTCAAAACTCCGCCATCTCTCTCCCCACATCAACCACTGCTGGCGGCTCACCTCCAACTGCACAACGCTACGCGCTGTTAACAGCCAACTGCCCAACGCTACAATGCCAGACAACAATGCAAACTAGCCACAGACTGCACACAGCACAGCCAGTGATTTTCATACAGAGCGCTACGTAACGTTGCCATTAAGAAAACATAAACAGCCTACTTACAAAGTTATTTGTCTGCGAATTCGTGAGACAAATACCAAAACAAAATACTATATATTAGCGGCAACCGTACTTCTTCAATGAACACTTTTCATGAATATGCCTTCTGGTACCAGATATTTGCAGCTCCTTGGTAAAAGGACATCTAGAATTAATTAAGGTAGTTTGAGCTAGCAAAATTTTACCGTAGTTCGCCAGTAAGATTAAGAACTGTGAATTTCATAAAAGCGATATATTCATGCAATTTTGTCATATGATGACATGATGGAGACCGTGGCTGTTGTTTGAAGACAAATTTTGATGGTGTTAGGACAGCAACCAGCCACAAATTTACTTTGTGGCTGGTTGCTGTCCTAACGCCATCAACATTTGTCGATATATTCATTATTTGAGTCAAGGGACACGAAAAGTAATGTTCACAATAAATTACAAAAATAGGACAGTTGGCAGCTTACTGCTCATGAACACGGAAACGAAAGTGATTAAGCTTAAAAAAGTCTAGAAATTTTAAGAAGGTATGTCCTTTATTAAACACTTATGCCAAAGATGTTCTAGTACAACAGTAGCAGCGAAAAGTCCGTTTTCGGATGTCTATTACTCTGCTCGCTTCTTTTTCTATGTTCACGCTAATCTCAGAGAATACTGTCGGAATTTTGATATGATTTTTAATAATAGACAGACTGATTTATAAAGAAGCTGTATGAATCTAATTTTTAAATGTTTCGTGCAGATTGCATGATCGACGAATTAGTCAAACGCAGCTGTGAAAACGATGCCATTGCCATCTAGCGTTGATTGGTAGAACTCCTTGGACACACATCTCTTTACGGAGTGACTCTTCCTTTCATGTACCGACAACGGGTAGTAGGACGCGTTCGGCGCAGTGTACTCAGCTTGCACCCTCCCCAACGTATTCATATATTGTTTGGTTTGACACTTTCAAATTATATAGAAGACTGGTGAGCGAATCCCCACTGGTGAAAGAGAGATTTAAGCCTTATAAAGATCGTAAAGACGTGAGACGATGTTCATGAATGAGATTCAGAAATTCCTCTGCATATTACTACAGAAGATTTCGAAATACCGTGTGATCAAAAAGTCAGTATAAATTTGAAAACTGAATAAATCACGGAATAATGTAGATAGAGAGGTACAAATTGACACACATGCTTGGAATGACAGGGGGTTTTATTAGAACCAAAAAAATACAAAAGTTCAAAAAAACTTCCGCAGATGGCGCTTCATCTGATCAGAATAGCAATAATTAGCATAACAAAGTAAGACAAAGCAAAGATGATGTTCTTTACAGGAAATGCTCAATATGTCCATCATCAATCAACAATAGCTGTAGTCGAGGAATAATGTCGTGAACAGCACTGTAAAGCATGCCCGGAGTTAAGGTGAGGCATTGGCGTCGGATGTTGTCTTTCAGCATCCCTAGAGATGTCGGTCGATCACGATACACTTGCGACTTCAGGTAACCCCAAAGCCAGTAATCGCACGGACTGAGGTGTGGCGACCTGGGAGGCCAAGCATGACGAAAGTGGTGGCTGAACACACGATCATCACCAAACGACGCGCGCAAGAGAATCATCACCAAACGACGCGCGCAAGAGATCTTTCACGTGTCTAGCAACATGGGGTGGAGCGCCATCCTGCATAAACATCGTACGTTCTAGCAAGTGTTTATCAGCCAGGCTGGAGATGATGCGATTCTGTAACCTATCGGCGTACCTCTCACCCATCGAACTTCGAAATCATTCTCTCCACAACTGCATTTGTCAACGGACCTTTACCCGTTCGAATCACCTTCCTATGGCGATAGGATCATAACGCTAAACTAGCACATTCCCGACTCTGGTAATACAGCTTCACTAAAAGCGCCTTTTCAGGTAACGTCAACATGCAGCGACTGCTGGCGCATCTGATTCTCTCTCTCATTACTGCTCCTTTTATACACGATTGTCATGCGCAGTCACTGACGTTTTGCTCTCCAGCGCCATCTGTCGGACATTTTGTGAACTTTTTTTTGTTCTAATAAAACCCCATGTCATTCCAAGCATGTGTGTCAATTTTTACCTCTCTATCTACATTATTCCGTAGTTTATTAAGTTTTCAAATTTATACTGACTTTTGTTCAACTGGTACTTCTACAGACGGTTGGTGGACGTAAATTGCATAAATGACAATTTCAGACTGTGTACTTCTGCTTCCCTCGGATTAGTAATCGCAATTTGCACTCACAAGTCACTGAAAATTCTTCGAACAAAGTCGAGTGAGTTACTGAAGTTTAAAGTGTCATAATAAATATGACCAACAGCGAAAAGATAACCATCTCATGAAGAGGCTGTGTTGCGAGACTTCAAAATGCGAAGAAATCAAATATTTTTAACAATCAGTTTCCCTGCAATCGTTTGAGAACAACTGCGTATTGAAAAAACATGCGAATCCAAAATCTGTAGTTTTTAATTTTTTATGGTAAAAGTGGAACTTTTTTCCGAAAAACTGTTTCAGCTTTGGACCAAGTCCGTTGGCTGCAGCGTAGGACCAGCGCCCCAGCCGTCAGGAGCAGCTGTTCGCCGGGCTGCCTGCCTCGTAGGTGTGCGACTGGCAGAGGCTGCTGCTTCTGTCACTCTGGCCGTCACACTACTCAGGTCCGGAATACACTCAGCTTCGGGAGCAAGTGAATGTTTCTTCATCACTGGCGCCCCGATAAGCAGTCTATGAAAGAATCTGTCAGCTTTGCAGTAGAAAGTGCAAGGTTGACTACGCAAACTTTCCGGCAACTTTCATTGTCGTGACCATCATCATCATCACTTCTCCATGCACTCTCTTACCAAAATTATCTACACACCTGTACGCAGTCTGGTATTGACTACTAGACGTCACGAGAGACGGATCTTCCAGTACAAATAGACTGGGAGCGTTATGTTAATCAGCAAAGAACGGGTGTGTCACGAGAACTCAGTGGTTCCAAAGTGGACTAGTAATTAGATGCCACTTGAGTAACAAATCCATCAGTGACATTTCAACCCTTCTAACTTGTCCAAGTTGACTGTTGGTGACTGAAGCGGAAACTCGAAGGAACAGCCGCAGCTAAATCAAGAACAGGATTGCTTCATGTCCCGACCGACAGAGATTTTCGAGCATTAGGGAGGGTGGTTGCAAAAACAGTGCATAAAATCAGCGGAAGGAATCACTTATGAGTTCGAAACTGCTACTAGCAAAAAGGGCTGGCACAATGACTGAACGTATGTTGTTATAAAGAATGGGTTACAGTTGTCACAGGCAGCTCCTTTTACGCCACACATCTCTGCAGACAATGCTAAGCGACGCTTGAGGTGCTGTAAAGGGCAACGTCACTGACAGTGAATGACTGGAGGGATGAATTACTCTGTACCCTGCAACACTCTGGTGGAAGTATTTGGGTTTGGTGAAAGGTCTGAGGACGTCACTTACCAACAAATCTAGCGCCAACTATGAAATATGTTGGAAGTTCTGTTGCGTTATTGGGGGTGTTTTTCGTAGTTAGTCTGTGGTCCCCTATAGGTATATAAGAGACGGCTAAATGCAGTACAAAACGAACACATTTTACAGCATCGAGTACTGCATACTGTTGGGAAATACTTCAGCAACGATGATTGACAATACATCTTGTCATAACGCAACATTTGTGAGACAGTAGTTTATGGACAATAACACTCCTGAAATGGACTGGCCTGCCTATAGTTACGATCTGGACCCAATGAACACGTCTGAGATGAGTTAGACCGTGAACGTCGCTCCAGACCCCGACGTACAGCTTTAATTCCTTTCTGGTTCCGGCTGTCGAGGAAGTGTGGGTGGCCAGTCACACACCTTACTGAAAGTGCCTCCAGTAGAGTTCAAGCCCTCATAAATGCGAATGGTGGACGTATCCCATATTAGTGTAAACTAATTCTCCGGATGCTTCTGACCAGATAATGTATGTTACACTCTTCGTTGCTAGGTGTTCCCTCATGACATCCACGCATCATCTAATACATGTCATTTCGGTCTTGAATACAGTGTATAACTTGCTGCTTTTCGAGACTTAGAAAGCGAAAGAATCAAATATTTTTACCCAACAGTCTCCCTGTAATCATTTGAGAACAACTGTGTAGTGAAAAAACACGTGAATCCGAAAACTATGGTTTTGAATTTAATTTTTTATGCTGAAAATGAAACGTCTTTGGCTGATCTATATCGGTTTGCCTGTCAACATTTCCGCTGCGAGGGCTTGGATAGCTCAGTCGGTAGAGGGTGACAAGGTGGGAGGGGGGTGGGATGGAATGGGAGAGGGGTGACGAAGAAGGGAAGTTCAAGTCAAATTTGATCCATGATTACATTTCTACATCTTCATATAAATTCATTGTCAATTCCAGCAATTTTATTTTTAGACATATATAGTATTTTAGTCTTAGTAAAGCGGATTTACAAAAAAATGGTTCAAATGGCTCTAAGCGCCATGGAACTTAACATCTGAGGTCATCAGTCCCCTGGACTTAGAACCACTTAAACCTAACTAAGCTAAGGACAGCAAACACATCCATGCCCGAGGAAGGATTCGGACCTGCGGATTTTCAGTCTTACATTAAAACCTGTTGTCCCATATACACAGGGTTGGCCACGGATGATGGAGAAGGGTAAATGTATGAATTTGAGTAAGGGATCCTGGTCCGCAAATGAGCTAGTCGTATCGTTCTTATACCTCTGACGGTGAACCTATTCTACTGGCAGGCTTTTTATTTTGGGATGATGTAGTATTAAGTGGGGTACAGTAGTGGAAGGAAACAATACGAGATGCGCGAAGGAAGAGAGATACCTGAAGCAGATTAGCAAATTGGACAGAAAGTTTATTTCAACAAAAGAGGACTAATGGTACCAAATATTGAGATGCAACTAAAAACGTTCGTCAAAATCTGCAAGGGGTGGTTTTAATTATCACCTTGGAAAAATAAATTTGCATATCTCTCTCTCTTTTTTTTCTTCTCTTGCAGGTGTATCTGTGCATTTTTGGTACAAACTGAAATCCCAGCGCCACCGTGCCGTTGCACGCAGCTAGTTGAGTTGAAATAAAATGGCGAAGTTGATAAAATGGAATGTAGTACGAGTAACTCGTAATGAGCAGCACCGGAAATTTTACGGTTGTGCTGTGCCGGTCAAAATTACTTCTTCAACCTCTGCATTGGCTTGATAGCTGCAACATATTCACTGCCACCAACAACGTATTACCCCTGACATTACATTCTATCAAAGGGTAGTGCCATTTTTTTAGCAACTCAAGTGTTGCGCTGCGGTACTGCGGCATGTGAATTATGGGTGTTCTGTACAAAATTATCTATGTATATAGACCATCAATTCCGGGAATCGAGGATTTTTGCCTGTTATCGACAGTGGCAAACCGAGCGAGGTGGCGCAGTTGTTAGCACACTGGACTCGCATTCGAGAGGACGACGTTTCAAATCCGCGTCCGGCCATTCTGATTTAGGTTTTCCGTGATATCCCTAAATCGCTTCAAGCTAATGCCGGGATGGTTCCTTTGAAAGGGCGTGGCCAACTTCCTTCCTTAGTCCGACGAGACCGATGACCTCGCTGCTTGGTCCCCTCCCCCAGATCAACCAACCAACACTGGCAAGATATCGTCCCAGCGATTGGAAGATTTTCGACAATGTTTTAATTTCAAGTTTGTAGTTGATAACAAATTACATAAAAGAAGTATTTTTGCTTGATATACTTATAAATTAACAATTTTTCGATTTTTCCCTTTATTTGTACTATAAAACCTTACTTCTTGTCAAATTTCAGAATCTACGTCAAGGGGAAGTGCCCTATAGGTTTTAGTGAGTGAGTTTGCGAGTGTTAAAATTTGTGACACAGATAGCTGTATTTTTATTGCATTGACTTAGCTGTTTCACATTTTTACGTTGAAAATGGACCAGAAAGCTTAATGTTTATTTTTAACATACGTCGCTTCGGTTAAGTGCTGTACTGAAGACGTGCCAGGGTTAGACATAAAGTTTTATTTATCAGCTCAAGAAAAAAGACATAATTAATTTTTAGAGTTCCGTACCTCATTCGATAAAAACGGAAACCTTGTAGAATCACTTTGTTGCCCGCTTGTCTGTCTGAGTGTTCAAAAACCTTTTTCTCAGGGACGAGTAGATGTATCAAATTGTGCAAAGCTAAAGTACGAAATAAAGAGAGTGTGGCCTCCACTACAGTATCTGGGTACAGTAAGGACTAGTAAAGAGAAAAAAATGGTAGAGAATGCAAAACAAACTATAAACTATGACAGATGTAGGATTACTGTACATATGATAAGATGAGCAAAATGTCGGAAAAGAAGGAGCAGAGCTTCAAACTAGTGGAATGACTGATGACACAAAAAAATTATTTGCATCTATTTATTTTAGACCACCGTCTGGCAGCTCTAATGTGCAATGGTTTCCTCTTATTTGGACGATTTTTCTATTTTATCTTAAGGTTGTAAACTGCCACGAATCATCCAAAAAGACATTAAAAATATGTGGGCTAAACGTTTACCGTCGCTGTCATCTAGTCCAGTTTGTTAAGAACCAGTGTACAAGCGGTCTGCTTCTACCACCACTGTGTGTGTGTGTGTGTGTGTGTGTGTGTGTGTCTGCGTGAGAGCGCGCACCGGACGGCCGCAGGTGTCGCACGCCTCGGCCTGCAGATCGATTGGTCGGCGGCAGCGCGCCCGCCCGTTGTTTATGTTGGCACGCCTGGCGCCGGGGCGCCCCCGCACGGCCACCGCGCGCACACCTGCGCGCCAATGTGTTCCCGCCAACGAGCGGCCGCCACACGGCGCCGCCCTGTTGCTGCTGCCGCCGCCGCTGCTGGTGGTGCAAAACCCTGACAAGCGCTGTACACGAACTCTCCACTACCTCAAACTGACCGAAAACTACCTCACAAAAAGTTTGCAGATTTCGCATTTTGCTGAGTTTTTTAATACTTTTTCTGTTCTTTAGAAAGACAATTTGTCTTAGTGGATTCATATGGTTCAAATGGCTCTGAGCACTACGCGACTTAACTTCTGAGGTCATCAGTCGCCTAGAGCTCAGAACCAATTAAACCTAACTAACCTAAGGACATCACACACATCAATGCCCGGGGCAGGATTCGAACCAGCGACCGTAGCGGTCGCTCGGTTCCAGACTGTAGCGCCTAGAACCGCACGGCCACTCCGGCCGGCTTAGTGGATTCATCAGCCAAACAAGAGATATGTTCTGTCAGAAAGAAAAGGCTGCTCGGATGCAAGAAAAAGTGGAATATACGGATTTTTATCTGGAAAATATTACTGATAAAATATTAAGCTAGTGCATAAGTTTGTAGCCCTTTTGTTTTGCATGTTGACATTCCTGTTGCCATGCGTTTATTTATTGGTTATCATTTTTTATATGTATTCCACTGTTGCTATTTGAGTTAACTCATTGTTATTTTGTCATCCACCTGCTAGGTTAGCCGAGAGCGCTAATGCGCTGCTTCCTGGACTTGGGTAGGCGCATCGGCCACAGATCGAATCCGCCCAGCGGATTTACGACGAGAGCTGGTGGGCCAGCCAGCCTCGATGTGGTTTTTAGGCGGTTTTCCACACCCCACTAGGCAAATACTTGGCTGGTCCCCATGTCCCACCTCAGTTCCACGACTCGCAGACATTTGCAACACGTTCGCAGTATTTCCTGATTTACACTAGACACAGACTTGTAACCAAGCCGACTCTGCGAACTGTGCGACTATGTCACACGCAAAAGAAGAAGAAGAAGATTGCCATTTTGTCATTCTGATGTAGTGAGTGGAGCTGTGAACGCTAGAAAATGGAGTGCCAAGTGGAGAAATCGGTTCATTGCCGACATATTCTTTTGTTTAAGTTCAACAGAGGGGCTACAGCAGCAGGGGCAGGGAGAAACATTTACACCATGTATGGGAATAATGCCTTTGGATAGAGCACAGCAAGAAAATGGTTTTCTCGTTTTAAGGAGGATTGTTTTGTCACTAGTGACTCTCCGCGTTCAGGAAGACCTTCGGGGTTTAAGGAAGATCGTTTAAACCCATTATGCCACAACTGTTGTCATTCCATCATCGTCTGACATTCTCATGCCTTGGGGAAGGTTCAAAAATTGGGTGTATTGGTACCGCATGCAGTAAGCCAAAATCAAAAATTCAGAGAATGAGCCATATTTGCACCTCTGTTTGCACGTCATCAAATGGCTTGTGAACGACACCGGACATTCCTATCCTCGATCGTTACTGGTGACGAGAAATGGTGTCTTTATGCTAACATAAGGAAAAGAAATAAATAGTTGAGCCCAAAAAAGCAGCAACTTCCAGTACAAAGACTTGCGTACATCCACTAGAGATAGTGTTACGCATCTGGTGTAACAGCGACGGTGTGGTGTGTTACGAATTGCTTCCTTGAAATGTAAACATCATTTCTGTCATTTATTGTCAGCAACGGAGACGTGTTGCAGGCGCAGTCCAGAAACAACGACCAGGAACACTGAGCGCTGTGCTGCTGCTCTTCGATAACGACCGCTCTCATTCTGCTAGACTGACGAAAAACACTATGCATGGGTTTGGTTGGAAAGTCATTCCACATGCACCCTACTCAGCCGATCCTGCGCCCTCACTTTTTCACGATCTCCTCTCTCTATCGAACAACATTCAAGTAACTTCCTTTCCTGATGAATAGGCACTCCGAACATGGGTGACAAGATTTTCGCCTTAAAACCACATGATTTCAGCAGTCGCGGAATCGAAATTACCCCAGCGTTGGTTCGCTGTTGTAAATAATGACGGAGAATATATTATTGCTAACTAAAGTCTCTGTTATGTGCATCTGTTGTGTTTATTAAAACGCTACTATGGTGTGCGCAAAAAAATAGTTCATAACTTTATGTCCAGTTTTCCGCAACAGCCATGTACGCACCTCATTTTTTCTGTGTATCCAGTCAGCTCACCACTTGTCGAGCTACAAAGAAACTAATGCTTCTCTCCCTAAGGTGTCTTGCCTCAAAATTACATGTTCTCGTCGTAGAAGCTCCTTAATGTAAGACCATTACCGAATATTCTAACACGCTCCTTTAGTAGGAAGGGTTACACTCTGGAAAAGATTCCCTCATATTCACGACGACCAACTCCTTCACAAACATTGTAACTGGTTACCGTAAAAGATGAAATAACACAAGTTTCTTCCTAACTGTTCCTTGTCGGACCTTACTAACACCAGAATTTAAGTAGGAAACTTTCCCTGTTAAATTACCATCAGCAGAGTTTAATCATTTCATTGCTTTCCCTACAGTTGATTTCATGAAACTGTCGTAAGAATCTGAATTAGTTCTTCACATGGGGTAAATCAACTCCACTTGCCGCGCGTTGCCAAACACGAAAAGCATTGCGGAAAACAGATAATAGGAATGCAAGTAATTTTGCTTTACTGTTACAGCATAATTCAGAAATGAAAGTACCATGCTGCTCTCAACGAAAATTTTAACAAAGTGTAAAACATCCGAGGTAAATAGGGAACAGGCGTAACGACTTCGTCCTTCCTTGGCGGTGCACCGGGGCAGATACTGTTCACGGATGCGACCAGTGTAGGGAACAACCAGCTCTGAACAGGTCGTATCCACGCTTGCCTCTGATAACCGTGCCCATTCTGAGAATTAAAATAGATAATTTCCTTTCCATTTAGGATTTTGCTGAACTAGTAAGTTTCTAGCTCCCCGAGAGAAGTAAAATGTATTACCCTATTTTGCAAAATGAAAGGAATAGAATTTTTCAGCGACCTGACGTAAGTGCCTGTTTTCCCTGAATGGATTAATCAAATGTGGACTGTGGCTGAAATATTTCAGTTACAATGGTCAAAAGCCACTTCCAATTTCTAATACTTATTAAGATTTCAGAACTAGGAGTCTAGAAAGATGCTATCAAAATTTTTTCATAGTATTAGATTTTACCGAAATTATTTTCAATGTTGTATGTGCAGTTGTATGCGTTTCTGCCAAGTTTGGACTTCTGTCTCTTTTTCCTGCTTCTCGTAAAAAACATGCAATAACTCCAAAAAATATTTACTACAGTATTTTGAAATTTTGTCAAAGGTTCTCTCTTTTCATCTGCTACCAAACAGTGATAGAAAAATTATTATTACTACAAAAATGTTCTCCCAATAATAAATTACATGGAACTTAAATACAGCCTTATGTGTGTTCACCGTGTGCATTGAAGTATCATGTTACCATGCGAATGCAAGTGGAAATTTCTAGAACGTTGTCTGATTACAATATGAAACTTACTGTGGTCCGTAGTAAACGTGTGTGTTGACACATGTTTAACCAACCAAAGGGTCGGAATTCTCTCTGTGAGAGACTTTTCCGAATATTCTCAGCAAGCTTGTTCTTAGAATTCTCGGCTGTTACTTTAGAGAGGATACATCTCGAATATTCCACATACGAAGTACTTAATTGCCTATCGAGGACAACATGGCAAATGCTACAACCCGATTTCGCAGAAACTGCGCTCAGTGGAAGAGGAGCTACAATAAACGAACACGTGTCTCGGCTTATCTCTAGATGCTCAACAGTTTCTGATAAAACTACCGCAAAGTTTTCGACGTACTACAGATGCCTTTTGGTGCGCGATAAGCGCAGTCCGCTGCTGGCACAGCTGCTAGCGTCGCGGCGTCTCACTTTTGCGTTCCGCTTTCGAAAGCTGATTTTTGTTTTTATGTATTTTATTTTTTCGTTTATCTACCCATCTTCGTAGCAGTTTGCTACACGTATGTTTCTCATCAAGTTAGGGGATACAAGTGCGTTACATTAATTGTAAAATTACAACTGGGTTTCACAATAAGTGTCATACATTTATCATGTAATAAATGTGTGTATGGTATTTTCAGTCTTTACAATCTTTTCAAATTCTCGTATTCTTATATTTCATTCTTATATCAATTCTTCAATCATATGGTATTCTTATGTTTATTCTTCAGGAAGGTTTGGTGGACTCCCTTGCATGGTACCGATCGTAGAGTCATTCTAAACATAGAAATTCGAAATACCACATGCATTGCGTGAAGGCATGTTTGCTGCAGTGACATTTCTTCGTACGAATCTCCCTCTAGAAATGGACGTCGTTAATATTGCTGAAGATTTCACGAGTTGGCAATAATTTCGCGGCAAACCATGCATGACAGATCACTTTTCCGGAAATTGGCACTTGTAGTTGATTATGAATCAGTCCTATTACAGGGATTTCACCGAAAAGTATTCAAATAATTTTCCCAGTCTTTTATTGCGTTTTTTTTAATTTATTCACCAGACATATGATTAGTAGAAGACTTAAGGATAACATTTTTTTAAATATACGCCGGCCGAAGTGGCCGAGCGGATCTAGGCGCTACAGTCTGCAACCGCGCGACCGCTACGGTCGCTTGTTCGAATCCTGCCTCGGGCATGGATGTATGTGATGTTCTTAGGTTTAAGTAGTTCTAAGTTCTAGGGGACTGATGACCTCAGAAGTTAAGTCTGATAGTGCTCAGAGCCATTTGAACCATTTTTTTTTTAAATATACACTGGAAAACATCGGTGTCGTAACCTTCTACGGACATGGATAGAAAAATGAAAATTAAAAATAATAATCGGGTTTCGAACACGGGGCGCGAAGTTGTGAAGCGCCGACGCTAGTCGGTTGAACTATAGATCTGACAAGAGGCACTTACAGTACCTCGAAAATTTTGACAGTCGTTTTCTCAGAAACCATCGAATATGTACGGATAAGCCGAGACTTCGTGCGCTTATTTTGACCCCTCTTCCACTGAGACAACTTCATGGATGGGAAATCGGGTTTTGCACTTGCCGTGTTCTCCGTAAGTCACAATCCGCATTTTTCCTGTGAACACTTCGAACCGAAGTGGATGCGATCCTGACTATCAGATAGGCATCCTGCAACACAGAGTTTCGAACGAGGTACTGCCATGTACGATGTAGCCAAATAGCTACGTATAAAACCAACAAAGAAACACTAAAGCAAAAGCGTGCGCGCGCGCGCGTACACACACACACACACACACACACACACATCTGTGTAAAATGTCATCAGGTTGCTGGTGTTATCACGGAAGACTCATTACGTGAGAAGTGAAAGTAAGTGCGTTTAACACAGAATGACTAGATAGGCACTTCAGTAGTACGAGGAACCAATTTACTGCATTTACAAACAGACGTCAACAGAAAATAAGAAAAATCGGTTCTTCTTCAAATGTGTCCGAATCTGTTTGTTTAAATGGTGTTTCGGATTTAGGTACAGAATTTTTGTGAGGTCATTGGATGTAACTTGTACGTGGAATAGGCATTTTAGGAAGTGAAACAAAATAATAAAAAATGGCAATGGCATGAAATATCAAAGCTAATGTTAGCAAATGATATAATTCTCGTGGCTTGTTGAATTGCAAACCTCATCTACTGTTTTTCGTGTCTCGTCCTTTATATAATTCCCTCAGCATCACCTGATTTGACTAGATTCCATTATCCTTGTTTTGCTTTTGTTGACTTCAAGATGCCGTCAGTTCCGTCCATCTGCTCTTTGAGTCCTTTGGCCTCTGAGAGAACTACAGTGTCATCCGAAAACCTCAAAGTTTTTATTTCATCTCTCTGGCCTTAAATTCCCTGTACAAATTACTCTTTGGTTCCCTGTTCTGCTCTGCCTCGTGATGGCTGGGTGTTGTGTGATGTCCTTACGTTAGTTAGGTTTAAGTAGTTCTAAGTTCTAGGGGATTGATGACCATAGATGTTAAGTCCCATAGTGCTCAGAGCCATTCCAGCCATTCCATTCCCTGTTCTGCTTGTTCAGTGAACTGAATAACGTCGAGGATAGGCTACAATCCTGTCTTACTCCCGTCTCAATCACTGCTTCCCTCTCACGCCCTTCGACTATTATAATTGTCATCTGGTTTCCGTATAAGTTGTAAATCAACTTTCGCTCCCTGTACTTTACAGATGATACCTTCAGAATTTCGAAGAGTGTACTCCAGTCAACATTGTCAAAAGTTCTCTCTAAATCTGCAAATATCATAAACGAAAGGTTGTCTGTCTGTGACCTATTTTCTAAGATATGTTGGAGGCTCAGCATTGCATGTATAAGAATTAAGGATAATCAAGGCAAAGGTGAAGTTGATGAACGGTACTACTATGGAGAATGACGTTTGATATGAAATTTGAGAGCGACACACCAGTGGAATATGTGAAGTTATTTTCTCTAGCAACGCGATTACGCACGATGGAGGACTAGAAGGAGAAGATAGGTTTTTTCCATGAAAGAGTATTAATGGCGTCAGATTGTGACATGCGATGACGTTCATATTAAAGTTAATGAAGTACCGTTCAAGAACCTTTTGAACTAAAAATGTGGCCATATTTGCTATTCGTGGCTCTTGTCTAGGCGGTAGCACAGAGAGAGGTGGCGCACACTAGTCCCGCATTCGGAAGGATAACGGTTCAAACCCATGTCCGGCCATCCAGATTTAGATTTTCCGTGATATCTCTAAATTGCTCCAGGAATATGGCGGGATGGTTCCTTACAAAGAACATGGCGGATTTCCTCCCCCATCCTTGACACAGTCCGAGCTTGTGCACCATCCATAAAGACCTTGATGTCGACGGGACGTCAAACCCAATGTTTCTTCCTTCCTTCCTTTCTTCGTTCTAGGCGGTGGTAACATCCAGTTCAATTAATACATAGTTGTTCCTCACTTACATAAATAAGTAAATAACTAAATATTATGATGGTGATGGCACAAGATATTATAAATAACGACAGACGAAACGCACCGTTTGCAACAAAATTTAATTTAACAAAGCGTAAAAGGAACAAAGAACTGCTACTGAATTGTGTGTCTTTAGAAGGTACGTAGTCAACACCAGCTATTAAACGACCTACCCCAAGTGCGTCTGAATAGAAGTTATAGTCTGTTGACGGATTCGTGGGACCCGATACAATGTGGACAACAGTATAAAATTGCCAGGTGCAGAGCACTGATACACAAATTAGATCTTTATGTGAGAAACCAAAAATAACTACCAGTCCAAACTATTGGACTAGCCGTAAGTTACGCATACCGATTGTAGCCTGTAGTCAGCCCTCCACATAGATGTGATGCGAACTTCTAGGTAGACGTTCGTAAACCAACAATATACTTTGTACCACAACTGGCCCTTTCCTTTCCTGCTCCACCTGCAAATGGAACGAAGGAACAGTAACTGTCTATATGCCTCCATACAAGACCTGATTATTCTTATCTTCGCTGCCCTTACTGTGGTGTCATTGCCAGACACCACACTTGCTAGGTGGTAGCTTAAATCGGCCGCGGTCCATTAGTACATGTCGGACCCGCGTGTCGCCACTGCGTGATCGCAGACCGAGCGCCACCACACGGCAGGTATCGAGAGACGTACGAGAACTCGCCCCAGTTGTACGACGACGTTGCTAGCGACTATACTGACGAAGCCTTTGCTCTCCTTTGCCGAGAGACAGAATAGCCTTCAGCTAAGTTAATGGCTACGACTTAGCAAGGCGCCAATTGTCACAGTGCGTGTATCTTACGAGTCTCATTTGTATAGTCAAGAGAGATGTATCACAAGGATTGATTAAAAGTTAAGTATATTCCAAAGATACGTATTTTCTTTATAGTATTCAATACGTATCCTGTTCCAGACTTGACGCCAGTCGGCGTGTGTGTACGCGTGCCTTTCGGCTTCCTCCTCAGTGTGGCGTGACTAGCTTGTTACGCCACAACACTTACGGTGGAAGTAGAGCAGTTCTACAGCCTGCAGCAAATGACTGTTCTCTAAATTTTCTCAATTGTGTTTCGGGAAAAGAACGTGAATTTCCCTCCAGGAATTCCGGAGTGAGTTCATGTAGCAGGTCCACAACACTAGTGTGTTGATCAAACCTATCTGAATTGCTTCAGTGTCTTCCTTTAATCTTATCTATTGTGGATCCTGTCAGTGCACAAGAACGGGCCGCACAAGTCGGTCTCCTATGTAGATCTACATTCTGCTAAAACTCGTCCAATAAACTGAACTCTATCTTCATCATACCGCCGACGTTATTTGCTCGTTCTATTGAATATCTTCCTGCCACGTTACGTCCAGATGCTTAATAGACCTGACAAGCAGCACACAACTAATACTGTATTCGAACGTTACGAGATTGTTTTTCCTGATCATCCGCATTGAGTTAAATTTTATACATGTAGAACAGGCTGCCATACATCACACCAACCAGAAATTCTGTCTCCTATATAGTGTCCGCAGCTCGTGGTCTTGCGGTAGCGTTCTCGCTTCTCGCGCACAGGGTCCCTGGTTGGATTCCCGGGGAGGTCAGGGATTTTCCCTGCCTCCAGATGACTGTGTGTTGTTGTGTCGTCTTCATCATCATCATTCATCCCCATTACGGTCCGAGGAAGGCAACGGCAAACCACATCCGCTAGGACCTAGCCAGCCGGCTAGGCGGTTCTAGGCGCTCAGTCCGGGACCGCGCGACTGCTACGGTCGCAGGCTCGAATCCTGCCTCGGGCATGGATGTGTGCGATGTCCTTAGGTTAGTTAGGTTTAAGTAGTTCTAAGTTCTAGGGGACTGATGACCACAGCTGTTAAGTCCCATAGTGCTCAGAGCCATTTGAACCAATTTGACCCTGCCTAGTCGGCGGTGCGGGTCTCCGCATCGTCCCTTACGCTCCTCGGAGTATGGGACCCCATCATATAGTTAGTGAACGACGGTACTCTCCCGTATAACACAGAGCAATCAGCAGACAGCCTGCCGATTGCTGCTCATCCCATCCGCCAGAACATTTACGTATACAGAGAGCAAGAGTGGTCCTACCACACTTCCCTGGGGCGCTTCCGACGATTCGCTTGTCTCTTACGAACACTCACCATCGAGAACAACGTCGAGCCGCACGCATATCTAGAAACCTAACCAGTATGCTCGGACCATCGCAGCAGTCTGCACTGGGGCATCGTGTCAGTCGTTTAGAAATTTGGAATCTGCCTGTTGTCCTTCACCCACGTTTCGCAGGATATCGTGAGAAAAAAGGGAAAGCTGAGTTTCGCACGAATGATGCTTTCTAAACCTGAGCCGATTTGTGGACGGAAGATTTTCTGTCTCAAGGAAATTTATTATATTCGAATTTAGAATATGTTCATGAATCCTGCAGCATACCGGGTCTATAGCTTTGTGAGTCCGTCCTTTTAACTTACTTATATTCGGGAATCACCTGCTCTTATTCCCAGTTGCTTGGTCCTACCACACTTCCCTGGGGCACTTCCGACGATTCGCTTGTCTCTGCAAGAGATTCGCGATAAATGCAACCTTTGTAAAGGACCAACGCCGTAGAGTATTGTCGGTAAAACTGAATTCTGATTCCGCCCGTCTACTTCAGTTCTTTCCTAGCACCAGGGATGTAGATCTCTGTCCCCCCTATGTGAAAGTCGGTGCGACGGTCAAACGATGGTGTGACTGAACGATCTTCCTGCGTGTATGATTTTTTTAAACGCGAAATTTAAAACATAAGTATGCGTTTTTCTGGTTTTCTTGCCGCATCAGACTGGTCGAGAAATGTCTCGTCGGTAGTTGCTTTGTTTAGTGCCTACAGATCTCCAGCCCTTTACGTAGGTCCAGAAATCTTCAGCCAAGATCGTCACAGGGTCGACGGAGCCTCTGATTGAGACCCTTCACTCGCTTCCAAATAAAAGAACCCCAGTCAATTCTGTGTACCATCCGATATATCGTGAGCTTTGCCTGCTGGACTGTGTGGCTGGACTAACGATTTCTAGGTAGGAATGACGTAGCATACGGTCTTTGGTGGAGAATCATCGACAGATGCAGAACATTCCTTCCGTGATCTATACGCGAATGGGACCGGTGGAAGCCCTAATAAGTGGTACAAGTACTTCTGCCATGCACTTAAGAGTGGTTTGAAGAATTTGTTGAAAATGTATGTATAACCCAGCCGAATTCTTATCGTTTGAAGCAGTGCGATATGCAGTGTTTTGGAGTCGTAAGAATGAATTACTACTGTCAGTCATGCGTATTAGATAATGAGATATTATTGTTGCTGTAGTTTTCGGCCCTAGTCTATTGCATGCAAGTCCGTTGATACTGCAGAACTACAACAACAAGCATCAGTTTTAACCTAACAGCCTGTGGATAAAAGAATGGAAACTCCAAAATTAAGAAAGACTGCCATGCATAAAATGATGTAGGAAACGGTTGGTATTCAAAAAAACTTCCAGTCCTCTCTTGATGGATAAATACGGGATCTGTATGGTTTTCTAGGAAATCTTATACTATTCTTCCGGCAAAATTGTGGGGTGTTCAGGTAACGATGTTGATCGTGGACAGCGATCACGCACTCTTCTCCCCTAGGTAGGCCACAATGACTCAACGATATTAAACTCTAATCAAGTTCAGTTCATCCCCCTACTTACAAAACCAGTCCTGGACTATACGAGCTGTGTTAACAGGGCCCTGTCGTCTTGGAACACAGAAAAACCATTGGGATGGACCTGATCAGCCAGAATGGTAAGATAATCCTTCGCAGTGGTGCAACCTTGCAGACTACCCATGGGGCCCATGGAATACCGTGCTAGGGCTGTACAGATCATCACCACACTTCCGCAGTGCTTCGCTCTTGGTCTACCCCGTTGTCTTGGAAAGCGTACGCCAGAAGTAAACTCGGCCAAAAGTTGGAAACGGTGTGAAACAAGACCATTCTGACCAAAAGGCTTACTTCTATTGGCTTCGGCACCATATTTTCTTGTCACGGGCATTTGCATCACTGATGAGTGCATTTGGAATTCCATCTCGCCTGCAATTAGCAGCTTTGGAATTGCCTTCGTATTGTTTGGATCCTGAAAGGGGGTTTGGAGTTGATTTGGGGGAAGAGATCATATAGCGAGGTCATCAGTCTCATCGGATTGGCGAAGGATGGCCTGTCAAAGGAACCATCCCAGCATTTGCTTGAAGCGATTTAAGGGAATCACGGAAAACCTAGATCAGGATGGCTGGACGCGGGATTGAACAGTCAACCTCCCGAATATCAGTCCAGTGTGTTAACCACTGCACCACCTCGCTCGGTGATCCTGAGAGGGTTCATGTGTGCTACATTCAGTTCTGCAGTCACTTTTGCAGTTGTCGTCGTCTTAATTTTCTTCACAGTCTTCTTCAAAGACAGTCTGTTCAAAATGGTTCAAATGGCTCTGAGCACTGTGGTACTTAACTGCTGCGGTCATCAGTCCCCTAGAACTTAGAACTACTGAAACCTAACTAACCTAACTGCAATAAAGCAAGCGCCACTACTGCCAGCTAAATAAAAGATTCAAACTATGGAAGGCACTAACTACTGATAGGGATAGTTAGCAAATGAAAGATATTAATAGAGAACAACCAATGTATTTACCTCAATAGTCATAATATATATAGCAGTTCATGACAAATTTCAAAACTCCGCCATCTCTCTCCCCACATCCACCACTGCTGGCTCCAACTGCGCAACGCTACGCGCTGTTAACAGCCCAGCTGCCTAACACTACAATGGCGAGTATTATAACAATGCAGAGCAGCCACAGACTGCACACAGCACAGCCAGTGATTTTCATACAGAGGTGGCGTTACCAATAAAAAAACCTAAACAGCCTACTTACATAGCCCCCATGCTCCCCACAAAAAATTTTACAAATTGGTTTGGGCAGTGGCCAATACAGATTTGAAAAAATTTTTCATAATTACAATAACAAAGAAATCAAATGCACACACTTATTGATACAATGTTGGTCAAAAGCTAAAATTTTCTCACAGTCCATAAAGACAGTCCTGATCATTCATCATATTGCAGTGTTTTTCTCAAAGTCTGAGCAGTAAAAGAAAATGCACACGGAAGTAGTGGATTTCCATGCAGTCTTGAAGAAGTAGCGTTGTCCTTCCAACGGAAAGACAGTGCTGACTCTTGACATGCTGACAGGTAATGGGCCACAACAGAGCAAACCCACAGCGGAGTCAGTCGAAGTTTTGAAGAGTATTGGTGGTTAGGTCATCACAGAGCAGACCCACTGTAGTCCTGGTAGAGATTACGGTATTGGTGGGCCACCAGAGGTGCAGACCCACTGTAGTCCTTGTAGAGATAATGGTACTGGTGAGCCAGCAAAGACGCAGACCCACTGTAGTCCTTGTAGAGATAATGGTACTGGTGGGCCACCAGAGGTGCAGACCCACTGCAGTCCTTGTAGAGATGGCCAGCAGCCATCTGTTGTGACTGTGCAGGTGCACAATCACCATTGAAGAGTCTTGCGGATAATATAGCAAGTCCATAACCACCACTTGTGCACTCACAAAGTTTTTGGAATTGTCCTTAGAACCAGCAATGCTGTTATCCAGTCCCTTGCTGAATTATTAACACACGTGCAAACACTAACATTCCCTACTTCTCACATATTGTCCATATACTATGACCAACAGAAACGTGTGCAGTGAAATGTAACTTACAAGTTACTTAATTTGATGACCTGGTGTCAATTACAATTTTATAACAGAAGAATACAATTACAAAGGTACAAAATACATCATTAAAGAACATAACAATACAGATAACATTTGTAGTACAGGTTTTACAATAGAATAGAAATAAACATATACATCAGTGTTACAAAAATAATGACATAAGTACATACATAAAGATCAGAATAAATTTTGAAACATCAACTTCACACATGAGCATTAAAACAAAACAGTATAAATAATGTCTAAGCATATTTACAAGTTAAATAACATATTATTAAAACCAATTATATTTGAGGATAACAGTATTCCTCATCATAGTGAATGTAACTTAGTATTAGAAGAGAAAAAAGGTCTATGAAACAGTACACAGAGACAGGAAGAAAACAAATACACAAGGGTACATAAACACATAGGGGGATAACACAATGGAAAGGACAGGGTTCGTTTTCAGTGTAACTTTTGGTACTGCAGTATTTTGCGAACAAAACCTGTTTTGTTCTTGGAGATCTCCCTTCGTTCATCATTATTCCCAAAAAGTCCTATCTATACCTGCTTTCTGTATTCTATTCATATTTCTTTCAAAATAATTATTTCTCAGTGCACAATACTCATTTTTACCAAATCTGTTTCATATAACCTCCAAAGCATTCTTTCCCTATTCTCCATAGTTAGGTTCTTATATAGACTACCCCCTCTTAAGCTAACTTAAATCTACTGAGGTCAGATATTAAACTAAGGGACGAGGCAATGCAGCAGCATAAAACAATTAACACAAACAACAATGATAAAAAATAGAAAAGGCAAAGCAAGCAGCATAAATTAGCAAAGCAAATGCAATATTACAACTAATATAAGGCAATGAGCAGCAAACAAGAAAAATAAATATGGCTTAGCAGAGTAACACAAATTAAAATTCAGTAGCACTATGCCTGGCAAACAGCATAACTTATACCTAAACATGACAAAGTTCAAGCAGAAAAAGTATTACACTAAAAATGGCCATGTCTAATACCTATGTCACATCTTAACACTAGAGTGATGCATCACAATTTATTCTACAAAAGAAATTAACAAGTACTTGAAAAGAAAACTATGATTGCAGTTCCTGTGAAGGTAAATGTCTTTTTGTGCTCCCTCATTTTTTTAAAAAAAAATTATTATTTACTCGATCTGTAGACAGAAAATATTTATATTAGTACATCTATAAAATTTTATTTTAACCAATGCTGCAGTGCAGCTAGAAACTAGATATGAAATGAAATAAGCAATTATGCAAACCAAAGCATAAAAATATCATTCAATAGTCATGTGACATTTCATAAGTTAGTAGACATTCTCTCAACTATCGTAGAAAGACGCTTGTCATAATCAGGTGTGCAGATGTAAAAATATTTCTCGTCATTTCATTAGGCATTTCTGTAAATATCATAAATTAAGAGCTCCACAGTGTCAACATATGTTTTCAAGTTCGACCGTGTCGTTTTTGCGATGCTCTCTACAAAGGAACGTCAATAGCGAGGATAATGGCCTCTCTTTTTTTTTTTCTACCTGTGCCGCTGGAAGGCACACGCTAATGGCTTTTTTCCCCGGGCGGCTGTCGCCCATCTGGGTGCCCACGACGTATTACGTGCAGGTGGTCACTTAACTTTCTTACGGAAATATTTACGACAGCAGTTTCCGCTACAGTGGCAGTCTTATATAAAAATATTTCACAGGTCAAGAATTAGCGTTACAAATCTGTAGAAACAAAATCCTATAAATATAAGTGTCCAAAAAAAATATTCGTCAGCATTGTGATACAGTCACACATTTACACACATTTCATAACCTTGAAGTACGATTCTTGGTTTCCAACAACCTTTTCCATAAGTCAGAGTCCCTAATAACTTTTCATTACTCCTTACCTTATTACACATATACATATTCGTCGACACGTCAATCTTGCGACGACACTTCACTATTTCATCGTAATAAATACATAGCATAATCAAATTCCCCATATAGCATCAAATTGTTCATCATAAACATACCTCAACAGCATAATACACATCGTCGTCGTAAAAATAACATCATAATACCTCAGTCAACTCTCAAAATCGTCGTAGCTTCCTCCAATAATTTCAAAACCTAAAAAAATTCTCTGCTCATGTCAAAAGTGTCATCCGCCTCAAACGCACTTCAAAAATCATGATCCCATACCAAATACATCATTCAAAGTTCTCATAGTATCACAATGGTTCCAAAAAAATATGAACAGTTCACAAAGTACTGACAAAATGCAATTTCATACGTGTGAAGTTATTCAACTGTGTAATTACGTAAACATCTGTCACTAATGTAGTAAAAAAAATGTTTATCTCTCAGTTACATGATCAGATAGCTGTGTAATTTGTGTGTTAGAGAAATATGGTACCGATGTGTAAAGTTGTATAAGCAAATACCATATTAGCTAGGGTTCCTTGTGGTTGCCACACACATGGTACACAAAGTAAGCTTGTACCCCCCTGAGGATAAAGAATACTGGAATTTTTCTCAAGGTTAGCGTCTATGTTATTTTTCCCTGAGCCAGCGGGCGCACGCGGCTGCCTGCTGTGCGAGTCATTGTCTGTCTCTTTGTTGGCGCGCGCCGTTATTAGGATTAGGAGACCTAGCATCTACAAATTCACGTTGTCGAAAGTGCCCTGCTCTGTTTGAATCCCGCCAGTTCTGATGAAATTCACGTCTGTCGTTATGATTATCTCTTCTGTCGTCATGTCGGTAGATTTCATAATTTCTTTCTTGTCGGTCATGTGGTGGAGAATTTCTTCCTGAATCGTACCTGCGCGCTGGACCGTTGCGTCTGAAATTATTCTGTCTCCCTTGATAATAATAGTTCTGGTTACCATATTGTCTGTTTCTGTGGTTGTCTCTGTCACATTCATTACTACGAAAATGCGATCTTTCTCTGTAACTATTACTCTGCCAGTGGTTGTCATATGGGTGGTGTCTGTTTTGGTCACGATTTACGTTGTAAGAATAGCCTTGTCGTGTCCAGTTATTATTTCTTTCATCGCGGAATTGCGACGGATGTGATCTGTAATTGTTTTGCTCGTGCGTTCCGCGATTGTCAGTGTCAATTTCCAGTTCTTGTAACAGTCCCTGAAAAGCTTCAATGTCGTCTTTGCAACGTCCTGCCAAAATAATATGTCGTAAATGTTCAGGCAATTTGATTAAGCAAATGCGGATGAGTTCTGAGGGGCTGTATGGGTTTGAAAGATACTGATTCTTATGCAACATGTCTTCAAAATATTTCACAAGACTGGAAAATTCAGATTGTTCGAAACGTTTCATCATTATGATGCTATGTTTTACTCGGTCTTGTGTAGCTTGAGACCAATATGCTGAGAGGAAGGCATGGTAAAATTCTCCTTCACTGTGACAATCGTGAATGACCGATCGCATTCTTACAGCTGGTTCATTCTCTAAGTAGCCACACATAAATTCTAATCTGTGTTCTAACGACCAGTTGGGAGGAAAACAATGAGAGAATTGATGGAGCCATGCTTGTGGAAGAATGTCGTTGGCAGAATTCTTAAATGTTTTAAATTTACGTGTAGTAATGAACAGCTTATAGTCAAAATCATCATGTCGGCGAGTCGCATAGCGGTCATTGTTACGTCGTGTCGGCGGTTCCATCTCAAAATTCGGTGTGCCTTGCCAATTTCTTTCATAATTTCCAAAGTGTCTTGTGTTATTATTTTGTGGTTGTTCCGTATTTCTATGTCCCTCTTCCCGTATTGGGGCGCGAGTGTCCTCTGAAATACGTAATTCTTGTATTACCTGTGTCAGCTGATCTTGTACTTCGCGGATTTCTCTTTTGTACTGTGTATTGATTTGATTTTGATTTTGTTTGAATTTTCTAATTTCTTCATACTCTTCAGTGTCAGTGAAGGCTACAGGTGTTGTGTCATTCAGATCATCATCTACCTTTGTAGATAAGTTAGTGAACTGATCTGAAAGTTCGGCTACTTTATCCGATAGTGTATTTATTTCCTCAGTGTGTTTTTCTGAACCAAGTTTCAGAGTATCTACTGTGTCCTTTAAGTTTTCCTGAGTTTTTGCAAGTTGCGTAACCGAATCGGTAGATGCAACTGAGTCAAATTTAGCTTGCAAGGTCTCATGATTTTCATGAACAGTAGTTTGCAGTTCTTTTATGGCTGCTTCGTGATTCTGTAGTGCATTTTCATGCCGCGAAAAAATAGGTTGGAAATGCTCACAAATTTGGGTTTTTACGTCGTTACAGACTTTTTGACATTTCGATTCAATGTGATGTAACTCAGTAGTTAAATCCTCACGTGTTTGTTCAAGAGTTTGCTCCAATGAGTCTAACTTTTGAAGCTGTTGCTGTGTTTGTCTCTGATTTTGTTCCACTGTGTCTAACTTTCGAAGATTTTGTCCCATTTGTTGCATTAATTGCAATAATAATGTATTAGTGACTGGAATCTGTTTCTCTATGCTTTTTTGCAGTGCATTTTCATACAGAGGTGGCGTTACCAATTAAAAAAACCTAAACAGCCTACTTACAACTGTATGAGGTATGAGTTTCGGTACAGTGGCTCTTGACATACCAATCACTTCCGCTGTCTTAGCTACGGAGGCACCCACCGGACAAGTATCAACAATTTTCAAACGTTGGAGTTCGCTTAGCTCCGAGTGAACGTACTCACAGCTACACGGAACTCTGTCCTGACCGCGACTGACGCTTGCAACGTATTGAGAACATTCCACCGGTGCCGTTATTGGTAAAATACAGCAGCGTAACTTGCAGGCTTGGCTACCATCTGCATTTACGTTCAACGCTGCATTTCTCGCTATGTTTCCAAATTCTTGTCCAACCCCTGTACATCCGTTTGATCCTTCTAACTTAATATGCTTTTTATCTACAACTTTTAGTCTTTATATTACCGTTCGTACCAAATTAATTACGCCTCTATGACTCTATGGCACTGTATGAAATAAATGGAAATTAAATAAGCGAATAGGAAGAGATAGAAAACATAAAAACTCGTTGGTACTGCCAAGCTTTTTGTATCCCAGAAAGAAAAAGAAGCGGAACATTTCCTCTTCGCTCACTCGCGTGCGCGGCCGACATTGAAAGGCCTTTAGGCAAAAATTAGACCACGCTCCGAATATTAACAGCAAAACCTTGCGCGTGACGCTCTAGAGCGCCGGAGCAGAACGCGCAGCACGCAAACGGCTTCATTTTTGTTTCTCTCTGCGTTTATCGCGTTATTAAAAATATGTGTGGGCATTATATATCACTGCACATAACACTGCGTCACAGGGTCCACGCAAAGTATTACGCCGCCCTTTTTTGGCGTGGCAGTTTAAAATTGATCGCTGTTTACGTAATCCGGCGGAACGCAGCTGCTGCCATCTGTTATAATCTCTTAAGCTGTCAGGCAGCGCGAGTGCCATCTGCCACAATCTGGGCGACGCCGGCCGTCACAAAACGGATTCCGGGCTTGCCTCGTCTCTATCCATTCTACGGCCGCTCACGTGTGTCTTAGGACACAGTGTCTCAGCATACATCAGACTCTTCTACAAATCGCATGGGTGACTACGGGTTGTAAAATAACGACTAAATTTTGCACCGCAACTTGTCGGTATTGTCGATACACACACCCATCACCAAATATTCGTTACTCGTTACTTTCATTACTGAATGTCATTATGTACAAATATTTTGTTATCTGCCTCTGACAGTGAGTGTATGATTGTTAACAAAAATTGTACTCTGATTTATTTCTTGGGTCTTATCTCAAAGAAATCACACCCTTTGCTTCTGTTCCGCTTCATGATAATTTTACTACACAATGAGAAAATGTTCTACACTCTCGTTAATCTGAAGGTTTAGTAGTATAAAGAATCGTTGTGAAATGGAAATAATCTTTCCATTAAGCTCAGATCACAATATTACAGCTGAGTAGAACACTTCGCAAGAAACATGTAGATAGAACTAATTCACGTTGGCGACATACTTTTGTATCCCGCCTGGAATGCGGCATGTGAGTCTGCTCCTGTAAACTGAAGGGTAGGACGAATGTAAGAAGTGAGTAGGAGCAGGAAAAGGTAAAACTCGTCGGTACTGCGTGTCAAATTATAAATTTTTACTATAGACGAAAACAAGTTAATAAATGGTTACATAACTTTGCAATGATGAGCAAGCATTAGACCCGTCGTAAGTGGTACAAAGTATCAACAGCAAGCCAACACCCTCTGAAGTTGAAGTGATGTTTCTAGGCCGTCTGCTCTTGATGAAATGGGGTTAATCTGGAGCGGAGCTCGTAGAGCTCCACAGCCCCGGCTAGAGGGCGCTGTCGTCGGTGTCTGTCGTAGTGTCAACTCAAGAACTTTCACCTACGCCGTGGCATCGTAGCTATCGATACCACACATACAATTCCATCTTAAGTCCCTTATGTCATCTACTGGCGCATGGCGTTAGAATCACATCACAAGCTACATTTTCCTCCGTACGGTGACTGTTCTGTCCCGTGTCTACTGTTGACGGTTCACACACTTTGCATCGAAGTGGCAGAACCAGCGGCTTGCAACGGGCTTGTGCAGCTTCATTACTGTAACGAACTGCGGAAATACGAAAACTGCGGGCGGAGAAGGAAACACGAGAGTAACTAATTGTTACAGGCGGTAACGAAACGGTCGGAGAATAATAGAGAGAAGATTGAAATAGAGTGTGGGCCATAAGTCACTACCCATCAAACATAATTAATACAAAACATACTTGCAGCAGTCTGAAGTAACTCAACCGTTGCAGTTTTATTTGTAACGTTCTTTCTCGAATTGTTTTCGATCTTTATCGATACATTTCATACATAGGGCGCTTAAGAGTACTTGTTTACACTGTAGTTTATTAGAATCAATGTTCTCAAAAGTGTTGATTGTAAACAGCCTTATTATTTCACTCATTTATTATTAAATTACAACCACCTTTATGCCACGTTTTTAAAGCAAAAACTTCATCTTCATTTGAAAATACCTTCATGAAAGATTATAATCAACAATGGACAATGGCAGAGGATCGATTTGATAGCAGTACTGTGTGGTGTTTGTACTTGTAATTATGAAGGCTAGTGGCTTTTGGCCCTTAACGTATTATAAATTGAAGTGCTCCGCCATGTATTCTGTTTCTGAAGGCCAAGCTCAAGAATTATTATAGGAGATTTTGATACAGGCATGACTAATGGACCGATTCAACAGGAACCTTCGCATAAATAATTTATAATAACAGTAATGATGACTGCGTAATATATATTCTTAACTTTTCCATAACTAATGGTACTTGGAGTGACGTCTCGTGGCAATGATGGGAGCTATGAACTATCAGCTACGGAGCAGGCGGTATCTGGTGGGAAAATCAGTAAATAGCAGCCGCAACTTCAAAGAGCCGCGAAGTTAGCCAGAACCTACACGTACCGTGTATAGGGGCCACGTTTTTCTGTCCGTCTGTTAAGGACAATTTCAGGAACTGCTGAACGGATTTTGATACGGTTTATATCTTATGATTTACAAATAAAGTTTGTGTACATAATTTATAACCGCTACGTCAGACAAGTCTCTGGATGTAGACACTTTGTTCTACCCATGCGAAGCCAGAGCGAGTCGCTAGTTAAAATACGTTTTCCAAAATTGGTTCAGTGAGGAAACTCGTCGAACCTGCAGTCAGTCATCAGACAGAGTAAGATATATCAATAATTATCCTACTTTTTGCAAACCCTCTTATGGGTCCTCATCCTCCATTGGCTCCTTTCCCCCCTCCTCCCCCTTCGCTTTCCCTCACCTTCCCCCCTTTTTTATCTTCCCCTCATCTGTCTAGTTTCCCCCCACGTGCTCTCGGCTGTGGTATGTCATATTTTAGCGCAGTTTTCCAGTGAATGTTCAGTGTAGTTTCATCTTTTACCGTGTTGCGAACAGAAACCATGCTGTCGCTGGGTGTGAATTTTATGTCCTTTGCGAACAGAAACCAGACTGTCGCCGTGTTTTTTTAATTGTCTATTATTTTACCTGTCTGCTTCGTATGTATTTTTATTAGCATTATCATCCCTTTGTTCTATGTTTTAAGTTCCACGATTTTTTCGCCATGTTACCCTTTAAGTCTTTGATTCTATCGTCTGTTTTTATTATATATTACCTTCACCTTTTTAAAACAAAGTCTGTAGGCTGAAGAGCGGCATACTAAGCTGCTGTCAGCCCGCCCCCTTCGGGGGAAATCGAAATTAAATAAAGGAAAAAAATAATTTTGCAAATACCTCAAGATCAGGCCCTGGAAACCATGCGATAGTCGACCGACCGCCATGTCATACTCTGTGATTCATTATGGGATGCTGTGTGGGAGGGCATAGGGTTAGCGCTCCGCACTCCTGGCAGTAACCGACGTTCCGACTTCTGGCCTGTTACTCAGCTCCTCAGCTGGCATCATAAGGCTGAGTGCACCCCAGTTCACTCGTCCCCCTGTCAACACCGGGAATCGAACCCGGGTCCCCTGCATGGGGATCTGTCGTGTTGACTACTCGGCTACGGAGGCAGACGCGGCAATGAGGTACTACATAAAAGAATCTGCAAGTACACTTATAAGCCGAAACATTATGACCACTGTCCACGGCGACGTTGGATGCCGCCTGGGGGCGTTGCGGGCACGTGGCGCGGTAACAAAAGTATATAAGCGGAGCAGACACGGAGGGGGATTACCCTAGCGAAGATATGGGCTGCAGATGGGGAAATCCATTGGGTTGAGCTATTATTATTATGCAGAGCCATCGAAAGAGTATCTCGAAAACGGCAAAGGTGGTCGAATGTTCGCGTGGTGCTGTCGTGAGCACATTCGGAAAGAGTTAGGGCAGTGAAACTACCACTAGGCAATACATGGTTGGACGTCCACGACTCTTCACAGAACGTGGGGTTCGCAGGCTTGTCTGCTCTGGAAAGTGCATAGATGGTGATCGGTTAAATCTCTATCGAAAGAGCACAATACTGGTAAATGCACCTGTGTTTCGGAGCACGTTTCGGAACACACCGTCCATCGTACATTGTTGAACATGGAGCTCCGCAGCAAACCACCCGCACGTATTCACGTGTTGACCCAAGGGCATCGTCAGTTACGATTGCAGTGGGCACGGGACAATCGGGATTCGACCAATGGAAACGTGTTTGATACACTAGGTCGATGGTCGTCTCTACAACTCCGTCATCATGGTGCAGCCCGAAAAGAGCAGCACACCACGGATGCAGGTCGGTGGGAGCAGTATTATGCTATTGGACAGATTTTCCTGCGCTTACCTGTGGCAGTAATCGAAGATACGCTGACAGCTGCGAATAACCTGCGGCCCTTCACACCTGATGTCTTCCCCCGACGGCGATGTTACCTTTCAGCAGTATAATTGTCCGTGTCTCTGAGCCAGAGCCGCGCTCAGTGGCCGCCATGTCACGAATTGCGTTGCCCCTCCCCGCCCCCCTCCCCACCTCTCGGAGGTTTGAGTCCTCCGTCAGGCATGGGTGTGGATGTTGTTCTTAGCATAAGCTAGTTTAAGTATTGTGTAAGTCTAGGGACCGATGGCCTCAGCAGTTTGGTCCCTTAGCAATTCACAAACATTTGAACATTTTATGAGCCAGAAAAGTGCTACAGTGGTTTGGGGAACATTATAGCGAACTCACGCTGATGTTTGGGCGACGAAATTCGCCCGATGTGAATCCTATGGAACACATCTGAGTCGCTACCGGCACCGCGTACGCAAATCAGCGTCCCGTTATTTACGTTAATTTCATGACTTGTGCGTAGAAATCTATTGCCAGATACCTCCACAACCCTACCAACAAATTGTCGGATCGCTGATACGCAGAATCAGCGATGTACTTCGTGCCAAAGATGGACAAACTAGGCATTAAGCAGGTGGTCATAAAATTTTGACTAATCATTGTATATAGTCGGCAGTCGCATTGACTAGAAATTCATAGGCAAAACTGTAGACCAGTATTTCGTTTTGTCCTTTGTGGGTGGTCTTAAATAAATCTGAGTGGTTTCTTGGTATCCAGTAATTAATTCCTGGAACTATAAAGCTATATTTATTGTCTTTTCTTGTCTGTGCCTATGAGCCGTACATTGCAATTATTTTTGGTGTGCAGTTATTTTTGTGTGCTGGGATAAAGCTGATATCAATTCTGTTTCATCGTTATTCTCTTGTCTGTGCTTTGTTTTGTAGAATATACTCGGCTACAAATTAAGTTTTGTTAAATTGACATTGTTCTGTTTTCAAGAAGATATCAGTTGATTAACTGAGCCCACACCTGCACAACAGCCAGCCTGAGCCCTACTCCACCCAAACCCTACAGTACACTGAGGACTTCGCAAAACATAAAAATGCACGATCCCTTGACGACGATATCATCAGTGAGCCGGTCATACAAACACTTGGATGTAACAAGCTGTATAGATATTTGGTAAAACAATCACAAAGTCTCTGTCGTAGGTAGGGAGTGTGGTAGACTTTGGTCCATTTCCAGGATTCTGGGAAAACGTAATCACTCTCCAAAAGTTGTTCTCGACACAATAATCGTGCAGACCACCCTCAAATATTCCTTAAGGGTGTGTGGCCCATACCAGATAGGATGGACTCGGGATATTGAAGTAATTGCGCTATAGCTCACGCATGACACGACGGCGGATGCGCATTGGCCAGTTTTCGTCCAAAGCGCTGCGCGAGTTTGTTAGTTTGTCTGGAAGGAGAGGCCGGTAAGTGTTTTCCACCTTTCGGGCAGTTAGCGATGACAGAATCGAGAAGCGCACACTGCAGTCTTTCTCAAACAATTTTACAGAAACTATTCGGTAAAAAAATTCTTTATTATTTACTTAGAGCTTTACATGTCAAGTTCATGATGATGTGCCCATCGCTTCGTTAATGATCATAGTTGTTGTGATATGTAAGTGAAAGTAAGATACTGCGCGGAATTCGGAAAAGTGTACAATCAAAAGTAGAGGTCGCTAAGATTCTGCGTTTGGTGTATATTACATAATATGTTGTTGCGTAAGAAATTTATTTAACATGCTGAATTTTTCTTTAGACTTGGGTAGAAGTGTCTATCTGTCACCAATATCGAGACAACTGATCTGACGTTGTTGTTGTTGTTGTGGTCTTCAGTCCTGAGACTGGTTTGATGCAGCTCTCCATGCTACTCTATCCTGTGCAAGCTTCTTAATCTCCCAGTACCTACTGCAACCTACATCCTTCTGAAGCTGCTTAGTGTATTCATCTCTTGGTCTCCCTCTACGATTTTTACCCTACACGGTGCCCTCCAATGCTAAATTTGTGATCCCTCGATGCCTCAAAACATCTCCTACCAACCGATCCCTTCTTCTAGTCAAGTTGTGCCACAAACTTCTCTTCTCCCCAATCCTATTCAATGCCTCCTCATTAGTTAGGTGATCTACCCACCTTATCTTCAGCATTCTTCTGTAGCACCACATTTCGAAAGCTTCTATTCTCGCCCGCATCTCGTGGTCGTGCGGTAGCGTTCTCGCTTCCCACGCACGGGTTCCCGGGTTCGATTCCCGGCGGGGTCAGGGATTTTCTCTGCCTCGTGATGGCTGGGTGTTGTGTGATGTCCTTAGGTTAGTTAGGTTTAAGTAGTTCTAGGGGACTGATGACCATAGCTGTTAAGTCCCATAGTGCTCAGAGCCATTCCTTCTATTCTCGTCTTGTCCAAACTAGCTATCGTCCATGTTTCACTTCCATACATGGCTACACTCCATACAAATACTTTCAGAAACGACTTCCTGACACATAAATCTATACTCGATGTTAACAAATTTCTCTTCTTCAGAAACGCTTTCCTTGCCATTGCCAGTCTACATTTTATATCCTCTCTACTTCGACCATCATCAGTTATTTTACTCCCTAAATAGCAAAACTCCTTTACTACTTTAAGTGTCTCGTTTCCTAATCTAATTCCCTCAGCATCACCCGACTTTATTTGACTACATTCCATTATCCTCGTTTTGCTTTTGTTGATGGTCATCTTATATCCTCCTTTCAAGACACTGTCCATTCCGTTCAACTGCCCCTCCAAGTCCTTTGCTGTCTCTGACAGAATTACAATGTCATCGGCGAACCTCAAAGTTTTTACTTCTTCTCCATGAATTTTAATACCTACTCCGAATTTTTCTTTTGTTTCCTTTACTGCTTGCTCAATATACAGATTGAATAACATCGGGGAGAGGCTACAACCCTGTCTCACTCCCTTCCCAACCGCTGCTTCCCTTTCATGTCCCTCGACTCTTATAACTGCCATCTGGTTTCTGTACAAATTGTAAATAGCCTTTCTCTCCCTGTATTTTACCCCTGCCACCTTCAGAATTTTAAAGAGAGTATTCCAGTTAACATTGTCAAAAGCTTTCTCTAAGTCTACAAATGCTAGAAACGTAGGTTTGCCTTTTCTTATTCTTTCTTCTAAGATAAATCGTAAGGTCAGTATTGCCTCACGTGTTCCAACATTTCTACGGAATCCAAACTGATCTTCCCCGAGGTCGGCTTCTATCAGTTTTTCCATTCGTCTGTAAAGAACTCGCGTTAGTATTTTGCAGCTGTGACTTATTAAACTGATAGTTCGGTAATTTTCACATCTGTCAACACCTGCTTCCTTTGGGATTGGAATTATTATATTCTTCTTGAAGTCTGAGGGTATTTCGCCTGTCTCATGCATCGTGCTCACCAGATGGTAGAGTTTTGTCAGGACTGGCTCTCCCGAGGCCATCAGTAGTTCTAATGGAATGTTGTCTACTCCCGAGGCCTTGTTTCGACTCAGGTCTTTCAGTGCTCTGTCAAACTCTTCACGCAGTATCTTATCCCCCATTTCGTCTTCATCTACATCCTCTTCCATTTCCATAATATTGTCCTCAAGTACATCGCCCTTGTATAAACCCTCTATATACTCCTTCCACCTTTCTTCCTTCCCTTCTTTGCTTAGAACTGGGTTGCCATCTGAGCTCTTGATATTCATACAAGTGGTTCTCTTCTCTCCAAAGGTCTCTTTAATTTTCCTGTAGGCAGTATCTATCTTACCCCTAGTGAGACAAGCCTCTACATCCTTACATTTGTCCTCTAGCCATCCCTGCTTAGCCATTTTGCACTTCCTGTCGATTTCATTTTTGAGACTTTTGTATTCCTTTTTGCCTGCTTCATTTACTGCATTTTTATGTTTTCTCCTTTCATCAATTAAATTCAATATTTCTTCTGTTACCCAAGGATTTCTATTAGCCCTCGTCTTTTTACCTAATTGATCGTCTGCTGCCTTCACTACTTCATCCCTCAGAGCTACCGATTCTTCTTCTACTGTATTTCTTTCCCCCATTCCTGTCAATTGTTCCCTTATGCTCTCCCTGAAACTCTCTACAACCTCTGGTTCTTTCAGTTTATCCAGGTCCCATCTCCTTAAATTCCCACCTTTTTGCAGTTTCTTCAGTTTCAATCTGCAGTTCATAACCAATAGATTGTGGTCAGAATCCACATCTGCCCCAGGAAATGTCTTACAATTTAAAACCTAGTTCCTAAATCTCTGTCTTACCATTATATAATCTATCTGATACCTTTTAGTATCTCCAGGATTCTTCCAGGTATACAACCTTCTTTTATGATTCTTGAACCAAGTGTTAGCTATGATTAAGTTATGCTCTGTGCAAAATTCTACAAGGCGGCTTCCTCTTTCATTTGTTCCCCCCAATTTATATTCACCTACTATGTTTCCTTCTCTCCCTTTTCCTACTGACGAATTCCAGTCACCCATGACTATTAAACTTTCGTCTCCCTTCACTATCTGAATAATTTCTTTTATCTCATCATACATTTGATGAATTTCTTCATCATCTGCAGAGCTAGTTGGCATATAAACTTGAACTACTGTAGTAGTCGTGGGATTCGTGTCTATATTGTCCACAATAACGTGTTCACTATGCTGTTTGTAGTAGCTTACCCGCACGCCTATTTTTTTATTCATTATTAAACCTACTCCTGCATTACCCCTATTTGATTTTGTATTTATAACCCTGTAATCACCTGACCAAAAGTCTTGTTCCTCCTGACACCGAACTTCACTAATTCCCACTATATCTAACTTTAACCTATCCATTTCCCTTTTTAAATTTTCTAACCTACCTGCCCGATTAAGGGATCTGACATTCCACGCTCCGATCCGTAGAACGCCAGTTTTCTTTCTCCTGATAACGACATCCTCTTGAGTAGTCCCCGCCCGGAGATCCGAATGGGGGACTATTTTACCTCCGGAATATTTTACCCAAGAGAACGCCATCATCATTTAATCATACAGTAAAGCCGCATGTCCTCGGGAAAAATTACGGCTGTAGTTTCCCCTTGCTTTCAGCCGTTCGCAGTGCCAGCACAGCAAGGCCGTTTTGGTTAATGTTACAAGGCCAGATCAGTCAATCATCCAGACTGTTGCCCGTGCAACTACTGAAAAGGCTGCTGCCCCTCTTCAGGAACCACATGTTTGTCTGGCCTCTCGACAGACATCCCTCCGTTGTGGTTGCACCTACGGTACGGCCATCTGTATCGCTGAGGCACGCAAGCCTCCCCACCAACGGCAAGGTCCATGGTTCATGGGGGGTGATCTGACGTAGCACACTCATTTGCGATCGCGCTGCGTCAGCGATAAGGCTAGAGTAAAATACCCACAACTTTCCTCATACTTTCAGATATCGAAATGACAATTTGGCAATGATAGCACGCAAAGAGGAGGGTATTTTACCACATTGTTGTTGTGTAAAACTTCATTATCTACCGTGTTTCCCAATAACTACAGACTTTTCTGGTGAAAGAATGTTATTTTTAACGGCCTTCGATAGGTGGTGAAACGAGAAGTGCTATGGGTTTTGGAACAACATACTTGAAGACAATGCAAGCTTTTTTCTAACGAGGATGTGCTTTTTCATAAGTTACTGACTTCAATTAATAAACCACTCTGGCAGCTGTATCCACAAAACCTGTTAGTGAGGTGATACCGTGTAAACTCCGCTGCGTTTTGGCAAGAGAAGCAAATTTTGACATGGCAACCAGAGAAATGTGTAGATTTTACTCAAAATTCCCCATCACATCTACATCTACCTGGTTCCTCTGCAATTCACACTTGTGCCTTGCGGAGGGTTCATCGAACCATTTTCATACTACTTCTCTACCATTCCACTCTCGGATGGCTCGTGGGAAAAAGGAACACCTAAATCTTTCCGTTCGAGCTCTGATTTCTCTTATTTTATTATGATGATCATTTCTCCCTACGTAGGTGGGTGTCAACAAAATATTTACGCCTTCGGAAGAGAAAGTTGACGATTGAAATTTCGTAAATACATCTCGCCGCAAGAAAACCGCCTTTGTTTCAGTGACTGCCACCCCAACCCGCGTATCATATCAGTGACACTCTCACCCCTATTGCGCTAGAACACGAAACGAGCTGCCCTTCTTTGCACTTTTTCGATGTCCTCCGTCAATCGTACCTGGAAAGGATCCCATACCGCGCAGCAGTATTCCAGCGGAGGACGGACAAGTGTAATGTAGGCTGTCTCTTTAGTGGGTTTGTCGCATCTTCTGAAGTGTTCTGCCAACAAAGCGTAGTCTTTGTTTCACCTTCCCCACAATATTATCTATGTGGTCTTTCCAATTTAAGTTGCTCGTAATTGTAATTCCTAGGTATTTAGTTGAATTGACAGCCCTTAGCCGCGCGGGATTAGCCGAGCGGTCTAGGGCGCTGCAGTCATGGACTGTGCGGCTGATCCCGGCGGAGGTTCGAGTCCTCCCTCGGGCATGGGTGAGCGTGTTTCTCCTTAGGATAATTTAGGTTAAGTAGTGTGTAAGCATAGGGACTGATGGCCTTAGCAGTTAAGTCCCATAAGATTTCACACACATTTGAATACATTTGATTTGACAGCCCTTAGTTTTGTGCGATTTATCGTATACTCAAAATGATGCTTTTCTGAAAGTTACAAATGTTTTAAAAGCCAGTCGCAAATAAATCGCTGCATTTTCCGCGGAATTCTTTTTAAATCGCCGCTCTCCACACACTTCCCCAGCCGAGCGCGCATGTGGCAGCCACGGGATTTTTCTCGAAGTATACGAATGGTCACAGATTTGTCTGATTCGCGGGAGAGATTCACTCGAAGTGAATTGCCCAGCAGTGGAATAAAAATGGCAATTATATCGTGGAAGTCTACTCACAAACTTTCAAAAGGTATTAAGTGAAGAATATAGAAATATTCTTTTACTCCCCTCAGTATCGTTCACTTAGGGATGACGAAGGCAAGATCAGAAAGATTGCAGTGTGCTTAGAGACATTTAATAACTCAATCTTCCCGCTCTCCACAAGCGTTTGGAACGAGAACAGTCCCTCGTTCGTGGTACGCTGGGAAGTAGCCACTGACACATACTCAGCAGTCGTTTGCTGCATGCGTGCAGCTGTTGAAGAACCGTTGCTCGTCCGACAGCTCGTGTCACGTCTCCTGGGACACGATCTTTGGCGTGAAGGGGACGTGGCACATTTGCCGCGAGTGGTGCTGAAGCCGTGAAGTACAGCGGCCAGCGCAGGTCTGCGGGAAGCGGGCTGGCTGTTTGTTCTACCAACCATGTCACTTCCAAGTTTGTCTGGCTGAGCGTCTTCCGGACACGGGCGACTCCAAGTTTTTTCACTGTCTGTCACCGCACAGCGGCTTTGGATGCTCGGCGAGCTTCTTTTAGTTCGCTACTTCGGTGGCGAGACCACATGACATTCGTAAAGACTGATCTTGCTCCCTGCCGTGAGCATGTTAATTGTGACTGGTTCGGTTCCTGTGCGTGTTTGTGTCTTGTTGCCTATATATCGGACTCGGTTCAGCCCCCTGGTCTTGTTGTTTCCTGTTCCAGTGTCTGGCCAGGCGATGTGAGGAACGTGTCGCTCTTATGAAAAGATAATAGCTTCAGTTTGGTAATTGTTATAGACTTCTGATTTGACTGTGTGTTTTAAATTATTGGGGGTTTGGACTGCTTGCGGTTATGTAAAGTTTTTACGTTCAATGTGTCGTTATTCATGATTTTCGAAACAGTTTTGTTTTTTGCCTCGTATTTTGTGCTCTAAATCGCTAAGTCGCAATTTGTGTCTTGTTTTCGTAGCAGCAATGTGAGCCATTCGGCCACTCAGTCTGATGATGTTCCTTGCAATGTATAGGTTCCAAAGGCTGGAACATTTTTAAGTTTGCACTTGCGCATGTCTGCTCTAAACTTTGATTGTTGCCTTCTCGAAAATGTAACTTTACATAAGTAACCTTTCTATGTTATGACATTGTTCATCCTGGTTAATTTTGGGGTCAAACTTATTTTTCTATGTATTATTTTACAGGGATTCTAAATTTTCATTCTGAAAAGACATCCTTAGACGTATCGAAACCTAGGTAAATGTATGAAACAATTATTTGCATTGGTTGGCTGCGTCATGTCTCCGTTGAAACTTAAATACGGTTGCTGAAAGACAGACATTCTCAAAACTGGCTTTTTTTTAGTTATTTGGAACGCACAAGCTTTGCGTCTTACGGGAAAAATCTTGTTGCATGTATTTTGGTGGGCTATACTTCCAAGTCAAGCTTGTGTTTAACATAGGTGAGGTTCACCCGCCAGCCACTCGCATCTCCGTTCCTGCGCGATGATGAAGTGTTTACTAAATCTCGGATGGCCGCTGAACTTCTTTACAGTCAGATGTTAAGCAGGGGTGGTTGCCTTGTCCAGATACCTTATTATCTTTTAGTGACTGATCACAACTGTTTTCTGTACGCTGTAAGCATGTAATCTGATGAATTTAGTGTTTACTCTTTTTACTTAAAAGTTACTTCTTTGTTCATCAGGCTGTCATTGTATGTTTGTGCCTTGGGGCGTGTACACACTGGTTGCTTAGAAAAGAAGGAGTACGGTGATCACCACATCGGGCCTACCCTAAGTAAATTCGACCGCACCACATTGCCCGATGCGTGGTGGTTTCATATCACGTAGCTTTAGTTGTTTTGGATCCCTTTTAATGCACTCCTTTTAGGTAAACCTGAATTATTTTTTATACTTTAGTCAAACACATTCTAAAGATGTTTATTGCCTGCCTGTTTTGAAGACTGTTTTCCTTTCATGTTACAGTTGTTATAAAATACTGTTATTTGTTGCATTCTTGAGTTTTGTATTAATTGTCCTTTTAACAAAGTGAAAGACTGTTTGAAGAGATTGTTTTATTAAATATCTGTCATTGCTCTCTAACTGTTTTATATAATTGGATGGTTTTGTCTTAATATGTCAAGGTCCTGTTGACCTAATTGGTAAAGCTACTTTTGTTCAGAAGTGTTGATAAAAATCTTGACATGAATGATGTTCAATTCTTATTTTGCTCGGTCCTTCCACTCTCAGGCAACCTTACGCCAGAATTGTGTAGCAGCTGTAAATATCGAAATAAGACATCACGACCTTCAAGAAATCTACTGAAATCGTCGAACGGAGGAACGGCTACAAGACGTTATGGGATACTAATACGATTTTACATAATAAGGAAGCATTTTCTTGTCTTGAAGCATCAGTCTATCACAGATCGCTGGAGGAAAGATGTGTTGAAAGCAATGGGAAAAATTCCTCGAATAGATACATACATCTATAGTCTGTTGAAAATGTTGGAACGTTTTATGCTTTATTAACTGGGTTTCTCTTTGCGTCTACTCCCACTGCCACATTTCGATACTATTTGAGTATGACACACCCTAGTACGTAAACCCAGATTGTTTGGAAATTCAAAGTGCGTAATATATTATTTTGCTGTTTCCTGGTCTATAGAAAGCTGCTGGTTTGCAGTTAAAGATGTGAATCCAGGATTAAAGTGCATTATCATCCGAAAGGCAACTTTTTTGACGATTTGAGATAAGTAGTATTATCTGAGGTAAATATTTCTGGACGTAAATCAGAAGCAAACTCCTGGCTAGCTTATTTTAGTTTTTTTGTGAAATCAGCAGAGTGTAGTAGGGCATTCTCGCGCAGTAGCAACAGTTGATGCAGTTTTGATGGATTACCTTTTTACATTGCGACCGAAAGGTGCTTCACCTGTTGGCAACACATTCCAGCTGCGACGGACACAACCATGGCGAGCAGTTCGTAGTGTGCAACAATTTTTGTGCCACCAGGTGCATAATATTATCTCTTCATATTGCCCTGTTTTCCAGGAGCTGTCTTTTGTTAGAGCTCAGCCATAAATTTCTTCTTAAGAAGTTAACATTATGGCAGTAACAATACTGCTTAGGAGTTCTGAATAAGTGTACTGATGAGTTCAAGCTGAAGTGCAGTAATAGTTATCCATGTGCTTTTCGTTGCTCTGAATTAGAGCATACAGCGTTCCTAACTCCGACTTTTGAACCTTGCTTATCGAATACTAATATCGCACGAAAGTCAAATGACGCAGTTAATCACTTACATCATTTGTCACGAAGGAGAACTCGATCATGCCTGAACGATAATTCTCGAAACAAGAAAAACATTTTTGGCGTGATTTTTACGGTATCACTCGTCCCACACACGACACAAATGTTTTGAGCTGCCGCCACTGCCTTCCTCTCTGTTAAATCCAAAGTGAACATTATTCGGAAATAGTAGGCCTTTTTCCAGTTTCTAAACCCACCAACAAAATTCAATATGTAGCTGAAAGACAAATAGTAGAAATTCAGTTTGAAAAAATGACATCTCATAAATACACCCACAGCAACTTGTCCTTGTTGTGTTACTGTATTATTGAGCCGCGCACGGCTCGAGTTTATCCCATTTATTGTTTGTAATCTTCTATTACGGTACTGCCGCCTCGCTTTCTTATTCCGTTTACTCGCGTCACAAACTTCCTGCCTTACTTGCCCGTGAGCGGCAGCAGCAGCAGCACGTATCGATACGTGCACTGTGTACCATCTCTGGAGCGACCGATAGTATTTCCGGGTCGTCGTGTGTCTGGTAGTCAGTTCGGGACGGACCAGTAGTGCAGTCGGGACGGAGCGCCGGTGAGGCGCCGACAGCCAGTGCTCGCCGACCGCGGTCGACACACGTGAACTGTCGTTGGTTGGTCGTTCAGTTGGTCGTCTCATCGGCCGACGTATATTTGGTCCTTTCACCGTTTCCGGGCCTGGGCAGTTGGTTGGTTGGCGTGGGGCAGCGAGGAAGTCTCCGTGGCGCGTGTCTGTCGGGGCCCGTTGGCGGCGTCCACGCGCGGTCGGAGTGTGAGGGGCTGTTCCCATTGCTACGAGGTCCGTGGCTCACCGATCCTGGACACGAAAGTTGAGTCTTTACTTAATCTACCAGCCAACCCCAACTGTTCACATTGTGTCGTTTGAATTTCGTTGTGGGCTGTTGGGACATTCCCGCGAGCAACAACGTGTGTTTTCAAGTTGGCGAAATTCTAGCCGCCCGTCTGATTATTTTGAATCGAAGTGCACCAGCGGAATCTTGTGCCTTGTGGCCGTTTACGTTCCGGTTACCTGCCCTGGCCGTTGACTTAAATTTAGGCAGTGTATTTTTCTCATCGTGTTGTCGCTGTCCAGCTGTAATTTCGCAGCTCAATGTATAACTGGTTGTGGGCGCCAATACTTCCTAGGTTGTTCCATTGGACTCCCTGTAGTGTGCTAGTCGGGTCTAGCGGAAGTTATCTTGTCGGTGGGTTGCCGTCGGATTGAGAATGGTTGGGCCGACTGCCTGTCTCACCTAAGCGAGCGTTAGTGTTTGAATTCCAGGCCGACCCTGAAAGGTCTCTGTTGAATTCCTTTCATGTTAATTTCTTAAATCTGTTGTCATTTACGGCATAAATTCCTCTTCTATATTTAATGTGGTCTTTCTGACTATCTGGGAGGAGACTGAGCAGTGAAACGTGTTACTTTTACACATAAACAAGAACGATCTGTCACACTACTACACTTTAAAACACAGTTTATATGTAATTCATGTCAAACAGTCTCATACGGAACCTACATCCGCTTTCTTTTATATACTGTATATGATAAGATACTGTCATTCCCCTTCCCTTCTGTGTGAGAGGATGAATGAGCAAATGTATTTCTAGTTGCATGCTGGATGGTAGCAGAGAGGTTTCTATTCTTAGTATGGTCCTGTCCGTCCCTTGTCATGTTGGTATAGGGAGCTGCCTCTCTGGTCACTTCCGTTTCTATTTGTGAAGCACGCTCGGTAGCAGCCCAGGTCAGTCTGTCTCCGGCGAGCGTCTGAAGTGGTAAAATCTCCGGCTAAGCGCGTGTCTGCTAAGTCCGTAGTACAATGGATTTCTTAAGTTCAGCCTAACTGAAAATTTAATCACCTTTATTTCAGGTTTTAGATATATAATATCTCATCCTATCTTAAATTGCAACGCAGTGAAATTCGAGTGTGAAGTTTAGAATATCTTCCAGTAGTTGCTTTGTCACTACTTCGTGAGTAAAGTGGAACCACGTGTTGATCAGTAACTCTAAGATCATCAATCTTAAATGCGAATTTGAGTGCGATTATAACGTCTCGTCTTGACAATATTTTTCAATATAGCAACTTTTCTTTATGTTCAACCCACGTGGGGTGTACTTTGTGAGACCAGTACCACGTGCTTATACAATTGTTTGACCCATCGGGTTAATAGTAAGACGATAGCAGCCAGTTCGAGGTTTTTCTTTTGTAAATTGCTTTTCGATCTAATTTAATTATCAAAATTGTGGAGTTACACTCTTTGTGTAAACCAAGTTGACCACGTGAAGCATGTGGTGTAATCATCAAAGTAGCATTCAGCTATTCTTTTCGGGAAGATTTCTCAGAGAGTTAGTATGAATTTAGTATACCAGTGTGTGGTAATTACATGACTGACAGGATTGCGCTACGAACGTAACTTCTTTGGGTGAAAATTGAATCGGTTGGTTGTGGTTAATTTCCTCTTGCATATGTTTCAACGTTCTTCGTGTGTTATTTTATGAATGCAGTGTTGTATGCAGTCTCCCAATCTTGGCTCCATATTTGATGTGTTCCGTAAAATTACAAACTCACATTTTCACAGTCCTAAATAAGGCACCAAGTTTAATATGCTGAAATTTCAATGATCAATGTTAAAATAAATTTCCAAATATAAACTGAAATAAATCAGTTTATATTTGGAAATTTATTTTAACATTGATCATTGAAATTTCAGCATATTAAACTTGGTGCCTTATTTAGGACTGTGAAAATGTGAGTTTGTAATCTTACGGAACACATCAAATATATAATCACCGGTTGTCGTATGACTATTAAAAGATTATAATTAATGTTAGTCTGGTTGGGAATTTGGTAAGCTAGACTGGATACCTGGTGAAACAGTTGCTCAGTAATGCAAGGTTAACTTCCCCAGACAGCTCACAGCTTTTAACCCGCTTTTAGTCTATCAGCACCGCTTTCATAACAAATTAAAGCAACAACATTACAACCCTTGGAAACTTCTGAGCGCCGTTTGATGTACTGTCTTTTCTTATTTGTCCTTGTTTGTTTATGTATGGCTTCTAGCCGATTTTAAATTAAAATTATTTTCCCCTTAAGGCGTGAGATTGTTTGGGCCTTCAGCCTGATTTAAAGAAATTTTTAGGTTAAGGCCTTCTGCCTTTTAAATTTAAATTCCTGTTTTTGAGTCTTAAGTTACTGGCCTTCAGCCGATTTTAATTTAAAGTTATTTTGCCCTTAAGGCGTGAGATTGAATGGCGCATTTAGCCGGGAATTAAGTTCTAAAATTAATGTTTGGCTTGTTCTGTTTTTAATGTTTTCTTTACTCTTGTAATGTTTATCAAATGAATAAAGTAGTATGTTCGAGTGCAACTGGCACTCATTTTGGCATCTTTCCACAAATTAAACTATCTGTCCTGTCCTGTGGGTATATCAGAGGATTTCAATTGTGTGCACTCGGTTCATCAAAGTTATTTCTCGCGGAAAATCAAATAATAAACAATTTGATGCTTTCCAGTGCTATAGCAGAAACGCAGCCAACGTTCGCAGCGTCGCGATCACCTGAGTGGACGCTTGGGTGACGTAAGCCACCTATGGCCGCAGGCGGGTGGCCGCTGTATGACGAGTCAAGCCTCGGGCATAAAACATGCTGATCTCGATGCAGCTATGGGCTCCTTTGCAAAAATGTTTCTGCAAGGTTGTTGTTACTGGTTGGTCTGAAAATGAAGCAAATTACCTTTGCAATTCCGAGAGACTATTTTTAAACCGCATTTAGTATGTCTGCTAAGAGTATTACAGGAAGCAGTGAACGGTGAGTCGCAGCTTGTTTTATTTTTTATTTTTACTGGCGCCACAAGTGACCGACTTGGACTTATTCTTTGGGTGACAGGCCAACGGCCAGATTTTATGTCAAAGATTATACTCGGTATCTGTTAAAGGGCTTGTTTTCTGTTCGTCAGCTAACCAGAAAGGCAATACGGCGACGTCTGGAGCACCACGGACCGCCAGAACAGTGACATTTGTTGCAACTTCCCTCTTTGTGGCAGCACGGAGAGACGAGGCGAAAATGGTGCGCCCAACGATCACATTGGAGTGGCATCGTGGTGTTTTTCCCGACAAGTCTCGGTTGCGCATACTGTTTAAGAATGGGCGTACTGTTGTGTAGTGACTAGGAGAAGAAAGAATATTGCCAGAGCACATTCGTCCTTTGTAAATGGGCGCAGCACCTGGTGTGATGGTACCTGAGGCGTGCACACGGTGATATGGAAAACTTTGCTTGCGGAACGCCTTTGAATTTTCTTACCTAGCTACAGTTTCTCTATCGTCTCGGTAGGTAGCACCCTTAAAGCGTCTCGAGCGGATTTTATGTGCACATGGAGCTCACGCTAGAGGTCTGTTTGCTGTGGGTTGACTGTTTGGAAAGCACTAATTGTGGATCGTGGCCTGAGTTTGCTAATCGTAGAGTGTTTGATAGTTCGAGTAGGCCTGTTTCCTGCTGCTTGTCCTGCTTGGTGGACGTAGTCACATTCATCGCACTTAATTCTCCTAGGCCTGATGCATCATTTCTTGTGTGCAATAAAGTGCTCACCGTGATCCGTGAAAACCGCTGTGCTACTAAGTTTCGTTTGATGTTCTTGCCGTAAGCTGAATGGCCTTTACTGCTAGCCACGGCCTAAACCCTTAACGTCGATCAGCATCCAGATAATAGTGACGTGCCCGAGTTAAACATCTATTCGACTGTAAGAGAGATTCAATTTATCTTGTCTGTGAAAGACCTGCTTTGTCTGCTCTACTGGTTCGTTAGTTTTATTTAGGTTTAGGTATCTTCAAAACTTTTCGTTGTCAGTTTACGTTGAATTAAAAAGTTTGGCTTTACCTGAACTACTGGTGTATGCACTCTCCAGGTTTAGGTATTTTCAATTTTTTCAGTATCAGTTAAGATTGAAAGGTCGATGTGTGTAGTCCATCCGAACTGACATCGGAAGGCCCAACGATACCGATCAACCGCCGTGTCATCCTCAGCCGAGTGACGTCACTTACGTGGATATGGAGGGTCATGGCGTCAGTACACCACTCTCCCGACCTTCGTTACTTCTCGTGACCGGAGCAGCTACATCTAAATCAAGTAGTTTCTAAATTGGCCTCAACGGCTGATTGCAACCCGCTCGACAAGAGCGGTCGCCCATCCAAGGGGTAGCCTAGCCCGACAGTGCTTAACTTCGGTGATCTGACGGAAACCGGTGTTACCGCTGTGGCAAGGCCGTTGGCTCCCCATGTGTCTACTATAGTTTATTTAGTTACGTAAATTCTACTCGGTTAACCACAAGTATTTGTTGCTTAAACGGACTCAGTTGCCTGCCCTCACACCGCTGCCACAGATGAGGACTCGTGTGCTATTTGACGTTTGTATCTTACGTACATTTAATGTATTTTTTATGTGTATATTTTAGAATCTGTACCGAATCGAGCAACCGTTCGGGCCAAGAACCAAGCTCATCACGCTTACCGTGCGTTGGTTAATCCGAACGTTTCATGCCCCTTATTTGCTTTGGATTTGTCTGTTTTTGCTCTTGTCAGCAACTACTCAGGCTTGTTGATTTGCTAATGCTCACCATCTTATAGTAAAGTCTATATAGAGGTATTTGTTATGTTGCATTTTCAGGTACCTTGAAATATTTTTGTAGAGATTCAAGGCTGTGCACATAGTGGCCTTTGTGTTATCGAGTTCCAAGTAGCCAAAGACCATTGTGAAAACCAGTGCTTCTGAGGAACTGATTCTCTGTTCTATTATAGAATCTGTAGTTTTAATTTTTACCTCTGTGATGAATAAATAAATAACAAATAAATATTTTTAAAGATTTTCTTTACGCTCAGTACCTTAACACTTTGAGGGCTTCGTGACGTTATCTTTCGAAAAGAAAGTTCGCATGTTGACGGTGCTGTCCTGATCTATCTTGACCGTAGTTCTGGACAGCACTTTCACCAGATTCCTCACCCGCTGAAAACATTCGGCCACGGGTTCCCGAAAGACAACCCAACGTTCACCAGCCACTGCGGCTGACGCTTAGTGTTGAAGCCTCGTGTGATAACTTAAGCCGTTCAATCACTTCGATTCCTATCCGAATTAGAGCCATTGTTGCTGTGAGGGGTGGCAGCTCTGTACAGTAAATACAGCTGGTACATCATCTTACGCTGCTGAAACCATACCCACAAAATTAATCATGTTTCCTACGTACTGTACTTTATACGCACAGTACGTAAAATTTCGTTATTTGCTATCCTAATGTATCTGCAGTTTTAATAGCCAGCAAAGGTTAATTTACACACCTCGATGCACGTATACTTCACTGTCTGCAGATGAATCTCCAGTCAAGGTTACATGTTACGCTGTAGTATTTGTTAGTTACAGTTCCAGTCGACTGTCATAAATATTTGGCAGTGACAATATGTAGACATACTGAAAGGAACGGCCATATAAATTCAACTTTGGTAAAACAAACAGTAGGTTACGATTGACTGGTTGGGTACTAAGAAGCTGCAGTGTTCCTACAAGAGAGATTGTGTACCAAACACTTTAACCTCTTATATCTGAATACTGTCCGCCCCCGGTAGCTGAGTGGTCAGCGCGACAGAATGTCAATCCTAAGGGCCGGGATTCGATTCTCGGCTGGGTCGGAGATTTTCTCCGTTCAGGGACTGGGTGTTGTGTTGTCCTAATCATCATCATTTCATCCCCGTTGACGAGCAAGTCGCCGAAGTGGCGTCAAATCGAAAATCTTGACCCCGGCGAACGGTCTACCAGACGGAAGGCCCTAGTCACACGACATTTACTTTATCTGAATACTGCTCAGTCGTAAGGGCCCATCATCATCTCAGAGCAATAGGGGGCCATTGAGGGTATACAACTAATGCAATTGTTCAGGTACCTGTTTGACTGACGACAGAATGCAACGGAAATGTTGAAACATTGTAATTGGTAGTCACTCGAACAAGGATGCCGTTGATCTTGCGAAAACATGCTTCGAAACCTAAGAACCGTCGATCGGGACAGAAAGTAGGAACATTCTGCGGCCCCATAGGCATCTTTCCCCGGAAGAGATCGTGGAGATAAAATTAGGCAATTAGCAAAAAAATGGTTCAAATGACTCTGAGCACTATGGGACTTAACTTCTGAGGTCATCAGTCCCCTAAAACTTAGAACTACTGAAACCTAACTAACCTAAGGACATCACACACACACCCATGCACGAGGCAGGATTCGAACCTGCGACCGTAGCGGTCGCGCGGTTCCAGACTGTAGCGCCCAGAACCGCTCGGCCACTCTGGCCGGCAGGCAATTAGCAGCTCGCACAGAGGCGTCTCAGCTTTCGTTCTTCTCCCGCTACATCCGTGAATGGAACGGGAACAAACATTAATGCGTTGCGAAACACCAAAGTACCCTTCGTCACGCGCTTCACAGTGAATCCCAAAGTAGATGGTCATAGATTTTCGGTGCCGTGGGGAATGAAGAAGAAAAGTCTGCTTGTAGACAGCACCACAACCAGCTTCACCAGAAAACAAGCACTGCTTTACCTGTGAATGTAGCATCTGGGGCCGACTGGACACTAGGGTGGAGCCGGACCGGGTTGGGTTCGATGTCGCGGGCGGTTATTTACCTGAAACAAAAGGACAATCACTGAAATGAAATGAAATAACCATATCAGAGATACAATGGCACTTAAACCAAGCGCCCAGGTGCGCGGTTCCAGGGTGGAGTTTCGGCGTGTGCGTGTGCGTGTGCGTGTGCCACAGCTTTTTATTTTCTCCTGATCTGTCATATATCGGTAAACAGCCAAATATTAATGTTTATCATGTACAATATTAACGCATACTAATTTCTTTCGCTTCGCAAGTCAGTGTCAAGTAGCAACAGATAAAAACAAGGTTGTTGAATCAGAAAAATGGTTCAAATGGCTCTAAGCACTATTGGACATAACATCTGATGTCATCAGTCGCCTAGAACTTAGAACTACTTAAACCTAACTAACCTAAGGACATTACACACATCTATGCCCGAGGCAGGAGTCGAACCTGCGACCGTAGAAGCAGCAGCGCGTTTCCGGACTGAAGCGCCTAGAACCGCTCGGCCACAGAAGCCGGCTGTTAATCAGCGCCAACACGTAACGGTCAGCACGACGAGGGAATAGTCGTGTACCCATCAGCCACAGGTCACAGAGAACTGCGTGCAAGACTAAAGTAGCAGGAATTTTGCAGATGTTACGAAGTCATGTAGACAGTCCTTTAAGGGTAGCGGGGGCGGGGAGAAGGGACTTCCTACGTCATCCGAGGAGTACGAAATGACCTACCACGGATTAAAGGGGAGGTAATGGTCACTTATTATTAGTCGTCAGTAGTATAAATTCAGACAGCCAAGCTGAGTTAAAGTTGGGCCTTAAGTAAGATATTGGAAATGTACAGATAGCAGTCTATTCTGTACGTAGCCATAATAGTTATGAGAAACAGTCACCCACCGATGGGCATCAAAAGTTTTGTAAACTCTCGTCGCCAGTTTTGTAAAGGCCTCGTCGTTACTGCTATGGGGGCCGAGTTTGTGAGTTCGTGAAACGGCTTCTGGTGCAGTACACCGCTAAGACAATTTCTCCCTGCCACTATTACACAGCTCTGCCCCAGGGTCAGCCAACAGAATACAAGAACGAAGGATCTACAACACTCGAACAAATTAGTAAGTAAGTCACACAAACGTGTTATAGGTCCGTGTGACTTGTTGAATGATTAAGTCTGCAACACTGGATGTGATATAACGCAAAAAGACCCTCAATGACTAAGTGCAAATAATCGTAGGTACGCCGGCCGAGGTGGCCGAGCGGTTCTAGGCGCTAGTCTGGAACCGCGCGACCACTACGGTCGCAGGTTCGAATCCTGCCTCGGGCATGGATGTGTGTGATGTCCTTAGGTTAGTTAGGTTTAAGTAGTTCTAAGTTCTAGGGGACTGATGACCTCAGTAGTTAAGCCCAAAGTGCTCAGAGCCATTTGAACCATTTGAACCATTTGAATCGTAGGTACACTTCACAGTACAGAGCAAATACAATTCACAACAACTGTCTCTTCACTTCTAAGAGTTCACTAAACAATGTTCCCTGTCTAAGTCAGCCCTGGACGATGGTCTGTAGCCAAGTGGACGAGAACTGCTCTTCTATCTTCCTAGTAGGTTTCTGTCCGTTGTCTTCCGGTCATTGTACTCGATCGGCAATTGGTCGAGGCGAAGTGGATATCTTCATCCTCAGGGCCGCCCGTGGCGCTGGTGGAACTGGCGCAAGTGGCGAGTCTCTACGGCACTGGCACCAGCTCGCTTCTTTGCGCCAGTGGCGCCTTTGCCCTGGCTGTGTCTTGTTTGGGTGACAGAGCAAAAATTAGCAGAGAGATTTTGAGCTCTCACTAGGTGACCTCTGAGTTTCTGTGCTACGTGCTGTAACTTACGGTGTAAATAGCGATTCCTATATTATATCGTATAGAAGCGAGAACAAACTGCATCTCACTGGCTTTGTATGTGACGATTTGGATGGTAAAAACTGGAAGTCTCTTCAACTCTGTGTGATTTTATGTTCCCTGCAATTTTCTGTTTAGTAAGCGTTACGTATTGTACATAAATATACGTCATTAATGTCCGCAGAATGATCCAAAAAGTCCGAATAAGTGCTTCAGTTACGTTTGGAAGTCGTCATTGGCATCCTGTAAGTAGGCTGTTTAGGTTTTTATATTGGTTACGCCACGTAGCGCTCTGTATTAAAATCACTGGCTGTGCTGTGTGCAGTCTGTGGCTGGTTAGCATTGTTGTAATATTCGCTGTTGTAGTGTTGGGCAGCTGGATGTGAACAGCGCATAGCGTTGTGCAGTTGGAGGTGAGCCGCCAGCAGTGGTGGATGTGGGGAGAGAGATGGCAGAATTTTGAGAGCGGATGATCTGGACGTGTGTCCATCAGAGACAGTAAATTTGTAAGACTGGATGTCACGAACTGATAAATATATATTATGACTTTTGACACTATTAAGGTAAATACATTGTTTGTTTTCTATCAAAATCTTTCATTTGCTAACTATGCCTGTCAGTAATTAGTGCCTTCAGTATTTTGAATCTTTTATTTAGCTGGCAATATTGGCGCTCGCTGTATTGCAGTAGTTTGAGTAACGAAGATTTTTGTGAGGTAAGTGATTCATGAAAGGTATAGGTTATTGTTAGTCAGGGCCATTCTTTTGTAGGGATTTTTGAAAGTCAGATGGCGTTGCGCTAAAAATATTGTGTCAGTTTAGTGTTGATCAGAATAAGTAAATAGCGAAATGTCTGAGTATGTTCAGTTCTGCTCAGCTGTTTGAAAATCAAATAACGTAAGGGGTTTACCAGCACAGTAATTCAATAATTTTTCTAAGGGGACGTTTCACTCCTTTGGCCTGAACTTTACTCCCTATTCTGAAGTTTCCTTCCATTTCATTCATTGCTTTTTTTTATATACAGGCGGAGCTGACAAGAAGGAAGACTGAACTGCTGGCTTGTGAATCTTCCTAAACCGAGTTTTTACTTCCGGTTGTATTCCCTGTTTATTACTAATGTTTCCCTATGGAAGATACTTTTTTTCTATCGATCTTACACCACATTAATTGACGAATGCTTCTGCTAGGTTTACAAAACCTATGAATTGACCACGATTATTCGTAAGTCTTGCTTCGTGTAGCAAGTGCAAAGTCAGAATTTCCTGATCGTCTTGTAACGTATCTTCAGTTTTCTTCTGTAAATTGTTCGGGATAGTAACTTACATGTATGAGCTGTCAAGGTGACTATGCTAAAGTTCTCGTATTTGTCTGCCTTTCTACATTAGGGGCTGCATTGATGATATTCCTGCGAAAGTTCGACGTTATGTCTCTAGTCCCATTAACAGAATAACTAAAATGAAAAAGAATCAAACAACTGCAACCATTAAAAATGTATTTCGGCGGTGCTATACACAGCCCGATATTTCTAGCGATTGGCCCTCGGCCACGTAATTTCTGAAGATGCCCGTGTTGGTCGAGTGAAACATGAAAAATAAGGACATGTGACAGCTGTACAATTTTAATTTCTAATGGTCACTGGTCTCCTGCGGGAAAATGCCTGCGTTTACAGTTGCGTGAGTTGTCGCTGGAACGCGTAATGTTTGGCCCACGAGCGCAGCTGCGGCAGCGGTGGTGGAGTTGTTGGGAGAGCTGCAGAAAGCGATTTTCCTACCGCCCCGGCGGACGCTGCGCCCATCAGACGGGGATCAATGGGGTTGTCACTCACAGATGACAACTGACAGGCCACCGTACGACCTGTGCGAGCGACGCAGGCCGGAACCGCATTTCACAAACACCTGCACCTCGCCGGGGGCACACAGCTTGACGCCAGAGGAAAATTCCACTGGCCGAAAGGCAGATTTGCAAACGGTTCGACAAGCGAGGCTGATGTCCGGCAAAGTTCCAACAGTCACGATGACGCGGTGGATCAGACGATTTTCCTGCTACAACAACGTTTCAAGGTCATGAAGGGCAGTGTATGGTGCTAGTCACGAATAGTGGTGCTGCGTTGAGAGGTATGCAACGACATTTAGCTGATATCTTTAGTAACAACATACGAGGTTTTTTTTTTTCAACCTCCGATCGGTAGCGAAATGAAACCCCGGTGAAAATCAAAAATGTTTATTTACATCATTTAGCTACACCTCGCAGCTGCTTGTCTGCATAGTCACTGCTTCTATTTATTCATTTGTCGTATAGTGGTACCAACTTTTCAACAGTCTCATTATCAAAGGCAGCCGCCGGTGATTTCGCCAAGTACCTAAGCCGGTCTGTAGATCGTCGTCTGTGTGAAAATGCTGTGCTCATAGCTAGCTGTTCAAGTGACTGAAGAGATGGAAATCAGAAGATCCAAGTTCGGGCTTCTAACAATACCACCACTTGCAAAGTAGGTTAGAAATCAGATTAATAATGTTGCTCACGCAGCATATGTTCGCTTTATCGGGCAACAACAAAGTTATTCACTGTGCATGGTATCGTAAAATTTGGCACTTATCTTGAATGGATTCCCACGAAGATTTCGTCGAAGTCGTTATGGCTCATCTTGTTGATTCTAGGGTGATTCCACTTTGACTGCTACAAGGTCCAGATCTGTATTTTAGCAATATTTAAAGACCTAACAAATGCGTTTTTCAGGAAATTCTTAATATCAAACAATCCCAGATCAGAACAATGGCATGGTAGAAATAATTTTTGACTTGGTGTTCACGATCCACATTTTTAATAAACTTCTTGTAAATTCACATATACTAATTCTTAATTGTCACATCATCAAGAAAACAGTTTTGTATCAATCTTCATATATTTAATTTCCACTTTAACCAAACACAAGACTTGACTGTTCTTTTACAAAGCGAAATAACAACTTCTGCAAAGTGAAACAGACACTGCTCTGTGTGCATTCGCGCCAAAACGGTTACAAATAAGTCAAAGATTATGACAGTCTCACAGAAATGAATACACACGAGAACCATATCACTGTAATATATCGATACATCGGAGTACCTACACATTAATAAAACCAAATGTGAATATTGTCACAAAAGTATTACTTCGCAGAAAAGTAGTACCATATTACTGGTATCGAGAACTGGGGTTGGAGTGTTGTAGGATCACGTAAATAGAGAACCATTACAGGCTGTATGTTGCCTGAGCAACCACTTCCCATCCAAAACGCTGCAGGAGCGTCTTCGTTTTACATGCAGTAGGCGACCGAGAACTGTCTTTAAGAAGGAAATTCGTGAAAATTACGTTATGTGAACAGCATGTAATCAGACGAAACTCCTCAGTAGGCCTTCACACTTGGCGACACTATTTTCTAGGCTTCTTTATGTGCTCACTACGCGCTCAGAACTTAAAAATACGACGTGACGTGATAGACGGCATACTCGAGACACTGTGCAAAACGTCTGAGCAAAGGGATTCACCCGATTTTCACTGTGGTTTTAATTTCATGACCGGTCTAAAAAGGAGCCCTCTTAAAATCTCAGCTGACAGATCAAAACAAAGAGACGGATACCGGCTCACATTTACGCTTCAGTAGCTCAACTTATAGTGAGTAACGTCGGCCCATTAAAAAATAAATCACAGAACAATAACGCTCCAAACGAAATTTATAAAATTTAACTCCCACAGTACCAAAACACCAGCGCCACAATTAGAAGTAAGCGAAAGTCCATGAATCCGTTTACACTTTTTTAAACGGTCACATAACACGCATTCACGCAACTACATTAGCCATCACTCACGGTTATTAGTATAACCCTAAATGTTTGTTGCTCCCCCAGTAATCTCTATAGGTTCGAAGAAACACCGTTCCATCCAAACGGGGCCCCCAAAACGAGCAAAATCCAAAACGTAGCAATAAAGTTGAATACCAATTATCACAGACTGCCATTCAACTGGCAGCGTGAACTAATATGGGACCTATGACTATTAATAATGAATAAAAATGTACAAATTAAGAAATACAAAATTATATTTGAGTTAGACAATAGCACCCACGTCGACATGTATCATTGTTCAGATCACAATGCTGCTAACTTAACCACTTCTTAACACAGTTTACCGTACGTCCAAACGCAGTTCTGTTAACACACAAGAAGTTAGGTTGCTAGGAAGCCAAGAATAGAACATATCGTTTCAATCAAAGTACACTCCTGGAAATTGAAATAAGAACACCGTGAATTCATTGTCCCAGGAAGGGGAAACTTTATTGACACATTCCTGGGGTCAGATACATCACATTATCACACTGACAGAACCACAGGCACATAGACACAGGCAACACAGCATGCACAATGTCGGCACTAGTACAGTGTATATCCACCTTTCGCAGCGGGACCGTAGCCCAGCAATGCAGGCTGCTATTCTCCCATGGAGACGATCATAGAGATGCTGGATGTAGTCCTGTGGAACGGCTTGCCATGCCATTTCCACCTGGCACCTCAGTTGGACCAGCGTTCGTGCTGGACGTGCAGACCGCGTGAGACGACGCTTCATCCAGTCCCAAACATGCTCAATGGGGGACAGATCCGGAGATCTTGCTGGCCAGGGTAGTTGACTTACACCTTCTAGAGCACGTTGGGTGGCACGGGATACATGCGGACGTGCATTGTCCTGTTGGAACAGCAAGTTCCCTTGCCGGTCTAGGAATGGTAGAACGATGGGTTCGATGACGGTTTGGATGTACCGTGCACTATTCAGTGTCCCTTCGACGATCACCAGTGGTGTACGGCCAGTGTAGGTGATCGCTCCCCACACCATGATGCCGGGTGTTGGCCCTGTGTGCCTCGGTTGTATGCAGTCCTGATTGTGGCGCTCACCTGCACGGCGCCCAACACGCATACGACCATCATTGGCACCAAGGCAGAAGCGACTCTCATCGCTGAAGACGACACGTCTCCATTCGTCCCTCCATTCACGCCTGTCGCGACACCACTGGAGGCGGGATGCACGATGTTGGGGCGTGAGCGGAAGACGGCCTAACGGTGTGCGGGACCGTAGCCCAGCTTCATGGAGACGGTTGCGAATGGTCCTCGCCGATACCCCAGGAGCAACAGTGTCCCTAATTTGCTGGGAAGTGGCGGTGCGGTCCCCTACGGCACTGCGTAGGATCCTACGGTCTTGGCGTGCATCCGTGCGTCGCTGCGGTCCGGTCCCAGGTCGACGGGCACGTGCACCTTCCGCCGACCACTGGCGACAACATCGATGTACTGTGGAGACCTCACGCCCCACGTGTTGAGCAATTCGGCGGTACGTCCACCCGGCCTCCCGCATACCCACTATACGCCCTCGCTCAAAGTCCGTCAACTGCACATACGGTTCACGTCCACGCTGTCGCGGCATGCTACCAGTGTTAAAGACTGCGATGGAGCTCCGTATGCCACGGCAAACTGGCTGACACTGACGGCGGCGGTGCACAAATGCTGCGCAGCTAGCGCCATTCGACGGCCAACACCGCGGTTCCTGGTGTGTCCGCTGTGCCGTGCGTGTGATCATTGCTTGTACAGCCCTCTCGCAGTGTCCGGAGCAAGTATGGTGGGTCTGACACACCGGTTCAATGTGTTCTTTTTTCCATTTCCAGGAGTCTATATCTGCTTCATACAAGCCGAGGTGACCCAATACCGACCTATGGTTTTCTGTCGTCGGCGAATTCAGCTGAGGAATCCAATTTCTCGCCAGGTCGAGGCACCTGCTACACTAAGCCCACGCACCGCTGGTGGGATGGCAGGTGACGTTTCCTTGCTGGTGGCTCGTCAGGCAACACGACTTATTGAAAGCTGCGTCCACGAAATCGGTCTCGGAGGAGCGCTCACCCCCCCCCCCCCCCCCGCGTGTTTCGGCTAGCGTGTATACTTTTCCGACAACGTGCGCAGAACGCGCCGATGTCGTTAGACTAGTGTTTAAAAGGCTAGGTGACGTGATGAAGGTGAACCCTCACACACTGTCAGTGCAGTGTTTAATACTAAACTCTGTCACCTAACGGGTCTTTGGTATTGATTTCCTGGCAAAATGGTTATGTCGCTGATAAGGCGGTTCCGTTAGCAACTTGTCAGTAGAGTGTCAGAAGTGTATCGCTCGACGAAAGATCCGCACCCAAAGACTGGAAAGTTGCACAGGTCACACCAATATTCAAGTAAAGTAGCATGAGTAATCCACTAAATTACAGGCCCATATCGTTAACGTCGATATGTAGCAGGATTTTGGAACATATATTGTGTTCGAACCTTATGAATTACCTCGAAGAAAACTGTCTATTGACACACAGTCAACATGGGCTTAGAAAACACCGTTCCTGTGAAACACAACTAGCTCTTTATTCACATGAAGTGTCGAGTGCTATTGACAAGGGACTTCAGATCGTTTCCGTGTTTCTGGATTTCCGGAAGGCTTTTGACACTAAACCACACAAGTGGCGTGTAATGAAATTGCGTGCTTATGGAATATCGTCTTAGTTATGTGACTGTGACCTCTCCTGTCAGAGATGTCACAGTTCACAGTAATTGACGGAAAGTCATCGACTAAAACAGAAGTGATTTCTGGCGTTCCCCAAGGTAGTGTTATAGGCACTTCGCTGTTCCTTATCTACATAAACGATTTGGGAGACAATCTGAGCAGCCGTCTTACGTTGTTTGCAGATGACGCTGTCGTTTATCGACTATTAAAGTCATCAGAAGATCAAAACAAATTGCAAAACGATTTAGAAAAGTTATCTGAATGGTGCGAAAATTGGCTGTTGACCGTAAATTACAAAAAGTTTGAGGTCATCCACATCAGTGCTAAAAGGAATTCGTTAAACTTCGGTTACACGATGAATGAGTCTAATCTAAAAGCCGTAAATTCAACTAAATACCTAGGTATTACAATTACGAACAACTCAAATTGGAAGTAAGACATAGAACATGTTGTGGGAAAGGCTCACCAAAGACTGCGTTTTATCGGCAGGACACTTAGAAAATGTAACAGACCTACTACGCAGACTGCCTACACTACGCTTGTCGGTCCTCTTTTAGAATACTGCTGCGCGGTGTGGGATCCTTACCAGAAGGGACTGACGGAGTACATCGAAAAAGTTCAAAGAAAGGCAGCACATTTTGTATTATCGCCAAATATGGGAGAGAGTGTCACAGAAATGATACAGGATTTGAACTGGAAATCATTAAAAGAAAGGCGTTTTTCGTTGCGACGGAATCTTCTCACGAAATTCCAATCACTAACTTTCTCCTCAGAACGCGAAAATATTTTGTTGACAACGACCTACATAGCGAGGAATGATCACCACGATAAATTAAGGGAAATGAGAGCTCGTACGGAAAGATATAGGTGTTCATTCTTTCCGCGCGTTATACGGGATTGGAATAATACAGAATTGTGAAGGTGGTTCGATGAATCATCTGCCAGGCGCTTAAATGTTATTTTCAGAGTATAATTGTAGATGTAGATGCACATATCAGTGTCCTGCGAATTACTACTGAGTGTTTGTACACAGAGGTGTTGAGTCGTGTAACAGTTTTCATCTGTAAAATAGTTAAAAATACTTATATTTGCTCTCGATTTCGTAATACTGCGTTGAAAGTGGACAGATCCTCTGTTTCAAAATGTAGAGGGGCCAGTCTAACATATGGTTACTAAAGAGGGACAGCAACCTTTGCAGTAGTTGCAGGGACAACAGTCGGCATGACTGACTGATCTAACGTTGTAATATTAGTCAACATGGCCTTGTTATGATGGTAATGGGAGTGGCTGAAATCAAGGGGAAACTACAGATTACTTCCTGAGAGCATCCACAAGTAATGTGTGTTTCAATGCTGACCTTATCCTCATGAGTAAAATATTCCCATGGGAAAATAGTTCAACATTCAAATCTCCGGATTGGGACTGCACGAGTTGGAGCGTGAAATATGGCAGATACGTTTGATAATGTAAAAATAGAGTGGTAGATTTAAGTTAGGTGTAGTGAAGATTTGTGATGTGCAGTGACTCGAGGAAAATGTCTAATGGTCAAGAATAGGACTGATAATGTATCATAAGACCGAAATTTGGTATAATCTCTACGACTATGAACATCACAAACCCAGTATTGACAGAAAGGCAAGAACGGCACCAGTGGGTTCAAATGGCTCTGAGCACTATGGGACTTAACATCTGAGGTCATCAGGCCCCTAAAACTTAGAACTACTGAAACCTAACTAACCTAAGGACATCACATACCACCATGCCAAAGGCAGGATTCAAACTTGCGACCGTAGCGGTCGCGCGGTTCCACACTGAAGCGCCAAGAACCGCTCGGCCACACCGGCCGCTGCCGCAGCTGTGGGATAAGTGTATACCCACTAACCATACAGATGATGGCCGATGAAGTAAAACAAATTTATTCAGTTCGTGCAGGAAGATGAACGTGCAGTCATGAACTTGGTTGTAAGAAAAGAAAGACAGGAAAAATATTAGTAGAACATGGACTGGGAAAAGATATGGAAGGGGAAGTTGTAAGACAAAATTTTGCAAAGTTCACAGTTTGATCACTGTAAACACCTGATTTAAAAATCTTGAAAGAAGGCTGTACATATGTAAGAGACCTAAAGATACCGGAAGGTCTCAGGTGTATTTCATAATGGTAAGACAGATCTTTACAATCCAGGACTTACACTGCAAGATATTTCACAGAGCAGACATCGTCTCCGGCCATAATTCATTGTTCATGAGTTTTAGATTGAAACTGAAGGTGTTAAAGTGATTCCCAACATTAAGAAGATGGGTTTGGGATATCTGGAAGAACGAGATATTGCTTGAGATTTCAAAGGGAGCATCCGGCAACTATTGTCGACGGGGGGGAACATAAACAATAGCAAATTTATCAATAACTGTACGAAATGAGATAGTAAAGACCGCAGAAGATCAAATGTGTGCAAGAAGACCCAATAGAAATCAGCGGTCAAGAAGAGTTAAGTTACTGAATTTAACTGACGAATGGAGGAAATAGAAAAATTCGGAAAATGAATTCGGGAAAGAGGAGGAATGGAACTGTGTACAAGCGTGCATGAATGCGGAAAAGATACACTGGTGAGCGGAAGCATTACGACAACTGCCCACCGCGACAATGAATGACACCTGGTGCCATTGTGGGTACCTGATGAGGTAAGGAACGCATAGAAGCGCAGGACATACGACTGACGAATCATTCTGTCGATGACGAGCCACATATCGGAACAAACACTTTGACAAAGGGATGGTTGTTATGGTCCGGCACTAGGGAACGAGCATTTCGGAAACGGCGGAGCTGATTCGCTGTTCGCTTGCTGCTGTCGCGAACAGCTAAGGTTGAAGAACAGTGAAAGCGAGAGTCGGCGACAGGGTGTTGGACGTCCACTGTACGTGGAGGTCGGAGGCTAGTCCGCTCTGTAAAGTGGGGAAAACTGCGGAAGATCATACCAGAGGGTATAGTGGTGGAGCAGGCACAAGTCTTTTGGGGCACACCGTTCAGTGGACACTGCTGAACATCGGGTTCCGCAGTAAACGACTCCAGTGTGTTCCCACGTTCACCCGACGATATAGTCAATTTGCGACTGCAGTGGGTGGGCACAGGATCGTCGACACCCGTGACGGCTGGTAGAATGAATCACTCTTCTTGTTACACCGTGGTCGATCGTCGTATCTGGACACGTTTTTAATTAGGCGAACAGCCGCCCCAAACATGAACCGCGCCGATGACGCAGGTCCGTGGGGGCATTATTGTGGAGGGACATTCACTTGGGCTTCCATGGGACCTGTGGTAGTAATTGATGGCACAACGGTAGCTAAGGACTATGTGAACATTACTGAGAATCACCTGCATTTCTTCACGTCTTCCCCGACGGAAATAGAAATTTTATTTAGCTTATGGCATATAACACATCATATAGAAAAGACATAAAAATCATAAGACACAGAAATAAAGAGTAGTCACAGTGTGTAACATGTAGTTGTAGATATAAAAGTGTTTAAAATAGTGTATATAACAAACAAACGTTCACAAACAAACATCCAGATTTGTGACATAGTCTATTGCACTTTCAGTCGCGGTCAGAAACTCATTGGGGTCTCCTGCAAAACGTCTCAGAGGGCAATCTTCCACGATGTGACGAATCGTCTGCCGGTCCGCACCGCAGTCACATCTCGGGGTGGTGATTTTACCCCACCTGTGGAGGCTGTCTGCACATCTGCCGTTATTTGTCCGAATTCGATTCAGGGTCGTCCAAGTTTTCCTTGGCACATTGAATCCTGGTGGTTGGACATTGATGCATGGCATATTCTGCAGGTTTTGGGGCACAGATTCTCTCCACCGCATTTTCCAGAGGTTGCCATAATCCGGGTTGAGAGGATGCGTATTTTTTGCCTTTTTTAAAGAGGGGTGTCTTGAGCGCAATCTGTTCATCTCCAGGGCAGGAACATCCTTATGGATTGGCAGTTTCTCATTGTTCAGCACTTTTCCATACTCGCGTAAGAGAGCGTTCTCTCTGCGCAGGTCCGGTGGGGGAATGTTGCTCAGTATAGGTAGCCAGTGTAAAGGCGTTGGATTTATTGTTCCTGATATCATCCTCATTGTGTAGTTTAGTTGAGCATCGATCAAGCCTGTGTGTTTACTGTTTAGCCATACCGGTGTGGCATATTCTGCTGTTGTGTAGACAAGTCCCAGAGCCGAAGATCTCAGTACAGCCGCGGAAGAGCCCCACGTGGTCCCAGATAGCTTCTGTATGATATTATTTCGAGTTTTAAGTTTTGCGGCTGTATTACGTAAGTGTTCCTTGAATGTTAGGGTAAATGGAAAATTCCGACGGGATAACTGTCCCTGTTACAAGGCCAAAACTGTGATCTAATGGTTTGAGCAGCATGATAATGACTTCACACTGATGTCTTGGGCCACCAAATTCGAGTGACACAACTTGATGGATGCATGTGGGATGCTGTTCGCGCCGATAAATGACCGATACGTAATTTATGGGAAGAGCGTAAGCTATGCGTAGACATCTTGTGCCACATATCTCTGGACACCTACTAAGGACGTATCGAATCCTTGGCAAGTAAAACCGCTGGTGTGTTGTGTTCCAAAAGTGGACGAACACGGTACTGAGCACGTGGTCATAATGTTTCTGCTAGTCAGTGTATTTATCAAGTGAAGATATGAGTTGCTGTATTCGAATGTAGATGTTATTTTCTTGAAGTCAAACTAATTGCATGTCTCAGAATTGCAATCGCTGATGATACTAGATGCCGCATCATTAACGCTTTTTAAAACAGTTGACGCTGCCAGAAGAGAGCGATTTCTGTTGATGCATGCACTATAAAAGATCAGGCGATTGTGAACTGTGGAAATATCCGAAATGAAGACGGTTCATGTGCTCCCCTCTGTCACACCCATACAGCGTGTACGTTGTGAGGTTCATGGGATGCAAATGTTTCATGATAAATCGGCGATCAAAGCTCAGGCATTTTATGGTTACCGGTGCATTGCTGACGAATGCTACATTCGTGGACGAGCTCTTCCCGTTCTTCTAGACGATTCCTGTCATTCTTTGTCCCACAGTTCAATGCCTGAAGTTATAATTCCTCGTAAGAGGGATTTAGCGGTGGAAACAAGTTTCATTTATTTCAGAAAGCGACCAATCTTCTTCTTTACTATACCTGTCTTATAACACGTACGAGCCTGCTGGTTTCTACTTTGTTTTGTGCTTTTTACTTCATCTGTAGTTACCTAACTTTCCCCACTTTTCTTATTCTAGCCTCCCACTTCCCTTTCTTTAATGGCAGACAGTCGTTTTCTCTCATATTCTTATAAGTTCTGCACTCATCATTCTGTCCGTTCATTGCACTTTAAGTACTTCCACCTACTCAAAACATCTTTTACCGAGAGACATCTCCTTTTGCCATAGCTCCAGGGTTGGGCCTATGACCTGTTGCGGCCTCATTATCTGTTCCTCGGTCCTCCCGCACTTCTCTTGCCTCACGGTTTATAGTCCACCGCTAGTTTAGGAAGTGTTGCTAGCGACATACGAAGTACCTTTCTCTCTATATTTCTTTGTATTGGACTGTCTTTTAGCTCAAAAAATGGCTCTGAGCACTATGAGATTTAACATCTCAGGTCATCAGTCCCCTAGAACTTAGAACTACTTCAACCTAACTAACCTAAGGACATCACATACATCCATGCCCGAGGCAGGATTCGAACATGCGACCGTAGCGGTACCGAACTGAAGCGCCTACAACCGCACGGCCACCGCGGCCGGCGACTGCCTTTTGGGTTATTGGTTACAAACCTAATTCTTCACTTATTATTTCGTTTTTAATTTTGTGCCCCTTGTGCATCGATCCACAGACAATCGAAATTTCGTTTGTGATACTTCTAGTTGCCGTAAATCTTTATTTCTGAGTGTTCAACTTTCCGCTCCATATAATAAACTGGGAACTGCAGTGACTCTTTAAAATTTCAGTTGTGCGCTTTTCTTTTTTTTTATCCGTAAATGCTCTTTTTATTGCGTGTAAGTATTACTTTTTTCATGTGATATGTTACAAAATATGACATCATATAAAAAGTAATTAACTGAAATGAGCTAATGTTTTTATCAGTTTATTGTTGATGACTACTTTTGTTCGTAGAGGGTAAATACACAAAAGGGACATGGTTTTAGTTTTATCTGCAGATATAGCGCGATTGTAGCTTGCGCTTATCTCATTTAGTTTACGTAATTCCTCAAAAGGTAGTGAGCGAGGAGCTGGGAGTGGAGGTATCAGGCGGTCGAAAGACGTCATTCCATTACTCAGGCAGAACTGCGTTAACTGAATTGCAGCAAACGTAGTTGCCAAAGGACGTAAAATTAACACAAAATTTGCTGAGAGGACCAGCAAAAGCCGCTAATTCACCTGACGAGAAGTCGGCGTCGTTCACAATGCTTGTGCCTTCCTTTGACATGAGATTTTAATTTTCTTAGTCATTCGTGGCTAACTTGTCTTTTAACGAATTTTCTGGATAGAAGTTTCGGAATGATACCCAAAAATTTTGACACAAATTTACTGTGGAATAGGCTGATTTCAATTAGCGTCTCTTTCTTTATACACTCTTTATAAAAAATAATCACGACGCACCACGAAGGAATTATCCGAACGGGACGAAAATATGTAGATGTGGAATTCATGTACAGACAAACAGATGATTACGGTTTCTGAAAAATTGGGTGATTTATTTAAGGGAAAGAACTTCTCAAACTGAGCAAGTCAATAACGCGTTGGTCCACATCTGGCCCTTACGCAAGCTGTAATTCGGCTTGGGAATAAAAGAGAATTGTTGAGGGTCCTCCTGAAGGATATCGTGTCAAATTCTGTCCAACTGGCGCATTAGGTGGTCAAAATCCCATGCTGGTTGGAGGTCCCTGCCTAAAATGCTCCAAATGTTGTCAGTTGGGGAAAGATCCGGCGTTGCTGGCCACGACAAGCAAAGACAAGCAATGCGATATCTCATCCTGTGGAAGCGCGTATTATCTTGCTGAAATTTACGCCCAGGATGGCTCGCCATGAAGGGCAACAGAACGGGGTGTAAATATCGTCGACTTACCGGTGTGCCGCAAGGGAACCGTGCGATACCAACTTGAGTGCCACTCGCCACATGGCCCTGGTGTGGTGTCACACTTGCTAGGTGGTAGCCTTTAAATCGGCCGCGGTCCGTTAGTATACGTCGGACCCGCGTGTCGCCACTATCAGTGGTTGCAGACCGAGCGCCGCCACACGGCAGGTCTGGTCTAGAGAGACTCCCTAGCACTCGCCCCAGTTGTACAGCCGACTTTGCTAGCGATGGTTCACTGACGACATACGCTCTCATTTGCAGAGACGACAGTTTAGCATAGTCTTCAGCTACGTCATTGGTGCGATCTAGCAAGGCGCCATATTCAGTTACTATGAATGTATTCTGAACAGATAATATTGTGAATCGTGTACCGTGAAGAGCGACGTTCATCATTAATGGATTAAAGTTAAGTATCAAACTAATTACGTCCGCTTCCTGAATTCTACTTCCTTGTCAGGTTCCAGACCTCACGTCGGTATAGTTCTTCCCTCCTCACGCCAGCCTGCGTGAGCTAAACACGTGCATTTCGGCCTCTTCTAGTAACACGGTGATGGCTCTTCTGCCAACAATACACCTGGAATCGCATTGACTGGAGCAGAATTGTCCCGCTTCGAACTGAGCCCTGATGACCAGCGAACACGAGTCTGGAGACGGCCCGGACAGCGGTGGCATATCAGCCTGAAAGTCACCCGCCATAGGCCCCGACAACCAGGAATAATGGGCTGGAGTGCCGTTTCATTCAAAAACGGGACCCGTCTGGTTGTCATCCGCGGCACCCTTACAGCCCAGCGGTACGTCGACCATATCCTACACCCCGTTATCTTACTCTTCGTAGCAATACATTTCAGCAAGATAATGCCCGCCCACAGACGCCGACAGTTTCTACTGCTTGTCGTCATGCTTGCCAAAACCTACCTTGGCCAGCGCAGTCACTGGATCCGCCCCCTCTAACCCCTCCCTCGCCCCCCCCCCCGCCACCAAAGGTCGCCGGTCTCCCCCTCCCCCCCCCCCCCCGCCTCCAATTGAGAACGTTTGGTGCATTATGGGCAGGGTCCTCCAACCTTCTCGGTATTTTGACGTTCTAAGGCACCAATTGGACAAGATTTGGCACGACATCCTTCATTACGACATCCAATAACTCTGTCATTCAATACCTGGATGAGGGCCACAGGTGGACCAACGCATTGTTGACTTGCCCAATTTGTGAAATCTTTCTCTTGAATATTTCATGTAATTTTTCTGAAACTCTAATCATTTGTATGTCTGTGCGTGTGCTTCACATTTACCGATTTATGTCCCATTCGGATATTTCCTGTGTGGTGCGTTGTTTTTTATATTCATTTATTTTTTGTCTTAGAATGTATGAGTGCATATCGCACTGAATACCTTCTCTTAACTTATTCTTAGCCGGCCGCTGTGGCCGAGTGGTTCTAGGATCTTTAGTCCGGAACCGCGCTGCTGCTACGGTCGCAGGTTCAAATCCTGTCTCGGGCATGGATGTGTGTGATGTCCTTAGGTTAGTAAGGTTTAAGTAGTTCTAAGTCTAGGGGACTGATAACCTCAGAATGTTGAGTCCCATAGTCCTTAGAGCCATTTGATTTGAACTTATTCCTAAACTACTGTATCTTGTTCTCATGAGTAAGCCTCTCTGATTTTTATGAACCTGTCTTAGGCATGCAAGGTGGATTGTTTATTTATATTATTTGTACGTCATTATCAGACAGCCCATTATGTGCAAGATACGATCTAATAATTTGAGAATGACCACTGTCTATAAAAATGTTATCAAGCAGGATCCTGCTGTCTTGCTGCACGTGAGTTGAAAAATTAATCACTGAAATGCCGAGTAGCTTTAAACACCCAAATAATGATATCTTTATTTTTCTTCTCTGCATCTTTTACAAAAAAAATGTAAATGAAATCCTCACAAACTACTAACATTTTTTCCTTATCCGTCATGTAGCTCAAGAATGAATTTATATTCTTCATAAATAGGTGATAGTATCTCACAGCAGGTATGTAGACCTGCAATCACAACTATCTATCCAAAAATAATTTTAGATTATAACCTCTTATATTCGGCGAATTGACTGGTCTGTCATTCCCCCACTTAGATCGCATCGAGCACGTGTGGGATGCATTGAGGAGATGTCTGCCTTCACCAACTAGCATCCAACAGTTGATAACCGCCCTGCAGGAGGAGTAGGATGCTCTACCACGAGAACTCCTTACCAACGTTGTCACCAGCTTGGTAGCACGTTGCAGACCGTGAATTGCCGTCTACGGTTATCACATACCCTATTTGGAGCATATCTAACCTTTTGCAATGTCCAGGGACCATCATAAATCGCAGTGACTTAATTATAATTACTATCTTGAATAAAAATGTCACTCCACCTTGGCTCTTTGTACATTTCTTTCAATTACCTTCTGTACTATACTGTAGCTCCTCTTTCTATGTATGGCGCGAGTTTCTTCGGGATACGTTACTTGGCAGTGACATATCGCGGGAGAGTTGCTTTCGCCCTTACGTTTTTTAAACCAGTGCATACAGTGTTGCCAGATCAACAGCCAGCAGTATCGCGAAACAGAACAACACGACAGTAGGATTCAGTGTACTGCACAATAGACGATTGTGATTGAACTGCTAATTACAACTTATGTTTGTTGTATAACTGAATCGGCTCATCAAAAGCGCAGAACACGTGTACGAGTTTTATTGGCAGTATATGTGGTATCGATAGCTATGATGCCACAACGTAGGTGCGCTCTCGTAGGTTTGCACTACGAGAGCGGACGAACAATGCCCACGGCGCCCTCTAGCCGACGCTGTGGAGCTCAACGAGCGCCGCTCCAAATTCAGCCCATTTGATCTGGAGCAGACGACCTACCAACCTCGTTTCTATTTCATAGTGGGAGAGCCACTACAGATTTTTGCCTTTGTAACTTCTAGTAGCTGTTAGCTTTGATACCTGTACGGCTTCGCACCTACGTGCTCATCTCAGCCAAAGTTAAGTAACCATTTATGTACTCATTTGTTTGCTTAGAGTAAACTTGTAAAATCTACAGGTAGTACCGAAGTATTTCACCTTTTCCTGCTCCTACTCGAGTCCTTCGCCCTCGGCCTATTTTGCAGAAGCAGTTCACAGGAGCAGATACACAAGTATATATGCGGCTGTTACCATATATCTGTGATCCTCATTAAGTGGATGCTCACCGAACCTGCACCTAATTAAACAAAAAGTTACAGGATTAAGGTATAGTCATTGCAAAATAGTGCCTGCGTTATTAAGGGGAACGCTGCAATGTTCGTTCGGAATGCATGCGTGTACGAAGGAACATTGCATTGCACTTTTTAATAACACAGGCACTGCTATATCGTATTTATTCGCCAGTAGCACATCCTGAAGTCTCCAGAAATGTCTCCTTCCTGGACGGGAATAAATGCAACGTACGAGTGCAGAGTCTGACACATGGTCGACAACGTATGGAAGTTTCCGTCTGGCCGAAGCGGTTACGGCGACCGCTCGCGTGAAGCGTAAAATCCGTATTCGAGTCCCAGTCCGGCACAAATTTTCATCTTCATCATTCCTATATAGGTTACAGCCGAAGGTTGTTCATATTCGGAACTGCGAATACACTAAGGTACATTGAAAATAGCGCACCCGAAAGAAACAGAACTACAAATTCGCAACTTTGCAAGTAAGCACAATGAGATCCAATATGCAGATGATCCTGTCTATAGACACTGCAGTGGTGCTGCACTCTGGCAGGGCGCCCTGTTTAAACGGCGCACAGTGACGGAGTCATACACGTGAAGATCACATCCAGCCTCAAGGAGGACATTAGCGGGTGCAGGATGCCACGTAGGCGTGCCAGACGACGTTTCTCACCGTTTACACAGTTTGGGAGGAACCTAATCATCGGCATGAAAACCCCAGGCTAGTCGGCACGCCGTGTGGCTTAACAAGTCGATCGTTCAGAGCGTTGCATCAGAGGATGTTGTGAACAGTCAACACGAGACGGCGTCCTCGTGCTGGGACTGGAGCGACCAGGAAGACGACGACGAGGCGAGAGGATCGAAGTATCGTGCGGCAAGCGATCAGGGATCGTACAGTGACTCGCTCCACGATACAAGCAGATTTACGGGTGTCAGCTGTTCCACAAACCATTCCCAGTCGCCTTGCTATGAGAATTTGCAATCCAGGCGCTCTTGTCGTGTTCTATCACTAACACCGAGACATCGGCGACTTCGTCTACAGTAGTGCCAAGCCAGGATACGTGTACTGCTACAGGCTGGCAGAACACGGTGTTTAGTGATAAACACCGATTCATTTTGGGGACGGATGATAAAAGCATATGGATGTGTAGGCAGCCTGGTAATCGGTACAGTTCCACCCACGCCCGCACAGCTGATGTAGGGACCATGGCCTAAGACAGCTAGTCCCCTCTCACCTCTCATTGTGGTACGTGGTACCTTAACAAGCCAGCGTCATGCTGATGATATTCTTCTACCCCATGTGGGACCCTTCCTACATGATCTACCAGGGGCACAAGATAACGCTTGTCTGCATACAGCTGCAGCTGCTCAAGGCTTCTTCGTCACATTCCAACTCTTACATGGCCAGCCTGCTCCCCGGACGTGTCTCCTATACAGCATGTCTGGGACCAGCTACAACGCCAGATGCCGCCGTGCCACTCTGTACATGGTCTGAAAGTGGCTGTTCAAGATTTGTGGGCCAATCCGCCTCAGGATTACATCAGATGTCTAATCAATTCGATACCGGACCGTCCTCTTTCAGAATACTGCTGCGTGGTGTGGGATCCTTACCAGATAGGACTGACGGAGTACATCGAAAAAGTTCAAAGATAGGCAGCAAATTTTGTATTATCGCCAAATATGGGAGAGAGTGTCACAGAAATGATACAGGATTTGAACTGGAAATCATTAAAAGAAAGGCGTTTTTCGTTGCGACGGAATCTTCTCACGAAATTCCAATCACCCACTTTCTCCTCCGAATGCGAAAATATTTTGTTGACACCGACCTGCTCGTACGGAAAGATACAGGTGTTCATTCTTTCCGCGCGCTATACGAGATTGGAATAGCAGAGAATTGTGAAGGTGGTTCTATGAACCCTCTGCCAGGCACTTGAATGTGATTTGAAGGGAATCCGTGTAGATGTGTTGTTGCATGTATCGCGACAACAGGTGCTCCAACTCTTTATCGGTGTTGGACTGTATCTGCTTATGTTGAAGTGTGTGTGTTTACTTGTAGTTATTTTGAGATCAATTGACCCTCTTATCTGTGTAATTACGTCTAATAATTTTGATTTCGACCCGATGTTCCCCTCTTGGTGCGCTATTTCGAAAGTTCTATGACTGTACATTCCTCGCACAGTTGGTTGTTGCAGCAACAAGAAGGTAAGTCCCCAAGGGAAAAAACAGGTTTCGTGCCGTCTAGACACAAGGTCATTAAATATTCCGATCTACGTGTCTCCGTTGTGTAGCGCTGTGTAGCCGTGTGAAAGATTCTGTGAACTGGGGAGGCAGTGTTGAGTCACTTGTAAACCCGGTGGCGGCTTATAAAAAGGATGCAGGTTGTGCAGAGGTGAAGAGGCTTGCACAGCGTTGCATTTAACGAGTCTCCAGACTGAACAACAGCAGCACGAAAGCAGTGGTTCCTTTCTAGCCGGACTTGGCAGATTCTCGCAATTTCAGCAACGTCATTCCGAGTCAACGAGAACAGGAAACAAAGGACGATCCGTTTGCACAGCACGGTGGGCGTGGCCTGCCGGCGTAGGCACGCGGCCCGCTACCTGGCGGCGTGGCGCTGTGGTGGCGAGGTTCGCTTATTTATGCAAAGCGGTGTTTACGCAGCGCCGCGCCGGCAGCCCAGACGTTATTTTCGCTGACCGCGCCCACAGCAGGCGGGCCGGGCCACGCCGCTGCACTGTGAAGCCAGAGCGGCCGTTATCACCGTGGGAGCCGGCCGCTGCGGGCACACGCGTGGTGCCACAGCACTGTTCGCTGCTGGCGAGACTCGGATCCTAAGAATATCTACGGAGTGAGAATGGAGGCGCACGGCAAGGAATTTTTGCAGGGATAGTAAATATTTTACGGGGCGGTAGTATAAATTCCAATAACACATCCCATGCAACATGTTTGCAATATTTGTTACACTACTGGCCATTAAAATTGCTACACCACGAAGATGACGTGCTACAGATGCGAAATTTAACCGACAGGAAGACGATGCTGTGATACGCAAATGATTAGCTTTTCAGAGCATTCACACAAGGTTGGCGCCGGTGGCGACATCTACAACGTGCTGACATGAGGAAAGTTTCCAACCGATTTCTCATACACAAACAGCAGTTGACCGGCGTTGCCTGGTGAAACGTTGTTGTGATGCCTCGTGTAAGGAGGAGAAATGCGTACCATCACGTTTCCGACTTTTATAAAGGTCGGATTGTAACCTATCGTGACTACGGTTTATCGTATCGCAACTTTGCTGCTCGCGTTGGTCGATATCCAATGACTGTTAGCAGAATATAGGAATCGGTGGGTAATACGGAACGCCGTGCTGGATCCCGACGGCCTCGTATCACTAGCAGTCGAGATGACAAGGCATCTCATCCGCATGGTTGTAACGGATCGTGCAGCCACGTCTCGTGAGTCAACAGATGGGGACATTTGCAAGACAAGAACCATCTGCACGAACAGTTCGATCACGTTTCCAGCAGCATGGACTATCAGCTCGGAGACCATGGCTGCGGTTACCTTTGACGCTGCATCACAGACAGGAGCGCCTGCGATGGTGTACTCAACGACGAATCTGGGTGCACGAATGGCAAAACGTCATTTTTTCGGATAAATCCAGGTTCTGTTTGCGGCATCACGATGGTCGCATCCGTGTTTGGTGATATAGCTGTGAACGCACATTGGAAGCGTGTATTCGTCATCGCCATACTGGCGTATCACCTGGCGTGATGGTATGGGGTGCCATTGGTTACACGTCTCGGTCACCTCTTGTTCGCATTGACGGCACTTTGAACATTTCAGATGTGTTACGACCCGTAGCTCTACCCTTCATTCGATCCCTGCGAAACCCTACATTTCAGCAGGATAATGCACGACTGCATGTTGCAGGTCCTGTACGGGCCTTTCTGGATACAGAAAATGCTCGACTGCTGCCGTGGCCAGCACATTCTCCAGATCTCTCAGCAATTGAAAACGTCTGGTCAATGGTGGCCGAGCAACTGGCTGGTCACAATACGCCAGTCACTATTTTTGATGAACTGTGGTATCGTGATGAAGCTGCATGGGCAGCTGTACCTGTACACGCCATCCAAGCTCTGTTTGAATCAATGCCCAGGCGTATCAAGGCCGTTATTACGGCCAGAGGTGGTTGTTCTGGGTACTGATTTCTCAGGATCTATCCACCCAAATTCCTCGAAAATGTTATCACATGTCAGTTCTAGTATAATATATTTTTCCAATGAATACCCGTCTATCATCTGCATTTCTTCTTGGTGTAGCAATTTTAATGGCCAGTAGTGTAGTGATATACCTGTTAGAGTGTAACTGTAACAAATACACAGAGAGTTAAGCAAAGGGAAATCGTCTTGATTTCCTGGAGAGCCGTGAGTGGTACTGCGCGAGGAACCGTCAAGCGGAACCACACACGATACGAATGAACAAGCAGCACAAACTTAGACACTCTTGGCATGAGTACCACCGATTTCAGTTCCACCCCAGGAACAACTGGCTGTCACGGCCAGCCGGAGCTACTGAAGGAGCAACTTTCAACGTATATTCGTGATGCGTTTACTGCAACAACCCTGGCATTTCACTCCAGTATTGAAAAGGGGAACGCGCCTACTCGTGATCACCTTTTTCATACAGATTTATGGTGTATGCAGGGCGTGACCAGAAATGAAAGTTGCAGGAGTGGAAGCTCCAGACGGCCAAGAGTTTAGAAGGAGTAGCATTTTTGGCCCGCGTTGGACGAGGCGTGAGCCATTTATGTTAACGTAGTTTCCAGGCTGCCTTTGACACCACGGAAAGAGTACAGAAAGGCAATCCGAGAGTCGTGGGATCGAGTCCCTTTGTGGAAACTTCTTTTCCGTTTCTACGTTACTTATAATGCAAATAAACCTAAATAATGCTCATTATATTACATTTATTAATTTTCATAAAAGGCAAAAAGAATATTTTGGGCCGAGGATTGAAAAACAGTTGATGGATACGTGTCAAAATATAGGAATGTTGTTATTACAGTACTTCATAAAAATGTGGGAAACTTACAACAACTTTGTACAAATTATTTTTTTTACTGATGTGCTGCGCCACGAATAAGTATATAACACTGCGACTGGATTTATGTAGCTTATATAATCAGATACCAAGTTTGGCTTATTACGTACTATGCCCCAACAGAACAAATAGTCCTGTCATGGAAAAGCCACGTATAACACTACCGTCTGCTACTGCTGTACCATAACCTTAATGTTGGAGGCAGGTTGTGAAATAAAACTATCTTGTTAAAGCAATTATGGTATAACGCAACAGAGCAGTGTTATCCTCTGAGAGGAATTTTGTTATATTGACCGCGTTGTACCTAACGGAGGTGGCTTATCGGAAGTGAAAGTCAGAATTACTTAAATATTCGAACAGTAACAAACAATATTTATGCCTATCTACACTGTTTAAAGAATAAAGAAAACGGTCGCCAGCCTAATTAGGCAAGGGAATGATTAACATTCTAGTTTAAGAAAATAGGTACGAGTAACTTCAACGGACAAACACAACCTGTATTTTGCCACATGCGAGTGCAATGAACTCTGACACCTGCATATGTTCACGGTTAAGATTGGAAGCTGACAGAGCAGAACAGACTATTTGCATAAATATAACAGATAACATTACACACTATTACTTTTCACACATTTTCCTAGCTGACATTAAATCGTAAATGTAGTTCACTGCAAAATTATGAACTGATCACAGGTGAAGTCTCTCTTAGCTAAATACTATTTTATTTAGAATGAAAGTTAATTGGAATTCACTAACAGGTTACTTCTCACTGTCTTTTGAATAAAGAAATTATTGTTTGCATAAATAGTGGTCTGTCTATTTAATAGTTATTTATCATGAGCGTAAAGGATAACCTGTGGATCCTATTACACTATTAATATGCACTTTCATTACCCAAAAGAAACAAGTACTTAGCAAGTATATAACTTTCCGCTATTGAAGTTTTCCACTCTTACTACAGTGAGACACAATGTTGATAAATATGCAAGAAACTGACTCACCTTTTAAAATTTACTACAGGCAGCACTATGATCATTAAATAAGCAAAACTTTATAAGCCTTTCAATCTTTAAAAGAAACAGCAAATTGTCTTTATTACCACAGTCTTCTACTTTCGAGTAAATGATTAAATAGGTGACTTTGAAACTCCACAAAACTTTAAGTTGGACTGTTTCCATCACTGGGAGGCTTTCAGAAAACTACATTTACTACCTCCCACAATTTCACTAAATCCACAGTAAATCTGAATGCTCCCTTCTTACCAAAGATCAAACAACATTACTTAATTAACTATTTGGCTTTGAGACTATCATTTTTTCCACAAACTAGGACACTCGGTAATCATAGTTCAAATGGAGAGGAACCTGAGAGGTGTTGCGATAGAGAAAAATCAAGGTGGGCTCATAAATTCAATTATAAGTTACCTTATATTTGTGCACACTAAAACATCCAATGAGCTGATCCTTCACTGACATTACTATAGTGCTCCATTACAGTGACTGCGCAATGTGGTGGCAACTGCATTTTGGTAAGTGGATTTGCAGGTAGAATTGCTGGACTCTGTGATTTCTTGGTAGCGATGATAGATACCAATTCCAGAATAATTCCAGCTACTTATCCATCCATCCGAGGCATTGGAAAGCGGCAGGAAAAGCCTATCTCGGAACCAGCACAATATACAACTTTTACATGGGCAGTTCACAGTCTGGTAGCTCGTCCCCGACTGACTCTTGTTTCCACCTTTTCTACCTAGCCAACCACAATTTGCGCGCGCTACACAGTTCCGTACCCGAGGGGAACCACTACAACTTTTACATACAAATAACTAAGAACCGTAAGTGAAGGTCAGCAGTATACGTAACAGAGAACAAACATTTTAAATAAAACAGAACATTTGCACATATTAGTATTTCTACAAAAAATATTTAAACAAAATTACAATTATATACAGTAAGTTTTGTCTCCCTCCAATTGGGACAAAGAATTTAAATGACAGATACACTACATTGCATAGAATCAAATCATGACATGAAAGTTTTTAACAAAGAAAGGAGTATACAATTTTGTGTTATCTATTCAATCAAACACATTTACAGAAGCTCAACGATGTAACATTAAATAAAACAAGAGGCAAAATAAATCAGTACAGCATTAGACCTATGGTGTTACAAGTAGAGACGTGTATTTGGGGAATTCTTGTAAACTTAGCGCAACTATGGTTGGAGGGCGGTACTAAAGAGACCGATTGTCACCTAGGATGGCAGGCACGGGTGGTGTTCACATTTCGCAAACGATTCCGCGTGGCAGGTTTACGACACCGCTCACAGGCGACAAACCACTACCCGGCGGGCACTGTACACAAGTGTGAAGTAATCATGGCAGCAGAGGGCACTGACGTGCCGGGGGTGGAGGGGGGGAGGGGGGGAGGGGGGGAGGGGGGGAGGCGGAAGTGTGAAGAACCGATACGTTGCAGTTGCAACAGCGCGTAGTGACCTGCGGGTAGGGGACGAGGCAGGCGAAGGAAAGCTAACTTTGTAATTATTAAAGAGCACTCCACTTGTCCCCTGCAGAGGAACTAAGTCAGAGGCGTAAGGAAAAGACATATAAATAGTGAGCCCAGAGGCTCAAACCAGGCAGTCGTCTCGCCATTCCGACCGCACCTAGAACTGGAGAGAATGAAGACTGTGTAAGCTGCACGCCAACCACAACGACCTTCAGGTGATGGGTTTCGGCTCATTGCAGAGAGGTGCGAGAGAGCTGCTGGGCTCCGCTCTCTGGGTGACATCGTCCGGCGGACTGCAAGCTGCCGCCTCCCCCGAGTGCAGAGCTGCCCGTGGCCACAGACCGAGCTGCTCTGGGCGAACGCCGGAGCTGTTACGGCTCACTACAACGACGGCGGTCTGCTGTTTGCTTTCGACCGTGGAGTGAATAGGAGCGCTACGTCTGCAAGGCTGGATGGCCGGACGCCGAAGCAGCAGATTCCGAGACTGGCATTGGCGCTGACCAACGCATGCACGCCTCGCGTGCGATCGCTGTCATCAGCGGAGAGCCAGCTGTGTACCTTCGATGTGATAAAGTCAGTGGACACATTTGCTGGTGTTTCTCTGCACGCTTCGGCGTGAGTCGCCCCTCTCTCCCAAACCACACCCCTCGGTCGTTCTGCCATATTGTAACTTTTGTGTTAGCAGAAGAGCCAACACCTTACGAGTGGGGGTCGAAATGCACGCGTTTTAGCTCACGCAGGCTGGCGTGAGGAGGGAAGAACTATACTGACGTGAGGTCTGGAACATGACAAGGAATGAGAGTTCAGAAAGCGGACGTAATTAGTTTGATACTTAACTTTAATCCATAAATGATGAACGTCACTCTTGACGGTACATGATTCACAATATTATCTGTTCAGAATACATTCTTGAAGTAATTATAGTAACTGAATATGGCGCCTTGCTAGGTCGTACCAAATGACGTAGCTGAAGGCTATGCTAAACTGTCGTTTCTGCAAATGAGAGCGTATGTAGTCAGTGAACCATCGCTAGCAAAGTCGGCTGTACAACTGGGGCGAGTGCTAGCGAGTCTCTCTAGACTAGACCTGCCGTGTGGCGGCGCTCGGTCTTCAATCACTGATAGTGGCGATACGCGGGTCCGACGTATACTAATGGACCGCGGCCGATTTAAAGGCTACCACCTAGCAAGTGTGGTGACTGGCGGTGACACCACAATAACCCCTTTCTTGTAACACTTTTGATGAAGCCTCAGGTGACGGCCGGTGTGGCCGAGCGGCTCTAGGCGCTTCAGTCTGGCACCGCGCGACCGCTACGATCGCAGGTTCGAATCCTGCCTCGGGCATGTGTGTGATGTTCTTAGGTTAGTTAGGTTTAAGTAGTAGGGAACTGATGACCTCAGATGTTAAGTCCCATAGTGCTCAGAGCCATTTGAACCATTTTTTGAAGCCTCAGGTGCAGGAGAACAAAATTCTTCTGTTAACTGACTCGTTGAGAGGAAAAATACACAATTGTCGAGATTTTTCAAGATGGAGGGGGACTGCCATCGTGTAGTAATAAAGCCACTCCTCTGTTATGTATTCCGCTGGTGGAATCCTGCGATGTAAATTTTTAACGTCAGATGCAGAATTTAATCAAGAAGCTTATAATGGACCAAGCACAATTTACTATCAGGTGATAATCTATTGAATAAATATTGCTTTATTCCCATATAGCTAACGAAGTTAATCTCTGAAGCGAGAATGTATGCCAGTTTTTCGAAAGAGCATAATAATTGTAAATTATTCTGAAAGTTGATCGCATCAGTTAGTATGGAATGCGCAGCACATTACAAAATATACCATCAAACTTCTCAGAAACATTTCGTCTGTCATGAAGCAAGACATACGTATTTCCGCGATCATGCGTGCCGAGAGAACTTTTTCAAGAAATGTATTCGCAATTGCGAATATGGACAGCCATCAGCTATGAAATGAGATGACGACAATGAAAATTTGTTCTGGACCGCGAATCGAACTCTGATTTCTCCCTTGTCGCGAGTAGCCGCCTTACCATTAGGCTATCCGAGCGGCGATTCACGGTCAGACCCAAACTTCCATATGTCTTCAACCATGTGTGTACAACCTGTACTTGTACATCCACTTTGTATATTCCCGTACAGGCAAGACATTTTACTTGAGAGTCTCTTGCCCGGTGTCGGCGGATAAATACGATATTGCAGTGCCTGTGTTATTGTGAATTACGATGCTATATTGTATTTCATAATGGCTGTAGCCTCAGCAGTGCCTGTTCCTTTTGACATGCTTGCATGCATGGACGTGCGAAAAATAGACGCTTTAAACTGACACACTACAAGCTTCAAAAATTGCTCTGATCTCACCTTACCTAGAGACAGCAAAAGAAATAACATCCCGAGAAAATCGTATCAAAATAAATTTAATTGTTCGTGAACAGTTATCCTCCTGAATACATGATTTTTGTACAGTTCATCTGCTGAAACTACATAGTTCTTGTGTACTTCCTAATGCTCAAAGGTAGAAAATACGCAACTACTGTGCTTCATTGCTCATTCCTTGAAATTTCCTATTTTCCAAAGATTTATTAGTTTATCCGATCCAATACAGATTCAATGTCATTATATAGCGACCTCAGTTTTCAGTGTTACCAATACAGCGAATAAGCTCACAAAGTCTAAAGCTGAAGCACAGGCCATCAAATGGTTCAAATGGCTCTGAGCACTATGGGACTTAACATCGGAGGTCATCAGTCCCCCAGGACTTAGAACAACTCAAGCCTAACTAACCTAAGGACACCCTGCCCGAGGCAGGATTCGAACCTGCGACAGTAGCGGTCGCGCGGTTCCGGACTGAAGCCCCTAGAACCGCTCGGCCACCAGCGGCCGGCCACAGTCCATCCAGTGACAACAAAATTATTACGCCACTGCAGTGCGTGTGTTATTCCGAGTGACGATGCAACGTTCCTTCGGAATAACACAGGCACTGAAGTATCGTATTTAACCGCCGGCACCGAGGAAGCGACTTTCAAAGTAAAATGTCTCCCCTGTAAGGGAGTGTAAACAAAGGATGTACTAGTCCAGGTTGTGGACACATGGTTGACGACGTGGAAGTTTGGGTGTGACCGTGTAGTCGTACTCTGATTACTAAATGGTAAGGCGGCCGCTCGCGATAAGCGAGAAATCCGACTTCGAGTCCCGGTCCGCCGGCCGCTGTGGCCGAGCGGTTCTAGGCGCTTCTGTCTGGAACCGCGCGACCGCTACGGTCGCAGGTTCGAATCCTGCCTTGGGCATGGATGTGTGTGAAGCCCTTAGGTTAGTTAGGTTTAAGTAGTTCTAAGTCTAGGGGACTGATGACCTCCGATGTTAAGTCCCATAGTGCTCAGAGCCATTTGAGTCCCGGTCCGGCGCAAATTTTCACTGCCCTCATTCCATTATACAGCTGATGGTTGTTTATATTCGCTGTTGCGAATACATTTCCTGAAAAAGTACGAAGAATTTTCCTAGAGTAACGTTCTAGATAAAGTTAGATCGTGCCAGAAGGAAATCAGGTGTCAATAAGGGGTAAAAACAAACAGCGTTACTCCAGTACTGCAGTTTCACTATGAAATATCATAATATTGTTATGGACCTGTCACTGTTCAACTCTAATCACTGTTACCAAAAGCTCTCTTCACAGCCAACGAAATTAAAGGATAATCACAAGCCCGACAGCTTGTAGGAAGTTGGAAAGACGACTGATATACTAACTAGAAGTAACAGAAGTAATAAAACTTATTTTTAGTACAAAATAATGCGGAGCAGCAGCCATTCAAAGCAAAAGTTGTAAGTGGTACAAAGATACCCCGAAAGGTAAAAAAGTACCCAGTTCACTGTATGTAAGTATCTTTTCACAATATGTGTATTCATTTCATTTCCCTCCAAGTGAGGCAATTAAGGAGAAAATAATATAAGAAATCTAATACGGTAATTGTTTCGGCCATCTGCCCTTTCGTTTGTCGTCATGAAGCACAGGCAGCCATTACACAATTATGGACGTATTTCACCTGACAAGATAAACAAAGGAAATGACTTTAAACAGTTTTGCTTAATATTTGAAAGTTATTACATTAAAGACCGGCTGACTGCAATTTGAATTTAAGTGAGAATAAGTTTTAAATCTCTGGCTTGTATCAGCATTAACATCTTTGCTTGACAATAATGAAGCAACAGCTTTCATTAAAAAGTGAAATTAACTTTTATTAAGTTACTTGAAAGCATTTTACTGTTAAAACCAGGACAGAAAACGACATTCCTATTATCATTGCAACAATATAGCTATGTAGGTGATTGTATCCTCTCTCTCCGTAACATTGTTTTATACCGGACAATATTTATACTACGTGTATTGTATATGCTGGGAGCGTATTTGCATTAAGAAGTGAACTTTCGCAAAGCACTAATTCAATATTTTTTGCCTATGTACTGCATATCATTGCTGCCAGCACATAAAACTAGCCATTCATACGAACGTGCGAAAACCCATACGAAAAATTATAGACACAAATAAAGAGAGGGACGATATACAACAACATTCCAGTCGTCTACATTCGTCTCTTTGAAAGTTATAAGGATAGAGTCCGTGCACACTGTGCCGTCCCCAGTGAAAATTTGAGTGCAAAGATTACTAATTATGCACAATATATCTTGTAAGTTTAATGTGAAGGAGGACAGCGGTCAGTTGTCGTTCTACTTTTTTTTCTCTTGTCTGATGTGGTAGAGGTCGGACATGTTTGTTAATTGCTGACGAATGTAAGCTCATTTGTGATATTAATTCAATAATATAATAGTTTAAAGTTATTGTTCACCTTTATTTGTAGAAGGTGAGCCCTGTGTTACGTCCATTTCCCTTTAAAATCAGTATTCTGAATAATTTTCAGCTCAACAGTTGCAGGCGCCGCTGCAGCATCAGACGCCATTTTTAATTCACGAATTTAGCGGAAGCGAAGAGATCGCCCACTCAAATCATAACAAATATTTTTTCCACAGCTGCCTAACGCAGCGGAAGAAAACCTAGTTTTTCAATATTTTTATTTTCAGTTACTAGCCGAGATCCAGAACCACGACTCTGACTTCAATTACTTGCTAACTGCGGTAGGAACAATTCTCTGGCGTGTGTGGGCAGTTGCAAATTATAACAAAGAATCATGCTTGTTAAAAATATTTCCAAGGCAAACACAAAAATATTATTTCCGTTTTCAATTTAAATGCAATGTGTTTCTAGACTGGTTCATATTAAAGTTCCAAGATGCTACTCCAGGTGGGCGTGAAAATGAATGTGCGCAACGGAAAATAATAAACGCTAAAATTATGATTTGGTCCTGTCTGACTCCCCCTGAAGCAGATCTTAGGATCTCTTAATGCTCTTTTTTACATATGAATTACAATCTAAACATAAATGAATGACGAAGGGAACTAATACTACTAAATGATAAACGTTGTTGTTCAATATATATTTATTATAGATTAAAAGCAACCCTTTAAGTACAGTTGTCTATATTTCCTAACTAAAATTATTAATAAATTGCCCAACTCTGCCCCTTATTATGACTGCGCGATCTAATATCACTAACGCGAAATAACTGACATTATCTACGTACCAAACACTAGAAGACACTACTTTCAAAGATTATCTACAGTGGTGTGGAACCTCAGTGGCAATAAACTAACGTGATCACAGCTGTTTAGCTTTATAGCCCTAATAAGCCGAAGCAATTTGCGATATCACCGTATGTACTGCGTCTGGTGAGTCGAAGTGATGGTTCTCGTCCTCGTCTACGACAATGGAAGAACTCCAGCCAAAAATAAACTCTTTCAAACACTAGGACGGCGGAACGCGGTCCTCTAATATACTCTAATACTGTCTTCTCTGTGTATTCTACAGACGAGAAACGCGAACTCCCAGCCACGAGGACGGAGTTCAAATAACGTCTCAACGTAAGTATAGGCAGAAGAAGTGCTCTTAATTACTGCACGCTGCGACTTCCAACCCGGAGGTGAAGTCCAGAATCGCATAGGTTTGCAACAGTACACTGCCTATCTGTTCTAACTATAAACTGTCCTGAGAGCAAAGACAGCAAGTCCGTCTGTACCAACTAAGCTGATATCGAGCGACCGTCACACACGGGCGCTCACAACGGAAGACCACGTCTCTCCACTGCTGGCCTCCCAGCAAGGCTCGGCTCCCCACCCTCGTAATTCCGAAAACGAATCATATTCCCGAAACCACGGAATAGTCCGCCTGCTTAGCTGGGTGGTAACGTGCTCACCTCCCATGACAGCGAGCCGCCCACATCTCGTGGTCGTGCGGTAGCGTTCTCGCTTCCCCCGCCCGGGTTCCCGGGTTCGATTCCCGGCGGGGTCAGGGATTTTCTCTGCCTCGTGATGGCTGGGTGTTATGTGCTGTCCTTAGGTTAGTTAGGTTTAAGTAGTTCTAAGTTCTAGGGGACTTATGACCACAGCAGTTGAGTCCCATAGTACTCAGAGCCATTTGAACCATTTTTGACAGCGAGCCCGGATTCTATTCCCGGCTGGGTTGGAGATTTTCTCCGCTTGGGGACTGGCTGTTGTATTGTCCCCATCATCATTTCATCCTCATCACCGGAGCGCAAGTCGCCCAATATGGCGTCGAATGAAATAAGACTTGCACTTGGCAGCCGAACTTCCCCGAATAGGGGCCTCCCGGCCAACGATACCACACGCTCATTTCCATTTACCACGGAATATTCTCCCTCTCTACAGATTCATCCGAACCGCCGACCAACCATATTTCAGTCTTTTGTCGTCCGGCGTGGAAAGTTTGCGAGGAAAAACGGTACGCTTCTGGAAATCCTTGGAAATATCGCACCCTGCGTGGTTTCCGAAGTGCCGCTTCTTCGTTCCTCTCACCTGCTTCTAAGATCTGCAGAGTTCCCCGGTTATCCCTCCGGCCCTGCTACAATAGCGGCCGGCCGTCACCCTATTGGGCTCCAGAACACAGGTGCCATGACGTCCGTGTAGATCCTTCCTGTTTTTAAGCAGGACCAGCACCTGTGCGGGTCTTCCACCCAGAGCTTGAGTTCTGCCTGTCATTTCATCTCCACTGGCGTTCCAACCTCTACTAATACAGCCAACCATTCCTTACGCCGTTCTGATAATAAAGACAATCCGTCACCTTTCATTCAATAAGCGTTAAAAATTATTTACAAGGCGTATGTGACAATGTCAGTCTCCTTTAAATATTCATATATACGATGTACAACCTATCAAATGATACCTAATTGTGGTTGTATTTCACGGTGCCGGCCGAAGTGGCTGTGCGGTTAAAGGCGCTGCACTCTGGAACCGCAAGACCGCTACGGTCGCAGGTTCGAATCCTGCCTCGGGCATGGATGTGTGTGATGTCCTTAGGTTAGTTAGGTTTAACTCGTTCTAAGTTGTAGAGGACTAATGACCACAGAAGTTGAGTCCCATAGTGCTCAGAGCCATTTGAGCCATATTTCACGGTAAAGTATGTGCATGAGAGCTTACCGCGAGACCGCTACGGTCGCAGGTTCGAATCCTCCCTCGGGCATGGATGTGTGTGATGTCCTTAGGTTAGTTAGGTTTAACTCGTTCTAAGTTGTAGAGGACTAATGACCACAGAAGTTGAGTCCCATAGTGCTCAGAGCCATTTGAGCCATATTTCACGGTAAAGTATGTGCATGAGAGCTTACCGCGAGACCGCTACGGTCGCAGGTTCGAATCCTCCCTCGGGCATGGATGTGTGTGATGTCCTTAGGTTAGTTAGGTTTAACTCGTTCTAAGTTGTAGGGGACTAATGACCACAGAAGTTGAGTCCCATAGTGCTCAGAGCCATTTGAACCATGAGAGCTTGTAAGGTGCGAAATTATAGCCACCTTAGAAAGTGACTTTAACGTTATTAATGAACCAGTTATTAAAATCAAAGTCAAAAGTGTTAATAAATTCTCAAAAATAATTTCAATTCAATTAAAAATAAAATCCAAATCACAATAATTAAAAAGTCATGCGCCCAGACATTTTACCACGAGAATGCGCTAAGTCAACCATATTCGAAGGGGAGGGGAGGGAGAGGGTGGCCAGAATAGGACAGCTTTGATGGCTTAGTATGGGCTCTGATTCATTACTGAGGAAGGATGTAGTGCATCGGAAGAAGGACTGATGATGGTTACTACAACTTCTTTGTTGAGGCTTGTTTACAATCAGTGGGCGGTGCAGTAAATAAGACGGCGTTTGCCCGGTGCAGCGGCGTCCGGTTGCTGACCGCTGGCCCCTACTGCTGCGTTCGCTACTGCTGCGTTCCTCCCTGGAAGGAAGGGAGGAAAATTGCGTTGAACGTCCCGTCGACATCGAGGTCGTTAGAGACGGAGCACAAGCTCAAACTGTGTTAAGGTAGGGGGAGGAAATCGGCTGTGCCCTTTCAGAGGAACGATCCCAGCATTCGTCTGGAGTGATTTAGGGAAATCACGGAAAATCTAAATCTGTATGGTCGGACGCGGGTTTGAACCATCGTTCTCCCGAAAGCGTGTCCAGTGTGGTAATCGCTGCGTCACCTCGTTCGGTGTCGCAGTGCTCCCACCGGCTGTTGCTGCTAGACGTCAAACAGCGTTCCGCTCCACAGCAGTGAGCGGAGTGGTCTTCTGTATGTAGCTGCATCCTCTCGTCGTGCTTTCAGAACTGCGGCCTCTGCCGCCCAAATGCTCAGGCGGCGGAGAGCTGTTCGTGTCACATCTGAGGCACAAGCGTGTGCGTCACTGGCGCGGAGCGGCGCCGCGTAGCACGGGGTCGCCGTCACATTACTGTCCAGCTGTTCCACGATGACGAGCTGCTTCGAGCCTTCTCAAATACTGCTTCTCAGTGCTGATGTCACGCTCGTGTCGGCGTCAGTGAGTCACTTGTCGTAATCGGGCTGCAATACCTCCCTGAACGGTCGCTCGGCGACGGTACGTGTAGTCTGTCAACACAGAGGCGGTTGCCAGGCCGTTGACCACGCAGTTCACTGGCCAGCATCTGCCGCCGGCTGGATTTCGTCCTGGACCTCCCTTGCTGGTTCTAAGTCCCGTTTAACTTCTTCCCTTTACTACATGGAAACACCACAGGAAATTCGTGCTTAAACGCAATCACACATCCAGGTTACTCTGTTGTGTTTCTCCAGGAAAGGACCTTGTGCAACGTCCTCAAGACACTGCTAGCGTCGGTCGTGATCAGAAGAGTCTTCTGTTTGGTTGTGAGTGGTTTATGTCGGAGCTAAGTGAATTCTAACGTGCGCGAATTATTGGTGCTTCTGTAGCCAATGTAACCAAAGTGTTTGCTATTTCAAGAGGCAATATACTGAAGATTTGAATGTTTCTAAAGCTTCTATATGGTGCCTCTTGAAACATCAAAGACTTTGGTTACATTGTCTACAGAAGCACCAACAATTCGCCCACGTTCGAATTCACTTTGCTCCGACGTAATGCACTCACAACCACATAGAACACTGTTCTGATCACGACCGACACTAGCAGTGCACTGAGGACGTTGCGCAAGGTCCTTTGGAGAAACACAACAGAACAACTTGCATCTGCAATTGCATTCAACCATGCAACGATACCTGCCATATTACAACGCGTCGCTTGAAAGCTTCTCCCGTCGAATGAATTTACCACCTCCTCCTTTTCGAGGAGAAATTGCGGGGTAAAAGGAACGAAAGATAGTGGAACAAGAAGAAACCCATCACCTGTATCGGCATTGACCACATTCGTAGCGACTGAAGTCAAGGAAAAGTTTCCTTAGAACATCAAAGGTACTTACTACCACAGATGAAAATGTAACGAAACAACTTTGGAGGGATAAGATTTCCCCTCTGGTTGGGGCAAGTTTCTGAACCTCTGCGTTCAGGACATGGCGAGCAATGGTACACCTGGAAATCGTTGAATAGGCTAAGATTTGGACTGGGTGGATTGTTTAATATGTGAATAGGGGGCTACAGTACAAAAAGGAATATTAAAGGTGATTGTGGAGAAGTCCAGACTGTCCAGCATATGCTTCAGTGTCGATTGTGTCCAGCCTCCCGTATTGGAGAAGACCTCCACCGAGCGACCGAAAGAAATGGTTCAAATGGCTCTAAGCACTATGGGACTTAACATCTTAGGTCATCAGTCCCCTAGACTTAGAACTACTTAAACCTAACTAACCTAAGGACATCACACACATACACGCCCGAGGCAGGGTTTGAACCTGCGACCGTAGCAGCAGCGCGGTTCCGGACTCAAGCGCCTAGAACCTCCCGGCCACAGCGGCTGGCTCGAGCGACAGAAAATGAACTGGATGTGACAAATGTTGGGCAAAGACTATACGATATGTTAACTGTGCACCCATGCGTGTTTCTTACACAAGAATAAATATCGAAGATTTATACTGTGTTCAATGAAAGTGGAAAAACAGCATCGACTAAGTCACAAAGAGGACGAAAGTGTGTTTTGACTGATCGTGGCAGACGGATTGCAGGACGAGTTGGAATTCCAAAACCAGTCATCAGCGATGCAGCTGATTGTAATAGGAAAACCTGGTGCCAAACCCATAAAAAACAGAATATGAAGCAATGGACTGATTTCGTTTGGTCAGATGAATGGTGATGCTGTGTACCAAGTGGACGGCGCCCCTGTTCGCACTGCTCGCATCGTACTGCAGCGGCATCGTGAAGACGAGGATGAATCCTCGCGTTTCCCGTGGTCATCGCAGTCATCGTATCTCAATATCATTAAGACTAAGTGTTGTGCTTCGGATACAAGGATGTGTGATCGCTATCCAACTCTATCGTCGTTACTTGAAATTGCCACTATTTTGAAGGGAGAATTGCGTTAGAGCTACCTGAAAACCATACAGCACCTGTGTTTATCCATTCCAAGACGATTATTGGATGCTCCTTTAAATTACAACAGTTTTCGTACAATGTATTAAACATTGTAACGAGCTGTGTTTGTGGTGTTTTGTATACCACCTGTGCGCGGAAGACCGATAAATGTGAAAGATGAACGTGTGCTCATTGGAGGATTACCTTGTACCGCTTGAGCAACGTCTTCTGCTTCTGTCACACGTTTAGATTAAATACGACTGCTGAGCAATGCACCAGCCGAAAACATGAGTAAACAATCTTGAATCTGGTACTGTGTGGTTAGGAAATCATTTACCGTATTCTCTACAAGCAGCAACAAGAACATTTCCATTACAAAACCCGAGCACAAATACCGTATTGGCATATTCAGCATTTGTAAACATGTGCGGCAAGCTTAAACGATGCAGCAGAATTAGCCAACAGTTAACAATAAAAGATGAAAAACTGAATTAGATAAATTCAAAAATAGCTTCACCACATGAATTTCTAAGCAATACTACGGTGTGGCAGAAGATTCGCCCACAAGCGCTTTGAAGATTTCGTACCTCATTACATCGCTAGCAGACACATATTCTATTCCAAAGTACCATGGATTTTGTACACAAATTTCATAGCATCTTAAGAACTTGCGTTCCATATTGGAAAATAACTAGGCTTAAAGGTATGAAGAGAGAAACGTGAGGGCATTTCACTACAGCTGAGATGTCCGTATGGTTTCTTCTTTTCGCCTGTCGTAGGAAAAGAAGGGATGGCAACTACTACCGGTTTTGTACTAGACTTTATAATGTTATTGAGTGCCTGTTTTAATAAAGTATTCTGTGACGGAATTCCGAAATGGCTTTCTTGTACACCAGTTTGACAGTGTCCCAGAAGATTTCGAATTTGGACCCATGATATACAGCAAATAGCGATTACCTATACCAAATTGCTACAGTTTTTTCTGGTGCAATCTGTTTTATATTTATCCATCCTTAAAGATACTAAAACATTAATCACAAAAAGTTATTCATCATTCCATAGGGACTCTATGATTAATATACACTCCTGGATATTGAAATAAGAACACCGTGAATTCATTGTCCCGGGAAGAGGAAACTTTATTGACACATTCCTGGGGTCAGATACATCACATGATCACACTGACAGAACCACAGGCACATAGACACAGGCAACACAGCATGCACAATGTCGGCACTAGTACAGTGTATATCCACCTTTCGCAGCAATGCAGGCTGCTATTCTCCCATGGAGACGATCGTAGAGATGCTGGATGTAGTCCTGTGGAACGGCTTGCCATGCCATTTCCACCTGGCGCCTCAGTTGGACCAGCGTTCGTGCTGGACGTGCAGACCGCGTGAGACGACGCTTCATCCAGTCCCAAACATGCTCAATGGGGGACAGATCCGGAGATCTTGCTGGCCAGGGTAGTTGACTTACACCTTCTAGAGCACGTTGGGTGGCACGGGATACATGCAGACGTGCATTGTCCTGTTGGAACAGCAAGTTCCCTTGCCGGTCTAGGAATGGTAGAACGATGGGTTCGATGACGGTTTGGATGTACCGTGCACTATTCAGTGTCCCCTCGACGATCACCAGTGGTGTACGGCCAGTGTAGGAGATCGCTCCCCACACCATGATGCCGGGTGTTGGCCCTGTGTGCCTCGGTCGTATGCAGGCCTGATTGTGGCGCTCACCTGCACGGCGCCAAACACGCATACGACCATCATTGGCACCAAGGCAGACGCGACTCTCATCGCTGAAGACGACACGTCTCCATTCGTCCCTCAATTCACGCCTGTCGCGACACCACTGGAGGTGGGCTGCACGATGTTGGGGCGTGAGCGGAAGACGGCCTAACGGTGTGCGGGACCGTAGCCCAGCTTCATGGAGACGGTTGCGAATGGTCCTCGCCAATACCCCAGGAGCAACAGTGTCCCTAATTTGCTGGGAAGTGGCGGTGCGGTCCCCTACGGCACTGCGTAGGATCCTACGGTCTTGGCGTGCATCCGTGCGTCGCTGCGGTCCGGTCCCAGGTCGACGGGCACGTGCACCTTCCGCCGACCACTGGCGACAACATCGATGTACTGTGGAGACCTCACGCCCCACGTGTTTAGCAATTCGGCGGTACGTCCACCCGGCCTCCCGCATGCCCACTATACGCCCTCGCTCAAAGTCCGTCAACTGCACATACGGTTCACGTCCACGCTGTCGCGGCATGCTACCAGTGTTAAAGACTGCGATGGAGCTCCGTATGCCACGGCAAACTGGCTGACACTGACGGCGGCGGTGCACAAATGCTGCGCAGCTAGCGCCATTCGACGGCCAACACCGCGGTTCCTGGTGTGCCCGCTGTGCCGTGCGTGTGATCATTGCTTGTACAGCCCTCTCGCAGTGTCCGGAGCAAGTATGGTGGGTCTGACACACCGGTGTCAATGTGTTCTTTTTTCCATTTCCAGGAGTGTAAAATAAGCAGAGTGGTTTAGAAAACTGAATAATGTGACGGAAATAACTGTCATATATGAATCTTATCTGAAGGTGAACATTGGTCGAAATATGGACACATTCACTGGACTGACTGACACCACACTGCCATGCAACAGAATTTATTGAGCTCTTGTGTCGCAAATACAGTGCGTCCCGAGTGGAATGGTCAATATGCAGGGATATGACAAGAATGAACATCTGAAGCAAAAAAAAAAAAAAAAAAGGCTGGTAAACATGGACTCTAAAATGCGTACATTAAGAGGTGCCGCCACATACATCACCACATTACAGCAAAATTATAACAAACTGCGCCATGTTACAATAAAATTGTAGAAAATTGCGCCCTAATTTGTGAATGCTTGGTGGATTCTATTGGGGCAATGATGGTCAGTAGATATGATGATTAGAATGACCCTGTATAATCGAATTTTCATTCTAACGAAAGAACTGTTACTATGATCACCTGTCATATCTTGTGGCACAAGGATCATCAAAATTTTATTTCTTTTGAATATTATTACAATGAAAGATAATATTTGTACTTATGCATAAGGCAGCAGGTTCTTCGTTGCCATACTTAATATGGACATTGAATTCCTGTCTTACGTAACTGCTGTTCCGGATAAGGTCTAATTTGATTATGTAGTATTACTTCTGAATTTATTCTTAACTCTTGTTAATGACCGTGACTACACAATTATTCACATTCTATGAACTGGAAGGAAAGCAATAAGAATGCAGTACACGATTTCTCACCTTGACACTTAACCATTTTTATTACTGCAAAGCGTACAGATACCGTTGTATTAAGATGACTGTACTCTTCCAGAAACTAAGGATGAGTGGGCCTTTAATATGGCTGTAACTAATTTTGTATTATTGTTTAGTGACCAGCGTGTCATCTCAATATTGGCAAGGATTCATATTCTGTGCCAGCAATTTATCTGTATCGTTAAGCAATCCTACGACCAGCAGCAGAAGTAATACGAATTTTCCGATATTTTATAAGCTTTATGTTATACCAGAACTCATGGTGGCAGTGGAGGTCAGTTGACATAATGACTGCTGTCACCCATCGATCATAGTGAAACCATTACACTAAATGACCATTTTTATCCAACAATTAAGAAAAATAGTGCGTTGACAGTGTGTGTAAGCTACTGGTGTTAGATTGCTGTTTGAGATCCAAGAACTGAAATCGACTGTCAGCACACGTTCCTGGGTGTATTGTGTATTCCCACCTCTCGCATATGAGGATTCGTCCAGTATTGTTGAACACGATCGTTTTTGGTGTCCAAGCGTGATGGTGTGGGGAGGCATAATGTTGTACCGGTGTACTGACCTCCAAATGTTTGAACACTGTACGTTCCTATGTTAATGTTACTGTGAAATGGCATTCCTTCAAAATGTGTATCTTTTCATGGGTGCATTTTATTATTCACAAAGTGCGACTGCATCAAACCGCAAAATAGGAGGAGCGTTTGGAACTAGAGGATATTCGACGAATGGACTGGTATTGCCAATGACTCAAACCCCTTCGAATACGTGCAGGTCGCGCGGGAGAGACGTGTTACAGCGCGACCACACACAGCAGAGAAAAGAAAAGTACAGAGATGTGTGAAGGCAGGGTGTACAGGAGCCGAAAGCCCAACAAGGGCTGTAGCGCCAGAGAAGCAGAGGAGGAGGAGGAAGAAGAAGAAGAAGAAGAAGAAATGGTTCATAGACGTCATTGCAGAAAGTACTCGAGGTGTGTAAATGCACGCCTGAAAAGTTGGACGGTTCTTTGGAAATAAACATTTTAGCTCCAAATTAAACTGATCCTGACTTACTGTCTTCATTCAGGCAGAGGATACGCTCTTGTGAAATCGGATGAATCCTCCTGATAAAACCGGCATTACCACTAGTGGGTGAGAACTTTATCAGTCTGTCCGTAACCCATTAGGGTGCAAATTATGCTTCCCGCGCCCGGGTTCCCGGGTTCGATTCCCGGCGGGGTCAGGGATTTTCTCTGCCTCGTGATGACTGGGTGTTGTGTGATGTCCTTAGGTTAGTTAGGTTTAAGTAGTTCTAAGTTCTAGGGGACTGATGACCATAGATGTTAAGTCCCATAGTACTCAGAGCCATTTGAACCATTTTTTTGCAAATTATGCAGTCGATATTAGTACCCTGAAACTAATCGACGAAAGAAGAAAATACAAATTCTGGAAAAATAGGAATACTGCATTCGTGCTGTGTATATCTCTTTCATCTTCCGTGTGGAGTTCCAATATGCTCTGTCAAATGTGCAGTGAACTCCGTACTTTCCTCTATTATAGCAAGTCTTAGAATGAAGCACTAGTGAAACGACTGAATTCGCGACATCCAGAGATTTATGGCTCTATATGACATTTTCGTTTATTTGGACAGATGCGTATGGGGCCTGAAGATGGCATAGTGAAATTCTAAAATGGCGTAGTGAAATTCTGAAATTGGTCGCCTTCAAATAAAATAACATCTTAAGTTACACGGCTGTTGCAGAATTTCATTGACATTGACAATTACTTAACCAGCCGATGTCCCCTGTCCGTGATGGACCAACAGAGATTAAAAGTAATTGAATTTCAGTTTTAGATGCTGTCCCTCTCAAAACCATTTCTTTTGTTTGAAGTCATTAATTATAATTATTTCATTAATCTGTGATTAGAAGAAGACAATTTGAGTGGCATTTAGAGACAAAGATCAGTATTTTCCCTCTAAAATATAAACTGCAAAATAATTATGTGCATACATTCCTGACATTAAAATCTTCCTGTGATGAATGTTGATGAGTTAATTAACTTTCTAATCTGACTGTATTAAATAATTCGGCATTAATTAAAATATAGCATTTAGTTGCATTCGTTTGCATTACCGAGGTAGATGACACCATTCGTCGTCTGCAATTCTATACATGATGTAGTCAGACTGGCGCTTCACGACATATGAAAATCACTGCTTAATAGCTCCTAGCTACCAGTACACATTAGCATAATTTGGTGTTCGTACAGAGAAATGAAGATGTTTAATGGATTCGATGACAGGCGCCATAAATATGTGTAATATGTACAATATGAAAGAAATCAAAAAAACTAGGAGGAAAATTTACGTCTTACTGATGCACTAGTGTCGCCGACAGCATAAGGAGTAAGGAAAGAACTCATCGTCACAAATATCGATTTCTATGTGCTCTCTGTCGATAGGTATTGTGGCAATATCCTGGTTACCCGCATTATTACCTGGTTCGTCATAAAACGGGTATGAATATGGTTCACTGAGTGCTGAAATCGATAGCAAATAAGTTCTTTAAATAATCGTAGGGATGAAAGATTCAGTCACACACAAATGAGAAGATAAAATCTGGCGTCTTCCGATCTATTTGAAGATGATGATACAAAGATTTTACTAATGTGAATCAAGAAAAAACATCAAGAAAACCGAAATGCGGATGGCCAAACGATCGAGCATTGGAACGCCGCTCTTCCCAAATAGCAGTCCACAGTTGTAACGCAGGTCCTGTGTGCATTCTTGAACAAGGTGTTTGATGGACAATTTCTGTGATGTTCATTTGTGTCACATCCGAACCTTCAAATCAAATGGCTTTGAGCACTATGGGACTTAAGGGACTTAACTTCTAAGGTCCTCAGTCCCCTAGAACTTAGAACTACTTAAACCTAAAGAACCTAAGGACATCACACACATCCATGCCCGAGACAGGATTCGAACCTGCGACCGTAGAGGTAGCGCGGTGCCAGACTGTAGCGCCTAGAACCGCTCGGCCACCCTGGCCGGCCATCCGAACCTTGATGGGATTTTAGTTGTTATTTCCGTACCCGCATGATGCCGTCTGACACCAACGGACCACCGAAGATAGATAACAGAATTACAATACGTCATTGTCTGTTATATGGCTTACATGCTGAACAAGTAGTGACGTCTGACAGTAAATAGCCCTGTGATACAACCAGCGACGTAAGATATCTGCCTGTGAGAATTATGTACACCGTACATTCACGTTCAAAACAACAATTATGAATCGTTTAGTGTGGAGTGCGGCAGTGTAAAGTAGTTAGGTCTTGATAACACTGTCAACAACACGAAAAGTATCACTATTTCCTGATTTTCGTCTAGGGATTTCCTCATACAACACGTCGAAGCAAACTATCTTCTTCTGAAACACGCTTTAGCAAAATAATAAAATGAAAGTTACAAATTTTGGAAAAGGTTCTAGGAACCTACGATTGAAACACTGTTTTTATGTGCTTAAAATTAGAAAACGGTAATTTCAAAACAAAAAAGTACTTTAACTAAACGAGCTTATCTTATTATTTTATTTCATCCACAGCGGTTGGAAAAGGCCCTGTCTCTAGTGACACGACTTTTCAAGTACGAATATCGTAAACAGCGCAAGACACATCATTGGCAAGTGATTCGCAATTAAGGCATGATTTTCACAACTAGACCACTGAACTCCTTTCGCTGGGGCGAGGCATAGCAGTAACTGTCAGATTTTCTGATATTCAAATTCCCCTTTCAAGTAATATGCAGGAAACATTTTTTTTATATACATATTTTTGCATCTCAAAGCGACATAACAAGACTGGAATGTGCGTATAATAACACGGTTGTTAGATGAAGATTCGCATTTGTGACTTTTAAAGGTCTGGAAAAGGATCTGTCTTCTGACTGATTTGAGGCAGCCCACCACAAATTCCATTCCTGTGTTAAGTTCTTTATATCACAACACTATTTACACCCAACGTCCTCAAATATTCATCTTCATCATCATCGGCACCATGTCCGCCCCGATAGCTGAATGGTGCCGGCACGGTAGCTCAGCGTGTTCGATCAGAGGGTTTAGCTACCATCTGTAATAATAAACTGAGTGAACGGACCAACGAACAACCTCAACGGGTGTCATCGGACGTCCGCCACGAACAAATTCAACGAACACTATTGGACAAAACGACATCTCAAAAAAAGAAAAAAAAAAGGGCCAGCGTGAAGGACTGCCGTCCTAAGCGGCCCGGGTTTGATTCCCGGGTGCATCGGGGATTTTTCTCCGCTCAGGAACTGGATGTTGTGTTGTCTTCATCATCATTTCATCCAAATCCGGCGCGCAGGTCGCCCCATGTGGCGTCGAATGTAATAAGACCCGCACCAAGGCGGGCGGACCTGCCTCGTAAGGGGTCTCCCGGCCAATGACGCCAAACGCTCATTTCCATCGTCAACATCATCATTTTCATTTTACAGATAACCGTTCCCTTCTCTGTGCTTATTGTTCAATCAGTCTCTCTTTGGACCTACCTGGATTTCTTCTCCGAATGCATTGCAACAGACGTTCCACCATTCTCTCAGCCGGCCGAAGTGGCCGTGCGGTTAAAGGCGCTGCAGTCTGGAACCGCAAGACCGCTACGGTCGCAGGTTCGAATCCTGCCTCGGGCATGGATGTTTGTGATGTCCTTAGGTTAGTTAGGTTTAACTAGTTCTAAGTTCTAGGGGACTAATGACCTCAGCAGTTGAGTCCCATAGTGCTCAGAGCCATTTGAACCATTTGAACCATTCTCTCTTTTGGCATTCTCTCACAAGCTCTATGCCACATTTGTTGTTTACCCCTTCAGCATTCAGTTCTTCAATTACGTGGTCTTGCATGCGCAATCTTTCACCTTTCTTAGAATTCTGATTCCAGCCGTCTGTACCTTCCTCTTGCTATGGTTATCCCTTGATGTCTTAAAACTCACGATTTCTTCCTGTCTTTTCCCCATGTTCCTCCCCTCATTAATTCTGCAGAGAACCACCTCTTTCCTTATCACTCCATGAACGCCTGCAACAAGAAGGGAACACTGCTTCGCTAAGGACGCCCCCTGCCGCTGCCCAGCCGCCTGCCGCTCCAGCTGCGTGTGTCTGGCCAGACTCGGCTGTTGCTAACCGTGGTCTCGGGCGCTCCTACTGGCGGAATAAATACGGCCTAGCCGTTGTCACTGGCAGCTCGGGTTTACACGCGCGCATTGCTCATGCATTTTAACCTCCGCGGTCATGAAAAATTGATAGGAACGCATATTTAACGACGTTGTTTTTTTCTGTTTGGCTCTGTTCACTGGTTTACCCAGCTGCAGACTAATCAACTGTGCATGAAAAGTAAGTCGACACGGAAAGACAACAAGCTTCTCTTTTTTTTTGTTTTTTTTTTTTTTTTTTGTCGAGGTCCCCGTCAAACAGAATGACAAATGTAGAACTGCTGCGAGCTTTTCAGAAAAGGATCGTTATCATAGATTTGTAATGAACGAGTCATTACTCAGAATTCCGCACACTTATCTTTTAACTTGCGAGGTATGTCGAATTCTTAAGCCACTTTTGCGCAATGTTTTACTACTACGCGCGAACCGAGAAAGTTACTTTTTAAATTACTATGCTCTTCCTCCGAAAGTCAAATACACCTGAAACTAATTTTATCGCATTGAAAATGGTAAAAATCCTTTAAAAGGGAAAAATTTTATAATTTGTGTCCAAACCCAGCTCCTGTTCTTGGTTATATATCTGTTGTTACCGCCACTTCACGAAGAGGAAACAAAAAACAGTCATATGGCGATGTTGCCTGGAAGGCACTAGAAGTTGGTTCATAAGCCTAGATGGAATGGTTTTCTTTCTTCAGGAATATAGAGGGTTGTCCATTGATCGTGACCGGGTCAAATATCTCTCGTAATAAGCGTCAAGCGAAAAAACTACAAAGAACTAAACTTGTCTAGCTTGAAGGGGGAAACCAGATGGCCCTATGGTTGGCCCGCTAGATGTCGCTGTCAAACGGATATCAACTGCGTTTTTTTAAATAGGAACCCCCATCTCTTATTACATATTCGTGTAGTACGTAAAGAAATATCAATGTTTTAGTTGGACCACTTTTTTCGTTTTGTGATAATGGCGCTGTAATAGTCACAAACATATGGCTCACAATTTTAGACGAACAGTTGGTAACAGGCAGGTTTTTTAAATTAAAATACAGAACGTAGGTACGTTTGAACATTTTATTTCGGTTGTTCCAAGGTGATACATGTACCTTTGTGAACTTATCACTTCTGAGACCGCATGCTGTTACAGCGTGATTATCTGTAAATACCACATTAATGCAATAAATGCTCAAAATGATGTCTGTCAACCTCAATGCATTTGGCAATACGTGTAACGACATTCCTGTCAACAGCGAGTAGTTCGCCTTCCGTAATGTTCGCACATGCATTGACAATGCGCCCAATAGTGCATATTATCCCGTTTTACGTTACCGCTGTTGGCGAATGACGCTTCGTCGCTAAATAGAACGAGTGCAAAAATCTGTCATCGTCCCGTAATTTCTCTTGTGTCCAGTGGCAGAACTGTACACGACGTTCAAAGTCGTTGCCATGCAATTCCTGGTGCATAGAAATATGGTACTGGTGTAATCGTTGTTGATGTAGCATTCTCAACACCGACGTTTTTGAGATTCCCGATTCTTGCGCAATTTGTCTGCTACTGATGTGCGGATTAGCCGCGACAGAAGCTAAAACACCTACTTGGGCATCATCATTTGTTGCAGGTCGTGGTTGGGGTTTCACGTGTGGCTGAACACTTTCTGTTTCCTTAAATAACGTAACTATCCGGCAAACGGTCCGGACACTTGGCTGATGTCGTCCAGGATACCGAGCAGCATACATACCACACGCCCATTGGGCATTTTGATCACAATAGCCATACATTAACACGATATCGACCTTTTCTGCAATTGGTAAACGGTTCATTTTAACACAGGTAATGTATCACGAAGCAAATACCGTCCGCACTGGCGGAATGTTACGTGATACCACGTACTTATACGTTTGTGACTATTACAGCGCCATCTACCACAAAGCGAAAAATGTGGTCCAACTAAAACATTAATATTTCTTCACGTAGACTACTACACGAATATGTAATAAAAAATGGGGATTCCTATTTTAAAAAACGCAGTCGATATCCGTTTGACCTATGGCAGCGCCATCTAGCGGGCCAACCATCTGGTAGCCCCCCCTCCCCCCCGCCCCTCCTTCAAGCTACGCGAGTTCCGTTCTTTGTAGTGTTTTCGTTTGATGCTTATTTCGTGTGATATTTGGCCCGGTGACTATCAATGGACCACCTTATATATATATATATATATATATATATATATATATATATATATATATATATATATAATGCACGGCACAAATTGCAATACGCGTTCCTCACAAGAAGGCGAAGAAATTATGTAAATGAACAAGGGTCTGGAAACACTTTGTTTCCATGTTACAACTCATTTTCATCAATTCATTAACTATGCGAAACACACACGAAAAGAATGCACCAGCATATCACATGCAATTCTTTCTCACAGCGGATGTTCAATATGCCCTCCGTGGGTACTGATACTTGCATCAACTTTCCTTCGTAGTAAATCTCGGATGCGCAGATGTATCCCTGGAGTACTGCGTATGGCTTCGCAGCCTTCCATAATGCGGGCACAGAGGAGACTCTGAACATGTTTTACTGGGATTCCATACACGATATATTTCATATGCTCAAATAAATAAAATTACAGTGGTCTTAGGTGTGGGGAGCGTGGAGGCCAGGTGATAACAGATTCGGTGACATATGGATTGGTAGAGATGGACCAATTGCTTGGCTTCGACGCTCTCAGGAACTAAACCCACTGGAATTTTATTTGTGAGATCAAAAGTGTTGTGTATGGAACCCGAGTACAAGACGTTCAGAGTCTCCGTGCCCGTATTATGGAAGTCTGCGAAACCATACGCAATACTCCAAGGATACATCAGCGCATCCGAGATTCGCTACGAAGGCGGCTTGATGCATGTATCAGTGCCCACGGAGGGCATATTGAATATCTGCTCTGGGAAAGAGTTGCATGTGGTATGGTGGTGCCTTCTCTTCTTGTGTGTTTCCCATGATTAATGAGTTAGAGAAAATGGGTTGTAAAATGGATACAAAGCGTTTCCAGACCCTTATTTACATTATATAATTTCCTTGCCTACGGGTGAGGAATGCGCACTGCAACTTGTGCCGTACATTTTTGTTACACCCTAGCGAAATGACAAAAGTCATGGAAATCTCCTAATATCGTGTCGGACCTAATTCTGCCTGGCGTAGTGCAGCAACTCGTCGTGGCGTGGACTCAACAAGACTTTGGAAGTCCCCTGAGGAAAATTGACCCATGGTGCCTCAACAGAGGTCCATAATTGCGAAAGTGTTACCGGTGCAGGATTTTCTGCACTAACTAATCTCTCGATTATATCCTATAAATGTTCGATGGGATTCATGACGGGCGAAGTGGGTGGCTAAACCATTCGCAATAGCCGGCCGGGGTGGTCGAGCGGTTCTAGGCGGGTCATTCTGGAACCGCGAGACCGCTACAGTCGCAGGTTCGAATCCTGCCTCTGGCATGGATGTCTGTGACGTCCTTAGGTTAGTTAGGTTTAAGTAGTTCTAAGTTCTTGGGGACTGATGACCTCAGACGTTAAGTCCCATAGTGCTCAGAGCCATTTGAACCATTTGCTATAACTGGCCAGAAAGATCTTCAAACCAATCGCGAACAATTGTGGACCGGTGACATGGCGTATTGTCATCCATAAAAATTCCACCGTTGTTTGGCCACATGAAGTTCATGAATCGATGCAGACGGTCTCCAAGCAGCCGAAAAAAACCACTTCCAGTCAACGATCGGTTCAGCGAACCAGAGGACGCAGGTCACTCCATGCAAGCACAGCCCATACCATTATGGGGTCACCACCAGCTTGCACAGTGCCGTGTTCGCAACTTGGGTCCATGATTCGTGGGGTCTGCGGCACACTCGAACCCTACCACCAGCTCTTACCAACTGAATGGGTACACATCCGACCAGGTCACGGTTTTCCATTCGTCTAGGGTCCAACCAATATGGTCGCAAGCCCAGGAGAGGCGCTGCAGGGGATTTGCGGTTAGCGAAGGCACTCGCGTCGGTCGTCTGCTGCAATATCCCATTAACTGTCCTAACGTATACTTTCGTTGCACGTCCCGCATTGATTTCTGTGGTTATTTGACGCTTTGTTGCTTGTCTGTTAGCACTGACAACTTTACGCAAATGCCGCTGCTCTCAGTCGTTAAGTGAAGGCCGTCGGGCACTGCGTTGTCCATGGTGAGAGGTAATGCATGAAATCTTGCGTTCTCTGCATACTCCTTACACCGTGGATCTCGGAATGTGAATTTCCTAGCGATTTCCGAAATGGACTGTCCCGTGCGTCAAGCTCCAACTAGCGTTCCGCGTTCGAAGTCTTTTAATTCCCGTCGTGCGGGAATAATAAAAAAAAATGGTTCAAATGGCTCTGAGCACTATCCGACTTAACTTCTGAGGTCATCAGCCCCCTAGAACGTAGAACTACTTAAACCTAGCCGGCCGCGGTGGTCTCGCGGTTCTAGGCGCGCAGTCCGGAACCGTGCGACTGCTACGGTGGCAGGTTCGAATCCTGCCTCGGGCATGGATGTGTGTGATGTCCTTAGGTTAGTTAGGTTTAAGTAGTTCTAAGTTCTAGGGGACTGATAACCACAGCAGTTGAGTCCCATAGTGCTCAGAGCCATTTGAACCATTTGAACTTAAACCTAACTAACTTAAGGACATCACACATATCCATGCCCGAGGCAGGATTCGAACCTGCGACCGTAGCAGTCGCGCGGTTCCGGACTGAGTGCCTAGAACCGCTTGGCCACCACGGCCGGCATCATTTCTACAGAACATGCTAATGTATATGTCCTGTGAATATTAACGTCCTATCTCCAGTCCTTCAAGTTGTTCTGTTTTTTCTGAAGATGAGTGTCCTTCAGTGGTATGACTTGATATCAGTTCTATACCATCCACAGCGCTCCAAAGTTACATGTGTTCTCGCTTAAGGGGGGTAGGACGACAGACGAGCTGACCTGGAGCAGGAGAGGCACCAGAGGACATTTTAATTTCCACTGTCTGTACTTTTACAAGTAAATTCATAAAACTTTGTCAGCACGACCAGGAAGGATTCAGGATTCACACTCGTAGCAGCGGAAGTTCGAAAACATAGCAAAATAATTTTTTACATGTGAAATTTCATCATTTTTTCACTTACTATTGGCTGCATTTGTTGCTATGGGTACACTTTTCTTCATAAGTAAGAGAGACTGTTCGATGAATTTTGCACGGCATACAAACCATACTTACAGGTGTCTGAAACTCTGAATCTATTTAATTAATGAAAAAATGAATGAGCTGTTACGTTTTAAACTTTATGTTTAGAAAAAAATCAAATTTTGTAGTTAATTATCTCAATTTTTACCACAGTTTTTAATAGATTTGGAAAATTCTAGAGTTTCATACACCTGTAAGTATGGTTTGTATGCTGTGCAAAATTCATCAAAGAACCTCTCTTACTTGCGAAGAAAAATTCACCTATAGCAACAAATGCAGCCAACGGTAAGTGAAAGAGTGATGAAATTTCATATCTAAAAAGAATTTATTTTGTTATGTTTTTGCACTTCCACTGCTATGAGTGTGAATCCTGAATCCTTCCTGGTCATGCTGACAAAGTTTTATGAATTTCTTTGTAAAAGTATAGACAGTAGAAAATAAAATGTCCTGTGGTGCCTCTCCTGCTCCAAGTCGGCCCGTTTGACGTCCTATCCCCTTAAGGGACTAACTGATATTTTGTGCAGTCTCTCGGTTTTGTAATGTGAAGTATGCAAGTAAATATCAAAAGGTTTCCAAACTTCAGACGTACACTGCTCTAACCCCACATTCACGTATCGCGCGATATCTTGCGCTCGATACGCGCACCCCTGAGTGGCAGGCCGGCAGAGGGCGGCGCCTTTTATTAGCGGCTATCTGCAGTCCGGCAGGCAGGCAGGCAGACGGACAGAACGACAGGACGCGCCGCTGATAGCGCACAGCCCGGCTGACGTGTTTTTGCGTTGCCCCGGGCGATCGGCGCCCAATGGCGGAGCAGGTGCTGCGAGTCCCGCGCTTGTTTACGCGATGGAGCGAGACGTCAGTTCCCTCCGCCATTCACCACTTCCGCGAACTGTCTGCTTTGCGCCGCACACCTCGCTCTATTTTCCCTGAGAAGCCGCTATCGGTGCTGTAGATTCCAGCGTGGGACCGGCCGCAATGGCTCAAAAACGTCAGTTGTGATCGTTGAAACTTCCATGTTTTCCCGATTCCTCTACCGCTCTGAAATCTGGCAGAGTTTGTAACATCTCTGTTCTATAACTACAAATACAATCTAAGGTGTATCTGCCCGCATCTCGTGGTCGTGCGGTAGCGTTCTCGCTTCCCACGCCCGGGTTCCCGGGTTCGATTCCCGGCGGGGTCAGGGATTTTCTCTGCCTCGTGATGGCTGGGTGTTGTGTGATGTCCTTAGGTTAGTTAGGTTTAAGTAGTTCTAAGTTCTAGGGGACTGATGACCATAGATGTTAAGTCCCATAGTGCTCAGAGCCATAAGGTGTATCTGATGGATTCCATACATGTATTGGTGTCTAGATAATAAACTGTGTTCAAAAGGTTGTTAGTGAAAACAATGAATGTTCTTCGGTCTTAGTTTATTTCGGGTAATGTTCTCGGTTTACGAGGCTATCATGGGACAGTAATTGTCTATCTTGTCAAAAAGAAAATTCACGTGAGGAAATTATAATTTTACAGACACAATTTTTTGGCCGTTACTTCAGAAAGCATACATAAATGTATAAGATACTATGTCGGATTTCTGAACTTTTAATTCCTTCCACAGGCAGAAGAGATGTATAGACTGGGAAAGGTAAAAGATAGAGCGCAAATGACTCAGACCCCACTATGACAAGGGGACAAAGATCGAGGCGTCAGAGCAATGGGAGGTCAAAGCAATGTGCCAGTTTCAGTCCAAAGCTGATGACAGTGAGAAGTAAAGATGCGTTACGAGGCAAAGAAATGAACAGGGCAATAAAGAAGTACAAGGAAAAGGAGACTGGAGGGGAAAAACAAATCATGAGAAAGATGAGAGGGAGGAGAACGAAGATGAAAATGTAGCAGCAATAAAAAGACATAATGAATAAAAAATGTAAAAATGCATTGAAAAAAACAACAAAGATGTCCTAACGGTGGATACTGGGATGGGAGAATATGTTGGAGATGATACGATACACAACACATCTGGAGTGTGATGCAATATGTTTGACACTCCATTAGAAACATCGTTTAAAATATTTTGGACAGTAAATCTAACAGAAACTCAACACAAAAAATCGACTGCTCGCAAAAAAACAGTTAGTGTGCAACCAGGGAAGACACAATTTGCGCAAGACCAAATCACAGTGTAGATAAATGTTTATCTGAAATTATCATAAGAAAAGGACGGAAGTTTGGGATTGAACATCCCATTGACAATAAAGTCATTAGAAGCGGAACACAAGATCAGATCGTGGCATAATTGAGAAGGACGTACCATTTCAAACGAATCACACCGGCATTTGCCTTATACGATTTAGCGAATTCGCGAGAAACCTGTATCTAATAGGCTGAACGAGGATTTCAACCATCGCCCTTAGGAATATAAGTCCTGTGTCTTTACAGCCGCCCCACTTCGCTCAGTTAAAGTACTACAAAAGGGGAGGGTTTATAAAGGGTGCCCCAGAAATGTTGCGACAAACTAGAAGGGTTTGTAGATGGGGTGTGTTGAGGGACAAATCGAGTATAGGAAAACACGTCCGGAAACACCACACAAGCCGGCCGCGGTGGCCGTGCGGTTCTGGCGCTGCAGTCCGGAACCGCGGGACTGCTACGGTCGCAGGTTCGAATCCTGCCTCGGGCATGGGTGTGTGTGATGTCCTTAGGTTAGTTAGGTTTACGTAGTTCTAAGCTCCAGGGGACTTATGACCTAAGATGTTGAGTCCCATAGTGCTCAGAGCCATTTGAACCATTTGAACACCACACAACCACACTATATAAATACTAAGAAATACACTACTGGCCATTAAAATTGCTACACCAAGAAGAAATGCAGATGACAAACGGGTATTCATTGGAAAAATATATTATACTAGAATTGACATGTGATTACATTTTCACGCAATTTTGGTGCATAGATCCTGAGAAATCAGTACCCAGAACAACCAACTCTGGTCGTAATGACGGCCTTGATACGCCTGGGCATTGAGTCAAACAGAGCTTGAATGGCGTGTACAGGTACAGCTGCCCATGCAGCTTCAACACAATACCACAGTTCACCAAGAGTAGTGACTGGCGTATTGTGACGAGCCAGTTGCTCGGCCACCATTGACCAGTCGTTTTCAATTGGTGAGAGATCTGGAGAATGTGCTGGCCACGGCAGCAGTCGTACTTTTTCTGTATCCAGAAAGGACCGTACAGGACCTGCAACATGCAGTCGTGCATTATCCTGCTGAAACGTAGGGTTTCGCAGGGATCGAATGAAGGGTAGAGCTACGGGTCGTAACACATCTGAAATGTTCAAAGTGCCGTCAATGCGAACAAGAGGTGACCGAGACGTGTAACCAATGGCACCCCATACCATCACGCCAGGTGATACGCCAGTATGGCGATGACGAATACACGCTTCCAATGTTTGTTCACCGCGATGTCGCCAAACACGGATGCGACCATCATGATGCTGTAAACAGAGCCTGGATTCGTCGGAAAAAATGACGTTTTGCCATTCGTGCACCCAGGTTCGTCGTTAAGTACACCATCACAGGCGCTCCTGTGTGTGATGCAGCCTCGAGGGTAACCGCAGCCATGGTCTCAGGGCTAATAGTCCATGCTGCTGCAAACGTCGTCGAACTGTTCGTGCAGATGGTTGTTGTCTTGCAAACGTCCCCATCTGTTGACTCAGGGATCGAGTCGTGGCTGCACGATCCGTTACAGCCATGCGGATAAGATGCCTGTCATCTCGACTGCTAGTGATACGAGGCCGTTGGGATCCAGCACGGGCGTTCCGTATTACCATCATGAACCCACCGATTCCATATTCTGCTAACAGTTATTGGATCTCGACCAACGCGAGCAGCAATGTCGCGATACGATAAACCGCAATCGAGATAGGCTACAATCCGACCTTTATCAAAGTCGGAAACGTGATTGTACGCATTTCTCCTCCTTACAAGAGGCATCGCAACAACGTTTCACCAGGCAACGCCGGTCAATTGCTGTTTGTGTATGAGAAATCGGTTGGAAACTATCCTCATGTCAGCACGTTGTAGGTGTCGCCACCGGCGCCAACCTTGTGTGAATTCTCTGAAAAGCTAATCAGTTGCATATCACAGCATGTTCTTCCTGTCGGTTAAATTTCGCGTCTGTAGCACGTCATCTTCGTGGTGTAGCAATTTTAATGACCAGTAGTGTACATTTAACAGCAAAAACAGCGGTCAAAATTATAGGTGTCGGCGCCTGCTACTAGACCAATCCTTAAGCAACAAACAAAAATGGCTCTGAGCACTATGGGACTTAACATCTGAGGTCATCAGTCCCCTATAACTTAGAACCTTAAACCTAACCAACCTAAGGACATCACGCACATCCAGGCCCGAGGCAGGATTCGAACCTGCGACCGTAGCAGTAGCGCGGTTCCGGACTGAACCGCCTAGAACCGCTCGGCCACCGCGGCCGGTCTAAGGAACAAACACTCCGGGACCGAAATGGAACGTCTCGCAATGTTGTTCGTTATTCAGTGATCGCGAATGACAGCTACGATAGCCAGTGGAGAAGATGGAGCTAACTGCTGTTTAGAAAGGCCTGTCTTCTACGAATACGATGCTCTGTTGCCGTGGTGGACAATGGTTTCGGACACGGGTCTCTGTCTTCAGTTTATTTTTCTCCTGTATGCCGAAAAGCATTGGAGGTTTTAGAGGGTTCCAGGAGAAAAATAATCTGCAGATGGAAATCTGTGTCCGAAGCCATAACCCACCGAGACAATAGTGCATCGCTTTCCTATGAGACAAGGTTTTTGTATGGAGCAGCTAGCTCCACTGGCGATCGTAGCAATCAGTCGCTATCACTCAATATCAAACAGCTTTGCGAGACATCCCGCCTACAGCCCGTCAGCATGCAAAGTCACGTTTGCTGCCGAAGGGATAGCCAAGTGGCAGACGCCGTTGCCTTTAGCTTGGACGCTCTCTAGCGTCGTTGGATGACTTTTCCGGACACGCATTCCTATACTCGACTTGTTCCTCAAGACACCCTCCACAAGCCGTCGAAGTTTGTTGCAACATTAATGGTGCGCCCTTTATAAATACTAAGAAATACATTTAACAGCAAAAACGAAGTTTCTCTCTCAAGACGATAGTCAGATATTGTGTAATGAACCTGCTAAAGCCAGAACTGCTTCAAAAAATGCACTCACAGTCTAGTTTTCTCTGACAAATCAGCTCACCAAACAAAATATGCCTTTTTTTTACCCATCAGTCATCTGACTGATTTGATGCGGCCCGCCACGAATTCCTCTCCTGTGAGAATCTCCTCGCCGCAGACTAGTGATTGCAACCTACGTACTCAATTATTTGCTGAATGTACTCCAATCTGTCTTCTTCTACAGTTTTTGCCCTCCACAGCTCCCTGTGGTACAACGGAAGTCATTCCATCAAGTCATAACAGATGTTCTATCGTCCTGTCCCTTTCCCATTTGAGTGTTGTTTTCCACACATTCCTTTCCTTTTTATTACTTACGGCAGTGTCCACGCCTTTGGATAAATTATTACATTATTATTCTTTACGTTTTACTGTGTGTATATGAAAATTTCTACCGATGTTTACAGGTTCTCGATGGCTCATTACACTCAGAGTTAGCTGACACGCATCTCATCTGTGAGGAGGCACGAGGCATTAGTAGAACAACAAGGCGCATGTATGCGGAACGATTTCCAGGGAGGAGGTTATTTGAATTATCTTCTTCGTAAAATAGGATCTCTTAGAGCAGACTGACGAACAACTGGTAGACCTCGCAGTGTGCGAGCTGTTTGAGGGCGCTGTGCTACGGCCAGTTGAGGACAACCCTAGAGCCAACACAGAATCCATAGCCAAGGAACTAATTACCTCTAACATCAGTGAGCGGAATGTTCTGCACGCAAGGCCATGCATCCATTCAAGTATCAGAAGATGCAAGACCTATCCGCTGATAATTTTTTCCAGAGCATGGAATTCTGCATGTGGTATCCAAACTAAACCGTAAACATCTCTGAGTTCCAGATGTGCGTTTTGTTTATTCATGAGACTGGCTCTTCAAGGGTAAGTATTTTCGACAGCCACAATGGCCATGTGTTGGAACTGGAAAATCCTAACTCGTGTGATCCATCATCAACAGACGTTTGCTATGAAAGTGGGGGGGGGGGGGGGCGGTACTGTTCACGAACATCTTATTGGCCCGCATCTTCTACCAAACTCTTCTCTGTGAAGAACTGCAGAAAGTGTTTGAGAATGTCGCGCCAGCAGCTATTGTTGTTCCACCATGTCGGTGTGTCACCACACTTTCCCGTTTATCTCAGGCAATATTTAGACAATGTTTTCCCGAACTGCTGCGTTCGGAAATGCGGACTAGTTGTGTAGCCACGACCTTCTCCCAGTCTCACTTCAATGGGTTTATTTTCATATCGAGAGACACCCGCAAACAGTGCGGAAGTTCTGGATGACCGTTTAGCAGAAGCTGCAGCCATTATTCGTTAAAAAATTACTGGTGTGAAGGACACATCTCACAGTATTCATCACATGGCAATTTGAACACTTCTCTCTGAACGTCATTAGCGTCAAAACGTTCATAGATCCCTAGCGGGCAAACGAAGCACCTGGACATTTTTGTCACATAATAATGTGTTTTGTATCTGCTATAAACACTGTATAATTGCGTATATGAATTTTTTAAACCCCGTATGTAAGATATTTGCACTCTACATTTTTTTTATTCATTACTACTGCAGCCGGCCGGTGTGGCCGAGCGATTCTAGGCGCTTCAGTCTGGAACCGCGCGACCCCTACGGTCGCAGGTTCGAATCCTGCCTTGGGCATGGATGTGTGTGATGCCCTTAGGTTAGTCAGGTTTAATTAGTTCTAAGTTCTAGGGGACTGATGACCGCAGATGTTAGGTCCCTTAGTGCTCAGAGCTATTTGAACCATTACTACTGTAATTCTTCGTAGCCCGAAGCTGCAGTGAAAAAGGTTCCATTTAAGCTGCTACTTGTTAGCATAACATATTCCCCACTGACGACGCAGAGGTGTGGCGTATGTCTACATCTACAAGTGCTTCCCTCCGAATGGTGTGTTCCGTTTGACTGAAGTTGAAGAACGCCGCCAAATTTCTGAGGGCCTGATACAGGTGCGCGGAGATCTTACATGCCTTCCCGCTACAAACAGACGTACTGCAGCCTTCTCAGATACTCAGTGATTTAGAGAACGTCCAATTCGACGTATTCGCACACGCTTAGAATGCAGATCCTGCGTATAACACACTAAAGTCAGTTGAGCTCTTGAGCGGATGTTCCGACTTCGACGCGCGGTTTGCAGAGCCGCGTCAATGGTTCTCAGTCGGACGGGTCAGCTTGGCTCTGTGCGGTGGAGAGCGGGCGGAGTTCAGAGCTCTGTGCTCTAGCACATCGTGTTGTAAAAAGAGAGAGAAGATTTGCGACGCATCCTATCGTGGAACTAAGATGTGTGTAAGGATCGTTTGTCTCACCATACTCCAAATTGCGTCAAGTCGAAGACAGCTTTTATAATCTCATATGTCATGTAGTTCTTTTGACGAGTTTGTTGGTGGAATACAAGGCAGCCTACCACTAGCTATTACTCCTATAGAACGAATAGCAGTAACCTTAAGATAGAAAGCAAATAAGTTTACGAAACACTATCAAATTAAATTGCACTGTTAATCATTCAAAGCTTTCTTAAAATTGCGTATTTATTCATTTGTTATTAGACAGTATTAAATTCATATTTTGATATTACATCGTTGATTGGGCTGTTCTCTCAACTTCGCAAATTACGGTGTCAGTGTAGAACTGGTTCAAATGGCTCTGAGCACTATGGGACTCAACTGCTGAGGTCATTAGTCCCCTAGAACTTAGAAATAGTTAAACCTAACTAACCTAAGGACATCACAAACATCCATGCCCGAGGCAGGATTCGAACCTGCGACCGTAGCGGTCTTGCGGTTCCAGACTGCAGCGCCTTTAACCGCACGGCCACTTCGGCCGGCTAGTGTAGAACTGACATGACATTTCACAGATTTTTCCAAATATTCTGCTGGACAAAACTATTACCACGCTAGTGAAATATTTTAGTAGAATGAAGTTTTTCTCCTTCGTCTGCAGCAAGTATCCGCAGGACTGAGCACGCACCAACTTGTTAATGTGGCGCGCTCTGTGGCGGAGAGGGACTGCGCGGACGTCACCACCGCGTGTGGACCGTCCACGAAACTACGAAACGCTCCGTAAGAATACGCTACTCCCAACAGTGCGGAACGCGTGAAACGTCCCCTTTGAACAATTATACAGGACTGTGCTTCAACTGACACACAATATTTTTAGCGCAACGCAATCTGACTTTCAAAAATCCCTAGAAAAGGATGGCCCTGACTAACATTAACCTATACCTTTCACAAATCAATTACCTCACCAAAAATCTTCGTTACTCGAACTACTGCAATACAGCGAGCGCCACTACTGCCAGCTAAATAAAAGATTCAAACTACCGAAGGCACTAACTACTGATAGGCATAGTTAGCAAATGAAAGATTTTGATAGAGAACGAACAATGTATTTACCTTACTAGTGTTCAAAAGTCATAATATATATAGCAGTTCATGACAACCAGTCTTACAAATTTCAAAACTCCGCCACCTCTCTCCCCACATCCACCACTGCTGGTGGCTCACCTCCAACTGCCCAACGCTACGCGCTGTTAACAGCCAACTGCCCAACACTACAATGGCAGACAACAATGCAAACTAGCCACAGACTGCACACATCACAGCCAGTGATTTTCATACAGAGCGCTACGTGGCGTTACCAATAAGAAAACCTAAACAGCCTTACATAGCCCCCATGCTCCCCACAAAAAATTTTACAAATTGTTTTGGGCAGTGTCCAATACAGATTTGAAAAAAATTTTCATAATTACAATAACAAAGAAATCAAATGAACACACTTATTGATACAATGTTGGTAAAAGCTAAAATTTTCTCACAGTCCATAAAGACAGTCCTGATCGTTCATCACAGTAAAATAGCAGTGTTTTTCTCAAAGTCTGAGCAGTAAAAGAAATGCACACGGAAGTAGTGGATTTCCATGCAGTCTTGAAGAAGTAGTGTTGTCCTTCTAACGGAAAGACAGTGCTGACTCTTGACATGCAGGCAGGTAATGGGCCACAACAGACCAACCCACAGCAGAGTCAGTTGAAGTTTTGAAGAATATTAGTAGGTAGGTCATCACAGAGCAGACCCACTGCAGTCCTGGTAGAGATTATGGTATTGGTGGGCCATCAGAGGTGCAGACCCACTGCGGTCCTTGTAGAACTAATGGTATTGGTTGGCCATCAAACATGCAGACCCACTGTAGTCCTTGTAGAGACGGCCAGCAACCATCTGTTGCGACTGTGCAGGTGCACAATCACCATTGAAGAGTCTTGCGGACAATATAGCAAGTCCATAAACCACCACTTGTGTACTCACAAAACTTTTTGGAATGTCCTTAGAACCAGCAATGCTGTTATCCAGTCCCTTGCTGATTTATCAACACACGTGCAAAGACTAACAGTCCCTACTTCTCACATATTGTCCATATACTATGACCAACAGAAACGTGTGCAGTGAAATCTAACTTACAAGTTAATTAATTTGATGAACTGGTGTCAATTACAATTTTATAACATAAGAATACAATAACAAAGGTACAAAATACATCATTAAAGAACATAACAATACAGATAACATTTGTAGTACAGGCTATACAAAAGAATAGAAATAAACATATACATCATTGTTACAAGAATTATGCCATAAGTACATACATAAAAGACCAGAATAACTTTCGAAACATCAACTTCACACATGAGCATTAGAACAGAACAGAATAAATAATGTCTAAACATCTTTACAAAGAAAATAACATATTATCAGAAAAATTCTACAACATGACTCTTATTAGCTAAACACATTAAGACAGGAAAAACACAAATTGACATAGTGTAATAACACAAAAACACAGGACAGGGTTTGTTTTCAGTGTGACATTTGGTACTGCAGTCCACCCCAAAACTTCATTCCATATATCTTTCCTCTTATTTCAACATTTGTTTGCACCAAAAAAATCCTTTCCAAGCATGCTTTCTGTATTTACATGTTCACATATTTCTTACCTCATTATTTATTTTCCAAGAAAATCCTACCTATACCTGCTTTCTGTACTGTCTTGTATAACTTCTCAATGCATTTCTTCCAATTCATCGCAACTCATTCTCTTATATAGTCTACCCCCTATTAAGCTAACTTAAATCTACTGAGCTCAGATGCTAAACCAAGGGACGAGGCAATGCAGCAGCACAAAACAATTAATACAAACAGCAGTGAAAAAAAATGGGAATTGTCAAAGCAATATTACAACTAATATAAGCCAATGAGCAGCAAACAAGAAAAATAAATCAGTAGTAAAACTGGCTTAAAAGAATAATACAAAGTGAAATTTAGTAACACTATGCCTGGCAAACAGCAGCAGAAACGCAATAACTTATATCTAAACATGACAAAGCTCAAGCAGAAAAATATTACAGTAAAGACAACAATGCAGATAAGGGAAGTGTCTATTCACGTCTTAATGTCTATGTCATTAAAGTGGTGCACCACAAAAACTTATTCTATGAAATAAATTACCAAATACTTGAAAAGAAAATTATGTATGCAGTTCCTGTGAAGGGAAATGTCTTTTTGTGCTCCCTCATTTTTTTTGGAAGTATCACAAAATTATTATTTAATAGATCTGTTGACAGAAAGTGTTCACATTAGCAAATGCATTTTATTTTATTTTATAAAACCAATGCTGCAACACAGCTGGAAACTAGATATCAAATGAAATAAGCAACTATGAAAGGCAAAGCATGAAAATATCATTCAATAGTCATGTGACATTTCATAAGTTAGTAGAAATTCTCTCAACTCTCGTAGAAAGACGCTTGTCATAATCAGGTGTGCAGATGTAAGTATCTTTCCAAAGTAACGAGCGTGTCGTATTTGCGATGCTTTCTCTAAAGGAATGTCAATGGCGAGGATAATGGCCTCTTTTTTTTCTCCACCTAATGGCTTTCTTTTGTCAGACGATTACCTCTCAGCTGGGCGCCCAAAATGCTTTACATCAAGGTCACTTACCTTTCTTAATGAAATATTTACGACAGCAGTTTCTGCTACAGTGACAGTCTCATATAAAAATATTTCACAGGTCATGAATTTGCGTTACAAATCTGTAGAAATAAAATCCTATTGATATAACAGTGTCCAAAAAATTTTCGTCGGCATTGTAATACATTCACGCATTTACACACATTTCATAACTCTTAGAGTACGATTCTTGGTTTCCAACAACCTTGTTCACAAACCAGAGTCCCTAACCACAACTCATTATTCCTTACCTTATTCATCGACACTTCTTCAATATTTCATCATAATAAATACGTAGCATAATCAAATTCCTCATATACGGAAGCATCATCTTATTGATCATAAACATACCTCAGCAGCATAATACACATCGTCGTCGTAAAAATAACATCATAACACCTCAGTCAAATCTCAAAAACGTCGTAGCTTTCTGCAATAATGTCAAAACCTAAAAAAAATTCTCTGCTCATTTCAATAGTGTCATCTACCTCAAACGTACTTTAAAATCATGCTCCCTTACCAAATACATCATTCAAAGCTCTCATAGTATCACAATGGTTCCGAAAAAATATGAACAGTTCACAAAGTACAGACAAAATACAATTTCATAAGTGTGAAGTTACACAACTGTGTAATTGCGTAAACATCTGTCACTGACGTAGAAAAAAAAATGTTAAATGATCAGATAGCTGTGTAATTTGTGTGTTAGAGAAATATGGTAGTGATGTGTAAAGTTGTATAAGCAAATACCATATCAGCTAGGGCTCCTTGTGCTTGCCAGACACATGATACACAAAGTAAGCGTGTACCCCCCTGAGGATTAATGTAATTATACCCTCAGGTGTTACAGATTACAGCAATGGAATGAAATGTATCACGGAAAACCTTTGTATCATTGTACTTCAAATATCTTTAAAAATACATAATTTAAGTGCAAGATTAATCACTCAAATACGTGTCCTGTAGCGCTAAATGTGCGTCTTTCTATATGATAATCTCTGTGGAAGTGTCGTAGTTATAGTCCTCCGAAAACTAAGTGCTTCAGAAGTCAATGTCCTTACCTCATGATAAACAAAAGTGAAATGCTATGCGTATAGATATCGTAGTTATTACGTACATTACCGTGATCAAGAAAGTACTATACTGTAACGTATTGTTGTGCTACGAAAAAGGCTCTCACATTGTAGCTATACCACAAAAGTTACTACTAAAACATTTTTTACTTTCCAGAATAATTCAGAAAAACTGTGCAGATATGAAACAGAAACACTGAAAAAGCAACATTGTAAATTGTCACTCATTAGTAGCGTCGTGATAAAATCGTGTAGCTGTGACATAAACTAACTGTGACATAAACTAACCACTGTGTCATCTGGTATCTCACAGAAGGTACTTTAAATCCAGAATGTATTTTCAAGTAAACCAAAATGTTGCATTAAAATCTCATTAGCAGTACTGGTAAATGTTCTAAGTATGTGAGCCTTATAGACTTTACGTAATTGTGCAACTAACAAGCAAGAATGTGCACACACAATAACACTGTGTCGTCTGTTCACAATAACAATGCATTCGTAATTTCTGTTTAAATAAGTTCTCTTGGTTCATTACTGGATATTTAACTTCAAACATTGTTGCATGTTAACCGATTCTAAGTCTGACAAAGCATACTAGCAATGTAAAGTGAAAAGTTATATGGCAAAGACAAAGTTAAAAAGCAGATTATCTTTCAATAAACGGTTTTACATGTGAAATGTGGTGTAAACCTTTACCCTTCCTAGTACGCAGAGGTTCAACTTGAATGGAATTATCATGCAGTATACGTTGGTGAGGAATGCTAAAATTTTTCTCAAGGTTAGCGTCTATGTTATTTTTCTCTGAGCCTGCCGGCGCACGCGGCTGCCTGCGGTGCGAGTCATTGTCTGTTCCTTTGTTGGCGCGCGTCGTTTATTGGGATTAGGAGACCTAACTTCTACAAATTCACCTTGACGAGAAGGCCCTGCCCTGTTTGAAGCTCGCCAGTTCTGATGGAATTAAGGTCTGTCGTTTTGTCGGTAGTTTACATATTTTCTTGTTTGTCGGTCATGTGGTGGAGAATTTCTCCCGGAATCGTAACTGCGCGCTGAACTGTTGCATCTGAAGTTATTCTGTCTCCCTTGATAATAATTATTTTCGTTCCCATATTGTCTGTTTCTATGGTTATCTCTGTCATATTCATTACTACGGAAATGCGATCTTTCTCTGTAACTATTACTCTGCCAGTGGTTGTCATATGGGTGGTGTCTGTTTTGTTCACGATTTGCGTTGTAAGAATAGCCTTGTTGTGTATTACTTCTGTCATCGCGGAATTGCGACGGATGTGACCTGTAATTGTTGTGCTCCTGTTTTCGCGTTCCGCGATTGTCAGTGTCAATTTCCAGTTCTTGTAACAGTCCCTGAAAAGCTTCAATGTCGTCTTTGCAACGTCCTACTACAATAATATGTCGTAAATGTTCAGGCAATTTGATTAAGCAAATGCGGATGAGTTCTGAAGGGCTGTATGGGTTTGAAAGATATTGATTCTTATGCAACATGTCTTCAAAATATTTGATAAGACTGGAAAATTCAGATTGTTCAAAGTGTTTCATCATTATGATGCTATGTTTTACTCGGCCTTGTGTAGCTTGAGACCAATACGCTGAGAGGAAGGCATGATAAAATTCGCTGTGGCAGTCGTGAATGACCGATCGCATTCTTACAGCTGGTTCATTCTCTAAGTAGCCACACATAAATTCTAATCTGTGTTCTAATGACCAGTTGGGTGGAAAACAATGAGAGAATTGATGAAGCCACGCTTGTGGATGAATGTCGTTGCCAAAATTCTTAAATGTTTTGAATTTACGTGTAGTAATGAACAGCTTATAGCCAAAATCATCGTGTCGGCAAGTAGCATATCGGTCATTGTTACGTCGTGTCGGCGCTTCCATCTCAAAATTCGGTGCACTTTCCCAAATTCTTTCATAATTTCCGAAATGCCCTGTGTTATTATTTTGTGGCTCACATTTTGACAAGCAGAAAATGTATCTTGACTTATTTGAGAAAACGGTGAGGACCCAAAACCTGAATCTACAGTATTTGCAAGATTGTGTCTGTGGTGTCACAGCCAGACACCACACGTGCTAGGTGGTAGCTTAAATCGGCTGCGGTCCTGTAGTACATGTCGGACCCGCGTGTCGCCACTGTGTGATCGCAAACCTAGCGCCACCACAAGGCAGGTCTCGAGAGACTGACTCGAACTCAGCCCCAGTTGTACGGACGACAGAGCTAGCGACTAGACGTACGAAGCCTTTCTCTCTCATTAGCCGAGAGACAGAATAGCCTTCAGCTAAGTTAATGGCTATGAACTAGCAAGGCGCCATTAGCCTTACAGTGATTGTAATTAAAGTCTCCTTTGTGCGATGTACCACAATGAGTTATTAAAGATAAGTATTATACCAGCTACGTACTTTTCTTCATAGCATTAATTACGTATCCTGTTCCAGTGCTTCACGCCCGTCTGCGTTAGTCTAGCGTGCATTAAGCCACCTCTATCTACAAGGTGTTGGCCCAGTTGCCGACACATCAGTGTCCTGTCATTTCGGATTCCTGAGGCGAACTGTTGCCGACCGATCGATCGATAATGCTTCCCTGTTCACTAATTGTTTCACTGTCTACACCATTATTTGCCACCCGCTCCATTTCCCTATGCACAGTTACCAAATTACTACTTTGAATGTCTGTTAATTCATTACACAGTGATGCTGATAAACTACACTCGTCGTCACTATTATTTCTCAGTTTACTTTGGAGCCTAGTGTTATGTTTTTCACACGCCATTATTGACACAATATTTCACACGATAACACAGAAAAGCACAATTTGAAGAGCAAAATAAGAAAACACATTAACATAGCACTGAAAATAATATCTCGTTAATTGCAAGCGCAGCTGCGAAATACTTGCTGCAAATCTACAAGCATGCCACAACTGTTTTACTGTACAACAATGAAAAACTACAACTACAAAGGAAATTCTCTCTATAATTACGCGCTAGCAATAAACAAAAGCTACACTAATTACACAAACTACAAGAAAAAAATCAGAAGATTCCAGTGAGGTATCCTTGGCTAAGGGTCGACATATGAGACGTCCCCTTTGAACAATTATACAGGACTGTGCTTCAACTGACACACAATATTTTAAGCGCAACGCAATCTGACTTTCAAAAATCCCTACAAAAGTATGGCCCTGACTAACATTAACCTATACCTTTCACAAATCACTTACCTCACCAAAAATCTTCGTTACTCGAACTACTGCAATACAGCGAGCGCCACTACTGCCAGCTAAATAAAAGATTCAAACTACAGAAGGCACTAACTACTGATAGGCATAGTTAGGAAATGAAAGATTTTAATAGAGAACAAACAATGTATTTACCTTAATAGTGTTGAAAAATCATAATATACATAGCAGTTCATGACATGCAGTCTTACAAATTTCAAAACTCCGCCATATCTCTCCCCACATCCACCACTGCTGGCGGCTCACCTCCAACTGCCCAACGCTACGCGCTGTTAACAGCCAGCTGCCCAACACTACAATGGCAGACAACAATGCAAACTAGCCACAGACTGCACACAGCACAGCCAGTGATTTTCATACAGAGCGCTACGTGGCGTTACCAATGAGAAAACCTAAACAGCCTGCTTACACGCGGAGTGCGGGCTGTCTATCTGCTTAAGTGTGTAACGACCCTAAGAGAACTTTCGCGGGCCGCAATGTTGGTGTCGCGACTTAGGACCTACTGAGGAAAATGCTTTCTTACTCGCATCACCAAGTCAGTCTCTGGTGACGCCAAGCCAGAGAAACTAGGAATTTTTGGAAGCAAAATCGAAAAGGCTGGAGCCCTGTAACCAAGACTTGCAGGGTGGCAGTGTATAATGTCGATTCTTGACTGGAGGAAGGGAAAGGGGGTATGGGGTATGAGGGGTGGGGTACTGCAAACTGAGCCCACAAGTGGTAAAATGATACGAAAGGAAATTCAGCTACCTGAAGGACAAAAGTGAGAAGGAGACGAACACTTCCGGCAGAAGCGTTCAGGAGCTCATTCTGATTCTCATGCCCACTCTGTTTTCACACTGTGATGCTCCATGTCATTTCTGATTCAGCACCATGTGTGTACGTCCTCATTCGTACTTTGCATTCCAGACGGCATGCAGTCTGTTATCTATTCGGTTTTCAGATTTCGTTTCTGATTCCTGTGATCATTCTTATCTCTATTGCCACTTTGTGACGTCATCACTTTTCAGTCAGTTTCAGATGTTTTTCGGTCCAGTGTTCAGGTACAACAGCATTCAACTGCAACCTCCAAATGAAACATTTTATATTGCCTACCGTGTATCTTCTGTATTTAACCAAACGGCGTGTAGATCAATTTTTTTTAAATTTTTAGGTTATTTTACGTTAGGTGTACAAACGCTTCCCCATTTTCCTGACTACAGTACTCGAGTGGCTTTTAGACGACATGCGGACAACATGTAAAGTTGTTGGTGCCATACAGCATCAGCAATACGTCAACGTACTCGTCGGATAAGTCTGCCATGTTTGTTCCGCGTCAGTATCCTCGGCAGACCGAACCTCGTTTGTCTGTGTCTTCTGACCTCCCTTGTATACGGCTGTGTAATGATCTAGCCGAACATCACTTCAAACAGCGCATCGAGAAAGCTTGTCACTCCGTGACAGCAGCAAGTTAACATGTCGTTTGCAGGTCGTTTGAAAGTCGAAATGAGTAGTCCATTCAGGAAGATGGGTACCATAAACCGAATGTACTTTAAGGTAGTAAGTTCAAAAATGGCTCTGAGCACTATGGGACTCAACTACTGAGGTCATTAGTCCCCTAGAACTTAGAACTAGTTAAACCTAACCAACCTAAGGACATCACACACACCCATGCCCCAGGCAGGATTCGAACCTGCGACCGTAGCGGTCTCGCGGTTCCAGACTGCAGCGCCTAGAACCGCACGTCCACTTCAGCCGGCGGTAGTAGGTATTAGGAATGTACTGGATGGTAGGAGAAGAGGTACTGGCGGAAGTACAGCTGCGAGGACGTGTCTGAGTCGTGCTTGGGTAGCTCAGTGGGTCAGTCTGCCTTCGGGAGCAGAGCAGTGCGGACCGCGGAGTGTTTGTGTACTTCCTCGTCACCGCGCTTCTCACAAGGGAACCTCCCCATCGCACCCCTCTCAGATTTAGTTATAAGTTGGCACAATGGATAGGCCTTGAAAAACTGAACACAGATCAATCGAGAAAACAGGAAGAAGTTTTGTGGAACTATGAAAAAAATAAGCAAAATATACAAACTGAGTAGTCCATGCGCAAGATAGGCAACATCAAGGATAGTGTAAGCTCAGGAGCGCCGTGGTCCCGTGGTTAGTGTGAGCAGCTACGGAACGGGAGGTCCTTGGTTCAAGTCTTTCATCGAGTGAAAACTTTATTTTCGCAAAGTTATGATCTGTCCGTTCGTTCATTGACGTCTCTGTTCACTGTAATAAGTTTAGTGTCTGTGTTTTGCGACCGCACCGGAAAACCGTGCGATTAGTAGACGAAAGGACGTGCCTCTCCAATGGGAACCGAAAACATTTTATCGCAAGGTTATAGGTCAACCGATTCCTCCACAGGAAAACACGTCTGATATATTCTATACCACACTGGTGACGGCATGTGCGTCACATCACAGGACTATGTTGTCGACCCACCTAACTTGTACACTTGGCGAATGGGTAAAAAGATTCTTCTACCTTGCCCAATTTAGGTTTTCTTGTGGATGTGATAATCACTCTCAAAAAAGTGATGAAAACATGAGTTTGCACATAAACTGCAACAAATGAATGCAACAGTTTCACAGTCGCACAGTTTTCCCTGCGCTCTGTCAAAACAGATGTTTTTAACGTTTTCAAATTTTTCCGTATGTAGACCGTCAAATCCTGCATATGTCCAAGCAAATCTAAACATGTCCTGGAATTTTGGAGAGCGAAGTTGATTAGATAAAAAATTAAACTTTTCAGTCGAGGGAAGACTTGAACCAAGGACCTCTCGTTCCGTAGCTGCTCACACTAACTGCGGGACCACGGCACTCCCGAGGTCAGACAATGCTTGATGTTGCCTACGTTATACATGGACTACTTGGTTTGTATATTTTGCTTATTTTTTTCATAGCTCCACACAACTTCTTCCTGTTTTCTCGATTGATCTGTGTTCAGTTTTTCAAGGCCTATCTACTGTGCCAAGTTATAACTAAATCTGAGGGGGGTGCGATCGGAAGGTTACCTTGTCAGTCGAACAAGCTATAATGACACAGAACAAAAAAAAAGAGAAGCGCAACTCCCGTGTTAAAAGAGGGAAACACAGACCGATAGCAGCGCCTTCAGTGGTATGGACATGAACTAAAAAGGTAGTATTTTTTTTCTTTCAATTTTCTTATCTCATTTTTCTGGGAATGCTATGTAATTATTTTGGCTTGCATCATAACAAAATAATTTAAACAAAGCTATAGCACATTCCAATACAGCAGTAACAAACTTATTATTCAGGAATATTTGTAGTCCAATTTAGCTACTACAAGTTTATTTAGCTTCACTTGTTTACACTACAAGCTTGTTTCAACTTAATGTCGCTTTCAAGTGTTGCGCCTAGTTCTTATTACGAACAAAACGTCCTGGAGCTTTTATATGTTGATAGAAATCAATATAACTGTGTCAGTTTGCAAGTCTATTTTTGAAATTTGCGTCTGACATTCGCTGCTCAAGAAAACATCATAGGATCAGCGTCTGTCACATGCAAACGTCAAAAATAGACTTGCAAACTGGCACAGTTATATTGATTTCTATCAACATATAAAAGCTCCAGGACGTTTCATGCGTAATAAGAACTAGACTTGAAACCGACAGTAAGTCGAAACAAGTTTGTGATGTAAATAACTGAAGCTAAATAAAATTGCAGCAGCTAAATTGGACTACAAATATTCCTGAATAATGTTGTACTTTGACGTCTTACAAGCTGTGGGGACAATGGAGGAAAAAAAAATATTATTATGAGAATAATCGGCAGTTAAAGAGGTTCAGTTAAGAAATCTTTATCACAGAGTCAATTAATGAAGAATTCTAAAATTTGTTACTTCTATTTTCAGAACTATAATTTCTAATTGCCCATGAAACTTGCACTACTAACCATTAGTTTCTTAAAAAATGTTCCTACATCTTACGATTGCAAATGCTTCAACACAAAAAAGAAGGCATCAATATCAAGTACCTAAAATAGGAAAGGTGGATGAAAACTGGGAAATGAAAACAAAACTTACTTTTTATTTCTCAAGCACTATTAACAACAGTTTCACCTCATTCACAACTGATATTAAGAATTTCACAAGGAACACCTGCCACATGTTTAGTCTATGCCTAGTTTTGTTCATAAAATCTTCTCCGAAAAAATGATCTTCGCAAAAACAAAATAAGTAGCACAGTTGCCATGCGGTGACAGTTTACAAACACTTTTCCACTTCAGAAGCAACTCTTGAGGTTCCAGAATGAGATTTTCACTATGCAGCGGAGTGTGCGCTGATATGAAACTTCCTGGCAGATTAAAACTGTGTGCTCGACCTAGACTCGAACTCGGGACCTTTGCCTTTCGCGGGCAAGTGCTCTACCAGCTGAGCTACCGAAGCACGACTCACGCCCGGTCTCACAGCTGTACTTCTGCCAGTATCTCGTCTCCTACCTTCCAAACTTTACAGAAGCTCTCCTGCGAACCTTGCAGAACTAGCACTCCTGAAAGAAAGGATATTGCGGAGACATGGCTTAGCCACAGCCTGGGGGATGTTTCCAGAATGAGATTTTCACTCTGCAGCGGAGTGTGCGCTGATATGAAGTTTGGAAGGTAGGAGACGAGATACTGGCAGAAGTAAAGCTGTGAGACCGGGCGTGAGTCGTGCTTCGGTAGCTCAGCTGGTAGAGCACTTGCCCGCGAAAGGCAAAGGTCCCGAATTCGAGTCTCGGTCGGGCACACAGTTTTAATCTGCCAGGAAGTTTCAACTCTTGAGGTTGTTTTGGAAACCTCTAAGAATGCTTGTTCTTAACTTTCTCCGTTGAATCCACGTAATATCCAGTTGAATAGCCAGGGAATTTACATGAGTATTTCAATGCGAATTTGTCGTGTTGAATATTCTGAAGAGACATAAAATTCTTCATTAAATATAACTACTACTGACTTATCAAATTTATTTAAATAAACATACTGAAACCACACAGCTTAATTCACGATACAAGACAGTACATTTCATTTGTAGGCTACTAGATTATTTACTGAAGATTAAATGTCTTACCTTAGGATTAATTGTGGACGTTTTTCCAGCAGGAAATCTCTTCAATTCCACAGTGAACTTCGTGAAATTTAAACTAAAAAAATCTGTCTATAATGAAGATCTCCCGTGACGATCTCATCGGCATACACCTATCGCCCATTTGCACCGACGTTTATGTTAAGATGACTTCTGACGCTACGTACAACGAGATTATTGAACGGACGCGACATGGACTAAAATTTCGACACTCCGGCGGCAACGTTGGGCCTGTGGATGTCGACCATGCAGGACTTGGCCGTCGAACTGCCTTTCGAGGTGAATGAAGATGAAGTCTTCGCGGCGCTAAGCCCGTACGGAAAAGTCCAGAGTCACGTACCCGAGACATGGGCACAGTTTACGACGTATCCGGTGCTTAATGGTGTGAGGCAAGTCCGAATAGATCTCAAACTGCACGTCGCATCGTACATTTCTATCGGCGGTTGCCGTGCGGTGGTCATGCGGTGGTCATTTACGACGGACAACCTCTAACATGTTCCGGTTGTGGCAAAGAAGGCCACGTCCGTAATGAGTGCCTGCAACGCCGCATCACACAACTACGGCACGACGATACGAACACCGATCGAACCACAGCCGCCCTTCCTATCACCTATGCGGCGACACTGCACGTCCAGCCCCCACAAGACGCCGTTCATGAGCGCCTCTCTGGACAAATACACCCGGAGGCGTCCCAGCACCTTGCCACCGGCATTGCCGCCTGCGAACGTTACTTACAGCCGGACACACCCACGCTACAAGATCACAAGGATACCAGCGAGAGTGTTATGGAGACTGAAGACCGCATCATAGCGCCTGCGGCTTTTGCACCGGAACGACGTGAATCTCTTCCTTCCTCAGACACCGAAACACATTGCCGGAAGGTAAAATGTCACCCAAAAGACGAAAAAAACGCCGCAAGACATCAGAATCGACCACTGAGCCCCCTCCGCAAGACGAAGAGATGGCACTTAACGCTGACGGAGTACACTATAATTCTTTCTCCTCTGCCTCGGTGATACGTCATCCACAAGACGCTGAGCCGTCCAACAGAGATCGTGAGCGAGCCCCGCGCCCAGAAGCCATGGGACATAGCACGCCCGTCGTCACCGACGCAATTGAGCCGACTCGGCCAGCGCTGCCACCTCTCGCCGATGTTGAAACTGACGAACATTTTTCATGGCCAGATGACACGCATTTCCCACCGCTACCTTATGCGGAAATGAGATCTGTTCCTCCGTTAGACCAACACTAAAATGGGGGATGTTTCTACGACGACTCCTGCGACTTCTATGGCTTTCCAGAATCCACCACGACAATCTTCACCAGCTACGAACCTATCGACAGCACAGATGCTCCACCAGGCATACTGAATAGCTACTGTCAATACTAATAATATCGTCTCCAACGTCAATCTTCAACTGCTCCGTGACACGCTAAGAGCAGCGGACGTCGACATCGCCCTGTTACAAGAACTGAGGACAGAAACTTGGTCCGGGTGTTACGAATACGAGACGTGCGCTGCCCCGGAAGCTATGGAACAAACAGGCGCAGCCATCCTCCTCCGAGAACCGAGAAGGGATGGCAGTTTCCGATGTCGCATACCTCCCAACGACACGAGGGGTGGCCATAACAGTTCAAGGAATCAAAATCATATATGTCTACGCCCCATCGGGCACTGATAAACGAAGGGATCGCTCCCAGTTCTACGCAAAAGATATCACACCTTTACTCCTCGGCAGATACGATCATCTCATCGTAGGTGGAGATTTCAACTGTATTCTCGAGCTATAGACCAATACCCTCATTTCACCACATGTCCGGAACTTCGCTTCCTCGTCCACCGCCTTCGACTCCTCGAAACTTGGAGAGTGGTACACGGCGACCGCCCGGGGCATACACACATCACGAGCCACTCCGCCAGCCGACTCTATAGAATATACATCTCTGGCGCTCTAAAATCCGTTCTCCTCGACGAGGAACTTTGGCCGTCTGCCTTTCCGCATCATGACATCTACATCTGTACCATGAACCTACGTAGGCAATCTCTATGGCGCAGTGCAGGACCTTGGAAACTCAACTTCACGCTACTGCGCGTCCCTAAATGTCAACAACAGGTCAACCAACACGTGGCACACTTGTGTTCAACGGATCATGCGTTACGAGACCACACTGCAGTGGTGGTTACTGTGCGCCAAACCGGCTATCCGACGCACCTTGACACACTATTGCAGAGCCAGGTGGAATCACCACACAACAGATTTCTACTATAGCGCTCTACGCGAGCTCATGGATCATTCTCCATCCCTGGATCGTGTAAAAGAAGCTCAAAGCATCAAGGCAAAGATTTTAACCTTGACCAGATTCCGTCTAGAGGGAGCCATTGTACGGTCACGCAGCCAAGATAGGATTCACAGTGAAGAACCTTCTACGCATCACATCTACATCTAAATGATTACTCTGCAATTCACATTTAAGTGCTTGGCAGAGAGTTCATCGAACCACAATCATATTATCTCTCTACCATTCCACTCCCGAACAGCGCGCGGGAAAAACGAATGACAACCTTTCTGTTCGAGCTCTGATTTCTCTTATTTTATTTTCATGATGATTCCTACCTATGTAGGTTGGGATCAACAAAATATTTTCGCATTCGGAAGAGAAAGTTGGTGACTGAAGTTTCGTAAATAGATCTCGCCGTGACGAAAAACGTCTTTGCTTTAGTGACTTCCATCCCAACTCGCGTATCATATCTGCCACACTCTCTCCCCTATTACGTGATAATACAAAACGAGCTGCCCTTTTTTGCACCCTTTCGATGTCCTCCGTCAATCCCACCTGGTAAGGATCCCACACCGCGCAGCAATATTCTAACAGAGGACGAACGAGTGTAGTGTAAGCTGTCTCTTTAGTGGACTTGTTGCATCTTCTAAGTGTCCTGCCAATGAAACGCAACCTTTGGCTCGCCTTCCCCACAATATTATGTGGTCTTTCCAACTGAAGTTGTTCGTAACTTTAATAGCCAGGTACTCAGTTGAATTGACAGCCTTGAAAATTGTACTATTTATCGAGTAGTCGAATTCGAACGATTTCTTTTCGAACTCATGCGGATCACCTCACACTTTTCATTATTTAGCGTCAACTGCCAGCTGCCACACCATACAGCAATCTTTTCTAAATCGCTTTGCAACTGAGACTGGTCTTCGGATGACCTTACTAGACGGTAAATTACAGCATCATCTGCGAACAACCTAAGAGAACTGCTCAGATTGTCACCCAGGTCATTTATGTAGATCAGGAACAGCAGAGGTCCCAGGACGCTTCCCTGGGGAACACCTGATATCACTTCAGTTTTACTCGATGATTTGCCGTCTATTACTACGAACTGCGACCTTCCTGACAGGAAATCGCGAATCCAGTCGCACAACTGAGACGATACCCCATAGGCTTGATTAGATGTCGCTTGTGAGGAACGGTGTCAAAAGCCTTCCGGAAATCTAGAAATACGGAATCAACTTGAGATTCCCTGTGTATAGCGGCCATTACTTCGTGCGAGTAAAGAGCTAGCTGCGTTGCACAAGAACGATGTTTTCTGAAACCATGCTGATTACGTATCAATAGATCGTTCCCTTCGAGGTGATTCGTAATGTTTGAATATAGTATATGCTCCAAAACCCTACTGCAAACCGACGTCAATGATATAGGTCTGTAGTTCGATGGATTACTCCTACTACCCTTCTTAAACACTGGTGCGACCTGCGCAATTTTCCAGTCTGTAGGTACAGATTTATTGGTGAGCGAGCGGTTGTATATGATTGCTAAGTAGGGAGCTATTGTATCAGCGTAATCTGAAAGGAACCTAATCGGTATACAATCTGGACCTGAACACTTGCCCGTATCAAGCGACTTGAGTTGCTTCGCAACTCCTAAGGTATCTACTTCTAAGAAACTCATGCTAGCAGCTGTTCGTTTTTCCAATTCTGGAATATTCCATTCGTCTTCACTGGTGAAGGAATTTCGGAAAACTGCATTCAATAACTCCGCTTTAGCGGCACAGTCGTCGGTAACAGTACCATCGGCACCGCGCAGCGAAGGTATTGACTGCGTCTTGCCGCTTGTGTACTTTACATACGACCAGAATTTCTTCGGATTTTCTACCAAATTTCGAGACAATGTTTCGTTGTGGAACCTATTAAAGGCATCTCGCATTGAAGTCCGTGGCAAATTTCGCGCATCTGTAAATTTTAGTCAATCTTCGGGATTTCGCCTTCTTCTGTTCAAAATGTTCGTCGACGCCGACAGTCTTTAATGACAACTTCAGATCTACCTGTTGGACGACGGCTGACTTCGCAAGATACCACTGCGGATGCCTTCACAACGCACTACAGACTTTTCTATCAAGAAGTACCTGCTGGTGCAGAGGCCATTGCTGAGGTTGCCCAGGAGGTACATTGTACACTAGACGCCGCGGCTGCAACCCTCCTGAGTGCGGAAGTGACCACCGACGACGTCCATGGCGATGTGGCCAAAGGATCAGTGAATCGGTCTCCCGACCCGGATGGTTTATCTCTCTACTTTTACAGAACCTTCCAAGATTTGATGTTGCCACGATTGAGAGACATGCACTGGAAACTTTAGTCCGGCACGGCAATCCCGCCACCAATGGTCATGAAAGGATTACTCGTACCAGTCCCGAAACCTACAGGAGGAACACGACTCCATAGTTATCGGCCGATCACGTTACTCAATTCCGACTTCAAGATTTTCACACGCCTTCTAGCAGTGCGACTCAAACTTGTCTTACGAGACATTGTTTCCCACTAAAAAACATCCTTAGGCGGTGATCGTAATATACAGACAGCCTTCAGTGAATATCGAGATGAGATCGCCGTGCAACACACTCGCGACTGCCTGGCGCTTTAATCTCCATCGACTTCAGACAAGCGTTTGACCGCGTAAATCATGCATTGCTCAACGCAATGATGGACCGGATGGCGATTCCCCTGACGATCACGCAAGTGATTATGCTGCTCCTTCGTGGGAAAACGTTCAGGCTTCACGTCAACGGCAGACTTATAGAACCTATACGGACTGAACGCTCAGTACGGAAAGGCTGCCCACTGTCGACGGTGCTTTATGCCATTGCGATGGAACTACTCACTTGCGGATTACGGCGACGTTCGACAGGTATTCCACTCCGCTATCATTTGTTCCGCTGCCGAGGCTATGCGGACGACTTGGGCCTGGTTGCATGTTCAGCGGCCGACGTACAGGCTGAGATGCAGTGGATTACCCGTTACAGTGCAGGGGCAGGGAGCGCTATGAACGTCGCAGAATCATGAGCCATGGAGATCGGCCGCGGTCTTCCCGCAGACAGCGTACTCCCCTTTCAACTGGTGGACACTCTTTGTTGACTCGGGTTGGTGTACACGCGAGACATTCGCCGCACTTCAGCGATCAATTTTCGGGAGCTACTGCAACGCATCCCGGCCAACATACAAAATCACATACTACGGCCGCTGAATATTTGCCACAGAGTCACCTTCGTCAATACCCTACTGGCAGCCCGGATGCCCCATATCGCGCAGATTCTGCCCATCACTGCGAGAATGGCAGCCAGATTACAGGCGGTTTTCGGGTATTTTATATGTTCTGGACACACCTTTAAAGTCCAGTATGAAGCTCTCACCTTACCGAAGCGGGACGGTGGCCTCGATCTGGTCAATGTGAGAGCCAGTACTACGGCACTTTACACCAATAACTATGCTCCGGTCATGGAAAAGCCAAAATGCTAGTTTTACTGGAATGTTGCCCACCGAGCTTGTATCTGTTTCGAGACGCCCACCGACGTCTTTGGCACACATCCCACCTCCGATGCTGCACATCGGCCGTTTCTTTTTGGAATACAGCTACATATGCACCGAGCTTCCCAGGACCAGGAAGACGATCACCCGAGACATCTACCTCCTTCTCCGAAAGTCCTCGCCCCGAAACCCTGTCGAAGAACGTCACTCCCAGGTTTCAAGACCTACAATATGGAAAACGAGCCACTAACTATATCAAACCACCGACACCACCGCGACGTAGTACCTTCTCGTCAACGGCAAAAACTGTATCGCATCGAGCTGGTGGACTCACCCCTGTGCCTCAAGTGCAATGTCAAAGATACAGATTTATATCGTTTTGAGTGCGGGCCAGCGGCAGCTGTCTGGATCCTCGTACACAAGATTGTGGCTTTCTACTTCCGAGTACCACCACATCACGTTTCTCCTACCACAATGATACATCCCGACACGACATGCCTTTTAAGTGGCACGCCATCACATGGTTCAGTGGCACGGCTATCAACTACCTCTTCCGGGACGACATCGTCGATCCGGCGAACTTTTGGACACGCCTCCAAGTACATCACCACACCCTTCGCCGACATCGACATTATCGGACCACTTTCGCGAACTATTTACTGAGTAGCCGGACGGAGTGGCCGTGCGGTTCTAGGCGCTACAGTCTGGAACCGAGCAACCGCTACGGTCGCAGGTTCTTATCCTGCCTCGGGCATGGATGTGTGTGATATCCTTAGTTTAGTTAGGTTTAAGTAGTTCGAAGTTCTAGGGGTCTGATGACCTCAGAAGTTAAGTCGCTAGTGCTCAGAGCCATTTGAACCATTTACTGAGTATTTTCGCCAAACCACGAAGGAGCTGGAATCTCAACGAAACGTGCCAGCCAAGACTGAATGATCCCACGTTCTCCTTCTAATGGTCAATGATAGAATGGACATTGTTCTGATGGCGCGCCGAAGTGGAGCATGGCGCGAAAAGTATTCCTAATTTCTTTCACTTATCCTTGCTCCTCCTCTTCTAAGTTTTTTCCCCTTACACATATTTATCTTCTTCACGCGTAGCTCTATCTGCAGCCTATTTGTTTTCTTTCTCTTGTGCTCCCCCATAAAAACAAGAAACAAAAAGAAAACAGTTGGCTTGCTGCTGATTGTGAGACTGTATACTTATTTACGTTTACAAAAAATAAAAAATAAAAAAAATAAAACAAAGTTGTTGCGACAACATACCTATTTATGTTGTACGTTTTCAAGGAATACTGTGTTATTTTATGAAGAACGTCGTCTTGTATTTTCATACACTAGTGGTTTCTTATTCGTTTTCTCATTATCTGCAACTTTTTGCTCATGTAGTAGGTGTTTGGTCCTTTTGGAAGGTCGGCCGGTAGAGCACTTGTCCTCGAAATGCAAAGGTCCCGAGTTCGGGTCTCGGTCCGGGACACAGTTTTAATCTGCCAGGCAGTTTCGAATGTACTTTGACCGACTTGCAGATTCAAATGTGATTATGTTGACTGTTTTCTAACTTCGGTACTATTTTTGGTTGTGAACATAGGGGATTTGTATGAAAGGATCACACGCTAATTAGTGCAATACGTTTTATAAAATGCAAAGAAAGTAATGGAATAAATTGTATGTGGTCAAAGTTAACATGGATTTGGGGATACATTGACCAGCTTGTACTTCCACTACAACTGTCAACTACCGTTCCATTTGTGGCCAATATTTCAAAAATACAATGAAATTTTGACCATCCAGAAATAAACATATTAATCTAAAGTTCTCTTAAGTGATTTATTGGGTCTCATAAAAGAAAAAATCCTAGTACAGTACATAAATCACTATGATATATCATCAAAATTAAAAATATAACGAGAGGTATTAAGATGAAGTAGCACACACAAAGCTACAAATTTAATTGAGCACAATACCTTCTATTTCATCCATCTTAAACATAAATCCACGTTTCAAAACATCCGGTGTTGTCAGAATAAGGTTAACTGCTCTTCATTAATCGAGTCAATGTCTGGCATATCTGGCCAAATGAAATTTATTCTTTTTTTCCGGAGATATTTGACAATATACGTTACACCCGAATCACTGTTTGACCCGCAGTTGCTTGCAATTTCAACACTAAATGAGTGACATTTGTTTTTCTTAGTTGTAGGCACATTAACAGTTACAATTCAGACTTCGTTAATGTTTATACTCCCTAGTTCCACACTATCATTAGCATCAACACTGATAAATTGTGTATCTGTTATCCTGGGAACAATGACCAGTGGTCAAAGTAACTCCGTACATGACCTCAGAAATCGTAATATATTGGCAGATACATATATGTGCACAAAAATCTAATCAGTGGTCTGGTTAGAGAATTAATCGAGTAACATAACTGATATAGTTGGACACACTGATGCCTTTGCAGTTAAACCGTATTGGTGCGTTTTGCATAACAAGATTTTAACACACTGTTTTGTATACAATTATATGACAATAGGTTTTTCAGCCGTTGCGCAAGAAAATCGGTACTACATGGCGCCATCTAAATTATAATGATGGAATACTCATTTTGCTACGGTTTGAAGCTCCTCTTTTCGTTCTTCCGTGTTTGCGATTTAAAAACTGGGTTGTTTAGGAAATCAGCCTTATGCAAACTCAGTTCGTTAATTTTTATATTTACCCAGACATATTTCGACACCAATGTGTCATCTTCTGCAGGTCAAATTATTATTTCTGTAAAGTATAATATCACATTTGTAATAATTCAACTGCTGTATGCCTAAGAAATACAATATTTGAATTTGCTTCGTTCTGTTTAGACACTCACCTTAAAATTACGTAGCTAACTGAACTGCATTAGTATACATCGATTTTAGTGCTCGTTTTCGTCGTTTTTGACAGCATGTCATCTGCAAACCAGCCATGAAGAAAATTATTGCGTATTTGCGGGGAGCTGTTTCGAAGGTAGAGGTTATGTACGTTTCTGTACTTAAATTTCCCGTCCTGTTTAGTGTCCCTGGTTGTTGTCTGAATCGGCTGCCATTTTGTGCGTTGTTTTCACTCAGTTTTTCTCAAATTTCCGCTCACTACTTCACCTCACATGCACTTCCACAAAACGTCGCGAAATATGATCTGAGCATACACTTCTGAGAATTTGTCTGCAGAGGTGTTCATAGATCTTAGATTCTTCTGTACTGTGTTATTTGTGTGGAATGATATTTGTTGCCCTTGTTTCTTCAGTATGTTTCCCACCCTGTGTAAGTTTTTGTTACTGTATGTTAGTATGTGCCATGCTCTACTCTTTGTAGATTGTTCGTACCACGAACAACCTACAAAGAGTAGAGCGTGGCACATACTGTGATTGCCTGGAGCTTGTGTTCTTGGTTCTCTGTTGTGGCTGGTGATTTGTTGATGGTTTGTTCTCTTTTAATTTGTTTTTTTTTTAATTTTGTTGTTCAGTTTGTTTATAATTTGTGTGTTGTACCTATTCTCTCTGGCTATTTGGTGTACTGTATTTAGTTCCTGTGTGTAGTTGAGTTTGTCAGGCGGAGTTCTGTTGAGCCTGTGTAGCATGTGTTTGAAACCTGAGAGTTTGTGTGCTTGAAAGTGGTCGGAGTTGATGTGAATAGTTGTACTTGTGATTGTAGGTTTCCTAAAAATTCCAAAATTATGTTTTTTGTTGATTCTGTGTATGGTAATGTCTAAGAAATTAAACTTCATTTCCTCTTCTGTCTCAATGGTGAATTTTATTTTTGGGTGAACCGTATTTATGTCACTGTGTAATTGTTTTATTCGGGTATCTGTTTCATCAATCTAGCAAATGAGGTCATCTACATATTAGTACCAGTATATAATCTGTACAGCATGGCACATACTAACATACAGTAACGAAACGTACAGTAACAAAACGTACACAGGGTGGGAAACATACTGAAGAAACAAGGGCTACAAATATCATTCCACACACAGTACAGAAGAATTTAAGATATAAGAACACCTCTGCAGACAAATTCTCCAAAGCTGGAATATGTCAGTTAACCTGTAGTTCATGCTAGTCGGTCTACATAGGCCAAACATGCAGAAATTTCAAAACGAGGTACTCCGAACACCTCAGAGCCCTAAGAAGTGATATTACACACTCCACTTATACAGACCATCTAATACAAGAAAACCACCAGCCAGAAAACATGATCTTAAGATCCTCAGAGAAAGCAAGGGTCTCTATCAAAAACTCACAATAGAGGAGGACTACCACATAGAAAAAGACATAATACAGGGAAAGAGAGTCCTAAATGAAAATACAACACTGTGCAACAAAACACTGTCAGGAACATTCAATGAACTATACAAAGATGACTTCCCACAAAAAACATAACAGAAAAACTTCTGTTTTCTTAGTTCCCTCCCCATCCCTCTTTCCATCTCTCTCTCTCTCTCTCTCTCTCTCTCTCTCTCTCTTTCTCACACACACACACACACACACACACACACACACACACACACACAATCAGCGCAATAACAAACACAAGACCGACGATGAACAGGTGAGCAACGACAATAACATGACATCTCTCACTGAGTGCGTTGTCAGAAGCGTTTGCTCAGATGACGTTCGCGACATTTTGTGGAAGTGCAAGTGAGGTGAAGTAGTGAGCGGAAATTTGTGAAAAACTGAGTGAAAACAACGCACTAAATAACTGCTGAATGAGATAATAACCAGGAACACGAAACAGGACGGAAAATTTAAGTGCACAAACGTACGTAACCTATACCCTCGAAACAGCTCTCCACAAATACGCAATAATTTTCTTCATGGGTAGTTTGCAGATGACATGTCAAAAAAAAAAAACGACGAAAACGAGCACTAACATCGAAAAATAATAATGCAGTTCAGTTAGCGATTTAATTTTAAGGTGAGTGTCTAAACAAACCGAAGCAAATTCAAATATTGTATTTCTTAGGTCTACAGCAGTTGAATTATTACAAATGTGATGTTATAATTTACAGAAATAAAAATTTTACCCGCAGAAGATGACACATTGGTGTGTCAACATATCTGGGTAAATATAAAAATAAACTATCTGTGTTTGCATAAGGCTGATTTCCAAAACAACTCAGATAATGATGGAACTTAACCACCAAACTGTATTTACGAAACACCCAACTAAATCCAGCAGGGAGTTGTAAAACTTTTAGTGTGAGAATGGACGAAGTAACCATGAAGGTCAAAAATATACATCGTTGACGGTGCTCGATTACGTATTTCTTGAAGTTTTCTCGGCGGATCGAATATTCCATCATTTTTCGGATGTCCATCCAGGTTAATTTTAATTCTTGTTCCGATATTTCGGCTGACAATCTTTTACCCTTCCCAATGTGAGCCGCTTTCAAGTCTTTAAATCGCTTTACGTACTGTGGGGCAAACGCGCGTGCGTCAGAGGTAACACTGTCAGTAACAAGAGCGTCGGTCATAGATAAAACTTCATGCGTGTAAGAGTAAAACAAAGCAAGCGTAGAGACAGCGAATTCACAGTGCTTACAAAGTATGTTGTAGATCAGAGGCCGGCCAGGGTGGCCGAGCGGTTCTAGGCGCTACAGTCTGGAACCCTTATTTCATATTTGCCCTCGCAAAAGAAATATTGTTCCAAGTCTTCACTGCCTGGCTTTTCAAAATATGCCATCCATAATAGTCAAAAACATATTTCTTAGGCATTGTGGATTCGCTGGCTGTTTGCTTGCTTTGTTTCACTCTTAGACGCATTTAGTTTTATCTATGACTGACGGTCTTGTTACCAACGATGTTACGCATTTACTCCATAATGTGTAAAGTGATTTAAAAATATGCAAGCCTCTCACCTTGAGAATGTGTGAAAGGTTGTCAGCCGAATGTATCGGAAAAAGAATTAAAGATATCCTGGATGCAGGTCGAAAAGTAATGGAATAAGTGCGTACTCGTTCGAACACCCCACTTAAATAAATGTTCCGTCACCACCGCTTCGATCTTAACATTGCAGTTATGTAGGGCATGTAGAGCACATTGCATTCACTCCTAAGACTTTGGAGGTTTCTAGCTCCGTTACAGAACAGATCGAAATTTGAAAAACTCATTTGTATAGAGCTTATTTAAATACATTAGCACCAAGAAACAAAAAAAAATGTTCTATTTAAGAAAATTGCAGGTCGTTGCTATATTGTACGAAATAATTAAATGAACTATTCTGATAAATCAGCAGAAAGAGAAATGTTTCTTATGTATACCTACATAAAAAGTGTATTTCTTACTTACTATTTTGTAAGTTATAAAGAAACACAACTTCTGAAATAAGCTGTATGCAGGGTGAATTAGATCTCCACCAGAAAATTTTCAGGGGTGGCAGTATAGACCAACACAAGAGAAATTGTTCAGTACACTTGGGCTTTATATTGGATATTTTAAGAGCTATGAGCACTTGTTCATTAGAAAAAATACGTTTCACAATAGCGAAGAAGAACAATTGTTTATAGCTCTCAAGGTATGTGTGGTGTGCGTACTAAGACCTTCAGTACACACACCATCCGATTATTTGACTTGTCACTGTAACGAAGTAAGCGAGTGTCAACAATGTCTCTCGTGGTCTATTGTGGCGCGTTTATTTTCTGCGGCTAGGTCAGATGATAGAAATGCCACTTGCACGCTTACAGTAGCAGATTGACGGTGACCAGCTTTAAACAGAACTTGATTAATTTTCACATACATTTATTAAAATAATAACAAGTATAAAAATTACTTAAGTTGGTTCTGGATGCTATTTACAATTGACAATCTGAAGTTCCTTTGGTATTGGTACATTAATCTTATTCTCACATATATCTCTGATACTTGACAAAAGTGTGTATACATTTATCTTCATGTTATGTACAGGAATATGGTAATCTTATTAGGCGCAGACTGAAACTTGACTATAGACTGGTACAGACTAATGCAGACTGGTACAGACTGGTGCAGACAAATGCAGACTAATGCAGACTGACTAATCAGAGGTCTGTACACTCGTTATAATTCCTCGCATGTTCATGTATCACTGCAAGAGTGTGATCCACGAGGAGAAAAGGTTCTGCGTTAACAGCAATCTCATTTGCTGCATTACATATCAATACGCGGATCGGCGAGCGCAGAATTTGGTCCGTCTCTATGGCAGCGCCATCTCTTAGTGCGGAGATGGACAAGCGCTGCGCCTGCGTTGTTGTGCTTAGCGGGGCGCGCTCTGGTGAGAAAGTTGTGTACACGCTGACTACGCAGAACTATGTACACAACAGTATGCATTTCCGAAAAGCTGTTTACTGTAATTCTTTTTCTCAGTTTGGTCCATACGAGCTCCTCTGAAACTTTGCCAATGGAGTTCCGGTATAATGATCGATTGGCCCTTACCTCTTGAATATCTCTTAGATTGACGTCCCAACCACATTAACGAATATCAGGTGTGCCACCACTTCTCAGTTTCTGAAATTCGCCAGATTTCGTTTAACATGTTCCATCCAAAGAGAAAGCCATGTTATCAGTTAGGTAACTAATACTGTCATAACACAAACAGGACATCTTCCTTGACGAGATACGTATTATCTCGTGCGACCCGGCTACTGCTGGATTAGTACGAAGCCTATTTCACAAAAAGGGCATTTATTTTAAAATGGTAACGGCTCCCGACAGTGCGTGGAAACTAAAACAAAAAAGGTGTGGCAAAACGGGGAGGAGAGCATAGAAAATTAAGCTGGAAAAGCGCGTGCCGAATATTGCCCGTCGCAGCCCGTTGGAAGATGTAACGCACCAGTTAGCAGCAACGCGGGCGACGCAGTTAACCCGGCAGGGTGATCGGGGCTGGGGCGTCGTCATTCGCGCAAAACTCGCGCCCATTCCGCGGAACGCCGGCCCGATTAAAAAGAGCCAATTGTGTCGGGCCGTGTCCTCACCTGACCGGCGATTCGTCGGCGCCGCTGCCTGCCGGAACGACGAGCCGTAAATATTCAACAGCCCTGCCGGCTGCCGGCTGCCGGACCCCACTGGCCAGCCGCTCGCCGTTTGTTATTTCTCTTCTCAACCCACTACTGGTTTTTTCACGCTTTCCTGTTTCTTTTTTGTCGGCGGGCATTGCTACCGCGCGCATCCCATCGCATACACGGAGCTGTTGTTCGCGACTATTATCGAGCCGTTACTGAGCGCAGACAATAAAGGCTGCCTTTTATTACCGAGCGGAGTTGCAGCAACAACCATTTGACAAGTAAGGACTCTTCTTCACATATTTCGACAAATGATATCACGTCGAATCGGGGTAACAGTTCCACAAGATTCATAAACATTATCCGACAAAATTAAGCTTACACTGGGACGTAGAGCGAATAAATGGGTCACGATTAGAGTTGTGAAACTACTGTATGTTACCAGAGACTATCATAAGTAAGCGTAGGGTACGATAGTTTCCCTACGATCTTCAGTCTATTAAGTTCGTATCTGCATTACTTATCCACTAGGTGTGTTGCATACCAGTCAGGCGTTACCTTATAACAGTTGCTTTCCTTAAATATTAGAGCAGAGTGTTAGTAAGAGTCCCCTAAAAACTGGAACAGTTGAACTTTTCTAGACACTGAATGAGGATATATAAAGAATGGGGCGATGACAGAACGTTTTTGTCCTACATAGTTTCCTTCCTGTCCGTTACTTAAAAATAAACAGTATTTATAGCAAAATAAAAATTTTCAGTATCTAATTCAAGTTTTATTCGAAAATTAAGGCTAACAATACAGACTTACCATACAGCGCTAGAAAAGCAGATCACTGTACAGAAACATAAAATAAAAAAAATAACTGTCAAACGAAAATATACCAAATATCGCTTCAATGCTTCGTCAAACTCATATAAAACATTTTTGTGTTATTCACAAACAACTTTCGCATTTATCAATAATAACAAGAAACTTTTGGCTTTGATCATGATGAGTAAAAACAATAATTATTATATAAATGTTTTTATGTTTGTGCATGTAAACTGTACTTGCATCAAAAGTAATTGCTTGGATTACATAAAAGCGCAGATGTTACTCACCCAACTAATTTTTATTACTTATAAAATGCAGTTTATATTCTGTAAGGATACAAGAATACAAAGGACTAACATAGAATGATGTGTACAAACCAAATGTGCAAAAGAAAATAAAAAAAGAGAGAAGTCGTTGGTTCCGATTTTCTCTCTTATAGATTCATTTATGTTTCTTTCCCTACCAATGTTATCAACACTACCGGTAGTCCTACCATTTACTACCGACCCGTAGTTTTGGTAGAGCGCAACTCTCGTCATGAATCTTCCAACAGTTTGTGAGGCAGTGGCCTGTTATAGGCCTTACCTCACATATTGTTCTCCTTTGCATAGACGATTAACATACCAAGCTTCAATTTCTCCGTTTTTCTTTCTGAATCGTTCTGTGTTTACCGTGCATTACTTGCAGTTTTACGGATGTAACTCGAGGGTGGTTAAGAAGTGCAGTGGACAGATGATCACAATGGATTTTTTAATCAAGCTCACTTTCGGTGACATTCATATTTCTGTATTTACATCTGGCATCAGCACGACGTTGTGACCGAGCGGTTCTAGGCGCTTCAGTCGGGAACCTCGCTGCTGCTACGGTCGCAGGTTCGAATCCAGCCTCGGGCATGTATGTGTGTAATGTCCATTGATTAGATATGTTTAAGTCGTTCTAAGTCTAGGGCACTGATAACCTCAGATGTTAAGTTCCATAGTGCTGAGAGCCATTTGAACCATTTTGATCGGCACGAAAAGCGATCTCCACAGGCCTTGCAGAGCAACACGTCACTCAGCACCGGTTTCCCTGGCACCAGGGCTCCCAAGAACAGCAGCCTGCAGATCATCCGCTGGCCACATCTGCTCAGTGAGAGATATACCCGAAGGTGCTCAGGCGAGCTTGCTTATAATAACAAGTGGTACTTCACAGGTGGCCAGCTTGAGTCCCGCCACTCGTTAAAGCCATCGACGGGTGGTTTCGGTTTCCCACAGTCAATGTTTCTGCTATGTTTGTTCTCGTGGTACTGTCTCGCTAAGCCAAAATTATTGCCAAACGCGCTCTTCGAAAATCTCACCAGGGCTCCTAACGTGAGTATGAAGCAGGTTTATTTATTCTGTTTCCTTTTTTGTTTTTAAGTTAACAGTCTTCCGACTGGTTTGATGCGGCCCGCCACGAATTCCTCTTCCGTGCCAACATTTTCATTCAGAATAGCACTTGTAACCTACGTCCTCAATTATACCCTATCTCTTCCTCTACAACTTTTACCCTTACGGCTCCCTTTACTACCATGGAAGTTATTCCCTGGTATCTCAACAGATGTTCTATAATGTAGCACCACACATCAAATGCTTCGATTCTCTTCTTTCCCAGTTTTCTCATTGTCTGTGTTTCACAACCATACAGTACTGTTCTCCAAACATACATTTTCAGAAATTTTTGCGTTAGAGTAAGGCCTATGTCTGATACTCCTCTTGGCCAGGAATGAGCTATTTGCCAGTGCTAGTCTGCTTTTTGAGACATCCTTCCTCCATCAATCATAAATTATTTTGCTTTCTAGGTAGCAGAATCCCTTAACTTCATCTACTCCGTGACTCCCGATTCTGATCTAAAGTTTCTCACTATTCTCATATTTTTACTTCTCGTTACTTTCGTCTTTCTTTGATTTATCCTCAATCCACATTTTGTACTCATTAGAGTCTCCATTCCATTCAACACGCCCTGTAATTCTTTTTTACTTTGACTGAAAGCAGTACCATCAACGAATTGTATCATCGATATGCTTTTACACTGAATTTTAATCCCACATACAATTTCTTTTATTTCCGTCACTGTGTCTTGGATATATAGACTAATCAGCAGGAGGAAAAGATTACATCTGAGTCTTACACCCTTTTAATCCGAGCACTTCGTTCCTGGTTTTCAAGTCTTATTGTTCCCGGTTGGTTCTTGTATATTTTGTGTATTACCCATCTTTCCTATAGCTTACCCTATTTTTCTCAGAATTTCTAAGATCTTTCCTGCCGACTCTTTTTTTCTTCTTGTATCACATCAGACAAGGCCTTCCCCCTCCTCCCCCCCCCCCCCCTCCACAGACGCCTTCATTGTACTCTTTACACCTATCCGCTCTCTCTTAACATTGGAATTCCCATTGCACTATTAATGTTACCGCCCTTACTCTTAATTTCACCGAAGATATTTTACTTCTCTCTATGCTGAGTCAATCCTTCCAACAATCATTTCTTCACATTTTTCATGTAACCATTTTACCTCAGCTTCCCTTCGCTTTGTACTTATTTCATTCCTAACTGACTTGTATCTCTGTATTCCTGAAGTACCTTGAACATTTTTGTACTTTATTTTTTGCCGTTAAGCTGAAGTTCTTTCGCAGTCACCTTCCTCGTACCTATGTTTTTGTTTCCAACTCTTGTGATTGCCCTTTCTAGAGATGTCCATTCCTCTCCAACTGAACTTCCTACTGAGCTGTTCAGTATCGCAGTATCTACAGGCTCAGAGAACTTCAAGCACATCTCTTCATTCCTTAGTACTTTTGTACCCTCTTGTTTGCGCATTAATTCTTCCTGACTAGTCTCTTAAACGTCATCCTACTCTTCATCATTACTAAATTGTGATATAAATTTATATCTGCTCCTGGGTATGCCTTACAATCCAATATCTGATTTCGAAATTTTTGCCTGATCAAAATGTAATGTAACTGGACTCTTTCCATACCTCCCGCCTTTTTCTAAGGCTGGTAGTCTTCCTAAAATTTGCAGAATTCTCAAAGTGGAGAACCAGCCGTGGAAATTTCCTCTCGGTTCCTACTGGCTAGTGAAAGTAAGGTTTTTACTGTCTCAAGCAAGTGAAACTATATGATGGGAAACAAGGAATCAATTTCCATGTCTGGGATTGGCGGTTCACTTAGGCCTTTTTGCCGATTGGTCTTGCAGGAGTTTTTGCAAGAGCTGTCTCGCTGGCCAGAGTGGGCAGTTGGTTGCTGAACGGTTCTAAACATAGTTTGAGTGATGTGGTGATTGAACTTCGGTGTTCCGTCAAGTCATTCCCAAATTATACTTTAACTTTTTCGCGAATCAGACACTTATCAACCGTTCTGATATCGATAAGATGATGATTTCGCATTCCCACAGTCGACCCGCTACAACCAGCGACATACTCTCATTAGCAGCTCTGACGCCTCAGTGGACGGCGCCACCCCCTTCGGCTACAGTTAGTGCGGCCACTGTAAGACTGTAAACTGCGATGAATCCTTCAATTTCAGTTCATGCGGCAGAATGGAAAAGAGAGGATTAACATCGTTTTACAGCTCAGTTAGTGTTTCTGTGGCACTGCTTGAATTTCTTGTAGTCATTCATGTTTTTTCTACAAGGCATCTTCTCTTTTCTTGAGGAATTTTGTCGTTAATAACTCATGAATAAATTAATTGATGCTGTTATCAGCTATATGTTTCGCGACTACTGTAACGATTTTTCAACTCCTTACCTGCACATTGAATTCCATTTTTGTACTCTACTGACGTCACGGTAATTTCTCTCTGAACCACGGCAGAAATTATTATTTGTGTGTCCGTAATTTGTTTTGTCGCTACCCTTTGCATCGAACAGTCCAGTGAAATGCCGGTGACGAGCCTTTGTAATTAATTACTCAGTACACGTCTTGTTAAAGAAAGACGTATGTCAATAGCTGTCGTCTTTTCAATCTGTCCGTGAAGCTTTCTGATTTACCTAGTTTCTTCCCGAATACAAATAAAATGTTACCTTATCCAACATCGGGTGATGCTGAGGGTATTAGATTTGGAAATGAGAGGCTTAAAGTAGTAAAGGAGTTTTGCTATTTTGGGAGCAAAATAACTGATGATGGTGGAAGTAGAGAGGATATAAAATGTAGACTGGCAATGGCAAGGAAAGCGTTTCTGTAGAAGAGAAATTTGTTAACATCGAATATAGATTTAAGTGTCAGGAAGTCATTTCTGAAAGTATTTGTATGCAGTGTAGCCACGTATGGAAGTGAAACGTGAACGATAAATAGTTTGGACAAGAAGAGTATAGAAGCTTTCGAAAACTGGTGTTACAAAAGAATGCTGAAGATTAGATGGGTAGATCACATAACTAATGAGGAGGTATTGAATACAATTAGGGAAAAGAGAAATTTGTGGCACACCTTGACTAGAAGAAGGGATCGGTTGGTAGGACATGTTCTGAGGCATCAAGGGATCACCAATTTAGTACTGAAGGGCAGCGTGGAGGGTAAAAATCGTAGAGGGAGACCAAGACATTTATACACTAAGCAGATTCAGAAGGATGTAGGTACTTGGAGATGAAGAAGCTTGCACAGGATAGAGTAGTATGGAGAGCTGCATCAAACCAGTCTCTGGACAGAAGACCACAACAACAACAGCCATTTCTTCATTTAGTCATTATTTGATACCCTACATATTGATTGCCCGATCTGTCTAACTATAAGCTAGTGGACGCCGCTTGATAGTTCGAGGTATTTAATGTCATCGTTTCTCATACGAAACAGTCGGTACATCCGTCTAGTCCACGTGCTTCATAGGCGTACTTCTTCATCCCTGGGGATCGGGTATGGTAAATTAGTATACTAAATTAGCAAGATTTTGTCATTTTCATAGACATAGCGAATTCGTTTAGGCGGTGTCTACGCTCGCAGGAAACCGACTTCCGCAGGCTGTCTTACAGTTTAAAAGTGTTGTGCGTCATTATCTCGTAGAAAAAGCACTGAAAATGCCTTCCTGAGCAGCTGTCATGTATTGCTGATGACACCATAGTAAACAAAATTCAATTACGGCGCCATTCACTTGAGAGCAAGCATACGCCAACTGGGACTCGACACACATTTACACTGTGTTTTGGCAAAGTTGGAAAGTGTTTATTTCTAGTGTTAGTGTCTGCTTGTCAACAAATAATGGGAGCGCAGATGAGTAAGGATTTGCGACTAAATTTTCGTAGACAAATTTTCAGTTAATTTTCACATTTTACAGTTTTGAATAATGAAAACCCATCGGCTATGGCACAAAGGTGCTGAAGCATGTTGATATGTATATGAAAAACCAGCAGACGTTTCTCCAGTTATTTATTGTATTTGGCTCTAACTTTCATAAGTCTAAGTGTGGATAGTACTAAATTATTTTATTCTATGCACATGTTTTAGCTGCACTATTTATTTATTTCCTTACTCGTAGTGATATAAGTTTCACGACGACATCGTTTGGCCGTTTTTCCATGAGCAAGTGTACCTGCGTAAATGATATAATAAATATAATACTGTTCCTTAGTCTATTTCTACATGTATCAAAATCTATGTCTACATATAACATCTTATAGTTCAAATGGCTCTGAGCACTATGGAACATAACTTCTGAGGTCACCAGTCCCCTAGAACGTAGAACTACTTAAAGCTTATTATCCTAAGGACATCACACACATCCATGCCCGAGGCAGGATTCGAACCTGTGATCGTAGTGGTCGCGCGGTTCCAGACTGTAGCGTCTAGAACCGCTCGGCCACACAAGCCGGCCCTTTTAGTTACGTCCTAGCTGGTATGATGTGGTCCATACGGCAACTTGGAGCGATTTTCTGGTATGGTATGTTCATGTTATTTATATGTTCACTTTTTATCTTGTCAAGTTATTTTTGACAGTTTCAGCTCCAGGGATGCTACATGTTTACAATGGAACTTCTATTTCACGGAATGTCAATAATAATGTTTAATTATTCAGAGATAATTTATTTTTCGTAAAAATCAAATGGTAAGTATTCTATTGCTTTGTGTTTATTGGAATAGTTTATTCTTTTTTTATACCATCAATAGAACTTCCGAAGTATTTTTGATGTTTAAAATCTGTTTGTTCGTTGACGATGTCTTCTAGATATTTTTCTGTAAGAGTATAAATTTCTATTTCCTCTAAAATGCTCGATTTATGTCCTTTAGGTACATTGTATAATTTGATACTTCAAGTTCATGGCTTTTTAAATTCAAGTAAAATGTGGATTCGTTACATTCACAGTTTCATATGTGTTATTTAAATCTGATATCGAAATTCCTGCCTTTTTGGTCGATGTAAAGTTTATTACTGTCATCACAAGAAGCTCTGTAGACGACTGGATTTTAGAAACTGGAGATATTTTTTATTGATCGTATTTTGGCCTGCAAGTTATTATTCGTACAAAATTCCAATTTTTCTTTTGGTTTCTTAAGCAAGTTGTTCATCTTTTCCTATATTTGGCCTATATACGGTGTTGTAATATAAGTAGATTTATTAGTGAATTTTATTTCTTTACGTAAGTCATCAGTTTTTGGTTTTGTATGCTGTCCATATTATTTGAGTATTTTGGGGTTGAAATCATTTTGATGTGCTTCCCTGCTTCACTTTGTATCTCATTATTATCGAGATGTAACTTTAAAATACTATTATTCATTGATTTGAAATATGCGTGCTTATTAGAATTTGGATCACAAGAATTTTTATTTATGATAATATCGGTTGCGCAAATAAAAATTAGTGATCATATTACAACAAAAAACAACCAACATTTATGTTCCAAGAAGCTATTTGGATCGCGTCATACCAGCTAAGAAGTAAGTACAAGGTGCCATATGTAGACATAGGTTAATATAAACGTGAGGGACAATATTATACCTATTGTACCATCTTCACAGGATCACGTGATAATCACAAAACGCCGACACGAGCTTGTATCACTACGTGTAAATAAATAAATAATGCAACAAAAAACTTGTACTAAAAATATATGTCGTTCTTCGATCTCATGCGAGCTGCGGGTTCACTGAAAAGTAAGTTGTTGAATTCTCAACTAATTAAACTAACACTATTAAGATTTTGCATCAACATTAATGATCTCTCATCAGTTACACTGCCAGAAGCAGAGTTCGTTTTGTTTGCAGATGACACAAGTATTGCAATAAATAGTATGTCGAGTGTAGTTCTAGAAAGATCTGCTAATGATATTTTCATGGATATAAATAAATGGTTTAAAGCCGACTCACTGACATTAAACTTCGAAAAGACTCACTATATGTAATTCAGAACCTGTAAGAGGTTTCTACCCAGCATATGCATAAAGTATGAAGAAGAGCAGATAGAAGAGGTCGACAGTCTTAAATTCCTGGGATTACAACTTGAAAATAAATTCAGTTGGGAGGAGCACACCACAGAACTGCAGAAACGCCTTAACAAATCTGTATTTGCAATTCGAGTGTTAGCAGACACAGGCGACATAAAAATGAAAAAGCTTGCATACTTTGCCTACTTTCATTCCATAATGTCATATGGTATAATATTTTGGGGTAACTCGTCAAGTCAAACAAAAGTTTTTTGAGTCCAAAAGCGTGTAATACGTATTATTTGTGGAGTAAATTCACGGACGTCCTGTAGAAACCTCTTCAAAGAATTGGGTATACTAACTACTGCCTCTCAGTATATTTACTCTTTTTCCAACAAACAGCTCAGTTCATACATACAATACCAGGAACAAAAATGATCTGCACAAGGACTTAAAAGCACTTACTTTAGTTCAAAAAGGGGTCCACTACTCAGGAACACTTATCATCAATAATTTGCCAGTAAACATAAAAAATTTAGTGACAAATAAAGATCAGTTTAAAAGGAGCCTGAAAAACTTACTAGTGGCCAACTCCTTCTACTCCATTGACGAATTTTTAATAGAAACAAATGATGTATTGTATATATTCATACTATTAGTATTGTTATTTCAGCATTAAAAAAATTGACATGTTCCACGTCCACGAGGATCTCCTCAGCACGGATCTATGGAACGAAAAACTAATCTAATCTAATCTAAAAAAAAGAGGGTCTACAGGCGCAGCTTCAGATATTTAAGACATTAACTCATTTGTAATGAGACGTCTGAAAGCTGTATTATACTTGGGAGGTTGGATTTTTTGGAGAACCACGCGACTACGGGAAGCGTGGCAGCGGCGGCCTGTATTTCCGGCGGGGCGCGGACAAAGTGTTATCGCCGTGGGAATGCGGCCAGCGGCGCGGCCACGCCCCCTCCACGTAGGCGGGAGGCGCGCTCGATACATATCGCCCCGGGACCGCCGGCGCGCCGCGGCGCACGCACCGGCAACTCAAACAACGGCCCGCCAAACAAAACAGGTGCTCCTGCCCGCCGCAGGTGCCATCGTGGGCACAAACGGCCTCGCGTTCGGCGAGATGAAAGGACAAAAATGCGCTGTGTTTCTCACGTAGCCTCCTTTTGCGTGAACACACTTCACCAACTGATTGACTGGTGAGGGATCTGTAGCCGCTTCTTCACTTGGTTCGTATTGGCCTCCTCCTCAGATCTTCGAACGACGCTGCATTAGAGATTTTTCTGACTTTTCGCCAAAACGAGTGGCTATCAATGTTAAAGATTCATTTCCATCACTGGTCGCGGGCCGAATATCCCGAGACGGATGCCAACTTTAAAAATAACTATTGTTTCTTGAGCAAGTCTCAGAGGCATATAACACACTAAAGAGCCAAACTGGTACACCTGCGTAACATCGCGTAGGGCCCTCGTGAGCACGCAAAAGTGCCGCAACACGACGTAGTATGGACTCGACTAATGTCTGGAGGGAATTAACATCAGAATCCTGCAGGGCTGTCTATATAACCGTGAGAGTACGAGGGGGTTGAGATATCTTCTCAACAACACGTTGCAAGGCATCCCAAATAGCTCAATAATGTTCATGCCTACGAAGTTTGATGGCCAGCGGAAGTGTCTAAACTTAGAAGAGTGTTCCTGGAGCTACTCTGTAGCAGTTCTGGACGTGGGGTGTCGCATTGTCCTGTTGGAATTGCGCAAGTCCGTCGGAATGCACTATGGACATGCATCGATGCAGGTGATCAGACAGTCGTATCTAGACGTAACAAGGGTCCCATATCACTCCAACTGCACACGCCCCACACCATTACCGGGCCTCCACCAGCTTAAACAGTCCCCTGCTGACATGCAGGGTCCATGGATTTATGAGGGTGTCTCCATACACGTACACGTCCGTCCGAAACGAGACGCAGCGATGTCGGAGATTTGATGTTTTACCGGATTTCTGATATTCACAGTACACTCGTGAAATGGTCGTACGGGAAAATCCCCACTTCATCGCTACCTCGGAGATGTTGTGTCCCATCGCTCGTACTCCGACTGTAACACTACGTTCAGACTCACTTAAATCTTGATAACCTGCCATTGTAGCAACATTAACAGATCTAGCTGCGCCAGACACTTGTTGTCTTCTGAAGGCGTATCCAACCGGATCGCCGTATTCTGCCTGTTTACATATGTTCGTATTTGAATACGCATGCTTACACCAGTTTCTTTACTACTTCCGTGTGTGTGTGTGTGTGTGTGTGTGTGTGTGTGTGTGTAGTCTAAGTTTAGTGTATGTCTATTGGTTGCGTATTGCCCACAAAGAAGACATTGTATTCTATGGATGGGAAAAACCGACTTATTAAAACCGATACCAGTATTTTATTTCTGAATAACCGGCATTTTCTGATATTGGTTTGGTCTCCGTTATCACAAGCGGTTTTTTTTTATTTTCTTGTAAAAAACGTGTTACAAAAACTAGTAATCAATTTTTCATAACAGTGGTGCTAAAACTGTTTTTTAAATAAAACTTTTTCTAAAACGAGAAATATTGGATTATGAAAGAAAATCGCCGACAGTTAGAAAACAGCAGCAAACACAAGGTGCTATGAAATGTTAAAGCTTTGCTGAGACAATACTGTGCCTGTTGCCACGTGACGTGACCTTCTAGATCGTATTGGAAACAAGCAGCGTGAAACACTTGCCCCATCTGGTCTGTATGGTAGTTTATCGGCATCGTCGCATGGATCGCTTCTGCTGCATGATGGCACCATTCCTAACTTGGAATGAAGTACAATGTTCCATTTAATTCAAAAGATTAAGAACGGAAGGAAGCACGACAGACTTGGGACGTTTTACAATCAGAAAATTTTAAACTTAAGAGTTCATTCATAGTTTATAATAAAAATAGGAAGTAGCTGTCCTGCCACCTGGATAATATGGCTTTATCTGCTTGTAGCCCTTGTAAAAACAGGAAAAATAAAGTTATTCAGCCTCAGTCTTCACACTTAGACACTGCCTGTTCTTAACTGTCTGATAGTGGTATGTTCCTTTATTACTTAGGATTTTCCCTCAGGAGAGGGGCTAAATATTGTAACCAGTGGGAGAATAGTGGTGATTTTCTGTAACATCTTTTAACATACTGTCAAAATGTATGTCTTTTTCTTCTTTTCTGAACAGGTAGGCCAATGGGATCTCCTTCGGTTGCAAGTATAGCATTTACTGTTTCCTCCTCCACATTTTTAATCAGAAAATATACATACGGATGTTCCTGATTTATTGAGGAGTTTAGTTTCGTACACGAACATTCGACGGCATTCGTTATCCTGTGCCGCTGGATAAAAAGCATTTCAACTGGTATATTAGGATTTTATATTCATTGAGTGACCATGTAGTTTGCGAATTTTATGACCTTTTCTCCACAGGGCACTTCCTCCATTATTAACGCCCACGTTTCATCAAGAACGTTCAGTTGAAGATGTATCACTGCAGCTCGAAGCCGGCCGCGGTGGCCGAGCGGTTCTAGGCTCTTCAGTCCGGAACCGCGCGACTGTTACGGTTGCAGGTTCGAATCCTGCCTCGGGCATGGATGTGTGTGATATCCTTAGGTTAGTTAGGTTTAAGTAGTTCTAAGTTCTAGGGGATTGATGACCTCAGATGTTAAGTCCCATAGTACTCAGAGCCATTTGAACCAATTTTGTAGCGCGTTCCCGGCAAAACAGTCGGACTGCTACTCTGTTCCCGTATTCCGATGATAATCCCAATTCTTGTATTTTTTCCACAGTCATTGGTTAAAGTGAAAATTGCAACCGGAAAGGGATATGTCGGGGAACATTGTTTTCATAGCTCTAATTGTAGCCATTTGAAAGTCTACTATTGCAGTTTTCGCTGACAACCTAGCTATCTATTTTTGTCTTTTATCTGAGAGCAAAGCAAATAAAAGAGGAAATGCTTCGTCTCTTCTTCTGTACGTGTATGGCGTACAGCTGTTTGCATTGCTTCGAACAACTGTCAGATGTCCCGACTATAAGAACAGTTCCATTGTCCCATGAGATTTTCTCCGCTTCACCACAACTGAACACCAAGAGTCTTTTGGCGGGAACTGATCTACAATCAAATTTCAAAGACGTATTACCTTCAATTAATTTCCAAATGTCTTCGTCCACTTGAATCTCCGAATTAGTAACATTGTTCTGTGTCATCCCAGTAGTTTCCCTTCTTGCTTTACACAATGCAGTCTAAGTTCTCGTAATTTGGCATATTTTCCACCAAATCTAAACCTTTATCTTCCAGATCTTGAAGTTGTCCTTTGAAAATTTGGGGAACAGATACAGTCTTTCCCACGCGGATTCTTTTCGCTGCAATTATTCAATCGTTTCTCAATCTGCATATCGTCAAGTGGGCAAAAATGTTGCTGATCAGCGGTGACTGTCATTTGCAGTTTTTGAATTGTCTTGGCACTTACTCCGTTAGGAACTGATGCACCGCCAGTTCGTATGCTCATCACCTTTTCTCGGAAACGAAGGATATCGGCGAGGGCACTGCCTAACTGACTATATCTCTGCTGCTGGTGAACAACTGGTGAAAATTAACTGTGGGGGCGTGTGCGATCAGGAAACCTACGGTGCAAAATTGATTGGCCGAAAATACGCGGCACCTACGGCACCTACAGAAGGGTCCGAAACACCACGGTCGGAAAGCCCACGAAACACTTTCAGAAGTGGTTGCTTCCTGAGTTGTCGGCGCGCAGCGGAGCATCGGGTGTTGAGGTGTGCACCTGGAGAGACAGATGGTGGGCCGCGGTTAACAAACGAGCGAGTCCGCATGCAAGATGCATGGACTGGATGTGTTGCCTTGCTGGGTGGCAATAGGTCGGGGAGCAGCGGAACCGCGAAGTCTTGGAGCCTACACCAAGAGGCTGAGTACTGACTGACCACTTCCAATTGTGCTAGAGCACTGTATACTAGGAGTATGGAGCAGACACTGTTGTCCTATGATATGGAGTGTGTCGGGGAGAACACATGTGAAGCTGGCGGCTGTCGACATACAGAGAGCGGCGCCAAACACAGGAACAGTGGGCTGGACAATGTTTTGTTGGTTCCCGGAATGACTGTGTTTTGAGTATTCGGACGTGGTTGTGTCTAGTACACAGCGTCGCTCAACAAAGTTTTCAAGCACTGCAGTGTGCAGCTACCAATTTTTGATACTTATTATGGATCTGTTGGTTTATTTGTGTACTTGTATTTTGAAACTAAGCGACTGATGGCTTATTATCTACAAGGGGCGGTTGAAGACGCAATAACGTTACCTTAGGAACTTTGCCTACTTTGTTGAGTCTCATTTTCATTCTTTGTGTAAAGGTCTTAGCGCTGATTCATATTCTGTACATTGTTATTAATTCTCAAGTTTTGATTTTGGTATCATGATCTCGAAGGACTACGTTAAACGCTTGTCGTATTCTTACAATCTTACGTTATTCACCCTGTAGGATGACATCTGCATATGCAAGTAACGTTTTTAGTTACCGTAAAATGTATTTTGGGTTAAGCCAGCATTGGTTGTTGTTGTTGTTGTTGTTGTTGTTGTGACCTCTACTCGCATCCCCTGTCATGTAGATTACACTTCAACCACTGGAAGTGACCAGCTCTGCATACACGTCAGGCGAAGCTGGAACGCCAGTTTTCCAACGCCCTCTGCTGTAGAGATCGGAAACCAATTGACTAAGTGTCCAATGTTGTGGACTGCATACTTTACAAATAAAGGCGTCGCTGTTAGTGCAAGATCGCCTTCCTTCCGTCCCCTTGCAGTTCTGCGAGTACGACTAGTCTAACGGTGGTGCTGTGGTTGCTTCCTAACCGTCGATTCGGGATACATGTGTTGCACTACATACTGAACACTCCTCGTACTTTCTTTGAAGACGTTGACGTGGTAGTCACTTCTCGGACGTCTAGAAACGTCCAGATCAACCTTGTTTCTCCCACAGGTAGTATTGAAGATACAGCGAGTGAAGAGGACAGGTTGAGATTAGCGTTATGGATCTTTTAGAGAAAGGCCCCAATTTTTAAACTCTGGGTTACTGTAATATACTCCGACAAATGAGGGTGAAAGATTTCTTGCTTATAAACTCTGACCTGTCCTCTTCTTGGAACTAGCTCCACATCAGTACAGCTGTTCCTTCTTATTGCGAGATCCTTATACAATGGCAGACGTAAGAAAATTTAGACAGAGGTCTTTTAATTTTGCCTCAATTTTTGGGCTGTGCTGGAGCGACGCCGTGGGAACCACGTTTGCGCGAAGTGCAGCCCCCCCCCCCCCCCCGCCCCACCCTGCCATTCGCACAGTGAGCGCCGCCTGCCGCCTCCCGGCTGCCGCTGTGGGCAAACATTTATACAGAGGTCCGCCCTGCTGCCGCTTTACATCGATTGGACCCCAGCGGCTGTTCTGGACCATCTCGCCCCTTCCGTCTCCACATCTCCTCCCCCAGCCCTTTCATCTTCCCCTCGCAGAATCTCCTAATTCTGTTCGGAATCTGTAAGCAGCTTTTTAGTGAGACGTAAATTCGTGTGCCACACCGCCTGGTGCAAGCTGTTCTAGCGGTCACGCGCTGACCGACTTGCATCTCGAGTGTGTGAAATGTGCTGCCCGTTCGCATTCTTTCTGGCATGGAACATTGGAACTAACCGGTCGTAGATACATACCGGTATTACTGATAAGTAAGAATCGATGCTTTTGTTTCAGTACTTTCATTGTATCCTAAGAAACAGAAGAGTAGCGGTATCACATTTATCAGTTGATGTTGCGGAAAATAGTCCGCAGCTCGTGGTGGTGCGGTAGCGTTCTCGCTTCCCACGCCCGGGTTCGCTTCCCGGCGGGGACAGGGATTTTCTCTGCCTCGTGATGACCGGGTGTTGTGTGATGTCCTTAGGTTAGTTAGGTTTAAGTAGTTCTGAGTTCTAGGGGACTGATGACCATAGATGTTAAGTCCCATAGTGCTCAGAGCCATTTGTTGAGGAAAATATCTTTTATCGACCAGTTAAGTAACAGTTGATATTGTGCACTATCTTACGCAATATACATCAAAACAAGTACAGTAGTAATATCTACATATTATGTGCATACCATGCGCAGCCCGCGACGAAAACGTCAAATTTAACCACTAAATACCAGTAATATTATGTACGAACCCTTTAAAATGTTATTCGACTTCTATTTTACATTAAACTTGGTTCATTCAGTCCAGCGTAATTCCATTATTTTCACTTGTATTATAAATGTCTCTACATCACAGAAACGACGATGAAAATAAAAGAAAGATTCAATTAGTGGGATTACAATTCAAGGTGGAAGGATATCAATGATAAGAACTGAGGACATGTTGAATAGAATAAACAGTCAATGAGAACACAATAATGACAGAATACCGAAAAACGATGAAAGTAATGAGCGGCAGAAATAATTTAGCGATAAACTGAAAAAAAAAATTGGAGACCACAAAGTGGACAAATTGTAGGAATTCTGCTACCTATGAAGTAAAATAACACGTGATGGACGAAGCAAGAAGAACATAAATAGTAATTTTAGGACGAAATTAGAATGTGCGTTGTGTGGCAGTGAAACATGATCTGTGGGAGAACCGGAACAGATAAGAATCGAAGCATCTGAGATGTGGTTCTACAGAAAGACGCTGAAAATTAGGTGGACTGATAAGACAAGAAATGAACTGATTCTCCACAGAATCGGCGAAAAAAGAAACACGTGGGAAATATTGACAATGAGGGACAAAATGATAGAGCATATGGTCAGACATCAAGGAATAACTCCATGGTATTAGAGGGATCTGTAGAAACGGAAGAGGAAGACAGAGATAGCAGATTATCTAACAAACAATTACAGCGGTGGTTAGCACACTGGACTTTCATTCGTGAGAGCGACGGTTCAAACCCGCGTCCAGACATACTGATATAGGTTTCCCGTGAGTTTCCCTAAATCGCTTCAGGCAAATGCTGGGATGGTTTCTTTGAAAGGACACGGCTGGCTTCCTTCCCCATCCTTTCCTAATCCGATGGGATTGATGACCACGCTGTCTGGTCCCTCCCCCAAACCAACGAATAAATAATTGAGGAGATTGGGTGCATATGCTAGTCTGAAGTAATAAAGTTGAGAGTAATTTGTGGTGGGTCGCGACAAATCGGTCAGAAGACTGATGAGGCAAAGGAAAAGAAATCTGGCTTGCTTTTCCAAAGGACCTATTGCGAATTTTCCTTAAACAATTTAGGGAAACCACGGAAAACCGCCGTCTAGATGACGGAACAATGATGTAAACCGTCATCCTCCTATACACCAGTTCTCGTTCTGCCGTAATTGAGATGAAACCGTTGTGTAAATAAAAGTGCGACATAATGGTAACACAAGCAAAGATATATTACTCGTCAGCCATAAATTATAACTGGGATGCAGAACGATCTGTTTCTTCAGACAGAAATCACGGTAAGACCGGAGGCAAAGCTGGTACATTCTCTTTCTAAATATTACTGGGTATTGGAAATATTAGAATATATAATGTGTCGTTGTAAATTGTAGCCGGCTGCTGTGGCCGAGCCGTTCTAGTCGCTTCAGTCCGGAACCGTGCTGCTGCTACAGTCGTAGGTTCGAATCCTACCTCTGGGACGGATGTGTGTGATATCCTTAGGTTAGTTAGGTTTAAGTAGCTATAAGTCTAGGGTACTGATGACCTCAGATGTTCAGTCCCATAGAGCTTAGAGCCATTTGAATCATTTGTAAATTGTAGGTTCAAATGGCTCTGAGCACTATGGGACTTAACATCTGAGGTCATCTGTCCCCTAGAACTTAGAAATACTTAAACCTAACTAACCTAAGGACATCACACACATCCATGCCCGAGGCACGATACGAACCTGCGACCGTAGCGGTCTCGCGCTTCCAGACTGAAGCGCTGTAAATTGTAGGAACTATGATATTACTTATAAGTAATGTTTCTGATGGAAAAATGAGCGCCAAGTCAGTCGTAAAGTTTAAGGCTTAACAGCTGAATCAGTCTGCTCTTGACGCTCTACCAGCGGAGGTTCCTTCTGATGACAGGGTGGAAACTTCGTTATCCTAGTCGTTCTCTACGTCACTACATTTAAATCCAACCTGAGTAACAACATTTCAGACTCATTCTCTATTAAAGCGTCAATATGCCAATGTCGCTTTAGAATATTTTTAACGTGTACATGAACTTTCGGTCAAACCCCTAGTTATTTATTTCAGCGAAATGGTACTGATACTTCATGGAGTTTCATGTTCAAAATTATTCTGGCGTTATTATGGCCGCTTTGTCAGAATAGGCCAACACATTGCAATGGAACACGAATATACTTGTGTTTCGCGCACCATCCTTTACGGAAGAGTCTCGAGAACTCGCGTTTTTCACACGCTATTTGTAGATGCCATCTCCTGTGATGGATTTCAACTAATTCGTCTACTTAGATATTTACATCACTAGTCAATGTGTCAAACTTTATTTCTTTCTTCCACAAGGGACATTCAGTAAGTAATGCAACACATGTATTTCTAGGCCAATTTCGGTTGAAAATATGTGTAATTTTTTGAAGGACATGGTGGAATATTCCCGTTTCAGCTGAAGACCGCTTTCGCTATTCAAACAATTATTCCGTCGCAACTGTATTCGCTCCGTGAAATCCATCACTCTCGAACAAAATTTTACGTGTTATCGCAGTTAGCGTGCATCGCCCAGATTAATAGACATAAATATTTCTGTCTCACAGCACAATGCTGGAGCTGGAAACGTGGAACTTACTCCTCGGTGCTGCGATACGAGACACTGCTTTAAGGTGAAGTTCAAAAAATGGCTCTGAGCACTATGGGACTCAACATCTTAGGTCATAAGTCCCCTATAACTTAGAACTACTTAAACCTAACTAACCTAAGCACATCACACACACCCATGCCCGAGGCAGGATTCGAACCTGCGACCGTAGCAGTCCCGCGGTTCCGGACTGCAGCGCCAGAACCGCTAGACCACCGCGGCCGGCTAAGGTGAAGTCTTCAGACGGTTACTATTAGCTTCTACACATGCAAGCGACCTCTGTATTGTAACGTATCCTCATCCTTCGTAAAACTCCAGGGGACACGATTGTATCGCAAACTATAGTCAGATCTCGATGACCTTTTCTTTGCCGAGTTACGTAAGGTTCTCCTGGAACAATATGACTCCATTCAGACGCGCTTTCTGTAACAATCGTGCCGGCCGAAGTGGCCGCGCGGTTCTGGCGCTGCAGTCTGGAACCGCGAGACCGCTACGGTCGCAGGTTCGAATCCTGCCTCGGGCATGGATGTGTGTGATGTCCTTAGGTTAGTTAGGTTTAACTAGTTCTAAGTTCTAGGGGACTAATGACCTCAGCAGTTGAGTCCCATAGTGCTCAGAGCCATTTGAACCATTTTAACAATCGTGCATGTCGGAACTATAACAGACTATCAACTTAAACATTACGTGATGTCTTGATTTGTTACTACTGTGGTGTTTCTTGTCATAAAATAACTGGTTTTAGCGGGTTTTTTTATCCTGGTTTGTCTGTAAAAAATATCTGCATGTTACGAAAAACGGCAGTTGCCCCTGAACAATAAGAAGTGTGTCGTAGCAAGTATAAAAATTCTATTATATTTTGCTTACACGATGAATCTAATAAATTTAAAGAATATCAGTGTCATTAACACCAAGTAATTATAATTACGAATAAATTATATTGGAACCTTCATATGGAAAACATTGGGTAGATGAAGAACCAAAAACAAAGACGCAACAAATCTACTAAAGAAACTGCCGACACAACGCTTGTCTGTTTTATTCTGGTCAACAGGTGCGCAGTTTGGGATCACCACCAGATGGGACTGACAAAGAATATCGAAAATGTTCAAAGAAGGGCAACTCGTTTTGTATTTTCACGGAACACGGTAGAGAACGTCACGGATACGATAAGCGAGTTGGTTTGGTAATGATTAAAAAAAAACTTTTTTTTCATTGCGGCGAGATTTTTTCACGAAACTGCTATCACTAACTTTCTCCTTCGAATACTAACAGGTTTTGACGACTCCCACGTAGGTATGGACACATGACCGTTGTTAAAAAATAAGATCATAACTCTTTTGGAATGACTGAGGTGTTGGAGAGTGGAACAATAGAGAAATAGCCTGTTGTTCCGTGCAGCATTAAGGCGCGAATTGCAGAGCAAAAATGTATGTGTAGATGCAAATATAGATGTAGATGTACTGTTAACCCTTTTTAGATCAAACTACAGAAATGTGCACTGCTAACATACACCAATGATACCGTGCGTTATAACGTCTCCCAGACCAATTCATATCAGTTTAACTAAGCGAACAAACGACGTGTAAATGATCTTGGAACAGTGATACATGTAATGGGAAATAAAAACTTAGAAGTGTTAGACTTACCACTACTGTACTCCGCTCTAAAACGCTTTACGCGTGAGACACCTCACCTGAAATAAACAAAGGGTGCAGGAAATGAAAATCACTATCAGCGTCAAAGAAAATAATATGAATATAAAGACAAAAGATAAAGACGTTAACACTACAAAATATCACCAAAAACATAAAAAGATGAACTTACTCTTAGGAAGCTGTAACAGAAATATTCCAATACATTTACGCAATAAATTTTCGCATATGAAAATTGTATAAAACCGGAAAATGTCTGACACTAAAAATCAAAACGGAAATAGAAATTCTCCATATTGACAATCGTTTTTCAAAAGCGTGTAAAACCCAAAGGCCAGTTGCGAGATGCTGAAAGTTACGAAAGATAGTACAGAAAGAAAATAACAATAAGTTAATAGATCAAACAATACGATCCATCACAAAAGAATAAAAGAGCAATAGATAAAAATAAAAAGAGAGAACTATTAATCACTGCATCTGAGTCGAAATTCCACGTCGGAAGAAGCAAACAATTGAAGTGAGCTTACTGTTAAACCATACTTTCTTTTCAAAAATGTGATGCTACACATGCATATTAATAAATATTCTATCTCATAGAACTGTTCTGGTAAAAAGTAATTCCAGTTGCTTGCTAACTGCTTACTTTGCGGTAGTTTTCTGCAACCATAAATCAACTATCCATTATTCCCTTTTTCATTCACATAACCCTTTACTGTTCTCAAAAGCGTCATTCATGATGCTTTATTGTGGTAAAGAAAATTGAGGATGTGTTAAATGACGTTCTGTTCGGGTTTACAAAAGGTACAAGCAGCAGAGGCGAAGTCCTGACGTTGCGGTTGATAATGGAAGCCTCAAGAAAGATGAAGCCACGTTCATAGGATTTCTCGACCTGGGAAAGGCGTTCGACTGTGTTAAATGGTGCAAAATGTTCGAAATTCTGAAGAAACTAAGGATAAGCTTTAGGGACAGACAGGTAATTTTCAGCACGTCCAAGAGCCGAGAGTGGAAGATCAAGAACGAAGTGGTCGGATTAAAAAGGTGTAAGAAAGGGATGTAGTCTTTCGCCCTCTACTGTTTAATCTATACATCAAAAAACAGTGACGGAAATAAAAGAAATGTTCAAGAGTGGAATTAAAATGAAATATGAAAGGCTATCAATGATAAGATTCGCTGATGACATTGCTATCCTCAGTGAAAATAAAGACGAATTACAGAGTTTGTCGAATGGAATGAACAGTCTACAGAATATCGACTGAGAGTAAATCGAAGAAAGACGAAAGTAATAAGAATAGCAGAAATGAGAACAGCGAAAAACTTATCAGGATTGATGGTCACTGAAGAGGTATGTGGAAATGGAAATTGATTAATAATTGCTTGAATAATTGGAAAAATTGGTTGGAAAGAACAGTTGAGAAAAATTGAGAGGTAATTTATGAATCTGCTCACAATCTTGGATGAACATTAACTGATACCAATATCAACATCCAGTAGTGTGCGGTACCAAATAATCACCGCAACCATTGAAACTGTCAATCTGTTTCTAAGTTCTTAAACATACGAAGCAAAATATTTTTAGTATAAGTAAACCAAGTTCAATAGGTGCCCATCAAGTCTGAGTCATTACCTTCACATTAATTCCATTGTGTTTAGACTTAGGTGTAACAATGTCGATGCAGGAACGCTCCTCCAGATACGGCGATAATTATTTGTGTCTGTACCGATCCTTGTGATGCAGTATCTCAGTGACGAGTGAAATGAACAGACAGAGGTTGAATCCATAACCATGCAAATAAGTATTCGTTTCTAATAACATTCTATAATACTTTTAATGAACAGTTAAAATGCATATTTTTTAAAATGCTGGTACGACCTATCCAAGCATACGTCCGTACGCTAGCACCACTTCCAGAAAAAAATGGTGAAGATATATGAATTAATAAATTGAAGAGCCTCCCCCCATGAACCATGGACCTTGCCGTTGGTGCAGAGGCTTGCGTGCCTCAACGATACAGAAATCCATACCGTAGGTGCAACCACAACGGAGGGGTATCTGTTGAGAGGCCAGACAAACGTGTGGTTCCTGAAGAGGGGCAGCAGCCTTTTCAGTAGTTTCAGGGGCAACAGTCTGGATGATTGACTGATCTGGCCTTGTAACACTAACCAAAATGGCGTTGCTGTTGTGGTACTGCGAACAGCTGAAAGCAAGGGGAAACTACAGCCATAATTTTTCCAGAGGGCATGCAACTTTATGATTAAATGATGATGGCGTCCTCTTGTGTAAAATATTCCGGAGGTAAAATAGTCCCCCGTTCGGATCTCCAGGCGGGGACTACTCAAGAGGACGTTGTTATCAGGAGAAAGAAAACTGGCGTTCTACGGATCGGAGCGAGGAATGTCAGATCCCTTAATCGGGCAGGTAGGTTAGAAAATTTAAAAATGGAAATGGGTAGGTTAAAGTTAGATATAGTGGGAATGAATGAAGTTCGGTGGCAGGAGGAACAAGACTTTTGGTCAGGTGAATACAGGGTTACAAATACAAAATCAAATAGGGGTAATGCAGGAGTAGGTTTAATAATGAATAAAAAATAGGACTACGGATAAGCTACTACAAACAGCATAGTGAACGCATTATTGTGTCCAAGATAGACACGAAGCCCACGCCTACTACAGTATTACAAGTTTATATGCCAACTAGCTCTGCAGATGACGAAGAAATTAATGAAATGTATGATGAGATAAAAGAAATTATTCAGGTAGTGAAGGGAGACGAAAATTTAATAGTCATGGGTGACTGGAATTCAAGAGCAGGAAAAGGGAGAGAAGGAAACATAGTAGATGAATATGGATGGGGGCTGAGAAATGAAAGAGGAAGCCGCCTGGTAGAATTTTGCGCAGAGCATAACATAATCATAGCTAACACTTGGTTTAAAAATCATGAAAGAAGGTTGTATACATGGAAGAACCCTGGAGATACTCTAAGGTTTCAGATAGATTATATTATGGTAAGACAGAGATTTAGGAACCAGGTTTTAAATTGTAAGACATTTCCAGGGGCAGATGTGGACTCTGACCACAATCTACTGGTTATGAACTGTAGATTAAAACTGAAGAAACTGCAAAAAGGTGGGAATTTAAGGAGATGGGACCTGGATAAACTGAAAGAACCAGAGGTTGTACAGAGTTTCAGAGAGAGCATAAGGGAACAATTGACAGGAATGGGGGAATGAAATACAGTAGAAGAAGAATGGGTAGCTTTGAGGGATGAAGTAGTGAAGGCAGCAGAGGATCAAATAGGTAAAAAGACGAGGGCTAGTAGAAACCCTTGGGTAACAGATGAAATATTGTATTTAATCGATGAAAGGAGAAAATATAAAAATGCAGTATATGAAGCAGACAAAAAGGAATACAAACGTCTCAAAAATGATATCGACAGTCAGTGCAAAATGTCTACGCAGGGATTGCTAGAGGACAAATGTAAGGATGTAGAGGCTTATGTCACTAGGGGTAAGATAGATACGGCCTACAGGAAAATTAAAGAGACCTTTGGAGAAAGGAGAACCACTTGCATGAATATCAAGAGCTCTGATGGAAACCCAATTCTAAGCAAAGAAGGGAAAGCAGAAAGGTGGAAGGAGTATATAGAGGGTCTATACAAGGGCGATGTGCTTGAGGACAATATTATGGAAATGGAAGAGGATGTAGATGAAGATGAAATGGGAGATATGATACTGCGTGAAGAGTTTGACAGAGCACTGAAAGACCTGAGTCGAAACAAGGCCCCCGGAGTAGACAACATTCCATTAGAACTATTGACAGCCTTGGGAGAGCCAGTCCTGACAAAACTCTACCATCTGGTGAGCAAGATGTATGAGACCGGCGAAATTCCCTCAGACTTCAAAAAGAATATAATAATTCCAATCCCAAAGAAAGCAGGTGTTGACAGATGTGAAAATTACCGAACTATCAGTTTAATAAGTCACAGCTGCTAAATACTAACGCGACTTCTTTACAGACGAATGGAAAAACTGATAGAATCCGACCTCGGGGAAGATCAGTTTGGATTCCGTAGAAATGTTGGAACACGTGAGGCAATACTGACCCTACGACTTATCTTAGAAGCTAGATTAAGGAAAGGCAAACCTACGTTTCTAGCATTTGTAGATTTAGAGAAAGCTTTTGACAATGTTGATTGGAATACTCTCTTTCAAATTCTGAAGGTGGCAGGGGTAAAATACAGGGAACGAAAGGCTATTTACAATATGTACAGTAACCAGATGACTTTTATAAGAGTCGAGGGGTACGAAAGGGAAGCAGTGGTTGGGAAGGGAGTGAGACAGGGTTGTAGCCTATCCCCGATGTTATTCAATCTGTTTATCAAGCAAGCAATAAAGGAAACAAAAGAAAAGTTCGGAGTAGGTGTTAAAATCCATGGAGAAGAAATAAAAACTTTGAGGTTCGCCGATGGCATTGTAATTCTGTCAGAGACAGTAAAGGACTTGGAAGAGCAGTTGAACGGAATGGACAGTGTCTTGAAAGGAGGGTATAAGATGAACATCAACAAAAGCAAAACGAGTATAATGGAATGTAGTCGAATTAAGTCGGGTGATACTGAGGGAATTAGATTAGCAAATGAGACACTTAAAGTAGTAAAGGAGTTTTGCTATTTGGGGAGCAAAATAACTGATGATGGTCGAAGTAGAGAGGATATAAAATGTAGACTGGCAATCGCAAGGAAATCGTTTCTGAAGAAGAGAAATTTGTTAACATCGAGTATAGATTTAAATGTCAGGTAGTCGTTTCTGAAAGTATTTGTATGGAGTGTAGCCATGTATGGAAGTGAAACGTGGACGATAAATAGTTTAGACAAGAAGAGAATAGAAGCTTTCGAAATGTGGTGCTACAGAAGAATGCTGAAGATTAGATGGGTAGATCACATAACTAATGAGGAGGTATTGAATAGAATTGGGGAGAAGAGGAGCTTGTGGCACAACTTGACTAGAAGAAGGGATCGCTTGGTAGGACATGTTCTGAGACATCGAGGGATCACCAATTTAGTATTGGAGGGCAGCGTGTAGGGTAAAAATCTTAGAGGGAGACCAAGAGGTGAATACACCAAGCAGATTCAGAAAGATGTAGGCTGCAGTAGGTACTGGGAGATGAAGAAGTTTGCACAGGATAGAGTAGCATGGTGAGCTGCATCAAACCAGTCTCAGGACTGAAGACCACAACAACAACAACAACAACAGATTGAAGAGCGTTTTTCTTACTTTGTTTCATGAAGATATTTTACGATGTATCAAAACATTATCCTTGTCTTTGGTTTATAGCTCATTCAGTTTACATTTAGCTCACATATAATAAAAGAAAGAAAAATAATATGATGCAATACATCACGAATTAGATGAAGTTAAGAAATTTTGCTACCTAGGCAGCAAAATAACCCATAACGGATGGAGCAAGGAGGAGAAAAAGAGGAGCCTAGCATAGGCAAAAAGGGTATTCCTGGAAAAGTGAGAAATTATAAGTCTCAACTTGAGGAAGAAATGTCTAAAAATGTACGTTTGAAGCACAGAATTATATGGTAGTGAAACATGGACTGTGGGAAACGGGAAAAGAAGAGAATCGAAGCACCTGAAATGTGGTGCTATAGAAAATTTTTTAAGTTAGATTTGTTGAAAAGGTAAGGAATGAGGAGGTTCTCCGCGGAATCGGCGAGGAGAGAAATATATGAAAAACAGTGAGGAGAAGAAGAAGGGACAGGATGGTAGGCCACTTGTTAAGACATCAGGGACTGACTTCCATGGTACTAGGGTGAGATTCAGCGGGTGAAAAGTATAGGGGAAGACAGAGGTTGCAATATATCCAGCAAATAACTGAGGGCGTAGGTTGTAAGTGCTACTCTGACATGAAGAATTTGGCACAGGAGAGGAATTCGTGGCAGGCAGCATCAAAAACCAATCAGACTACTCGAGACCTAAAAAAAATGTGGCTCGCTCGATTGGCTCCTTGTCTGTATTTGTAGCTTTCTTAGAATGATGTAATATTGTCATAACTGTATAAATTTTCAACTTGGTTTGAACCGAGGTTTTGTTTTTAAAGTTGTTGTTCGTTGCACCATAAACACTTCTGAACATTGTTACCTTTGTACCTAAATCTTTTTCACAGCCAAAGATAACATAGCACCTTACACAACTAAGACTATATTTGATTATTCATAATAAGCATAATGGAGCATATGAATCTGTGACTACTAACATTAAAAAAAGAACTCGAAATCTGTAGCCTTAGAAAGAAAATTGAAGCTAATGGGAAAAATGGAATGTACGCATAAAAATGAACGAAACCTGCCTCTCAAAATTAGCAATAAAAAACCGAGAGGATGAAAAAATAAATACAGACGAAGAAAACTATGGATCCATAACAAGTATACATCTATTGCCTGAAATGGAGGAGGAGAAAAAAAATGAATATAAAGTGAGTTTTAAACGTCTTACGTATGACAGTACACATATCCTCATAGCTACATTATTACAGAGAATAAAGTTTTCCAAACTCACTGCTGGACAGAGCCAAAATAAACACTGGAACCATTAAACAAGAACCTCGCGACAATTAATTTACATCGCCATGGTCGCCCAAGAAATAACATGCTATCTCGTACTTTGAGACAGCGGATGTGTACATACCTCTTTCTTCAAAACTCTTAGCGTCAAAGTTCCGTACTTGACGCGCTGATGTAAACTTTTAAATCAAGTTGATTATCATCATGGCGATGTGAACTTGTATAAAGATCTTATAAGCATTTTATAAAAAAAAACGCGGGTAGATCCAGTTTTTCTTACACAGCAAACTCTGTGAAACATCCTAGCATTATTATTTTTATTTACTTTGGTTGCAAAAATATAATTATTTGTTAACAAAAAAACATCGCGTGTAGTAACTGCCCTAAGTCAACATTGCGTCTCATGTATGTACAGACACCTTCGTCAAGAAGAAGAAGAAGATTCTGGATCTTATCAAAGAAAACACCAAGTACTTAAGGCGTCACAATCACGAGCTATATAAGCACGCGGAGAAGATAAAAGACACGAAACGGGAAAAACGGCTTGCCCTTTAGACCTACATTCAAGATAGAAAAACCAAAGGGACATAGTTCAAAAAGTTGAAAAAGCTCTAAGAACTGTAAATTTCTCTTAAAGATATCCACGAGCGTGATGCGCTAAACGAAAAATTACGAACACAACACAAAAAGGTTTCCAGGAGAAACTAAGCTGGAAACGGGGAAGGTTGGTCCCAAGAAAGAAAAGAACAATACCGAAAACTAAAGCAAGATCATTCGCGCGGCAGTTAAAGCTCGGAAACAGACAGTGTAACTGTCCAGACACCTAGTTGGCCGAAGAGAAGAGAGAGTAAGAAGATATTGGTCATGGGAGACCAATGTACTTCTACCGATTAAACGGGAAAGCATTATAAAAGTAAATAGCATAAATATTAGCTTTTTGTTCTAAGAATGAGTTTATTTTGTGATAAGAGTGTGGAAAGACTCCTGTTCACATCGAATCTGTAGTCTGTTAGAATAAACTTTACATCGGTGACTATATATATATATATATATATATATATATATATATATATATATATATATAAATTCAACTTTTTGTGGTTAACAAGTCATTTTTCTGAGTGCGTTTGGTTAAAAGAAACAACACGTGATACAAATCTTGCAACGGAAAGCCATCACAATCGCAGATACTAGGGCCCTAACATTTCCAGTTTATTAAGATGAACCGTAAAAATTTCGTAGCTGAATCGGGTCCTGATCGCTAAAGTTATAAACTTCAATTATCTAAAATTGTGGATTCACGGGAAACTTGTAATTTCAGGTCGCTGCCATAGGACACATCTTTCTCTTTGCGGCTAAAGTGGAAACTGCCATAACAGCCTTCGGCTTTGACCAGTGACGTAGTGTAATCGCGTTCTCGAAGACGTCAGCAATAAGGCAATCAAAACATACACTCCTGGAAATTGAAATAAGAACACCGTGAATTCATTGTCCCAGGAAGGGGAAACTTTATTGACACATTCCTGGGGTCAGATACATCACATGATCACACTGACAGAACCACAGGCACATAGACACAGGCAACAGAGCATGCACAATGTCGGCACTAGTACAGTGTATATCCACCTTTCGCAGTAATGCAGGCTGCTATTCTCCCATGGAGACGATCGTAGAGATGCTGGATGTAGTCCTGTGGAACGGCTTGCCATGCCATTTCCACCTGGCGCCTCAGTTGGACCAGCGTTCGTGCTGGACGTGCAGACCGCGTGAGACGACGCTTCATCCAGTCCCAAACATGCTCAATGGGGGACACATCCGGAGATCTTGCTGGCCAGGGTAGTTGATTTACACCTTCTAGAGCACGTTGGGTGGCACGGGATACGTGCGGACGTGCATTGTCCTGTTGGAACAGCAAGTTCCCTTGCCGGTCTAGGAATGGTAGAACGATGGGTTCGATGACGGTTTGGATGTACCGTGCACTATTCAGTGTCCCCTCGACGATCACCATTGGTGTACGGCCAGTGTAGGAGATCGCTCCCCACACCATGATGCCGGGTGTTGGCCCTGTGTGCCTCGGTCGTATGCAGTCCTGATTGTGGCGCTCACCTGCACGGCGCCAAACACGCATACGACCATCATTGGCACCAAGGCAGAAGCGACTCTCATCGCTGAAGACGACACGTCTCCATTCGTCCCTCCATTCACGCCTGTCGCGACACCACTGGAGGCGGGCTGCACGATGTTGGGGCGTGAGCGGAAGACGGCCTAACGGTGTGCGGGACCGTAGCCCAGCTTCACGGAGACGGTTGCGAATGGTCCTCGCCGATACCCCAGGAGCAACAGTGTCCCTAATTTGCTGGGAAGTGGCGGTGCGCTCCCCTACGGCACTGCGTAGGATCCTACGGTTTTGGCGTGCATCCGTGCGTCGCTGCGGTCCGGTCCCAGGTCGACGGGCACGTGCACCTTCCGCCGACCACTGGCGACAACATCGATGTACTGTGGAGACCTCACGCCCCACGTGTTGAGCAATTCGGCGGTACGTCCACCCGGCCTCCCGCATGCCCACTATACGCCCTCGCTCAAAGTCCGTCAACTGCACATACGGTTCACGTCCACGCTGTCGCGGCATGCTACCAGTGTTAAAGACTGCGATGGAGCTCCGTATGCCACGGCAAACTGGCTGACACTGACGGCGGCGGTGCACAAATGCTGCGCAGCTAGCGCCATTCGACGGCCAACACCGCGGTTCCTGGTGTGTCCGCTGTGCCGTGCGTGTGATCATTGCTTGTACAGCCCTCTCGCAGTGTCCGGAGCAAGTATGGTGGGTCTGACACACCGGTGTCAATGTGTTCTTTTTTCCATTTCCAGGAGTGTATTTTCAACTTTAAGAGGAACAGTCCGTTTGGATTAAGAGAATTTAGTTCATCGCGAAAATGAAATATGTCGAGTTATATCTGCGATACTAAATCACGTAACAGAGGAATTTTTATCGGACAGAAAATGAAGTTTCGTACAAAAAGGGCGTACAGCTGCCGTGGAGTTCGGAATACACAGCATAGTCCGAGAAAACAAGAAGTCGGGAAAGAAACTAGATTCAAAAAATGTTCAAATGTGTGTGAAATCTTATGGGACTTAAGTGCTAAGGTCATCAGTCCTAAATTATCCAGAGGACAAACACACACACCCATGCCCGAGGGAGGACTCGAACCACCGCCGGGACTACCCGCACAGTCCATGACTGCAGCGCCTTAGAGCGCTTGGCTAATCCCGCGCGGCCAAACCAGGACAAAATATTAGAACTCCGGCCGAAGCAGAGGAGATATGTTTGTATTATATACTTCAGTTTCAACCCAATCATGTTATCCCATTACCGGATTCGAATTGTTACGAAGGTATCATAAGAAGAAGAGTTGACGAGTTATTGTGTAACATACCGCAATGATTTGGAAATCAGTCTAAGTCACCACTTGGAACACACAATTAAAGGACAATCACAATGTTTTCAGAAGGCAGTATAAGCAGCCTGTGCAAGAAGTAATAGCATTTTATTTCTCATGCAAAGAAAAGATTAAAAAACAATTTATCTCGAAATCAACGGAAATATGACAAGGCATAACGCCATAAAGAAATTAAAATGAAAAAGTGGATCAAATCGTTCACTTCGACCACAAGCCCTGGCGGGTCTATCGGTTACGACCGATCGCCATGTCATCTTCGCTAATGTCGCCATTGGGCGCGGTATGGGGGGGGGGGGGAGGGCGTGGTGTCAGCACACCTCTCTGACTGAGGTTGTCAGTGTCTGTGACCTGGGGCCGCTATTACTCTGTCAAGTAGCTCCTCATTTGGGATCACGAGGCCGAGCCGAGTGCACCCCATTCCAGTTTTCCCACAAGGAAAAATACCGGGAGTCGAACCCGGGTCCTCTGCATGGTAGTCAGCTGCACTGACCACTCAACTACGGAGGTGGACAAGAAATGATACCACAGCAACTATTATTACCTCCTGCTCAAATCTGACAACTAGTACTGCAAATTACTTTGAACTGGCCATTTAAATTGCTACACCACGAAGATGACGTGCTACAGACGCGAAATATGCAAATGATTAGCTTTTCAGAGCATTCACACAAGGTTGGCGCCCTACAACGCGCTGACATGAGTGACGTTTCCAACGGATTTCTCATCCACAAACAGCAGTTGACCGGCGTTGCCTGTGAAACGTTGTTGTGATGCCTCGTGTAAGGAGGAGAAATGCGTACCATCACGTTTCCGACTTTGATAAAGGTTGGATTGTAGCCTATCGCGATTGCCGTTTATCGTATCGCGACATTGCTGCTCGCCTTGGTCGAGATCCAATGACTTATCAGAATATGGAATCGGTGGGATCAGGAGGGTAATACGGAACGCCGTGCTGTATCCCAACGGCCTCGTATCACTAGCAGTCGAGATGACAGGCATCTTATCCACATGGCTGTAACGGATCGTGCAGCCCCGTCTCGATCCATGAGTCAACAGATGGGGTCGTTTGCAAGACAACAATCATCTGCACGAACACTTCGACGACGTTTGCAGCAGCATGGACTATCAGCTCGGAGACCATGGCTGCAGTTACCCTTGACGCTGCATCACAGACAGGAGCCGGCCGCGGTGGTCTCGCGGTTCTAGGTGCGCAGTCCGGAACCGTGCGACAGCTACGGTCGCAGGTTCGAATCCTGCCTCGGGCATGGATGTGTGTGATGTCCTTAGGTTAGTTAGGTTTAAGTAGTTCTAAGTTCTAGGGGACTAATGACCACAGCAGTTGAGTCCCATAGTGCTCAGAGCCATTTTGAGCCACAGACAGGAGCGCCTGCGATGGTGTCCTCAACGACGAACCTGGGTGCACGAATGGCAAAACGTCGTATTTTCGGATGAATCTAGGTTCTGTTCACAGCATCAAGATGGTCGCATCCGTGTTTGGCGACATCGCGGTGAACGCACATTGGAAGCGTGTATTCGTCGTCGCCATACTGCCGTATCATCCGGCGTGATAGTATGGGGTGCCATACCTCTTGTTCGCACTGACGGCACTTTGAACAGTGGACGTTACAGTTCAGATGTGTTGCGACCCGTGGCTCTACCCTTCATTCGATCCCGCGAAACCCTACATTTCAGCAGGATAATGCACGACCGCATGTTGCAGGTGCTGTACGGGCCTTTCTGGATACAGAAAATGTTCGACTGCTGCCCTGGCCAGCACATTCTCCAGATCTCTCGCCAACGGAAAACGTCTGGTCAATGGTGGCCGAGAAACTGGCTCGTCACAATACGCCAGTCACTACTCTCGATGAATTGTGGTATCGTGTTGAAGCTGCATGGGCAGCTGTACCTGTACGCGCCATCCAAGCTCTGTTTGACTAAATGCCCAGTCGTATCAAGGCCGTTATTACGGCCAGAGGTGGTTTTTCTGCGTACTGATTTCTCAGGATCTATGCACCCAAACTGCGTGAAAATGTAATCACATGTCAGTTCTAGTACAATATATTTGTCCAATGAATACCCGTTTGTCATCTGCATTTCTTCTTGGTGTAGCAATTTTAATGGCCAGTAGTGTACTTATCCAAACATTTCTGTCTAAAACTGTAAGGCAGAACACGTATTCTGTAATCTCACAGATTCCAGCGCCTAGCTGACGGAGGCTCTGAGCCAGAACTCTAAATGTTGAAGCAATTGTTTGTAGATATACCCAATGCTTAGCATTCAGGTGTGTAGAAAGTCCAGCTCATGATTCTAAAATGACCAGATACAGACAAAAGTACTCCGTAGTTTGTTTGTTGTTTGTGGCAGGAACTCATCCATATTACAGACTTGTTTTCAGTTTGGCGGTGCTTTGTGGCTACGGGATCGACCTGACGCACGTGTGAAACATTGATAGGCGAGCGTACAGTCACCGCGGAGCACACAATGTCCACGTGGGGTGCGACGTGGCCGGCGAGGACTCCATCCAATATTCATGGCGGCGCGCTCGCTCGCCCGCTGCGTTGTGCTTCTGCTGTGAGCGCCACAATTTCCAATAGTGTCTCACGGCTCACCTGCACAACACTTTAGCTCGGCTAGTTGTACACCTGACACATTTCACACGAACGTGTAATCCATCAGTTCTAGGTCAATGGATCAGCTGGAATCCTGATGTAGTAAAGGGACGGAGCGTAGAAACGGGTGCAAGGAAGGTAACTGAATTAAGGACGACCAACAATGGATCAGTTTCGTCACAACAAAAGTAATTTTGTGATCTCCCAGGTTTTCTCGGAGAGATTAATTAATGAGGTGCTTTCGGATGTTCGTGGGGCTTTTTATTGAGTTTATCTGCAAGATATTTCGACGACCGACCCAGTCGTATTCTGGACAACTCGTTGAAATTTTGCTCAGAGAAATGGAATAAAAAACTCATCAGAACACCTGAAAGCGCAACATTATAAATACACTTCTGGAAATGGAAAAAAGAACACATTGACACCGGTGTGTCAGACCCACCATACTTCCTCCGGACACTGCGAGAGGGCTGTACAAGCAATGATCACACGCACGGCACAGCGGACACACCAGGAACCGCGGTGTTGGCCGTCGAATGGCGCTAGCTGCGCAGCATTTGTGCACCGCCGCCGTCAGTGTCAGCCAGTTTGCCGTGGCATACGGAGCTCCATCGCAGTCTTTAACACTGGTAGCATGCCGCGACAGCGTGGACGTGAACCGTATGTGCAGTTGACGGACTTTGAGCGAGGGCGTATAGTGGGCATGCCGGAGGCCGGGTGGACGTACCGCCGAATTGCTCAACACGTGGGGCGTGAGGTCTCCACAGTACATCGATGTTGCCGCCAGTGGTCGGCGGAAGGTGCACGTGCCCGTCGACCTGGGACCGGACCGCAGCGACGCACGGATGCACGCCGAGACCGTAGGATCCTACGCAGTGCCGTAGGGGACCGCACCGCCACTTCCCAGCAAATTAGGGACACTGTTGCTCCTGGGGTATCGGCGAGGACCATTCGCAACCGTCTCCATGAAGCTGGGCTACGGTCCCGCACTCCGTTAGGCCGTCTTCCGCTCACGCCCCAACATCGTGCAGCCCGCCTCCAGTGGTGTCACGACAGGCGTGAATGGAGGGACGAATGGAGACGTGTCGTCTTCAGCGATGAGAGTCGCTTCTGCCTTGGTGCCAATGATGGTCGTATGCGTGTTTGGCGCCGTGCAGGTGAGCGCCACAATCAGGACTGCATACGACCGAGGCACACAGGGCCAACACCCGGCATCATGGTGTGGGGAGCGATCTCCTACACTGGCCGTACACCACTGGTGATCGTCGAGGGGACACTGAATAGTGCACGGTACATCCAAACCGTCATCGAACCCATCGTTCTACCATTCCTAGACCGGCAAGGGAACTTGCTGTTCCAACAGGACAATGCACGTCCGCATGTAGCCCGTGCCACCCAACGTGCTCTAGAAGTTGTAAGTCAACTACCCTGGCCAGCAAGATCTCCGGATCTGTCCCCCATTGAGCATGTTTGGGACTGGATGAAGCGTCGTCTCACGCGGTCTGCACGTCCAGCACGAACGCTGGTCCAACTGAGGCGCCAGGTGGAAATGGCATGGCAAGCCGTTCCACAGGACTCCATCCAGCATCTCTACGATCGTCCCCATGGGAGAATAGCAGCCTGCATTGCTGCGAAAGGTGGATATACACTGTACTAGTGCCGACATTGTGCATGCTCTGTTGCCTGTGTCTATGTGTCTGTGGTTCTGTCAGTGTGATCATGTGATGTATCTGACCCTAGGAATGGGTCAATAAAGTTTCCCCTTCCTGGGACAATGAATTCACGGTGTTCTTATTTCAATTTCCAGGAGTGTAACCTAATTTCCAGCCACACGCTTTGGATGCATTGTGCCATTTGCAGGTTTACATAGTCGACATTTATAGGTAACAGAATGCCAGAAGAGAGTCTTTGTGTTTGGAAGCGCCCATGACCACACAGTGAATAAAGTTTTCCAATTTCTTGGCATATCCACATACAGACTTCCAACGTGTGTGCTAGGTAGTAAGTACCAGTCGCACCCATGTAACACGGCGTAGGAAGAACTGCCATAAAAACATTCTAACCGGTGTGTTACAGAAGGTCTGACAAGAATTACTATTATCAATAAATATAGGTCCTTCTCAGCTAGTCAACGAGTAAAAACTGTGAAGAGAACTGCATACAAGGGGGCATTTGGCGTCCGGTGCCTCCAGAAAGGTCATTGCTAACAGTGCCACTTCGTCAAGAGGTCAAAACCCACAGAGGCCAGACAGTAGGTAACTGGAAGCAGGCAGTGTGGTGCAGTGAGTCGAGATTTTGCCTCGACTGCTTCGACGGCCTCACGAACTGAACAGATAAATGTTTAGTGGCATTTTATTTTTAAATGCAACTATTGTATTTTCCACATTGGTACCCTCTATAATCTGTTGTGTACTTTGTGCTAAATTTATCTCACAAGTAGAAAGATGTTTAAGGGAAATTCAGGTCGACAAAAGTCATGCACAAAATTCTGATTTCAGTGACAGATTTGAGAGTTGTAATTTAACAGCAAGAATTTTGCTATAATTTAATCTGCTGGTATTTCTCTTGTTAGGACAGAGAAGAGGTCCATGAAACATCATTCCTGCATTCCGGGAGCGTATCTTCTCCAATCTCTGTATAGGAATTTTTTTTTTCTAAATTTAAATTAGCGTAAAACTTTTATTTTATTTACAACTACATATCAATTTGAACGAGACATGTTATTATAACAATTATTATTGGGTTCTTTAATACTTAGTTTAGTTTCCCTTTATGCTGTAGCAAAAAAAAAAAAAAAAAAAAAAAAAAAAAAAAAAAAAAAAAAAAAAAGGCTCAAATGGCTCTGAGCACTATGCGACTTAACTTCTGAGGTCATCAGTCGCCTAGAACTTAGAACTAATTAAACCTAACTAACCTAAGGACATCACACACATCCATGCCCGAGACAGGATTCGAACCTGCGACCGTAGCGGTCACACGGTGCCAGACTGAAGCGCCTAGAACCGCACGGCCACACCGGCCGGCTATGCTGTAGCAGTCTATTAAATGCAGCTTAGAGGAATTACTTGTATTTTCTCAAAACTTCAAGCCCTATATACAGTCTCTGGTTATATAGGTCATCATTATGATGTAAGTAGTCAATGCTCTACACTGTAGTTGACTTCTTTCTTGATTTCTGTTGTGGTTGTCGTCTTCAGTCCGACAGCTAGTTTGATGCAGTTCTCTGTGCAAGTCTATCCTACTCAAGCATTTTCATCCTTTCATAAGTACTGCAATATACTTATATCCGCAGTATTTTATGGCCGTTGGCATTTAAGACCGCTGATAGAACCCTAGTGCTACACATCCCTGAGTACTGCAAGAGTTTTCAGGATTCCCACCAGGCCGCAACAAAGGAAGACAGAAAAGCAAGTCAGGGGCGAGTGCTAGCTTTGTTACCTGCAGATTCGATGAATACGCAAGTATTACTGACATGCTTTACGGACTGAAAAGGATAGCTCTGTAAGGAAGGGGACCTGTTGAGAAAGTTTAGAGAACCAGTTTTTGAAGCTGACTGCAGGAAGATTCTACTGTCAGAACATACATTTCGTCTAAGAACCACAAAAATAACATAAGAGAAATTAACGCTCGTATGGAGGCAAGCAGACAGTCGTTTTTCCCTCGCCTTATTTGAGAGTGAAACAGGAAATCCGTCATGCACCATCGGTGGCGTGCGGTGTACGTATGTATGTAGATGTACGTGGAATTTGAAGCGTGTGTGGAGAACAAAAAATGGCTCTGAGCACTATGGGACATAACGTCTGAGGTCATCAGTCCCCTAGAACGTAGAACTACTTAAACCTAACTAACCTAAGGACATCACACACATCCATGCCCGAGGCAGGATACGAACCTAATTTTGTATCATGACATGATTTTTTGTATCATGACTCATTCACATTATTGCGAACGTGAATCAGAATATGCGGTCTGATGTTTTCCTGGCGTATTTCCAGTTTGAACAGTTCTCGGGTATCCGACCGGGTAGCGTCGTAATTTCTCCACAATATTTGGGCAGACGTACACGCTGCCATCTTCAGCATTCGTCAGGAACCACCTGAAGATGGCAGCGTGTACGTCTGCCGAAATATTGTGTAGAAATTACGACGCTACCCGGTCGGATACCCGAGAACTGTTCAAAGTGAATCAGGATGTTTATTTCGACGTTCTTTCTAATCTAGTGTTGCCCATTTTTCTACATTTTCATGCTGAGTATGGTTTGGACGGTCCCAAGGAAAATTTGCATCTCTGGTTGTAACTCGGCATCTATAACCCACGACAAGGCAACCGGACGGCATTGACCACGAGCTGACACGAAAAGCCTTAGGAAGGTGAATCACATGGAAGCTGACCAGGCGTTCTTCTGCAAAAAGCATCAGACAGGTCAATAATCACCGGCCAGAGTGAGTAGAGCAAGTTACCACGCCGCTGAGAGAGCTGCAACACCGCTGACACTGGTGAAGTACGGAAGTCATACTGTAGCAAACGTGGCATGTGTAACTACACGACCAGTCCCGGCACTGCGTCAACGCCTCAGCCTACATGACGAAGACTATGTGCTGTCGAAAGAGAGGTGAAACGAACCACAATAAATACCGTTCGTTTCAGCTATCTAGTGTGTCACCACCTGCAGCCAGCTTCCAGTGGCTGTCCACGACAGTCGTCGATCTTAAATGGCCACTTAGCTCCCATAACTAGACGTCACCTCCACTAGCGGTTTAACTACTGGCTGGACCTGGGGCTGATGCCGCCGGGAGCTGAACTGGTACCTTCCAGCCAGGGGAACGTCTGCTGGCCGAACTCTATCGGTCATGTTTCTCAGCTGAGACAGAGATAATGGGACTTAACTGCTAAGGTCATCAGTCCCTAAGCTTACACACTACTTAACCTAAATTATCCTAAGGACAAACGCACCCACCCTTGCTCGAGGGAGGCCTCGAACCTCCGCCGGGACCAGCCGCACAGTTCAAGACTGTAGCGCCTTTGACCGCTCGGCTAATCCCGTGCGGCTGCGTTCCTTACACCTGCTATATGTCGCGATAATTATAGTCGTTCATATTTCTACGATCGGTGTCATTCTGATTTGTGTAGCTTTGATTACACATTATACTTGTCACAATTGTAGATACAATAATGTAAATAAAATGACTGCACTGATTTGATGAAAGTTCTCGTGTATTCTTTATTCATTTCAGAAAAGAAAACTGTTTCATCTTTCTTGTGTAAAGATTAGGAAAATAGTAAATGAATGGGTATATATATAGATACTTTATACATAGATACTTTTCACGGTAATAATAAATCTATTGTTAGAGTTACGTGGAAATGAAAAATAAGCTACCGGCAGCGAGATTCGATGCAGAGACCTAGCTCATACGCTCAGTCCGGAGCCGCGCGACTGCTACGGTCGCAGGTTCGAATCCTGCCTCGGGCATGGATGTGTGTGATGTCCTTAGGTTAGTTAGGTTTAAGTAGTTCTAAGTTATAGGGGACTTATGACCTCAGCAGTTGAGTCCCATAGTGCTCAGAGCCATTTGAACCATGTGAACCTAGCTCATGTGAAACTAAGTGCTTACTCGCTCTGCTGTGGATTCCGCGAACGCTAATGCCTCATGTGTCTTCTGACTGGATCGATGCGTCCTTCCACAAATTCCTTTCCATTTCAGAGTACTACTTCCAACCTAATTCCTCAATTATTTGTTCGATGTACTCCAATCTCTTTCTTCCTCTACACCTTTTCCCCTCTACATCTCCTTCAAATACCATGTAAGTTATTCCTTGATGTCTTAACATATGTCTCACTATATTGTCTCCCTCTTGTCAGTGTTTACACATGCCACACATTTCGCCGGTTTTTATTAGTCCACCTAATTTTCAAATTCCTTCTATAGCACCACTTATTTCCGCTTCGCTTCTCTTCTCTTCTTTTCCAATTTCCCCACAGCTAATGACTTTTTACCATCTCCCAGGTATCCTAACGGATATCCTATCATCCTGTCCCTTCTTCTTGTCCTGATTTTCGCATATTCCTTCTCTCGCCGATTCTGCTATGAAACTCTTCGTTCCTTGCCTTATCGGTCCACCTAATTTTCAACATTCCTGTGTGGCACCACCTCTCAAATACTCCTGTTCTGGTTTTCCCGCAGTCCATGTTTCACCAACATACAATGTTGTGCTCCAAATGTACATTCTCAGAAATTTATTCCTCAAACTATGCCTATGTTTCATACTAGTAGATTTATTTAGGCCAGGGGCGCCCTTTTTGCCACAACTAATTTGTTTTTTATGTCCTCCTTCCTCCGTCCATCATGGGTTATTTTGCTGCCTAGGTAGAAGAATTCCTTAACTTCGTCTACTCCTTAATCTCCCACTCTGATGTTAAATTTCTCACTGTTGTTAATTACAATCCTTGTTGATTGCATAAAATGTTATTGCATATAACCGGTTTCGGTTCCTCTATAACCATCTTCAGATCTGCAATTTCGGTTACAGGAGTAACCCGTCCACACACCGCAACACTCACATGCTGCGTCAGACGCATAACATTTTATACAATCAAGACGGATTATAATTAACACTGTAAAACCACTGACTGCGGTTATCCCATCAGACATTATGTCTGGTTTTGCAAAATTTCTCACTGTTCTCATTTCTGCTACTTCTTATCACCTTAGTCTTTCTTCGATTTACTCTCAGTCCATATTCTGTACGCATTAGACTGATCATTCCTTTCAACAGATCCTGTAACTTTTCTTCACCTTCACTGAGTATAGCAATGTCATCAGCGAATTTTATCGTTGATATACTTTCAACCTGAGTTTTAATCCGACTCTTTAACCTTTCTTTTATTTCCGCAATTGCTTCTTCGATGTGTAGATTGTTAGATTCACTTGTTTCCGTCAAGTTTATTTGAAGTCTTTAATTGATTATTCTTCTATTGCTCACATAAACAGGGGGAAAAGACTACATCCCCGTACACTCTGAGCATTTCGTTCTTCGTCTTCCAATCATGTTCTTCCTTCTTAGTTATATTACCCGTCTTTCCCTATTGCTCACCCCTATTGTCTCAGTACTTCGAACGTCTTGCAACATTTTACATTGTCGGACATTTTTCCAGGTCTGGAGATCCAATGAGCATGTCTCGACTTTTCTTCAGTCTAGCTTCCGTTATCAACCGCAACGTCAGAACTGCCTCTCTGGTGCCTTTACCTTTCCTATAATTTTCAAACTCGATTTTATCAAAAACGGTTAGATGTTGCGTCTTCCCGTACACATATGTCAGTCCTAGTCGTGCCCTACACACTCCGCCAATATCAATCAAATCGGTTATGTGGAGTTCGTACTGTCCCCTTGCTAGCGGGGTCTTCGAACATCAGTACACAGTCCACACCCCAGGACCTGCTGACCTGCTGACTGCATCGAGACAACGACGCAACTCATCTACCCAACACACTGAATAAACGGCCAACATTTGCATTGCTATAATTTATCAGTGAATATCCACCTAACTCCAGGTTCCTGCTGCCCCGGTAATCAACAAGCCACGCCATCGCAACCTGTAGCGGGGTCCCCAACTACACATCCCACCCTGACCCTGCTACAACAACGACGGCGAGGCCTTCCCACTAAATCACCTCATCACAATCCCATAGAACATTTTTGGTTCAATTTAGAATAGCGGGAGCAATGTAGCAATTATAATCCCTGCAAACTGACATATCTATTGGAGTGGGGTCCGCAGCTCGTGGTCTCGTGGCGAGCATTGCAGCTTCTGGATCACGGGGTCCCGCGTTCGATTCCCGGCCGGATGTTTGTGTTATCATCATCATCATCATCATCATCATCATCATCATCATCTATTGGAGTGGTGATAAGACTGCCAGAAGGAAAACGAAGCAGTGAAATCTAGAACTGTAGACGTAACTGAATTTGAATGACCACAAATTTTCCCTCTAGGTACAGCAGGATATGCGTTATTACCACATCGTCGCCATGCAAACTATTTCCCTCTTACAGGTATCTTACAAATTATAGTATGGACAGACGTATTGCGCCACGTGCAGCACATTTCACGACAACGTCTCAAACATCGTTGTGGGTAAACAGGGTTTTACAACAAGTGTCGAAGATTTGTCTTTAAAGATGTTTGCGTTCACTGTATTAACGAAGTATTCCACACTCGTTGCTTCATCCAAACCGTTTAGCATAGTACGTTGTTCAAAGACCATTGCATGCTGGTTCGCTATCATCATGGAAAATCCTGACATGACGAGGCGGCGTTATATGAAAATGTGCTGATATCACTCCGAACCTAAGATCATAGAGAATGCATTGTTTACATCAGACGATGTGGAAAAGTGCCGTGACTGCATGGCATCGTCAAAAAATGGTTCAAATTGCTCTGAGCACTATGGGACTCAACTGCTGTGGTCATAAGTCCCCTAGAACTTAGAACTACTTAAACCTAACTAACAGCACACAACACCCAGCCATCACGAGGCAGAGAAAATCCCTGACCCCGCCGGGAATCGAACCCGGGAACCCGGGCGTGGGAAGCGAGAACGCTACCGCACGACCACGAGATGCGGGCTGGCATCGTCAAGAGCGCATCAATATGGAATATAGAGCAGTAAATCAACCCACCGTTTGGTAAACTGAAATGTGTGGTGACAACAGCAGCAGTTATTTGTGTACGTGTGTGTGGTTGAAAATGTACAAACACTGACAAGTTGGATGCTCTACAAATGATACTGCTTAAAAAACGGTGTATTTTGTTTATTCACACTTCCTTCAACCATCAAACCCCGATTATGCGAATATCAGGATACACTACTTGTAAGATGCTTTAAATTTTTAAGTGGGAACGAGGCAACGGTTTCCATTGACAGTTTTATGGGCTTTGCATTGAAGAACGTTATCAATAATTCTTTTTCTGTCTTTTTGCAGCATGAAGTATATAATATAAAATATTAAGTTTAGATATATGGAAATAATGAGATTAATGGTTCGGCGTCACGGAAAAGCACAATAAGCTGGGCTATGCCTGCAAATGGGCAAAGAATCTTTTCATATTCGTTCCACATAAACGAAATAGTCTTTCTCTTGTTGCAGATTTATTCTTACCATTTAATAATGCCACGTCAGATCGCCGTATCCACCTAAAAAATCTTGACCTTGTCCATAATGCTGTAATTGGATTTTTGCTATAACTCCGAAGCACACAGGTGGGCTTCTTCGATGTTTATATATCACAGTTCTATTTGGGGTAATGACTCGTACAACTTCACTGGTAAAATAATGCTATATTCTTCCTTCGTTCATTATCAGAGAGCGAGTCCTACCTCTTACCGAGGAACAGCAAAAACATGTTTTTTTAAACATTTGAAAATCAAAAATACTTGACGGTAGGAGCAGGCTGTATGTTGGGCTACTGCTTGTCTTGCAGAAAACGAAAACATAAAAGCAAGAAATACAAAAGGTACAGCATAAGTAGAATAAGAACACTGGATCAGTTGAGAGATATGCATTGGCTGTCCACACTCCCCCCTCCCGCGTTCTGTACCACATGGCTTGTGTTACGGCGTAAAGTCAAGCGCCGGCACGAACGACAGGAACGATAGAGAAGAGAAGGCTGTAAGAAGACGTCAGCCAGTCGCACAGCCCGAGCGACCTCCCTCCAGGACGACAACGCGACAGCAGCGGCCCCTATGTGAAGAGGACGTAAGCGCCGCGACCGACTGGTGACGGCCCAGTTCAATAGCAGCTTCAAGATTAGCAACTTCGATAGCGCTTGTACTCTCTATGTAGCACAGACTTGGGATTTATACACTGAAGAACATAGCTTACTTTGCTTGTGACACATCTGTGCAAATGCCAAAGTTAAGTATTGTAAGTCTCTTTTTGTAACAAAATTCATTAATACGACTTGTTTGATGGTTTGTGTAGTGCTGCCTTCCTAGACACTACAGTTTGAGTATCGCAAAGCAATGCACCATGCTGCCGTATGACGAACGCGTGTATCTTTTCACTCTCTCTCTCTCTCTCTCTCTCTCTCTCTCTCTCTCTCACACACACACACACACACACACACACACACACACACACACAAACACTCTTTGTGCAGTGCATGTATAAATATGATTAACAATTACGACAGCCGGCCACTGGTGGCTGAGCGGTTCTAGGCGCTTCAGACTGGAACCGCGCGACCGCTACGGTCGCAGGTTCGAATCCTGCCTCGGGCATGGATGTGTGTGATGTCCTTAGGTTAGTTAGGTTTACGTAGTTCTAAGTTATAGGGGACTGATGACCTGAGATGTTAAGTCCCATAGTGTTCAGAGCCATTTAAACCATTTAAACCACAATTACGACAGTGCATTATATAACACAAGAAAAATTCAAACAAGATTCCACCACAGTTCATCATTTAAAGAAATAATTTGGGTACTTTGACAGTTTATGTGGTTTTGCGTTGGATGATTTTTCTCTTCTTCATACTGGCTCGTTGCTCAGACACTGCTGGAAGAGGGACTTGTTGACTGGTGCACAATGAACTGACTGCTGGTATCCCTGCTACAATTAGAAACGGAATGGTTCCATCAAGTGCCTGAGGTATTGGTAGAACCGTTGTTGCCTTAACTACAATTTTTTTCTACTCCTTTCTTCTACAAGACACTTTTAGCAGTTGCCACCGCTGACTGGTTGCAACTTTTTTTTTTTTTAACAGTCCACAGATTTTTCGTTTAGTGCTTGACAAGCTGATTTCATAATTTTCTTGAAGTTTTTTACAGCAGCTGATTTAAGACTAGTACACATTGCTTTATCAGCTACGAATGTTTCAATATGATATCCTATGCCTATCTTTTCTTCCACGTATTTGCTTGGCCTTATCAGCTCATGTTCGATCTCCAATGAGACTACCTTTATTTGTAGCATAAGCAGTACAGTGCTCATTGCAGGCGTCACCTAGTATATTAATTCCCTTATCACCATGAGCTAGATGCTTCTTCGGCTTTGTTGCAGGTCCACAGTAGTTGTATCCAGGGATATGAAATTCAAGTGGTAACTTACCGGGAATACCGCTGCTGCCTCTGATGTGCTTTAAATAACCACACAGTAAAGGGTTCGGGCTATTCGTAGAAAAGGTTAATAGCGATACTTATGGCAGCTAAGTTGCTTCAGCTGCTTATGCCGTACCTGAAGAAACTGGTGGATGTTCCCTGCCGAATTACTAACACTAGGGGCTAGAGGCGGTGTTTCACAGTATAAGCATGAAATTTTCTGCATGTGGTTAATTTATTATGCTTAATTGAGAACAATGCACAGTCTGACGAAAACATGGAGGCCCCATGGGAGGGGGAGGGGTGTGTGTGAGAGGGGTTGAGGAAATGAAATTAAACTTAATGTGATGAGATGGTATGTAATGTTATTTCAGAGGCTACAAAAGCGAGACAAATTTATAAATATCACAACAGTGTGAGCTCACTTCTCAGTATGACGTTTCATAGGCTCTTACCTATATGGATGAACTGATTCAGTTGTGAATGGTGTCATAAAGACTTTGCATCTTCTCCTGAGGCAAGCTGGCTCATAGCCGATAAGTGGACTGAGACAAAGTTGACGTCTGAGAGAGTCCCACACACATTCTATTGGGGACAGGTCTGGATACTTCGCTGACCACTGGAGTATCTCAACATCGCACGCTCATACCATGTGTGGACGAGGAACTTCCCGTTGAAAAATGCACCATGATACTGCCGCTTGAGAGGTAGCACGCGAGAAAGCAGGACGTGCGCCACATACCGCTGTGCCGTCAGAGGTCCCTCAATCACTACCAGACGTCACATGCAGTCATAGGTAACGGCTCCCCGCACCAAGACGCCAGGAAAAACATCGTGTTTGCCTTTCCAAAACGTTTGAAGAATGGGACCCCTCCCGTTGTTGCCGCCATACTCGGCGGTGTTCATCCGAGGTAGTGCTGAAACGCAGTTCTCACCACTGAACACAACGTGAACCGCACCACTCCAAATGCCGTCATTTGTGTAGGGGTGTTGTCAGCAGTCTATGCACAGGATCTTAAGCCCCTCGTACGTGTCCAGCCAATGGTACAAGGAGTCCATTAATTGTTCTCTAATGACAGGCGCAGATGTGGCTATGATGTGCTTATTTACACAGTAAGGTGATCCTCCCTTGTGGTGGTAAAATGTGGTCGTCTGGGAGCTTCACAACGAGTATACTTGCCCTCAAATTCCCAAGACGCCTAACTTCGGTCCACTTTCACATCTGAGTATCACAAAAACCTCGCTATTTCACGATTCGACCAGACAGCCAAATGGAGACCACAATGACGCCGCTTTCAAACTCCATCAGGTGCTGATAACGCTGTCCCAGAGGACTATACAACATCTCCAGATACCCTAACAAGCCTGGTAAAAAGACTAAACACGCACAACATAAATTCACTCAGGTGGTCATTGTGCCTGTCTCAGTGTACTGCAACACTAAATCGTTTACAAAATTTGGTGTTAGAAAGTATAAGAAGTTACATTGACATCCAACCTAGGTTCTCTAGCTGTTACATTGACATCCAACCTAGGTCCTCTAGGTGCCTCATTCCCTTTGTTAGGTAGTACAAACGAACAGCCATAGATCACACATAATTTGATTTTACAACCGGTCTCCCGCAGCAGACAAGAGCAAAAAAAAATAGTGCAAATGGCTCTGAGCAGTATGGGACTTAACATCTCTGGTCATCAGTCTCCTAGAACTTAGAACTACTTAATCCGAACTAACCTAAGAACATCACACACATCCACGCCCGAGGCAGGATTCGAACCTGCAACAGTAGCAGTCGCGCGGTTCCGGACTGAGCGCCTAGAACCGCTAGACCACCGCGGCCGGCAGACAAGAGCATCATCACATAAACGTTGCCCTGGAAGCAACACATTAGGCTGGAAGTTCCATTCGATACCACAGCCAAAGACAAAGCTGTTTTGCTTGGTACCGAACGATGCTGTAAACTCCGTAACGTGTTACGACCAGGGCGACGATAATCTGACGGACGAAACTAGTCCTGAAATCAAATTGTTTGTTATCAGTGGATCTTCTATCCGTATGTTATTTACATCTACATCTACATGATTACTCTGCAATTCACATTTAAGTGCTTGGCAGAGGGTTCATCGAACCACAATCATACTATCTCTCTACCATTCCACTCCCGAACACCACGCGGGAAAAACGAACGACTAAACTTTTCTGTTCGAGCTCTGATTTCTCTTATTTTATTTTCATGATGATTCCTACCTATGTAGGTTGGGATCAACAAAATATTTTCGCATTCGGAAGAGAAAGTTGGTGACTGAAGTTTCGTAAATAGATCTCGCCGCGACGAAAAACGTCTTTGCTTTAGTGACTTCCATCCCAACTCGCGTATCATATCTGCCACACTCTCTCCCCTATTACGTGATAATACAAAACGAGCTGCCCTTTTTTGCACGCTTTCGATGTCCTCCGTCAATCCCACCTGGTAAGGATGCCACACCGCGCAGCAATATTCTAACAGAGGACGAACGAGTGTAGTGTAAGCTGTCTCTTTAGTGGACTTGTTGCATCTTCTAAGTGTCCTGCCAATGAAACGCAACCTTTGGCTCGCCTTCCCCACAATATTATCTATGTGGTCTTTCGAACTAAAGTTGTTCGTAATTTTAACACCCAGGTACTCAGTTGAATTGACAGCCTTGAGAATTGTACTATTTATCGAGTAATCGAATTCCAACAGATTTCTTTTTGGAACTTGTGGATCACCTCACACTTTTCGTTATTTAGCGTGAAAAGCCACCTGCTACACCATACAGCAATCTTTTCTAAATCGCTTTGCAACTGATACTGGTCTTCGGATGACCTTACTAGACGGTCAATTACAGCATCATCTGCGAACAACCTAAGAGAACTGCTCAGATTGTCACCCAGGTCATTTATATAGATCAGGAACAGCAGAGGTCCCAGGACGCTTCCCTGGGGAACACCTGATATCACTTCAGTTTTACTCGATGATTTGCCGTCTATTACTACGAACTGCGACCTTCCTGACAGGAAATCGCGAATCCAGTCGCACAACTGAGACGATACCCTATAGGCCTGCAACTTGATTAGAAGCCGCTTGTGAGGAACGGTGTCAAAAGCTTTCCGGAAATCTAGAAATACGGCATCAACTTGAGATCCCCTGTCGGTAGCGGCCATTACTTCGTGCGAATAAAGAGCTAGCTGCGTTGCACAAGAACGATGTTTTCTGAAACCATGCTGATTACGTATCAATAGATCGTTCTCTTCGAGGTGATTCATAATGTTTGAACGGTCCCTGGGTCGCCGGCACACTTTGCCTGCTTTTCCTTTTAAAAAAAGCACCTTATGGATATTGTGTGTAAATATTACTGTGAGATAGAAAGATTAATACATGGTTGGAAGCAGTGGCAGGCCGCATCAGACCAGTGAGAATAGTGGTGTACTAGAAAAATTTTTCGGGCTTGCCCTCGCTGCCCTAAGACCGCAAGCTCTTTGGCAACAGCGGCGTCGCCAGAAGGCTCACAGGCGGGCAGTGTTCGATCGGCGCCGCTGGGTCCCAACTGGCGAGGTGCGCCCACCCGCCTACCCGTCCACCGCCTGCCCGCTCCTGCTGCCTACCCCCGCTGTCCGCGATCGGCGATATTTATGCGCGGTGCGGAGCCGGGGGCGGCCGGCATTCGCAAGTTGAGGCCCTGATATATCGGCGGCCCGGGGGCAGCTGCAGCCCGCGACTTGTTTCACGACTAATTGGCATCCCGGCCGGCCGCGGCGCAGCCTCAGCAAACAACGCACCGCACTGTCGCTTTTACATCGCGCCGTCGCCGGGATTTCTGATGCAGCCGTCACAGCGCAGGCATATTTTTCTTGCTTCATTTCAATAGTTCATTTTAACAGCAGTAACAACAAATTTCAGAGCAATTATTTGAGTATTAATTCCACCAGAGTGACATTCGAACTTTTTCAGTCATTAGACTCTTACATCTACATCTAAATTTACATCTACGTCGATACTGCACAGTGCACCTTATGGCGGTTGGCAGAGGGTAACCCGTACCACTACTAGTCATTTTCTCTCCTGTTCCATTCACAGATAGAACGAGGGAGAAACGACTATCTATATGCCTATGTATGTCCCCTAATTTCTCGTATCTTATCTTCGTGTTCCTTACACGCAGTCTATGTTAGAGGCAACAGAATAGTTCTGCAGTCAGCTGCAAATGCTGGTTCTCTATGGTTAGATGGGGCTCGCCACGAATTCCTTTCCTATGCCAACTTATTCATCTCAGAGCAGCGCTTGCACTCTATGGCATCAAATATTTGCTGGATGCATTCCAGTCTCTGTCCTCCTCTACAGTTTCTACCCTCTACAGCTCCCTCTAGTTCCATGCAAGTCATTCCACGATATCTTAACACATGTCCTATCATCCTGGTCGCCCCTCCTCGTCAGTATTTTCTACGTGCTACTATCTTCCTCCTTATCAGTCCATCCAAGTTTCAACGTTCTTCTGTAGCATCACATCTCAAACGCTTCTATTATCTTCTGTTCCATTTCTCCTTCATTCCGTGATTCACTACCATACAATGCTGTGCTCCAACCGTACGTTGGCTCTGAGCACTATGGGAATTAACATCTATGGTCATCAGTCCCCTAGAACTTAGAACTACTTAAACCTAACTAACCTAAGGACATCACACAACACCCAGTCATCACGAGGCAGAGAAAATCCCTGACGCCGCCGGGAATCGAACCCGGGAACCCGGGCGCGGGAAGCGAGAACGCTACCGCACGACCACGAGCTGCGGACCCAACCGTATGAAATTTCTCGTCAGATTAAGGCGAACATCTGACAAGAGCAGACTTATCTTGGCCAGTAACGTCCACATTGCGTGTCATCATCTCCTTTTAACGTGCTCCTCTCTTCTTCCGTCACATGTTATTTTGCTACCAATGTAGCAGAATTCCTTAATTGTGTCTACTTCGTGGTTACCAATCTTGATGTTAAGTTCACCGCTAATCTCCTTTCTCGTATGCTCATTATGTTCGTCTTTCTTCAGTTTTCTCTTTATCCATTTTCTGTACTCATTCAAATATTCCATTCACCACGTCCTGTAATCTTGCTTGACTTTCACTGAGAGTTATAATTTACATGTTAACCAAGGCAACTGATGCTTGTAATTTGAAATGATCTTTTTCGAGTGTATACAAAGCTCTATGAAATGTTATTCAAAGTTCAGAGTTCACACAGATATAAGATAACAGTCGTTGCTGAGACATCACCGTGTCAACATGGATGTGCTAGTGTGAGTTTTGTTAGATAGTGACGTGCGAAGAACCGAGCAACACCAAGTTGTATAAGTTTCACGTCAGAGTCTGGCGTCACAGTAATGTTCATTTTACTGCCGTTACAAAAGATATGTTTTTGTTGCACACTTTGCTGTTAGTGTTTAAACTTTTCACTGACACAAAGAATGCAGTGCCAAACAAAAGTTCAAATGCTTCAAATGGCTCTGAGCTCTATGGGACTTAACATCTGAGGTCATCAGTCCCCTAGAACTTAGAACTAATTAGACCTAACTAACCTAAGGACATTACACACATACATGCCCGGGGCAGGATTCGAACCTGCGACCGTATCAGTCACGCGGTTCCGGACTGAAGCACCTAGAACCTCTCGGCCACCGCGGCCGGCAAACAAATGTTATGTTGTAGGAAGATCGCCTGACTTTCTAGAAGAAGATTCCTGTTTGTTACAAAAAGTAAGAAAGTAGGACGGCCGGCTGTTGATTCGTTCTCAGTTATAGCCCCCCCCCCCCTCATGCCACCACTTAATACACAGTTGTATACTGATAACGATGTTGTAAGAAGAGAAGATGCAACACATCCAGACGTAATGCAGAGTAGTGTGTAAATGTTTTCCGAATTCAGTGATTATCAAACTGTTCGATACTTCCAGAATGAGATTTTCACTCTGCAGCGGAGTGTGCGCTGATATGAAACTTCCTGGCAGATTAAAACTGTGTGCCCGACCGAGACTCGAACTCGGGACCTTTGCATTTCGCGGGCGTGCTCTACCAACTGAGCTACCGAAGCACGACTCACGCCCGGTACTCACAAGTTTCATATCAGCGCACACTCCGCTGCAGAGTGAAAATCTCATTCTGGAAACATCCCCCAGGCTGTGGCTAAGCCATGTCTCCGCAATATCCTTTCTTTCAGGAGTGCTAGTTCTGCAAGTTTCGCAGGAGAGCTTCTGTAAAGTTTGGAAAGTAGGGGAGGAGGTACTGGCAGAAGTAAAGCTGTGAGTACCGGGCGTGAGTCGTGCTTCGGTATCTCAGTTAGTAGAGCACTTGCCCGCGAAAGGCAAAGGTCCCGAGTTCGAGTCTCGGTCGGGCACACAGTTTTAATCTGCCAGGAAGTTTCATGTTCGATACTTCTTTTATAAAGCAATTACCCCCAAATGAAACTGTGTCATTGACGTACAATGAGAAGAATTTCGACCCTAATATTGAACCCTGGGAGACATCTGATGCTTGGTATCTCTAAATGATACTTCGTGGTCCCAGACATAGTGAACTGTTGAGATCTTAGGAGTGAGTGAAACCAGTAGACTGCTCTTCAAGAAAAATTTATGCTCTCAAGTTTTGGGAGCAGCATATTAAAATCCTTTTTAAAAACTAAAAAGCACACGACATTTGCCTCTTGTCTATCCATCTCTAGCTTTAATCTGTCTGCTGTTTTTAATAAAGTACATACTGTTTTAAGATACTGGTCTGTAATTCAGTCCCATTTTTTACACAGTTTGTAAACAAGAGTTATCTGCACTCTTTTTGAATCACTGTGCGAGAAGTCCTTAATAAATACAGTTTCCTGCCATTATGTAGACAAGAGTGACACCACCAGCAGTCGACCAATGGTGTAATCGCCCAGAAGATGACCCCTACGTCGGGTCGAAACCGGTTGGCGGTATTATAACAATAATAAATGCGATTAAGACTGTTCTTGAATTATTGATTAATCATACTAATCGCTGCATCTCTCCACAACCATGTTGTCCAAAATGTTCGACCCTGGTGCGAGTAAGTAATGGCCGCCCAGATCACAAAATGCATTGAGTCGTTGACAGTTGTGGGGCAGGCTATCTCCTGTGGCCCAGAGAAGCATCGTCGCTCCACTGTCGCCCCGCTGATGCGGCCGTCACATCAATGTCTGTCATTCCACGGGACCGTCTGGCGCTACAGACCAGCGTCAGCTTCGAAGAGCCAATGGTCAAACTAGGTCCCTGCCAGTCACAGACCAGCTTAACGCCTACTGGAGCCACGTACCGCCAGTCACACGTTTGGGGCACAAGTTCGCTGCCTGGATGACATCGCCCTCTAAGGTCGGTATTACACTATCAAATTTCTTTGTCAACTATCTTTGTCAAAAATCTTTGTCAAAGATATTTGATGGTGTAATAGGAACTTTGTCAAATGTCGTCCAATATTTGATCAAATCTAAGACCTCGCTGTAGATTTGATGAAAGAAATTGCTTGTCTTCTGTTCACTGCAATGTGACATGTTACCACATGGAGCGCTAGCATCGCTGCAGCGTTCTGTCGTCTGTAGTGTTTTTATAAACATTGCCGGTAAATACAATTGGTGTGTGCCGACGACTACAAAATTAATAGAGATGTATGAAGCTGATGAGCCGCTTTACAACGTGAGGCACCATGAATACAAAAATACACTCCTGGAAATGGAAAAAAGAACACATTGACACCGGTGTGTCAGACCCACCATACTTGCTCCGGACACTGCGAGATGGCCGTACAAGCAATGATCACACGCACGGCACAGCGGACACACCAGGAACCGCGGTGTTGGCCGTCGAATGGCGCTAGCTGCGCAGCATTTGTGCACCGCCGCCGTCAGTGTCAGCCAGTTTGCCGTGGCATACGGAGCTCCATCGCAGTCTTTAACACTGGTAGCATGCCGCGACAGCGTGGACGTGAACCGTATGTGCAGTTGACGGACTTTGAGCGAGGGCGTATAGTGGGCATGCGGGAGGCCGGGTGGACGTACCGCCGAATTGCTCAACACGTGGGGCGTGAGGTCTCCACAGTACATCGATGTTGTCGCCAGTGGTCGGCGGAAGGTGCACGTGCCCGTCGACCTGGGACCGGACCGCAGCGACGCACGGATGCACGCCAAGACCGTAGGATCCTACGCAGTGCCGTAGGGGACCGCACCGCCACTTCCCACCAAATTAGGGACACTGTTGCTCCTGGGGTATCGGCGAGGACCATTCGCAACGTCTCCGTGAAGCTGGGCTACGGTCCCGCACACCGTTAGGCCGTCTTCCGCTCACGCCCCAACATCGTGCAGCCCGCCTCCAGTGGTGTCGCGACAGGCGTGAATGGAGGGACGAATGGAGACGTGTCGTCTTCAGCGATGAGAGTCGCTTCTGCCTTGGTGCCAATGATGGTCGTATGCGTGTTTGGCGCCGTGCAGGTGAGCGCCACAATCAGGACTGCATACGACCGAGGCACACAGGGCCAACACCCGGCATCATGGTGTGGGGAGCGATCTCCTACACTGGCCGTACACCACTGGTGATCGTCGAGGGGACACTGAATAGTGCACGGTACATCCAAACCGTCATCGAACCCATCGTTCTACCATTCCTAGACCGGCAAGGGAACTTGCTGTTCCAACAGGACAATGCACGTCCGCACGTATCCCGTGCCACCCAACGTGCTCTAGAAGGTGTAAATCAACTACCCTGGCCAGCAAGATCTCCAGATCTGTCCCCCATTGAGCATGTTTGGGACTGGATGAAGCGTCGTCTCACGCGGTCTGCACGTCCAGCACGAACGCTGGTCCAACTGAGGCGCCAGGTGGAAATGGCATGGCAAGCCGTTCCACAGGACTACATCCAGCATCTCTACGATCGTCTCCATGGGAGAATAGCAGCCTGCATTGCTGCGAAAGGTGGATATACACTGTACTAGTGCCGACATTGTGCATGCTCTGTTGCCTGTGTCTATGTGCCTGTGGTTCTGTCAGTGTGATCATGTGATGTATCTGACCCCAGGAATGTGTCAATAAAGTTTCCCCTTTCTGGGACAATGAATTCACGGTGTTCTTATTTCAATTTCCAGGAGTGTAGATTAAGAGAATTGGAGACCTGACCTGACCTGACCTGACCTGACCTGACCTGACCTAACACAACCCTCTCCTGAAGCAAGGAATCGGAGTGTTACAGTGAGTCTGTCTTCTGAAGATGTAGCAGTTCTCAAGTGAGTATTGTGCTTTGAGATATGAGGATACACTTTACTGAGCACATACAGAAATGTATGCTCATCCATTCTTAAGTAATTGATGTACGACTTGACGTCTTCCACTGTAAGCTCACGTAACAAGTTTTGTTGAATGCTTTTATCGTGTCGTCATCGTAAAATCCATGGCTTCACCCAGATAAGATTAGTTTTTCATTCCATAGATCCGTGCTGAGGAGATCCTCGTCGATGTGGAACATGTCAATTTTTTTAAAGCTGAAATAACAATACTAATAGTATGAATAAATACAATACATCATTTGTTTGTATTAAAAATTTCGTCAATGGAGTAGAATAAGTTGGCCAGTAGTAAGTCTTTCAGGCTCCTTTTAAACTGATCTTTATTTGTAACTAAATTTTTTATGTTTGCTGGCAAATTATTGAAGATGAGTGTTTCTGAGTAGTGGATCCCTTTTTGAACTAAAGTAAGTGCTTTTAAGTCCTTGTGCAGATCATTTTTGTTCCTGGTATTGTATGTATGAACTGAGTTGTTTGTTGGAAAAAGAGATATATTGTTTAGGGCAAATTTCATTAAGGAGTAAATATACTGAGAGGCAGTAGTTAGTATACCCAGTTCTTTGAAGAGGTTTCTGCAGGACGTCCGTGAATTTACTCCACAAATACACGTGTTACACGCTTTTGGACTCTGAAAACTTTTGTTTGGCATGAAGATTTACCCCAAAATATTATACCATATGACATTATGGAATGAAAGTAGGCAAAGTGTGCAAGCTTTTTCATTTTTATGTTGCCTACGTCTGCTAACACTCGAATTGCAAATACAGATTTGTTAAGGTGTTTCTGCAGTTCTGTGATGTGTTCCTTCCAACTGAATTTATTATCAAGTTGTAATGACAGGAATTTAAGACTGTCAACCTCGTATGTATGGTTCCTTTTTTCCCCCCACTTCTTTTTCGCATGTGCACACAATGCAATTGCGGTACGTGCAACTGCTGCAGTTAATAACAAGTTGTTGTCAGCCATCTTGAACTTTGACGAAAAATTTGATGACAGTGTAATACCCCTTCTAGAGCTACGTTAAAGACCTTTGTCAAATATATTTGACGGAATATTTGATCACATCTTTGATCAAATCTTTGACAAAGAAATTTGATAGTGTAATACCGGCCTAAGCATCGCACCGCTGGGCTCGCCAGCATCGTCATCCGGCCGCAGTGCGTGAACAGGTATGACTCAGCATGCGGAACAACGGGTGCCCACCTGGTAAAGACGCACGACTCCGGGCTCCGATGCGCCAGCATGCTGACACTGCACCGCCAACAAAGATCGTGGGTCTTACGCCCAGCCCCCTCCTGCTGGACGTAAGGCCGGTATTACACTATCAAATTTCTTTGTCAAAGATTTGATCAAAGATGTGATCCATATTCCGTCCAATATATTTGACAAAGATCTTTGACGTAGCGCTAGAAGGGGTATTACACTGTCATCAAATTTTTCGTCAAAGTTCAAGATGGCTGACAACAACTTGTTATTAACCGCAGCAGTTGTACGTACTCCAATTGCATTGTGTGCACATGCGGAAAAGAAGTGGGGGAAAAAAATGGAACCATACATACGAGGTTGACAGTCTTAAAAGTCCTGGGATTACAACTTTTAGCAGACATAGGCAACATAAAAATGAAAAAGCTTGCACACTTTGCCTACTTTCATTCCATAATGTCATATGGTATAATATTTTGGGGTAAATCTCGAAGTCAAACAAAAGTTTTCAGAGTCCAAAAGCGTGTAATACGTATTATTTGTGGAGTAAATTCACGGACGTCCTGCAGAAACCTCTTCAAAGAACTGGGTATACTAACTACTGCCTCTCAGTATATTTACTTCTTAATGAAATTTGTCGTAAATAATATATCTCTTTTTCCAACAAACAACTCAGTTCATACATACAATATCAGGAATAAAAATGATCTGCACAAAGACTTAAAAGCACTTACTTTAGTTCAAAAAGCGGTCCACTACTCACGAACACTCATCTCCAATAATTTGCCAGCAAACATAAAAAATTTAGTTAGAAGTAAAGATCAGTTTAAAAGGAGCCTGAAAGGCTTACTACTGGCCAACTCCTTCTACTCCATTGGCGAAATTTTTAATACAAACAATTGATGTATTTTATTTATTCATACTATTAGTATTGTTATTTCAGCTTTAAAAAATCGACGTTCCACATCCACGAGGATCTCCTCAGCACGGATGTATGGAACGAAAAACTAATCTAATCTGGGTGAAGCCGTGGGTTTTACGACGACACGATAAAAGCATTCAACAAAACTTGTTACGTGAGCTTACAGTGGAAGACGTCAAGTCGTACATCAATTACTTAAGAATGGATGAGCATATATTTCTGTATGTGCTCAATGAAGTGTATCCTCATATCACAAAGCACAATATTCACTTAAGAACTGCTACATCTTCAGAAGACAGGCTCACTGTAACACTCCGATTCCTTGCTACAGGAGAGGGTTATGTTAGGTTAGGTCTCCAATCTTCTTAATCTATTTTTGTATTCAGGGTGCCTCACGTTGTAAAGCGCTTCATCAGCTTCAACATCTCTATTAATTTTGTAGTCGTCGGCACACACCAATTGTATTTACCGGCAATGTTTATAAAAACACTACAGACGACAGAATGCTGCAGCGATGCTATCAAATATCTTTGACAAAGATATTGGACAAAGAAATTTGATAGTGTAATACCGGCCTAAGCACTGGAGCGCCGTATGCTGTACCAGAGAAATAAACCAACTAGTTGCCACCTGAGCGTGGGTTGACGCTACCCGGCCCTGACGACGCCGTTACAGTTTGGAAGAAAAGAAAAACCGTCTCGCTAGCGTGTACGACGGCAGTTAGCATCAGTTTCCGCAAAAATTTACATTTTTTACGATGCAGGATACTATTTCAGAGCTGGTTCTGCTATTGTGAAGAGGGTTTCTACAGTAAAAGAGTCTTAATTGCTCCAGTTGTTCTAATAGAGGGTTTCAGACATTCTCAAGCTGGAGGATTCAGCAGGTACGTTGGGAGAAAACGAAGGCAACATAATGATACCAGCCGTAGTTGGCGTTGCGGAGCAAGGTGGCGCAGTGGTTAGCACACTGGACTCGCATTCCGGAGGACGACGGTTCAATCCCGCGTCCAGCCACCTTATTTAGGTTTTCCGTGATTTCCCTAAATCGCTTCAGGCAAATGCCGGGATGGTTCCCCCTACAAGGGCACGGCTGACTTCCTTCCCCATTCTTCCCTAATCCGACGACTTCGCTGTTTGGTGCTTTTCCCCAAATCAGCCACCCAACTGTAGATGGAGTTGTAAGGCAGAAACAACCGGTTCATGGCTGACTACAATGAAAACATTGATGAACCTTATTATTCATATGCAGATATTAATAGTCGCTTGTACTCTGGAAATAATGCAGCACCTCCCACACTGATTTATCCAGTTGCAGAAACGGTTAAAATTTGTGAGCTACCAGATGATTCTGATAAATAGTTCTTACAGATATATCGCAAATACCCGTATAGTGTCCATATCTTCACTCTGATTTGCCGTTGTGCCCTGACTATAAAGCACGTCAGAGGCTGCAAGGAAACTGATTTATACTTTAAATGATAAGAAGAAGTAAGCAATGGAATTTTTTGAAACTATGAAATCTAACAGTAACTAAACTGTATACCTTAATCATTACGAAGGAACATGGTGTTATTACTTAATTTGTATCTCCATTTACATGTAAGCATTTTCAGGTTTTGATCTGATAACGAACCATTTCAGTCGCGACTTAGACACAATCAAGTGAATATCGTATGTATCAGCCCTTGCGCCTCACTTTCGATGCGACGAAGTCGCGCAGGAAACCTGTTACCATGAGGTTAACTTCAGAGGACTTATGTTAGTGCTGATAGGTCGCTAGAAATTGTCAGTTGTTGTTCGGCAGTTTTTAAATTGACGTGATTCGGGCGAGGTCTTCTTAGAACGTCTGCTAAACTAAACAGCAAAGTCACAAGCAAGAGCGTAATTCTCGAAAGTCATTAAGAGTAAAGGTACGGAAGGATTACAAAAATTATTCAAAAAATAATCATACCAGGTAGATCAGCCACATGCGCCCGTCCTCACCATCATAGTTCAACTGATGGAGACTCGCCTTTACAACACCAAAAACTACCAATTAGTTCTATATTTAGGTTTTTGTTCCTTTCTCTGTATTACGTTTAATATTATTATCTACTTGTTTATTTATTTCTGTGGGAGCAAGTAACGTCACTGTACCATCGCAGCCTCGCCACCTTTCTCCTAGTTAAGTTCTGTAACGGCAGCTCTCCGTCAACTTAAATTTCCTTTACTTTACGTCTGTCGTCACAATTTTTTTGTCATTAGACTGCCGGCCGCGGTGGTCTAGCGGTTCTAGGAGCTCAGTCCGGAGCCGCACGACCGCTACGGTCGCAGGTTCGAATCCTGCCTCGGGCATGGGTGTGTGTGATGTCCTTAGGTTAGTTAGGTTTAAGTAGTTCTAAGTTCCAGGGGACTGATGACCACAGATGTTAAGTCCCATAGTGCTCAGAGCCATTTGAACCATTTTGAATTTTGTCATTAGACTACCGGTTTCGGTCTATAACGACCACCTTCAGATCTGTTCTATAAAAAAATGTCTCCGTCAGTTGACCAGTGATGCTGAGGACGGACGCATGTGGCTCCATACTGCCGCGTGGAGTCGCCGCGTGGTTTAAGGCGCCATGTCATGGATTGCGCAACACCTCTCGCCGGAGGTTCGAATCCTCCATTGGGCATGGGTGTGTGTGTTCGTAGCATAAGGTAGTTTAAATTAGTTTAAGTAGTGTGTAAGTCTAGGAGCCGATGACCTCAGCGGTTTGGTCTCTTAGGAATTTCCACACATTTGAACATTCGGTTGCATACTTTGTGTGAAGTCTGTTCTATATGGTATGATTAATTTTTGCGTATCTTTGTAATACTTCCCGCTACTTTACTGTTAACGATTTTTTTTAATTACGCTCACGCTTATGACATTGTCCTTTTGTTTAGCACACATTCTGGGGATGGCTGCGCCCGAAACGCGTCAGTATAAAGAAAATTTTTAACATCAAGCGAGCACTTCATTTATACCAACTTATTCAGCATCAACGTAAGGATCAGAAGGCTTATATCTGTCCACGTTGTCTGAAGATGCAACTGACTGCACTGCTAAAAATATGGATCACCAACAGTAATTTACCTTATTAACGAAGTAGCAGTAAACTATAACTTACCAACCTTATTTTTTGACAATGGGTTAGGCATATTGGGATCGAGTACTCTGTTCTTTAGAACTGAAAGTAATCGCAAACTAAACCGAGAAACTGTTCTCCTCCTGGTATCGAATGCTGCCGACACCAGCCAATCACCAACTGGAAATGGAGGTCTTGTTCTATGACATGATTTTCGAATATTCATATCAGTTTTCGAGAACACCAAGAAATCGATAGAGGAATCTAGAGCTTCACAGTCCTCGGATTAATACGGCTGCACAGCGTCCCCGCGTAGGACGCATACTGGCGAGCAGAGAGGCGGCATACACCGGGCCCCCGTCTCCCAAATGATATTCCCTGTGCGGGAGCGAGGGCGGGCTCCCAATATCCAGTAGTGACCTCCAGTGGTCAGGGCACGTCCTGCCGTAATATAAGGTTGGCGCGCGTCAGCTGGGACAATGTCAACAGGGGACACCAGCCGTGTCTTGAGGGGCAGCTTTACTTACTACCGTTACTCTCAAACAGCAGCTGAGAGCCTTATCTCAAAATACTGTAATCAACGAATACCAAGGTCTCGAAATTAGGTAAGCAATAAGTTAAGGGTAAAGCAATTTTGTATTTTTCTGTAGTTCTTTCTAGATAAGGCTTTTTGCCGTACCTTTCCTAGAAATACGGTTTATCATACACTGAAGATCAAAAGAAACTGGTGCCGGCATGCGTATTCAAATACAGAGATATGTAAAGAGGCAGAACACGGTACTACGGTCGGCAACGTCTGTATAAAACAAGCGTCTGGTTAGATCGGTTACTGCTACTACAACGGCCGTTTATCGAGATTTAAGTGAGTTTGAACGTGATGTTACAGTCGGCGCACGAGCGATGCGACACACCATCACCGAGGTAGCGATGAAGTGGGGATTTTCCCGTACGACCATTTCACGAGTGTACCGTGAATCACAGGAATCCGACATCGCTGCGCCCGGAAAATGATGCTGCAAGAACAGGACCAACGACGACTGAAGAGAATTTTTGAATGTGACAGAAATTCAACCCATCTGCTAATTGCTGCAGATTTCAATTCAGGGACATCAGTGAGTGTCAGCGTCCGAGCCATTAAAAAAAATCAAATTTTTGTGAAATCTTATGGGACTTAACTGCTAAGGTCATCAGTCCCTAAGCTTAAACACTATTTAACCTAAATTATCCTAACGACGAACACACACACCCATGCCCGAGGGAGGACTCGAACCTCCGCCGGGACCAGCCGCACATCCATGACTGCAGCGCCGAAGACCGCTCGGCTAATCCCGCGCTGCCCGAACCATTCAACGAAACATCATCGACATTGCTTTTCGGCGTCGAAGACCAAATCGTGTACCCTTGACTGCACGATACAAGGCTTTACGCCTCGCCTGGTCCCGTCAACACCGATGTTAGACTGTTGATGACAGGAAACATGTTGTCTGGTCAGACGAGTCTCGTTTCAAATTGTATCGAGCTAATGGACATGTACGGTTATGGAGACAACCTCATGAATCCATGGACCCCATGTCAGAAGGGGACTGTTTAAGCTGGTGGGGGCGTGCGGTGTTGGAGTGATATGGGACCCTTGAGATGTCTAAATACAACTCTTACGTACGTAAGCATCCTGTCTGGTCACCTGCATCCATTTATGTCCATTGTGCATTCCGGCAGACTCGGGCAGTTCCAGCAAGACAATGTGACACTCCACACGTCCAGAATTGCTACAGCGTGGCTCCAGGACCACTCTTCTGAGTTCTGACACTTCCGCTGGCCACCGAACTCCACAGACATGAACGTTATTGAGCATATCTGGGATGCCTTGCAAGAGATTCCCACCTCCTCGTACTCGTGCGGATTTATGGACACTCTTCCAGGATTCATGGTGTGTTTCCTCCAGCACGACTTCAGACATTAGTCGAGTCCATGCCACGTCGTGTTGCGGCGCTCTTCAGTGTATTTCACTGGCTGACGTACCAAAGATAAAATATTCAATCCGTGATTCCATCTCACATGGATATCTAAATCTGCACTCCGGAAACTACTCTGAGAAGTGTAGAAGGGTACCACAGTTTGCTCTAATCCCCCCGCCGTTCCTGTTACAGACGCGAAAGAGTGTGTGTGTGTGTGTGTGTGTGTGTGTGTGTGTGTGTGTGCGTGTGTGTAGGACGAATGACTGTCTATAGATCCTAGTACCGATAATTTCCTTGATTTTCCCGTCGTGGTAATATGGCAAGGAAGAAATGTGTGTTACCTGATTCTTTTTCGAATGTGCACACTGCGTGATATACACTACTGGCCATTAAAATTGCTACACCACGAACGTGACGTGCTACAGACCTGAATTTTAACAGACAGGAAGAAGATGCTGTGATATGCAAATGATTATCTTTTCACAGCAGTCACACAAGGTTGGCGCCGGTGACGACAGCTACAACGTGCTGACATGAGGAAAATTTCCAACCGATTTCTCATACACAAACAGCAGTTGACCGGCGTTCCTTGGTGAAACGTTGTTGTGATGCCTCGTGTAAGGAACAGAAATGCGTACCATCACGTTTCCGACTTTGATGAAGGTCGGATTGTAGCCTATAGCGATTGCGGTTTATCGTATCGCGACATTGCTGCTCGCGTTGGTCGAGATCCAATGATTGTTACCAGAATATGGAATCAGTGGGTTCAGGAGGGTAATACGGAACGCCGTGCTGGATCCCAACGGTCTCGTATCACTAGCAGTCGAAATGACAGGCATCTTATCCACGTGGCTGTAACGGATCGTGCAGCCACGTCTCGATCCCTGAGTCAACAGATGGGGACGTTTGCAAGACAACAACCATCTGCACGAACAGCTCGACGACGTTTGGAGCAACATGGACTATCAGCTCGGACACCATGGCTGCGGTTACCCTTGACGCTGCATCACAGACAGGAGCGCCTGCAATGGTGTACTCCTGGATGCACGAATGGGAAACCGTCTTTTTTTTTGGATGAATCCAGGTTCTGTTTACAGCATCGTGATGGTCGCATCCGTGTTTGGCGACATCGCGGTGAACGCACATTGGAAGCGTGTATTCTTCATCGCCATACTGGCGAATCACCCGGTGTGATTATATGGGGTGCCATTGGTTACACGTGTCGGTCACCTCTTGTTCGCACTGACGGCACTTTGAACAGTGGACGTTACATTTCAGATGTGTACGACCCGTGGCTCTACCCTTCATTCGATCCCGCAAAACCCTACATTTCAGCAGGATAATGCACGACCGCATGTTGCAGGTCCTGTAGGGACCTTTCTGGAAACAGAAAATGTTCGACTGATGCCCTGACCAGCACATTCTCCAGATCTCACACCAACTGAAAACGTCTGGTCAATGGTGGCCGAGAAACTGGCTCGTCACAATACGCCAGTCACTACTCTTGATGAACTGTCATATCGTGTTGAAGCTGCGTGGGCAGCTGTACCTGTACACGCGATCCAAGCTCTGTTTGACTCAATGCCCAGGCGTATCAAGGCCGTTATTACGGCCAGAGGTGGTTGTTCTGGGTACTGATCTCTCAGGATCTATGCACCCAAACTGCGTGAAAATGTAATCACATGTCAGTTCTAGTATAATATATTTGTCCAATGAATAGCCGTTTATCATCTGCATTTCTTCTTGGTGTAGCAATTTTAATGGCCAGTAGTGTACATTATCTGATCAAATGTACCCGGCCACCGCTAATTGTCACTAGATGTCGCGAAAAGCTGACCCACCAATATAAAAAGAGGCGACTAGTATTCTGTTGTCAGCAGAGAAGCGGTAACAGAATTGGTCCGTCTGGAGAGCTCACTCTTCGATAGTCAAGTAGTCATTGGATGGCACCTGAGCAAGAAGTCCGTGAGGGAAATTTGAATATTTCTCTAACTTTCCAAGTCAACTGTTGTTAGTTTGACTGTGAAGTGGAAACGCGAAGGAACAACCATAGCTAAACGAGGACTACTCAGGTCTTATGTACTACAGGACAGGCATAGCCGAGCACTGCCGAGGGAGGTTGTAAGAAGTCGCATGAAACCAGCGGAAGCAATCCTCGTCGCCTCCTTTTATACTGGCGGGTCCGCCTCTCGTGACCTGTAGTGGTAATTAACGGTGTCCGGATGAATTTTGATCGGGTAATGTGTAACGGAGATATTTACCGTTAAGAACGCTGTGTTCGTTCAAAAAAGAATCAGGAAAAACACGTTTCTTTCTCGCCGTATGGACAAGGCAGGAAAATCAGAGAAATTACAAATAGTAAGATTTACAGGCAGTCGTTCGTTCCACACTCAACACTTGAGTCTGTAACAGGAAAGTGGGGGAGGGGGGGGGGGATTTGTAGTAACTTAGAGTACTCTGTGGTATACTTCTCAGAGTAGTTTTTGGAGTATATATTTAGATATCGTACTGAGTTCAAAAGTGCTGTCAGCACTCTCTTAACACAGTGACTGTTCGTAGGGAGTTAAGAAGAATGTGGTACAGTGGTGGAGCAGCTACACTTGAAGTGAGGTAAAGGGCAGCCGACGCCACTGCGCAGTGGATGACTGGAAACGAACGATTTGGAGTAATGAATCACGCTACACCCTCCGGCAGTTGGATGGAAGAGTTCGGGTTCGGGAAATACGTGGAGAACGTTACCTGCCGTCATATGTAGTGCTATCAGTGAATTACAGAGGAGGTAGTTGTACTGTACAGGGATGATTTTCATGGTTGACGTGTGATTGCCTTATTACGTTTACCAGAACATTAAATGCGATAGGATATGAGCACTTCATACGACAGTGTTGTATGAGCATGACAATGGATCCTGTCATGAAGCAGCATCTCTGAGGCAATGGTTTGTGGACAACAACATTCCTGAAATGGACTGGGATGCCTGGAGTTCCGACGAGAATCCAGTAGAACACCTTTGGGATGAATTAGAACGTAGACTTCGCTCCAGACCCAAATGTTCAACATCCACTACCTTCCCTGGTCTCGGATCTTGAGGCATAATGCGCTACCATTACTTCACAGATATTCAGGCACCCCTCTACGAAAGTGCCCCCAGCGCAGAGCATCCGTCATAAAGGTGAAAGGCGGACACACGTGGAGAACGTTACCTGCCGTCATATGTAGTGCTATCAGTGAATTACAGAGGAGGTAGTTGTACTGTACAGGGATGATTTTCATGGTTGACGTGTGATTGCCTTATTACGTTTACCAGAACATTAAATGCGATAGGATATGAGCACTTCATACGACAGTGTTGTATGAGCATGACAATGGATCCTGTCATGAAGCAGCATCTCTGAGGCAATGGTTTGTGGACAACAACATTCCTGAAATGGACTAGGATGCCTGGAGTTCCGACGAGAATCCAGTAGAACACCTTTGGGATGAATTAGAACGTAGACTTCGCTCCAGACCCAAATGTTCAACATCCACTACCTTCCCTGGTCTCGGATCTTGAGGCATAATGCGCTACCATTACTTCACAGATATTCAGGCACCCCTCTACGAAAGTGCCCCCAGCGCAGAGCATCCGTCATAAAGGTGAAAGGCGGACACACGTCATATTAGAAGCTTGGATACTTTTGATCGGATAGAGTACAACACCTCTCTTGTATCTTATGCCACTACATTTACTATCGTGCCTGTGGAAGTCACTACTATTCTTAAATTGTTACGGTTCATTTATGAAGAATACAGTGTGCTCAACAAAAGTATGCACCACCTGCATACCTCCGAACAGGATTATTCTTAGCTACAATATATACTCCGTCTTCAGGCCACAAGTGGCCCATTGGGACCATCCGACCGCCGTGTCATCCTCAGATGAGGATGCGGATGCGGATAGGAGGGGCGTGTGGTCAGCACACCGCTCTCCCGGTCATTATGATGGTTTTCTTTGACCGGAGCCGCTACTATTCGGTCGAGTAGCACCTCAGTTGGCATCGCGAGGTTGAGTGCATCCAGAAAAATGGCAACAGCGCATGGCGGCCAGGATGGTCACCCATTCAAGCACCGGCCACGCCCGACAGCGCTTAACTTCGGTGATCTGACGGGAACCGGTGTGTCCACTGCGGCAGGCCCGTTGCCCTTTAGATACAATGGGAGCAGCGAATAAAATTACGTACTTTGTAAAACTGACAAAATAACTTTTACTAAGTCTTCTCGGCAAATCAGCCAAGTAATATATTAGTTTCGGAAAGACTTTTCGCCAAGTTTCTCCTGGTGAATACCTTTGCCATGCCTTTATAATTCCTGCCTTGCCAAGCCAGCCGCGTTCTCGCTGCGCTCGCGATAGCACTTGGACAAGGGGCGCTGTCGGAATCGTTTCTGCCGCTGCTGTCGCCGCTCCGACCGTGATGGGGGCAGCGCGAAATGAGGATCTTCAGTTCAGGGCATATTTCAGGACACATACTTGCATGTAATCCGACTTAAACCAGAAGAAGTTAGGGCAGCTTACAGAGCCATGTTGGCAGACTCAACATTGTACATAAGCCGCAGATGCCTCGCTCACGATTAGGGACGACGTGTTCTACTAAACTCTAGTGAGACTGCTGATTCGCTTTTTCCTCTATTATACAGGTATCTCAGCGATTTCCTGTGGCCATAAGAGTTCTGACTGTGAGAAAGAGGTTTCCACCCTAAAAAAACCAAGTCATGTTGACGGTCAACAATTTTTCAATTTGTCTGTACATGGGGGTGCAGCTAAAAATTGTTACTTCTTGAAGAGGCCTCTGCAGGGTAACTGTAGGTGAGCGCTACGTATTGGTCTCATTTCTCGCTTTTTGCAATCAATACTTTTTCCATAAGTGCTGTGTTACGCCTGAACGAAGCAATTATCCGTATGGGACGGAAATCGAGAGATGTGGCAGATGTACAGGCAAACAAATGGTTCTAGAAAGAAATTTTCACTCTACAGCGGAGTGTGCACTGATACGAAACTTCCTGGCAGACTAAAACTGTGTACCGGAACGAGATTCGAACTCGGGACCTTTGCCTTTCGCGGGCAAGTGCTCTACGAACTGAGCTACCCAAGCACGACTCACGCCCCGTCCTCACAGCTTTAATTCCGCCAGTACCTCGTCTCCTACCTTCCAAACTTCACAGAAGCTCTCCTGCAAACAAATGATTACAATTCCATAAAAACTGGGTGAATTGTTCAAGTGAAAGTCCTTCGCAAACTGAGAAAGTCAATAGTGCCTTGGTCCACCTCTGTCCCCTATGCAAGCAGTTATTTGGCCTGGCATTGATTGACACAGTTCTTGCATGTCGTCCTGGGAGATATCGTGCCAAATTCTGTCCAATCGACCCTTCAGATCGCCAAAATCTAGAACTGGTTGCAAGGCCGTGCCCGTAATTCTCCAAATGTTCTTAGTTGGAGAGAGTTCCAGCGACGTTACTGGCCACGAAAACGTTTGACATTCACGAAGACAAGCAGTAGAAATTGTTGCCGTGTGCGGGCGGGCATTAGCTTCCTGAAATGTAAGCCCAGGACGGCTATCTACGAATGGCAACAAAACGGTGTATGTTATCGATGACGCAGCGCTGTGCCGTTAGGGGACCGCGGATGACAACCAAAGTGCTCCTCCTGTGACGACATATAGCACACCAGACCATCACTCCTGGTTGTCGGGCCGTGCAGGTGGCGAGAGTCATGTCGTTATCGCCGCTGCTGTCCAGCGCTCTTCGTACACGTCTTCACTCGCCACTGGGGCACAGGTCGAAGCTGGATTCATCACTGAAGACAATTCTACTTCAGTCAGTGCGATCCCAGTTCGAAGATGAGTCTGCAGACGCCCCGGACAGCGGTCGGATAACGTTCCGACTATCACCTGCGTACCGCCCAATAGCCAGAGCGATGGGATGCCACTTCTTCTCATAGCAGGACCCCTTTGGATGTCATCCTCGGCACGCTTACGGCACAGCGGCGCCTCAACGATATTCTACGCCCAGTTATGTTGCCCTTCATGGCTAGCAGTCCTGGACCTCCATTTCAGGAAATAAAGCCCTCCCGCACAAGTACTACTGCTTGTTTTCCTGAATGCCAACGCCACATTCCTCAGTAAGGTCGCCAGAACGTTTGAAGCATTGTCGGCAGGGTCCTCCATTCAGCTTGGGACTTTGACTATCTTTTTTTTATGTCTAGTAGCATGGAAGTTATTCCCTTCTTCTTGTCAGTGTTTTCCATATATTCCGTTCCTCTCCTATTCTGCACAGAACCTCCTTATTCCTTACCTTATCAGGCCACCTAAATTCTACATTCTTCTGAAGCACCACATCTCAAATGCATCGATTATCTTCTGTTCGGTTTTTCCCACAGTTCATCTTTCACTACCATACAATGCTGTGCTCCATCTTTGTCCAGTTAAGGTCTTTGTTTGAGACTAGTAGATTTCTATCGGTCACGAATGCCATTTTTGTCAGTGTTAGTCTGCTTCTGATGTTATCCTTGTTCAGCCCGTCATAGGTTATTTTACTGCCTAGGAAGTAGAATTTCTTAACTTCATCTACTTCGTGACCATCAATCCTGATATTGACTTTCTCGCTCTTCTCATTTCAGCTATTTATCATTACTTTCGTCCTCCTTCGATTTATTCTCAATCCATAGTCTGTACTCATTAGACTGTTCATTCCATTCAACAGAGACTGTAATTCTTCTTCACTTTCACTGAGGATAGCACTACCTTTAGTGATTCTTATCATTGATATCCTTTCATTTTGAATTTAATTCCACTCCTGAACCATTCTTAAATTTCCATCACTGCTTCTTCGATGTATAGATTCAACATTAGGGGCGAAAAACTACTACCCTTCTTACACCCTTTTTAATCTTTCTTGATCTTCCACTCTTATTTTTCCCTCTTGACTCTAGTACATGTCGTATATTATCAGTCTCTCCCTATAGCTTACGCTTATATTCCTGGGAATTTCGGACATCTTGCTCCATTTGACATTGTCGAAGGTTTTTCCAGGTCAACAAATCCTATGAATGTGTCTTCGTTTTTCTGCAGTATTGTTTCCATTATCAACCGCAACGTCAGAATTGCTTCTCTAGTGCCTTTACCTTTCCTAAACCTAAACTGATCGTCATCCAGCTGGTCCCCAAACTTTCTTTCCTTCTTCTGTATATTACTCTTGTCAGCAAATTGGATATATGAGCTCTTAAGCTGAATGTGCTATAATTCTCGCACTAGTCGGCAGTTGCTGTCTTCGGAATTACGTGCATGATGATATGTCGCCAGGCTGATACATTCTACACGCCAACGAGTATAGTCGTTTCTTTGCCCCTTCCCCCAGTGACTTTAGAAATTCTGATGGAATGTTACCTATCCTTTTCGCTTATTCGATCCTAAGTTCTCCAAAACTCTTTTAATCACTAATACTGGATCCCCTATCTGTTTTATAACGACTCCTGTTTCTTCTTCCATCACATCAGAGAAGTCTTCCCCCTCACACTGACCTTCAGCGTACTCTTTCCACCTATCCGTTCTTTAGTCTGAAGAATGGAATTTCCACTGTATTCCTAATGTTACCACCCTTGCTTTTAATTTCACAGAAGGTTGTTTTTATGCTGAGTCAGTCTTTCCGATAATCATTTCTTTTCCGATTTCTTCAATGTTTTCTTGTAGCCATTTCGTGATAGCTTCCCTGCATTTCCTATTTATTTCATCCCTCAGCGACTTTTATTTCTGTACTCCTGAATTTACCAGATACTTTTTACTTCCTTCTTTCGTCGATCAAGTGAAGTACTTCTGTTACCCATGGTTTCTTCGCAGTTTGCTTCTTTTGTACCCGTGTTTTCCTTTCCAACTTCTGTGGTTGCTTTTTTTTCGAAATGTCAGTTTCTCTTCAATTGAGCTGTCTACTGAGCTATTCCTTACAGGAGTATCTCTAGCCATATAGAACTTCAAGCACATCTCTTCATTCCTTAGTATTTCCGTATCCCATTCTTTGCGTACTGGTTCTTCCTGACTAATCTTTTAAACTCCAGCCTACTCTTCATCACTACTAAATTGTGACCTGAGTCTACATCTGCTCCTGGGTACGTCTTACAAACCAGTATCTGATTTCGGAACCTCTGCCTGAGCATGATGTAATCTAACAAATCTATCCGTATCTTACGGCCTCTTACAAGTATACCTCCTTCACTTGTTATTCTTGAACAGAGTACTCGCTACTACTGCTTGATATTTATTGCAGATCTCAATTAGTCTTTCTCCTCTTCCATCCGCAAAACTAAGCCCATATCCTCCCGTAACCCTTTCTTCTACTCCTTCCCCTACAACAGCATTACAGTCGCCATGACTATCAGATTTTCACCTCCCTTTATGTACTGAATTACCCGATCAGTATCCTCATATACTGTCGCTAGCTCCTCATCTTTGACTTGCGACTTCGGTATGTATACCTGCACTATTATTTTCAGAGTTTTTTTCTGTCGATACTGATGACAACAATCCTGTCAACTGAACTGTTCACAATAACTCTGTCCTACTTTCCTATTCAAAACGAATACTACTCCCTTTATACCATTCTCTGCTGCTGTTAATATTACCCTATACTCATCTCACCAGAAATCGTTGTTTCCTCCTCATTTCACATCAGTAACATGCCAACTGGAGAAAACTTGTCACGATGTCTCTCAGGAGGACATCCAACAACTCTGTCAATAGGTGCCAGGCCAAAGAAGGGCCAGAAGTAGCCCTAAGTGCTGTTAACTTTGCGAAGTTCTTTCTCTTGAAAGAATCATCCAATTTTCTGAAATTTTAATCATTGGTTTGTCGGTACATGTACAGTCGTGGACAAAACGAGCGAGACCCCTCGCCTTTTCGTTATGCTGATCCGCACAGCTTTAAAGTCTGCTACACAGCCTGACAGGCAAGGAGACGAAGTGCTACCAACATACTATGTACAGGCGTGAAATTGAAAAACCATCCGAACTATGTCAGACTGTTTTCAATCATGTGTAAGACTATATTAATGCTGATTAGTGTGTTAAACACAACACGTAAATATAAGATATAAATGGAAGGAGAAACGCTAATTAGCATGAACTGTGCTAATAAAAATGAATTTCAGCTTATCGAGATAACATAATTGTTGAGGTAATACAAAGGACCGCAGATCGTTACGAATTAGCAAAATAATATGCGCATTCAGCTGCGAAACGGTCTCTGTCAACGTTCAGACCAGTCATACTGGATTACCGTTGCTGACCTACCATGGAAGTGTGCTAATTTAGCAATGCGTGAAGATTCATATCGAAATTCAGTTAAAAATCATTCAGTGCCACACTTAATTCAATTATTGACAGAAGCGGAAAAAGTAGGCGATAACTAGTATGAAATTCTGCGAGAGTTTCCTATTGACATCCACAGGGCGCCGGTACAGAACAGCCGTTTATTCCCTGGGGGTGGTGCAGAATTATCATACTAAATTTACTCGCTAATAACAGTATTTTGTTATTTCGACAAACATCCCGAATGAATGTCACATAAGCGGTGACATAAAGTAGAAAATTCATGTTTTTGAGTCCAGAAAGCTGTATGCAACAGAAACTGCAGATCATTTTGCCATTTTCATTGCGAAATTGCCGACTTATTCATGTCTGGGGTAATAATAGAGGGCTGTTTGCCTGGGTTGTCTGCTAGCGTAGTGCAAGGTGTAGGCTACTGCAAGGGAGGTCTGGTTTGTTTTCGGTTCTAATCTCGATGGAGGCAGATTAATTTCGAATACAAGGTTTGAAGTTTATCTAATACTAGGACATTGGGATATTGTATTGAGGCTGAGACACGAGATGTTAAGTTACTTTATCGCCCAGACAATTTAGAACTTTCCACTAGGAGATTCGGTACGATTGATGGTATCGATGATAGCACGCAAATTTTTATCGATACATGTGTAACATCCTAAAAGAAGTATCGATACCGACCGTGTATTGCTTATTTCATATATTATTTACTTTTCGTTAACATTAAACGATTTAAATGGAATACAAGGCAAAATATGGGTATTGTGTTTGTAGGCATGAACCAGTATAGTATAATATTAAATGCAAATGGAACCTCAATATGATAAACGTTCCAAATTCTCATCAAATGCACTGAACTAATTCACTCGTGTGCAGTCTTTGTCCAGCGCGACCATTCCTCGAGAAGGCATTTTCCTATAGCTGCGGACACAGATAGGCTCTCTTATTCCCGATCTGTAAGTAACTCAGAGCAGCAAAATTTTCTTGAATATGCTGATTTGTTAACATACTAATGCCTTTCTTTAAGTACAATTAGATCGGATAAATTTTTATCCTCTAATTAATTTTCAAAGATAGTGTGTAAATAGCATTACTAGTTTAAGAGTCTGAATCCAACAGAGTAGAAAAGAAATTTATGACTCGAGGGAAAGAAGGAATCTCTTGTTGGGACACATCCTGAGATACCAAGGAGTAGTTAATTCGAGCAACGGTGGAAAGTGGGCGATGGGGGAGGGGGGGGGGGTTAATTGTTGAGGGAAGCAAAGTTTTGAATATGGTAAATATGTTCAACTACAAGTAGGTTGCAGTAGTTAGGCAGAGATGAAGGGCATTGGACTGTACATACTAGCATGAAGAACTGCATCAATCCAGTCTTCGGAGTGAAAAGCACTTCAGCAAGACGCTCATGAAATCTGATACTTTCACCATTCCTGCAGCACTTATTTTGTTTAATGTACTGCATTGATAATGCATGTATTTAAGTCTCACTGGACTATTAATGAAAACACTTTCTTGACTTTATTTGTTTATTTGATAACGAACAGGCTTTCGTCTCCTTAAGTCGACGTCAGGCGAAACTAAATGTCTGAACCACATTAATATGAAGTGCGACTTAAACAGATATTACTGATACAGATTTGGGACATGCATTAAATAATGAGATACAGAGGTTTACAAAGAAAAGACCTACATTTTTACATCCTATTAAAACGTTATATTTAAGAAAATCTGGGACGTCGTTTAATTTACTTTTGTAACCCAAAATTTGCGTAAGTGAAACTTAATGTAACATAGTATAGAAATGTCATTGAAAGCTAAACTGGCATTTTTATGTGTCATATGTTATCGATTTCAACTATTCCAGATTTCCTTAGCAATCTTTAAAATGTCACAATCTACTTTAAATGATTTAAATGAAAGTTCCGTCATTTGATTGCGCAGGTGTCATTTGCATTCTGTGACGCCTGCATTGTACAACGAAGTTCAGTATATTCCGATGATGACTTCGTTTACAGGACGCCGATCATACTTAGCACTGTTGTACTTGAAACTGGCAAGAGGTCGAAATTATGATTGTACAATAGAATAAATAATATATACAGTCAAATGGCGGAAATTTCATTTAAACACTATTAAACGACTGTGGCCCAAAACTGTGGAAATATTATTTCAAATGGGTCGTTTCCCGCCATGAGACGTTCCACGATGATTGAATCTGACTTTCCTCATCTCTAGGTTCTCCCATGGACCGGTAACCTAGTAACGACACGCCTGACGTTATTTTCTCTCTACATCATTGGGTACTTGTAATATGGATAGTCTGATACTTTTTGCAGTATTAGGAAATTATCGATTATTTGGTATCAATACCGGCACAATAGGTACCAATACAAATGTATCGATACTTATATCAGCAGTAACACATGGCTGACCCTGATCAATAGTTCTGCAGTAGCTACCGTCGGGCCGGTCGAAGTGGCCGTGCGGTTCTACGCGCTGCAGTTTGGAACCGCGAGACCGCTACGGTCGCAGGTTCGAATCCTGCCTCGGGCATGGATGTGTGTGATGTCCTTAGGTTAGTTAGGTTTAAGTAGTTCATTTGAACCATTTGAGCTACCGTCGGTCGCTGACCGCTGTTTACTCGAGTAATAGCCCATCACGAGATTGTGGTCATATAGAACATAAGTTTAGGTTCAATTAACTGCAGCATAAAACGTCATCTGCCTCCTTTTCTCTCATTAGCTACCTTTAAACAGTTGCCTCCACTGCGGCTTGCGTTCTCAAAGCATTTAATGGCAGGAGCTACCAGTATTTCTCCAGAAAACACGCAAGTAACAGCGCTTCTGAAGTGACCCAACGCATCGTTCTCGCCCACTGCCGCACAGGAGATGGCATCTACGTTGTAATGCTATGTGGCAGACGTTAGAAAGTAAATAGTTCCGAACAGAATATAGAGAGCAGAGGAGGGAAAAATGAGAGGCCTGGACGTATCACATGGTTTATACCCTTGAAAAGGAAGAATAAGAAGAAGAATGAAGCCTGGCTCCGCGCAGTGCGGAAGCCTGCAGCAGCAGCAGCAGTTGGCGGTGTGGCTTCCATCTGGGCGCGGTTCTTCCCCGCCAGCTGGCGCCTCCCTGGCCACAGGTGCGCCGGCTGCCTGCCTGCCTGGCTGGCTGCCTACTCCCCAGGGGCGCCCTTAGCTGGCGCTTTCAACTTACAGAGAGCACATGATATCTCTGGCCATGCCTTGCATGTACGGTTGCCACGTGTCCGGCTTTTTACTGTCGTTTCCGGACAAATATGTATAAGTGCGGACTGTCAGGCTTTTGTTAGGTTTTTATAGCCATGAAGTAGAGAACACACAACTGCGGACCGTTCCAAGCGAGGCCCCCGCACGTGACACTTTAAGGTCTCACGAGTGCAAGCAGCCGTCTCCGGCGGGGATAGAGTAACTATTTCATATGAGTTTAATAATTCCTGACTGCCTACTCAAACGCATGTCACTTCTCGATAGCACACTACAAAATTAAGACCTTTAGTGGTTACTTTTCGGTGACATATTGATGTCCCGTGGGCCTAGCACGGAACCGAGCGTTCGAGAAGTGTGGCAGACAAGCCAACTAATGTGACGTCACAAGTTCGTTGCAGGGCCCGTATATTTCGTTGACCCTGGTTCCAAGCTAATGACGTAGCCTAATCGCAACGAATAAGAACAACAAGGAATAAGTATATACACTATAAGGATGTATAAATATACCTACCAATGCTATTGTAGAAAATACGTGAAGCTGGATGAAAGTAAATTCTTTTATCAGTCGTAGAATTTCATGAAAGTCATGGAAAAAAATACAAGATACTGCCCTTAAAACATTTCGTTCATGAAAACCGGACAGTTTATTCGGGACTATTGAAACCGACAGAGTACTGCTTCGAAATTCCAGGCCAAAGTGCCGATGTCGAAAGGGTTTCCTCTTTCATAACCACCCAATGGGCAAAGGAACGCAATAAACTTTAAACAGAAAAAGGTGATGCTGCTATGTCATGCAAAATTATCCTCTCAAGAGTTCCCCGGAATGATTTCCGAAGAAAAAACCGTTCTTAGTAGACTGGGTTCAAATGATGAACGTTAATACTCAACTACAGATTACAGTTACATCTTTATAAAGCTAAATGAAAATCTTATCGTTCTCCGTTCTAGAAAAACAGATAACTCATTTTTAGTGACTTTTTTAGTTTAAGCACGTTTGAAGTTCATCTCGCCCAAAAAACTGACTGGAAATGATAATTTACAGACGACTGATAATATCCAACTAGCTCTATTTATATTTAAAATAGGTACTCCGCGTTTTAGGGCAAAATGTCCGGCCAAATATTACTCCGAGTCCGACTTTCATGTTTGTATACATGCTCTTAATCAGGATCAAATAGAGATCCTGTCCATCTCGTGTATGACAAACTACGCTATGTTTTTGGCAAGTAAAGGCTGTATGATTATATTTAAATTTTGGCAGCTAATTTCAAAGTTACCCGAATGTGTCGCCACATACTGATTGTTTACGAATTCATAGAAATCACTGTTTTGATTCAGTAGTCGTTTATTGATTGACTACGAGTAACAATGGCTTCGAGAACACTTGCTGCCTTCAGTTGCTAAGTATCTGATACAATTCTATTGTTATCTGAAAAAAGTATATGCATCTGTTCACCTTCATGAAGAGTTGCGCATTGTTAATAGGCGAGTGAAGGAAAGACTAGACAATGGTTTCGAGACAAAATTGTTCGTATAAGTATTCATGACTGGAACTGGAAGGCCCATTATCCAGACGGATGAAATCGCGCATCAAATGGACAAAAAATGGAGACGTGATCGACGATTCGCTATTGGTGTGTGCTCTGGGCTGATGAATTTCCTCGCATCACTTTTTACACGAGTGTCACCGAAGAGCTTTGACGTAAACTGTGCGATCGACCAATATAACTGACAAAAAATGTCAATCGGACGAGCATTTTTGGACAAGATGGAGAAAGTGTTACATAACATGGATATACTGCACCATCGCAGAATCAAAGCAATATCAATTGAGTGGCGCGATTCAATTTCACCTAAGTGGAAAAATGCAATACCCATACTCGAGACAGAGATCTGTGGTAAGTTCCTATGGGAACAAACTGCTCAGGTCATCGGTCCCTAGACTTATACACTACTTAATCTAACTTAAACTACCTTACGCTAAGGACAACACACACACCCATGCCCGAGGCAAGACTCGAGCCAGCCGGTGTGGCCGTGCGGTTCTAGGCTCTTCAGTCTGGAACCGCGCGACCACTACGGTCGCAGGTTCGAATCCTGCCTCGGGCATGGATGTGTGTGATGTCCTTAGGTTAGTTAGGCTTAAGTAGTTCTAAGTTCTAGCGGACTGATGACCTCAGATGTTAAGTCCCATAGTGCTCAGAGCCATTTGAACCATTTGGAGGACTCGAACCTCTGATGGGGGAGAGCCGCGCAAACAGTGGCAAGGCGCCTTAAACCGCACGGCAACCCCGCGCGGCACCATACTCGAATTGGAAAACGATGGCTGCCGTTTTCTGGTGCTAAAAATGAGTTCGTTCAGTTGATTTCATGGCACGTGGGTCAACAATTGCAGCTGAAGGATATTGTGAAATGCGTATGATAATTAGAAATATCATTCACAATTAAAGGCAAGAGAAACTTATCAGGGATCGCTGAAATTTCCGTTTGAAATTTATCGATCACCCTCACTACTCTCCCGGCGACGTACTAATCCTCAACAAGTGTTGCTCCCTCTACTTGCACTTAAAACAATGGCAATGTGAACAATGCTTTCAACACCACGAGAAACTCGGGACCACAGCTGTGAACTGGTTCAATTCCTGGGCGAACATCTATGTAGAGGATTTAAGTTACTAGTGCAACATTTTGCCGAAATATGTGTGGCTAGTTAGAATATTGGGTGTCTGCATTAATATGTGGATACAGCTTCCCACAATTTCTTACGAGGGGCGTTCGATAAGTAATGCAACACATTTTTTCCTTGGCTTCAGAACCTCCAGTTTCATGCAGTTCCGGTAGGTATCGGAGTGCTATATAGCCTTCAACCTGGAGTCTGTAACGGAGGTCCATGAACAATTGACTTTGCCGTCGGTGGAGTGGTTTGCGTGCCTCAGCGATACAGATAGCCTTACTGTAGGTGCAACCACAACGGAGGGGTATCTGTTGAGGGGCCAGAAAAATGTGTGGCTCCTGAAGAGGGGCAGTAGCCTTTTCAGTTGTTGCAGGGACGACAGTCTGGATGATAGACTGATCTGACCTTGTAACGTTAACCAAACCGGCCGTGCTGTGCTGGATTGCGAACGGCTGAAAGCAAGGGGAAACTACAGCTGCAATTTTTCCCGAAGACATGCATCTCTACTGTATGGGTATATTCCGGAGTAAAATGGTCCCCCTGTCAGATATAAGCGTGGGGCTACTCAGGAGGATGTCGTCATCAGGAGAAACAAAACTGGCGTTCTACGGACCGGAGTTTGGAATTCTAGATCCCTTAATAGGGCAGGTACGTTAGAAAATTTAAAAAGGGAAATGGATAGTTAAAAATCAATAAAAGTAGTCTCGATAGTGTTTTCAGATTTTTTATTGGTTGGCAACCGGTTTCGGCTCTTTCCTCGCATCATCTTCAGGCTTACACCGCCATTGTGGCTCCTGGTGGCGGTGTAAGCCTGAAGATGATCCGAGGAAAGAGCCGAAACCGGTTGCCAACTAATAAAAAATCTGACAACGCGACCGAGACTGTTTTTATTGAGCTTTAACATTTTATAACGCTCGTTTTGCTCCAGTCAAGAATGCTTTCTAACAGTGGAAATGGATAGGTTCGATTTACATACAGTGGGAGTTAGCGAAGTTCGGTGGCAGGGGAAACAGGACTTCTGGTCAGGTTAATACAGAGTTATAAAACAAAAAGCCATAGGGATAATGCAGGATTAGGTTTAATAATCAATAAGAAAATAGGAATGCGGGTAAGCTACAATGAACAGCTTATTGGACGCATTATAGTAGCCAAAATAGACACGAAGCCAACGTCTACAGCTGCAGTACAAGTTCACAAGCCAACTATAGTTCCGCAGATGAGGAGATTGAAGAAATGTATCACGAGATAAAATAAATTATTCAGGTACTTAAAGGAGACGAAAATTAGTCGTGATGGGGGACTGGAATTGGATAGTAGGACAAGGAAGAGAAGGAAAAATAGTAGGTGAATATGAACTGGGGGAAAGGTATGAAAAAGGAAACTGCCTGGTAGAATTTTGCACAGAGCGTAATTTAATCATTGCTAACACTTTGTTTAAAGATTATAAAAGAAAGTTGTATACGTGGAAGAGACTTAGAAACACCGGAAGGTTTTGGATTGATTATATAATGGTTGGACAAAGATTTAGGAACGACATTTTAATTTGTAAGACACTTCCACGGGCATATGTGGACTCTGACCACAATTTAGTGGTTATGAACCGTAGACTAAAATTGAAAATATTGATAAAACGCCGACCGCTGTGACCGAGCGGTTATAGGCGGTTTAGTCCGGAACTGCGCTGCTGCTACGGTCGCAGGTTCGAATCCTGCCTCGGGCATGGATGTGTGTGATGTCCTTAGGTTAGTTAGGTTTAAGTAGTTCTAAGTTCTAGGGGACTGATGACCTCTGATGTTAAGTCCCATAGTGCTTAGAGCCATTTGAACCATTTGATAAAACGTAGGAAATTAGGGAGATGGGAACTGGATAAGTTGACAGAATCAGAGGTTGTTGGGAGATTGAGAGGGAGCATTATACAACGGTCGACTAGAACAAGGGAAAAGACAAAGACCTAGTTTAGGACATGAAATAGCGAAGGCAGCAGAGGATCAAATAGGTAAAGGACAAGGCCTAGTAGGAATCCTTGCGTATATAAGAAACACACACACACACACATATATATATATATATATATATATATATATATATATATATATATGTGTGTGTGTGTGTGTGTGTGTGTGTGTGTGTGTGAGAGAGAGAGAGAGAGAGAGAGAGAGAGAGATATTGAATTTAACTGATGAAAGGAGAAAAGTTTAAAATGCGGCAAATGAAGCAGGTAATAGGGGATACAAACATTTTAAAAATGATATTGACAGGAAGAGAAAAATGGCTAAGCAGGAATGGCTAAAGGACAAATGTAAGATATTAGACGTATTTTATTAGGGGAAAGATCGATACCGCCTACAGGAAAATAAAAGAAATCTTTGGGGAAAAGAGAAAAAGAGAAGTAGTTCTTGGAACAACAGCAGCTCAGGTGGTAACCCAGACATAAGCAAAGAAAGGAAAGGTGGAAGGAATATGTAGAGGGTCTATACATGGGAGATGAACTTGAAAACAATATTATAGAAAGGGAAGTGGACGTAGATAAAGATGTAATTGGAGATATGATATGCGAGATCAATTTGACAGAGCTCGAAAAAGCCCAAAGCGAAACATGGGCCCGAGATTAGATGTTATTCCTTTACAACTACTGGTAGCCTTGGATGAGTCAGCCATGACAAAACTCTTCCATCTGGTGTGAAAGCTGCATGAGACAGGCGAAATATCCTCAAACTTCAAGAAGAATACAGTAATCCAATTCCAAAGAAAGTAGTTGCCGGCAGGTATGAAAATTACCGAACAATCAGTTTAGTAAGTAATGATTGCAAAATACTGAAACATATTCTCGACAGAAGAATGCAAAACTTATAGAAGTAAACCTCGGGGAAAATCAGTTTGGGTACCGGTTCAAAAATGGTTCAAGTGGCTCTGAGCACTATGGGACTTAACATCTATGGTCATCAGTCCCCTAGAACTTAGAACTACTTAAACCTAACTAACCTAAGGACATCACACAACACCCAGTCATCACGAGTCAGAGAAAATCCCTGACCCCGCCGGGAATCGAACCCGGGAACCCGGGCACGGGAAGCGAGAACGCTACCGCACGACCACGAGCTGCGGACTTGGGTACCGGAGAAAAGTAAGAATACACGAGGCAATACTGACCCTACGACTTTTAGAAGATACACTCCTGGAAATTGAAATAAGAACACCGTGAATTCATTGTCCCAGGAAGGGGAAACTTTATTGACACATTCCTGGGGTCAGATACATCACGCGATCACACTGACAGAACCACAGGCACATAGACACAGGCAACAAAGCATGCACAATGTCGGCACTAGTACAGTGTAATCCACCTTTCGCAGCAATGCAGGCTGCTATTCTCCCATGGAGACGATCGTAGAGATGCTGGATGTAGTCCTGTGGAACGGCTTGCCATGCCATTTCCACCTGGCGCCTCAGTTGGACCTGCGTTCGTGCTGGACGTGCAGACCGCGTGAGACGACGCTTCATCCAGTCCCAAACATGCTCAATGGGGGACAGATCCGGAGATCTTGCTGGCCAGGGTAGTTGACTTACACCTTCTAGAGCACGTTGGGTGGCACGGGATACATGCGGACGTGCATTGTCCTGTTGGAACAGCAAGTTCCCTTGCCGGGCTAGGAATGGTAGAACGATGGGTTCGATGACGGTTTGGATGTACCGCGCACTATTCAGTGTCCCCTCGACGATCACCAGTGGTGTACGGCCAGTGTAGGAGATCGCTCCCCACACCATGATGCCGGGTGTTGGCCCTGTGTGCCTCGGTCATATGCAGTCCTGATTGTGGCGCTCACCTGCACGGCGCCAAACACGCATACGACCATCATTGGCACCAAGGCAGAAGCGACTCTCATCGCTGAAGACGACACGTCTCCATTCGTCCCTCCATTCACGCCTGTCGCGACACCACTGGAGGCGGGCTGCACGATGTTGGGGCGTGAGCGGAAGACGGCCTACCGGTGTGGGACCGTAGCCCAGCTTCATGGAGACGGTTGCGAATGGTCCTCGCCGATACCCCAGGAGCAACAGTGTCCCTAATTTGCTGGGAAGTGGCGGTGCGGTCCCCTACGGCACTGCGTAGGATCCTACGGTCTTGGCGTGCATCCGTGCGTCGCTGCGGTCCGGTCCCAGGTCGACGGGCACGTGCACCTTCCGCCGACCACTGGCGACAACAACGATGTACTGTGGAGACCTCACGCCCCACGTGTTGAGCAATTCGGCGGTACGTCCACCCGGCCTCCCGCATGCCCACTATACGCCCTCGCTCAAAGTCCGTCAACTGCACATACGGTTCACGTCCACGCTGTCGCGGCATGCTACCAGTGTTAAAGACTGCGATGGAGCTCCGTATGCCACGGCAAACTGGCTGACACTGACGGCGGCGGTGCACAAATGCTGCGCAGCTAGCGCCATTCGACGGCCAACACCGCGGTTCCTGGTGTGTCCGCTGTGCCGTGCGTGTGATCATTGCTTGTACAGCCCTCTCGCAGTGTCCGTAGCAAGTATGGTGGGTCTGACACACCGGTGTCAATGTGTTCTTTTCTCCATTTCCATGAGTGTAGATTAAGCAAAGGAAAACCTAGATTTGTAGCATTTGTGGACTTCGAGAATGTCTTTTGACAGTGTTGGCTGGAATGAAATTCAGAAGATAGCAGAGGAACAATACGGGTAGCGAAAGGCTCTTTACATCTTGTACAGAAACCAGACGGCAGTTATAAGAGTCGAGAAGCATGAAAGGGAAGCAGTGGCTGCTTGCAGCCTATCCCCAATCTTATTCAGCAAGTACACTGAACAAGCAGTAATGGAAACCAAAGAAAAATATAGAGTAGGAATTAAGCTACAGGAAGAAGAAACAAAAACTTTGAGGTTTTTCTATGGCACTGTAATTCTGTCAGAGACAGAAAAGTTCTTGGAAGAGCAGTTTAACGAATGGATAGTGTCTGGAAAGGAGGATATAAGATGATCAACAAAAGCAAAACAAGGATAACGGAATGTAGTCGAATTCAATCAGGTGGTGCTAAGGGTATTGGATTAGGAAACTAGACAAAGTAGAAAATGAGTTTTGCTATTTTGGCAGCAAAATAACTGATGGCCAAAGTTGAGAGAATATAAAATACAGTTGGTATGAAATGTAGAAGGGCAATGACAAGAAAAGCATCTCTGAAGAAGAAAAATTTGTTAACATCGATTATAGATTTAAGTGGTAGGAAGTATTTTCTGAAGGTATTTATTTGGAATGTAGCTATGTACAGAAGTGAAACCTGGATGACAAACAGTTTAATGAAAAGGGAATAGAAGCTTTCGAAATGTAGTGCTACAAAATAATGATGAAAATTAGATGGATCGATCACGTAGATGAGGAGGTACTGAATTGAATTGGGGAGACAAGGAATTTGTGGCACAACTTGACAGAAGGTAGGGTACATTCTGAGAAAACAAGAGATCATCAATTTAGTATTGGAGGGAAGTGTCAGTGGTAAAAATCGTAGAGGGAGACCAAGAAATGAATACAGTAAGCAGATTGAGAAATATGTAGGTTGCAGTAGTTATTTAGAGATGAAGAGGCTCGCACAGGATGGAGTAGCATGGAGAGCTGCATCAGACCAGTCTTCAGACTGAAGACCTCGACAATAATGGAGGTGCGTTCCACGTAGAGAGCTGTCATTGAGTTTCTTTTGGTGGAAAACCCAAGTATCGCAGATATTCGTAGGTACTTGCAGAATGTCTACGGAGACCTGGCACTGAACAAAAGCACCTTGAGTCGTTGGGCGAGTCGTCGGTCGTCATAAAACGAGGTCGCACCAACCTGTCCGATCTCCTGCATGCCGGCCGGCCGCAGCTGTCACACTCGTCCACCAGTTGGGGTACTCACAGATGTGTGCTTGTCGGGTTTCTCGCCGACTAACGGAAGACCATAAAGAGCAACGAAGGAACATCTGCGAGGAATTTGTTGCACGTTACGAGTTTGTTCGTGACAATTTTTTTGTCGCAGGTCGTCAGAGGCCATGAAACATGGGTTCATCACTTCGAACCGAAAACAAAAGATAATCCATGGAGTGGCATCAAACCACCTCACTTCCGAAGATAAATTTCAAGGCTCACCGTCACCTGGTAAAATCATAGAGACTGCCTTCTGGGACTGAAGGGTCTATATCTATTCTGTAGAACGTCCTCCCCCCATGGTGCAGTGATCAGCTCTGAAGTGTACTGTACTATCCTCAGGATACTGAAGAGACGACTTCAGCGGATTCGTCGCCACAAAAATTTATGACAGTTCAAGGCCTCACACAAGCATGCGCACTCGAGGGGACTGTTCTTCCTCGCCACACTACAGATCGGACCTCGCACCTTCCGACTTCCGTCTGTTTGCCACAATGAAGGATGGGCTCTGGATAATGCAGTACGTGGATGATGGGGTGTTTATTGATTCAGCAAGACGTTAATTCCGAAGTTGACCTGTAGAATGGTACCATGCGCGCCTTCAGGCCTTCCCAGTAAACTGGCGTAAGGGCGTCGCATTGAACGGAGATTATGTAGAAAAATAGCGATTTTTAGCCATGAGAGTGGGGAGTAACATGGTGTATTGGAATCCTGAATAAAACCAGTCTGCTTTCAGGAAAAAAAGATGTTTTGCATTACTTATTAAACGCCCTCGCAATTACGCTGTCTGACAATGAAAGTGAAGCATCCAGAAGGGGAGGAACAATCTAAATGAACCTTCACGGGTAGATAAGGTATGTGATGTTATTTCGGCGATTACAAAAATAAGTAAGTTTACAAAGGTTTTGGTAATATGAGCCCACTTCTCAGTATGAAGCTGTACCCAGTCTAACAGGGATGCGTGCACTGATTCGGATGGGAAGGATGCCATAAAGTCCTTCTACCCTTTCTTGAGACAAGCTGGTCTACAACTGTCGTAATACGTCCTTGATAGCCTACATACTGGCTCTGGGACAACGTCCAAACAGGTTCCACACATTTTCTATCGGGGATAGATCTGGGGATCTTGCTGGTCAAGCAAGTATCTTCGCACCATGCAGATAGTTCCTAGAAACGCGTGTCGTGTGTCGAACGAGCATTGTCCTCTTGAAAAGTGACGCCATAATGCCTGAGAGACAACACATGGTGACGTAGTATGTCCATGACGTACCGCTGTGCAGTCGGAATTTCGTTAGTCACTATCAGCCATGGCCTGAAGTCACGGCTTGTCCGCCTCGGTAACTGCTCGGTCAGCCTCGCAGATTGCTAACTAAAGGGGCCCAGTTTCGATACCAGGCCGGGAAGGATATTTTCTCCGCTCAGGGACCGGGTGTTCTGGTGTCCCTGCGTTCGTATCGTCAGAAATGACATGACTGTTGATGGCTGTACGTACACGCCCGAAGGCCAATAAAAAAAATTCATAGCCTCCACACAATGATGCCACAGGTAACACACCTGAGCCTCATCAAAAGATTGCAAGAATGGGATATCTCCATATCGTCGATATACTCGTCAACGTTGGTCATCCGGGGTACACAATGCGACGCGACTCATCACCCGTCCATGCTTCCCGATCACAGCACCATTCCAAACGCATCCGTTTGTGTTGTGTTACTGGCAGCCTACACGTGGGAGGGTAATCCCCCAGTCTCCGGCCAATAGTGGGGGACGACACACAAAGTTGCAGCTGGCCTGTTACTTGTTCCCACAGATGTGAAGGGATTGCGATGTGCTCAGCGCACAATACAATTCATTGTGGTGGTCGTACGTGGTCGACCTAAATCTTAACAAATATACCTGGCACCGTGTTCCCATTACGGTTGTTCATAAAATATCGATATGTCGGCGAATTTTGTCACCGATATATCGATATCGAAATGGCAATAGCGAGTGCCGACATTTTTATTTCATGTTATATTTTTTTCGAATTTTTCGGTAAGTATATGAAATTATTCTTTTCAATTTGTAGTAGAACATAATTTTACTTTCACTATGTGAAGGAGTTTTACTACTTTTTGAGCTTCCATCGCGTCCAGTCATTGTCTTTAACTGTGAGAAACAAGTATAGGTGGCACAGAGAACAAGTCCGAGGGATGGGGCGGGGAGGGGAGGTTCAAATGGTTCAAATGGCTCTGAGCACTATGGGACTCAACTGCTGAGGTCATTAGTCCCCTAGAACGTAGAACTAATTAAACCTAACTAACCTAAGGACATCACAAACATCCATGCCCGAGGCAGGATTCGAACCTGCGACCGTAGCGGTCTTGCGGTTCCAGACTGCAGCGCCTTTAACCGCACGGCCACTTCGGCCGGCAGGGGAGGGGAGGGGGTGAATGAAATAGCAAGATTCCCGAGGTGAGGAAATAGCGTACTAGTTGCGTAAAAAAACAATTTTTAATGCAAGTAGTGTGCTATTTCTTCACATCGGCATTCTTCAGAAACAGTTGTAGAAAAAGATGACCATAAGATTGGTTTTTGCGGTTGACGGAGGGGATTTGCGGACGAAATCGCCGCTCGGCGCTACCGACAGAAACTGCAACACTTAACTTCACCACACAATTTTCACACTACAGCTGCTAGGTCGCTGGCATTTGGAGAAGTGAAAAAAAAAAAAAAAAAAAAAAAAAAACAGCGAAGTCGGCATGAAGTGTTCCAGACAAATCCGATAACTGACGAAACCGAACGACAAACCAATCGGATACTTTTTATTGTGCCAGCTAAGCGCAGTTACCATTGTTAGCGTTCGCCTGCTTCTCTGGGTGGTAACGTGCTCGCCTCCCATGCAAGCGGGACCGGGTTCGATTCCCGGCCGGGTTGGAGATTTTCTGCGCTCGGAGACAGGGTGTTGTGTTGTCCTCCTCATCACTTCGTCCTCATCACCGGCGCGCAAGTCGCCCAACGTGGCGTCGAATGGAGTAAGACTTGCACTTGGCGGCCGAACTTCCCCGAATAGGGGTCTCCCGGTCAACAATGCCATATGCTCATTTCATTTCACTTCCCATTGTTAGCGAAGTGGTTATCGCCAAACGTGAATGTGCATCGTTATCCTTTCAATTCCTGTTCTAAGGAGAATAAGCAGGCAGCTAGCTTGTTGATGTACAAAATATTTAATAGTAAATCAGTACTTAAAAATACAGATCTAAAACCGACAGTATATTTACAACGTGGAGCCGATATTTTATAGGCCGGTACGTCGATATTTTCGTCGTCTATAGATCGATATATTGACTCCTTTCCCGATACATCGTGGACCGCTAATATACATTTTTTAAAATATCGTTATATCGGATTCCCGATATTTAAAAGAAAATGAACCGTCCTACTTCCCATGCAGTCTACACAGGGTCACCATAACTTACTGTACGCCGCACTAATCTGGATATTTCATGATTCGACCAGCCAGCTAAACTGACACTGACAATGAGTCCGCTTTCATACTCTGTTACGCTGGTTCACGCGACTATACATCCCATCATCTCAACACCATCGTCCCCAGGTTCAGACATGGCGAACCACTTACCTATTTTCTCCTACTGTCCTTCTGCCGTCCATCAGTCTTGATCTCGAGGGACTTTCTGGATACGTCATTGTCGTCCTTGCTTCAGCGATACTATCGGTATCTGTGTTTAACGTGCAAAATCAAGTGGTATATTTTTTACCGCATTTCACCCTGTTGTTTTGATCTTCTAACATTAAAAAAGTAATACATAAATATGTCATATAAATTGACTGAAGAAGATGGTTGCAGCGCCCCCCCCCCCCTATGTGAGGAGAATGAAATGGTTGTTTAAGAACACAATGAGCCTCTGTCATGCGGCGGTCGCGGTCTTCGCGAGCTGTTAACTGCAGAGGTGCAGCTATTAGCAGCTCCGCAGACAGCAATCTGCTTTTGCTTATCGAGCGGCAGCTGAGAAGTCTCACCTGTACCTGTCGCCTGTCGCTCTGTAACCACAGCGCGTGCATCCTCCGCCTTTCCCCAGCAACATGCTTGCACCAGACCGGTATCTGCGCTCTTCCCGCAGAGCCACTGGAATTCTGCAAAGTTATGCAATAACACTGGAATTTTAACCCGGCGTCTTTTGTTATCGTTCCATGTGACAGCGCATACACACGCCACCTTTCAAAATTACCAACATTTCTCCTTCTGCTGCAGGCAGCCTTCATCAAATCGACTACATTTTTCTTGTTCACTGCTTTACACACGGGCGAAAAACAAACACATAAAGTCCAAGTAGTATAAGGCTCTTCGAACTGAGCAAAATTATCGAGATAAACACCTGCCGGAAACGCACCACTGAGAAGGAATAGCCACGGATCGACAGCCAACCAGTGACAAGCGCGAAAGTTGAACCGTGTTGAATGCTGATATCTATGATTAGAGACACTCTGACGGTTTTGATAATCTAGGACTTGATTTCTGACTTGTACTGTAATCATAGTGTGTTATGTCCTTAACTTCTAGAAAGAATTGCAGCATCTGTCAAATATTGTCTGAGGAAGGTTTGAGAATGTTGTATTTGGACGGAGAAGGCCTCAACACAATCTTGGTCAACGTAGAAACAGCAGTTAATTCAATACTAACTGCTTGAGGGGGCGAGGAACACGAGCCACTAATATCTGGAAATTTCCATGAAAGTGATCAATCCACAACATTGCCAATAGGTCCACAACCATCAGTTGTAAGTTATTTATGTAATTGTTTCAACGACAGCAGAAGGAGGTAGAAGACTTACGAATAAGTGGAAGAAACTGCCTAATCCTCCTCAAAAGGTTCCAACCATTTTATCAACCAGAGACAGGTTCAAGAAGACTTTGGCTGGGTTAAGTCATTCTTCTACAATAGGATATTTGCCTATGCCACATGTGGGGTAAAGGTGCGGTTAAAAGGTCTCCATGAGGGAAGAGACAGGAATATACAACTATAGTTCAATTCATTTATCTTGGCGGCTCGCGCATGCCCGCCCAGACGCGGGAGATTGCAGCGTTGCCAGTTGTATGCGCCAAGAGAAGCAGCGCCGTAGCAGTGTAGTTCTCAAACTTACGTTTAGGGGGGAGCGCGCAGTTTATGAAGTAAAGCCACCACGGTCGCATTAAACCTTTCGCTGCTACAGAGACGTGCTCCCCGCATTCCACGCCGTGCGCGATTTTGTAACCACTGCACTGCTCGCCTGTGCAGACACATAGTGTTCCGACTGCTTTGACACACTTATCATTCGATTTCACAAAAACTATTTGGTCCAAAAATTTGATTTTGACACATCTTCTTGACTGATACCTTCCCCCCATAAATGACTTAATTTTGTTTCGATTTTCAACGCAGTTATATTGCAGCATTAAATGTAGTAAACCATTGCACGAAATTTTGAAGAGTTTGCAGAGGTAAAGTTCATAGCGTATACTTTCCGTATGTTCGATTGTAGTTACCACAATGTTGAGAATGAAATGTGGAGAAGATACCTAAATTTCATATAAAATTTACTGCATAACAATATCGCATTTAATTTAAGTACCAGATTGGTGTCGTATGTAATATTGAGAAATATTCCGTCTTTCGCGACTGTAATAAAAGTTTTATTTACACCGGGCGCGTTTGACTTTATTTTAAAGCACTTCAATCAATCAAAAGGAAGTACACAAAATACGTTAAACAAAACTGTGGACTTACAAAAAGATTAGGACTTGAATATACTGTGTATCAGTGCTCTGAGCTATGTCAAATATAATTTTTGTGTGTGGCACACACAAAAAGCATTTATTTGCTAAAACACTGATCGGCCGACACAAACGTTGAATATTGTGTTACCTCAGCACAAAACTGCGAAAGGTGACTTGGCAATGGAGGAGTCAAAATGCTGTCCAATGAAGATGCTTCAAAAGAGAAAAACGCGTCTGGTCTAAATAAGACGCTTATTACAGTTGCAGAAGAGGAATATATTTCAATACCATTGGTAAAATTGCAACTGTGGAACAAAAACAAGAAAGAGAACATGAGTATTATTGTGTATGTGCCTTACCCTTCATTGTTGTCAATCGCTGCGCTAGTCTTCTGCATCGCTGTAGTCAGTGTCGCAGTCCGAATCATCAGGTCTTAAGAGTTATGACGATGGGTTCAAGCAGATTGTGAATTACAATTTCCCTGTCCATGTCCTCCTCCTGTAGCCTTTGTGCATGCCGAACACATTCAGCCCATGCTGAAGGAGTAATTCTGTCAAGTGCTTCGTGCAGAAGCACTTCTGTATCGGCAATTTTAAATGTCACGTTTCGTTCTGCGACATAACCTTTCACTTGGCCCAAATTAACTCTATTGGATTGTATTGGCAATGGTACGGTGGCAAACGCAAAACTGTGTGTCCATGTTCCTGTGCAATACAATCGATTTCATAAACTTTTGTGCGAGGCTTATGAAGCACTACAAGATTCAACAATTCAGCACGAGTTTGGTTGGCAGTATGTGGAATATTTTTACTTGCAAGCCATAACATGATATCGGCTTTTTTTGTACTTGTTGTGGGTGTCTTGTCAACAACAACACAGTGATAACTCGCATTGTCCATTACAATCACCGAGTTTGCAGGCAAGTAAGGGAGAAACTGATTCCTAAACCACAATTTAAATGTCTCAGAGTTCATTTCGGAATGATAATCCCCTGAATTTCTCTTTTTTGCCCGGAACACTAATTTGCTTTCTGGAATGAATCCAGAAGCAGAACCAGCGTGAAGCACAATTATTCGTCCACCTTTACCAACTGGTACTTTAAACCCACCCGAACCATCACTCATTTTCCAACACGCTTTCCTTGTGTGATTTTGGTTTACCCATGTTTCGTCCAAGAAAAAAATGTTCTTATTCCCGGATTTTCTTACTTCAATAATACGTCTTAAAAACTGTGCCCTTGAAGCAGCGATATCACTACGTTCCATTAAAAACTTTCTTCCGTCATTTGTATGTACATATTTGAATCCAATGTTTTTAAGTATTCTATTCATTGAAGTCATGCTACCTTTAAAATTTATGGTTTCACGCATTTTCACAGTGATTTTTTTTACAGTAGGAAATTCGCCTGTGTTGTACATGTTGAGCACTTCTCGTCTTAGAACATCTTTGTCGAAACTATCTAAATTAGTTACAGTCCTCTCACGAGTGCGATATTTCCCTGGCGATCTGAAAAGTGGGCTTCCACAGGTCTCCGTAGATAAATTTCCTTCATTGGCAATCCGCTGAACGGTTCTCAAGCTAACGCCTGTCGCTTCTGCAGTGCGTTCCTGAGATCTGGCGACATCCGTGATAGGTCCACCGTTTTCTGCTTCGCGCTTGAAAAAAGCGTGTATCCGGTAAATTATGTCCCTCGCCTGTTTATGGAGAGTTTGTCGCTTACCACCATTATCAGCCATGACAACTTGCAACAAATGCGATAAAAATTCACCAAAGAATAACTACAATCACATTTAACACTCGCACTCGCACTCGCCAAGACATTCCCAGCAGACCGTTCAGAAAACTACTGAACACTCATTGGCTGTCAGCGGATGCGTGACGTCAGGTGCGTAGAACGAGCCTTAAATCGACCGCAGTCGTTCATGGTTCCAACTATACAGAGTGTTCATTTTAATTGGAGACATTGAAATACCCGCAAATCTACACATCGGATCAAACAAATTTATAACTAAATTTTTTTTGTCTCAGGGGGGGACATCCAATGATACCAAATCCGACGAATTTGTAGTCAAATTTGTTATAACTGGATGTCCCCTTCCGGGAGGAACTAATTTTCATTAGGATTTCTTTTGGCTCTGTGTGTCGTTTTCAAGAGATTTCAATGTCCCCATAAAATGAACACCCTTTATAACATAAACAGTGTTTATAAATTGGGAAATATTCTATCTTTAGCAACTGTAACAAAACTTTCTTTATACCAGAGTCATTTCGCTTTTTTCTAAAACGTTCTGATTAAAACGAAGTTGGCGAAGTACACAAAACAGAATTTTGGACGTAATAAAACATAAAACTAAAATATATTGCCAGTGAGCCGCAGTGCGCAAACATTTTGTGTTTGTCACAACGGACAGCAAATACTTGCCAAAACATAGATCAGTCGACGAAACCATTGAATATGATGTTGCCAAAGCAGCGAAGCAAAGAATTCCGTCAGACAATCAAATAGCTCGACAACGTACGAGCCGAAATTCTGCTCTAAATAATACTTTTAATACTGCCGCAAAAGAATATATCTCAATATGAATAGTAAAACAGCGACTGCGGAAGAGGCGATATACAAACAAAACGGATAACATGAATATTGTATGTGTGCCTTTTCGTTGTTTTTAATTGCTGTGAAAAGAAATATTGGAGGAGAAAATTACAAAAACTGAAAACTTATTATGATTATAATGAAGCACAGGAAATTTCAAAACATTACATTCAAACGAATAAAATTCATTTAGACACTTCGCTATTGTTTTTAAATAAATAAAATATTTAGTAAGCAACAAGGCTTGAACTCAGAATCTTCCGATTAGCAGCCCAACACCTTTTTTTATTTTTTTATTTTTTTAATCTCATTGTGTTCGTTTTCGTTCGTTGTATCTGCTCTGGGCGGACGTCGAAAGACACCCGTTTCTGTTCTTTGTTGATCCATTAACTCAGTTTTTTTATTACACAGGGCAGCTAGCCCTCTGTAAAACCTCATTAGTATACAATGATGCTATTCATTACGCTATACCAACATCACATGGCACCTTAACCATTACGCCAACGCAGCTACTCAGGCATCTCCTGGAGCACTGTAAACGTATGCAAAATACCGACAAACACTGTTGGGATGACTATGAATTACTCACGTTGCGTCGAAGTACAATAGGAAATAAACAATTACCGCTGTTCTTTATTGCGAAAAAGCGGTTCGTGAGACTGATACAAACACCTTTCCTTGCTATCGCCTGAATTAGGAGGCTTATTGTTTGTTTGGTTTAATTAATTAATAGAATATGAAGCAATTGGTGTAAAGAATGCTTTTTCCAAACTTTCTATAAAAGAAAGTCTGCTATCAAGACATTGCTTTTGTTCAATTACTTCATTTATGACTGAACGTTTCTAAAACTGAAGACACTCGTCCGTGCTCTGCACTGCAGTCGAGATCTGGCAACGTCGTTCTCTGTTCATTGGCTGACTGTGATTTGTGACGTCAAATGCGCAGAACGAACCTAAACTCGGCCGCCAAGATATGACGCGCACTTTAGTAACCCTCTGGAATTCATAATGGTCCATATTCTCACATCCCTGTTCTGGTACCTGGCCCTGCATCCCTGAAAGCCTACCAGAAGGCATTGTAGTCTACCTCTGACAAAAGGTAGTATTGTTAAGGCTACAACAACTAACATTACCCCGGTGCAGTGCGGGCCTCGATGTACCGCAATGCCATTGCTATCTCGCCAGCCAATCAGCGCTCAGGACAGCACTATAAAGTGAGTCACAACTCCGCCTTCAATGGTGTATTCATCTTGCATTGGTATGGCTAGTCATCACTCACCGTTGTTCTATGTTTTCCACCTCACTACATATCAGGCTATTCTCTTAAGATTACTGTGCACTTTTTTATTTCTGTAGTGCAGTCTCTACTTATCCGTTCTTCGCTGTGAGTTTGTCTGTCTGTACTCAGCAATCCGCTTATGACGGCCTCCAGGTCAGTCGGCCCTGCTCCGGAAGGTTCCTTTGGGTCGTTTCCGACCTTCTGTCAAAGTCTAATCACAACAATTGGTGACGAAGTAAAAAGCTTGCAGCGTAGGGGAAAGTTATATCGAAAGGTGCCAACTGAAGTGGCGTTTGATCGCGCTTCTAAGAAGTCCAATAAGGCTCTGAGCACCATGGCACTTAAAATCTGAGGTCATCAGTCCCCTAGACTCAGAACTACTTAAACCTAACTAAACCTAAGGACATCACACACATCCAGGCCCGAGGCAGGATTCGAACCTGCGACCGTAGCAGCAGTGCGGTTCCGGACTGAAGCGCCTAGAACCGCTCGGCCACAACGGCCCGCAAGTCCAATAACGATTAAGATTAGATTAGTATTATGACAGAAATTTAAAAAGGAAAGAACGAAACGGACGTGACAAATGGCGAACTCTGACAAGCACGGTATACAAGCTGCAGCGGCAATTTCGAATTGGGATTATCTTGGTAGGTTGCGCACGTTTATAAGTAAGGAATAACGAATGTGTGGCCAGCTATCAAACTTTGAAAATGATGGAACAAATCCGGGCTGGTGTGTGAGAAACTTAAACCAAATCCGAAAATATACTGATTTGATGCAAAATGGTTTGGAAGGTCTGATCAATTTCAAATCTCCCACTACATGGTATGCACAGAGAGGGATGATGAGCTCTGATCTATGTGTGCGACAGGAACCCATGGCATGGACAATTTCTCGACCATTCGTCTTTGGGTGATACTTGACTCAACCCTTCAGCATCGAGTGTGCGGCGCGTCCATGGAGCACCAATCAAACATTGTAGATACGAACGTACCGTTTTTTTTTTTCAGCCTTTGTTTTAAGTTGGGCGCACATTGTATGTGATGTCATAATTACAGTTGGGATTGACGACGGCACACTGCTCTCGGTTTATGTGCATCCTTTGAAGGGGGAGATTTGAAAGTGATTCGATCTTCAAAGTTATTTTATATCCAGATGGTATATTCCTGAACATCATTTCCATATCAAAACTTTGTCTACTGAATTCCCTCTACAACCCCCAGAAATCTGTAATAGGAAGATATATATTTGACGGCGATGAGGAGGACTAATTAATTGTCACTACGTCGATGGGACCCCAAGCCTTGACACAATATGGGATCGCAGCCAGCTTCAATAATACAGAATGTAAAACAATATGTAGTTACTTGCATACACGCACGCTTAACGACTTGCAACTGTACTTGACACGATACAACATAAAATAAGAACATTATTCCCTTTATATGTGTAACAAGTTCGTAGCTTGTGGTTTCGCTGTAATGTTCTCGCTTCCCTAGCACGGGGTGACGGGCTCGATTCTCGGCAGGGTCAGGGATTTTCACCTGCCCCTAGATGACTGGGTGTTCTTGTGTCGTCTACATCATCATAAATCATCCCCATTACGGTCGGAGGGAGGCAACGGCAAACCACCTCCATTAAGACCTTGCCTAGGACGGCGAAGCGGGTCTCTAGCATCGTTCCCATAAGCTCTGTCAAGAAGCATGTGACTTCATTTCCATATGTCTAACAAAGTAGTCAAACAATTACAAATATTATTTGTGTGTATGTCGTATTTTAAACAGAAACGTACAAGAAAGACAAACACACACACAACGGATATCAATTTTTACTCATCTCCTGCACGATTGTAATACATACGTAGATGTAAAAAAATGTTACCCTATTATGATCTGCTTTTCAAGTGTTTTCAAGAAGTTAGGTTCAAAAATTTAAGACTCTTTTGAATATTATACGAGAGCACCAGTCGCAGGAGGAGGGCATTAACGCAACCAACTAAGGAGGCAAACTATGAGTCTGTGAATCACGTTATTTCCTTTTTTATTAATATTCTAAAAAATCATTGTACCGCAACAGCGGATCATAATTCCTATCTATAGCATGATTATATTTCGCCACAAACGTACCATGACAGTGACGACGACGACTATTCTTATTGTTGCTTTTGATGTTCCTTTCCAAAGAAACATGATTGATTGTAGTGACCCAAGTGTTTTGTGGAAGATAAAAGAAGAAGGATCAGACGCAATGCAGCACGTGTAGGCTTCTAGTCTGCCGCATTAGCCAGATGCTCTAAAGCCGAGTAACTACCATGAGCCACACTGAAATGTATGGCGGCCCCAATATTGAAGGGGCAGAGGCCGAATTGCGACAGTAAAGTTTCGACATCTCTGCCTCGGCCAGTAAGCATGGTACCACCCCACAAGGGGTTATGGGCATTAAAATCTCCCAGAAGTAGGAAAGGTTTAGAGGGTTGATCAATCAGTGCAGCTAATACATTCAGGGGTACTGCGCCATCTGGAGGAAGATATACATTGCAGACAGTTATTTCCTGCGTCGTCCTTATTCTTACAGCCACAGCTTCTAGAGGGTTTTGAAGAGCACATGTTCGCTACAGACCGAGTTTAGGACATAAACGCAAACTCCACCTGACACTCGATTATAGTCGCTACGGTTCCTGTAATGTCCCTTATAGCCGCGGAGGGCAGGGATCAGCATTGCTGGGAAACAGGCTTCCTGGATGGAAATGTAGATAGCAGATGTAAAGCTTAACAGTTGCCGTAGCTCAGCCAGGTGGTGGTGAAAAACCGCCGAAATTCCACTGGAGGATGACATCGTGAGCCTGGGAAGGCATGGAACATTCAGTGAGGCAGTTTACGCCTCAGAGTCATCTGCTGCCACCGATTTATTTCCTGAGCAGTCTATATCCATCGTGTCTGAGGGCCTGGCGAGATCTAGGTCCGTAGCAGACGCCAAAATCTCCACTCCATCCTCAGCCGCAGGGCTTGTAGGTAGTGTTGGTTTGGATGCCAGCGCAAGTTCCTTGATCTTAGGGGGTTTCTTTTTGGATTTCTCTCGCTGCTCCTTGGGTTTCCCTGGCTGGGAGGACTTCACTGGCTCAGTCTCCGGGACTCAGGATGAGCGTGAAGCCCTACGGCCAGCTGTTTTTGCGCTCTTCACCGACTGGCGGGTGTCATCTTTCCCACTGTGCAGGAGCAACAGGGAGGGAAATGCCCCACACCATCAAGGGGGCAGGTGTAGTCTTCCGACTCTGAGAAGTGACCTGGGTTGGCGGAGCCGATAGTGCCAGAACTGTTGTAGTGGCGGCATAAGACAATGTCATACGCACAGGATGCAGGCGTCAAATTTTCTCTTAGCCTCAGTGTAGGTCATCTGTCCTGGGTCTTGCACTCCATGATTTTCCTTTTTTCTGGAGAATCCTGCAGTCAGGCGAGCAAGGCGAATGGTGCTCTCCACAGTTGACATAGATGGGAGGCGGGGCATATGGAGCATTGGGATGGGATGGGTGACCGCAATCTCGGCATATGATGCTGGAAGTACAGCGGGAATACATACGGCCGAACTTCCAGCACTTAAAGCACCGCATCGGGAGATTGATATAGGGCTTTAAATCACACCGGTAGATCATCACCCTGACCTTCTCGGGCAAAGTATCACTCTCAAAGGCCAAGATGAAGGCACCGGTGGCAACCTGATTATCCTCCAGACCCTGATGGACATGCCGGACGAAATGTACACCTTCTTTTTTTCAGTCTACTGATTGGTCGATGCGGCCCGCCACGAATTCCTCTCCTGTGCTAACCTCTTCACCTCTGAGTAGCACTTGCAACCTACGTCCTCAATTATTTGCTTGACGTATTCCAATCTCTGTCTTCCTCTACAGTTTTTGCCCTCTACAGCTCCCTCTAGTACCATGGAAGTCATTCCCTCATGTCTTAGCAGATGTCCGATCATCCTGTCCCTTCTTATCAGTGTTTTCCACATATTCCTTTCCTCTCCGATTCTGCACAGAACCTCCTCATTCCTTACCTTATCAGTCCACCTCATTTTCAACATTCGTCTACAGCACCACATCTCAAATGCTTCGATTCTCTTCTGCTCCGGTTTTCCTACAGTCCATGTTTCACTACCATACAATGCTGTACTCCAGACGTACATCCTCAGAAATTCCTTCCTCAAATTAAGGCCGGTATTTGATATTAGTAGACTTCTATTGGCCAGAAATGCCTTTTTTGCCATAGCGAGTCTGCTTTTGATGTCCTCCTTGCTCCGTCCGTCATTAGTTATTTTACTGCCTAGGTACTAGAATTCCTTAACTTCATTGACTTCGTGACCATCAATCCTGATGTTAAGTTTCTCGCTGTTCTCATTTCTACTACTTCTCATTACCTTCGTCTTTCTCCGATTTACTCTCAAACCATACTGTGTACTCATTAGACTGTTCATTCCGTTCAGCACATCATTTAATTCTTCTTCACTTTCACTCAGGATACCAATGTCATCAGCGAATCGTATCATTGATATCCTTTCACCTTGTATTTTAATTCCACTCCTGAACCTTTCTTTTATTTCCATCATTGCGTCCTCGATGTACAGATTGAAGAGTAGGGGCGAAAGGCTACAGCCTTGTCTTACACCCTTCTTAATACGAGCACTTCGTTCTTGATCGTCCACTTTTATTATTCCCTCTTGGTTGTTGTACATATTGTATACGACCCGTCTCTCCCTATAGCTTAAGCCTACTTTTTTCAGAATCTCGAACAGCTTGCACCATTTTATATTGTCGAACGCTTTTTCCAGGTCGATAAATCCTATGTAAGTGTCTTGATTTTTCTTTAGCCTTGCTTCCATTATTAGCCGTAACGTCAGAATTGCCTCTCTCGACACTTTACTTTTCCTAAAGCCAAAATGATCGTCACCTAGCGCATTCTCAATTTTCTTTACCATTCTTCTGTATATTATTCTTGTAAGCAGCTTCGATGCATGAGCTGTTAAGCTGATTGTGCGATTATTCTCGCACTTGTCAGCTCTTGCCGTCTTCGGAATTGTGTGGATGATGCTTTTCCGAAAGTCAGATGGTATGTCGCCAGACTCATATATTCTACACACCAACGTGAATAGTCGTTTTGTTGCCACTTCCCCCAATGATTTTAGAAATTCTGATGGAATGTTATCTATCCCTTCTGCCTTATTTGACCGTAAGTCCTCCAAAGCTCTTTTAAATTCCGATTCTAATACTGGATCCCCTATCTCTTCTAAATCGTCTCCTGTTTCTTCTTCTATCACATCAGACAAATCTTCACCCTCATAGAGGCTTTCAATGTATTCTTTCCTCCTATCTGCTCTCTCCTCTGCATTTAACAGTGGAATTCCCGTTGCACTCTTAATGTTACCACCGTTGCTTTTAATGTCACCAAAGGTTGTTTTGACTTTCCTGTATGCTGAGTCTGTCCTTCCGACAATCATATCTTTTTCGATGTCTTCACATTTTTCCTGCAGCCATTCGTCTTAGCTTCCCTGCACTTCCTATTTATTTCATCCCTCAGTGACTTGTATTTCTGTATTCCTAATTTTCCCGAAACATGTTTGTACTTCCTCCTTTCATCAATCAACTGAAGTATTTCTTCTGTTACCCATGGTTTCTTCGCAGCTACCTTCTTTGTACCTATGTTTTCCTTCCCAACTTCTGTGATGGCCGGCCGGCCGCGGTGGTCTCGCGGTTCTAGGCGCGCAGTCCGGAACCGTGCGACTGCTACGGTCGCAGGTTCGAATCCTGCCTCGGGCATGGCTGTGTGTGATGTCCTTAGGTTAGTTAGGTTTAAGTAGTTCTAAGTTCTAGGGGACTGATGACCACAGCAGTTGAGTCCCATACTGCTCAGAGCCATTTGAACCATTTTTCTGTGATGGCCCTTTTTAGAGATATCCATTCCTCTTCAACTGTACTGCCTACTGCGCTATTCCTTATTGCTGTATCTACAGCGTTAGAGAACTTCAATCGTATCTCGTCATTCCTTAGTGCTTCCGTATTCCACTTCTTTGCGTATTGATTCTTCCTGACTAATGTCTTGAACTTCAGCCTACTCTTCATCACTACTATATTGTGATCTGAGTCTATATCTGCTCCTGGGTACGCCTTACAGTCCAGTATCAGATTTCGGAATCTCTGTCTGAACATGATGTAATCTAATTGAAATCTTCCCGTATCTCCCGGCCTTTTCCATGTATACCTCCTCCTCTTGTGATTCTTGAACAGGGTATTCGCTATTACTAGCTGAAACTTGTTACAGAACTCAATTAGTCTTTCTCCTCTTTCATTCCTTGTCCCAAGCCCATATTCTCCTGTAACCTTTTCTTCTACTCCTTCCCCTACAACTGCATTCCAGTCGCCCATGACTATTAGATTTTCGCCTCCCCTTTACATACTGCATTACCCTTTCAATATCCTCATACACTTTCTCTATCTGTTCATCTTCAGCTTGCGACGTCGGCATGTACACCTGAACTATCGTTGTCGGTGTTGGTCTGCTGTCGATTCTGATTAGAACAACCCGGTCACTGAACTGTTCACAGTAACACACCCTCTGCCCTACCTTCCTATTCATAACGAATCCTACACCTGTTATACCATTTTCTGCTGCTGTTGATATTACCCGATACTCATCTGACCAGAAATCCTTGTCTTCCTTCCACTTCACTTCACTTACCCCTACTATATCTAGATTGAGCCTTTGCATTTCCCTTTTCAGATTTTCTAGTTTCCCTACCATGTTCAAGCTTCTGACATTCCACGCCACGACTCGTAGAACGTTATCCTTTCGTTGATTATTCAATCTTTTTCTCATGGTAACCTCCCCCATGGCAGTCCCCTCCAGGATATCCGAATGTAGGACTATTCCGGAATTTTTTGCCAATGGAGAGATCATCATGACACTTCTTCAATTACAGGCCACATGTCCTGTGGATACACGTTACGTGTCTTTAATGCAGTGGTTTCCATTGCCTTCTGCATCCTCATGTCGTTGATCATTGCTGATTCTTCCGCCTTTAGGGGAAATTTCCCACCCCTAGGACAAGAGAGTGCCCTGAACCTCTATCCGCTCTTCCGCCCTCTTTGACAAGGCCGTTGGCAGAATGAGGCTGACTTCTTATGCCGGAAGTCTTCGGCCGCTGATTATTTATCAAAATTTAGACAGTGGCGGGGATCGAACCCGGGACCGAAGACGTTTTTGATTATGAATCAAAGACGCTACCCCCTTTTTTTTATTTTTATCAAAATTTGGGCAGTGGCGGGGATCGAACCCGGGACCGAAGAAGATGAAGCAAAGACGCAACCCTTTTTTTTTTGTTAGAATCCTGCATTTTTTATTTTTTTATTTTTTTTTGTTCGAGTCTCTTTATATATATATATATATATATATATATATATATATATATATATATATATATATATATATATATATATATAACTGGTGCCTAAAACCAGCGCCTTAGACCGCTTTGTTTTTAATAGTGCTCTACCATTTTTTTTTTTTAATAGTATAGCGAGCGGGGCAGGCAGATGGCGGCAAGGAGGGCAGGGGTCAATTAGTCCGAGGCCTGGCCACGGTGCCGCCCTCATACCCGTCATCACTCACATTGATGGGAAAGGAACATTGAGTTTTTTTTATTTTTATTTATTTTTTTTTTTAATTTTTTTTGGGGAAAGCATCAATATGGGATTGGAGCCAGATCATTCGGTTGATACATAAACGGGTGAGGTTTTAGAGCTCGAACAGCTATCCAATACCTGTTCTATTGAATGCAATATGAAGCATATTACCGTACTTGCGACGGTGATCCGCGTAGTTTCTAATTTTAATATATTCCGTTTCCATGTGTAACTGAAACTCGCTGTAATCTTCGCCCGTCAGCCGATTGAAGACATGACTTGTACATTGGCCTAACAGCCACATGACGGCATTATTTTTAGTTGGCGGAAAATATTTGACGTCTGGTCTGTGCAGTAAGTTCGTGTCAATGTTATTTTCAGAAGTCCTAGTTATAAGGGCGACTTTTTGACGAACCCATTGCCAATTGCGCATGCGGTGACTGCAAGTATATCTGTGGGGAACAGTATCCACTTGGTGACAATCTGGACAATGGGCTGTGTCGCTTAGCCCAATCGCATGCAGGCGCTCATTTGTGCTGATAACGTTGTTAACCGTTTTGTACCATGTCGACCTGACCAAGGACGGAAGTACACAGGACATCCCAATTGACTCCAGTGTGCTTTTGTTCGATTTTGTTCTTGCCCTCATATTGTTTTCTGTGCTCCAGAATGTCCTTGGCAGTTAAGGGTCGATGTTGGAGAAGGACCTCGCTCAAGTAGCTCTTTTCCAGATAATATGTGCGGATGTGGGAGAGCTGGTAGTCGATCGTCTGCACATTGATCGGCGGTTCTACGCTTTTCGGCGCGACTGCCTCAAACAACTTTGCCGTAAGGGTGTCAGAGTAGTTTTGGATTAAGGATGTCATCCGTTTAATGTACAAAGCCATTGCTTTGGCGTTCAGATCGGTCAGACCCATACCGCCATGCAGAGGGTCGAGGGTCACAGTCTTCACGTCAACTCGAAATATTTTCCCCCGCCACAGTAAAATTGGTCAACTTGCTCATTATCTGTTTGGCTATGACAGTGGGGATTGGAAAGACCTGTGCCACATAATATGCTCGTGACAGAATACATGTATTTATAAATTTAACCCTCTGAATTTGGTCCATACTGCGATAAACGTTATCTATTAAAGCACCCTTGTCTTTGAACGAGACATCCCGCCAATTTGCCGTTATCATCCTTTGTGGAGGGACCGTCAGTATCGTCCCAAGAGATTTGTGTTCCGTAACATGGGTAGCCCAGTCTAGGCCGACATCGTCAAGTCCCCTTATACGTAGAAATTTGCTTTTAGTTTCATTCATTTTTGCGCCAGAAGCGGAACAATAGCTTCTGAGGTCTGCCTCCAGTTGAATCACATCATCCCTGTTCCTGATGACGATGCCGACATCATCAGCATATGCCCCAACTGCAGTTTTCTTCCCGGCGATCGTTATGCCCGTCATGTGCTCTTGTACTAGCCGCAGCAATGGTTCTAGTGAGATGACAAAGAGCAACATGGAAAGGGGGCTTCCTTGGGGGACACCCCTTGCGATGGTAATGGGTCTTGTGAGCTGGCAGTTGACGGAGATCGTGGCGGCCAGACCAGTGATCATATTGCGCACGACAGCGATGGAGTCATGCCCGAAGCCCATCCTCCGCATCGTTTCGAAGAGGTATTTATGGCTGACACTATCAAATGCTTTATAAAAGTCGACAAAAAGGAGGCCGCAATGAATGGTGCTGGCAGACGACAGAGCGACGATATCTCTATATTGTGCTGTAGTCTGAAATATTGATCGCCTATAAGCACAAGTTTGCTGTTGCCCAATTATGTTTGTGGTCAACGGCATCATTCGATTGTTTAAAGCTCTCGCAATAATCTTATAATCTGAATTAAGAAGAGAAATCGGCCGGAAGTTGTTAATCTTTTTACATCCCTTATTTTTAGGAATCAACACGATTTTGCATTCTTTAAGTTCTGATGGTACAAACTTTCCCCGCAGTACGTCGTTAACGGCTTGTGTCAACTTATCACCTGTGATACTCCAATATCGTTGATAGAATTCGACCGGAAGGCCATCAGGGCCCGGCGATTTACTTTTAGGGGAGCAGCGAATTATTTCAAGGACTTCATCTGGACTAAGAGCCGAAAATAAGCCGGCGTTGTCGTCGGCCGTAATTGTGGAGGTTCCCTAGACCACGAGTTACTTATCGTCTAAATACTCAACAAAAAACTGAGGCTTCATCGTCTTGGAAGATTCCCTATCAGCTCTCGAACATACAAGGTAGCGGGGCGAATAAGATCCGCTGCCATCCTTAGCCTGACGTATCTCCCATGGTGTGGCCAGGGAGGGGAACGATTTGGGGTCATACTTCTGTGCACTGAATTGAGCTCGTGATCGCTTAGAGACTGCTGGTGTTTCATCACCAGCAAGAGATGATGGACTACGCTTCATCGCGTGTCATCCACCCTGATGGCACCCACTCCGACCAGGGGCCCTCCCCACGGGCGCCACCCAGCCGCAGCAAAGGCCACCTGGCAGGATGGCCAGTGCCAGAGTCCCGATGCCCCAGGGGGATGGGCATCTACCCCTTGGCATACGTGGGGATTTAACGGCGCAGGCAGCAGCAGAGCGTTCCCTGTGTGGTCAGGGAGCTACAGCCAACAGGGTGCATGGCAGATACACCACAACGGACTGGCTACCGTGCTGGATATCAGGTGCAAAGAAGTCCATGTTCATCGTCGACGTTGAAATCGACACTGAATAGTGCATTGTGGAAAACGCACCCAGGAACGTGTCCTCGCCCAAGATATGGAGAATGGGCAAGACTGAAATGCGACAACGAGAAAGTGGGCTAAAGACATCAATGCATGATGGACACGATGCACCTTGTAAGGCGCCCTTCCCCAGGTGGCTCGCTCTTTGAGAATATTTTGAGGAATGGAGGTCAAACCCTATAGGTGACCATCACATAGAGGCCGAAACGTGTGAAACTCCTTTTAGTCACCTTGTACGACAGACAGGAATACCTCGGGCCTATTCTAACCCCCGGACCCACAGGGGGAGATGCCACTAGTAGCAGCGCATCAGGTTCGGAATGTATGGACGGACTGTGATAATTTCATAGCCTGCTTTGATCAAAGATGAGAAAAAGAGTGTGGGTGGGCACTAATGAGGAATCTACGTTTTTCATTACACGATGGGCGGCAATGACACCATGATCAGAGAGGTAAGATTGGATTTCGGCCTAGGTTAGACCGTCGATCAGCCTAATGTAAATAACACCACTGGATGAATTCAATGGGCCTCGACACTAGCAGGTAGCCGTGGAGAAGAGTTGTGCTTGAGAATCACAAGTAGTCTCCAAAAACAAAGTGCCATTCCATAAACGAGAACATGATTTCACAGGGTCGGCAAGTGTATCAACACCTTTCTGAATAATAAATGGATTTACCGTGATGGAGGACTGACCGTATTCAGTATATGAGACCACGAGGAACTGTGGTGCCACGGGAAGGGTCTTTGAATCGTTAGCCTCATTACGTTTACGTTTCGTACACGTTGATTCTGAAGATGATTGACTCATGGCGAGAAAATCCCCCACGATTGCCAACGTCTACGATGGCGCGTTCCTTCCAACTGGGAGGGCCCCCTTCACAAGGGGGCGCACCCGCCATAAGTGATTGTTCACACCTCAGTTCACACCTCCCGAACCCATGACAGAGGGACCAATCGGCAATTTGGGAAGGTCGCAGCTGAGGCAATCACCCCTCCCTGGGCCTGGCCAGTACCAGGGGGTACATGCGAACTCTATCTGTCGACCCGCGGTTGGGAATTACGCGTCACCTGTTATGCGTCAGACGCGCTTCAGGAGCGCATAGGCAGGAAGAAGGAAAAGAGGGACCTGAAACGCTGAAGCTGAGGAACGAGAGGAGAAGGAAAAAAAAGAGAGGAAAAAGGAACGAAAAAAATGGTGAGACTGTTCTTACGTCCGCGACAGACAATACAGAATATTCCCAATAACACCCAAGACATGTTTCCCAAGGGAGGGGAAAAAGAATAGCAAAATAACAGGCAAGCAGCACGGAAGGGAAAAATTGCTGCAAAGGCTGGGGCCCCCTGGTAGCCAAGCACAAACCTGCCAAAGAGTGGCGAGAGCCCTGGGGGGTGTCAACAAGGTAGCTGTATTTGACAGTCTGCTTACACCCATCCATATTCGACCTTAAGTACACTACTGGCCATTAAAATTGCTACACCACGAAGATGACGTGCTACAGACGCGAAATTTAACCGACAGGAACAAGATGCTGTTATATGCAAATGATTAGCTTTTCAGAGCATTCACACAGGTTGGCGCCTGTGGCGACACATACATGGTGCTGACATAAGGAAAGTTTCCAACCGATTTCTCATACACAAACAGCAGTTGACCGGCGTTGCCTGGTGAAATGTTGTTGTGATGCCTCGTGTAAGGAGGACAAATGCGTACCATCACGTTACCGACTTTGATAAAGGTCGGATTGTAGCCTATCGGGATTACGGTTTAACGTATCGCGACATTGGTGCTCGCGTTGGTCGAGATCCAATGACTGTTAGCAGAATATGGAATCGGTGGGTTCAGGAGCGTAATACGGAACGCCGTGCTGGATCCCAACGGCTTCGTATCGCTAGCAGTCGAGATGACAAAATGGTTCAAATCGCTCTGAGCACTATGGGACTTGCCATCTATGGTCATCAGTCCCCTAGAACTTAGAACTACTTAAACCTAACTAACCTAAGGACATCACACACATCGATGCCCGAGGCAGGATTCGAACCTGCGACCGTAGCGGTCACGCGGTTCCAGACTCAAGCGCCTAGAACCGCACGGCCAGCAGTCGAGATGACAGGCAACTTATCCGCAAGGCTGTAACGGATCGTGCAGCCACGTCTCGATCCCTGAGTCAACAGATGGGGACGTTTGCAAGACAACAACCATCTGCACGAACAGCTCGACGACGTTTGCAGCAGCATGGACTATCAGCTCGGAGACCATGGCTGCGGTTACCCTTGACGCTGCATCACAGGCAGGAGCGCCTGCGATGGTGTACTCCACAACGAACCTGGGTTCACGAATGGTTGCCGGCCGCTGTGGCCGAGCGGTTCTAGGCGCTTCAGTCCGGAACCGCGCGACTGCTGCGGTCGCAGGTTCGAATCCTGCCTCGGGCATGGATGTGTGTGATGTACTTAGGTTAGTTAGGTTTAAGTAGTTCTAAGTTCTAGGGGACTGATGACCTCCGATGTTAAGTCCCATAGTGCTCAGAGCCATTTTAACCATTTTCTTTTTCACGAATGGTTCACGAATGGCAAAACGTCATTTTTTCGGATGAATCCAGGTTCCGTTTACAGCATCATGATGGTCGCATCCGTGTTTGGCGACATCGCGGTGAACGCACAGTGGAGCGTGTATTCGTCATCGCCATACTGGCGTATCACTCGGCGTGATGGTATGGGGTGCCATTGGTTACACGTCTCGGTCACTTCTTGTTCGCATTGACGGCACTTTGAACAGTGGACGTTACATTTCAGATTTGTTGCGACCCGTGGCTCTACCCCTCATTCGATCCCTGCGAAACCCTACATTTCAGCAGAATAATGCACAACCGCAAGTTGCAGGTCCTGAACGGGCCTCTCTGTATACAAAAAATGTTCGACTGCTGCCCTGGCCAGCACATTCTCCAGATCTCTCACCAACTGGAAACGTCTGGTCAATGGTGGCTGAGCAACTGGCTCGTCACAATACGCCAGTCACTATTCTTGATAAACTGTGGTATCGTATTGAAGCTGCATGGGCAGCTGTACCTGTACACGACATCCAAGCTCTGTTTGACTCAATGCCCAGGCGTATCAAGGCCGTTATGACGGCCAGAGGTGGTTGTTCTGTGTACTGATTTCTCAGGATATATGCACCCAAATTACGTGAAAATGTAATCACATGTCAGTTCTAGTATAATATATTTGTCCAATGAATACTCGTTTGTCATCTACATTTCTTCTTGCCGTAGCAATGTTAATGGCCAGTAGTGTAGGTTACCATCTTTAATTTTCTGAATGTACGTCCAAAAGCAGGTATGTATGACTGACAAAAGCCCTAACAAGATCTTCAACAGAAAGATTATCTTTAATTCTTTTTTATTTACGCGACAGATGGTACCAACAGTAACTAGGGAGTTAGGAAAGTATTGCCTGGAATAGCGAGTAAATTTACTTATCCCCTCCACCTAATTTGTTTGCTTCGCCTTTTCGTCTCCCATCAGTCCTCAGTCGTCAGAAACTGGATGTCTTCGATCAAATAATGTATTTACCTCTGGAACCGATTTCCAACATTTGTAACTCTGCAACACTGTAGCGAATTAACAGTAAAAACTCCATAACCGAACATGAGCGAGATGCGTGGGCGCAGCTGTGTGAACACACAAACCGTGTTAGCGATAGAAATCGGCAATAGTTTCTTTACGAAAAGATTTGGACTGAATAATACAGTAGAAATGACACTGTGTCAACATCCTGAGTTTACAGTAACGGCGAGTGTAAGGCTGCTTCTCGTGGAAAGAAGAACACCAGGAGAAGGAGGTATCATGTTCCTCTCCCGGTTAATTCTTAAACACTGTTTCCTTCTTAGTTTATTTTCTGCCGACACAGTACCTGAGCTCTTAGAGGGGAGCCTATTTCGCCAAACCCCTCGTTATGGCCCTGCCAGTATTTAAGTCGCTAGACTGAGTCCAAAGTATTGATGCTTCTAACACTACTTGCAGTCCATTATCGGCATGTTCCCTGCCGAATCGGAGGTGAAATGTTAGGTGTCCGTCCCTAAAACTTCGACCATCTGCAGCGTCGTTGCACGACGTGAGATTATGCAAGGTGTAAAAAAAGTATTCAAAATTTTAGGGTGCTTAGAGGAGATGTAAAGAAATACTTTTGATGTCACAAAAATGTCCGTACTAGGGTTTCATTAGGTTCTTTAGCGGTAGACGATGTTCAGCTGGCGTTACATGAACATCGTTTTAGAGATTTTTGATGTAAATGTTGTCTGCTTACGTTAATTAACAACTGTCATCTGTGGGCTAATGACTGCCTAGCACACTCAAAACAGGTAGGTGTTTCACGAATAAGGCTACAGTATCAACTAAACGGGCAACCAATTCTTCTGGAGTGCGAATTGGCGCCTCGTGCAGTAATCGCTCCAATTCCCCCCTCCCCCACCCCCAACCCCACCCCCCTCCACCCACCACAAGAAGAATTCCATAGGAGTGACATCGGGAACAGGTGGTGGAGACGGTACTGGCCCACCCATCCCAATCCAACATTTGTGGAAATCATTGTCTAAATGTTGGGTGACATCGACGGCAAAATGTGTCCGGTGCAGTCGTACTGGAAACTTTATCGTTGCCTGATTGCTGCAGAGACACTCTCCAAAATTTCCAGCAGACATTCATGGACAGCGCATATATCCACGTTCGCAGTTGGTGGTAGAACACACGAGTTGCCTTAGGACTTTTCAACTACCAGACACGGCTTTTGTGGTTGTTATATATTCTGTCCCTTGTCAAAATACATGTTTCTAATTTGATGCAGATATCACTGGCAGAATTCCAAGTGGTGAAGGAACTCAGCAGCTTATAAGTGCCGTACCTTCTGACATTTGACTGGAAAGATGCCAGACTCATACCTGATGTTCCACACATTCGCGCTCAAGGTATTCAATTTACTGCCTATGAATCGTGTTCTGGTCCTGGATTTGTCTTCAGTTCCCTCTAACATAGTTTCCTCAAAATGAACACTTCGCACACGAAGAGGTCTTCTAGTTTTCCGTCGGTGTGGCCTGTTTCATGAAGGCCATGAAATGTGTGTGACATGATGTCGTTACCCCCCTTAGAATTCGTTCTGCAAATAGAAGCCTTACTGTTCGATTTTTGGATTGTTGCCTACACATAATTGTAATTTCAAGAGTTTAATTACACATAAAAATCAGTACAAACTTTCATGTAAGCAAAATTACCATAAGCAATGACAATGTAGTTGTTTACCAAGGGACGTTACCACTGCTAGTAGTAATGCAAACTCAGATTTCCTAGCAGCAGAATAATATTCTGTTGCAAAAGTAGATTCTAGTGTTAACGTGTTGCATACGAAGCACTCAAAACAGCTGTGAATGTTGACCTAAAGGAAGCCTAGGGAGGAACGATGGAAGATTGGGTTTAACATCCAGTCGACGTCGAAGTCATTAGAGACGAACCACAAGCTTGGATTGTGTCAAATACGGGAAGGAAATCGTCGGGGGCCTTTTAAAGGAATCATCCCGGCATTTGCCTGGAGCGGTTTAGGAAGAATCACGGAAAACCTAAATCTGGATGGCCGAATGTGGGTTTGAACCTTCGTCCTCCTAAACGCGAGCCCAGTGTGCTAACCTCCGCGCCTCCTCGCTCGGTAAAAGAAATCTAGCATTGAACCCTCCAAGAACTCTAACGAGGAAACAATGTTCTTCTGAAATTTGTGTCACAAAACAGGGGTGTCTTTTTTATCTGCTCCAAGTTTTCCAAAATTATATACGTACTTCTTTACATCCTGCATAAGAGAGAAGGGGAGGAGGAGGAAAAAGACAATACTGACAGGTGTTTGTGTTTTTGTCCTGAAGGTAATAAAGTAATTTTCATCCTTGATTTACGAAATAATCTACTGAACATTCGTGTGAACGATGGGATAGTTTTTAATATTTCGTTGCGGATCGTATTCTGGTATAAACGGCATGATTTGTGTGTTCCACAACCATTCCCTAGTTTTCTTTCACGTACTGTTAGTCTCCATATAGTTCGAGTGTAGAGACAGCGGGACAAATAGCGATTAGGACCACTTTGGAAGCGTGCTCGGGGAGCCGAAGTGGTTAACACGACCTGTCGCGACATTCGAGAAATCCAGTTTCGCGTCCCGGTCTGGCACAGGGTTTCCATTTGTCCTGAAATATGTTATAGCTGCTGCGTAGCCATAATCTCAATTTGCGAATCATTTCTTAACTGAAATTCGGCTGTTGATCGTCAACGCAGTGTCTGTTGCATCGGACATGCATTGATGTCCGAAGGAACAGTGCTACGAACAATATACACTGAAGAGGCAACGAAACTGGTCCACCTGCCTGATGATGTGTAGGGTCCCTGCAAACATGCAGAATTGCCTCAACATGAAGTACCATAGACTCGACTAATGTCTGAAGTCGTGTTGGAGGGAACTGACACCATGAATCCTGCAGGGCTGTCCATAAATCGTAAGACAGATCTCGTAGGGAGATCTCTTCTGAACAGCACGTTGCAAGGCATCCCAGAAATGCTCAATAACGTTCATATTGGGTAGTTTGGTGAGCAGAGGAAGTGTTTATACTCCGAAGAATGTTCCTGGAGCCACTCTGTAGCAATTCTAGACGTGTGGGATGTCGCATTGTCCTGCTGGAATTGCCCAAGTCCGTCGGATTGCACAATGGACGTGAATGGATGCATGTGATCAGACAGGGTGCTTACGTACGTAAGAGTAGTATCTAGACATACCAGGAGTCCCGCTTCACCCCAACTGCGAACACTCCACACCATTTCAGAGCCTCCACCAGCTTGAACAGTCCCCTGCTGACATGCATGGGACATGGATTCATGAGGGCGTCTCCATACCTGTACACGTCCATCCGCTCGATACAATTTGAAACGAGATTCGTCCGGCCAGGCAACATGTTTCCGACCATCAACAGTCAAATGTCGGTGTTGACGGGCTCAGGCGAGGTATAAAGCTTTGTGTCTTGCAGTCATCACGGGTACTCGAGTAAGCCTTCGGCTCCGAAAGCCCATATCGATGATGTTTCGTTGAATGCTTCGCACGCTGATACTTGTTGATGGCCCAGCATTGAAATCTGTAGCAATCTGCGGAAGGGCTTGCTCTTGTGTCACGTTGAACGATTCTCTTTAGTCCTCGTTGGTCCCGTTCTTGCAGGATGTTTTTCTGGCCGCAGCGACGTCGGAGATTTGATGTTTCAGCGGATTACTAATGTTCACGATACACTCGCGAAATGGTGGTGCCGGTAAATCCCCACTTCATCGCTACCTCGGAGATTCTGTGCCCCATCGCTCGTGCGCCGACTATAAGACCACGTTCAAACTCATTTAAATCTTGATAACCTGCCATTGTAGCAGCAGTAACAGCATCTGTGCTAGACACCTGGTATCTTATACAGGCATTGGCAATTGCAGCTCCGTATTCTGCCTGTTTACATATCTCTGTATTTGAATAAGCGTGTCTATACCAGTTTCTTTGGCCTTTCAGTGTAATTCAACACAGTCATTGCTCCAATCTCCAAGTCCCTTGAAAAGTGAAACAAAAGATCAATCCTAATCTTACGCGGCCTTAATTTTACGCAAGTCTGTTGGCTTCCCCTACGTTTTTAAGTGGCCGTTGTGAGGAGCGGGCGTCGCGACACAGTGCAGGTACTGGCCGCATTGTGCAGCGTGCGGCCGGCAGGAACACGCGTGGTGTTTGGGGTGGCGGACACAGCGTGTCAGCGGCAGACCGCGCACGGCGCCTGCCTCGTCCGCGGCCGATTGTCCGCCGCCAAATTTATGGAGGACCACAATAGGCGTGGGCGGCGGTGGGCGACGCCGCGGCCCGCTCCTGGCACCCGGTCCAGCTGGGCTGCGCCATTTACCGCAACCTGACAGCTTTTCCAGGAATTCGCAGCCACATCGTGTTCCTGTGCTATTGGCTACCGCTTTGACGTTCACGTGTGTGTGATCTCGGTCATTCTGCAGTACTTTGGTCTCTGGCTGTGGCTATAGTATTGGAACATCCAAGTGCAAGTGTCAGAGACCACAACACCCGGAAAAATACAGCACCCTCAAAGACTGTGTTCACTGGCACCAAGGTATGATACGTGCGTACTGAGGGGTTGTAGTGCTAGCGATCCATTTGTCACTGTCTTCTAGGATCAAATGGCAGTCAGCAGGCCTATGTGTGCGCTAGTGAAGGGACAATCGATTGTTTTTTAACAATCGATTTGACAGTCGACTGTTTTTTCGATCAGTCGGTTCTTTTTCAGTCAAATGAAACAACCGAACGAAATTAGTCTCTGCGGCCATGTTACCCGTATGAATTTTTTCACTGATACACCGCGTTTGAATGGTTTTTCCCAGTTTGAGACAACCGCCTGGAACAGGTCTCTTTCAGTTGCGGCCGTTATTTGAATGTTTTCACGCACTCACCGTGTTTGACTCATTTTACTTACATCCTTTTCTGTTATATATGAACCATGACTAGGGTTGACAATTTTTTTACAGACAAAGTATCTTATTTCAAGGAGATGTGAATGAAAAGTATCTTCAAAATGTATGTAATTTTCGTACATGTGGAATTAAGTATCGATCTTTTGTTGGTATTAAAAGTTTAATATCTGACGCTGCACTGTAGATTTGTGTATATACACACACACACACAAAAAAAAAGTTTTTCATCACCCCGGTTATCAGAACTGGTGAAGATAGATGTTGACTCTGGACACTGTATCACACACACAGTCCCTTTGACTGTTCAAAGATGTCACTAAACCAGAGCCGGCCGCTGTGGTCGAGCGGTTCTGGCGCTTCAGTCCGGAACGGTCGCAGGTTCGAATCCTGCCTCGGGCATGGATTCGTGTGATGTACTTAGGTTAGTTAGGTTTAAGTAGTTCTAAGTCTGATGACCTCAGATGTTAAGTCCTGTAGTGCTTAGAGCCGTTTGAACCAAACCCGCCCAAAGATGTAAACAACCATGTGTGAGCAGCGCCTATTAGACGGAGGGTGTCCGACAGCCGATAAGTTTCAGTCATTCTACCAAGAAGGAGGTACACGGCTCGTGTTGCCTGTGGTTCAACCATGCCTAGACGGTCAGTATCGCGGTTCTATCGCGTCCACATTGTTGCTTTGTGCCAGGAAGGGCTCTCGACAGGGGAAGTGTCCAGACGTCTCGGGGTGAACCAAAGCGATGTAGCTCGGACATGGAGGACATACAGAGAGACAGGTACTGTCTATGACATGTCTCGCTCAGGCCGCCCGAGGGCTATTAGTGCAGTGGATGGCCGCTACCTGCGGACTATATGGTTCGGAGGAGCCTTGACAGCAATGCCACGATGTTGAATAATGCTTTCCGTGCAGCCACAGGACGTCGTGTTACCACTCAGACTGTGCGCAATAGGCTGCATGATGCGCAACTTCACTCCCGACGCCCATGGCGAGCTCCATCTTTGCAACCACGACACCATGCAGAGCGGTACACATGGACCCAACAACATGCCAAATGGACCGCTAAGGATTGGCATCACGTTATCTTCACCGATGAGTGCTGCATATGCCTTCAACCAGACAATCGTCGGAGACGCCTTAGGCACACTGTCCAGCGAGTGCAGTACGTTGGTGGTTCCTTGCTGTTGTGGGGCCGACGTACGCCGCTGGTGGTAATGGAAGGCGCCGTAACGGCTGTACGAAACGTTAATGCCTTCCTCCGACTGATAATGCAGCCATATCGGCAGCATATTGGAGAGGCATTCGTTTCCATGGAGTACAATTCGCGCCCCCATCGTGCACATCTTGTGAGTGACTTCCTTCAGGATAACGAGATCGCTCGACTAGAGTGGGCAGCATGTTCTCCAGACATGAACCCTATCGAACATGCCTGGGATGGACTGGAAAGGACTGTTTATGGACCCACCAACCACTCTAAGGGATCTGCACCTACTCGCCGTTGAGGAGTGGGACAATCTGGACCAACAGTGCCTTGATGAACTTTTGGATAGTGTGCCACGACGAATACAGGCATGCATCAATGCAAGAGGACGTGCTACTGCATATTAGAGGTACCGGTGTCTACAGGAACCTGGACCACCACCTCTGAAGGTCTCACGGTATGGTGGTACAACATTCAATGTGTAGTTTTCATGAGCAATAAAAAGGGCGGTAATGATGTTTATGTTGATCTCTATTCCAGTTTTCTGTACGGGTTTAGGAACTCTGGGAACCCTAGGTGATACAAAACTTTTTTCCATGTGTGTATAAATGAACAATCAGAGTTTTCCACGTTTTTATTAGGTCGGTACAAATTCTGCAATTGATTTTAAACTAATTTCCCGATAAGCTACAGACTTGAAATTTTCAACTTAACCTAGAACTGGATGACAATGCAATATTAACTCGCTTTTTTTCTGGTGTGTGGCGGAGAGTAGGTATTCCGTGTACGGCTGCTGTTTCCCTTTTTTCTTGTTCCAGTCGCTAATGTGTCGCAAATAAAAACGATTGCTGTTAAACTTCCCTGTGAGCTCAATTCCCTCTCATTTATACAGGGCTATTACAAATGATTGAAGCGATTTCATAAATTCACTGTAGCTCCATTCATTGACATATGGTCACGACACACTACAGATACGTAGAAAAACTCATAAAGTTTTGTTCGGCTGAAGCCGCACTTCAGGTTTCTGCCGACAGAGCGCTCGGGAGCGCAGTGAGACAAAATTGTGACAGGAGCGGAGAAAGCGTATGTCGTGCTTGAAATGCACTCACATCAGTCAGTCATAACAGTGCAACGACACTTCAGGACGAAGTTCAACAAAGATCCACCAACTGCTAACTCCATTCGGCGATGGTATGCGCAGTTTAAAGCTTCTGGATGCCTCTGTAAGGGAAAATCAACGGGTCGGGCTGCAGTGAGCGAAGAAACTGTTGAACGCGTGCGGGCAAGTTTCACGCGTAGCCCGCGGAAGTCGACGAATAAAGCAAGCAGGGAGCTAAACGTACCACAGCCGACGGTTTGGAAAATCTTACGGAAAAGGCTAAAGCAGAAGCCTTGCCGTTTACAATTGCTACAAGTCCTGACACCCGATGACAAAGTCAAACGCTTTGAATTTTCGGCTTGGTGGAGATCATGATCAGTAATTCATGTCATGGCCTTCACGCTCTCCCGACTTAACCCCATGCGATTTCTTTCTGTGGGGTTATGTAAAAGATTCAGTGTTTAAACCTCCTCTACCAAGAAACGTGCCAGAACTGCGAGCTCGCATCAACGATGCTTTCGAACTCATTGATGGGGACATGCTGCGACGAGCGTGGGAGGAACTTGATTATCGGCTTGATTTCTGCCGAATCACTAAAGGGGCGCATGTCGAACATTTGTGAATGCCTAAAAAAACGTTTTGAGTTTTTGTATGTGAGTGTGCAAAGCAGTGTGAAAATATCTCAAATAATAAAGTTATTGTAGAGCTGTGAAATCGCTTCAATCATTTGTAATAACCCTATACATTCGCAGTCTTTTCGTAAGATATGCCTATGAGGAAGCAATATATTGGCTGACGCAGTTGAAGAAAAACTTAAATAAACCTGAACTTTACCACATCTCTCTGTTGTAATCGACCCTGAAAATCAGTCTAAAAATTTCGCACTCACAAGACTAAAAAACAGAAAGTAACAACTGAAATGGAGAAGCATTTTAATATAAAACGGTTTTAAAACGGGCCAATAAATATTAAATAATGTCTCCTAGCCCCATACAGATTCGTAACGTCATATCGATAGTCATGATAATTTGTGCTTCTTAATTTTTAATAGCTATGATACTATCTGTAAAACTGAAACCGTCGGGGACACCTATGTAGCTAGTGACGTAATTTTCTGTACGAAGTATTTACCTTGGACAGAAATAAATGACTGAATATTCAAATGAATTTTCGTTTGTGAAGATCATCATACATCGCCTATAAAACGGAATGCAAACTGTAGCTAAAACGAGGCAGAATTAGTTTTTCTTGATATATTATTAAGAGAACCATTGCGCTCACCTTTGCATCCCCAGTTAGGACTGCGATACTACCGGATTTCCCTGGATTGGTCCTAATTTTGAAGCGTGCTGGAAGGATTTTTATACAACTGCCTTGGGTAAACCTGGACCTCTTTTTGGTGTCTGGTAATTCGACTGATTGCAAATAGATTGTAATAAACTTTAGTTAAAATTATATTAGAGGGGTACCGAATCATACATAGTTTTTCTTTCGTTTTAAAAACGCAGCGGCAAGCATGCTTAGACGCTCTGCTATACGCATATACTATGGTCCAAAATGATCTTCACAACTTTGATCGCATATATTTTAGAAAAGAGAGTAGGTAGAAAGATGTTTAAGGCATAATGTTCACACACTCCTAAAGTTATTTTCTTCTTCCTTTCCCCTGTTAGTTATTGACTGACCACCCTCCAGTACTTGGCACAGCGTGTGGAATGTTTGGTAAAGACCAGATCTGACACCCAGGTCCTGCGGAGCCCTGTTACATTTTTTTCTTCGGGCGGGACTTGCACAACTGTGAGCTCACATTAGAGCAGCAATAGCACACTTTAATGAGGACGTCCTAGGTCGGATATGGAACTGGAATATCGATTAGATAACCTGTGTGATACAGACGGAGCAAACATTTGAAGTGACCATCCGTTCCTCCGTCCTCCCTTTTTTCGTGAAGGTCACGATGTTCCTAGCTCTATCCCGAAAATTTTTCGAAAGTAATTTGGAACACATATTTGTCCTGGATTTAACGATTATAAAACGATTTACCCCGAGTTGTATGTTCATTTCACCTCTATCGGTATGCTGTTACTGAAAGGGTATTTCCCTAAATGAGTAATCTATGGAGCAGTGACAAAACACAATTTGTTGTAGGAACTACGAAAGCAATGTTAGCGACTAGGTCAATTATGACGAAACTTGAGCTGAATGCTTTCATATTGCTGTTGAAGAATATAGACGTACGGAAGAAAATTTACAGAACTGATGAATACTATATGTCTGTTCGCAGTTGTTCATCTTAGAACTTACTTATAAAATGTAAATTAATACATTTTTTGTAGGAAATTAAAGTGATAGTTTGCATTTATTACATTCAATTAAGGCTTTTTTTGCTATATCAAAATGTTTAATGTGTGCCGAAGTTGACTCTAGAAAATATGGTCGGCTTAACACACTGAACTCTTAAGCGACTATTATGGCTTCGGGTATGAATGAACTCATGCTGCAAACCGCGCTTTTCTACCCATCCCCATTTCAGAAATATATCTGATCGAAGCTGTGAAGACAATTTTGGAACACCCTACATTTTCCACACTTCTTTATTGCAACAATGAGAAGCTGCCGACAATGAGCGATAGCATACACCGCGACACCGCCCCGCCCACCTACAACTGCATATCTTAAATATCATTTGCCTTCTACACATTGCCTTCTACAAAACGAAGATCATTACATCAGCAATAAACTCGATTAAGAAACATCCACAATTCAATATATTTACTTCAAAATTACATTGAATGACTAATGTGTGTTTGCCTGAGGCTGGTGGCAGAATACCTTTAAATTTATTTTCCTTGTACTCTTGAAAAGGGTCTCTGGTCGAAATTCTACAAACATTTACTGACGGCAGACATCACCGAAAATTCCTTAATAAGCAAGAACCTTTATATTCTGGATTTTATATCTTTGGATGAACAGTATTTAAAACTTTTACCAAGGTAGTAAACGTAGAAAGAACCTACCAGAACAACCTTAAGACTAGAGAATAAAACATGCAATAAAAAGAAAACAAATTTTAAATATTATTCTAGTAATCGAAACTAATAAACAGATACAAAATTTCGATGAAAGAAAGCAATACCTTTCCTCTGACCGAAAACAGCATCGACCAAAATTATCATTTTAACAATTGTTTAAAAATTCACTATCCTTTGGTTAACTATCTCTCGGACAGAATAATTACTAATCACTGTCCACTGGCCAAGTTACTGCACAACCACCCACGACATTAAATATAGAATACTCAAAACTATTAAAGATGCAGTCGTATATTCTAAGACAACATTACTGACAAGATAATACATGTGATCAATCAGCCAAGGCGAGACTTTAAGCAGTTCTGAAAATTTTTCATAAATGGAACTTGAAATTTATGACCTGGCCAGAAATTGTCATACAGCTAACAGCTCAAGAGACTTAATAGTTTAATTAATGTGCCACAAATTTACACTAAAATAAGCTTATTATATTTGCTGACGCAAGATAGTGGCACCAAGATCCACGGTTTTACCATACCTCTTGAGCGTGGACAAATTACGAACGAATACGAGCCATATTTGTTGAGTTCAATACATTAGAAAATTTTGCCAACAACGAGTCAGTAGATTCCATTAGACATCTTACAAGGCAATTACAAAACCAGCTGGGTCTGAGAGACAGAATCTTATAGTCATTTGCATAGTACACGACAAATAATAATAAAATAATCCTCCAACCTCTAACACAGAGTCGAACCAGAACGCAGGTAAACTAATGGTTCTCGCAGAGCTGCAACTGATTACTACCGAGACTGGGTGTACTTGCAGGTATTCTACTAACATTAATTATAAAAATAATAAAACCATATAATACCGGCGCTTATCGCCAGTGCAGAAGGTTGGCGAAAAAGACAGAACGGGCCTGCAGCAGCCACGACGTCTGCAAAACTTAAAGCCCACACAAGCAGAAAGGCGAAGTTCATCCAAGAAATTGCTCACCGTTACAGTCCGTCATACTGCAGTGAAGTCGTTCGGTATCGGCTTTCTCATGAAGCCCTGTCCTGCACCACATTACAGAGACCACAGGGCAGATCGGGAGACTGACAACACCCACGGCCCCTTCAGTCGCGGCCACAGGCTCACTGCCGTTATCAACAAGCCATGGACAGCCGAGGGCGCAACACTTCCTCGACCAGGCGACTCTCCACTGTACTGCCTATGCTATTACTTAAATACTAGTTCCTCAGCGCCACCTATGAAGCCGGAAGTTCCGTCCGACATAAGCGGCCAAAGGACACGAGCTAAGAATTGACCGGTTCACCGCTTGGTGCAACCCAGGTGATCATTGTAAGCAAAACCACCCCTTCCTTCCACCTTCTTGATTTCTATCTCACCATCTATGGACGTCCTATCACCCTCAACCCCACCCTTAAGTACCTTGGCGTCCCCTCGACCGTCGCCTCTCCTGGACCCCCCATCTCCGGACAATCCAAGCCAAGGCACGCTCCCGACTCCGTCTCCTCAAGCTCCTTTCCGGCCGTACGTGGGGTCTCGACCCCTCCACCATCCTACACACTTATAAATCCCTCATCCGCTCTATCCTCTGTTACGCCCATCCTGCCTGGATCTCCGCACCCCCTACCTTTTACAAATTCCTTCAGATCCTTGAAGGCCATGCTCTCCACCTCACCTATCGCATCCGTCTGCCCTCCCCCACGTGGATCCTGTACGACCTTATTCCGTTCCCCCACCACCTCCTTTTCCTTGAACGGATACGGATCCTGTACACCTCCCGAAAACTCGATCCTCCTCACCCGCTTCTCTCCCCCATCCTCTCCCACCCCCGCACAGTGCCGCACCTGTATTCCCACGTCCCACCCGGTCTCCATCTCTCCACCCTCTTTACTCTCTCCCAAGGTGGCTTCCGCCAGCTCCCCCTCCCTGATGATGCCCTCCTCCCATCTATCCCTCCTACCAACTTTGATCCTCCCTCCCTCTTCCTGTGTTTGCTCCTTTGGGCACCCTCCCTCCCTTCTCTCCCCCTTCCCTCCCTCCTCCATTTCTCCCCACTCCTCCCCCAGGCTTCCCCTCCCCTGGCCCTCTACTCCTCCTCCCATCTCCTCAGCCATTGGCATCTTTGTTCTCCCCTCCCCCCCCTCACCCCTCTTGCCAGGTCCCCGGACTCGCACACGCTATGTGGACATTCGCGCGCCGAAGATCATCGCCATTAGTGTCTCATGTGTGTCGTCGTGTTTAGTGTTCAGTGTTCACCGTCACACTCCATCATTCACCAGTGCCATCGACATCTTCAGTGTTTGTGCGTCGTGTCAACAGTTTGTAGTGTGGATTGTCATCGAGTGTGAACGGCTTCATGTTTTTTATGTTCATGTGTCTACTGTTTTTTCCCCGCCGTTTTGTTCCAACTCATCTGTCTTCTCTGTTTTACCATTGTAATATCTTGGGCTGAAGAGCCGCGTATTGTGCTGCTGCCAGGCTACCTGTTTTTATACGGGTATTAAAATCACAATAAAGAAAAAAAAAACGAGCTAAGAAGAATCAATACTATAGGATAAGTAGAAAGGATTGCTGGCGCACTATACAGTTTCCTCGATTACAGTATCCCAGAAACCCGAAACGAATTCGGTATTTTGGGAGTGTGCTATCAGTCAACCCGTTGAAGGTCACATATTTGGAGCAATTTTCAACAGCAGTAAAGAATTATTTATGGCAGTCTGAGTCTTTACCTACGCAAAATACAGGTCGCCAAACCACTGTACTTATATAAAAGTATTTGCGGTAGTAACTACAGTGCTAATACCTGTGACTTGGAGATAGAGTGTGTACAACTATATTTTAGTTTCCCTGACACTGAACGGAAGAATTTCCTCCATAATGACGTTAAAAAGTGTGATGAATCACTGGTAAATTTAAATTTGTGGTAAGGTATTATGGGACCGAACTACTGAGGTCATCGGTCCCTAAGCTTACGCACTACTTAATCTAACTTAAACTAACTTAAGCTAAGGGCAACACATACACAAATGCTCGAAGGAGGACTCAAACCTCCGACGGGGGGGAGCCGCGTGGACCGTGACACGACGCCTTAGACCGCGCGGCGATGAATCACTAACTAGATTTCGTAATTTCAGATACGATTTTTTCTGCAAATGGGTGTTGAAGGGGGAATATTTCGCAATGTTGCCACAACATAATGTATTAAAACAGGGACTCAGCAATACAACAAAGTACAGTAAAAAAAGTGAAAGAGTGCATCCGTTCATTTCCTGTAAAAAAAATGCGACTTGTGAACCGATACATTTGTAGTAATGGAGCAAAGTTACCTTCCATTTATCTCTTAAAAGAGACAAGCCAAGCTCAGATATCGAGCGCAAATTATAGAGCTGGCCATGAACTGCGTGTTCAGAAACCACGGTACTTTTGAAGGCGATATGTGTGCTCTAGTGATGTCATGACATTCAAAATCTGCAAAGCGCCTACGAGCAAGCCTTACGCCATATCACAGTCAAGTGACTTACGATGAATGTACCGAGTGGGTATAAGTAAAGGGCAGCTACTGAAAAAAAACACGGAGGTCTAGTGTGGGCTATGAATGTCGTATGGCAATGAAACTTGGTAGAGATTCCAATGCGTTAATGTTGAACCGATCTGCGCTGGAAGAAGTTTGGCAACAAGATGCAAATCTGGCGATGTGAATGCAAGAAAGACTAACAGAAATGTTTCCGTATGTAATGGGTTAGCAATGGAATGTGGGCAGAAACGGTCTAATAAGTAAGCAAGGCATAATGTTTATTTTATTACTCAACACCATTTACACTGTTTGGTCAGTATGGCCACCGGTGACGTCGACGAGATGCTGTACAATGTTAGATTTGCACCTGGTGGCAAAAATTGGAACTATTTTTTTCCAGCGTAAATCTGTTTCGCATTAACGAATTAGCATGTGTACGAAGATCCGCTGCCGTACGGTAATTATGGATCACACTAGATCTCCGAGAGTAGCTGCACTTTGATTATAACCACCCGGTTAGTTGGGACGAGAATCTGTTACGCGCTCCTGATGCTCACTCCATATATATTCCTGCTCTGTGTTGTTAACCACGAAGCTCAGCGGCGCGCGAGGCGAATGAGCAGATGAGACAGAAGTTGGGGAAAGATAAGCGAGGCGAGCCAGCAGGTGCTTGCCCAGCCATGCGGGCGTCCGCGGCTGCACGTGGCCCAGTGTGTTTGCGAGCACCGGCGAAGCGTCTCCAGCTGGCGCCAAGTACACTTGCTAGGAGGTGGTTTGGATCCATCATTTCATCTCCAACGATTCCACAACACACGTTGATCGACCAGTACCTTTAACGAACGAGTGGCATACCCATCTAGGATTTTCAATGGCCAATTCAAGAATATTACGATCGCAGCACCATGTTTCGTGAACAAGGGTTCATCAGAGAACATAACACTTTATAAGGCCCCCCAAGTGCAGTTATTATTCACAGTCGTAGAAACCCCTCCGACTGAAATCGTTCCCATACAGCTCGAGTTCCAGTGACAGCTGTATGGATGAAACTTTTGACTGTATACAATTTGTCACACAGATGTAAGACTGACACCAGTCACTCACTAACATCTCGTAAGCTGATATGAGGATCGTAGTGCACTGAAGCTACAAAAAGCACCTCCATATCCTCACTTCTTACTAATCTTTGTCTATCACTGCTGCATTTTCTCAAACTACTTGTTTCTCGAAATCGTTCTGCAGCAAGTAAGAAAATAATGAGTGATAGATTAGATTAGATTAATACTAGTTCCATGGATCATGAATACGATATTTCGTAATGATGTGGAATGCGTCAAATTTTCCAATACATGACACAATTAAGTTAATTTAACAACATAATTAAGTTAATATAACAACTTTTTTATTTTTTGTTTTTTTTTTATAATTTTTTGTTTGGTTTTTTTCTTAATTTATATCTAAAAGTTCCTCTATGGAGTAGAAGGAGTTGTCATTCAGAAATTCTTTTAATATCTTCTTAAATACTTGTTTCTTCTTAAATACTTGTTGGTTATCTGTCAGACTTTTGATACTATTTGGTAAGTGACCAAAGACTTTAGTGGCAGTATAATTCACCCCTTTCTGTGCCAAAGTTAGATTTAATCTTGAATAGTGAAGATTATCCTTTCTCCTAGTATTGTAGTTATGCACACTGCTATTACTTTTGAATTGGGTTTGGTTGTTAATAACAAATTTCATAAGAGTGTATATATACTGAGAAGCTACTGTGAATATCCCTAGATCCTTAAATAAGTGTCTGCAGGATGATCTAGGGTGGACTCCAGCTATTGTTCTGATTACACGCTTTTGTGCAATAAATACTTTATTCCTCAGTGATGAATTACCCCAAAATATGATGCCATATACAAGCAATGAGTGAAAATAGGCGTAGTAAGCTAATTTACTAAGATGTTTATCACCAAAATTTGCAATGATCCTTATTGCATAAGTAGCTGAACTCAAACGTTTCAGCAGATCATTAATGTGTTTCTTCCAATTTAATCTCTCATCAATGGACACACCTAAAAATTTTGAATATTCTACCTTAGCTATATGCTTCTGATTAAGGTCTATATTTATTAATGGCGTCATACCATTTACTATACCGAACTGTATGTACTGTGTCTTGTCAAAATTCAGCGATTCCGTTTACAAGGAAGCACTTAGTAATTTTCTGAAAGACATTATTGACAATTTCATCAGTTAATTCTTGTTTGTCAGGTGTGATTACTATACTTGTATCATCAGCAAAGAGGACTAACTTTGCCTCTTCATGAATATAGAATGGCAAGTCATTAATATACACTCCTGGAAAATGAAATAAGAACACCGTGAATTCATTGTCCCAGGAAGGGGAAACTTTATTGACACATTCCTGGGGTCAGATACATCACATGATCACACTGACAGAACCACAGGCACATAGACACAGGCAACAGAGCATGCACAATGTCGGCACTAGTACAGTGTATATCCACCTTTCGCAGCAATGCAGGCTGCTATTCTCCCATGGAGACGATCGTAGAGATGCTGGATGTAGTCCTGTGGAACGGCTTGCCATGCCATTTCCACCTGGCGCCTCAGTTGGACCAGCGTTCGTGCTGGACGTGCAGACCGCGTGAGACGACGCTTCATCCAGTCCCAAACATGTTCAATGGGGGACAGATCAGGAGATCTTGCTGGCCAGGGTAGTTGATTTACACCTTCTAGAGCACGTTGGGTGGCACGGGATACATGCGGACGTGCATTGTCCTGTTGGAACAGCAAGTTCCCTTGCCGGTCTAGGAATGGTAGAACGATGGGTTCGATGACGGTTTGGATGTACCGTGCACTATTCAGTGTCCCCTCGACGATCACCAGTGGTGTACGGCCAGTGTAGGAGATCGCTCCCCACACTATGATGCCGGGTGTTGGCCCTGTGTGCCTCGGTCGTATGCAGTCCTGATTGTGGCGCTCACCTGCACGGCGCCAAACACGCATACGACCATCATTGGCACCAAGGCAGAAGCGACTCTCATCGCTGAAGACGACACGTCTCCATTCGTCCCTCCATTCACGCCTGTCGCGACACCACTGGAGGCGGGCTGCACGATGTTGGGGCGTGAGCGGAAGACGGCCTAACGGTGTGCGGGACCGTAGCCCAGCTTCATGGAGACGGTTGCGAATGGTCCTCGCCGATACCCCAGGAGCAACAGTGTCCCTAATTTGCTGGGAAGTGGCGGTGCGGTCCCCTACGGCACTGCGTAGGATCCTACGGTCTTGGCGTGCATCCGTGCGTCGCTGCGGTCCGGTCCCAGGTCGACGGGCACGTGCACCTTCCGCCGACCACTGGCGACAACATCGATGTACTGTGGAGACCTCACGCCCCACGTGTTGAGCAATTCGGCGGTACGTCCACCCGGCCTCCCGCATGCCCACTATACGCCCTCGCTCAAAGTCCGTCAACTGCACATACGGTTCACGTCCACGCTGTCGCGGCATGCTACCAGTGTTAAAGACTGCGATGGAGCTCCGTATGCCACGGCAAACTGGCTGACACTGACGGCGGCGGTGCACAAATGCTGCGCAGCTAGCGCCATTCGACGGCCAACACCGCGGTTCCTGGTGTGTCCGCTGTGCCGTGCGTGTGATCATTGCTTGTACAGCCCTCTCGCAGTGTCCGGAGCAAGTATGGTGGGTCTGACACACCGGTGTCAATGTGTTCTTTTTTCCATTTCCAGGAGTGTATATTAAGAACAACAAAGGACCCAAGACCGACCCTTGTGGAACCCCATTCTTGATAGTTCCCCAGTTTGAGGAATGTGCTGATCTTTAAATATTATGAGAACTGCTTATTTTAACTTTCTGCACTCTTCCAGTTAGGTACGAATTAAACCATTTGTGCACTGTCCCACTCGTGCCACAATACTTGAGCTTGTCTAGCAGAATTTCATGATTTACACAATCAAAAGCCTTTGAGAGATCACAAAAAATCCCAATGGGTGGTGTTCGGTTATTCAGATCATTCAAAATTTGATTGGTGAAAGCATATATGACATTTTCTGTTGAAAAACCTTTCTGGTTAGATCTCTTAGACCAGGATACCTAAAGACATAACCCCGGGTTCATTCAGTCGTATCGTATCGCTATTCACCCAATATTAGCAACATGTTAACGTACACTGTAGGTGTGTATGCGATTGTTATTCCATATCAGTATCAATGGCAGACAGAAAGTTGTTTGTTCGTACATTTTGGTGTCCCTTGTCTAAGCAGCCTAAGGATACACTCTACAGTCCAGCTCATCTTAACGCCAAACAGCACATTTAGAAAGCTAGGAAACTTTTCAGTCCGCAATACCAGCAACTTTATATCTCGTCCACGTTGAGTTGTGTATTCAGGAAAACGGATACCCGTTTGAGCATTTCATTTATATGAACATTCCTCCACTAGAACGTTTATCTGAACACAGCCAATTATGTACAACATTTTGCAGCCTTCCCTAAAACTGTAAACATTTTAACTCCTAAACGAAAATTGATAGAAGTGTTATTTAAATGAAACTGTACACAGTTAGTGTAAGAACATCAGCAGAAAAAATAATATTCTGCTAAAGATATTATAACTCGTTGCTGTAACTCTCTGGAAAGCAACTAGACAATGTACGTAACTCCGCAAAAAGAGTAACGTTTTTTACATTTACCTAAAAAAATGTATTCCTTTACTTAATATTTTGTAACATACAGAGAAAAACACTTTATCTTAGTCAACCTGTACACCTAATATTTTGTTAAGCATTTTCAATCCGATCACATCCTCATATTTTCCATATTATTCCAGGGATAGGAATGGTATTTTTCTCTTCAGAAAAATATACGTTGCAATAACATCGTGGAATGTTAAGCGTGTGACACTCCGGGGTTAGAACTCGCAGTTGGTAGCATTACGGCTATTACAGGCAGGATCTTGATTCAAGTACTTGCCCAGTGCGTAGTTTTAACTCACCACTTCCTTTCATTACTGTGATGGATTCTATGTTCTTATCCACGTGTACGCAGTACATTTTCTTTGCTCCCTGTTCCACCCGTAACCTTATTACACTTAAATTTACATTTAAACTGCGACCAGATATATGGGATATAAATGCAATTTTAGCCTTGTAGTTATTGGTGTATGCTTTGATATTAACAAATGTTATGTAAAAATTTATGGACACCATGGTTCTACTGCAATGCAGTTACATTGCGTTATCTTTATTATGTATTGTGGTGAACTATCGCTCTTGTGGTTCTTTTAATAAGTAAGTCTCTCTGTATCCGTGTCTGTAACTCAGTGGTCACTGTGGCTAAATGCCATGCGTAGGACCTGGTTCGATTCCCGGTCCAGCCAGGGACTTATCCGTGATGGGAAGATTGGAATGGGGTGCACGCAACCTCGTGAGGCTAATTGGCCGAGCACCACCTGTTCCGAGGTCAAGAAAAAAGGAAACGACTGGGAGAACGGTGTGATGAGCACACGCTCCTCCATACCGCGTCTAATGACGCCAGTGGCATAGGATGACACGGTGATCGGTCTCATCTAGGATCCGAACGCGAAACTTTTCCTTTAAGTCTCTTTGTATCATTTTATTTATTATTTAAACTCGTTTGTTTTCTTTAGCTCGATTGCTAATCTGTTGTGTGACTGGCGGCAAATTATTGAAATTACCTCAGTTAGCTACCACGATATTCAGTTTGGCATTGACGTGAAGTCTCAGGAGATATTTTTATGTAAGTTCTTTGTTAGATGGGTAGATCACATAACTAATGAGGAGGTATTGAATACAATTGGGGAGAAGAGGAGTTTGTGGCACAACTCGACTAGAAGAAGGGATCGGTTGGTAGGACATGTTCTGAGGCATCAAGGGATCACCAATTTAGTATTGGAGGGCAGCGTGGAGGGTAAAAATCGTAGAGGAAGACCAAGAGATGAATACACCAAGCAGATTAAGAGGATGTAGGTTGCAGTAGGTACTGGGAGATGAAGAAGCTTGCACAGGATAGAGTAGCATGGAGAGCTGCATCAAACCAGTCTTAGGATTGAAGACCACAACAACAACAACAAGTTCTTTGTGGTAGGTATTATTTTACATGGTATTTTTTTATTTTGATTTCTTTCTCTAATTTGTTCCTGTTGTGCACAGACCTAATTACAGCAATTGCCGAAATCTGTCATAACGGAAAATGACTAATAAAATATCATTCACACTAGATAAAACAATGTGCGTAAGTATTCTCAGACGTTCCGCATGAAGTGTAACAATGTAAACACCTGGTAAGGTTACTGAAAATTTATCAAAATTTTTATACGAAACACTGCGTATAGACTAGGGAACAGGAAACAACGAAATTCTCTGAATGCAACTACTCTCAAATTAAAATGGAGGACGCCATTAGAGCCGAAACGCAAGCTCGAATAATAGAAAGGGAAAACAGCAACCGTACCTTAATAGGTTTAAGAAAACTATGGAAATGCTAAATGAGAGTTGCAAGTTAGTAATAAACGCTCTTTCAGAATGTGAGTTCAGCTCCTTACCGATCGAGGTAGTACTGTGGGAAGATAGTGGATTTGTTTTCGAGAAGATAGCGGTTCGAATTGCTATCCGCCCACCCAGACTTAAGTTTTCTGTACTTCTTGTAAGTCGTTTATTGCGGTTGATGCACCGGTAACTTTCAAAGAACGCAGACGATTTTATTACCCATCTTTCTCCACTAGTGCTCCATCTCCAATGACTTCGTCGTCTATGGGATATTAAACTGTAATCTATCTTCCTCTTTCCTTACGGGGCCTCAGTCACTGCAGCATACTACACGGTAACATACAGCCCCAGAAGCTTACAAATTGCTAGAGTGTTTAATTGCGAAAACAATACAAAACCCTACATGACAGAAATTATTAAATGAAACTATCTTTCCCGCAATGATGCTTTTATTCCACAACGGTTACTTATACGCTACGATTGACCAATTACCCTTAATTTTTCATTTTCAAGTGAAACCGCGTAAAAAGTATAAAAGATCACAACAGTTAAATCATTATAGAGGAAGACTGAAGGGTAGAACGCAAAATTTGATTGTTCGGTATCGGCTGATAAAATTCGTCTACATAAATCACGCCTCAAAATAATCTACGAAGTTAAAATTTATCATAAGGAAAACTACGACATTTGTACCTAACAACAAAGCGAGCCTTTTTACTGAGCAGATTTGCAAAGACTAGCGTACGAAAGTAATCGATTTACCATAAAATAATAACAGCGGTGCGAATAAATGTTTCACAGGATCTGGAAAGAACATGCAGCTGCGCACAATCCCACCAGCTCTGCTGCAACCACAGAAATTCCCTTTTAAAATCCCGTAATATTTTTGTCGTGAGAATCTGGAACACCTGTTTATTCATGGGACACGCAAAAAGCGGTCTCGCTCAATACTTCCTCTGCAATAAAGCACGCTGCCTCAAAATATAATCTCTCGGCAGCTACCCAGATATCTGGCAACTTCTTTCGCAAGCTTTCAGCTCACTGCATTATGAATTGCGGGAAACGTTCGCGAAAAGAAAAAAAAATTGTGATCACGATGATACACTTGTTAGGAAGGTAATGTGGGGTTGCCCTGCTTTTCTTTGAATTTAAGCATTAAGAGAACCGAACGTATTCAGAGCAGGACAGAAAATTCCAAATGTTTGACAAACTCCATAGCATTTAAAGTTTCGGCGCAGCGTGAGTGACTTGGACCGTAAATTCTTACACATTTGAGTCACACAGGTCGGAAGAGCGAATTTTTGAATCTGATAACATTGTGCAAACTTTCAGAAATGTAGAGAGATACCTAAGTAAATACACTGGCGGAAAAACCGCAACACCAGTCAGGAGTAGTGCAACATAAACGAAAGTTGACAGACATGTTTCTACGTCTGAAAGACGATGTCTGTTGAAATTTCGCGCCAGCTGCATAAGACTCGCTCTAGTAGCGCCACTATGAGGATGCAAGTCAGGTTTACTTTAAACACGCGCTGTAACGGTTGTCAGCGTTAGTTACCTTTGAGATTGGATGTGTTCAGTTGATATTAGTCAATATCTTTAAGGCGACAAAGACGCCGTTATCGACACCTCACTGAGTTTGAACGAGATCTGTAATACGGCTACGAGAAGCTGAACGTTCCTTCTGCGATATTGCAGAAAGACTTGACAGTAATGTATTCACAGTACGCCATCGCTGCCAGCGGTGGTCACGAAAATGTACGGTCGTAAGACGACCGCGCTCCGGACGCCCATGTGGAACTACCGAGAGGATTCAAATGGTTCAAATGGCTCTGAGCACTATGGGACTTAACTGCTGAGGTCATCAGTCCCCTAGAACTTAGAACTACTTAAACCTAACTAACCTAAGGACATCACACACATCCAAGCCCGAGGCAGGATTCGAACCTGCGACCGTAGCGGTCGCTCGGTTCCAGACTGAAGCGCCTAGAACCGCTCGGCCACTTCGGCCGGCCATTAACCTGTGATCTTGCAATGTTAATCACATATGTTACGTAGGCAAACATATTCCGGTAGTTTTATTACTCTACATTAATTATTTTATGGTGTTGTCATCTTTTCCGTAATCTATATCATTACTCCGAAGGTTGGTTGGAACACCACAGAATTTAACTAGGCGTGCTGCTACTGGAAGCAGTGTGCCTTGTATAAACTTCCGTGGGTCGTATGAGGAAAGCCTGTGTACGTCTGCTTTTACCTATGTTGGCCCCTATACGCAACAGCACTCACGCACGCACGAACGCGCACGCACACGAATACACACAAGCACACACACGAACACACACACACACATACACACACACGAACACACACACACGAACACTAACACACAAGAACACACACACACACACACACACACGAACACACAAACACACGAACACACAAACACACAAACACACACACACACACAAACACACAAACACACACACACACACACACACACACAAACACACACACACCAAGAGGAAGTTGGCTGAAAATATCAGTTACAACCCTGTGTTAGACAATTATGTGTGCGAGTAACAAATGATAGCCACCTGTTAAAATGAATCTCGAATAAGGAGAATCGTTTTTAAATTGTGATTCACTCACATCGTTTCGGGCTACACTTCGTACACAACATTCTAATGAATATAACGAACTTCTTTTCGTGACCACTACATACATTCCAAGCACATTACACAAATGCATTTGAGATGTTCTCCATACATCCATCTCTTACATTTCAAGTACCAGTACTTCCACAGGCATGACAACGTCCTCTGGAGCCTGATGGATTTTTAGCATCGATTGTTCCCTCTGCCTGAAAACAGATACAAATGAAGAATTATGTTACCTGCTAGAGTACGCACGTTTTCTTTTTCGAGAAAATTTTGTGTCCCATCCTGTTTCACGATCTATTCTATAATAAAATTGAGGTAAAGTGGATGCAGCTCCTTTACTTAGTTCAGAAAAATTGGATCTATGTTCCTCAGCGTTCACGTCTTGTATCGATTCAGTGTTGTGGTACTTGCAGTCAGGCAATCAGTTTCACGATCACCTGTATCACAATATACTTTCGACTCCTCCTCTTCCTCCTCAAGCCACTGCAAAACAACATTCATTTCTTCTGTCGTCTCCTACTCGTGTTATAACATTTTCAGTGTTTTATACATACTGGGTGGTCCATTGATAGTGACGGGCGAAATAAGCATCAAACGAAAAAAAACTACAAAGAACGAAACTCATATAGCTTGATGGGGAAACAAGATGGCGTTATGGTTGGCCCGCTAGATGGCGCTGTCATAGGTCAAACGGATATCCACTGCGTTTTTTAAAATATGAATCCACATTTTTATTACATATTCGTGTAGTACGTAATGAAATATGAATGTTTTAGTTGGACCACTTTTTTCACTTTGTGATAGATGGCGCTGTAATAGTCACAAACGTATAAGTACGTGGTATCAAGTAACATTCCGCCAGTGCGGATGGTATTTGCTTCGTGATACATTACCCGTGTTAAAATGGACCGTTTACCAATTGCGGAAAAGGTCGATATCGTGTTGATGTATGGCTACCGTGATCAAAATAGCCAACGAGCGTGTGCTATGTATGCTGCTCGGTATCCTGGACGGCATCATCCAACCGTTCGCCGGATAGTTACGTTATTTACGGAAACAGGAAGTGTTCAGCCACATGTGAAACGTGAACCACGACCTGCAACAAATGATGATGTCCAAGTAAGTGTTTCAGCTGCGGCTAATCCGCACATCAGTAGCAGACAAATTGCGCGAGATTCGGGAATCTCAAAAACGTCGGTGTTGAGAATGCTACATCACATCGATTGCACCCGTACCATATTTCTATGCACCAGGAATTGCAAGGCGACGACTTTGAACATTGTGTACAGTTCTGCCACTGGGCATAAGAGAAATTACGGGACGATAACAGATTTTCTTTCATGCGTTCTATTTAGTGACGAAGCGTCATTCACCAACAGCGGTAACGTAATCCGGCATAATATGCACTATTCGGCAACGGAAAATCCACGATGGCTGCGACAAGTGGAGCATCAGCGCCCTTGGCGGGTTAATGTATGGTGCGGCATTATGGGAGGAAAGATAATTGGTCCCCATTTTATCGACGGCAATATAAATGGTGCAATGTATGCTGATTTCCTACGTAATGTTCTACCGATGTTACTACAAGATGTTTCACTGCATGACAATGTCTATGTACTTCCAAGATGATGGATGTCCGGCACATAGCTCGCGTGCGGTTGAAGCGGTATTGAGTAGCATATTTCATGACAGGTGGATTGGCCCGCACGTTCACCGGATCTGACGTCCCCGGATTTCTTTCTGTGGGGAAAGTTGAAGGCCAAATGCATTGAGGTTGACGGACATCATTTTGAGCATTTATTGCATTAATGTGGTATTTACATGTAATCACGCTGTAACAGCATGCGTTCTCAGGAATTATAAGTTCACAAAGGTACACGTATTACATTCGAACAACCGGAATAAAATGTTCAAGCGTACCTACGTTCTGTATTTTAATTTGAAAAACATACCTGTTACCAATTGTTCGCCTAAAATTATTAGCCATATGTTTGTGACTGTTACAGTGCCATCAATCACAAAGATAAAGAAAGTGGTCCAACTAGAATATTCATATTTCTTTACGTACTACACGAATGTGTAATAAAATTGGGGGTTCCTATTTAAAAAAACGTAGTTGATATCCGTTTGACCTATGGCAGCGCCATCTAGCGGGCCAACCATAGCGCCATCTGGTTTCCCCCTTCAAGCTAGACGAGTTTCGTTCTTTGTAGTTTTTTCGTTTGACGCTTATTTCGTGAGATATTTGGCCCGGTCTCGATCAATGGACCACCCTGTATAACATAATTTGTAGTCCGCCATAATGTATTAGATATTTTGAATTTGGAAAATCTAACTTCAGATTTTTGTCCAGCGACATCAAAAATAAATAATAATATGTAGTTTAATGCAAATTGAACTAACAATGCACATAAGAGCTTCCCAGGTTTTTCTCGAGAAAAGATTTTTCGAAACCGCGTGCAGCATAAAGCAAAAACGGTTCAACCTGTTAACTTCTACCTTTGATCACTGAAAAGTAAATACTTTTCTTGGTAGCTTATACTTATAATACATGACATTTGTTAATATTAACTATCTTTGTAAAGCCGGAAAGAGTGACAAAACCACAAAAAATGTAACTCAAAATTCGAGTTAGCACCATATCATTAAATTTAAGGTTATTTCCTTGTGATTAGTTATAAGGTCCCATAAATTTAATGTAGTATCGACTGACGTTATTCATTTTTTATAGCAGATAACTGCTGAGGGGTTGCTCTGCATGCAGTCTGCGTACTTCAGAGTCGTAGGCCCTTGATCAAATCATAATCAAGGACCCCATTTTTTTGTTTTGAAAATCTAAAATGAAGTTCAAAGTATAATCAATCACAATCCTGAAGCAGATCCTTTGTAGGTCTTTTCACTGCCTCAAAAAACCAAAAAAAGAGAGAGATTCCAACTTTGCCTGTTTTTTGCTCATTTCAAAGAGAACATGGCATTAAGAAGTCAGAAATGTGGCTTCTGCTATCGAAACTACCGGCCATGCGAACTAGAGGCGATCGTGTTCTGTACCCATAGGGGCCCTATATCATCGCGATCGTATGACGATGACGAATTGACGACGTTCTCCCAGTTGCGGCATTCACTGTGATCCAGAAGAACGTATCTCATTGTTCAACTTACTGAACACAATCTCAAACAAAAGCGTTTCAAGCACTCTCGACTGACAACGCCTGTTTTCCTCAGAGCCTCTACGCACGGATACGTGTCTGTGCGGGAGGACGACGGTTCAATCCCGCGTCTGTTCATCCTGATTTAGGTTTTCCGTGATTTTCCTAAATTGCTCCAGGCAAATGCCGGGATGGTTTCTTTGAAAGGGCACGGCCGACTTCCTTCCCCATCCTTCCCTAATCCGATGAGACCGATGACCTCGCTGTCTGGTCTCCTTCCCCAAACAACCCAACCCAACGTGTCTGTGAAAAAACAAAGTGCTGCCACACCTGTGTCCTGCGCTCTCGTTCCCCGTATCACTATTGACGAGGCTCTCTCTTATGACGCGTCGAGAGAAGCCGCAACTATCGACGCCTTGATGGCACTCCGCGCTGCTCTAGACGTCGTGGCACCCTCTGTGTGGATACCACATTAACAGGGGCGAAGAACATGTGGTATAGCTGTAAGATACTACACAGCCGAACGAACAATGTGTGCCCTCTCCGGCACTAGTTGCGCTGAGCAGTTACGATTGTGGGTGGCATTGATTATAGCCCTTCAATTACCAAAAATCACACATTTGCGTGAGAGTTGTCGGACTACTGCAGCCGCATGGTCTTCAACCTTGCCGCTTTCTGATAGCGGCATACGCTGGTGGACGATTTCACTTCACAGACAACCTTCAAAAGCGATTTTCGAATGAAATACCTGTAACACTATTTGCCTTTACATACACGATTACATGAAATTTCTACCTACTTTTTACCGCCGGCCGCGGTGGTCTAGCGGTTCTAGGCGCGCAGTCCGGAACCGCGCGACTGCTACGGTCGCAGGTTCGAATCCTGCCTCGGGCATGGATGTGTGTGATGTCCTTAGGTTAGTTAGGTTTAAGTAGTTCTAAGTTCTAGGGGACTGATGACCACAGATGTTAAGTCCCATAGCGCTCAGAACCATTTGAACCATTTTTTTTACTTTTTACCGTTGTACTGAAATTCTAATCAATGACACAAACAAACTAAACAAACAGGTAGTACATTTCATGCCAATTTGATGGCTACGCAGGGTAGCCCGCGCGTTGTAAGGCGCCTTGCCATGGTTCGCGCGGCTCCCTCCCCCCCCCCCCCCTTCGGAGCTTCGAGTCCTCCCTCGGGCATGGGTTAAGTTAGATTAAGTAGTGCGTAAGCCTAGGGACCGATGATCTCAGCAGTCTGGCCCCATAGGAATTTACCACAAATTTCGAAATTTTTCCAAGTTTGATGTTTGTTGAAGGCCGCTAATGGCTACCAGTACATATGTTCTGGATGTTTCAGGTGATACGTTTTCCTCTGTAACTTACAAAGTAATAGTGGAGGAAATGCTTATTTAGGTCGGTAAAGGTAAAAAATGTTACACTTTCTGTGTAATTATAAACATAGTTTGTTTGGTTACTTTCCAGAGTTACAGCGTCCAGTTATAACTTTTTAAAAGAACTTAACTTTATGTCACATGGCTCTAGTCTTTAAACCAACTACGAGGGGGAGTTGGAAAATAAGTTTCTCCTGTCGAGTGTGGGCAGAGTTGTGTGATATGCGCGGAAGACGACACGGCAGGTGAACGCGCACGCGCAAGACACCGATACACCATTGGGTAGAGGTCGACCGCGATGAAGCAGATGGCGCTGTCGCAGTGCCTGCGCAAAGCGGAGGCCAGCCGCTCAGTCTTTTCCCGGAGCTATGGAGAGAAGGTGCGTTTTGGAGTCGTGGTCAAAGGCGGCAGTGAGAGCTGTTATCCGCTATGAATGGGCACGTGGAGTATCAGGCACGGAAATTCGTAACCACCTTGTTGAGGTGTATGGATGAGGTGTGATGTCGAGCCAAATAGTGCGGACATGGTGCCAGCAATTCAGTGATGGACGTCAGCAAGTGCAGCACATACCGAAACCTGGACGGACGCGCACGGCCACTACAGATGCACATGTCAGGAAGGTAGATGACATGATTAAAGCGAACCGACGTATCACCATCGATGGTCTAGCGGCAGAACTTGGAATAGGACATGAGCGAGCTCACAAGACCATCCACGACATTCTTCGATACAGGAATGTGTCAGCACGATGTGTGCCCCGCCAACTGACCCAGACACACATGGAACAACGCATGGCGTTCAGCCTGGAACAGCTCGTGCGTTACCATGAATCTGGCAATGCCCTTCTGTTTCGGATTGTGACGGGGGATGAAACGTGGGTGCACCATTACACGCCCGAATCGAAGGCCGCATCCATGGAGTGGAAACATCCGTCATCACCCGTCCGAAAGAAGTACAAAAACACTCTGCAGGTAAAGTGCTACTCACCGTTGTCTGGGACGCCAAAGGAGTTTTGCTGCTGGACTTTCTGGAGGACGCAACCATCAATGACGCGCGGTACTACGCCGCCCTGTCGAAATTGAAAGAGGTGATCCAGAAAAAGCTGCTCGGCCTTCTCAGATCTGGCGTTCTGCTGTTGGATGACAATGCGAGACCACACACGGCGACGGAAACGCAAAACCATATTGCAACTCATGGTTGAGAGCGCCTACACCATCCGCCATACAGTCCGGACCTCGCACTAAGTGACTTCCATCTGTTTCCTGCTTTGAAGAAGACTCTCGGCGGAAGGCGCTTTGGCAGCAATGCTGACGTCAAACAAGCCGTTCAACGCTTCTTCCGTATGCAACGCCCTGATTCTTCCTGGAAGGCTTTTTGAAGCTTATAAAGCGGTGTGACAAAGGTCAGAATGTACTTGGAAATTATGTAGAAAAATAAAGATATGTCTTATCTTTATTGTCTGATTCTCTTTTTTTTCCCTAAAAATGGTTCAAATGGCTCTGAGCACTATGGGACTTAACATCCATGGTCATCAGTCCCCTAGAACTTAGAACTACTTAAACCTAACCAACCTAAGGACATCACACAACACCCAGCCATCACGAGGCAGAGAAAATCCCTGACCCCGCCGGGAATCGAACCCGGGAACCCGGGCGTGGGAAGCGAGAACGCTACCGCACGACCACGGTATGCGGGCTTTTTTTTCCCTTTCACACAAAACTCTGTCCACAGTCGACAGGGGAAACTTATTTTCCAACTCCCCCACGTGTATACACCGTGTCCCAGAAATTTTGTGACAGATTTCGAAGGGTTGTAGAGAGTGTCTTGAACAACAAAAGTAAACCACGTCTGGAAACGTCTTCCAATGGCGCTACAGATTGTCGAAGTTACAGCCGCCGGCGCCTGCCCTTAAATGACTTTGTACGCTGGCGGACGGTAGGCGGAACGTCTCGCAGTGCTACTTTTTACTCAGTGATCGCGAAAGATTGACACGATCGGCAGCGGAGAACATGGAGTTAGCTACTGCGTAAACAGCCCTTGTCTCCTATGAAAGCAATACTCTGTTGCCTTTCGGACACAGGTTTCCACCCGTAGTTTATTTTTCTCCTGTGTACCGAAAAATACTGGAGATTTTGGAGGGTTGCTGCAAAAAAAAAAAAAAAAAAAAAAAAAAAAAATTAATTAATTAATTAATAAACTGCGCATGGAAACCTCATATCCGAAATCATCATTTACCAAGGATAAAGAGCATCGCATTCATAAGAGACAAGGCCTTCATCTTCTTCACTGGTGATCGCGACAATCAGTCGCGATCACTAATTAACAAACATAATTGCGAGACGTTCCGCCTAGGGTCCGTCACCGTACAAAGTCACGTTTTTTGCCGAAGTGGTGATCTAGTGGCAGGCGACCCTCTGATGCGCTGTTGGGCGAATTTTCAGGACGCAGGTTCCTAATGCCGATTTGTTTCTCAAGATTCCTTCTACAACCTCTCGAAGTCTGTCGGAACATTTCTGGAACACGGTGTATAATTAAGTTTAAATCATATATCTTACTTTTAGTTTTGGAATTTGAAATGTTCAAAATCCTAGGGGGTGGGTGTAACATGCTGTGCATAATAAGCAATGTTTACATTGTAGTTCAAAATGGTTCAAATGGCTCTGAGCACTATGGGACTTAACATCTGTGGTCATCAGTCCCCTAGAACTTAGAACTACTTAAACCTAACTAACCTAAGGACATCACACACACCCATGCCCGATGCAGGATTCGAACCTGCGGCCGTAGCGGTCACGCGGTTCCAGACTGTAGCGCCTAGAACCGCACGGCCAGCTTACATTCAAGTTCTGGTGGTGGAATCTTCATTTAGTGAAATGATCAAAAGGATGACCATTTTTCTGAATGCTTAATTCAGTGCACCTTCTAAACGAATTGCGGACGAGATGTACAGCGGCTGGTGCGATGAAGCGAAGAGCGTCTGAAGTCATCAGATGCTGTGACTCTGTTGACATAAACACGATTCATTATATTTCCCCACAAGTAGAAATCTACTGAAGTTAAATCGGGCGACTGTACGGGCCATTCCTAAGGACCACGGTGTCCTAACCATCTTCCAGGAAAACCGCTATTCAGTCGTTGCAACCACGCACAGAGTCGATTGGATGACCATCGTGCTGTAGCCCCATACGACCTATGTGTAGACTCACGTTTCCAAGGAAGGTAGGTACCTTAACTGTCGACAATAGAAGTGCGATATATATCACTTGTCAGAGTACCTGTGAAGTAGTGTAGATCGATTATTTCATCTCTCAGGATTCCTGACCACACATTAATGAAACTCCTACTTGGCAGTCAATATGAAGCATGGACCTACGATTTTCTGTGGTCCAGTAATGCGTGTTATATCCGTTCACTGCATCACAATTTGTGAACGTGAAGTACCCAGAGAAAGTAACGCTTTGTAAGTTGCCCAGATTGAAATTATTCACAGTCCATTCGTAGAAAGTCCCAAACTGAAATCGATCCCATGCAGCCCTTTGTCACAGGGATGGAAAAAAAAACCTACCACTTAAAACCGATAATGGTATTTTTGCTCTGAATAATCGATATTTTTCAGTATTTGTTTGGTTTCAGTTATATCAGTTATTTTTTATTTTTTTTACTGATAGCATACTAAAAAAAGCGAGATATCAACTAACTATGACAGCAGTGTTCATTCATAAATAAACTTTTTTTTAAAAAAGAATAATTTTCATTTCTAAAATTTCATTAGTTTAAAATATCGTGTTATTATAGAAAATGGGAAAAGGGATCAATGCTATTTTAATAACAATGGCGACAGAAATGAGCAACACTCACATAGCATAAGAATTGCTACAGCATTGCTGAAACATTGATGTATCTATTTTCGTTTGTTCAAAATGGTTCAAATGGCTCTGAGCACTATGGGACTTAACTTCTAAGGTCATCAGTCCCTTAGAACCTGGAACTATTTAAACCTAACTAACCTAAGGACATCACACAACCCATGCCCAAGGCAGGATTCGAACCTGCGACCGTAGCGGTCGCGCGGTTCCAGACGGTAGCGCCTAGAACCGCTCGGCAACCTCGGCCGGCTATTGCCGTGTGTCACGGATTAAGTACGCTATACGAGCAGTATGTAAGACTTGACCCTACCTGATCTACAAAGTAGTTTCTTACTGCCGTCGCTGGATATCCGTTGAAATGCGGAATGGACCAACCCTAGACTGGAAAATATTTGTACGAAGTTACGTAGCAACGAAGTACAATCCTTCATTTACTTTCAAAGATTAAAGATTTGTCTGATATTTGTATGAAATAATTAAAGAGGAAGGAAATTATGGTGACTGATATATTAACTAACAACAATTCATTCATTGTACGCAGTAAAAGTAGAGAGTAGCTGATCTGGTCCCTGTTTCTACATAATATGCCTTTATCTGCCTGCAGCCCTTGAAAACGAACGAAGTAACACGAAAAACAGATTTTTCAACCTCAGTTTTTACCTTTTAGCACTGAGTATTCGTAACGCTCAAGTGGGGACATGATCCCCATTTACATTATTTTGAAGCAGACTTTCAAAAAATTTGAATCAATAGGAGAATACTGGTGATTTTTTTGTAGTTTCCAACCACTTATCACTTTGCTAGAAAAGCAGTAAATAATGTAGAGAGAGCAAGTTTTCTTATACTTGCCTGTATAATTTAATATTTTGATTCTATGCATCTTGAAACAGAGATTTGAAGATTTTAATCTTTGTTATTATAGGCGATAATAGGAACAAAAACCTAAAATAGATTATTTCATATATCGGTTATTTTGATTGATTTCAAGAGCCAGGTAAAACTGATGTAAAAAAAAAAGACAATGTAACCGAAAACCAGTGGTTTCAGCAATCCCTACTGTGTCAGTAACAGGTGGTACAGGTGCGACTTGTGACGGAGCACTATTCGCCACACGGATGTGAGGCTGATACCAGAAACAGCACCAAATTCTTGGAAGCTGACTCACGGATCGTGGCGTACTGCAGCGGAAACACCTCCATATCCCAACTTCTCGCTCGTCTTCGTTTATCACCACAGTGTCTTCCCAAACCATTTGTTCCTCTAACTAGTTGTTCAGTACGTAAGATCATAATGGATGACGGAACAAGCCACGGTTGCTTCAGTGTCAACGGATTCGCGTTCGCTCAGCATCAGCAACATTCGACGAACTCGGTGGGTGTACCTGCCTTGTTCATGCCGCGTCAGTGTCCGCGGCAGGCCGAAACGGGTTTGTCTGTGCTTTCCGACATGTCTTATATACAGCAGTTGTAAGTAGGCTGTTTAGGTTTTCCTCATTGGTAACGCCATGTAGCGCTCTGTATGGAAATCACTGGTTGTGCTGTGTGCAGTCTGTGGCTGGTTTGCATTGTTGTCTGCCATTGTAGTGTTGGGCACCTGGATGTTAACAGCGCGTAGCGTTGCGCAGTTGGAGATGAGCCACCAGCAGCGGTGGATGTGGGGAGAGAGATGGCGGAGTTTTGAAAGTTGTAAGACTGGATGTCTTGAACTGCTATATATATTATGACTTTTGAACACTAGTAAGGTAAATACATTGTTTGTTCTCTATCAAAATCTTTCATTTGCTAACTATGCCTATTAGTAGCTAGTGCCTTCAGTAGTCTGAATCTTTTATTTAGCTGGCAGTAGTGGCGCTCGCTGTATTGCAGTAGTTCGAGTAACGAGGATTTTTGGTGAGGTAAGTGATTTGTGAAAGGTATAGGTTAATGTTAGTCAGGGCCATTCTTTTGTAGGGATTTTTGAAAGTCAGATTGCGTTGCGCTAAAAAAATATTGTGTGTCAGTGTAAGCACAGTCTTGTATAATTTTTCAAAGGGGACGTTTCACAGTGTAAGGATGCATTCTACTGTCTAATCTAACTTTACTACAAAAAGCGAATCGAGGTAGTCTGTCACTCCGTAACAACAGCGACTTAATATCTCGTCCGCAGATCGTTTAGAACCACACTGAGCTGCGCATTCAGGTAAATACACAGTATGTACGAGAACCAAGAGGGAACAATAAGACTGACAGACCAAGAACGAAGTGGACTACTGTTCAATCTATACATCGAAGAAGTAATGATGGAAATAAAAGAAAGGTTGAGGAGTGGAATTAAAATTCAAGGTGAAAGGCTATCAGTGATAAGGTTCGTTGTCTTTACTATCCTCAGTGAATGTGAAGAAGAATTACATGATCTGCTGAATCTAATGAGTACAGAATATGGATTGAGATTAAATCGAGGAAAGACAAAAGTAATGAGAAGTAGAAGAAATGAGAACAGCGTGAAACTTTGTATCAGGATTTATGGTAATGAAGTTAAGAAATTCTGCTACCTTGAAAGCAAAATAACGCTTGCCGGAAAAAGCGAGGTAGGCATAAAGAGCAGGCCTGCACTGGCAAAAAGCGCATTCCTGGCCAATTGAATTCTATTAGCGTTAAACATAGGCCTTAATTTGAGGGAGAAATTTCTGATAATGTATATCAGGATCACAACGTTGTATGAGAGGGGGGAAACTGGAGCAAAAGAGAACTGAACATTTGAGATGCGGTACTAAGAAGAATGTTAAGAATCAGGTGGACTGATGAGGTAAGGAATGACGAGGTTCTCCGGAGAATCGGCGAGGAAAGGAATGTATGGAAAACACTGATAAGAAGAAAGGACATAATGGTAGGACATGTGTTAGGACGACAGGGAATAACATCCGTGGTACTACACGGAGCTGCAGAGGGTGAATCTGGAGAGAAAGACGGAGATTGCAATGCATTCAAAAAATAATTGACGATGTAGGGTACAGGTACTAATGTGATTTAATCATTCTGAAGAAGGAAGAAACTAAGGTTAGGGTTTAAAACTCCGTCGCAGACTGGGTGACAACTAAGACATCAGGCTGCGATTAGACAAAAATGACTCCGAGAAAGAAAGCTTGTAACATTTCCCTTAAGTGATGTCGGAGAGCCCTTTAGTTCCGAGAAAGAGACCAGAGCCTTAACCTCTGCACACAAAGTGTTCGTCATTTTTCTGCAGGCAGCTGAAATTAACCTCTGAATCTGTAGAGTTCAAAAACACAACTTGTATATCTAACTTTTCATTCGTGAAGTAGAATGGAGCACATATTTCCCAATGGCGCTGTTGTTCATAAAGGGTCTAGGACTCTACAACATCATATTTACGTAGTTTCCAGTGTAAAGAGGACGACAGCTGTGTGAGTGGTGAAATTGGAACACCGAAACATGACGTTCTTCGTTGTGAAAGCGCAGATCAAGATACGGATGTGGTGTACGAGCAACGTCGAGATACGGAATGTTGCTATCTGAGAGTCGTGTGAAGCTTTGCGGCACCTTGTAGATATTCAGCAGAAAAAGTAATTGCAGGCGTGCAATGGGACACTCCTAAGAGGACGATGAATAACAGCGGCAGGAAATTTGAATGAGGAAACATTACATAGCCGGCGCGGACAGTGGCTATGCAGATCGTATCCAAGCAGAGCCGTAAGACCCAAAGCGAAATTTTCTCTCTCTGTGTCGTCTCAAGCAGTGATCCAGATGATCTTGGAGACTGCCGAGGGTTAATTTCCGGCATTCTGCCCCCCCCCCTCCCCCCCTCCAGGACCCTACGGACCATGCCCATACGAGAAGATAGTTTGGGGTGAACTCCCAATGAAGCGAAGCACTGCGAGAAGAGATGTGGATGTAGATCCCTGGCTCTGTGCCACATTTACATAATTTCTTGTGCTCGTCTCACGATTCAGTACAGCATTGCGACAGATTGTGCCTCCTGTGGTTGGAGACAGAGTTCATGTGAACCAGCTAGGGACGGAGACTGGCTGAGAGGCGTTGGAACATCTACACTACTGGCCATTAAAATTGCTACACCACGAAGATGACGTGCTACAGACGCGAAATTTAACCGACAGGAAGATGATGCTGTGATATGCAAATGATTAGCTTTTCAGAGCATTCACACAAGGTTGGCGCCGGTGGCGACACCTACAACGTGCTGACATGAGGAAAGTTTCCAACCGATTTCTCATACACAAACAGCAGTGGACCGTCGTTACCTAGTGAAACGTTGTTGTGATGTCTCGTGTAAGAAGGAGAAATGCGTACCATCACATTTCCGACTTTGATAAAGATCGGATTGTAGCCTATCGCGATTGCGGTTTATCGTATCGCGACATTGCTGCTCGCGTTGGTCGATATCCAATGACTGTTAGCAGAATATGGAATCGGTGGGTTCAGGAAGGTAATACGGAACACCGTGCTGGATCCCAACGGCCTCGTATCACTAGCAGTCGAGATGACAGGCATCTTATCTGCAGCCACGTCTCGATCCCTGAGTCAACAGATGGGGTCGTTTGCAAGACAACAACCATCTACACGAACAGTTCGACGACGTTTGCAGCACCATGGACTATCAGCTCGTAGACCATGGCTGCGGTTACCCTTGACACTGCATCACAGACAGGAGCGACTGCGATGGTGTACTCAACGACGAACCTGGGTGCACGAATGGCAAAACGGCATTTTTTCAGATGATTCCAGTTTGTGTTTACACCATCATGATGTTCGCATCCGTGTTTGGCGACATCACGGTGAACGCACATTGGAAGCGTGTATTCATCATCGCCATACTGGCGTAACACCCGGCGTGATGGTATGGGGTGCCATTGGTTACTCATCTCGGTCACCTCTTGTTCGCATTGACGGCACTTTGAACAGTGGACGTTACATTTCGGATGTGTTGCGACCCGTGGCTCTACCCTTCATTCGATCCCTGCGAAACCCTACATTTGACCAGGATAATGCACGACCGCATGTTGAAGGTCCTGTACGGGCCTTTCTGTCCAGTACATTCTCCAGATCTCTCACCAATTGAAAACGTCTGGTCAATGGTGGCCGAGCAACTGGCTCGTCACAATACGCCAGTCACTACTCTCGACGACCTGTGGTATCGTATGGGCAGCTGTACCTGTACACGCCATCCAAGTTCTGTTTGACTCAATGCCCAGGCGTATCAAGGCCGTTATTACGGCCAGAGGTGGTTGTTCTGGATACTGATTTCTCAGGATCTATGCACCAATATTGCGTGAAAATGTAATAACATGTCAGTTCTAGTATAATATATTTGTCCAATGAATACCCGTTTATCATCTGCATTTCTTCTTGGTGTAGCAATTTTAATGGCCTGTAGTGTATATACATTTTCACGCATGCGGGAGTCAATGTCACATAAAGAAAGAAATATAGAATAATATCAGAAAAGTAATGGTAAATATTTTTTTATAATTTCATAAATATATATATAGCTGAGAATGAACAATTTTAATTTACATAGGTTTACTTTATATTATAATTTTAATTTAGTATAATATACTAAAACACTAAACTATTACCATTAGAAATGTGTATGTAGTTCACTAACACGTTAACATAATACAGGTGAATAGTATCCCCATTTTTCAAAGCATAAAACGTATTGTCACTTAAAAATTTATAATAATAGATGGTCAGCCACAGCTAGGCAGCAGATCAAAATTCAGTGGCAACAAATAAATAAATAAATAATGAAAAAAATCTTCAGTTAACAGAGAGAAAACATCAATAAAGACGATGTTTCTGCAGGTACCATGGAATCTGCTGTCGGACAAGCAAGATTTGCATAAAACGTAGACGAGGAAGGAGACGAATAAACAAAAGGAACTGAGAAGCGGTGAATGAAAAAGAAAACAAGAATACCCATAAATCTGGGGTGTAAAATCATAAGTAATGAAAAGGAAAACTGGAGGAACAATGACTGAAACAAGAATAGGGAAAGAAAGCGAATGAAAATCAGTCAGTCACTGTATCGAGCTTTTTCCCTAATTCTACAACTGCTACACCTGAGGCCGGTATAAAATTGTTGAAATTTTTTGATGAGCGGCAAAATTAATTCTACAGTGCAGATGCACAGACCGTAACAACGTTGGTAAAGTGTGATGCTGTATCAGAAACCAAGTACGAACTCTTACTCGGAACGATTGCGTTTGGAAGATTAGGGCGAGTGCGAATGTTGTTCCGGTAAGCCACAGTAGGACTGAAGCATGCAAATGCTGAAACAAAAGGTTGTGACTGATGTTCATTAAAATGGATGTTGGAATTTTAAACTGTACTGTGCGTGGGAGTCATCATTACGAAATTGTCGTCTACCGACGCAATTATCATTCGAAAGGGAAGGTCAACAACCTCTATATTGTACCGTTTGATTTTGATTTGTCTGTCGGTACTGTAGCTTCTATCGCATTCGCTTTTGAACAAAACGCGTATTTTTTTGTGGATCTAGAATCAGACGTAAATGAAATTAACTGACCAGGCACAAACGTAGCAACCTTTAAAAGTGGCGTAAACAGTGAAATTTGATAGTCCGTAGTCTCATAACATAAAACTGCGTTTGACAACCCCCTCGGGGGTTAAAATTCGACAAACGAATGACACACGTAATTTCATTGGTATGACGACATAGGAGAAACGAATACACTGATATCTGTTAGCAAAATTTCCAGGCGCCGTGGTCCGCACAAAACCAGAGTGGGCGTGAAAATTAATGATATGCCAAATGGACACCAACACCGAGCGTAAAGCTTGTCAGCACAGAGGAAAGGAACAGGACTGCGATTATAAACAGCGGGAATGACAAGGACCGAGTACAATATAAATGGACGTTATGGATACTTCAGAATGAAGAAATGTTGTCCATCATTAGGTCAATTACTGTTCAACGGAAAGAAAATTGGCCTAGTGGCAGGAAACATCCCAGTATTCGCATGAAGCCCTTTAAAAGAAACCTCAGAAAAACCACGAGGAAATGAAACCACCTCCATCTACTAGCGATTTCCAGCTTCTTAATTCCTCATTTTACACTGTCTTGAAAGTGAAGGATTCAAAAAAAAGAACAAAATCAGTCTGAGACGCCCATGTGCAGATGAGGGCGTGTGCCTGGTACGTTGGTTTCACAGAAGCTTCTCGGTAGTTTCACTGTGCTTCGTGAACTCTTCCTCATCCTTTGGAAAGGAGGAAAGCTGTAAACACCACCTCTGAATGTAAGCACAGCTTAGAAATTCGAGAAACTTTTATCTGCTAATTATATTTCCAGTGTGAAATATTAGAAACTTTAATAAGAAAAACGAAATATGCTTCTAGACATTATACAAAACACTTTAGCTTATTAGGACAAAGTTTCACAGCCTTATACACTTTAATTTTGGTTTTCTTTTCCTTCTACCTTTAAGAACAGAAACAGAATACATTAATGAATGCTGCTTGGATTTATCTGGAAGACATGTTTTCCGAATATATCATAAACCTACATCTGCCGACATTATTTCTGCCTGATCATCAAGCTCAAAACAAAAATACCTTCCTTTCATCTGCTATAAATGGACTCCTCTAAAATCTCGCTACATGTTAATAAAGTAGAAAAGAAACTCAACTGGTTGTGAAGTGGAGCACAGAATAATGCCCACCACAGCATGGTTGCTGACAAGTCTAGAGGAAATAAGTAAAAAACAATATGTATCTCTTCCTTTCTATGGCGAGTTCTCAGACTAGATAATGTTTTAGGAAAACGTAATGTGCACACCTCTAAGACACACCATTAACTCAACGCAAGACTCATACCAAAAGGGTGGCATTACGGAATCTATTTATCTGGTTGTAAGCCTAACTATATCGGACAAACGTGAAGAAATTTTAAATTAAAAAGGAAGAACACAGATGGTAAATCCGCTTTTGCAGCTCACATCACACAAGATAGTCACACGTTGCACGGTATCGAAAACAACCACTTAATTCTGAAGAAGGGGTACTCTATGGATATAGACGTTTATGAAGAAACAGAAATCATGCTCACGTACAAAAACGCAGGGAAAATACGCTAAATGAGCGTTTCACATTAAGAAACACCAGTGTGCAGACGAAAATCACAGTAGTGTTTATATTGTACATTGAGTATTAATTTATTTCGTTAACCGGTTTTACGCCTACAAGGCTATCATTAGACTTCAACTGCAGTTTCCTCCCTTTACTAATACTTCCTTCAAAGACATTCCACGATTTACTAGCTGCGTTCGTGGTCTTATCTTGAAATAAGCAATCGACGTTGACATGTAAGCGACCTCTGTGGTTTCTTTTGTGCTAACGTTTGTCCGCCAGTGAACATAAATTTACGACTGACCTGAATGCACCGACCACTGCAGATATTTTAGAATTTCTTTACATCTACACTACTGGCCATTAAAATTACTACACCACGAAAATGACGTGCTACAGACGCGAAATTTAACCGACAGAAAGAAGATGCTGTGATATGCAAATGATTAGCTTTTCAGAGCATTCACACAAGGTTGGCGCCGGTGGCGACACCTACAACGTCCTGACATGAGGAAAGTTTCCAACCGATTTCTCATACACAAACAGCAGTTGGCCGGCGTTAGCTGGTGAAACGTTGTTGTGATGCCTCGTGTAAGGAGGAGAAATGCGCACCATCACGTTTCCGACTTTGATAAAGGTCGGATTATAGCCTATCGCGATTGCGCTTTATCTCGTGACATTACTGCTCGTGTTGGTCGAGATCCAATGACTGTTAGCAGAATATGGAATCGGTGGGTTCAGGAGGGTAATACGGAACGCCGTGCTGTATCCCAACGGCCTCGTATCACTAGTCGTCGAGATGACAGGCATCTTATCCGCATGGCTGTAACGGACCGTGCAGCCACGTCTCGACCCCTGAGTCAACAGATGGGGACGTTTGCAAGACAACAACCATCTGCACGAACAGTTCGACGTCGTTTGCAGCAGCATGGGCTATCAGCTCGGAGAGCATGGCTGCGGTTACCCTTGACGCTGCATCACAGACAGGAGCGCCTGCGGTGCTGTACTGAACGAGGAACCTGGCTACACGAATGGCAAAACGTCATTTTTTCGGATGAATCCAGGTTCTGTTTACAGCATCATGATGGTCGCATCCGTGTTTGGAGACATCGTGGTGAATGCACATCGGCAGCGTGTATTCGTCATCGCCATACTGGCGTATCACCCGGCGTGATGGGGTGTCATTGGTTACACGTCTCGGTCACCTCTTGTTCGCATTTATGGCACTTTGAACAGTGGACGTTGCATTTCAGATGTGTTACGACCCGTGGCTCAACCCTTCATTCGATCCCTGCGAAACCCAACATTTCAGCAGGATAATGCACGACCGCATGTTGCAGGTCCTGTACGGGCCTTTCTGGATACAGAAAATGTTCGACAGCTGCTCATCACATCCTCCAGATCTCTCGCCAATTGAAAACGTCTGGTCAATGGTAGCCGAGCAACTGGCTCGTCACAATACGCGAGTCACTACTGTTGATGAACTGTGGTATCGTGTTGAAGCTGCATGGGCAGCTGTACCTGTACACGCTATCCAAGGTCTGTTTGACTTAATGCCCAGGCTTATCAAGGCCGTTATTACGGCCTCTGCTGGTTGTTCTTGATACTTATTTCTCAGGATCTATGCATCCAAATTGCGTGAAAATGTAATCACATGTCAGTTCTAGTATAACATCTTTTTCCCATGATTATCCGTTTATCAACTGCATTTCTTCTTGGTGTAGCAATTTTAATGGTCAGTAGTGTAAATAATTACCTTCAATTTTTCATCGGTAAAGCAAGCAAATTAAATTTTCTAAGACGTCAAAATATAGTTCCAGTTAATCGGAAAGCGTGCCAATACCTTTGATTCCTCAAAACGTACATTTTTTTATAATTATTACATGGCCATTTTTTCTTTTACACGTGCTGGAGTGACTGCGTGATCCAACAACACAATGATCACCGAAAATAAACGTTATTGCCGATTAGAATAGAAGGAGAAATCGGGCATGGTGGAGCAGGAGCTGTATGAGACCGGCCAGGTAATAAAGTTCACCGACACGGAAGTTCTTTCTGTGGAGAAGAGGTACCACGCTCTCTTGTTCAGAGAAGCCACAGAGATCAACAAACACGACAGTAGTTTCAATGAGGAAAACGTTACTCTCAGCGTGAAGGTTCCTGGATTCCCATGCTGCAGCAAACGACAGTTGGAAGCGGTGAGGTAGAACCACAGCAGTAATGATAGGGGAAGCCCTCAGACGTTGACGCGTCACGCACATAAAATCTGCGGCTGCGAGCTCGTCTCAAGTCTGGCACCAGCAGTGGAGGGTGAAGCTTTGATAATGCGAGCCCCTCCTGTGTGGCGAAACGTCAGAAAAGTCATCAAACAAACGTCGGCCGAAGAACCCGAGACATAAGTCAACAGGCAATTTGTCAGCACACTATAAGTTATTTTTTTCTTTACTTATACTGTGCATGAGTAATCTTGAAGTCTTTTAATTCTGGAGCTCCTACATTCTGTTGTGTAAATTACTTATTCATTATATCATTATGTACAACGTTTGGTTCCATTTACATGTCAGTTTCAGATTAAAATAGAGAGCGGTTTCAGCACACAAGCTTAAACCAGTCCCGGAGTGAAATGAAGAACTTTTTAGCAACTGGAGCTGTTATTTATCAATTATCTGGAAGTGTAATACGGAAACCGCAGTTGAAGTTTAGAACTGGTACGGAAGTGCACCACAATCACGTTTATCAACGGCTGGGGTTGTTGTTGAAAGACGACGTACATTCACTAACAGAGACACGCACTGCTTATACAGCGTGTAATCAAAAGGTATGCACAAACTTTCAGCAACGCGTGCGTGCAGATGTCTACCAAACACGCGAATAGTTGCACGTTATCACTTATTTACATAAAAAATAAGACGCCAACTGTTTTATAATTACAGATATCGCATATCAAAGCAAAACTGCATCATTCTAGATTTCATTGAAGACGCCTTAAAGTAAAATACGAAACGCGTTTGGAAGAAATAAAATACATTGCAGCAAGAAAACGTGCTTTTTATTTACAAAACGAATAAAATATGTTATATGGACGTGGAGCAGCAAACGCTTTATTTCGGAGTTAGAGGTCATTCTCTACCTCTTCAAAATCACAGTAATCATGGGAAACACAACTTGTTTGAACCAAGTTTTTTAACTAGTGGCATTTCATTTAGCGACGAATTCTGCAATTTTTAACTAGTGGCATTTTATTTAGCGGCCAGTTCAGCAATTTTGCAGCACTCGCATTAACTTAACAATCACGACGTAAAAAGCTGTGCTAAACAATCTAAACAATGTTGGAAGTACGAAAAATTATAGTGACAAGGAAGGAAGCACAAAGGAAGTCCTGCAAGGTTCCCTTTTGCGTCCACTCCTATTCCTTATTATGGGCTGCCGACAGTCCTGACAAAACTATGGAATCAGGTCAGCAATAAAATTTTTCTGTCTACGTCTGGGCCGGCACTGCTGGTGACTATTTGTTAGGACCTCATGTTCTTCACCCAACCTCAACAGAGAAACTTACCATGCTTTCTTAGAGAATACTGTTTTGTTGTGCTGGAACGTGTGACTTTTGCGAGTGCATCACAACATGTAGTTCATGCAAGATGGGGCTCCTTATTTCAGTGTTAGTCTTCATAAGCTTCTAAATAACAGATACTGCAACAGATGGATACGTAAAGATGAACCAATTCCCTGGCCACCACTTTCTCCGGACCTTTACCAACTAAACTTTTATTGGTGGAGGCATTTCAAAGCTCTCATTTATGGAAGCCTGCTACAAAATGTTCAGAGTCTGCGTGTCCACATTGTCAAAGGTTGTGAAACAATTCGCAGTTCTTCAGGGATACATCGGAGCAACAGGGATTCAATGCAACAGCGGATCGAAGCATATATCCTTGCTAACGGAGGTCATTTTGAATTTCTTTTCATTTAGGAAAGCGTTTCATACTGTGTAGATACGTTCTTTTCCTTCGCGTATCCCGTGTTTAAGGCGTTGAATAGTTGTATAAACTGAGCTCTAATGTCGAAATAAAGGGTTTCCTGACCAATGTACGTACAACACAGGTTCTTCCTAGAAGTCTGAGGAACGTTTGCTAAAAGTTTGACCGTGCCTATTTGTACACCCTGTACTAAAAACCACTGGTCTAAAATAAATATCTCATCCTATATGAGGTCATAACTAATCAGTGCATTAAGAGTCTTTTCCTGTGAACTGCTTGCATCTCTTTACAAGTAACTACCCTGTCGTTCGTATGTTGGTGTTTGTGGTGAAGTGAAGAGTCCGTGGTGAAGTGTACCACTGGTAACAGTTCGTAACTGGTTGCGGAAATAGAACAGTACACGTTACAGTAACATGCAGACACGAGTTTAATGTACGGTTTGTTGTGAATGGCAAGTAAATGAATGGAGTGAAGTTGTACAACAGGCGTCATCCTAAGTGCATAGAAACCTACGAGAAACCGGATCGTTCAAGCGGCAAGGCTGTCGAAGATTATCTATAAAGAATTGTTAGCGTAGTAGAATTTGAGATTACCGTGTGGGAGATTCCTCAATAAACCCATTCAAACTTGCTCAATAAATGCACCTGTCGCAGAATACACTGAAGAGAACTTGTTAATGAGTAATTACACCCTGTCGTAAAGAACGCAATTTATGTGTCCCAACGATTTTGAACACACATTTCATTCCTGTCAGTGGATGATGGAAGGTGTCCCATAAAGAACGTAACTTTATAGTGCATAATAAAACACAAATTTATTGATGGTAATACATAATTACGTTTACTGCAGTGAATGCTATCTACGATCATGTATATGATATTACTCAGAAGCCCTCCACGGCTCTGCATGTACTCTCTCGTTCCTTCGATGCAGTTTTCCATAACGTTTTGGCATATTTGCACCTATAACTCTGAAATTACACCACGAATTCCGGCCTTGAGTTCTGGAGGTGATTGTGGTTTGTAGGCGCATACATAAGATTTCAAATACCCCTACAGAAAGGGAGCCTCTCTCGTAACAGGTCCACTGTTGCAATCTATGTATAACAGATCGTGCAACCTTGTTGAAACCAAAACTTTTGAGTGTTCACAGAATTCAGTTGAGATTACAAAAACTCTTAACATATTGCGGTAGCGTTCGCCGACCATTTTTAATGCGTTTCCGGCGCCATCTTCGAAGAATTGCGCCCCCCGCCCTCCTAATCCAAATGCTACATCACACAGTCCATCGTTGTGTATGGGTCTTCTGTCACCACAATCCTGCAGTACTGCTTGCCATTCAACAGAAAATACGCCTCATCAGTGAACATTATTTTCTTGATGTAATGTTGTACACACGGTTTCACAAGCACTCTATGGTCAAATTCTCGGCGCTTTTTGCAATAGTTTGGCTCCAGTTCTTGCGCCAGTTGGATTTTTAATGTGATTCTTGAGTTTCTCCCGGCGTATTTGATAATCAAAATATCCACGGGTGTACTGCCGGTCTAAAGTGTCCAACGGGCACAATATTTCGGCGATCATACATGTCGCCACCATCAGGTGAACTGACGGACTGAGCTCCTGTGAACGTGCCGGCACGGAGATCCGTACACTATGGCTGCTCAGGTGGAACTGGGTTCGGTCGCGGCGGCGGCGGATTTAAATACCCTCCGCCCGCGGCGCGCTCACTCCGCCGTCCGCGCCCCGCGCCACGGTCGCGCGGTGGAACAGATTGCGACGGCGTCTGAGATGACGTCGGTGTGATGGCTCCGTCCGCCGTGGTCGTCACAACTATACATTTGCTCGATTTACTCTTGATTAACCCAATCGCTGGTTCCCAAGCCTTGCTAAGATTATAGCCACAGTCACGATTTATGAGGTCGTCATTGGTGCGAATTTCGATGGCCTCTCTAACAACGCTGTCCCAGTATCTCGACGTCTGTACCAGAATCCTCGTGCGTTCATACTCCATAGCGTGATTTTCCGACAAACAATGTTCAGCGACCGCCGACTTGCTCGGATACATCAGTCGTATATTGGTCAGACGATGCGTACCGTCGAGGATCGATGCCGTGAACACCAGAGGCACAGTCGACTGATGTATCCGAGCAAGTCGGCGGTCGCTGAACATTGTTTGTCGGAAAATCACGCTATGGAGTATGAACGCACGAGGATTCTGGTACAGACGTCGAGATACTGGGACAGCGTTGTTAGAGAGGCCATCGAAATTCGCACCAATGACGACCTCATAAATCGTGACTGTGGCTATAATCTTAGCAAGGCTTGGGAACCAGCGATTGGGTTAATCAAGAGTAAATCGAGCAAATGTATAGTTGTGACGACCACGGCGGACGGAGCCATCACACCGACGTCATCTCAGACGCCGTCGCAATCTGTTCCACCGCGCGACCGTGGCGCGGGGCGCGGACGGCGGAGTGAGCGCGCCGCGGGCGGAGGGTATTTAAATCCGCCGCCGCCGCGACCGAACCCAGTTCCACCTGAGCAGCCATAGTGTACGGATCTCCGTGCCGGCACGTTCACAGGAGCTCAGTCCGTCAGTTCACCTGATGATGGCGACATGTATGATCGCCGAAATATTGTGCCCGTTGGACACTGTAGACCGGCAGTACACCCGTGGATATTTTGATTATCAAATACGCCGGGAGAAACTCAAGAATCACATCATACACCTTTACGGGGAGGGGATGTATCGCAGCATGAAGAAATTTGAAAAGTTGCGCCACCGTAGATGTCGTTTGCTAAGTACTCTTGCCTTTCTAAAGAGATGTCGTTCCGAGAACGTTGTTCCAAATTTTGCTAAGGTTATGCATCACATCGATTCTGCAGCAGCTAAGAGAATCAAGATACGAGCCAGCCTCGCATTGGTACGTGAGAGAGTGCAATTCACCCGCCGGAGCCTTGAGTTTATCTCACAGGAATTACTCAAACTACATTTGCAACTGGCTAGTAATTTCACTTCTTTTTCCTGGGATTGGATTGATGGTGTCACCTGGGTTGCAGCTGATTCCGCCCGTAAGAAGGCAACGGGACGTCAAACAGCTAAGTTCTCACGTCTCCTTGACAAACCATCTCTGCAGGTTCCGGGCAAGACTGTCATCAATTTGAGTGGCATGGCGTTGAGTGTTGATGCGGTCTCGGTTTTGCAGAAAGGTCTCAACTTCGCTCCCACCCCCAAGTTCACTCCAGTCGCAGAAATTGTTAGTGTTGTTGAACAGGTTGCAGCTCGACTTCCGCCTGAATCAGCTGAGGAAATACGTCGTGAAACTTGTCGTGCGTTGACGAAATCCAAGCCGATGAAGTCAAATATCACTAGTAAAGAGAGGGCGGCCATTCGTGATCTGAGGGAGCGCTCTGAAATTGTTGTCTTACCGGCTGACAAAGGCAATGCTACAGTTGTTGTCTCCCATAAGGACTACACTGATAAGATGCAGAGCCTGCTAAATGACGATTCCTACCGGAAGATCAGCGTTGACCCTACAAAGAAGGTGGACAACAAGACGAGGTCGCTTCTCAAGGACGCAGAATTACCGGAGGGTGACGCTAAGAAATTGTTACCCCAAGGTCCGGTACCGCCTAGACTATATGGACTCCCGAAGGTTGACAAAGAGGGGGTACCATTACGCCCCATTGTCAGCAACATCAGGGCACCTACATATTTGTTGGCCAAATACCTGACGGGAATATTAAGTCCTTACGTGGGTAAATGCCCTCATCACATCCGTAATTCCGTGGATTTTGTTAAACGCCTTGATAGCTTCTCGTTGGGTGAGTCAGATATCATGGTGAGTTTTGACGTCGTTTCCTTGTTCACGAGGGTACCCCTGCGAGAGTCACTAGAATTGATTAGTCAGAAGTTTGACGAGAAGACCACTGAACTTTTTAGGCATGTCTTGACTTCCACGTATTTTCTTTTTAATGGAGAATACTACGAACAGACGGAGGGAGTCGCCATGGGTAGCCCACTCTCACCGGTGGTAGCGAATTTGTACATGGAGAACTTCGAGGAGGAAGCCCTGTCGTCATCCGAATGGAAACCTACTTGCTTTTTCCGTTACGTGGACGACACTTTCGTCATCTGGCCACATGGTATGGATAAACTCCTTGACTTCCTTACACATCTAAACTCCATACACCCCAACATCAAATTCACTATGGAGACTGAAACGGAGGGTAAACTACCTTTCCTTGACGTCTTGGTCAAGAGAAGGCCTGACGGCACCCTAGGTCATGGGGTGTATCGGAAGACAACGCACACTGATCTGTATTTGCACGCAGACAGCTGCCACCACCCTTCACAGAGGAATGGGGTACTTAAAACTCTAGTACATAGGGCGCGCACTATCTCTGACGCAGAGAGTCTACCCCAGGAATTGGAACATCTGAGAACCGTATTTCGAAAAAATGGGTACTCAGAGTGGCAGATTCAACGTGATCTCCGCCCAACCTCTACAGCACAACCTGTGGATATGGATGAAATCACGAGGGAGGAGGTAGGCACTGCGTTTATCCCATATACAGGCGCACTCTCGGGAAAGATCGCCCGCATTTTGAAGAAACACCGGGTCGGAACGGTGTTTTGCCCTCCGAATAAAACTCGTGCACTGGTGGGGAGCGCCAAAGATGACCTCGGTTTGAGGAAGGCCGGCGTGTACCAGATTCCGTGTCAATGTGGCAAGTCGTATATTGGTCAGACGATGCGTACCGTCGAGGATCGATGCCGTGAACACCAGAGGCACACTCGACTGATGTATCCGAGCAAGTCGGCGGTCGCTGAACATTGTTTGTCGGAAAATCACGCTATGGAGTATGAACGCACGAGGATTCTGGTACAGACGTCGAGATACTGGGACAGCGTTGTTAGAGAGGCCATCGAAATTCGCACCAATAACGACCTCATAAATCGTGACTGTGGCTATAATCTTAGCAAGGCTTGGGAACCAGCGATTGGGTTAATCAAGAGTAAATCGAGCAAATGTATAGTTGTGACGACCACGGCGGACGGAGCCATCACACCGACGTCATCTCAGACGCCGTCGCAATCTGTTCCACCGCGCGACCGTGGCGCGGGGCGCGGACGGCGGAGTGAGCGCGCCGCGGGCGGAGGGTATTTAAATCCGCCGCCGCCGCGACCGAACCCAGTTCCACCTGAGCAGCCATAGTGTACGGATCTCCGTGCCGGCACGTTCACAGGAGCTCAGTCCGTCAGTTCACCTGATGATGGCGACATGTATGATCGCCGAAATATTGTGCCCGTTGGACACTGTAAACCGGCAGTACACCCGTGGATATTTGGATTTTTAATGGTTCAAAAATTCAGATATTTCAGAATCTGATGCATGCTGGTTCTTAATAGGGTGTTTGATCAACACAGACGGCATCGCATACTCTGCAGCGTCCAGCTATGCTACTCACGAGGTTGGTAAGAAGTTCTTGTGGTAGGGCGTTCCACTCATCCAACAACGCGGTTAAAAACTTTTGGCTGGTCGTTGGAGCACGTGGACGAGCTACAACACGTCTTTCCAACACGTCCCACGATAAAACGGGTAGGCCACTCCATTCGCCAATATCCCCTCGTTCCAAGAAAAAAATGTCATTCTGTTCGACTCGTCGCGTATTTCAGTTTTATTCTGTACTATACGGTAGCAGTCATTTCTATGCATGGTCCAAATTTCATTGAGCTATGTTACTTGCAGTAACATCATATGGAAGTTACTTTCGTTCTTAGGTTTTCACACAATTATAAATTAGAATTACCTAGAGGGCCGGTAACAGTTTCTTGTGAATCGACAAATATCACTTCCGCTTCGCGCGATGCATTCCCGTCAGTTACCACGCTCTGTGACCTTTCTGACACGAAATCATGAATCCATTCACAAAACTGAGATATTCCGTATGTGGTCTCGCGGTTCTAGGCGCGCAGTCCGGAACCGTGCGACTGCTACGGTCGCAGATTCGAATCCTGCCTCGGGCATGGATGTGTGTGATGTCCTTAGGTCGGTTAGGTTTAAGTAGTTCTAAGTTCTAGGGGACTAATGACCACAGCAGTTGAGTCCCATGGTGCTCAGAGCCATTTGAACCATATTCCGTATGCACAAAATTTGAATAAAAACCATCTGAAAATCTACAAGTATGGAATTAATTTGAGATATCCTGTCGATAGCACTGATTACTCCGAGCGAACAAGAACCAGCTGCGTTTCTGAATCCTTGCTAAATGTGTGTCAGTTTAATAACTTTTTGGCTCATTGTTGCTTGTTATTTAGGACTATAATTTGTTTTAGGCATTATGAGTCTATGGAAGTTGAGATGGGGCAATATGTCTAGGAAAAACCCGAAACTGCTTTCAAATATACCACATAGAACGATGGGTAGTTGAAAACTCTGTCCCAGTTGTTCCGAAGAGAAACCACCTCATTAACATTTTTTGTTTACTTTTTGCCAATTTTTTCTAGTAATTGATGCTTATACTGAAAACAAAAGTTAATATTTTGAAAAAATTTTAAATTATATTTTTTCTCGCATTGTTGCATTAAACACGTACTTCCCCCGAAATATCGAGAATAGATGAAGTCACCACTAATTATAATTGTACGATTGGGGTACCGAATGAAAAAGGAGATTCAAGTTTTCTTTGAACTGTTCAGCAACTGTATGTCGATACTTTCACAAATTTGGTCGATGATATGGTCAGAGCCGCAGAAGTAGTGGCGTGCTTATAAGGCAGTCGATAGTGCGTCGCTGTTCGCTTTGCCGTGATCATGGTGGTCGACATTTTGAACAGTGAAGAGCTTTGGATTTGTACTGTTTGCTGACAGAACAGACTGAACACACTGTTACAAGCGAACATTTTTCGCCTGGGAGTTGCTCAGTTATTATGTATTTTGTGTTTCACCTTTTGGTGGTTATACATTACGGATTTTTTCACTGTTGTGAAGGTGTTTTCACGGAAATTAATTGGGGCAACATAAGTAACCTGTTACTCTGTAACTAGACACAGGACACTTTGGGTTTCTTATAGTTCCAAGTGCGTGTGGGGCGCGGGAACATTGATTACCTTCACGCCTCTGTGGGTGCCGTAATCTGTCTAATTTAGTTCTCATAGTTCCTTAAGGGAGCGATACTTAAGCAGCAGAAGAATATCTATAGATTCTTCACACAGCACAGATTCCTGGAACTTTGTAAGCAGGCTTTCGCGGGATAACTGGCGACTGTCTTCAAACGTCGGCCAATTCGGCTCGGCAGCATCTACCTGAAGCTATCCCTTGAGACAGACAAACCTGCCCTCCTCTGGATCTGTTCAGTCTCCCCTGTTAGTCCTATTTGTTATGGGTCCCACACACTTGAGCAACACGCAAAGATAGAACGCACGATTTAGTTGGAAACTGTCTGTATTGTAGACTGAGTGCTTTTTCCCAGTGTCCTGCTAACGAACTGAATCTGTTACTTGGCCTACCTGCGATTGACCGTATGTAATCATTTCATTTCATATATCTCGAACTATTACCCCCAAGTCTATGTCTGACTGATTCCTGTCGCCACTTATTGACTACTTTTTTGTGATTTGTGAAGTTAACAGCTCCACAAATTTAGTGTAATACTCCACATAATTAGCCTTCCGTGTTAGCGAAAACAATGCTTTTCAGAAGTCAATACATACTGCATCCACCTCATGGCCTTGATCCATGACTTCCATACATTGCTTTTCGCATGGCGAGTTTTCGTAATCCATGTTGATTGATATGGTTATGTTTGAGCCCAGAATATGTTCTACGATTGTAAAACAGATGGACGTCAGTTACATTGGACGATAGTTTTGTGAGTCACTTATGCTACCGGTCTTGTAGACGCGTGTGACCACAGAACTTTCTTTTCTATTGGCGCCGTTCGCCGTTTTTTTTTTTTGTTTTTTTTGCAAGTGACCTACGTTATATTACGGTTATAATGGGAGCAAACTCAGTTGCAAATTCCGTATAGAATATGCAAGACATTTCATTGGGTCCTGAAACATTGTAAAATTTTAGCGGTTTCTCAATGCCAGTACCTGTACTACTAATCTTTGCAGTTTGCTTTTTGGAAATAAACTGAGGCAGTAATTCTGTATCTTCTATAGTCAAGCATCATTTGAAAACAGTTTCTCTTTTGTCTTGCTACCCTCAGTTTTAATTCCTGTAATTCCTGTATCTTAAGAGTGTCTTGAGACTAATAGTGGTGACACTTACAACCTACATAACTGCAGATATTTCTATGATGACTGAGAATAGTGTACTGAACACATTTTATCAGTATTTACGTCATTTGCAGGCTGATAATCACGGCTATTACACGTCCAATGTTTTTAGATTGGATAGTACCTCCAAGAACTTGGGATAAGAGCAAGCAATTAATGCCTATTTTCTCCTGGACAGCAGGTCAGGTACTGAAGTATGAACACGTGGGCGCAAAACGAGCAATCTTACAGCCAAGGAGAAAGATCTGTGGAGGATCGTTATTACTGTGCAGGGACTAGCACGTTACCCTGAACTAGAGGCCATCAGCAACTCATGTCTCGAGGGCAAGACTTCATGAACGAGACAACTCTAGTATAGTTGTAGCGGAATGGAAACCGACGAAGTGTGATAATGAATGGCTTGCAGTGGAAACTCCAAGCTTGATAAGTACATAATCAAAGAACACATTATTTCGTCACCATAATATTTTGATATCTGCGTTCTCTTCCCTTCTTGCTTACAAATACCGTAATTTCAGAAAGTAGTTACATTATTTCGTCTGTTAAGAATGTGCTTAGAAGCAAAGGCCTTGCACACTATAATCATACTCCGTTTGTAAAGTTGTCTCCTGACTTTTCGCTGAATATTCTTTATGATGTGGCATAAGATCAACGTTTCGCAATCCTCTTTTCGTCAGTGATCTGTGAACTGAACCAAGAGGGCTACAAGTATAGCTTTTAATCACTATCTGAAATGGAAAATAGTATTAGTAATCTTTTGCTTTCTCCCATACAGCTCCCTATCTCTTTCTCTTACCAACTGAGAATAATAAAGCAAATTTTTCAAAACCAGGGGGAACGGTGGGGGGGGGGGGCAATAACAATGGAAACAGGCTAATATTGTGCTGATTATTCCCATAATGGTTCCAGTTGAAATATGGTGGAGAATAGCTTCGCTACGTAAAATACATTTTTCAGATTTTTCGATGAAAACCAGGGAAACATTTTTCTAAATCTCTTATCAAAGTTTATTTTTCCTTACAATTTCTGATTTACCTTTTCTTAACGTGAAATGTAGCGATATCCCAAAATTTTCGTCACAGAGCTTTTTAGCTTTATATAAAACGGAGCTAACAAAAAGAAAATAAGAGGATGAGTGGACGTTCAGTTTTCATAATTGGAGCACCCTGTTATTCAGAAACCGTAAGTGGTATTAAAACAAATTTAGGCACTCAGTTCAAATGGCTGTAAGAGTAAACAAGGAAAACTTCAGGAATAAGTAATAATATTGGCTGGAGCACCTCGTTCATCTAACATTAACTGGAGCAAGTTCCTAATAAACCAAACAACTAATAGCTTGGAATTATCCTAGCTGGAACTGCACCTTTTTATTCGTGCTCTGTCCAGAAGAATGTATATCCCAGTTATTAACTTTCGCAGAACGCTTGCCTCCGCCGTCAAAGCACTGTGATAGACGGCACTCGAGTGTCTATTGGTGATGGGCAAACCGAGAAACGAGAGATAAGAAGTTCTCGATTCCTACATTTTCTCTTTGTCGACAACTGATGTCGGTTGTCGGTTTTCAGTGCTCGCTTTTTAGTGTTGGAAAACTATTGACACAAACATTTATACTTTTATCGCAGGCGCAGTGACACGAATGTAACATTTAGGTACGCTCTGTATCGATATGGTAAAGTTCATAATAATAGCTATACAGAGTGGCCGCATAAAATAAGGGTTAAATTATACTTGTGACATGTTGAACGTTTTGCGTTCGAATCTTTTTAATATTTTGAAAATTTTTGTTTTGAAAATTTTCTCGAATGACTTGCATTACTTTCATTCAATTAATTTGTTTAAACATATTTTTTTTATTTCTAGTGCTATCTCGTATCGTTTTAATCATCATAGTAGCTTATGTACTTGCTTTCAGTTTTTCATCCTATGATTCTGTTCTCATTTGGAATCATTTTCCATGTGATTTTGATTAAGTTTATTGCATTAACTCCGATTTAATTTATTCGGGTTTATCATTTTATATTTCCATCTATCTAACTGCATTCATTATGACTATTCCGCTTTTGCTTCAGTTTCTTTTATTTATAATCTCTTCTTTCGTTTAAATCTTCATGGACGTTATTTTGTCCATAGTGCAACAAGAATTTATGTTTTAAAAGTTTCTATGACGATTAGCGTTCAAAAGTTCTCGGTTTTCAAGTCTCGCTTCTCAGTTCTCGTTCATTAGTTAAAATTTATCGTTTTTAGTTTTCACATCTCAGTTCTCGACTCTGTTAACCAAAATGAGACGAAAGTAATCTGTTTTCAGGTTCCATTTTGTACCAGCCGCCTTTTATTACAGAGATTTAAGCAACGTCATTGCCATCTTTATTTGTTAAACAAATTAAAACAACAAACTGAAATATGTACTGAAATAAGCAATATATCTGCAGAGTCGAATATATAGAATTATGGAAAGAAGTGTTCCACTAAATTTAAAAGAAAGAAAAAAATGTGAAAATGGAAGATACTGTAGAAGTATTTTGCAAACAGGTTGTGGTGAAAATATTGGCATTGTTTAAGGGTTAATGATACGAGAAGCGGCAACAGTCTCTGTGAGCACCCTGGAAATACGAGTGCAAACCTGTGGATTTGGATAGCTGTGTGGTTGGATACTGTCTGCCCAGACTTCAACGGAGCAGGCGTCTGGTCTCGGCATAGCGTAGCGACTCACGTAGCGGAGACCGCACTGGGTGGGGTTTTCAATATCTGATGTTACTGAGCACATCCTTTGAGTAAACCGGAATGACTGTATCAACGCTCAGATTTATAATAGATGTGATGTTTGTATATGAAAACTAGTTCTAACAGAAAGAAAGGTAGCATGTGACATGTAACATTGCTATAATGCGCCAACTCAAATGAATATCTAGAAACTTTGGAACAACTTTAACTAGACTATATACCATCCGAACAAAAGTGCTCTAGGACAGTTCCTTGGAGCGGGGGGTTAGAGTGCCAGTAGGTAAGGCTGACGTCTACCAAAAACGATAAAGGCTGACGTCTACCGAAAACGACCAACGTTAGTGTCAAATCCTCAATTTTGGGGGTGTCCAGGTACTAGTTTAGTCGAACAGAACGTTGTGAGAAATATAGAAAAGAAGACTTTAGAAACTTCCATAATGAACTGAAAGGGAAGACTCTTTTACCAAATTATGTTCTGGTGCACTTCACAATTTTGATGGTGAAGTTTGTGTAAATGCAGTACAAACACATAATTTTCAATATAAAACATGCATTACTTTCGATAGTAACTTATGCATTCTTCTTTTAGCTTTAACTTCATACAGGATCGCAAGTATGCACGTACTTTAAAACAAAAGGAGGCTGCTGTATGCTTTACTCAGCAGAATTCTCGGTTCTCGGATGTGTGTTTGATTTCTTTTGGTTCCAAAGAACAGAGTTCTCGAATTCGTGAAGTTCTCAGATGTGCCCATCGTCAGCGTCGAGTCACAAGAGTCTATACGAGCATAGTGAGAACTCACATGCTAGCTGTGCCAGATGCCTTTCGCCAGCTCCTGCCCGACTGCATCTCATGCCTGCAAGTACGCAACAATGTGGTGACGAGCTTATGACTGAGTCTGAAAGCTGGGATGATTGGCTCGACTCTGTACATAAATGAATGCAGAACACTGCGCGTAAATACACAACGCAACAAAAGTTTGGAATATCACAGAGTTTACAGCCATGATGTCTTATAGGACTCCCATTGAGATTTGTACTATACCTTATTAACAAAATAAACGTAATACCTTCTGAAAACGAGAACGATTTTGGTTGGTTACAAAAATCATTACAAAACATAGCAGCCTCTGTCCTATGCGTATATCTGTCTCTAGTAGTGAGTAAGTCCTCCTCATACACAGATGAGTTCTTCCACTCTGCGGGACATGCTCTCGATGAGACCGTCAAGTTTATCTTGGGGTGTGAGCTCCCACTCCTGAGTGGTAGCTTCAGTGAGGTCCTGAATACTGTTACGTGCATTTGAACGCTGTGCAATGGCCACCTTCAACAGGTCCCGCGAATGCTCAGTTGCATTCATATCTGGGGACTCTGATGGCCAATGCATTTGGTTGAAGCTGCATCTTTGAAAATACCGAGGCACTGCTAGAGTACGGTGTGGTCTTGCATTGTCATCGACTAGGATGAAGTTATCAACGACTGTCATGTCTGTAGGGCCTTACAATCGTCAGTAAGCCCTCTTGGAGGTATCAGGGACCAGACAAATTGCCACAGATGGGAATTAGACGGGTCCGCCGTCCCATCATTATTGCCGTCCAGGACATTACACTTCTACCTGCAAAGGGATTGACTTCCTGAATGTATCGGCGATCCTGGCGTCGTCTAGTGCTTCTCCAAACCCTAACAAGTCGAGTGTCCAGTCGCAAACCAATCCTGGTCTCGTCAGCAGATGACATTACTCCATTCTGCAATGGTCCATTGTTGATGTTGATGAGCCTAGGTCCTTCGACTGCGTCAGTTCCGTTGGTTCAGTTGAAAACTTCTCACTGGTCTTACGGAATGAAGACCACCCTGATGCAATCTTCCATACACTGTTTGGTCTGAGATACGACTCCCTGTTTTGCCCGGGAGAAGTCATTTCCAATATTTCTGTCAGGTGATGTTGGGCGCCTGCGAGCGGACAGTTGGAGAAAAAGGTCCTGCACTAGTGATGTGAAACGAGGGCGACTACTGCGAGGTCTGTAGTTCACATTTCTCACCTCTCTGTACTTTCTGCACACCTTGGACACACCAGTTTGAGTGATATGTAACCGATCGGCAACATCTTGCTGTCGTATGACCTGCTGAAAGTAAAGGCACTATTCTGATTCCATCAAACTGCTGGATGCCTCTACGTGGCACGTTGCTACAATTTCGAACACAAACTGAATGAAGCTGCTGTTGATACTGAATATTTGCGGTGTGCCACTGTGGTAGCGGTATGTTTACATGACTGGGAAACAGTCACAAAGAATGTCAGAAGTAAATACTGCCCTGTGTATGGGCTCCAACTGGATAACGCATGAAGTCAACGAGATCTCTAGTATCGTAGACTAGATTATACTATAGTATTCCGAGCTTTTGACGAACAGTGTAGGTGAAGAGATTGATTACTATTGGTGATAAATGACTGGTAACGGGAACAGCAATAAATACCTAAAAGTAAAATTCCAGAGCGACATGAAGTGTAATGACGAGATAAGATTACTGATTGCAGACTGATATTCACTGGGCGAACCTTAAGGAAACGTAACTTATCCATCAAAGAAGTGGCTTACCAAACATTTTGTAGCATTACTGTCACATATCGCTAAGCAATATTGTTTCGTTTTTCTGCCACTTTTTCGTGGTTATTTTATTGTGAGTGCTGGTCGTATATGTTTCTCTTGCTGGGAAGGCAAGCTCCTCGTGTTTTCCCAGGTTCTTATTTGTCTGTAGAAGGCAGTCAGTTGTAAAGGGAATCCTCTAGAATTACTTTTCCTCTACAGTAGTAGTCGATACCAGTAATATTTTTCGAATTTTGGACAGGTCAATATTATCTCATCTGTTTTTCTGGAAAACTTCATATAACTTTAAACACAATATGTTATACTTCAAGCTAAAATTTATGAAAAGGAATTATTTTATTTTCGTTGTTACTATCGATATGTACTAGCTCTGAATACACAGTTAAAATTTTTTTTTAGAAACATTCGAAATTACAAAATATTTGGCTCACTCAGTTTGTGTTATCAATTACGCAATCTACTACTCTTTATTTCTGCATTCATTTATAAAATAATAATCTAAACTAATAGAAAATCAACTGTCAAGAAAAACTGTAAATCCTTTGGAATAATATTATTACCGCAGAGTGCAGTAGCCGTACGCATGCCTCTGATGTGATCGGATGATTTTTTGTATTTTGGACGAACAATGGAATTTCGGTTTTGTTAATGTGAAAATCCAAAAGACAGTGTGATGCAGCAAAATGTGAGACAATAAATTATCGTAAAAACAAAAATGCTGCACTGACTTTCTTCAAATTTATTTAGATCACATGAACCATGAGAACCTAAAATGTGAGAATTGTAGCTTCAATAATCAGTCCCCTAGACATGAAGAACTGAGCCAAGTGTGCGACAAAAGATAAGTAAAAAGTTTATTGTATATCTTACTCCTCTCGAATATTCTGGAAAGACTTTACCATAGTGGATAGTAGCAACAACAAAGAAGGGAGGGGTAGTTTACACAGTGACTCTTATTAGAGGCGTACATCCCCAGGGAGATGGGCTGTTACTACGGAAGTAGTGCTGTGTCCTGTTCTGTGCTATTGTGGGCAGAGTCAGCACATATCCCCACGAGGGCAGAAGACTCTTTACTGTCACTGCCGTCCCCAAAGAACAATTGTGCATGCTTTTTGACTGTTCTGCAAATACGAAATGCCACAGCACCACCTGGCAGGCGTGAGAAAATCGCTTTCTCTCCAATATTTTGGTGTATCCGATTGAACACGTCACCACTGCTACCATGTTTGGTGCAAAGAGTCGACCATTCGAGGAGACACCGCTCCAGGCCGAACCAACCTCATGTTTGTTAATACTCGTATGCTTTGTGTACGCCAAGAGTAGGAAGTTTCTGCTGTGCCCCTGTTTCCTTCATGAAATAAGCGATATTCTCATCCATCTGATTGGCGACAGAATTGAGTCGTCCCCTTACGTACAGTTTTTTGGCAGAGTAGAGAGTCCGGCTGTAATCTGGTGCTGACGAACGCATGCTTTGCAGATTTGGGGAATTGTAAGCGGCAACCTGCGGTCGCACGATCCATACCGTGAGCAACTCGGGTAGCCAATTTCATTTCTCATTCGTGATATCATTTTGTTGACTTTTAATTCGTGAGCTGCTCTGATCAGGACATCTTGCTGCGTTGTCTCCATGCAGCCTTCCATATGACTCGGTATCTCCCCGCAGTGTAAGCGTCATTTTATGTCAACTCAGTCAACATTTCAGGTAAATTTGTGCTTTGTCAACTCCTTGTGAACTGTGTCCTTAAGTTAAAGCAAATAAAAATATGTTATAAGCAGACGATTTAGATTTAATTTCCATTAATTGTCCTGCAACTTTTTTCATGGTTTGGCGACCCCCTCTTAACGGATAAAACTTGTTGTACACAAACTTGTTGTTCTCACTTTCACAGTGACCAGTCCAACAAACAGATACTTCTTATTCAGTGAAGGTAACAAGCATTGTATTCGCCCGTCATGTGCGATTATACAGGATGGGGCAAATAAAATTTGCACGGACAAGTGGATACCATTTCTGGCAGCGTTAACGGACGAGGAACATACAGTTACTTCCAACAAGATGGAGCAACTGCCTATATGGCCGGCTGAACCTTGGAGCACATTTACATTAACATCACGCCTGACAGAGTTGTCAGTACACGGCAGTCTGGCCGCAGCCAGAACTGTCCACCAAGGTCGCCTGATCCGTCAGTGTGCTGTTACTTTGTGTGGGGAGCCTTCAAGTCTAAGGTGTATCGCAACAGAACATTTCGTATGAGACTGTAGCAGTTCCAGAAGTCCAGCTTCGATAAGCCTCCAGCAACTTGCTGACGAATTCCCAAAAGTGCCAAGAGATGACTGGTGGTCACTGTCAACATGTGCTACAGTCAGGTTAAAACTGTATTTCCTTTCCTCTGCTGTGTTTCTGTGTACCCTGGAACTCTGTTCTGTGGGCCAGTTTTGTTTGACCGACCCTATAGATTTCTTTATTGACTAGGTAGAGATGTGTCGATTTCCCCTAGGATTATAACTTTGCTGTGTGTCATTTGACTAGGCAGAGTTGCGTCGATTTCCCCTAGGACTATAATGTTGCTATGTGTTGTTTCCTGATAATTTGGCTAACGACCTTTCACTATTCTGACATAATAAGCAACGACATCTCTATAGCTACGTCACATCGTAATGCAAATCAAAGGCATACTGCCCTCCCGATCAGAGACTACAAACAAGCAACTTTCAGTTTGTTCGACCTATTCTTGGGTATTGCTCATAAATCTGGGAAGCTTAACAGGTTGGATTAACAAAAGAGAAAGAAGAGATCACGGGATCGGTTAGCTGGCACGAACGTTACGGAGATGCTAAACAAACCCCAGTGGCAGTCGCTAGAAGAGAGGCTCCTTGTATCACCAAGAGGGCTCCTGAATTTCCGACAGTGTACGTTCGAAGGAGACTGGACAACATGTTACTTATATATCTAGCGATTGACCACGACGGGAAAACTAGTCTCCATAGAATTTTATCGACAAAATCGTTCTTCCTAGGCGCCATTCGCGTATGGAACAGGGAAGCGGTACCAGAGACGGCCTCTACCGCACTCCATAGGTGGTCTCAGAAGTACACGTTTAGATGACGTTCCTCGGGGCATTCGATACTCATATTTCTCCCTACTTGTGGAACAAGTGCAGCTGGAAGAGGTAGCTCATCGTATCTAGTTTTGATTTATGCATCTTTGCCCGTTCCATTTTCAGGTAAACTGCAGCTGATCGTTCCGTCTCTTCTTACGACGCCTAACATTTCTTTTCCCCTAAGTTATTTAAATAAGTGGTATTCATTCATCTGACATCCTTTGAATGTATTCATGTCATTTCTCTCTGTAAGTTATTTAAATAAGTGGTATTCATTCATCTGACATCCTTTGAATGTGTTCATATCATTTCTTTCTGTAATCTTCTATTTTCTGAAGTATGTCTTCGACGCTAAGTTCACTTCTAATTTCATTATTATTTTTTCTGAACTATCAGTTTTTATCGAGCTAATAGTCTTTCAATGTAATATATGAAATCTCACACATCTTAGGAATTTAAATGAATTTATTTGTTCTAGTAGTTTATAATTATCATTATTTTAAATGCTCCTAAGGATTAAACGCCATAATATTAATTTAATCTTTAGTTACTGGTATATTACAATCATTTGCTACATTGTGCTCGGACCGAATTGGTCTCTGCAATTTATCTCCAGATTCCGCTAAGATTATTTAATCATTTACACTGATCAAAAGTTTCCAGACTCTCCTACGTAATGAAGAATTGACCAGTAAATATCATGAATGTCGATCCCATTGGCATAAGAGGTGGCGAGGAGCATTCGCTTGTTAATGGAGAAGCATTAACAGCAGACTGGGTCGCTCAGGAGAGGTCACTGACTTCGAACATGGACTAATCACTGAGTGTCACCTGAGTAACAAATCCACTAAGACCGTTCCAACTATTCTAAAGGCGTCCAAGTCGATAATTAGTGATATAATTGTGAAGTAACAACCATAGTTAAAAGGAGACTAGGAAGACCTCAAGATGGTTCAAATGGCTCTGAGCACTATGGGACTCAACTACTGTGGTCATAAGTCCCCTAGAACTTAGAACTACTTAAACCTAACTAACCTAAGGACAGCACACAACACCCAGCCATCACGAGGCAGAGAAAATCCCTGACCCCGCCGGGAATCGAACCCGGGAACCCGGGCGTGGGAAGCGAGAACGCTACCGCACGACCACGAGATGCGGGCGGAAGACCTCATATACTGACCGACAGGAATCGTCGAGTACTACGGATGATGGTTGTAAAAGAAATGCTGAAATTAGCAGAAGGGATCACTCACACTTCCAAAGTGCTACCAGGAGTCCAGTTGCGACATTGATTGTGCGTGGGGTTTAAAAAATATGGGATACAGCATCGAACAGCACATCTCTGCTGTATTCTGTATTTAATCCTAAGCGAGGCTTATAAAGAGCGACGCCACTGTATAAATAAACGAGTGATTTGAACTGGACGGCCTGTGTGGCCGAGCGGTTATAGGCGCTTCAGTCTGAAAACGCGCCACCGTTACGGTCGCAGGTTCGAATCCTGCCTCGGCCATGGATGTGTGTGGTGTCCTTAGGTTAGTTAGGTTTAAGTAGTTCTAATTTCTAGGGGACTGATGACCTCAGAAGTTAAGTCCCATAGTGCTCAGAGCCATTTGAACCATTTGATTTGAACTGATGAATCGCGGTGTAGCGTGTGACAAAGGTTTGGGTTTGGTGAATGCGTGGAGAATGTTATCTGCCGTCATCTGCATGTAGTAGAACAGTGTAGTACAGAGGAGGTGGTGTTATCGTGCGGGCTGTTTTTCATGGTTAGCCTGTGGTCCTGCTATTGCGCTTAAAAAAGCTCTAAATGCAGAAGGATGTGAACACATTTTACGGCATTATGCTGTGTAAAGTAGAGGATGAAAGCGATGCACTATGTCATAAAGCAGCGTCTGCGATGCGATAGTTTGTGAAGAATAACATTTCTGAGATGGTCTGACCTGAACTGAACTGAACATCTGTGGGGTGAGTTAGAATGTAGGCTTCGCCTCAGACACCAGTGCCCAACATCTCCTCCTCTTGAGGATGAATGGGCTGGCAGTCCTCCACAGACACTCAGACACCTCATTGAAAGTGTTTTCAGCAGAGTTTATGGCGTCGTAAAAGTGAAGCATGGACACTCCCTGTATTAATGTCCACTAAATAGGTATCCGGACACTTTTGATCAATTAGTGTACGTTTGATTTAAATAATGTGATAGAGTATATGTTAAGTAATGTAGATGATAAAGGACAGACTTGACTCACTCCTTGAGAGATGGTTGTTCAAACTGACTTCTTTTCCCACTTTAATTTTGTTGTTATTAAGTATATTTTGAATTAAGCATAATAGACGTTAAGAGATACACTTCCTTGTTGGGCCTACACCGTTGCCGCATCCCGCATCTCCGTCGCCATATGCCTGAATCTCGCCATTCTTCCTCATCCTCTTCCATTCCTCTTCTCTGCATCGCTTCTTAGATACTATTTAGCCGCATTCTTCTTGTTCAAATGGTTCAAATGGCTCTGAGCACTATGAGACTTAACATCTTAGGTCATCAGTCCCCTAGAACATAGAACTACTTAAACCTAACTAACCTAAGGACATCACACACATCCATGCCCGAGGCAGGATTCGAACCTGCTACCGTAGCAGTCCCGCGGGTCCGGACTGCAGCGCTTAGAACCGCACGGCCACCGCAGCCGGCATTCTTCTTGTTCTTCTCCTTGCTTTCCAGGAGGCTGACACGAAAGTAGTCTCTTTGGTCATATGTCTTTATCCATTCTTTTGACATACCCAAACGATCGTAGCTGTATTCTATTTTATCCGTAATATTATAATGATTCCGTGTCTTTCCTGTTATTTCCTCATTTCTTACTTGGCCAAGCAGGAAAATTGTACAGGTTCTTCTCAAGTGGTCCATTTCTAAAGCTCTAAGTCTTTATTTCTTTCTCTGAGGGTCCAGCACTCCCATAGATTGTTACTTTCCACGATGGATTTGTACAAATGAGTTTTAACCTGTAAACTCATTTTTGAGAACCAAAGTAGAGGGTTTAAGTTTTGGATAGCTGCCTTTCCCTACTTCATCCCTTATTGAATATATCTGTCACATCTTGTATCACCTGACAGGACACTACCCAACTATTTAAACTCTTTATACACTAAGAGGTCCATTAATGTCCATATTACTTCCCTCTTCTCCGCAGCATAGAGCCGGCCTGAGTGGCCGTGCGGTTCTAGGCGCTACAGTCTGGAGCCGAGAGACCGCTACGGTCGCAGGTTCGAATCCTGCCTCGGGCATGGATGTTTGTGATGTCCTTAGGTTAGTTAGGTTTCATTAGTTCTAAGTTCTAGGCGACTGATGACCTCAGAAGTTAAGTCGCATAGTGCTCAGAGCCATTTGAACCATTTTTTGAACCTGCAGCGTAGATATTCTGTCTTCTCAAAATTAATTTTCAAATCCCACTCTTTATAATCTTCCATCAACTTCCTAAACATGTAAGATACGTAGCTCCTCTTCATCGTTTGCTGCAACGACCTATCATACGCATAGAAAAGTATGTACACACCCTGGTTCGCTACCTCAGTCCCCGCGTCCATGTAGTTTCTACAGCACACATCCAGTGCCTTCTGCACTTACACCGAAGAGTGTGGGAGAGACAGCATCCTCGCTTCATTTAGTTGTTCTGAAGGCCTCTCTAGAAATTTCTTTCCCTATTTAGATGATACATCATGCTGATTTGCAGAGGTTTATACTTGTTATATAAAGTTTTAGCAGTTCTCCTGACCACAGCACCTCGAACAATAGTTTTAGTGGCTCTGTCACATGTTTTCTGAAGATCCGTGAAAACCAAATGACAGCTTTGATTCCTTTCCAATTTCTTCTCCGTGATCCTTCTTAGAGTAAGATGTTATCCACACATGCCCTGTCTCTTCTAAAGCTGCTTTGTTCTTCCACTTCATTTACGAACTTCTCCATCTTTATTCTAAAATCGTCCCGTACCGCCTGCTGATAGCACTGGTGACACGTCACGATAATTGCTGCGTACTTTCTAGCTCCGTTGCTTTATGTATGATGCTTAGATACGATAAGTTCCACTCTGCTGGAATTTCCTCCCCATTCCACACACATTCATTAACTAACTTTATTAGATACTCATACAGAACACTTATGTACAATTTGCCACAGTTTAATTCTTAACTTTACCAAAGGCGTGGTAAATCTACGAGTTCCTTTTCAGAATACAGTGCCTAAGAAAGCAATCGACCTCGGTGAGCTCTGAATGGTTTAAGCAGCCGTTCGCCCTGCAGTCGAAGCAATGCAGCCGGCGGGCTGCGCCGTGTGGTTCGGTCTGAAATTAGAAGACGCCGGTGCCGGTGTGCGGGGCCCTTTTTCTCCCTATGCGGCAGGCGAACGGCGGCGGGGCGGGAGGGGGCGTGGCGGCGCGGCGGGGGAGGGGGCAGGAGAGGAGGGGTGGAGGGGGGGGCGCCTAATACTCCGGCGACAGATGACGCACGCCGCGGCGCACGTGCGGCACAGGTGGCGCCGCGCCGTCACGCCGGCCCGCAATAAGTCCGCGCAAATAAAACGCCGCTAACTCCGCCAGACGCCTGCGGGGAGCGCCCTGCGGGCTCGATCGCCCCGCCCTCTATCTGAATGTACTAACCATAAATAAAACCTAACTACATTAATCATATTGTGCAAGCCTACAACTTTACCACGTGCATGCGCCCAAAAGAGTTGTATCTCTAAATCTTGCTATAGTGGTAGAATGATCTCTATCGTATCAAAATGCGAATATTAGCCTCCAGTATGGAAAACTGGTTATCTGGCAAACCCTTTGAATGTTAATATAAAATAAAGGTTATGGTAATAAATTAATCTATAGCGCAATCCAAACTCTTATGTTCGGGCCAAATCTAACGCGTTTCCCCTTATAAACAACTAGAATTGAAATTCACTGTTTGATACGTGATAGTGCTGCAACAAAATTTTTATTGCCTTCACCGGTTATCAGTGTTGTATCTTGCCACCAAAATGAATAAACAATAAATTTATATTAAGCATTCAGATAGCGTGCTCAACAACCTGATTGTGTGAAGCTTCGTAAAAAAATACATATAAGGCACTTCCCATTTTATTGGCAAACTTTCAACGTACTACTATCGGAAATACAGCTGCCACTTCGTTTTCTAATATTCAACTGATGGTTCTTGGCATAACAGGTATATGTCGTTACCTTGTTAACACTAACTGTTTCGGTGCAACAACACACGATCCTCAGTATTAAGAAAGCCATTACTGCTAAAGGAAACCATTTTCCGGTGTGACTCCGCGATCATCAGTGAATATTTTATGAATAAAACCGTGTAGATCGATAAATAAGATGTCTTTATTTATTACGAAGTAGTATTAAAATCTATACATAAAAAGGCGTCAACAGCCAACACAGTTCGACGGAGAGCATTACTTTTAATATAGAAGTGACATGAGCTACAATACTGAATTTTCAGAAACATTTAAAAGCTTCAGGTAATTGTTTCATTAAAATACTGTCAAATGAAAGCGTCACCACGATAAAATCTTCAAAAATTTTGCACTGATGTACTTATAATGCATGCTATGTGGAAAAGCATGTTTATTATTTTCATTAGGCTATCTTCGCACATACATTTGCAATTCCCTTTTTGTCTTCAGAATATTTCTCCATAAAAGATAAGCACATTACTCTAAACATGTATCTTATGCGTATCAATCACAAAAACTTCGCATTTATCAGCCTGAAAGTTACCATGCAGACGCTACATGCATATTAAAAAATGCAAAGGTCTTAATGTAACATCCGCTGATAGAGAGCTCTGTTCCAAATTACATGCACAAAATTAATTAAAATAGCCGTTATCTCGTCCAAGATTTCTGTGGTGAGCTACATGGTACAGTTTAACTTGCAGTAGCATACAAGAAATGTCAGTGTCATGTGGAATTATGTTTTGGGGTAATTCATAAAGCCATCAAAAGTTTCCTGAGTCCAAAAGTATATAATACAAATCATTCGTGGTGCTAATTCAAGAATGTCCTGCAGAGGTTCGATTCAAGGACTGTTTCCTAATATATTTATTCCGCAATAAAATGTGTCCATAAATCCTTTTTTTAAACTAATAGCATACTTCGTGGGATCTCTACTAGAAATAACAATAATCTTTACAAAGATTAAATTTCTCTTACTTTGATCTGGAAAAGTGTCCAATATTCAGCAATACAGATTTTCAATAACTTGCCAGCAGTCGTGAAAAGTCCATTTCAAGAGACTCCTAGAGGATTTATTGGTGGCCAATTTCTTCTTCTCCACTAATGGATTTCTAAGTACAGCTGACTTATATGTGTTTATTATCAGTAATAGCAAGCAAAGTGTTACGTAAAATTTGACTTTCGCATATCTCCAGTGCAGTAATGTCACCAGTGTCAGAAAGTGTCGCAAACTGATTTTGTGTAGATGGTGCATGGCTTTTATGTGTTTTGTTATGACCTCTTAAAAGAAATTATGTTCGAGAGTTTTTGATGTCTTACATGTCCATGACGAGCATTTCACCTAAGATCTGTGAAAGGGAGATTAAATTTTTTTGTTTGTAAATATGTCTAACATATTCTTGTTTTATGGCATGCTTTACGTGTTTGAGGTTCTCCTCATTATAGATCTAAGAAGAACATTTATATATAATCTAATACATCATTTGTTTGTAGGATTACTGAGAGCATCCACTTTGCACAACGAATGAAGAGCACCGCCCACGCGACGCAACAAACATAAGCGACAGCAACGATAAATTTGGCTGAGAGCCATTTCAAAGCTCGCATTTGCGAACGCGAGGCCCACCTGTGTTGGCAGCGCAGCGAGCACTCGGAGGTCCTCCAGGGCGAAGACGCCGGCAGTGGGCGGGCTCACCGACACGACGCCGAGGCCGCAGGTGCTGGCGCTGGCGCTGTTCTCCTTCCCACCTCTGCCCGACCGAACAGACGCCCGTCCGACTGCCGACTGAGCCGAGGCTTACGCCTGTCGTCCGGCTGCAACGCCGGCGCTAGTAGCCTCCGGTAGGAGCAGCACCGGCGCGCCCCCGCAGTGCGCGTGCGCCCGAGTGCGCGGCGTCCGCGCAGGTCGGCATTGTTGGCAGTAAGCTCCGGGTGGCGGATTGGGTGGGGGGGCAGATCTTCGCCGCTCCCGGCTACCCGGCGCGTGAGAACCGGACGGCGTGTTCCGTTTGTTTTCGGTGCAAACACACCGACGCTCGCTGGCTGGGCCCGGAGGGGGCGCGCCGTGTCCAATGAAAACGGAAAATTCGTTAACGGAGGCTTCGACCTGCAGTGGTAAATGTCACCGCCCTTCCTCATCCTTGCATAAATAACTAATGAAATGAAAACAACGCCTGCAGCGCCGAGCGCCCGTCCATATTTATACCGCGCGTTGATTAAAAGTAAAATTTTTTCGTTTCACGTCCCAGCGAATTCCCCAAGTAATAAGTTATGACGTCGCAACTGCCACATCCTGCGGGTAGACACGCGAAGTGCTACTCGCGACCACGTGTATCACTGGTATGACAAGCTTATTAACTGATGAATAAACAGTCAGATTTGCTCTGTCGCCGCATCTGGTAAGCAGATGCAGAAAGGAGACAAAACGAGTTTGCTAAAAATGAGAGTAAACGACATAAAAAAAACATACAAGAATCGGTAGCACGAATGTTTTGAAAGTGACTCCTTTTGAGGATAAACTACATTTACTGAAGATTCTTCTAATGAATTTCAATAGTGACCGAGCAAATCTTTAACAGAGTTTCGTGTCCCTAAATAACCAGTGTCAGCGTCTTATAAAACTTTACTGCTTCGTCACAGGCATAGCTCATCATCAGAATACCACAAACAAACTTGGTACAAAGCACCTTTTCGAGCTATAACTACTACGAAAGTGCGCTGAAAAATATTGATTCCGAATTTTTACGGTTGCAGGTTCGAATCCTGCCTCGGGCATGGATGTGTGTGATGTCCTTAGGTTAGTTAGGTTTAAGTAGTTCTAAGTTCTAGGGGACTGATGACCACAGCAGTTGAGTCCCATAGTGTTCAGGGCCATTTGAACCATTTGAACCGAATTTTTATTTGAAAACTCTAAAGCTTATTAAATAAAACAAACGCTATAAAAAATCCTACATCATTAATCGTCACGTGTACATACTTATTTCTTAACATAGTCACGGTGGCAACGAAAACAGTTCTCCCAAAGAGGGACATGTTTGTTGATACCGTCACTGTAGATTGTTTGACTTTTTTGACGGATTCACAACGTCAGCTCTGCTTGCACCGCTTCATCGATATCAAAATGATGTCCTCGAGGGTGTCCTTTAAGTTTTGGAAACAGATGAAAATCGGGATTATGCAGGATGATCGATGACAGTGAAACCAATGCGTCGGATTGCTGCAGATGCCATAGCGCTCGTGTATGATCTGCCATTGTCATGCTTGAGGAGAGTGTGCTCCATGTGTGACGAACTCTTGGAATTCGAAAACTGAATTTACAACACCCTCAGTGGCATTGTAGCGAGAAGGAAGTTCTTCTCTGGGCGGTATCACTAACCTGGCGTCTTGCTGCTTCGGTAGGTCCCTCGTAGCACAGTGGTAGCGCTCAGTCGCCAGGTTCCATGTAGGTGGTGATTCTGCTGAAGTGGAGAGTTTAGGGATGCCAGTTGTTAATTTTCAACAACGTTTGAACTATACTTGTTTTAATACAGAAATTGCTTTGTCACCACGTCACGGAATCAGTATTTGCAAAATGGCGGCTCTGGACTACGCCGTTATATTCTACCCTTTACACACATTAACACAGTTTTCTGACTTTACATAATGATAGCCACTGCCCATGACACGTGGCGTTCTTATAACTAATAACATCACTTTATATCTTGCTTAACATCTGAAATATGCACTCGCGACCGTTCTTTTAGAGCCGCCCCAGTTACTCGACCGTGCGTTTTGCGTGGCTACTCGCGACTAATTCGCCAATGAGCTTTCTCGTTTTATATATATATATATATATATATATATATATATATATATATATATATATATATATATATATATAGGAAACGAGAATATATATATATATATATATATATCTCCAAACCTTCAGCCAATGGCCGTTCAGACCGCTATTGCTAGGCGGACCTGACATCACGTTTGCGGACATTGTGACGGAAGTTTGTCTCGAAACACTGTCTCAGACTGTAAGAGCCTACTCCCGAATAGTCGGATCCTGTCCCTACTAAGGTTGCACAACATTGCCTCCTATGATTTCATCACTAATGCTCCTTGCTGACGCTTAATTGTTAAATGTACATGTAGCCTGGCCTGCCACTGAGCATTCCCGACTGCATAAATGTGCGTAACACTTGGCTTAAACACGTGAAGGGAATGCATATATGCATTACAAATTACAGCACGCTGTTTCTCAAGCATTGACGTAGTTAATGTCAGACACCACCTTGTTATACACTACATTTCGGAGCCCTCTAGCGCCAGAGGGCTGCCAGTACACAAACGTGACGAGTAAATTTCTAGAATGTTAACAAGGTATGTTTTATTTAAGATCCTTGAGCGGTTTGCACAATAAAAATTCGGTGGCATCACTTTTCAGCAGACCCTCTAAATATCAGAAGTCATCTGTTACAGCACGTCACTCGTCACTGAATGAAAAATTAGTAAACAAATAAAAATCCAAAATTTAAAAAAAAACTTTTCTCTATGGTGCACGTCGGTACTATGCTACCCAAGTACAAGTTCGCTTCTTCTGCGGAACGCACGTCTGGCCTACTGATGGTAGATCAACTGTTTTCCACCCGGTACAGGAGGTAGAGGATTCCGCATCCGATACCGTCGCAGAGTGGTTTATGCCTCTGGTTTACATCTCCTTCTCAGCTCAAAACCACAGATTCTGGCTACGACGCTGCAGATAACCCCGCATGCATGGCTAGATTTCTTCACCAGTAAAGGTAACCATCTATAGAAATTGATGATGGACTCAGAAACCAGGCAGTAGATCGACAAGAGCTACGATTTCCAGCAAGAGCTTTCCACAAACATGCCGTGTACAGATTGTCATTATTTCCTTTCCCGCTTCCTGTTTCGTGAAGGAGCTCCATTGACACCTACCTCCGGAGCACCCAGTGATCAAACTATCCTTCTGTGCATCCGATTCGACCAAACAGAAGACGTCTTATGAACACTTTGCAGCACTTCGTACATGTTGATAAGTGTGGGATACTGCCCACGCGTCAAATGTAGGGTGCCTATGTAGCTGTTTTCTCGGATAGCTAGACAACAATTCAAGCAAATCTTATTAATGGAGTTTATTACAATAAATTGAACTGACAATACTTGACTTTGCCTTTTTATAAAGAGGTGTCGCAAGCAATTGGCGACATGCAAATAATCAATGTCCTTCGATGTATACAATGTCCAAGCAAGCTATTAATATAGATCACAAGTCACGGCTAAATAGTTTGGATCACGTCTCGTCTTCCAGTGCGGCTCTTCTAGTGCGGCAGAGGCTAGCTGGAGCCATACATACAGTTATTACTGTTAATTTTGTAGGGCGCCTCCACAGCTGAGTGGTCAGCGTGGCCGGGTCGGAGATTTTCTCCGATCGGGCAGTTGGTGTTACGTTGTCCTCACCGTCATTCCGTAATCATCGATACGAAAATCGCCGAAATGGTGTTGAATAAAAAGACCTGTACCAGGCTCCCGAAAACTACGAATGGGGCTCCCGCCCAAAACAAGCCATACGCACTTCCATTAATTTCCTTTGAATGAAAGGGTCCGTTGTGCGAAATTGACATTTTGTTTAAACTTATCGCTATCACGAGCATCTGGATATCGTTCCAAACAGCGCGGCGCGTTTGGCAGCGTAGAATCAGCTAACCTGCTGTCATCGCCGTATTCATTACACGCAAGCGTAGCGGCTACAAGTGAGTGACGTGGGCTTCGGCATGTGGATGAAACACACATTTGCCAGAAGCACTCACAGCAGTCGCTCAGTGTTTCGCCGGGTGAACTGGAAGGATGGAAATGAATCGTCTGAGAAGACAAACAAAGGAAAATAGCTGTGGCAACTCCTCAACTAATTTTCGTCGGTAAGCAGTGCCTTCTTAGGATATTTTCCAAGCACAACGCTGTAGTATTGATTGTAACTCAATAAGACTTGATTTTCTCTACCATGACTTTCAAGACACCATCTCTGCAAACCACCATGAAGTGTATGGCGGAGGTTACTTCGCATTCCACCACTATTTAGGACTTCTTCCATTCCATTTATGTATGGAGTGCGGTAAGCATACAGGGTGAGTCTGGAGGAAAGGTAAGTGCGTCGAGGGGTGATAGTATTATAGTATATTGACATATGCCCTATTCCGAATGGTTTCCGAGATACAACACATTTAATATCATTTTCTTACGTTTTTCTTGAATAACTCGCAACCCGCAGCCTCCAGCGAAAATATGTCACAGTATAAAATTAAGCTACTTTAAATTCGCTCCAAGAAAGGCCCTATTCATATTTTTCCTCTAGTGCTGATAGCTTGCGCGAAGAGAGCGGGAGAGTATTCAAGACCTGGCGCGACGCGGATGTGATGCACCTTAGGTAGTTTTTGTAGACCAGTTGAGGCAGTTTCCCGATTCTCTTCGTATAGGTGCCGCTCCTGTCGTGGTGCGGTCCTAGTCAGCGTCCAATTGGCTGACGTCGTCTCACAGCCTTCTCTACTGTGTCGTTCCAGGCCGACGTGCTGGTGCTTGGTGTTACGCTGGAAAAATAAGGGGCAGCCGTGCGGGCAGTTCCGAAATTCACGCTCGAGTGAAGACAAACTGGTCAAATGTTAGGCATCCGAAGAGATTCCAGCGGCACCAGAAGACTGCAGTTTTCACGAAAGGTCCCCCTTATCTCGTTGCAGCTTAGGGTAACAGTCTGAAGCGTACCAAATGTGACGATTACAGTTGCTAGTTATTTTTTTTTTTTTCAGGATAGCGATTGGATAGAACAAGGAGCATCCCAGACCATTTTTTACTAACAAGGACAGTTCCGCAGCAGTGGGATCAACTTTTTGAAACCATCTATACAGTTATGCAGGTTCAGATCCCAGGTATCACACATTGCAGCCAATCACCATGGTGGGCCTTCGTTTGCGAGTAACGGACGAAAAAAAAGAGGAATATTGTGTGATACTCAATGGAGTTAAAAAGTTGCGTTACATAGTCTGGTACTGCGGTATAATGGATAGGATGATAGCTTCATACTCAAGAGGTTGTGGGTTCGAATTGTAATCACGCACTAATTTTAATCATAATTTCAACTTCTTAATTTGCTCTCATTTTTCTTCCTATCATTCTGTTTCCACTTTCAGTCTTTGTTCATGTGTGTTTAATTAATTTTATGTATTAATTTCGATTTATTTCCTTTTGTTTTATCTCTCATTTTTTCCGTCCACATTACTGCGTTTATTACACCTATTTTCATTTTGCTTGAATTTCGTTTTACTTGTAAACCCTTCTCTCAGTCAAATCTTCATCTGCGTTATTTTGTCCACAGTGCAGTAGGTATTTAGCTTAGAAATGTTTGTATGATGATCACCATGCACATCTGGTAACGAAAAATACATTTTTCACGCCACTGAACACTCAATATAAACAGATTACTTCGTCTTTTGTTCCGTAACTGATAGCTCGGAATTTTCAAATAAGTGAATTTTATAAGAGATAGATATAATTAAATTCATATTCACAAAAATTCCAATCGCAAAAGTAACGATGTAAAGAAAAAATAAAACAAATGAAAATTCATACAGCGATTAGACTGTGACAAAGGAATAGATATAAAAAATTACATTTAAACCAATTAACAGAATAAAAATAAAGATCAAAGTTATTTCAATAAAAATTGATAAATAAAAAAAAATTCTGCAACTGACGAGGTTCGAACCCACGACCTACTGCGCATGTTTCTGTTATCCTATGCCTTAACACACCGAAAGCAATCTAGTCAACTCGACTTTTCAACGTCACTACGCACGACGCAAAATTCCGAATTTTTTACGCAATTACCGACAAACGACGGCTCACCAGGGCGAAAGGCTGCAGGATGTAATACCTGGAATCTTAACCTACATATCCGTATGTTTGGTTTCAGAAAGTCGATCCCACCGTTGGGGACCTCTCCTCGTAAGTAAAGCTATGTAAAATCATGATGACCTCGCTGATCAAGGCACCAAGAACAATAAACTACAAGCAGAACGCAACGAGAACTCAAACCATCGACTGAAGCGTAAATTCAAACTACTAAAATTACGATACCCACAAAACATAAAAAATACGTATTTTGCCTATCTGCTTTTACGCAACCAGACCTAACGGATAGCGCGTTGATACGCTTCCTTCTCCTTTGTCCTCTATCCATCGGTATCATCCGCTTCCTTCCGCGTCCATCGCTGATGCTGCAGGTCTTCATCGAGACCATTCCGCCACTTCTTCCTTTTGTCTTCCCGGCCGTCTCCTACCTGTGGGAATGAAATCCAGGATCTTCCATGGCCACTTAATGTCTTCCAGGAAAGCCACATGTCCAGCTCATTATAGTCATTGGGTATTTTATTTTAATCAGCAGAACTGAAAATAATAATATTGCCGATGCTATTGCTTGGACAATAAAATATTTAATCGATGACTCATTTATTATTATGTTTTTATTTCTTGTGAGAAGTGGGATAAATGAAAGTAAGTTGATTCAAACCCCAAATCAGGAATTTGATGAAATGGACAGGATCGTCCCTATAATTAATGTTGATAGGAATATAAGTTTTGTAGAGTTGGTCATTAAAAAGGAGAGGACTGATACCTCTATAAAAGGAGTATGAACGCATCAGCTTGTTTACCTTTACTCTCGACATTAAGGTGCACCTTATGATACCTGCTATATTGTCATCTCAGTACAGGTCGTCTAGCTCATGGTTGCGTCTGACCCTCCATTCGCCGCTGTTTGCGTCCATGACCAGACCAAAGATCTTCCGCAATACTTTTCTCTCATATACAAGAAGTTTATGAAAGTCCTGCTTTCGGATACTCGTCTCACAGCAATAGAGTATCACGGTTGGGTCAGAGTTTTATGCAGCCGAATCTTGAACTGTCTCGAGAGATCCCTGGACCCAGGTAGTTGTATTAGGCTGTAGAGGGATGGGTTTCCTGACTGTAGCCTGGCGTTGATCTCTACTTCGTACGACGAGTTCTCCTTGAACAGTGATTTCAGGTAATTAAATTCGCGGACTCTTGTAAGACTGGTCTCCCACCTGCAGTGACTTTAGCTGTCCAGTACCGCCACCTTGTCGACGAGTCATAACGAAGTAATCCTTCTCTTCTTTTATGAATACCCCAAATTTGTTGGTAGCCATCTCCGGTGTCCTGCTAATTTGTTTCAATACCTCTTCAGAGCTGCTTATTAAGCAGATACCATCTGCGTCGGCTAGATATGCCAGGTTCTTCCCTTTGACTGAGATCCCTTCAAAGTTCTCCTTAAAAGTCTCATGTATGATTTTCTCAAGAACAAAACTGAACAGGGTTGGACATAAACCGTCTTCTTGTCTAAGACCAGTCACGATTTCAAGTTCACCTGTTGGTCCGTTTTCAATCTTCACCTTACCACGTGTTTCACACAGGCAGTTCTTTATCAAGTTGATGAGCTTCTGTGGCATCCCGAACTCTTTTAGACAGCTGAACACGCTCTTGTGTGTAAGTGGACATAAGTTTTATTTAAAATCTACAAACAAAATGTGTAGTTGCTGATTCGAGACATGCTGCCTCTGGGATGGTAGGTCCGCACGTGTTCAGTACTGAGGAAATTTGATAATTTTTTCTCTGTTGTCCGTTTCACTTGTGTTCGGGGCGGACACGCCCATTCTCAAACCACAAAACTTGTTATCAACCATAACTGATCATACAATACAGTGCCAAAAGGCACGAACAACTTCTGTACAGAAAGACAAACTGTAGACAATGTATACTCACATTGACATGTAGCCTATGTGTCTATTGTTGCATCTGAATGTTGGTTGTGTCATTGCCCACGGTTTGACTTTCTGTACAGAAGCTGATAGTGCCTTTTGGCACCATATTGCGTAACTAGTTATGATTAATAACAAGGTATATGGTCTGAGAACGGGCATGTCAGCCCGAAACCTTTAACCACCGCAGCAAAAACTGTATATTCATGCAACTGAGACGGACAAAATATCAGATTTTCTCAAAATGGAAAACCTCTCTGATACTCACCAATTACTGATTCTGCCAAGAGTTCAGTTCCGTGTACGAGTCAATTGGACTGGGTGTTGTAAAATACAATAAGCAGGGCGATTCCTCGATAGTCGTCACATTTGAATATGTCACCCTTCTTATGAATTACATAGATCATCGCCGCTTTCCATTCTGTTGATAGCTCTTCATGGTCCAGATTATTTGTATCGGCTGATGTAGTATTTCTTCAAGTTCAATCCATTTGGTTTGCATTTTGATGTCAATGAATGTTTGGGGCAGTCTGGGTCAGTTGTGTTTAGAGACTCGGAATCGAATCGTACTTTGGGTTCAGCTGAGAAGCTGACTGAAGTACTCCTTCCATCTTCCGACGTTGGTCAGGATTTTACCATCTGAGTCACTGACAAACTTCTGCCTGCTCTGGTACCCTTTACTAAAACACTTCACTTTTTGGAACACTTCCATGGTCTTGTTCCCTCTATAGTCTGCTTCCGCCCCAACTAAGATATCCTTAACATAATTTCTCTATACTCTTCTCAACGTTATTTGGGTAGCTCTTCGAACCTCCCCAAATGGTGCTTTATCCTGCACCAGATTCGTCCCCTGCAGCCACTTTCCAAAGCATCAGCGCATTCCTTTCCACCCATAAAACATAAAAAAGGAAAAGAAAAACCAGCTGCAATGTTTTTTGGGTGGCACTGAGAGCGATAATACCAAAGAAAGGCACAAAAAACAGAAGCGTGCTGCCGCCTGGTAGCAGCTGCTCCCGCTGCAACGACTGAGCACAGCAGCCTGTAATGATGGTGGAATTCAAATTAAGTGAAATGGCTCCATGTTAGGTGCCAAACATATAGTGATGGTTGAATTCAAATTGAAACGGTGATAACAAGTAATAATAATTATGTTCCTTCAGTTGCTTGGTGACATATAGTTTACGGGTCTCTGGGTTGATTTGACAAGGTGGAGACACGACCCAGTAATTGGGATTGCAGTGGGATAGTGAGAATTAGTTATATGATCTCACTACACGTTGATGACAGAATCGCCGGTGCATGGGGACACGGCTGCTGCAGTGGTGTGATGGTATCCAGGGGGGTTAACGATGGTGGCATGCCTGTTTATCGACAGCCATCGACTTTTATCTCCGCATCTTCATGTACCCACAGCTTTACGGGCGTCGCTGAGGGTAGTTTAAACTGCAATCTGCCCGCTGGTTCTTCTTTCGTGCTTGTGCATTTAAAGGCCACCCCATGGCGCCGTTTAGCAATGCTCTTCAGCGCTGTGGTGTCTTTTCATGCTCATACTGTGTCTTATAGCTGCACTGATTAGACTTCGTCCAATATATACAGGGTGATGTGTTCACGTTTCAGATTTTCAGGTATCATGGAAAAACATAACTGTATCAATTTGAGATATGGGACCCTAGTTCCTGAAACCACCGAGTCGAAAGGTACAAGCGAAAATTTACTCGAGTTCCGACTTAGTCTCTCGTAGCGCTCAAACAAAAGTATCCAACCTCCGAACGCTAATCATGACGTACAGAATTCCCGCTGAATACTCCACAATACCCTCGGATAAATAATTTCTCCTGCTAATGGACTAGTAAAGGCACACCTAACTTGATGTCAGTGAGACCTACAATCCTAATTGTATGGTGCAGCAATAATGAATTCCATTTACCTGCACAAGTTTCACAAGCTTCAACATTTACAGCATTTGTTCAAAATGGCGCCCCCAGCGTCAATGCAGGCGTGGCGTCGTTGCAAAATCTTCTGCTTGTGCCCTTTTAACGTCCCCGACGCTGTCTGAACAGTGTAGAAGCAGCAAGAATTATCAGTCTCGACAGGGTTACACATGGCCCCACAATAAGAAATCATATGGAGTGAGATCAGGTGAAGGTGCTGGTTACGAAACTTTTCAGAGAATGTCTGATCCCGCCGGCCGCGGTGGTCTAGCGGTTCTAGGCGCTCAGTCCGGAACCGCGCGACTGCTACGGTCGCAGGTTCGAATCCTGCCTCGGGCATGGATGTGTGTGATGTCCTTAGGTTAGTTAGGTTTAAGTAGTTCTAAGTTCTATGGGACTGATGACCACAGATGTTAAGTCCCATGGTGCTCAGAGCCATTTGAACCATTTGAATGTCTGATCCAGGTGTTCACTAACTATCAGTGAGGCGGGGCTGCGCCACTTCGGAACAACATCTGCTGATGAATACCAAGTGTGATACTTTCCAGGAACCTGGGTAGTATGACTGATAAACACCCGTGCATTTAAGGGGAGAGGAATAAGAATAGACCACATACGTAATTATTGACCATGCCTGCCCACACGATGACTGATAATCTGTATTGATGGTTCTTCACAACTGTGACGTGCTGATTCTCGTCGGTCCAAACAAGATATTGCAACTATTTAGCATTCTATCGCTTCTTCAACAGTACATCCTTTAGGACGTGAGGACCGACTGCAAGGCGCTGCAAGGACCATTGGCTGAACACGACATGAGGTCCGAAGTGAGCAGGAGTCAGAGCGCGCACTTACTGTGGGCGGCAGGAGCGCATCTGCATTTCCCGCAACACTCGCCACACGGTACTCTACAGAACATTCATTTCAAGTGGAAACTCACGGAGTGCTGATTGTAGGCGCCGCAGCCATTCGAGTAAGGACTCCGTCTGAGTGTGTGTATTTTGTAATCTTCCTCGGACTTTGTACTGTGGTGCTCATTGCCCTGTTTCACTTAATCTTTGGAACGGTCTCGAAAACATGGTGTAAGCCGATTGTCTGCTATGCGGATATTGGTCCTGTACAATTTTTCCGTTTCTCCGCTGATTCCGTTTGCTTGCACATACACGAGAATAGTGTCTACTAGTTCGCTCAGAAGGTACAATTTCATATGGCCAAAGCTGATCGACCTTAGAACTTCAACTTGTAAACACAGACTTCAGTCTCCTGCAGGTACAGAAATTGTACACCGTATCGCTCACGTCAGGTCACAACACGCCATCTGCAATGGATTAGTTACCATCCCAACTCTGCACCACAGTGTTCGTCGGGACTGCCTACCCTCCAATTGTAGCAACAACATTACTGGTACCTGTATTTCACTATCAGAGGAATCAGAAAGAATTTTATTTTAAATTTCAGCTCGGTTGTTTCGGGACCATTGTCCCTTAGCTCAGATTGATAGATCTATCCTTGTCCGCCATCCCCGAAAGTTTGTAACATCATCATGGAATCACCGTGTAGAGCTTGTAAATGATTTTTTTATTTATTCGTATCAGAAGCATTTACGACGAATAAAATAACGTACGATATTTACATGTCGTGTGTATATATATTTACAAGACAGTTATTTACACTTTTGCCGCCCAGAAGTTAGCGACCTCTATTGCATTTGGCGTTGCATGTAGCAGGTCTTCTGTCGTGCATGTTGCCGGACATTGGGTACACTGGAGCAGGTAGAAGGTCGTCTGCGTTGCTCCACACTGAGTGGCGGCTCCTCAAGGAAACCCCATTTAGTCAGATTTCTCTTACATTTCGTGACACCTGAGCGTAGTCTGTTGAGGGATCTCCGTGTACTCCAATTCTCTGTGTAGCCGGGTGGTAGTCTTTCGCTTGGTGTAATCCGTCCCAGAGTACTGGTAAGCCTCGCACGCCATAGTTCGATCCGGCACTGCTGTGGTGCCCCAACTAGAGCCTCAGTAGATCCGAGGAAGCTCTTTCTGGATTTTAGTCGTGGATTTGCTGGTTGATAGCCATATAGGGGGTGAGATTCAAAAGTTTCTGATTTTTCCTTACTTTTTGCTGCTACCTCTCGGCGGATGTCGGAGGGTGCAATTCCCGCGAGGCTGTATAGTTTATCCAGAGGAGTTGGCTTCAGGCACCCGGTGATGAAGTATCAATAAGAGCAACATCTACTGTTTTGGCATGGTAAGAATTGAGCCACACTGGGCTTGCGTATTCTCCGGCAGAGTAACACAATGCAAAGGAAGAGGTTCTCACAGTGTTAGCGTGTGCTCCCCACGTTGTGCCTATTAGCTTTCTGATGATATTGTTCCTGGCTGCCAAAAAAAAAATGGCTCTGAGCACTATGGGACTCAACTTCTCAGGTCATTAGTCCCCTAGAACTTAGAACTAGTTAAACCTAACTAACCTAAGGACATCACACACATCCATGCCCGAGGCAGGATTCGAACCTGCGACCGTAGCGGTCCCGCGGTTCCAGACTGAGCGCCTAGAACCGCACGGCCACTTCGGCCGGCCCTGGCTGCCACTTTTTGCTTGGTATTTAGGCAGTGACTCTTATATGTTAACGCACGGTCAAGGATGACACCTAGGTATTTAGGTGAAGCTGATTCCTGCACGTGGTGCCCCTGCACAGATATCTGAAATAGGTACTAAACTGAACATCCTCATTCCAGAAGCACTTATAAGTAAATGAATAAGGTCTATAGTAAGCATTCTAATTTCAGTTTTGCCTTGATTAATTCTGGTTAACCTCCATATTTTATTCCACATCACTTTGCGAAAGTCGCTGCGTCTGTGAAACTTAAATAATTTCGTATTATATTTATTTACGTAAGGTCACACCTGATATAAATGGGTAACATTTCGTAGCATAAAAAAAGTAAGCAAAATGAGGGCAGATTTTCAAAGTTTACTTATTTATTCCTTCGCTATCACTTTGTAATACATGTAATTCACAACGTATAGAACACATACCGGTAATATAATAAATAATAAAGAAAAGGATATAGTGCAGTTCTGTAGTCCTGTGCTAATTACTTGTAGACATTCCATCGCTGGACTTGGGTAGTTCTGGGAGACTTTTAGGTCTCTGTCCAGCTAACACAGGTCGCACTCCACTAAGCGATCCATGTGCTGCAGCTGTCCACAGTCACGTAGGCTTCAGTCCGGCACGTTGTTGTATCTGCTCACTTTCATCGTGAATCTATTTAACAACACTTATTGCTATCTACTGAGATTGAAGACAAGGTGACTCGGTCGCAAAGGTATGATCCACAGAATTGGAAGCGTCCCCAGAACTTTTTCCATTCTCTCCTATCTTCAAAGCATTTACTTATTAAACAATGAAAAATCCAGACTGGAATAACGACAGTGTTGTGGAACGGATAGACTGCTACTCACCGTGTAGATGAGACGCTGAACTGAAGAGAGGCACAAAAAAATTCTGCTATATATTTGAACTTTAGACCTTCTTCTAACGAACACACAAAGCACATTCACATGAGCACGACTGACACACATCAGCACTCTCTCTCGCCGTTGAGGCCACGGTCATGTGGTCGTGTGTGTACGTGTGAGCCGTGTTTGTGTGTTTTCTACTTTAGAAGAAGGCACTGTGGCCGACACCTCAAATGTACAGCAGTCTTTTTGATGTCTCCTCTATTTATTTACGTATTTATTTCATCTGGAAATATCAGTGTTTTCAGACCCTCTAGTAACTCTTCCTCCGTGAGTAAACATTAGTATTTGCGTGATACATAAGCAATACACTAATAATTGTGGTAAGCCCACAGTTACCACTATCTTTCGCCGTTCGCCTCGTTCCGGATCGGCTTGCTGCGCCGACCGCAAGTGCAAGCTGCAGCGCCAGCACCACACATGTTACTCGATGGACTGAGCTAGCGCGAATGCGGGTATCGACACAGAGGCTCCACCATCGGCCTCCAGCGCCAGCCTACAACACTAGCTGCACCCACCGACATCAGAGATGCCTACACTTGTCTACATCCAGGCCGACGTGAGTCTACACCGTGCTGTCTCCTGTTACTTATCGAGCAGCCCTCAAGATTTGGATGTTGTTAAGTTACTGACCTTGTATTGCCTCTAGGCAATTTCAGGTTATTGTACATTGTGCTGTCATGTGTTTTAGTCTACCAATAAACAGATTAACAACCAGTGTTCGTTTGTGATGGGTATCACAACAAGAATAATAATAATGGAAATACGCATACAATGTATGCAATATTTAGTTGTCAGTACGTAGAACACGAGAAACATCAATCTAATGAACATTAAGTATTTTTCTCGTTACGTTCTTGATGAATATGAGTACTGACATGTAACAGAAACGTATGACAACAGTACAGAAGGAATCAGTATGGAGAAACGGTTGACTCGTCGGAGGAAATAATAGGGTAAGATTGTAAGATGAGCTGGAAAAGAAAAAACAGAAATAGGAAAGGATGAGGAAAGCATGGTCAGTTTACAATGTGACATTCATACTGGTTCCATGTTGGCAGGAAGAAAACATGTAGTATACATCAAGAGCGAAGCTACGCCGATGATAAGAAGTAAAGTTTTAACCTCGTCTTGAATGCAGAGTGGTTTTGGATAAGCGCGTTTACAGGGTGATTTGTTCCACAGTCTTACTGCGATATAGAAAAGGAGATGTAGAAAGATTTACTACTCTACTACTACTCTTCGACTCTACAGCCTTTGGAGGGCCTTGGCCTGCATCGCAATATCCTGCCATTCTATCCGGTCCATAGCTTTCCGTCTTCAACCTCAGACACGCAGTTTTTTCATGTCTTCTTCAATTCCTTCCACCCATATCTTTCTGGGACGTGCCTTCCATCGTCTGCCTCCAGCCTTGCCATCAAAAATCTCCTTACATGTTCTGTCTTCCTCCATTCTGACCATGTGTCCTGCCCATCTCAGTCTTCTTATTTTAATGGTAGTGACAATATCAGGTTCTTCAAAAAGTTGTTCTAATTCTGCATTCGTACGGGTGCGCCAGCCTTCTTGATCGTATATTGGCCGTATACATAACTGGCAATTAAAATTGCTACACAACGAAGATGACGTGGTACAGACGCGAAATTTAACCGACAGGAAGAAGATGCTGGGATACGCAAATGATTAGCATTTCAGAGCATTCACACAAGGTTGGCACCGGTGGCGACACCAACAACGTGATGACATAAGGAAAGTTTCCAACCGATTTCTCATACACAAACAGCAGTTGACTGGCGTTGCCTGGTGAAACGTTGTTGTGATGCCTCGTGTAAGGAGGAGAAATGCGTACCATCACGGTTCCGACTTTGATAAAGGTTGGTTTGTAGCCTAACGCGATTGCGGTTTATCGTATCGCGACATTGTTGCTCGTGTTGGTCGATATCCAATGACTGTTAGCAGAATATGGAATCAGTGGGTTCAGGAGGGTAATACGGAACGCCGTGCTGGATCCCAACGGCCTCGTATCACTAGCAGTCGAGATGACAGGCATCTTATCCGCATGGCTGTAACGGATTGTACAGCCACGTCTCGATCCCTGAGTCAACAGATGGGGACGTTTGTAAGGCAACAACCATCTGCACGAACAGTTCGACGACGTTAGCAGCAGCACGGACAATCAGCTCGGAGACCTTGGCTGCGGTTACCCTTGACGCTGCATCACAGACAGGAACGCCTGAGATGGTGTACTCAACGACGAACCTGGGTGCACGAATGGCAAAACGGCATTTTTTCGGATGAATCCAGGTTCTGTTTACAGCATCATGATGGTCGCATCCGTGTTTGGCGACATCGCGGTGAACGCACATTGGAAGCGTGTATTCGTCATCGCCGTACTGGCGTATCACCCGGCGTGATGGTATGGGGTGCCATTGGTTACACGTCTCGGTCACCTCTTGTTCGCATTGACGGCACTTTGAACAGTGGACGTTACATTTCAGATGTGTTACGACCCGTGGCTCTACCCTTCATTCGATCCCTGCGAAACCCTACGTTTCAGCAGGATAATGTACGATCGCATGTTGCACGTCCTGTAGAGGCCTTTCTGGATACAGAAAATGTTCAACTGCTGCCCTGACCAGCACATTCTCCAGATCTCTCGCCAATTGAAAACGTTTGGTCAATGGTGGCCGAGCAACTGGCTCGTCACAATACGCCAGTCACTACTCCTGATGAACTGTGGTATCGTGTTGAAGCTGCATGGACAGCTGTACCTGTACACGCCATCCAAGCTGTGTTTGACTCAATGCCCAGGCGTATCAAGAACGTTATTATGGCCAGAGGTGGTTGTTCTAGGTACTGATTTCTCGGGATCTATGCACCCAAATTGCGTGAAAATGTAATCACATGTCAGTTCTAGTACAATATATTTGTCCAATGAATACCCGTTTATTATCTGCATTTCTTCTTGGTGTAGCAATTTTAATTGCCAGTAGTGTATTTTACGCAGAACCTTTCTGCCCCAAATGCTAAGGTTCCTTTCCTCATTGGCAGTCATGGTCCATGTCTCGGCACCATACATAACTGGTCTTATAATTGTTTTGTAAATGAGGATTTTAGATTTTCGTGATAAAAGTGAGCTCTTAAGCATGGGTAGTGTGGCAAAGTAGCATCTGTTGCCTGCTGCTGTTCTAGCTTTCGCCTCGCTGCTGATGTCATTTATCTCAGTGATAGTCGATCCGAGGTACTTGAAGTCTCTTACCCTTTCAAACTCCTTGTCGACTATCCTGAGATTTAGTAGGGTTCGTGGTTGGTCATTGCCACATATTTGGTATTTTCGACGTTGACTACCAGGCCAAGTTCCCTTGCACCGCTCTCCAGTTGTTGATAGGCATCGGCCAGCACAGTGGTATTTCGTGCGAGTAATGCCACATCATCAGCGTAGGCCAGGTACTGCAGTGACCGATTAAAAATGGCTCCTCCTCTATTTATCTCTATCTGATTTATGACTTTTTCTAGGCAGTGGTTGAATAGCATTGAAGAGATATTGTCACCCTGTCCCAGTCCCTTCTTCACTTCCACTTCTCTGGAGATTTCGCCCTGTATTTTTACTTTACAGATGGTTTCACTGAGGGTTATCATAGTAAGTTTAACGAGCTTCTTAGGTATTCCTGCCTCTTCCATCACATTCCGCAATGTCACTCTCGAGATGCAATCATAGGCTTGTTTAAAATCGATAAGATGATGTATGTTTATTTGATATTCATAACATTTTTCAAGTAGTATGTGTAATGTGAATATTCGGTCAGTAGTTGACCTATTTCTTCTAAACCACTCTGATAGTCTCCAAATCTCTCTTCCACATAGGGAGTAAGCCTCCAAGTTAGGATCTTGGAGAACACTTTATATGTAGTATTTAGCAAGGATATTCCTCGGTAATTCTGGCAGTTTAATTTATCTGCTTTTTTATGTATTGGGCACATAATAGCCGCTTTCCACTCCATTGGCACGCTCTCCTCCTGCCAGACGCTCAGTATTACTTTATCTATTGCTTTCCACAATGCTTCCTCACCATATTTGAGTAGTTCCACCTGGATCTGATCTTCTCCAGGTGCCCTATTATTTTTTTAAGGTCTTAATGGCTTGTATCACTTCCCCCAGTGAGGGTTCTGGTGTTAAGACCTCTGGTCCATAATAAGTTATTTCCACCAGTTCTTCTTGTTCTAATCCTTCTACTTCTGGGTTCAGTAGCTCTTGGAAGTATTCTACCCAGCTGTCGAGCATTTTATTACTCTCCCCTATCAAATCCCCTTCTTTATTTCTACATATATTTGTTCTGGCTTGAAACCCAGCCTTTTCTTCTTTAATCTGTTGGCACATTTCATGGTCTTGCTTCTCTTCTCCTAGTTGTTCAGTTTCTTCCGATTTTTTCTCGCAAAAATACTGACAAGGTGGTGGACGTATCCGACCTTATATTACAGTTATGAAATAATGATAGACATTTGATATGTGTGATGAGAGTTATTGACGACATCGGTGACTAAGAAGCCGATACAGCAAACGGAATGTGTGGAAGTTACGTCCACTTCCGATCGCATCCAACCTAACTAAGTATGGGAAGGGCTGATATGATCAGACAACTTAATGTTTGCAAAGATATCCTACGCAACATTCAAACGCAAGCTCGAGCCCTCTGGAGTTTTCACTATTTTGGCAGTGATGAACTGCATCACATTAGAATCTGGCAAGACTGGAGACTGGACTTACTTTACTTTGATTCGAGGTGAAAATACTTTTCTAAATTATTCGCTAGTATATAAGTAGGAGAGCCAACGGCGTTGCTTCGGGAGGACGACGGTTCAATCCCTAGTCCGGCCATCCTGATTTAGGTTTTCCGTGCTTTCCAAAATAGCTCCAGGCAAATGCCGGGACGGTTTTTTTTAAATGTCACGGCCGACTTCCTTCCCCGTCCTTCCCTAATCCGATAAGACCGATGACCTCGCTGTTTAGTCTCTTCCCCCAAACAACCCCAACCCAACCCAACGGCGTTGCCGCGCTGGAAACAATGGTTCCGGTCAGATCACCAAAGTTAAGCACTGTCAGACGTGGGTAGCATTTGCATAGGTGACCGGTCGAGTCTGCCTTGTGCTGTTGTGAAGCAGGGTCCACTCAGTCCTCGTGTGGCCAATAGAGGGCTTGCTTAATTGAGAAGTAGCGGCTCGAAGGAGCAAAAATTGACAAAGGCCGAGAGAGTGGGGCTGCTGACTCCACGCATCCGATGACAGCTTTGTGCTGAGGATGACACGGCGGCCGGTCGGTACCTTTGGGTCTTCCTAGGCCTGTTCAGCCGGCCGCGGTGGTCTCGCGGTTCTAGGCGCGCAGTCCGGAACCGTGCGACTGCTACGGTCGCAGGTTCGAATCCTGCCTCGGGCATGGATGTGTGTCATGTCCTTAGGTTAGTTAGGTTTAAGTAGTTCTACGTTCTAGGGGACTGATGACCACAGCAGTTGAGTCCCATAGTGCTCAGAGCCATTTGAACCATTTTTTTAGGCCTGTTCAGACGGAGTTTAGTTAGTTTTACAAGTGGTAGAGAAATGTTCCACATGCTGCAACAGTTTGTTTTTTTCAATTTAGATAGCTAAGATTATGCTAAGATTTGTTACTGTTTTTTGAAACGGTAATTGGATATCATTGAGGAGTACTGGAGGAACTATTCCACGTAGATGTCAACTGATCGTTCGTTTGGTGTGATATGAAGACGACCTGTGACTTTCTAGGGTTCAGTTTAACACCCACGTTTTCTGCTTGTCGTGATAATGAACGAAGATCGTCATTCATAGCTCGTACGGCAACAGCAAAATTCTTAGGGCTGGCGCTTACGTACTACTGGATAAAGTCAGCATATGAGTGCTATTTACAAGAGTAAGGTAGAGATGAAATATCATTGGCATATATATGTGTGTATATAAGGCTGAGGACAGTACTCTGGGGGACTCCAGAGAACTAACTTCTCTTATCCAAAGATGACTCGTTGACATACTCCTTCACTCCACAAAGTTTCTAGACTGGATTAATGTAGTTCAAACAAATTTCGGGCTTGCAACGTGTCGTCGTTTAATTCATCGCACGATATTCCGACTGGGCACTGCCAGTCGTCTTAAGATGAAGCACCGAAGATTAATAAAAAATAACGAACAGTTAAGGTGATGGTTTTAGCTCTTCAGATGGTATACATAGTCTCTCCTCATCTGAGTAAGATCGACTCTCCTCATTTGGCGCTAGCCAAACTCGGCTCACACTGTCGTTCTGGGGAATGGCTTGAGCACTTGCTTTAGAGACGTTGCTCCACTGTGACTTGTGACACACCACGGCTGAACGTCCCACTATTTAACACTGTCTGCTCTCAAATGACTGGTTGAATCCATATTTCTTGTTTATAGCTGCTAGTTCAAGCTGCCACCTTAGTTACTTCATTGCCGACGCTTATACGCCACGAGTGAAATCAGTGTCAACAACGCTATCAAAAGCACTGCTAAATACAGGCAGGCTCAAAATGTATGGTTGTCTGTCCACCGCATGTTTGATGCCGTCTTCCACTCTGATTAATGCAGTTGCCGTATTCTGATGTTTTCGGAAGTCTAGCTGATATGTATCGTGGCTGTTATGTTTTTGGTAATACGCAGTTGTTCATTAACAGTGTGCTCCAAGGCTTTAGATCCGACTGATCAGCCTCTAGCCACCTACTCAATTTGGGTTCTCACACCGGGTATTGGTTGAATTATGCAGTCCTTCCACTCAGTACGATATGTACCACTAAGAAGGAAAGAGAATGAAATTGTGTGTGTATGAATAGTATCGACAACGTTTTTAATCATACCTACAAACATCATTACCTACAGCCTCAGAAGTGGTCTTTATGATCGTTTAGCGTGTTATGTATGTAGAAAGTTGTTTTAAGGACAACTCAGGTGTTGAGCAAATTTTATATTACAAAAAACTAAAACTAAACTCTATCTGAAAAGGCCATGAAAGCCCAACGGTAGCGACCGGCCGCCGTGTCATCCTCAGCCCACAGGAGTCACTGGATGCTGATATGGGAGGGGGGCATACGGTCAGCACTCCGCTCTCCCTGCCGTATGCCAGCTTACGAAACCGGAGTCGCTACTTCTCCTCAGTTTGCCTCACAAGGGCTGGGTTAACCCCACTCGCCAACAGCGCTCGGCAGACTGGATGGTCACACACACAAACAGCATCGCAGCCCGACAGCGCTTAACTTCGGTGATGTGACGGGAACCGGTGTTACCACTGCGGCAAGACCGTTGCCGGAGATTTTACTTTGTGGCTGCCAATTGATAGCAACTTGTGAGTTGACTGCTGCTCACAAGAAGTTGTTTAATTTGTACGCAGAGGCTTGGAACATGATATCAGATTTTGCTTTTCCTATGCCAGAGCTGCTTCAGGATTCGACACGCTCCATACAACAGAGGAAGCCTGTCTGATTTTGGTATTGCGCATTGCTTCGCTTTGTTTCGCAGCTTCCTGTATCCTCCATATAGCTCATGAAGTTCTCTTAGTGCTTTGCTTGTCTGAGAGAGTGGTGTGCCTGTGAAGTCCTGATCTTTTGGATGTTTGGATCTATTCGTGACTTTGTTGTACTTCGTAAATGCCTGGAAGGCTCTGCTTAACTTCAGATGATTCGATGAGCATAAATATAGGACTTCATACGCATTTTTCAATTAAATATCCCAGAGATTATTACTAGGACACGGACTTCAGCCACAGCGGTGCTAAGAGATACTGTACAAGAGTGCGCTGAACGGCGTGCCTGCACCAGCGTTGTACTCTGTCAGGTCAGCCACAGACCGCCGTTTTATCAAGCCTTACAGGGCGGCCAAGAGTTCGATCTCCACTTTCTGAGGTGAAGCGTGCACGTCCACGACCTTGTCTCCTGCTCGTCTTCTCGCCATCCTTCAAGCAGTTTCCATAGATGCTCGCGACAGTAGCACATGGAAAGCCAAATAACCTGGCCATTACCGAGATGTTTGTTCCCAGGCGCCAGGCCGCAGCAATTTCTCCCTTGTCAAGGTCGATTACATCACTGCATGTCTACATTTAAGGTCTGTGTCCGTCTCTACTCTGCCCTTACACATTCCTTACCTCGTCACGTACCCGCAGTGTCACTCTACGGCATTCAGTATCGTGGAGGTCACTGCTCAACTTCTTTCGGCTTATTCGTATACGTGGAACTCGATCAAACAGCAACAAGACTAGCTCTTAAACAGCAGCTTCGCCCGCGTAAGGGTTTGACACACATATTGGACACTGAGGGGGAAGGATGAGTTGTGAATACACCTTCTCCTCTCCCTCTCAGTGTCAACCTCTTCCTCCCTCTCTCTGCGCACCTCATCCTGCCGCCTCTGTCTATCTTCTCGTCCCCAATCTGTCTCATCTCCTCTTGCAATTCTCCTTGTCTATTTACCTCCTGTCTCTGACCACATCTTCTTCCCCCATTCCTTCTGACCAGTGTGCGATTTGTGCTTTTACCAGTGCGGGGGATGTCTTAGGGGGTTAGCATAATTACGTATGTTACTAGCTTGGACCTTGGCGTTACCCATGGTTAAACAGTTATTTATAAATAGATGTTAATGCCGAAACTCACTATTCACGCGTATGCACTATCAGAAAAGCTATCCCTTGTTATATCTTTAAAAGTACAGTATTGGTAAAGTTTATTTACAAAATCATCTACATACAGGTATACGATAGGAATTCAAAAAGTAAAGCACATTTGTGAAAAGCTGTACTTATTCTGATGATGGAAAACTGAAACATGCGTTATTTTTCTATGTAACCTCCCTAGACTTCAATGCAGTTTTCCCGACGTTTTATGAGTTCTTTTTCATCAGAAAATACGTTTTTCGGTTGCATTTGTAACCAATTTTGCACCGCAGCAATGACTTCTTCATCACTTTCTAATCTTCTTCCCTGTAGTGCTTCCGTTAAGGGTCCAAACATGTGAAAATCACTTGGAGCCAGGTCTGTACTGTATGGTGGATGTTCCAGCACCTCGAATCTCAACTCCTTTATTGCGTCGGCTGTCCGTTTGGCAGAATGTGGGCGAGCGTTATCTTGCTGCAGGATGACACCTCTTCACAGTTTTCTACGACGTTTGGATCTGATTGCAGGTTTTAGTTTCGTACGCAACACATCACATCCACTATTAAATACAGACCTAGCTCTAAAGCCTCGTTTACGCTGGGGCGACATCTTGCAACATTGTGGCATGCTACGGAAATGTGGCGTGCGTCGTCTTGTAGCGTGCTACAACAGGCAACATCTGGTGGCGTATGTTGCATGCGGCAGGTTAATTTATACCAAAGCAAATAATTTGTGCCACACGTATGTCAGTCTTGCAGTATAAAGGATGATAAAGTATCGCAGCGGCGGCCTACTTGGTACTTGCACGTGCAGCTAACAACGGAAATGAAAACCAAAGGAAAATAAAACGATGGTGGAAGAGAAGAGTATTTAAAGAAGGTCCACGAAATAGTATCCTAGGAATTAGAAACAGACGATGGTGCGTTATTTAGTAATGTGTGCTTTCGTCCCAGGCGCGTTAGTCCGTGCCATACCGTTGCCAAAAGGTGGCCTAACGGTGAATGTTCGCACAGGTACCGGGCCGGTCACCACCCTGTGTCAGGGCCCGGGGTGGGACTTTCAGCCCCCAGCTCACCCAACTCTGCGGTACGACTGCTGCGGTAAGACTGCCACACAACTTCCCTCGCAAGCTAGCAAGTAAACGGATTACGACGCACCTTAGACGAAAGCAACAATGACAACATGAGAATGATGATTTGGTTCTAAATGTTTTGAAATGCTTAACTACTACATAACACTTTTACAAAATTAATAAGCAAACATATTAATAGTATTAATAGTAAGACTGTATTAAAAACTTTCAGTGTTCGGCTCCACAGATTTAAATCTTATGTAAAGTTTTACTCCAGTGCGTGGCAAATAAACATCCCAGGTTGGGATGCATAAACTAAAGCCAGAGGAGGGGATGGTCTGATGCAGAGGGTGGGAAATCCCCCCCTCCCTCACTGCAAATCGCACACTGCTTCTGACCATTTCCTCTTCCCACACTTTCCATCTCTGCCTCCCCTCGTTCTACCCACACCCTTCTTTATCCATCTAAACTTGTCCCCAGTCATCTTCATCGTCATGTGTAGCCCCGGCAATCCAGTTCAGTAAAGCAGGCCAATACTACTCCCACAACACACCTGTCACGCAGGCTAGAATACAATTTAGACGTTGGAAAATCGTTTATTTTGTCCTGACATACAGGCCACAAACAGGTCGATATACCAAGCCATTACCACTCCAACACAACACACCTGTCACGCACAGCTGCCTAGATGTTGGGGCTTGGAAAACCATTTCCTGACCCTGACATGTAGGCTGTCCTGAAAAGCGGGTTGATTTAGCAAGCTGATACTATTCCCATACAACATGCCTGTCACACATGATAGCCGATATGCCAGGGGCTGGTTAAAAACTCGTTTTTGCCCATATCTCTGCTACTGTTTGAAGTAGGAGGATACAAACCCCAAATTGCCGGTATTCTTGAAGCCTGCGTTTCTGTGCTGGTTGAAATCGATACACGTATTTGGGAGGAGGTCCCATATATATATATATATATATATATATATATATATATATAGGGGGGGTTATCCATTGATAGTGACTGGGCTAAATAACTCACTAAATAAGCATCAAACGAAAAAACTACAAAGAACGAAACTCGTCTAGCTTGAAGGGGGAAACCAGATGGCGCTATGGTTGGCCTGCTAGATGGCGCTGCCATCGGTCAAACAGATATCAATTGTGTTTCTTTAAATAGGAACCCCCATTTTTATTACATATTCGTGTAGTACGTAAATAAATATGAATGTTGTAGTTGGACCACTTTTTTCTCTTTATGATAGATGGCGCTGTAATAGTCACAAACGTATAAGTACGTGGTATCACGTAACATTCCGCCAGTGCGGACGGTATTTGCTTCGTGATACATTACCCGTGTTAAAATGGACCGTTTACCAATTGCGGAAAGGTCGATATCGTGTTGACGTTTGGCTATTGTGATCAAAATGCCCAACGGGCGTGTGCTATGTATGTTGCTCGGTATTCTGGACATCATCCAAGTGTCCGGACCGTTCGCCGGAAAGTTACGTTATTTAAGGAAACTGGAAGTGTTCAGCCACATGTGAAACGTCAACCACGACCTGCAACAAATGATGATGCCCAAGTAGATGTTTTAGCTGCTGCCGCTGCTACTCCGCACATCAGTAGCAGACAAATTGCGCGAGAATCGGGAATCTCAAAAACGTCGGTGTTGAGAATGCTACATCAACATCGATTGCACCCGTACCATACTTCTATCCACCAGGAATTGCATGGCGACGACTTTGAACGTCGTGTACAGTTCTGCCACTGGGCACAAGAGAAATTACGGGACGATGACAGATTTTTTTCACGCGATCTATTTAGCGAAGAAGCGTCATTCACCAACAGCGGTAACGTAAACCGGCGTAATACGCACTATTCGGCAACAGAAAATCCGCGATGGCTGCGACAGGTGGAACATCAGTGACCTTGGCGGGTTAATGTATGGTGCGGCATTATGGGAAGAAGGAAAATTGGCCCCCATTTTAACGATCGCAATCTAAATGGTGCAATGTATGCTGATTTCCTACGTAATGTTCTACCGATGTTACTACAAGATGTTTTACTGCATGACAGAATGGCAATATACTTCCAACATGATGGATGTCCGGCACATAGCTCGCGTGCGGTTGAAGCGGTATTGAATAGCATATTTCAAGACAGGTGGATTGGATCTGACGTCCCCGGATTTCTTTCTGTGGGCAAATTTGAAGGATATTTGCTATCGTGATCCACCGACAACGCCTGACAACATGCGTCAGCGCAATGTCAATGCATGTGCGAACATTACGGAAGACGAACTGCTCCCTGCGAGAGGAATGTCGTTACACTTATTGCCACATGAACTGAGGTTGACGGACATCATTTTGAGCATTCATTGCATTAATGTGATATTTCCAGGTAATCACGCTGTAACAGCATGCGTTCTCAGAAATGGTAAGTTCACAAAGGTACATGAATCACATTGGAACAGCCGAAATAAAATGTTCAAACGTACCTACGTTCTGTATTTTAATTTAAAAAACCTAACTGTTACCAACTGTTCGTCTAAAATTGTGAGCCATATGTTTTTGACTATTACAGCGCCATCTATCACAAAGCGAAAAAAATGGTCCAACTAAAACATTCATATTTCTTTATGTACTACACGAATATGTAATATAAAATGGGGGTTCCTATTTTAAAAAAACGCAGTTGATATCCGTTTGACCTATGGCAGCGCCATCTAGCGGGCCAACGATATCGCCATCTAGTTTCCCCCTTCAAGCTAGACAAGTTTCGTTCTTTGTAGTTTTTTCGTTTGTCACTTATTTCGTGAGATATTTGGCCCGGTCACAATCAATGGACCACCCTATATAACACATTACAGCGCCACCAATCATTGCCATGCTTTCAGGTGAAATGCTTCTTTGAATCACCCATCGAACAATCACAGCATTCAAACACCTTCATTGCAACAATACCGAAATGAATAGGCAGCTATACTCAACTATGTACACTCATAATGTATCAGATTTCAAAACTGAGAAATTTGAATGTCAACAAAGCGTTTTAAAGTATTATTGAAAATAGTTCAATCTAAAATATTCCAATATTTAATAAATGTAGTGGGGTAGTATCTGGCAGGACTAGAAAGAAAAATCCAATAAAATTCATGGAAAAACAAATACTTGTCAAAAACAGTTCACTCTAACCTGTGATAGCCATCTGTTAACGTCCATGAAGGTATTCAATGTATTTATGGTGAATACAATCTACTCCTTTTTTTCTTTTTAACTAAGATGATTACATAACTGGTATGGTTTCAGCGAAAATACTCAAAAATGTTCACCATTTTCTGCAAATTTTGAACCATGATATAAAAGTAACGGTATCTGACTTCCATTTTATGACATACTCATGAAGGACTTCATAGCGCAACGAGTAGTTTAAGGGGACCTTGAACATTTATTTCCGTGAAATCATCATTGCGATCAACACACTCTCCGCTCCTGATACTATCTGTAAGTGTATTTGTAGCCTTTCTTGTAGAGAGAGGTCGCGTGAAACGAAGATATAAAACCTCACGTTGTGTGGTCTAGCACCTATTCACAATTAACATAAAGTATAAAAATCACTCCAAACGTAGGATCAGCAGGAACTGTCGAAGTTCTCAGAAACATAAACCTATCTTATACTTAGTGTAAGTTGCATGCGGAAGAATTTGAAAATACTTCTGGTGATGGCAGTTTCTCTGAAAAATTGTTCTGCTGCAGGTGGAACGCGTCTAGGAATTGTGCTCGCATCAGCTGCCGACTTAAGTAAGAATACATGAGCACATGAGAACAGTGCAAAAGAACATGTTAATTTTCAGAAACGACTCATTTGAAAGATGTTTCGTAATGGACAGTTTTCAACATCACATTCATATACCTCAGTACACCTTTGCAAAGAATAATTAATTTGATCAAACACACCGGGCCTCTTTCGGATTTGTTCGCGCGTATGAAGTGCACTACTGTAATCTGTTCACGTTGCAAATTGATTGAAATAAACCGGTTACTATAAATGTTCACATATCCCTAAATATAAGATATTGAGGAAAGCGTTTAGTGTCTCGTCGATGACGTCTTTAGAGAAGAGGCAAGAGTTTCAGGAAGCAAGGATATCGGCACCGCACTTTCAAAGAATCCACTCGGAATTTACTTTAAGCGACTTAGGGAAAGCATTAAAAATTTAAATACGGATGGTTGGATGGCGATACGAACCAGTGTCCTTCCAGATACGAGTCGAGCTTCTTACAATTGTGCCACCTTGCTCGGATCAGAAACAGAGATTGGGTCTCGTCGACCAATCCATCGCTGATTAAACGTTGTGTATTGTTGTATGAGTTGACACCCTTGGTTTTCGGGTATTGCAACCAAAACATGATTGGTCCCATGTTAGAACCCCACCACTGCTTAAATTTTGAATAAAAACAGCCAGCAATGACGGCTGAAGACTTTCGGCATAAGACGTCACCCTCATTCTGCCAACGGCCTTGTCAAAGAGGGAGGAGAAGCGGATAGGGGGCATTCCCTACCCCTTGTGATGGAAAATTGTCCCTAAAATGCGGAATAATCAGCAATGATCAATGGCATAAGGATGCAAAAGACAATCGAAACCACTGCATTAAAGACACGTAATGTGTATCCCACAGGGCATGTGGTCTCTACTTGAAAAGTGTCATGATAATCTCTCTACTGGCGAAGATGCAGGGCTAGCTAGGAGAGGAATACCAAGACGGTGGCGCCCATGAGAAAAAGATCGTATAATCAACGAAAGGATAACGTTCTACGAGTTGGGACGTGAAGTGTCAGAAGCTTGAACGTGGTAGGGAAACTAGAAAATCTGAAAAGGAAGATGCTAAAGCTCAGTGAAGTGAAATGGAAAGAAGACAAGGATTTCTGATCAGATGAGTTTGGGGTAATATCCACAGCAGCAGAAAATAGTGTAACGGGAGTAGGATTCGTTATGAATAGGAAGGAAGGGCAGGAGTGTGTTATTGTAAACAGTTCAGTGATAGGGTTCTTCTTATCAGAATCGACAGCAAACCAACGCCTACAATGATAGTTCAGGTCTACATGCCGACGTCGCAAGCTGAAAACGAAGAGATAGAGAAAGTATATACAGATATTGAAAGAGTAATTCAGTACGTAAAGAGAGACGAAAACCGAAGTGTCTTCGGGGATTGAAATGCAGTCGTAGAGGAAGGAGTAGAAGAAAGGATTACGAGAAAATATGGGCTTGGTAGTTTCCGAATGGAAAGGGGCCCAAATCACAATAAGAGGAATATTTACTGGTTGTCTACAGGGCCATAGCAGATCAGCCCCAAAACTTCCATTACAAGCCGCCACCTTCCCGAGTTATTCAAAACCAGAAGATGTAGCAAGGGCGGTGCGTGCACAGATTCCGAACTACAGAGGCCCGCGACACCGACCCTAAATCACTCAATCGAGGTGTGAATGAAAACCGCCCGACCAAGAAGCAATTACCACATTCCAGCGGACAGGCAAACGAAAACTGTGGTGGGACGACCCCAACAAAACCACTGGTGAAGAAACTCATACACTTCACTAGAACTTGAAAACCTTCTCTTATACATATATATACTCTGTTACGTAAAACAGTACTCAACTTCTCACACTGCACCCCAGCGCCAGGAACACGTCGCACTTCCAAATGCTCGTCAGAGCCAACCACTGCCAGTGGTCTCAACGGCCGATAAGAAGACATACGGTCCCTCGCGCTGATCTCCTGCACCACGGCTTCTAAGCTTCATAAGCCGTGTACATGCGGGTAAGGCAGACTCAGCCCCTGACAGCCAAGAGGTCGGCCAAAGCACGTGGCGAGCAGTTGACGACCCCCAACAGCAGGGCCCCGCTCGCGCCCAGTACATACTCCTCGATCCTCACGCGACCGTATACTTGCCCCACCTCCCGCCAGAGGGCGGTAGCGATCCAAACAGCGCGCCAAACCGAAAGCGCCACTGCAAACACTAGACGCGAAGCGAAAGCACTCCGCCTGGCGTACTTTTCGAAGAGCCGGACACAACTACGGCTCAATACGAATGAAATAAACAGGAAGTGCAGAAGAACAAAGACGAAATAACTGCACGAAAAATGTGAAAAACTCAAAAAAGCAATGATTGTCGGAAGGATTGACTCAGCACATAGGGAAGTCCAATCAACTTTCAGTGAAATTAAATCCAAGGATGGTAACAATAATAGTGGAGTAGAAATTCTACTGTTAAACGCAGAGGAGAGAGCGGATAGGTGAAAAGGATAGATTGACCAACTCTATGAAGAGGAGGGCCTGTCTGATGTGATGTAAGAAGAAGCAGGAGTCGATAGGGCAGAGATGGGTGGTTCAGTATTAGAATAAGAATCCAAAAGATCTTTGGAAGGCTTATGATTAAATAAGGCAGAAGGGATAGACAAAATCGCATCAAAATTTCAAAAATAATTGGGGCGGGGGGGGGGGGGGGGAGGAGTGGTAATAAAACGAATATTCAGGCTGGAATATACAGCTGATGAGGACTGGAGACATAAGATCAGGCTTTCGGAAAAACATCATCTTCACAATTCCGAAGATAGCAAGAGCTGACAAATGCGAGAACTATCACACAATCAGCATAACAATTCATGCATGTTATGTGTTGATTACAATGGAAAAGAGAATTAAGGGTCTGTTATATGATCGGTTTGGCTTCAGGAAAGATGAAGGCACCAATGGGACAATTCTGACGTTGCGGTTGATAATGAAAGCAAGACGGGAGAAAATTCAAGGTAGGTTCTGTCGACTTTCGACAACGTAAAATAATGTAATATGTTTGAAGTTCTGAGAAAAGTGCGGGTAAGATATAGGGAAGACGGATAATATATGTAACATGTACAAGAACCAAGAGGGAACAATAAGAGTGGGAAACCAAGAACGAAGTGCTCGGATTAGAAGAGGTGTAAGACAGGAATGTAGTCTTTCATCCCTACTTTTCAATCTGTACATCGAAGAAGGAAAGACGGAAGTAAAAGATTGAAGAACGAAATAAAAATTCAAGGTGCAAGGATATCAATGAAAAGTTTCGCTGATGACATTGCTATCCTCATTGGGAGTAAAGAAGAACTACAGGATCTGTTGAACGGAATGAACAGTCTAATGGATACAGAATACTCGTATGGACAAAGATGAAATCGAAGAAAGACGGAAATAATGAGAAGTAGGAGAAATGAGAACAGCGAGAAACATAACATTATTTCGGATCACGAAGTAAACGAATTTAAGGAATTCTGCTACCTAGGCAGCAAAACAGCCCATGACGGATGGAGCAAGGAGGACATAAAAAGCAGACTAGGACTGGCAAAAAGGGCATTTCTGGCGAAATAAGGCCGGCCAAGGTAAGGCTATTAGTATTAAAAATAGGCTTCAATGTGAGGAAGAAATTTTTGAGGATATACCTTCAGAGTACAGCATTGCATGATAGTGAAATATGCACTGTGAGAAAACTAGCACAGAAGAGAATCGAAACATTTGAGATGTGGTGCAGCAGAACGTGGACTTACAAGGTAAAAATGATGAGGTTCTCCGGAGAATCGGCGAGGAAAGGAATTTATGGAAACACTGGCAGGAAGAAGGGACAGGACGATGGGACACTTGTTAAAACATCAAGGAATAGCTTCCATGGTAGTAGAGGGAGCTGTAGAATGTAAAAACTGTAGGGCATAGCAGAGATTGGAATACACCCAGCAGATAGTTGAGGACGTAAGTTGTAAGTGCTGCTCTGAGGTGAAGAGGCTCGCACAGGAGAGTAATTCGCGGCGGGCGGCGTCAAAACCAGTCAGGAGAATGATAAGATAAAAAATTATTATTTGCGGTAAAGGGTAACGTTCTCCAACAGGTCATTTATTTGCCGCGCAGTTTGAGCTGATCGAGGGTTCTTGTCTATTTGATATCGGACATGCGTTTTTCTGGTCTGGCGAATAATCATTCCTGTAAGTATTCCAGTATGGGGCACTTGTCTTTAAATATCCATTGTAAATTGACAAACTACAATTTCTGATGCCTCAGATACAAAATTCAGCTCCCGGCAGGCATGCACTATTCACATGGCTATTTTTGATATTTTTCTGGCTCATTAGAGTTTTTATGTTTGTTTTCAGAGGAAGCCGCATTTTCGCATAGCACTCACAAAGTTTAATCCTATGCGAATCGTGTTATTTAAAGTATCTCTAAGTAACATGGTTCAAGTAGCCTTCATCATCGGTATGTTCCTCTAAGAGTATCTATCAATGGTGAGGTGTCCTTGAAAACATCGATCACCCATCTTTATTCCTCTGATTGATGTCTAATGTCCCCTCAAGACATTAGTCTGACTGTATTATAGGTTTGTTGGCAGGTTGCGCTGTACTGAAGCTTACGTCAACTACTTTCATGTTGCGATATTTGCAAATGCTGATCCCATTGCAGGTATGACTCCTCCCTTGAAATGTTGCAAGAGCATACGAAAGCTGTATAACTAGTGGTTTACCACTTTGATGATGTCTTTTGCACAATTCGTGGTGTCCTGCCCTTTAACTGCATGAAAAGAAGTTTGATTTTAGTTTTTGATTTTCGTTATTAATTCCACCACAACATAAAAAAGCTACTGATGAAAGGTATTTACTTCAGATGCTCTAATTGCTGCTATATATATCAGTGCTTTGTTTAATTTTTCCTTATAGAATACAATTGCTTCTTTGCAGCGTAAATTGTATTTATGATAACGATAATTTTTCCTTACATGTAACGCAGGGGAATGGTACGTGCATCCAGCTCTCTCGTGTGTTTTAGTTGCGTGAATAAACGTGTGGAGGAACTATGGTGATCTACTTTTCAGGGAATTAATTACACTCTTTAACCTGTTGATTCATATTGTCTGATAGGTAAATGACGTAAGACTGACAAGTTACTTTTGCGTAATCTTTTTCAGATCTAGAAACCATTTGGGCCGTCCATACCAAACAAGATTTAAATCCGTGACTGCTGAGGCCCTTCTATAATACTTGTGTTCTTTCTGCCATACTCTGATCTTCGGTTGTTTCAGTATGGCTGATTAGTACAGTCCTCCGAAATTAAAATCCTCAAGTTCCATGTCAAATTTTGTACTGTTGCACATTACCTAGGAAGCAGTTTTTTTTTTTTTATTTTGCCTTACTTATGGATACCGATGCACATTCCATTGCGTTATCACTTTCTGAAACCAGAAATTCTTTTAGTGCGAAGCTGACAGTTGCAACACACATCTTACTCTAGCAACAATGGGTAATTTTCTCATTGCTATCTTTTTATGTGTAATTACTCCAAATGCAGATCAAAACCAACAATATTATCAGCCTGACGCGGCGCAGTCTCCAAATGAGTAACAAACTTCCTTTTAATAATCACCGGCCCGCCGCAGTCGGAGAATTAATTATTAACTACAAGCTATCAACGGTTGTGAAAAGCAAGCTGCTTCCGCCACACTTGCTATCGATCGATACTCTGGGTGCTGTGCTAATGCAAATCAAACACTGAAGCCAAGCTAGCGATTGTAGTCCCGTCACATGCCGGCACAAGCGTAATTTTCGCTAACGAACACTGCACTATGGACTCAAGGGTCGTGGTGCAGAGGTAATAATTTCAGATAAACCTGCATGTGTAGCACCTCAACTTCCCGTTTGGAATTCGCAAATTTCTGCTCTGGTAACGACATAAAGATAATATTTTTCCTGGAGTGCATTACGAAGAGGAATATGTTACCACGGATGAATGCTATGCAATGTGCTAACATGACTGTTACAATGTCGGCAAGGACACCAGGGCGGCTCTGGATGGTCGTTGGTGCATGTGGACATGCTCCAATACGTGTCCCCAAGGCACGCCAAACGTGTTCAGTGGGCTTAAGGCAGAAGTACTGGCAGGCCAGTCCACTCGCCAAATATCCTCTCGTTCCAAGAGCTCCTCCGCTTGCTCAGTTCGATGCCGCCACAAATTGTCACCCATAAAAGTGAAGACTCATGTTTGACACGAGAACAGTGTCACAATAATGCTAACCGGTAAGCGTACCATGTTCAGATCTGGAGGTCAACATGGCCGTGCAACACGATGGCTCCACACATCACAGCATCTGGAGCACCAAAACGACAATGTTCCTGGACTCCATTACTCGTTCCCACCTCTGTCACATGAGGGTACATCCAGAATTGCACCTCCACATCTTTGAACACGGTATAGTCACCAGTCAATCTTATTCAAACACTGTACTCCTTCCCCATGTGTATATTTCCAGTGGTGCATTTGCCCCACACTTCGTTTTTGTGCATGACAATGCACGACTCCATCTATCAGCGCCGGTGGAGGAGCTGTTGGAACAAAAGGATATTCGTCGCATGAACCGACATTTGTAATGCGCCAAATCGTCTTCAGCCCGAAAAAATCTCATCACTTCTTTGTATCGCCTCAACTTATTATCGATTCTTATGTACTAGAAGAATGAAGAGAAGTTACTTATATAGTTTTCTTAAATTTTTGTGCTAAAATGTCGTAGATACGTGACGCTTGATGGTCGAGAAATTGCTGAATCGCAGCGTGAAGCAAAGTGATCAAAAGTATCCGGACCCCCAAAAACATACGTTTTTCATATTATGTACATTGTGATGCCACCTTCTGGCAGGTACTCCATATCAGCGACCTCAGTAGTCATTAGACACTGTGAGAGAGTAGAATGGGGTGCTCCACAGAACTCACGGACTTCGAACGTGGTCAAGTGATTGCATGTCACTTGTGTCATATGTTTGTATGCGAGATTTCCACGCTCTTAAACATCACTGGGTCCACTGTATCCGATGAGAAGGGAAGGGACATGTACAGCACAAAAGCAAACACGCAAACCTCATCCGTTCACTGACAGAGGCCGCTGACAGTTGTAGAAGGTCATAATGAGTAATAGGCATACATATATCCAGACCATCACACAGGAATTCCAAACGACTAAACAGTGGAAAAACGTTGTGTGGAGTGCTGAATCACGGTACACAATGTGGTGATCCGATGGCAGGGTGTGGGTATGGCGAATGCCTGGTGAATGTCATCTGCTAGTGTGTGTAGTGCCAAAAGTAAAATTCAGAGGCAGTGGTGTTATGGTGTGGTCTTATTTTTCATGGAGGGGGCTTGCACACATTGTTGCTTTGCGTGGCACTATCACGGCACAGGCCTATATTGATGTTGTAAGGCATCCGGATTTTACGGACCTTACGTGAGCTTGATCCATAACGACAGTACGATACAGTATGAGATCCTCAGAAAATAATAATTATATCGACAAAAGGCAATTTCAGTAGTCTAATGTACCGAAAAGTAACAAAACAATATCTACCACTATGGCCAGGGGTATGAATAAATAACTTAAAAGTGAAACACATTTTGCAGATGAACCGAGCAGATCGTTAATGGCATCGGAAAACCACACTTAACAAGAGAACAGCGAGCTTCAGTGCAGAAAGAGATAACACCAGAATAATACATTATTTCTTTTAACGTAAAAACGGCCGGGACCGAGGGTAAGTGGCTGGATGGCTTTAACAGGGCTAGTTTGTGATATGGCAAGAAAAATAAAATTTACCTCTAGAGAGAGACGGCGATTGGCTGAAGCCATACTGAGCGACGTAGACACGACACGGTGGGGAAATCCCCATTATATAAAAGCATTTTGAGAACTAAAATTTCGAGATATCTCTTTCATCACATGGCAGACCGTATAAGTGTGTGGAAAATAGGGAGGGCATTAAGAGCTTTGGTTTCTTCGAAGTGTGGACGATACGCTTCAAGTATCATGGCGACAGATAGCAAAGAGCTAGTTAATTATTCCTTTGAGAATTTTTGTAGGCAAAGATATTGTGCACATTGCTCCAACCCTTAGTGAGTGTGCAATATCCCATATTTCGACTAGGGAAAGATTAACGTTCTACTGAACGCAGGAAAGTTGTGACTGAGTGAATTCAGTCAAGGCCAGAATAGGGAATTAGCGTTTCAGATTCAGCACAGAGAGAACGCCGTTGCAGATTCCTCTTGGTAAAGTAAAATTGTGCATTAGGTCACGGTAAATGTTGAGTCAAGATTTTGCTCACTCCAACTTATGTGCGCTTTGACCATTGTATATCAAAAGCTAGGGTACTAAAATACCCTCACATTGAGTACATGAGATTTTTTTCATTTGTTCAAAAAGTAAATTTATTCTCCACCAACTCAGTTCATTGAGCAGCTACGACGTCGTATATGTAAATGAGCTAATGAAGATTTTAACCATTCTTTCCTGTGATAAAAAATTTTTCATATGTAGAGATAACGATTTTAATAATCGTCAATTCCAATTGTCAGTATTTTGTTATTGAGTGTCAAAAGTAATTGAATATGATTGTTGTGTATCACTTGACCCCTGAAAGCACAGTTGATAAATTATATGTAGAAAAAAACGGGAATAGCTGTTTTGTATTTCTAGAAAAGATCCCAAACTTTCACTTTTATTAATTCATGCATTCTAGTTACGTGACAGCGGCATTTCTAATGAATTTTATTATGATCCACACCTGATATTAGCTGCCTTACAGAATCAGATTTATATAGAATGTGTGTTTAACACTCTGGGCTTGAGAACACAGTTCAGATGTTTTGTACATTTGTGTGCTAAATGGTAAGCTCAATTTGTACATATTATTCCACTCGCTGTGCAGATACAAAGTGTGGACAACCTCACAAATGGCGACCCTGACAGGATGCGAAATTACAGCATTCTCTGATAGATTGAGGGTTTGTTTTTTAAAGGTACAAAACACATAATCCTCCCGAACAATAAGCTGACAAAAATTGGAGAAAAAATAAGTAAATTTAAACGTGCCTCAACTGTGTAGTAAATGTAGAAAGAATTGTATTCATGTATCTCTTATTTGTTGGCGCAACTCTTCTTTAAATTGGGTTGTGTTGAGTTCTGACTCAACTCCATTAACCAAAAATCTGAATAAAAGAGGAGGAAACGGGTTCAAATATTGAATATAGGACTGTGGATGATATTTTGGGGTAGAATCAAGTCTTATGATCATGTGTTAACGTGTAGTCAGGTTCGAAAAATTCGCGAACAGCAACGCTTAGTAGAACACTCAAAAATGACAAAAAATAATCGATTAAGACAAGGAGAAGTCATGGAAGATCTTGTTAGGATCTAGTTGGACACGCAACAGGTAGATCAGCGTGAACAACATGAGACAGAAATACCGAATGAGACCGAAACTGCAACACATGATGTTCAATATGGTCCAAAGAATGGATATGAGAATGGCGTTGCTAATGAATCAGACACTGAGTCTGTAGATAGTGATTCACAGTATATTGAACCAAACGTAATCATATTGAACCAGTCAGGTTTGCAATTGTATAAAAGAACGAGTGTTAGAGTTCCTACACTATGTTTGGAAGTGAAGGAAACGGTTCACGAAAAACGAGATAGGGAATGGTTGTATCAAATGGCAACTGGCGAAAATAGTGTAGATGAAAACGCCAACATATAATATTGCAACGTTTATTACAAAACAGAAAGGCATATATATGGGCGCGTAACACAAGGGCAATAAGCATTAGGAGGGCAAAAGGAATTAACGCTGGGGCTGAAAGAAAGTAACAAGTAAATACAAAAAACGCATGATAATATTCAAGGTCAATTAGATCAAACATGAACTGAAAATAAGGAAGCGCAAATCATGCTTCAAATTCTCGTTGCAGGCACACACAGTTGAGAACAGACATTGACACTGTCCAAACAGACATGGTTACATTGCGTGAAGTTACGTAACAAATTGTCAAAAAAGGTTAAACAACAATTAGAAGCTTTTACCATCAAACGGACGACGAAAGCGAAAGATGTTATTGCTGAGATGCCTATAAATATTTAGTTGCACCTGTACCACTGAGAATTTGTACTTTATGTGTTACATTTGCATTTTATATTTCAATTTGTAAATTGTTGAAGTATATTCATAAATGTACCATCTTCTATATTTTGTATTTCATGTGTAAATTTGTAAATGTCCATTCAGTCTAAATATGTTAGTAAAATTTTGTGTATTGTAGATATTTTGGAAACATGTGTTTTTAATGAGGAATAACATAAATGAATAAAGTTTGTGTTATGCAAAATTGTTAACTATTTCAAATATGATGACAATTCAATACTGATGTAGTATTTACGTGTTGAGAATAGAGATAAGAGAAACAAATGCTTCCTTAAGTTCACTCATCTTTCACAATCATCAATATCATGAATGTTTGAGAATTGTGGAATGCCTGAAGTTATTGTAAAGAGAATCTAAAGGGTGAATGAAACATTTTAATAGAACTTAACCACAAGTGCTAGAGAAAAATGTTATAACAGTAGTCAAAGAACTGCTAAAAAGGACCGTAAAGCTACCTAATAATCATCTAAATAGAAAATGCTGTGTAAAGCAATACATTTCAAATTAAAATAGAATGCTAAAACGACATAATCTAGAATAAGTTAGACAAGTAGCTGGACAATGATAAAAATTAATTGAATTTATAATTTTGCATTGCAATGAGCAATGCCTCAACCATTTCTCACAGCAGCGCAAAATTAATTTGGAAGGGACAGCATGTGTAAGGCATCTGGATTTTATAAACCTTACATGAGCTTGATCCATAACGACAGTATGATACAGTATGACATCCTCAGAAAGTAATAATTACATTGTATCAACAAAAAGCAATTGCAGTAATCTCATGTACCGAAAACTAACAAAACAATATCTACCAAAAGTGAAACGCATTTTGGAGACAGACTGAGCAGGTAATGGCATTGGAAAACCCCACTTAACAAGAAAATGGCGAGCTTCAGCGCAGAAAGAGATAAAGCTTCGAACATTACATTATTCCTTTTAACTTACATAAGGCCAGTACCGAGGGTAAGTGGCTGGATGGCTTTAACAGGGCTAGGCGGCAACCTGGCAAGAAAAATAAAAATTCACCTCTAACGAGACATTGATTGGCTGAAGCTACACTGGGCGACACACTACGATGGTGAGACCCCCATTATATAAAAGCATTTTAAGAACTAAAATTACAAGAAATCTCTCTCGTCTTGTGGCAGTCCGCACAAGTCTGTGGAAAATAGTGAAGGTGCTGACAGCTTTGCTTCTGCAAAGTGTGGAAGATCCGCTTCAAGTGTCATGGCGACAGATAGCAAAGAGGTAGTTAATTATTCCTGTGAGAATTTTTGTGGGCAAAGAAATTGTTCATGTCGCTCCAACCCTTAGCGAGTGTGCAATAGTCATTATTTCGACTAGGGAAAAATTAACGTTCTATGGAACGCAGGGAAGTTGAGACAGTGAATTCAGTCAAGGGCAGAGTAGGGGATTAGCGTTTCAGATCCATCACGGAGACAACGCCGTTACAGACCCCACTTGGTAACGTACCATCGAGCATTAGGACACAGTAAATATTGAGATTTAGCTCACTCCAACTTGTGTACGCTTTGACCATTGAATATCAAAATCTGGGATACTAACCTATCCTCACATTGAGTACCTGAGGAATTTTCATTGGCTTAAAAGTAAAATTATTCTCCACCAACTCAGTGCACTGACCAGTTGCACCATCGTAGACGTAAGTTAGCTGACGAAGATTTTTATCATTCTTGCCTGTGATAAAACCAAAACGGCCTTGCTGTGCTGGTACTGCGAACGGCTGAAAGCAAGGGGAAACTACAGCCGTAATTTTTCCCGAGGACATGCAGCTTTACTGTATGATTAAATGATGATGGCGTCCTCTTGGGTAAAATATTCCGGAGGTAAAATAGTCCCCCATTCGGATCTCCGGGCGGGGACTACTCAAGAGGACGTCGTTATCAGGAGAAAGAAAACTGGCATTCTACGGATCGGAGCGTGGAATGTCAGGTCCCTTAATCGGGCAGGTAGGTTAGAAAATTTAAAAAGGGAAATGGATAGGTTAAAGTTAGATATAGTGGGAATTAGTGAAGTTCGGTGGCAGGAGGAACAAGACTTTTAGTCAGGTGATTACAGGGTTATAAATACAAAATCAAATAGGGGTAATGCAGGAGTAGGTTTAATAATGAATAAAAAAATAGGAGTGCGGGTTAGCTACTACAAACAGCATAGTGAACGCATTATTGTGGCCAAGATAGACACAAAGCCCATGCCTACTACAGTAGTACAAGTTTATATGCCAACTAGCTCTGCAGATGATGAAGAAATTGATGAAATGTATGACGAGATAAAATAAATTATTCAGGTAGTGAAGGGAGACGAAAATTTAATAGTCATGAGCGACTGGAATTCGTCAGTAGGAAAAGGGAGAGAAGGAAACATAGTGGGTGAATATGGATTGGGGGGAAGAAATGAAAGAGGAAGCCGCCTTGTAGAATTTTGCACAGAGCATAACTTAATCATAGCTAACACTTGGTTCAAGAATCATAAAAGAAGGTTGTATACCTGGAAGAATCCTGGAGATACTAATAGGTATCAGATACTAGATTATATAATGGTAAGACAGAGATTTAGGAACCAGGTTTTAAATTGTAAGACATTTCCAGGGGCAGATGTGGATTTTGACCGCAATCTATTAGTTATGAACTGCAGATTGAAACTGAAGAAACTGCAAAAAGGTGGGAATTTAAGGAGGTGGGACCTGGATGAACTGAAAGAACCAGAGGTTGTAGAGAGTTTCAGGGAGAGCATAAGGGGACAATTGACAGAAATGGGGGAAAGAAATACAGTAGAAGAATGGGTAGCTCTGAGGGATGAAGTAGTGAAGGCAGCAGAGGATCAAGTAGGTAAAAAGACGAGGGCTAATAGAAATCCTTGGGTAACAGAAGAAATATTGAATTTAATTGATGAAAGGAGAAAATATAAAAATGCAGTAAATGAAGCAGGCAAAAGGGAATACAAACGTCTCAAAAATAAGATCGACAGAAAGTGCAAAATGGCTAAGCAGGAATGGCTAGAGGACAAATGTAAGGATGTAGAGGCTTGTCTCACTAGGGGTAAGATAGATACTGCCTACAGGAAAATTAAAGAGACCTTTGGAGAGAAGAAAACCACTTGTATGAATATCAAGAGTTCAGATGGCTACTCAGTTTTAAGCCAAGAAGGGAAGGCAGAAAGGTGGAAGGAGTATATAGAGGGTTTATACAAGGGCGATGTACTTGAGGACAATATTATGGAAATGGAAGAGGATGTAGATGAAGAAATGGGAGATAAGATACTGCGTGAAGAGTTTGACAGAGCACTGAAAGACCTGAGTCAAAACAAGGCCCCGGGAGTAGACAACATTCCATTAGAACTACTGATGGCCTTGGGAGAGCCAGTCATGACAAAACTCTACCATCTGGTGAGCAAGATGTATGAGACAGGCGAAATACCCACAGACTTCAAGAAGAATATAATAATTCCAATACCAAAGAAAGCAGGTGTTGACAGATATGAAAATTACCGAACTATCAGTTTAATTCACAGCTGCAAAATACTAACGCGAATTCTTTACAGACGAATGGAAAAACTGGTAGAAGCGGACCTCGGGGAAGATCAGTTTGGATTCCGTAGAAATGTTGGAACACGTGAGGCAATACTAACCTTACGACTTATCTTAGAAGAAAGATTAAGAAAAGGCAAACCTACGTTTCTAGCATTTGTAGACTTAGAGAAAGCTTTTCACAACGTTAACTGGAATACTCTCTTTCAAATTCTGAAGGTGGCAGGGGTAAAATACAGGGAGCGAAAGGCTATTTACAATTTGTACAGAAACCAGATGGCAGTTATAAGAGTCGAGGGGCATGAAAGGGAAGCAGTGGTTGGGAAAGGAGTGAGACAGGGTTGTCGCCTCTCCCCGATGTTATTCAATATGTATATTGAGCAAGCAGTAAAGGAAACAAAAGAAAAATTCGGAGTAGGTATTAATAAAGTCCATGGAGAAGAAGTAAAAACTTTGAGGTTCGCCGATGACATTGTAATTCTGTCAGAGACAGCAAAGGACTTGGAAGAGCAGTTGAACGGAATGGACAGTGTCTTGAAAGGAGGATATAAGATGAACATCAACAAAAGCAAAACGAGGATAATGGAATGTAGTCAAATTAAATCGGGTGATGCTGAGGGGATTAGATTAGGAAATGAGACACTTAAAGTAGTAAAGGAGTTTTGCTATTTAGGGAGTAAAATAACTGATGATGGTCGAAGTAGAGAGGATATAAAATGTAGACTGGCAATGGCAAGGAAATCGTTTCTGAAGAAGAGAAATTTGTTAACATCGAGTATAGATTTAAGTGTCAGGCGGGTCGTTTCTGAAAGTATTTGTATGGAGTGTAGCCATGTATGGAAGTGAAACATGGACGATAACCGGTTTGGACAAGAAGAGAATAGAAGCTTTCGAAATGTGGTGCTACAGAAGAATGCTGAAGATAAGGTGGGTAGATCACGTAACTAACGAGGAGGTATTGAATAGGATTGGGGAGAAGAGAAGTTTGTGGCACAACTTGACTAGAAGAAGGGATCGGTTGGTAGGACATGTTCTGAGGCATCAAGGGATCACAAATTTAGCATTGGAGGGCAGCGTGGAGGGTAAAAATCGTAGAGGGAGACCAAGAGATCAATACACTAAGCAGATTCAGAAGGATGTAGGTTGCAGTAGGTACTGGGAGATGAAGAAGCTTGCACAGGATAGAGTAGCATGGAGAGCTGCATCAAACCAGTCTCAGGACTGAAGACCACAACAACAACAACAACATGTGATAAAAATTTTCATTTGTAGAAATAACGATTTTAATAATCGCCAATTCAATATGTCCAAGAGCTAAATATTTTATGAACATGATTGTTGTCATCACTTGTCCCCACAAAGCACAGTGATAAATTATATGTAGAATGAGAAATGGAATAGCTGTTTTGTCTTTCTAGAATAGATCACACCTTTTTACTTTTATTAATTTATGCATTCTAGTTACGTGACAGCAGCATTGCTAATTGTACCTAATATTAGCTGCATTAAGGGTCCAGGTTCATATACATCTAGAATGTCTGTTTAACACCCTGGGCTTGAGCACACTGTTCAAATGTTTTTCCATTTGCGCGCTATTCACAACCATTGTTCGTTGAAGCTTTAAAAGAGGAACAACTACAAGAGGCAACGGATCTATACGAGAAATTAATCAGTTGTATTCGAAAGCTATCATTTGTGGTACCTACATTGCTGAAAAAGTTTAGTTGTGTTGTCAGAGTACACAGAGTAAGCTTCACCGTAGGTTACTGGAATTGGTGAATTAAGTACATCATACCTGCTCGCTGTAGACTCTCGCATGTAGTGTTTTTCTGGTGACTGATACTAGCTTTGTTGGTAGTTTATCTTTCGAACCTACTGAACCCTGATAGTCAGATGGGTTGTTGTAATTAATATCCATATAACAATCACTGACTCAGTTATACCACGAAAAGTGTTATTGTGTCCATCCTTTCGTACATAGTGATGTAGCGAGCTGGAGTGTGATTTATAGCGTGAGAAGCTGAATATCAAATCTTATGTGACGTCGTTGTGTTAGTACCTAGACGATTACTTCAATTCAAAGAGATTACGTCGTTGAGGGTAGGCAAGGTCTTGACAGTGCAACTAATTGCAGTATTATGAGAATGAGTTACATTGTCCGACGCTGCTTTTCACCTTCGTATTACAGTGCTGCTCGATCCTGTTCATACAGTATGTCTCCTACGAGTTAGTGGTATATAAAGGGAAACGCAGTACGAAGTCGGCGTTAGTGGTATCTAAAGGCTAGCGCAGCACACCTTTCTGTTCCCCCAGTTTAAATCCGAACTTTATCGTAGCGGGCATCATCAAACCAGACAATATTTATATTGAGGTGTCTCTAAGGCTTAGCAACTTTCAAGGGAGATTTACACCTTTAAATAAATGTATACTGTTGAAAATAGTGAGCTTGCACAGAGCAGCATTTAAAGGAAAATAACAATTTTTCAGACCTTAAAGGAAATAGTAGGATTACACTGAACCACTCTGAAATAAAGAGTACTTTTTCTTCTAGATCCCCGCCTCAAATGGGGGGCAGAAATTCCAAAATACAGTGCCAACACCCAATTACCAAGCTGGATGTTCCGTACAAAGTGAGATACTGGAGGAGGCTAAGAAGCTGGGCACAACCAAGCCCAATCAAATAACAGCTATGCCGACATGATGTAGGAACACAGTGCACTGCCGGTAGCGGAGCTTTAAAAATAATACTGATGGTGAAAACCGAACAACAACTTCCAACAGAAACAGCCAGATAAAGTAGCTCATAAAGAAGGTCAGTGGCCAGCAGAGCACCTCGCGTGGACTCAATACAGCAAGCAATTCTGTGAGACGACACACATTGCCCCATCGAAACCCAGTTCCACGATTCAACGCCTTGCTCATGTGGAGCGTTGCAACAGCCACTGGCCTCCCTAAAGTCACCAGTCCTGCCCCGGTGCACCCATGCCTGCGATACTCCGTCAAGGCCTACTGCCCCTCCACACACACAGCCATTCCACAGGCAGCCCACGCTGCCCTCTGCGTCGCGCACGCAGACCAGCTGTCCACCAGCTCCCATGCAGACCCTTCTGCCAACTCCACGATGGCTGCCACTTAATACCCTGGCCAAATCACGGAGCCCACTGCCTATCCACAAGGTAAATCCTATGGCCAACGGTATGGGAGCTGTGTACCCAGAATGCGCGTTTCAAAATAGCTGATCTGCAAAATATTTTTCTCCTTAACGACAATGTAGGTTCAAAATGGTTCAAATGGCTCTGAGTACTATAGGACTTAACTTCTGAGGTCATCAGTCCCCTAGAATTTAGAACTACTTAAACCTAACTAACCTAAGGACATCGCACACATCCATGCCCGAGGCAGGATTCGAACCTGCGACTGTAGCAGCAGCGCGGTTCCATATTGAAGCGCCTAGAACCGCTCGGTCAAAACGGTCGGCGATAATGTATGTATTTACGTCGTTAGTGCAAAATTCCCACCTAATTTTCCGCTCGCTGAAACGTTCGTTGTAAGAAAGTATATGAAATTGTATCATCGCAATGTAAATGTAGCTGTTGCGAAGTCGGCTGCGTGTTTTACGTCATACTATGTTTCATATAGTTTCCCCATTCATCAGCAGAGAGTTTTCTCTGCATTTGTCGTAAATTTCCGGTATTTTTCAGTATTTTAATGAAAATAATCTCGGAAAATTTCGCGACTGGGAAGTTCAAGCAGTTGCCGGAACTCAGTAAATGTTTTTCTCTTGTTGAAACAAAAATCGGTTTGTAGGTTATTAATAGTCCCTCTTAAAGAGATCTTGTACTACATGCAGCATAAAAATCCATAAAATAAAAGACAACCAGAAATCTAGATTTCGAGTTATTTGTTTATTTTTCTACAAAAAAATTTCACCAACCACAATGCAGCTACAATCTGAATGCTATTCTGTCATGGTATGAGTTAGTAACGGTCACAGAGGACGCTTGAAGCAGGTTTCTCCCCACCAGTTCCCTCGAGAACCAATAGGTACGCTATATCCCCCCCACCCCAAATGAAAAATAGGTGGTAACCAATAGGAGTGCACAAATGCTACATCTGGGCATGTCATCGTGACGTCAGGGAGTCGTAAGATGGATGCAGTCTCAGTCGCAGTCACTCAGTGGAAAAATTATGATGTCTCTACAGTAGCTGTGATCCCCATCCGCCTCCATCTCACGGAAGAAGCGCAAAACAAAGTACTAGTCTTTGTTCAACTCCATATATTTGTCTGTGGATGCTTATTGTTTGTTCTTTATTCAGGGACTCTGGCATGTCCAGACCGGCAGCACTCTCCAGCATTACCAGACCTGTAGCCACCTTCACCCTGTCTCGGCCAGCAGCAGCCACTGCTGACTCGTCAGGACCTGCAGAGACCTCTGACCTGTCAGGCCCAGCAGTGGTAGCAGCACTGTGGAATTCTATAGCGCACCTGACCACAATTGTGAAAAGAAGACGCTCAGCCAGTCGGTGACGCTCAGAGGAACCGTGCTGGGGGTCCTAAGCACTAGGTGTAGGCCACTCCTGTTCTTCAACATACGCACCATACCAGAACATTTCAATGTTACTGCAAGTGCAGAGAGCTGATGTGGTGGATGAACAGCTGCTGATTCCTTCCAGTAGCTGGCCGCTGTGGCCGAGCGGTTCTAGGCGCTTCAGTCCGGAACCTCGCTGCTGCTGCGGTCGCAGGTTCGAATCCTGCCTCGGGCATGGATGAGTGTGATGTCCTTAGGTTAGTTAGGCTTAAGTAGTTCTAAGTCTATGGGACTGATGACCTCAGATGTTAAGTCCCATAGTGCTTGGAGCCATTTGAACCATTTGATTCCTTCCAGTGGTCTATTGCTTTTTACTTCAGCTTATAATTTAACAGGTAGCAGTTCAAGGCACTTAAGTACTGGTATAGAGAAGCATCAGTGGAAGGTGACTGGCGTGTTGTTATAGGGACTGAAAATGCATCGACAAGTCTTAAAGTGCAGTTCAAGGGGTTGGAATGGGATGAGCTGTAACGTGCAGAACCTTTCTTCAATCGACAGGTGATCTCCATGTATTCTCTGTCTCGTCCACCACCAGACGTTTACTGTGCAGGCCTGATGCTATCTATAACATCATTTTATGACAGCGTGACACTCATGGCGAGATCTGTCTTATTAAATGCCCTTCTGCAACACATGAAAACTATATAAGCACCGTTGATGACAAGAGTGATTCAGTTACTCAAAACAAAACTTTTAATTTGAAAGCTGTGTGCCGAAAGGTGTTAGGTAAAGACGCGCACCTGTGCTTAAAGGTTAAACAAATTAGCAAACAATGTGACAATGATAAGGCTTACTTCAAAGCAACCAACCTCTTAATTTCAATCGGCAACCACGGTGCGAGTGGATCCCAACCCCTCGCTTCTGACAATTTTATTTTGACTGGAGCCCTGGTGACAGTTGGCTGTTAATATTTTCAAAGTTAAACTGATTGTGAGTTATTAAGACCGCACTGAAGGAATGTCTTAAAACATTACTTGTGAACACTTATTACAAGAGAATTCACTCGGCGAAACCACAAGATCCAGCTCAAATACACCAATACACGGTCTTTCAAACACGCAAACGAACAGCTTAGTACAACAGGTTGTTCAGATTATAACTAATGACTGTGAAATGCAATTATAATCAAAGAATTTAACCGATTAATAGCTAAATCTAACCACAAGGTCGCTCATCTGTTTAACGGCAAACTGTGCCTTAGTACAATCGTTCCGGCTGTATTTACGAGCAAGAGCTGATTAATTAGATCATTAATGATCGGGTACAAACCAGAAAGGAAAGGCCATATAATAGCGGGACAAATTTTCAAATGACAACTGGTGTCTTAGTATAATACTGCTGCCTGTATTTACGACCAAAGAGCCGACCGGGTAATACTCTGAGGGTCGGGTACAAACCAGAAAATAATAAGGAGGGCAGGTAGACAATGAAACAAATCACCATGAGTATTACAGAATGTTACTCCCCTTTATCAGCAAGCAGTTCCACCGATCCACGGTGCGTCACAGCGATTACTGAGTGGTGCCGATGAAAGCCAGGTAGGAGACGGCAGCCAGGCCACGAGCGGTCGTCCAACACGAATGTTGCCAACCAACCGACAGCATTTGAGCCTGCTGCTTGCAGTCGGCGCTGACCCCGGTGAAGTACAGCTCTCTCTGCGGGGCTCTGTTTGCGCAGCTCGTGGCTTCGGCCGCTCGGACCTCGCGACCACCTCTCGTCGCGACGCAACCGCCAATCTATAAAAACGTGCCTCCTTCTCGGGCCAGCGAACCCCGTATATATATCGGCAAGCAAAGACCTTTGAATGACACAACGCACAGATACCAACTCTTCCTCATACATTCCTGGAAATTGAAATAAGAACACCGTGAATTCATTGTCCCAGGAAGGGGAAACTTTATTGACACATTCCTGGGGTCAGATACATCACATGATCACACTGACAGAACCATAGGCACATAGACACAGGCAACAGAGCATGCACAATGTCGGCACTAGTACAGTGTATATCCACCTTTCGCAGCAATGCAGGCTGCTATTCTCCCATGGAGACGATCGTAGAGATGCTGGATGTAGTCCTGTGGAACGGCTTGCCATGCCATTTCCACCTGGCGCCTCAGTTGGACCAGCGTTCGTGCTGGACGTGCAGACCGCGTGAGACGACGCTTCATCCAGTCCCAAACATGCTCAATGGGGGTCAGATCCGGAGATCTTGCTGGCCAGGGTAGTTGACTTACACCTTCTAGAGCACGTTGGGTGGCATGGGATACATGCGGACGTGCATTGTCCTGTTGGAACAGCAAATTCCCTTGCCGGTCTAGGAATGGTAGAACGATGGGTTCGATGACGGTTTGGATGTACCGTGCACTATTCAGTGTCCCCTCGACGATCACCAGTGGTGTACGGCCAGTGTAGGAGATCGCTCCCCACACCATGATGCCGGGTGTTGGCCCTGTGTGCCTCGGTCGTATGCAGTCCTGATTGTGGCGCTCACCTGCACGGCGCCAAACACGCATACGACCATCATTGGCACCAAGGCAGAAGCGACTCTCATCGCTGAAGACGACACGTCTCCATTCGTCCCTCCATTCACGCCTGTCGCGACACCACTGGAGGCGGGCCGCACGATGTTGGGGCGTGAGCGGAAGACGGCCTAACGGTGTGCGGGACCGTAGCCCAGCTTCATGGAGACGGTTGCGAATGGTCCTCGCCGATACCCCAGGAGCAACAGTGTCCCTAATTTGCTGGGAAGTGGCGGTGCGGTCCCCGACGGCACTGCGTAGGATCCTACGGTCTTGGCGTGCATCCGTGCGTCGCTGCGGTCCGGTCCCAGGTCGACGGGCACGTGCACCTTCCGCCGACCACTGGCGACAACATCGATGTACTGTGGAGACCTCACGCCCCACGTGTTGAGCAATTCGGCGGTACGTCCACCCGGCCTCCCGCAAGCCCACTATACGCCCTCGTTCAAAGTCCGTCAGCTGCACATACGGTTCACGTCCACGCTGTCGCGGCATGCTACCAGTGTTAAAGACTGCGATGGAGCTCCGTATGCCACGGCAAACTGGCTGACACTGACGGCGGCGGTGCACAAATGCTGCGCAGCTAACGCCATTCGACGGCCAACACCGCGGTTCCTGGTGTGTCCGCTGTGCCGTGCGTGTGATCATTGCTTGTACAGCCCTCTCGCAGTGTCCGGAGCAAGTATGGTGGGTCTGACACACCGGTGTCAATGTGTTCTTTTTTCCATTTCCAGGAGTGTAGATACTGGCAATGGGGCCGCAAGAGGGATAGTCCATACTACACCTGAGCCGGTGGCGCCAAACAGAACAGTCTGCTAACTCAATGGCGCCACGACTCAGATGTGTAAGTAAAAAAATGTTATCTCAGATCTTTTATTTCTTATTTAACTACAATGTCATTACATAATGTGAGGTGTAGCCATTGTAGCTCAGTCCCTAAGACAATTGCACTGTAGTGCCTCCACATATCATTATTATTATTATTATTATTATTTTGTATAAAAGGCCATTGCATACCAAAACCTGATATATTTGGCACCATGGCAGGGTGGGTGAAAAATCATGACCTTGTAAGTATCTGGTCATGTGATGACGCAGAAGAAGGCCAGAAGAAGAAGAAGAAGAAGAAGAAGAAGAATGGGATACTCCTAACCAACAATATATGAGCGATAATTGCAGGTCCATGCAACTGCAGCAAAACAAATGTTCTCATGTCACTGCTAACACACCTGGATGGAGTCCTCTTTGAGCATGTATGTGTTTTTCAAAAACGTTGTTTAAGCCAAGTTGCAGTGACTACAAAAGATACTACGGGATGTAGATGGTGTAACATACATAACATTCAGTCAAAACAGTCAAATCCCTCCAAAGCCAAACATCATCTTCATATTTGACGATGTTTCTGTGGCAAACTAAGATCAAATTCTAAAATATTTCTGTTTTAGTCGTCATATGGATGCTAACGTATTTTATTTGAGTCAAACGTATTCCGGAATCTTGAAACAGTTGGTGAGGGATAATTCAGCTCATTATAGCTTTCAAACAAGACAATTTGACATTAAAACATATTTACTGGGCGCATGCAGGAACCAACATGCCATTCAATGATTTTCTAAAGATATGCTCATATTGCTGGAATCATACACTGTATGTTTCTCTCGTTATTGATAAAACAAGAAAACTGAATAGCAATAGGTATAGATGGAATTTCCAGGAGTTTCTTAATATATGGATTTGAAAGAAGTGTATGTTGTCTATGGACAAGTCTGCACGTATGTCAGGCACTCAGCGTGGAAGGATAAGTGTGCCTAGACAGATGAAAATTTCCAACCTCTCCAATTTAAAGTAGAGGATCTAGAGACGTGTTCTCAGAGCGTTCTGAAAATGAACAATGACTCAGATGCTATGGTTAAGGAACCAGAGACCTACACCCAGATCATTCTGAAAAGAAAGTAGACGACTTAGCTATAAAGGTTGATGAAACTGAAACCAATGAACACGATGTAATTGTAAAGGCTGATAGAAATGGACAGAATATACATAAGGTGTACCCTGCAAAGGGGTCTGCTTAGTATTTAACAAGATGTTGACCAAGCATAAGGTCATTGCGGCACAGAATGCTGTTTGAGAGAAGTTACGACTGTTAAAGTTGGGACTTTTGGGTAGAGAGCAAGCACTGAGAGAAATCTTTAAACTAGTTGCTAAATCTCAGCAGAATTATTGTATAACGATGGCGTTGCTGAGTTCATTAACCATCACTGCAATGCTAGGATATACAAAACATTCAGTGTCAGCGGTGAAAAACCATACAATATGGGCATGCAGCTTGTAAATTTAAAGGAAGAAAATACAGATAGGTCATAGGGAATTTCAAAGAACAACTGATCGGATGAACATCATTTACCTAAATCCCACAAAAGCTGTAAATTATTCACCTAAAGATCTGGACATCTGTGATGAAATATTGCAGTTGACTGGGAAACTGACTCGGAGCGACATGCAGAACCATTATAAAACCTTTATTAGATTCTCATTATAGCAGTGATGATGGTATTGAAAGCCAGCATAGAAGAGCTAGAAGTCAACCTCCACAGTACATATACTACGACGATCCGTATGAGCTAAAGGGACCGATGGCCTTTGTAGTCTGGTCCCTTCAACCCCACTAACCAACCAACCGTATGAGCTAACAGATCAACTGCGACTGCTCTTGGCATCAGTCGCTGCTGGTAAAACTGCTCATTCGAATAAAGTTGTTTCAATAACTTCCAAGCTTAGAGACTGAGGTATAATCGAATAAGTATGGAGACAGTAGTTGAAGAACTGCACAAACCAACATGCAAAACATACCCTCATAGGCATGTATTGAGTAGAGGCTTGGATGACTTATAGCAGGCCGATCTTGTAGATACACAGGAATATTCAAATGCAAATAATTGATTCAAATATATTTTAATGGTTATCGATACATACTCGAAATTTGCCTGGGCATTACCTGTTAAAATAAAAACCAGGAGTTGTGTGGCAGGGATGTCTGAGCATTTGTTGCAGACAGGGATGAATCGATGCCCAGACAACCTCCAAATAGATTATGGTGGAGAGTTTTACAATAACCATTTCAAGAGTATTATGGAACATCTGAACAGAACAAGAAGTCAAATACAGTTGCATTTTAATCGCTTCTTGCGAGTATGCAAAGTGAATGGAGATGGAGACGAGTAATAAGACATTCAAAACTCTTTACTAGCTTGCCCACCGACATGGCAGGTACGATAAGCAATTACACAACATTCGCTGAAACTCTAGAGACCAGGAACATTAATTACACCACTCTGACCTCTGAAAATTGCTACACTGTATCATCCGTTGCCATGTGAGAAAGTTTCATTAATATCTAAACTAAAACGCAAATTACAACCAACAAAAACAGGATTACCATCAGTTATAAAACGTGAAGCAACACATTTTACAGGAATTTAGTTCTTCTTGTCAGCTGCTGTCGTCGTCAACTCGATGCCTCAATGGATTTATAGACCGTCTGTCTTGAACGACGTCTGTAGCTTTTGTAACGAGGCATAGTGGAGGCTCCGTTCAATGCAGCTGCCTGTGCAGTGATTGTTGGTTGTAATTTTAATTTTAGTTTAGATATTAATGACACCCTGTTGCATTGCAATTGATGGATTATTGTAGCAACTGTTAGAGGTCAGAGTGGTGTAATTAATGTTCCTGGCCTCGAGAGTTTCAGAAAATGTGATGTAATTGCTTATTGTACCTACCATGTTGCTTAACAAGCTAGTAAAGAGTTTGGAAAACTCCGCTACGCCGGTCCCAAGCCCGGGGCTTCACCATACAAGAGGTGAGGAAGGAGGAGGGGGAGGAGTAACAACCTCGTTAAAAAACCAAGGTTCACCTGGCCCGGGTGATAGCACCTTGTAAGGGCTCCTTGCTAGGACTACAGTGAAGACCTCAACTGTAGTGAAGGCGGAGGGAATAGTTCTCGGTACGGCGGAACTAGCGGAAGAGGCAACCAAAGAAAAAAAATCCACTTGGCGTCTGTCTTGAAACAAGCGGCTGAGTGGTCAGCGTCCGTCCACCAGTGGTGCGGCTGAAAACCATTCCTCGGAGCTAATAACCTCGAGTAGAATCCTTAGGGGACTTGTTCCCCTAACCCAACAAACAACCAACAATGGATACGCACCTTGTAAGAGATTTTACCCCAGGGAGTAACCAATCTCCAATTTCTAAGGAAATTAAAAGTAGGCATTCGGATTCTGGGGGCCTACAGCAATGTGCGAAGGATGAGTCGGAGCATCCTGAAACCTGCCTTAAGCAAGCAACAAATAAAATTAAACACAAAAATATAAACTACTTGGCAACGTTCAACGTAAACTCACTTCTAAAAACAGGAAAACTTAAAACGTTAATAAATTTTATAAAACAGAAAAATATAATGATAACTGCACTCCAAGAAACAAGGTATACTGATGAACATTCATTTGATTCAGAGGGATTCAGAATCTTCAAAGGGAAACCAGGAAAAAGAGTTATGAAGAATGTACCCCAATTTGGAACAGGATTCATTGTAAACCAAAATATATTAAACTCGATAGTAGAATTTAAATCTGTCAATGAAAGGCTTTCAACATTAACCTTCAAATCAGTAAACAAACTGTATACCATTGTAAACTCACAAGCACCAACAAATGAGAAAAACAGAACACAAAAAGAACAAACAGAAATTTTTTGGCAGGAACTGTCAAACACCTTAGACCAGATTTCATCCAAAAACACAATAATATTGTTGGGAGACTTTAATGCTCAAATCGGCAAAGAACGTCATCACCAATCCATAGTAGGCAAATTCCCTGCACATAAAAGAACCAATGCAAATGGAGAAAGACTTATTAGTTTATGCAGAGAATATGACATAGTTCTAAAGTCTACATATTTCAAAAAACTCCCTAGAAAACAAACTACATGGGTATCCCCGAATCCAGTCTGTGGGGAGAAACAACTTGACCATGTTGCTGTAAGCAGACTGTCTGCATCAGAGATACTCAATGTAAAAGTTGCTAAGAGTGCAAGTTTAGATTCAGATCACTATCTATCTGTCGTTAAATTCAAAATTAGACCAATATATAAAAGAAACAGCGAATATCAACCTAAAAAGTTTGACACTCAGAAATTAACCAAGGAACACAATTTCAGGACACTTTTGGAAAAGAAAACACCTAAAACATGGGAACAACTTCAAAAAGATATAGTACAGACAGCAGAAGAAACCATTCTCCTTACCAAAAAATGAAAACATGCCTGGTGGAATGATGAGTGTGACAAACTAATCCTAACAAGACAACGAGCTTGGAACATTTGGAATGCCAACAAAAATGATAAAAATAGGAACTCCCTAAAAGAAGCCCGGAAGCAAGCTTCAAAAGGCCTTAAAAAGATCCAAGTTCAATACATAAAAGACCAACTAGCATCAATAGACTCCAACTTCAAACAGAACAATGCTAGGGACTTTTACAAAACCTTCAAAAGTAACTTAAAAAAATACTCTCCTCCTAGTCTATTTTTCACGGACCCAAAAACGCAGAAAACTGCATACAATAGCATAGAGAACTGTAGAATACTTGTTGAATATTTTGAAGAACTACATAACTGTTATCCACCGAAAGAAAAATTTAATTTCAAAATTGTAAACCCAACACCACCAGACTCCAAGCCGCCAACCACAGAAGAAATAAAAGAAATCATAAAAGAGCTTAAAAATAATAAAGCCCCTGGAGAGGATAATATAGTTGCTGAACTATGGAAGTACTCCAGTGACAACATGATACAGTGTCTATCAGAAATACTGAAAGAAATCTGGACAACACACAGATTACCACCAGACTGGACATCTGCATTAATACATCCACTACATAAAAAAGGGAAGAAAACAGATCCTAGCAATTATAGGGGAATCTCCCTCTTACCAGTGACCTATAAGATCTTGTCTAAGGCGCTTTTAAAAAGAGCAGAAGAGATACTTGACAAACAGCTAGGAGAGCATCAGGCTGGATTTAGGAAGGGAAGGTCATGTGCAGAACAAATACTAAATTTAAAGAACATAATAGAAATGAGGAAAATCAGGAACTTAAAATATGTAATTACTTTTGTGGATTTTAAAAAAGCCTATGATTCAATTGACAGAAATACACTGCTTGATATCTTAAAAGAATTGGGACTCGATGCTAAAACAACTGCAATAATTAAAGGTACTTTGACAAATACAAAATCGAAAGTAAAATTTAGGGGAGAGCTCTTAAAATCGTTTGAAATAAAGTCAGGTGTTCGATAGGGAGATGGTCTGTCACCTCTGCTTTTCAATTGTGTCTTGGAGAAGGTAGTTCGAGAATGGAGGAAGGTCATCAATACTAAAGGGATTCAATTAGGGAGAAATCCAAACAAGATCACTGTCGACTGTTTAGCCTTCGCAGATGACATGGCATTGATTACAGATTCACTAGACAATGTCCAAGAACAAATAAGAGAACTACAAAAACAAGCAGCCAAAGTAGGACTACAAATATCCTATGAAAAAACCAAGTTTATGACAAACATCTGTGATGCTCAACAAAATATTGCAGTTGACAACAACACAATACACAAAACAGATTCCTTTAAATACCTAGGAGAGTGGATTATATACAATGCCAAAGAAAATATAGCTATAGAAACTAGAGTGCACAAAATGGAAAGAGTGTTTCTTATGACCAAAAACGTTTATAATAAAAAATCCTTGTCCTGGAACACGAAATTAAGACACTACCAAACAGTGGCCAGACCTGAAGCTCTCTATGCGGCAGAAACACTTAAACTAACAAGAAATGGAGATCTTGAGAAACTAGAGAAGGTCGAAAGAAGAATTTTAAGGAAAATACTGGGAGCTAAAAGAAACGATAATGCTGAATACAGGTTAAGACCAAACAGAGAGCTATATCTGAAAACGGAGAAACTAACTGATGTAATGAGGAAGAGGAGACTACAGTTTTTTGGACATATATTCAGAATGGATAACAACAGACTAACCAAGCGGATATTCACATTACTCAATAGCTACAAATCCAAGCCAGCATGGTTCATAGAGACTGAAAAGGACATTGAAAATGCTGGAGTTACAATAGACACAATAGAAAACAGAACACATTTCAGAAAGGCAGTTCAAAAGGTAGAATTTTAGGAGAGAAAGAAAATAACTAGACGAAAGTGGACTCAAGAAGAAAGGGAACAACACTCTAAAAGGATTAAGGAAATTTGGAAACTGAAGAAATCTAATACAATGAAGAGTAGCCAAAGTTGATTCATCGTACCCTCCAAATGGGTTATTCGAAAGAAAAAAAAAAAAGAGAGTTTGGAAAGTCTTACTACTTGATGCAGCGGTATGGAATACATCGCTACTCAACATTCACCCATCTGAAGGCGAGTCTGTTGTATACTCACAACCAGTGAAAAATTAATCCTGATGGAAGTGTACATGTATGGGTGACAGATAATGTAGTATATGATTACGTAAAATGGTTGGTGCTTGTACCACATATTACCATAAATCAAATGTGTTACACAATTGAAACTGTGTCTTGATTTGGATTTGTTTGGCGCGATTAACAATCATGTTACGCAACTTATCGCCAAGTATCAGCTCTCGGCCATGCGACACGAGGTGGCTTAAGGACGACCTTAGCCACTGAGGTTGCACAAATGCGGAACTTTAACTTCAGCACGTAATCTCATCGCAAGCCATCAAGATATACGAAACTCTTGCATGGGAGGGTTAAAGCATCTTGGTGATGGATGATGATCCTAATTGCATTGTTCTTGTTAAATGTGGTTGACGCATAAGGTTTATGCGAGAAGCATTCTTGCCATATAATACACTTGTAATATTCCACCAGGCTATTTATATCAAACGATGTCATTGGAAGGTTTCACACCTACTGATTTAAGAAACTTGCAGTTTGCATGTGTTGTCATCTCATCTACATCTACATCTACATTTATACTCCGCAAGCCACCCAACGGTGTGTGGCGGAGGGCACTTTACGTGCCACAATCATTACCTCCCTTTCCTGTTCCAGTCGCGTATGGTTCGCGATAAGAACAACTGCCTGAAAGCCTCCGTGCGCGCTCGAATCTCTCTAATTTTACATTCGTGATCTCCTCGGGAGGTATAAGTAGGGGGATGAATATATTCGATACTTCATCCAGAAACGCACCCTCTCGAAACCTGGACTGCAAGCTACACCGCGATGCAGAGCGCCTCTCTTGCAGAGTCTGCCACTTGAGTTTGCTAAACATCTCCGTAACACTATCACGCTTACCAAATAACCCTGTGACTATACGCGTCGCTGTTCTTTGGATCTTCTCTATCTCCTCTGTCAACCCGACCTGGTACGGATCCCACACTGATGAGCAATACTCAAGTATAGGTAGAACGACTGTTCTGTAAGCCACCTCCTTTGTTGATGGACTACATTTTCTAAGGATTCTCCCAATGAACCTCAACCTGGCACCCGCCTTACCAACAATTAATTTTATATGATCATTCCACTTGTTCCGTACGCATACTCCCAGATATTTTACAGAAGTAACTGCTACCAGTGTTTGTTCCGCTATCATATGATCATACAATAAAGGATCCTTCTTTCTGTGTATTTGCAATACATTACATTTGTCTAACTCGCTGTTCTGTTGTGAAATGTAACGCTGTGTTGCGCATGTTGGTTCTATACGTTACACCCATCCTGTCTTCAGCAACAATATGAGAACTCTGGAGCTGCTACGGCCCCTGACTGGTTGAAGCTCGCCGCTTCCACTTCCAGTCCAGTAAGTTAAAGATCTTTCCTTCAATAGGTCCTGGCTGGTTAAAGGTGGCCGACATCGGTTCTGGGTCTCTGCATGTTCGAGCTAACTGCTGGTTCTTCTTTAGATGTAGCCCTACAATGACTTCCTCGCCACAGAAATCGATGTGCTCGTCATCCTGGTCCACAATACACAGCTCCAGATAGTCCAATGTCTGAACTGTTACTGTGAGGTAAATAGAGTTGATACGGTTTCAGCGATCTTATATCCATTCCAACAGTTGGGAGGAATCCATAAATTGTATGAATCAATCTGTTGTTGAAATAGGAGTTTGTTATAATGCTACATTCAGCACGGATTTTGCTGACAGGAAGTAAATCCACTGACTGGCGGATGTGTAAAATTTATTAGGATCCTTCTTCAAAACCCGTCTAGTGAAACCTAGTAGCCGTCCTATTGAGCCTTCCTGGTTCACTCTTCTGGTGGCTGCAGGTCTCCAAATAAGTTGAAACAGTAGACGTTTTTTATATTTTTCTTAACATACGCCACCCAGTGGGTTCTTGGTCCCCGGACAACATCTAAATTCACAATTCCGCATTCTCCGGATTTCCACATAGTCTTCGGTGATTTTCAGTGATGTATCCGCATAAACACTAACAAACTTGAGCAGATCTGAATTTTGTAAGTGATCTATCTGCTAGGACAGCTAACAGGTTTTTTTTTATTATTTGTGAAGAGACCTGTTCCTTTCTTGTATGGTTTCAAGTGTATTGCTTTCCCGATGGCTTCTGCTTCCATCATGTGGTTATGGTTTCTTGCTTCCTCTAGCTTGCAATACCAGCAGCACCACCAGCCAATGAACCCATCGCCGAGAGACAGTGTAAGGCGTATGCTTCGCCGGCGATGGGCGAAGTATGACAGAATCTCTGACCAGAGAGTAGTTTATCGTTAGCTGTTGCTAGTCTGCGCTTGACCGCGCGAGTGTTCAGTTGCACTCTGTCGGCAGTTGGATAGTTGTACTCAGTCAGTAGTTGTACTCAGTCTGGTACAGTTGTGAGTAGCGAGTGGACGGTAGTAGTCGGCGGGAGTCGGCATGCGTCCGCGATGTGCTCTGGTCGCGACTCTGGTCAGGATTCTGGACGATGAGTATTGTCGTAGAAGGTAAAGAAGCAGCATTGCGCATATTTAATAATGTATGTTAACTGTAATTAATTTGTTCAAAAAATGCCCCAATAATAATTTTTTATAAAGTAACTCTTTTAAAGAAAAGTAATCATTTCAATTTAAAGAATTTTTCCACTCTTTTGAAGAAAAAGCATTCATTTCAATCTAAAGAATATTTCCTATGCATTTCCTCCAAGAATCAAAAAAAATATATATATATATATATATATATGCCAGCATTGCACGAAGCTGTGTCGAAAAATGAGAACAGATATATATGCAGTTTATTGAGGTAAGAATTTTGCTTTTGTTATTCAGAATACAGGGCCGAAGGTCAGCGCTGCTGCCCTTATAAAATTTACCAGACATTATTATTTCTGTTAGGAAGTTACATTTCCTACAGGGTTCATTATTTAATCAATATTATTGTGTGGGTTTATGGTCAATAATCATTCCTTAAATTTTGTGGGGAGGTTACATTTGGCTCACATTATCATTGACTTTATTTCTGCGGGGAGGTTACAAGAGGCAAGGGCAAGAATGAGGAAAGGGGTGATTCCACCTGATGGCTTGGCTACCGGCAGAAACCGGTGTGTTTTAATCGATCGTTTATGCTTCAAGCCGCACAAACAAAGTGCCATAGAACCGTATTGTCCTCTACTGGAAGTAAGGGATTATTACACTCGTCTATCTGACTTTGAGTGACGTCTCTAGCGCTGTACGGGAGAGGCAGGGAAAAGGGAAAACGCAGAGCAGTACTATCATCCTCCTAACCAAAAAGCTTAAGCCTCTATCTGAAACTGAAACTGAAGCGAGGAGACACACTTCACCTGTTGGGGAGTCTGCTGTACCCATATGACATGCAAAAGGTCAGGGATCTGTTAACTGTCGGCGGTTAAGAATTACGGCGGATATCGGTACCCACTATCAGAATTATAGCAAGAGATTGGAAGTATCACCTTCGCATTCTCTTGTGTATATCTGGAGCGCTCATTCAGGATGTTGAAGAAGCTGTGACAGCAGTCATTGGAAGAACAGGGCGCAATCAACTGCCGATAGTAGCGAACGATGGAACGAACGATGTCTGACGTTTCGGCTCTAAGGTCGTGCTTTGATCTTTACAGAACTGACGTAGAACGTTAAGAGCAGTCTTCTTCGTGAAATTTCAGCGAAACTCACAATCTGTAGCAACAATCTGCGGAACTGCTTCCAGAACTAATCGTGCACCCCCCCCCCCCCCCCCCCCTACCCGCTAGTTCTCAGTCGAACGTAAAGCTTGAACCAGAGAATTCGAAGATTGTGTAACAAGCTAGGCTGCGACTGCCTAGCCTTCTGCCATAGGGTTGAGAACCTCGGAGTTCTCATAAATTAATAACTGGATCCTCCTATCAGCCACCACCTTCATCCCTAGACGAAACCGAAAACTCTATAGTAGAAATGTTCCCGAATCTCACTGCTGTCATTGGAAGAGATATAAATCATTACAACGCTAGTTGGAATAACTACATTTTTTGAAGTACTGGGAATGACAAGATCTTCTGCGAAGTAATGACAAATACTTTCTCTCTGAATTACGTAGAACAGATATTTCTAATCCCACGGATGATGAAAACATATTAGATCTAGTGGCAACGTACACTCCTTGATTATGTCTGTGGTGTCACCGCCAGACACCACACTTGCTAGGTGGTAGCCTTTAAATCGGCCGCGGTCCGTTAGTATAGGTCGGACCCGCGTGTCGCCACTGTCAGTGATTGCAGACCGAGCGCCGCCATACGGCAGGTCTAGAGACACTTCCTAGCACTCGCCCCAGTTGTACAGCCGACTTTGCTAGCGATGGTTCACTGACAAATTACGCTCTCATTTGCCGAGACGATAGTTAGCATAGCCTTCAGCTACGTCATTTGCTACGACCTAGCAAGGCGTCATTACCAGTTACTATTGATGCGGTAAAATATGTACCGTCAAGAGCGATGTTCACCAATTATGGATTAAAGTTAAGTATTCCAGAAGATACGTACGTTTTTGGCTATTTCCGCGTCCTGTTCCAGACCTCACGCCAGCCTGCGTGAGCTTAAACGCGTGCCTTTCGGCTTCCTCCTAGTGGGTTGGCTGTCTTGCCAATCCACAACAATGTCCACGATGAAACTATTGTTAGTGATTATAAGGCAGTAGTAGCAACAATGACTGCCAAAGAGGCAGCAGTGTCATATCGCAAGAGGAACTTGAAAATGTAACTGTGCACAGGAGCATATGGAAGAACTGTGGTTCCAGTTTGGAGGAACATCTGTTCAACCTCTGCACATAAATGTACTTAGTAGAACAGTTCCGTGACAGGAGGAACACTCAGTGGTATACACTCTCTGCAAAGCAAGTCTTAAAGGAACAGCTACTACCAAACACTAGGTGTGATGCTAAACATAATATTACAGATAGAGAGATGCTAAAGGAAACAGTTTTGTGTTTCAAAAGGTGAATCGTATGGAAAGGCCTCTGATAAAACTCGCAGGAAATCTTGTCGTATGTAAATACTGTCAGTGTCACAAAACTTAGTGTCCAAATATTCATGGATAACAGGAATTAAAATTGACAGTAACAAAGCAAAAGTCAAATGGCGAACTCTGTTTTCAAATGCTCCTTTACAAAGAAGAATCCAGGAGTACTTGCCGAGGATAATTCACGCACCACTGTAAAGAGGAGTGATATAGATATTAGTGTCACTTGCTTTGAGGTACAGCTCAAATTGCTAAAACTGAATAAAACTTCAGATCTCACTTCGATCCCTTCAGATTTAGAGTTACCCATTGCTTAATAATAACATGCTATTGATCCAGCCATCGAACAAATAACTTTGCACAGTATTTCTACAAGAACGATAGCAGAACAGATCTAAAAAGCTACGGTTCAGTATATTTGACATCCAACTGTTCTATACTCTCAGAATTTAATCTAAGCTCAAATATAACGAGGTATCTCGAACAGAATGACCTCCTCCTTGACAACTGGCATGAATGCCATAGAAGTCGGTCATGTGAAAGCAAGATCGCGCTTTTCTCACACCACGTGCTGAACGCGACGGGTCTCCGCAGTATGGTAGATGCAATGTTTCTCAACTTCCGAAAACAATTTGATTTAGTGGAGTGAAAATGATTATATTATGGATTTTTTCATAGGCAGGACGCAATATTTTATCTTGGAGAGTGATTAACAGACAAAACGTAACTTCAGACATCGTTCAGGAAGTGTGCTTTAATGACCGGACAGGCAGTCTTAGTAGTAACCTCAGACTTTTAGCAAATGATGTGACCTGTAATGGAGTACTGTTTGAAAAAGCGCCTCATACATTCAGAAACATTTCAAACTAATCCATCGACTGGTATGTTCAAAAAATTGATAAATTTCCATTACAATAGCCCAAAACCGTAGCATCTGTGACCACAGTATCAATTAGATACAATTTGAATCTTTCCTCTCATAAAACTCTGAGTGTAACAATTTTCAGGGATGTGAAATGGAATCTCACAGGCTCGACCGTAGGTGAAGCTGGCAGTACTTTGTTGGGATGCTGAGGAAACACAAGGAGCGTACAAAGGATATCCCTTACAAAACACTTGTGCATCCATCCTAGAATACTATTTAAGTGTGTGGAACCCGTATCAAATAGGAATAACAGGATATACTGAGTGAACGCAAGGAAGGGCAATCCGAATGGTCACTAGTCACTTGTTTGTTTGTTCCAGAGACAAAGTTACTGAGATGCTGAAAACTTCAATTGGTACTTACAAATTTTCAAGTAACATTATTAAATGCAGACTGTTGTTGTTGTGATCTTCAGTCCTGAGACTGGTTTGATGCAGCCCTCCATGCTACTCTATCCTGTGCAAACTCCATCGTCTCCCAGTACCTACTGCAACCTACATCGATTCTTACCCTCCACGCTGCCCTCCAATGCAAATTTGTGATCCCTTGATGCCTCAGGACATGTCCTACCAACCGATCCCTTCTTCTAGTCAAGTTGTGCCACAAACTTCTCTTCTCCCCAATCCTATTCAGTACCTCCTCATTAGTTACGTGATCTACGCACCTAATCTTCAACATTCTTCTGTAGCACCACATTTCGAAAGCTTCTATTCTCTTCTTGTCTAAACTATTTATTGTCCATGTTTCACTTCCATACATGGCTACACTCCATACATATACTTTCAGAAACGACTTCCTGACACTTAAATCTGTACTCGATGTTAACAAATTTCTCTTCTTCGGAAACGCTTTCCTTGCCATTGCCAGTCTACATTTTATATCCTCCCTACTTCTACCATCATCAGTTATTTTGCTCCCCAAATAGCAAAACTCCTTTACTACTTTAAGTGTCTCATTTCCTAATCTAATTCCATCAGCAACACCCGACTTAATTCGACTACATTCCATTATCCTCGTTTTGCTTTTGTTGATGTTCATCTTATATCCTCCTTTCAAGACACTGTCCATTTCGTTCAACTGCTCTCCCAAGCCCTTTGCTGTCTCTGACAGAATTACAATGTCATCGGCGAACCTCAAAGTTTTTATTTCTTCTCCCTGGATTTTAATACCTACTCCAAATTTTTCTTTTGATTCCTTTACTGCTTGCTCAATATACAGTTTGAATAACATCGGGGAGAGGCTACAACCCTGTCTTACTCCCTTCCCAACCACTGCTTCCCTTTCGTGCCCCTCGACTCTTATAACTGCTATCTGGTTTGTGTACAAATTGTAAATAGCCTTTCGCTCCCTGTATTTTACCCCTGCCACCTTTAGAATTTGAAAGAGAGTATTCCAGTCAACATTGTCAAAAGCTTTCTCTAAATCTACAAATGCTTGAAACGTAGGTTTGCCTTTCCTTAATCTTTCTTCTAAGATAGAATAATAATTACAAAATCTCACTACGTATCACTCCCGTGGCGATCGCGCAGACAAGATTAGACTCAGCATGCACAGAATCATTAAGCAGTCATGTTCCTGTTATCCATACACGAACAGAACGTGAAGGAAATATAATACATGGTACGACGGGAAGTAACTTCTGCTATCAGTCTAGAGTGGTTTACAGCGCCTAAATGGATAGAAGAGGAGGAGCGGCGCGTTCTCTTCTGACGTACTTCTGCCTTCCCACTGATGTCGTTACGCAATGTCGCCGCTACGGTCTCCCTAAAAAGCTTCCGCGTCGTCTGGGCCGCACCCTGGCTGATCAATACGCTGAGCATCAATCACCCGCAAGGACATGGCGGTGGCCGCTTTATTGCGAGCTACTCGCCACTGTGTGTATCCCGCCGTAACAAGTGTATCCCGAGCCATCTACGAGGAACGCACTGTCTCGCTACGGACACTGAGGCTGGGTCACTGCTGGCGCGCGCGCAGCCTAGATTCACTTCCAGGAAATTCAACCATCACGCTGGTGACAAGAGTACAGGGTGATTCAAAAAGAATACCACAACTTTAAAAATGTGTATTTAATGAAAGAAACATAATATAACCTTCTGTTATACATCATTACAAAGAGTATTTAAAAAGGTTTTTTTTCACTCAAAAACAAGTTCAGAGATGTTCAATATGGCCCCCTCCAGACACTCGAGCAATATCAACCCGATACTCCAACTCGTTCCACACTCTCTGTAGCATATCAGGCGTAACAGTTTGGATAGCTGCTGTTATTTCTCGTTTCAAATCATCAATGGTGGCTGGGAGAGGTGGCAGAAACACCATATCCTTAACATACCCCCATAAGAAAAAATCGCAGGGGGTAAGATCAGGGCTTCTTGGAGGCCAGTGATGAAGTGCTCTGTCACGGGCTGCCTGGCGGCCGATCCATCGCCTCGGGTAGTTGACGTTCAGGTAGTTACGGACAGATAAGTGCCAATGTGGTGGCGCTCCATCCTGCTGAAATATGAATTGTTGTGCTTCTTGTTCGAGCTGAGGGAACAGCCAATTCTCTAACATCTCCAGATACTGTAGTCCAGTTACAGTAGCACCTTCGAAGAAAATGGGACCAAAAACTTTATTGGCTGAAATGGCACAGAAAACGTTCACCTTAGGCGAGTCACGTTCATACTGAGTTGTTTCCCGCGGATTCTCAGTGCCCCATATACAGACATTGTGACGGTTGACTTTCCCGTTAGTGTGGAAAGTTGCTTCATCACTAAACACAATCTTTGAAACGAAAGATTCATCTGTTTCCATTTGAGCAAGGATAAAATCACAGAAATCGATTCTTTTAATCTTATCAGCTGCAGACAGTACTTGAACCAATTTCAGACGATAAGGTTTCATAACTAACCTTTTTCGTAGGACTCTCCATACAGTTGATTGTGGAATTTGCAGCTCTCTGCTAGCTCTGCGAGTCGATTTTCCTGGGCTGCGAACAAATGCTTGCTGGATGCGTGCTACATTTTCATCACTCGTTCTCGGCCGTCCAGAACTTTACCCTTTGCACAAACACCCATTCTCTGTAAACTGTTTATACCAACGTTTAATACACCACCTATCAGGAGGTTTAACACCATACTTCGTTCGAAATGCACGCTGAACAACTGTCGTCGATTCACTTCTGCCGTACTCAATAACACAAATGCTTTCTGTTGAGCGGTCGCCATCTTAGCATCAACTGACGCTGACGCCTAGTCAACAGCGCCTCAAGCGAACAAATGTACAACTAAATGAAACTTTATAGCTCCCTTAATTCGCCGACAGATAGTGCTTAGCTCTGCCTTTTGTCGTTGCAGAGTTTTAAATTCCTAAAGTTGTGGTATTATTTTTGAATCACCCTGTATATTGGTTACTGCTACTTTCTTTCTTGTTGCAAGGCAAGGTAAGGAAACTTCGCTAAAAAGGCAACGATCAAAGGCTCGAGTATGCAGAACGCAATGGGAACCACTGCATTAAATTCACATAATGTGTATCCACAGGACACGTGGCTGTAACTGAAAAAGTCTCATGATGGTATCTCCATTGGCAAAAGATTCCGGTTTGGTATTCCACTCGGATCTCTGGAAGCGGACTGCCAAGGCGGAGGTGATCACGAGAAAAAGACAGAATAACCAACGAAGGGCTAGCATTCTACGAGTCGCAGCATGGAATGTCAGAACTTTGAACATACAAGCAAAGTTAGAAAATCTGAAAAGTGAAAGGCTCAATCTACATGTAAGAAGTCAATGAACACAAATATTCTGTATCACTTTACCCAGTCTCTCTTTGTAGTTAAGCCTTCATACTCATCATTTCTCTCTCACTGCCATTGTCTGTATAAGTCTCTTCCCATTGTCAGCTTTTTCTCCCATTGAATTATAGTATATCCCATTACCACAGCCTCAACCATACGTCGTCAGCCCAAAAATTCAGGGAGACGGGAGTCCAACTTGTTCATCCCTCTAAACTCACATGTTTAAAATTTCGGTTCAAAATTTGGGTCTTATAGGGGACCAGACCCCCCAAGACTAGCTTTGGTCCCCACTAATACGTATTTTTCATTTCCACTTTCTCCTCTCATTTCTACTCCCTCTGCTTTTCTCTCCATTCTTCTTTATGATTTACTGCTACTGTCTCTCACTGACCATCAGTATCTCCTCATTGGCTACTACTGCTATTGTCTTCATCCATGTCTATTTCTCTTTGACTGGCACTTTTTCTTAGAGGTAATCACTGTCTTGTCTTTCTTTCTACCCCACTGGCACGGTCTCGTCTCTCTTCGCTTTCATTGTCTCTCTGTTACTCTCCTTCGGCTCAAAAAAGGGTCGAATACGTTCGCATGCCAAAATTTTTGGTGATGAAGGAAGTATGAGGATTGAGGTAGCTGGTTGCCAATTTTTTACCAGAGTCTTCTAAAGAGGAACATATTCCCCTTTCGGTACTCTGACAGGAACAGTGTGTACTGTATGTATAAAACGAATTCTATAAGTCAGTAAAATTCTGACAGTTTATTTATTTAAAGGTTTCCAGAAATTAATTTCGGAACCTTTACTAATAGTAGTCGCAGTGCCCCACATCTATAATAGATAAAGGATTATTTATAAACAGGTTCCGGAAAAAAGACGTCTGGTTTCGAAATTTAGTTAAACAAGCTAAGAAAGATACAAAGAAAATGCTTTGATTTGTGAACAACAAATACAATGCCAGTTTGTATTAGCTGGTTTTAAAAATTATGACCGATAAATGGCGTCCTCCAATGCTGACACATTGACAAAGCCTTTCCTGAGGTTGTTTAGTTCTTCGTGCCGTTTCCGGTGGAATGGCACCCACTTCCTGGGTGACTGTGTCCTTAAGTGATTGCAGGATCGTGAGGAGTTGTTTGTTCCCTTGAACCTCTCAATGTCCTAACAGAAAAATATCAGAAAGTGATAAATCGGATGATCTTTGGTACCGAGTAATTTCTCCTGGCGAAGAGAGAAGACTTCCAGGAAACAACTCTCTCAAAATTTCTAGTGAACCCCAAGAAGTGTGATCTGTGGCATATACTTGTTGGAACCAGTCTTCTCCCTCTTCACGGTCCCCAACTAACTGAATTATATTAGACCCGAGGAAGGTATCTATCACGTGACAGTAGCGATCTGAATTAACTGTTACCGTTACGCCATCTTCCTCGAAAAAATACGGACCCCACACACCAAATTCAGCAACAGCACACCAAACTGTCACAGGCAGCTGTGAAGGGGTCGTTGGTAATATTCTTGAGGGTTTCCTGCAGGCCAGTAGCAGAAAGTTTGTTTATTTACAGTATGTGACAAGCTGTCGTGGGTCTCATCAGAAGAAATCGAAACACCGCCAGGGGGAATATTCTGAAGAATTTCCTCACACAAAGCTCTGCAAGTTTAAAAACCCCCTTCACTTAGTTCTTGGGTAACCGTCGTTTGGTGTGGGTGCATGTGGAAATCTCTGTGCGGGATTCTTCTTACACTCATATCAGACAATTCCAGGACAGCTGCGCCCTTAAGTGCTGAACGCTTTCGAGATTGCTGGACGGACGCTCTCAAGAGCCACAAACGCCATATTTTCCAGCGTTGTCGCAGTCCGAGGTCGGCCAGCAGATTTTCTTTTTAGTGCCGAACGTGATGCTCTAAATTCTGATAACAAAACTTGAACAGTTTTTCTATCAAGAACAGAAGTATGTCAGCCGAGTTCGAACTGATTGCGAAGTACTAGCTGAGTACCACCATTATGAATACACCCCTACACAATAAAAGCACGGTGCCCATTTAGCCAAGCCTTGCGCCTATTGAAAATAACATGCACCCCACTATCGATCGAATCCTCTTTGTCGTACCTCAGCTCACACTGCGGCCTCTCCATAGATGGGAGGTGTTTTTACCGGACCGTGTACTTCGACACATTTATATGCATTGAGGTACGTAGACAATAAACTTCGATGACTGTGCTGCAGAATGGGCGAGAGGAATAGTGAGGCAGAGGACAAATTCACGCCGGGGCTTGCAGTGAAACAGTGGTAGCATTGACAGATGTGTATTTAAACAGCCTTATACGGCAATTCGGCCCGCCTCAAGGACGCACTGTGTGCGTGCAAACGCCGCCGATTGCAGAATACGCTGACTTCCTGATCACGCCCGGTGACGTCTGTTGTCTGTCGCGATGGCTGCCGAGGCGGCACCCATGGCCCGCCAGTGAAGACGAGTGTGGGCTGCCCAGGCCGTTGTGGTGGTTGAACACCCGTGAGCGTACCCGTTGTCCCCGTGTGATGCGTCTGGGTGCATTAAACGGTGCTAGATATCCTTATGCCGGACAGCAGTTCCCAGGGGTAGACCAGGACAGTGGCCGAAGATGTTTAGGTGGGTAGTAGCCATAAGGGCGCACCTCTCCAGTCTGATCGTAGACAGCTAGCAGTCGGTCGGCTGAAGTCGCTCAGAAAGCGGAGGGTGGCTGGACCCCAGCTCCCTGCATCGTCGAAACATCCCCAAGTCCCACAGCCGCCACGCCACAGATAAGGCGCGTGTCGTGCCACAACTCGGTGATTTAATCAGAGGCAGGTTGACAACCAGTTCCCCTCACTAAAGGCGAGTCGTGGTTTCTTTGAGACTCATAAGTCCGTCATTCTCTCTAGTTCGAAACGGGGACGGAAAGGCGTCATGACTGAGTGCTTTGAGCCCCTAAGCTCGACTGTTTATACCCTTCTGCTTCTAACGTAGCCCTATTGGAGGCCGACATGTAAGTTTACTTCCTATTACCTGTCCTGTCAGCTTTTCTCAGCTCGCTCTGTCCCGAGCACGGCTTTCTTGGCCTGATTGAATTTGCAACGTGTGAGTTTCTCGGTGGCATACAAGTGATTGAGTTACAAAATATTACCTCTGTCTCGATCGCACTGTGTTATTTGTTCCATGCGCTCGACCGTTGACTGGTGCGCAAACTCCTGTCTACTTTAAGTGTTCTGTTGCAATGTCAGCATTACCATTCTGTGGCTTACTCGATTAGCACACCGGCCGGGCTGGCTTCTACTGCTTAGCCACGCAAAGGAATGTAACTTTTAAAAAATTCACAATTTCTCGCCTGTCTTTCTCGGGGCGCAGCACGCCTCCCCTCTTTCGAAAGACTCGTCCAGAATCTTCATAGATGATTCTTTACTTAAAATTACTCTTAACCAAACAAATTCCCTGCCGTGCCCAACCGTGAGCTGTCCCTCGTAGATTTCTCCCTTATCTACCATTAACATGAGCTCTCTGTCAAAACGCCGTTTCCATGTTCGAATGTATATACTATGAGTACTTAATGGGGAGATTTTACTTCCGTCAAACATTCCCACAGCCCATGCCGGCTAACCATGTGACCGGCAACTGATACGTCGGTTGTTCTGTAGTCTGTGCCTGTCTGCACTTATTACAGAAATAAAATATGCAAGTACCTTGTAGAGACACGCCACAACTGGTAGCTGAAATGCTTATCGACATAATCTTGTGCCCTCACTTTTCTTGAAAATTTTGCACAAACAACATCTGCCCCACCGAAATTTTTCCTTACTGTGATTCGATAAATCTGTCAAATGAACGCATACGTTCAGGGTTGAGAGCAGCATTAAGATAAATCAAAATCTGCAATGGGTGATACCCTTACTGACCCTTCCAGTCAGTACAACGTATTCCGTACCAACGTCATGACAGTCACATCAGTGAATGATGATACCACTTCATTGCACATCTTCTTTTCTCAATCTCTCAGGTTTAACCTTCTATATAACAATTTGCCAGCACAGTTTCTGGTGAAAAGACCGATTACAGCCAATGTCTCCACACCTTCTGGAAGTAAGACCATGCATGTAAGATTTCCTTCTTGCAACTCGTCTCATTCGCTTTTCCTTAAAACAAACTCGTCTAGCAAGCTCGCGTGTCACTCTGTACTGGTCGGTCTGGAATGGCAACAGTACTCCCTTGAGTGAACTCCAAATCCGCTAAGGACATCCCCATATGAGCTCCCCTATTATCCGAAATCAGCAATACCTCCTGCGTCCTTATTCGCATCCATTTCCCTCTTACCCACGAAGTCGCCACATGAGGAAAGAAACCGTCCATCATCCCCTCCCTCCTTCCGCAACGAATAACTTACGACAAACAGAAACAACAGCAACAAAAAATCAACAATAACCCTACAACAAGAAAAATGACATGAAAACATTAAATCCACCCGAACACAACGCAAAACATACCTGAGCTGTGGCGCCATTGAATTAGTAGGCTGTTCTGTCTGGGGTCACTCGCTCAGGTGTGGTATCGACTACCCCTCGTGCGGCCCCATTGCCAGTATCTATGAGGAAAAGTTTGTACCTGTAGGTTGTGTCCTTAGAAAGTCTTTGCTTGTCGATGTATATATACGGGGTTAGCTGACCCGAGAGGGAGGACGACGTTTGGCGATTGGCGGTAGTGTCGCAACAAGAGGTGGTGACGAGGTCCGAACGGCCGAAGCCACGAACTCCGCAAGGAGGGCCTGCGCAGAGCGAAGATATCGGAGTACTTCACCGGGGTCAGCGTCCACAACAAGCAGCAGGCCGACATTTCGTCGGTTGGTTGGCAACACTCCTGTCGGACGACCGCTCGTGGCCTGGCTGCCCTCTTCTACCTGGGAGGCATCGGCACCTCTCAGTAACCCCTGCAACGCACCGTGGATCCATGGTACCGGTTGTTGATAGAGGGGAGTAACATTCTGTAATACTCGTGGTGATATGTTTTACTGTCTATTATTTTCTGGCTCTTTGGTCATAAATATAGGCAGTAGTATTGTATTAAGACACTAGCTGTCGTTTGAAAATTTGTCCCACTATTATATGACCTTTCCTTTCTGGTTTGTACCCTATCATTAACGTTCTAATTAATCAGCTCTTGGTCGCAAATACAGCCGGAACAATTGTACTAAGGCACAGGTTTCCGTTAAACAAATGAGAGATCGTGTGGTTAGATTTAGCTGTTAACCGGTTAAATTCTTTGATTGTAATTGCATTTCTCAGTCATTAGTTATAATCTGAACCACTTGTTGTACTAAGCTGTTAGTTTCTGTGTTTGAAAGACCGGGTCTTTATTGGTGTATTTGAGCTGGATCTTGCGGTTCCGCCGAGTAAGTTCTCTTGTAATAAGTGTTCACAAGTAATGTCTCAAGACGTTCCGTCAGAGCGTTCTTAATAACTGACAATCAGTTTAACTTTGAAAATATTAACAGCCAACTGTCACCAGGGCTTTAGTCAAAATAAAATTTTCAGAAGGACCCAGTTGCACCTTGGCTGCCGATTGAAATTAAGAGGATGGTTGCTTTGGAGTAAACTTATCATTGTCATATTGTTTGCTAATCTGTCTGACACTTAAGCACAGGTGGGTATCTTAAACCCCAACCTTTCGACATACAGCTTCCAAATTAGAAGTTCAGTCATCTGTTTTCAGTAATTGAATCACTCTTGTCATCAGTGGTGTTTATATAGCTTTCATGTGTTGCAGAAGGGCATTTAATAAGACTGACTGTGTCCAGCGCGGTAGTAAACACCGCTGTTTCACCCGATAACGGGCGGGCTGCAGGTCCGGCCGTCTTGTAATCATTGTCATATTGTTTGCCGTTTTGTAATGAAGGACTTCAGATTTCTTTTCCAAAGATTAAAAGCTTATTCAACTTAAGGTTTGAGGTCAAAAGAATTTTGCAAATTTGTTCATTTCGTGAAAGAAAATTTTATCGTTAAATACTTCGATTATCTGTAAAACACAGTTTATATGTTATTAAATAAACAGGTTGTGTGAAAAGAAAGTTATATTGGTGGGTCCTCCCTTCCAGGTTTTGCTTAATTCCAATACCCATAACACAAATATCAAGAATAAACATAACACGAACATAAAATTGCAGAAAGATCTAACAACATAAATAATTATGTGATTTCAAAGCATAAGGTATGTGCTGTACTTTGCACTGTCTAACTGCTAGAGGTTCCTTGTTCCTGCCTACTGCAACGTACCCGCAAATTGTTTTACTCGACTGACATGAACGACAGACTTCTAGTAGAAAACTGTTAACTAGTGAGTTTATGCCCACGACCTGATATGGTCCTTTATATTTGATCAAGAATTATATTCCGTCAAGAACTTCTTCGTCTTTCCATTCGATGTGACCTTTACCAACTGCCCAATACGACACATGATAGTTTGCTCATGTGCCTATTCGGCTGTTCCTGGCGTTCCAGAGCCTACGTGTTTCCCTTTTGTACGTGTCTCCGTACTATTCTTCTCGCAAATTTTCTCACTGATTCGCAATTCAATCCTAATTTAGAACTTAATACGTCAAAAGGGGACGGTATCTTCCTCCCATATACTACCTCAAATGGTGGTACTCCTGTTTCCGTATGAAGCTTTGAGCTGTACGCGGAAACCACGAATGGAAGATAGGTATTCTAGTCGTCGTTTGTAGCATTCAAGTAAAAACTTAGCATTTTCGAAATAGTGTTATGGACACTCACCATCCTACCATTATTTTGAGAGTGGAACGGTCACGTTCGTGACTTCTGAATTTCTCACACATGGCGCAGCTGTTTCCTAAGTTTTGAAACGAAGTTCGTACTCTGATCCGTGACTAAGGTAGCAGCCACTCCAGATTCAGTATCTAACTGTTAACTAATCTTTGTGCCACAGTATTAGCCTTTTGGTCTGCATTTGCTACCGTTACCAGCTTCTCTCGTAACGCTGCGGTGTCGAAGGTTTGCTGAAGGCTTCCATTCCGATTCGACCTATCGAAGTCTTCTTCCTCTAGTACTTCCAGCGTGGCTATAACTGTACCTTTTGACAGAGTACTTCACCTCTGCCAAAATTATCTACACTAACCGGGACCATATATTCCCCATTACCATTATTCGTGTGCGCTGTGCTTCTCCACACAAAACAATGTGATCCATCCAACTCTTCATTACTTGAGAGTGGCTCAACCACGTTCGAAGTCCCACAAGGCAAACCGGTAATCCTTGGAACCCGCACCACCTTTCCCGTACCTGCCACTATTTTATCCTTCTTATCAATCGTTAACGAATTCGTCTGCAGTGTAGCTGGCATCACCTCCACGACAGCTGAGCCTTGTAACATGGCTTCATTTGCAACTGTGTCAACCAACTGAAACAAAGAGTCACTGAGGTCAACCGTGCGTTACCATAGATCAATCCTCGCACGATGTTTGACTAGAAAATCTAGTCACCGAGTATCCTTCACCTATATCTGGCAAAACGTCCATGCGCCCTGCAAACTTAGTTTCGGCAATGGTAAACTCAAGTACTGTCGTACCCAACAACTCAACAGTGTGTAACGCCAACCACAAGTAACTTACATCGTGGTGGCTTCAGTCTCCTCCTGTTCACCAGGTCCAGACATAACGGACACGTGCGCTCCCGTATCTACGAGAAACCTCTATTTCACACTACTCACTAAGCCCACTAAGCACTAACGCGCACGTTGTTACGACGAATTGGGAATGCTTTCCGAGGGTCAAAGCATTCCCATTTGAGTTTAACACATTAACACTCTGTTGCTTCACCGTGTGGACATTATGCCCACTCCTACAGCATCTCACCTCAGAAACGAATGCACGGTGATCTACGGGTTCCTTTGAGGCAAAATCTATTTCCTCCAGCTGCGTCGCAATTCTAAGAGCTGCAATTAAATCACTTTGATTCTCAATGCAAACTCTACTTGCAGTAATACCTTATTGGTCTCCACATTCACGGGTGGTACATAAGTATGAGCAGTGACTTTGCGAATTCCGCCTGAAAATCTTCCACTTACCCATTACGCTTCGATGTGCTAAGCGTCTAGCGAAAAACTCGTGAGCTATTTTGTTTTCGGTAACCTTTGCGTAGCCCAGAGACCAAATGCAGCACGACTGTGTGCTTTTAGCCCCTAAGTTCGATTATTTATCCTCTTATTGCTACGCTTCTGACGTAGTCCTAGTGGAGGGGGATGAGTAAGTTTGCTTCGCTGATTTGTCGTCAACTTTTCATAGTTGAACACGGTTTGCTAGAACCAGTTAGATTTGCAATGTCTGACTTTCTCGGTAACACGCAAAATCCGAGCTACACTTTAGGTCATACTGTGTTAGCTGTTTCATGCGTTCAGCCGCTGATCGGTATTGCCAAATTCCGTCTGCCCGAAGTGTTTTGTCTTAATCTCAGCAATACCGTCCAATGGTTTAATCGATTAGCACATCGAACCGGCTGGCCTCTATCGCCTGGCTTCGCATTGGAATGTAACTTTTAAAAATTCGCAATTCTCGTGCCTAACTTTTTCGGGCCGCAACAAATAAGTACACATAAAATAAGGTTAAAACAAAATGGCTTGCTACATATTTTTTCTGGATACTTTGTTGGACAATTGCAGTCCATCGAAAGCGTCCGGTTTATGATTTGAATCTTAAGAGAGTAAAAAATGTTATTAGAAATATTTCTCTGAATTTACACTCGTTCCAATTTTACACAATTTTTGACAGACATTTTAAATTCTTTTCAGGCATGCAAAGACTCTTTTTTGCCCATTTTTGGTCACTTCACGACCATTTCGGCATATTTTTTACAGCCGTGAAGTGCCCATTATACAGAGAAGACACATTATAAAACTTTATTGGCAAAAAATTCTGTCTAGAGACATAGTTTGGTGACCTCAGAACCATTGAGATTACTCCAGAATCCTTGACATTTGTTCATTACATTTACGCCTCAGACTGGATATTAAGCGCATATTTTGCGTGCATAATTACGGTAACTTTCAACCTCTTGATCCTGGTAATAGGTAATGATGTAGTAAAAGCTTCATGGTTCCACAAGAACATTATCTGAAAAGCATATCGCATAAATTCTCACGATATGTCATGTATAAAAATTACAGTAGTGAACAGCCCCACACTTGGTACTTTTCTAACCCAAAAATAATGGGTTTTCGATGTTTCCTCTGGAACCACTCATGGACAAAGCCGCTTAAGATAGAACCTAGAGTACATCTAACGTAAAAGAATCAATCGATTTGCTCAATTTGCCTGAGGTGGAGGAAGTCTGTAATGTTTAAATTTTGACCCTGTACTGAAGGATAGCTTAAGTATGCCCGTTCTTACGACAGGTATCCAAGCGGTCGCTATGCCAAGGGATATCCAAAACGTTTTTGGAACATATTGGTACTGTGCACTGTCAGACAGAGAATCTGAAATCAGGTATTTTATTTTAAGAGGTACCCAGGGGGAGATACAGATTCAGATTAAATTTAATAATGATGAAGAGTAGACTAAAGTTTAAGAGAATCGTACAGAAGAAGGCGTAGCCAAGGCGAAATGACTACAAGAAAAATGTGAAGAAGTCGAAAATAATCATCAGGAGGTGTAACTAAGCGTATAGAAAATACAAAACAACCTTTGGTAAAATGAAAACCACGGGTTCGTACGCTAAACGTGAAATGATAATTCCTCTGTGGAAAGAGAACATTGAAGGCCTGGTGACGATATAGAACAAGAAACAGGAGTCAATATAGAAGAAATAGGGGATCCAGTATTAGAATAAGAATTTAAAAGACCTCTGGAAGACTTAAAATCGAATAAGGCAGAAGGGATAAATAATATTCCATCGAATTTCTAAAATCATTGTGGGAAGTGAAAACAAAATGACTATTCTCATTGGTGTGAGGAATGTGTGAGATTGGTGATGTAACATCAGACTTTCAAAAATATCATCCATAAAATACCGAAGATAGCAAAGATAGATAAGTGCGATAACTGTCGCAGAATCAGCTTAGCATCTCATGCATCGAAGCTGCTGAGGAAATACGGAAGAATGGAAAAGGAAATTCAGGATCTATTAGATGAAAATTAGTTTGGCTTTAGAAAAGATAAAGGTACCGGAGAGACAGTTCTACCTTTATGCTTGATAACGGAAATGGACTGAAAAAAAACGTTCATAGGATTAATCGATCTAGAAAAACCATTCGGCAGTATCAGATGGTGCAAGATGTCAAATTTCTGAGAAAAACAGGAGTAATCCAAAGTAAAAGACGGGCGATGTACCGTATGTACAAGAACCAAGAAGGAACAATAAGAAGGGTGTAAGACAGAGTTACAGTTTTTGGCCTATACTGTTCAACGTATACATCGAAGAAGCAATGATTGGAAGAAAAGAACGGTGCAAGAGTGGGATTGAAATTAAGGGAAAAAGAATATCAATGATGATTCGTTGATGACATTTCTATCCTCAGTTAAAAGGACGAACAATTACAGGATTGTTAAATGGAATGAACAGTGTAATGAGTACAGAACATGGGTTGAGAGTAAATCGAAGAAAGACGAAAGAAATGAAAAGTAGCAGAAAAGGGAGTAGCGACAAACTTAACATGAGAATTGGTGGTCACGAAGTAGACGGAGATAAGGAACTCTACCATCGTGGAAACAAAACAACCCATGATGAACGAAAAGCAGACTAGCACAAGCAAAGAGAGCATTCCGGGCCAAGAGAAGTATGCTGGTATCAAACATACTTGGTGTAGAAGTACGAAACCGGAATTTCCCTACAGATGGTGCTAGCCGTCAAGGTAGGGCCCATGAGACCGCGTCTACAGCACCATCTGCTTCCTGTAGCGTCTGAAGACGAATGAAGTTCCATAGATCGATATTTGTTTCAAACCCGTAAACTTGTCAAGTTTTGTGCCTACGAACTACGATTTGCGGATGTTATCATTTGAAGAAAACTGCTGCAGAATCGCATCGAATGCTTGGCCAAGCTTTCGGCGAACATGCTCTTGGGAAAACATAGTTTTTCGAATGGTTCAAAAAATTCAAAAGTGAGAAACGACAAGCGCGGAAACTGCCGAAAAAGTTCGAAGACAACGAATTGTAGGCCTTATCGGATGAACACGACGCTTAAACTCAACAGGAACTCGCGGAATAATTCAGTGTGACGCAGAAAGCCGTTTCTGTTCGGTTGGAAGCTATGGGAAAGGTGCAGAAAGTGGGAAAATGGGTTCCGCAAGAACTGAATGAAAGATAGCAAGCAAATCGAAAGCCCACTTATGAAATTCTGCTCCCCAAATACGAAATAAAATAGTTTTTCCATCGAATAGTGACAGGTGATGAAAAATGGATATATTTTGAGAATCGTAAGCGTCGTATATCACTGGTGAATCCAGACAAACCATCGAAATCCAGTGCAAGATCAAACCGCTTTGGAAAGAAGACAATGCTCTGTGTTTGGTGGAATCAGAAGAGAGTCATCTGTTATGAGCTGCTAAAATCCGGTGAAACCATTAACACTGGTCGCTATCAACAGCAAATGATCGATTTAAATCGAGCATTACGTGAAAAACGACCAGAATATGGAAAAAGGCAACAGGAAGTCACATTGCTCCAAGATAACGCCCCATCACACACAGCAAAACGGGTCAGGCAAACGATCGAGGCGCTCAGATGCGAAATACTAGGGCATGCGACTCATTCTCCACACTGGGATCAGTCCGATTATCATTTTTTTGCATCACTAGGACATACTTTCGCTGAACACTTCATTTCGTATGAAAATGTACGAAAATGGCTCGCTGACTGGTTCGCTTCAAAAGAAGAACTGGTTCTTTGGCGTGGAAGAAATGTGTAAATTGCAAAGGAAATTATTTTGAATAAAATATTATTGATCAGTTTCAAACAATAGACGTGAAATTATTGCAACCATATTCCGGTTAGAAGATTAAGAAAAAGCAAACCTACGTTTCTAGGATTTGTAGACTTAGAGAAAGTTTTTGACAATGTTGACTGGAATACTCTCTTTCACATTCTAAAGGTGGCAGGGGTGAAATACAGGGAGCGAAAGGCTATTTACAATTTGTACAGAAACCAGATGGCAGTTATAAGAGTCGAGGGGCATGAAAGGGAAGCAGTGGTTGGGAAAGGAGTGAGACAGGGTTGTAGCCTCTTCCCGATGTTATTCAATCTGTATATTGAGCAAGCAGTAAAGGAAACAAAAGAAAAATTCGGAGTAGGTATTAAAATTCATGGAGAAGAAGTAAAAACTTTGAGGTTCGCCGATGACATCGTAATTCTGTCAGGGCAGCAAAGGACTTGGAAGAGCAGTTGAACGGAATGGACAGTGTCTTGAAAGTAGGATATAAGATGAACATCAATAAAAGCAAAACGAGGATAATGGAATGTAGTCAAATTAAATCGGGTGATGCTGAGGGAATTAGAATAGGAAATGAGACACTTAAAGTAGTAAAGGAGTTTTGCTATTTAGGGAGTAAAATAACTGATGATGGTCGAAGTAGAGAGGATATAAAATGTAGACTGGCAATGGCAAGGAAATCGTTTCTGAAGAAGAGAAGTTTTTTAACACCGAGTATAGATTTAAGTGTCAGGAAGTCGTTTCTGAAAGTATTTGTATGGGGTGTAGCCATGTATGGAAGTGAAACATGGACAATAACTGGTATGGACAAGAAGAGAATAGAAGCTTTCGAAATGTGGTGCTGCAGAAGAATGCTGAAGATAAGGTGGGTAGATCACGTAACTAATGAGGAGGTATTGAATAGGATTGGGGAGAAGAGAAGTTTGTGGCACAACTTGACTATAAGAAGGGATCGGTTGGTAGGACATGTTTTTAGGCATCAAGGGATCACAAATGTAGCATTGGAGGGCAGCGTGGAGGGTAAAAATCGTAGAGGGAGGCCAAGAGATGAATACACTAAGCAGATTCAGAAGGATGTAGGTTCCAGTAGTACTGGGAGATGAAAAGCTTGCACAGGATATAGTAGCATGGAGAGCTGCATCAAACCAGTCTCAGGACTGAAGACCACAGCAGCAGCATTCCGGTTTCATACTTCTGCAACTGGTACACGTTAAACTGAGGAAGAAGTTTCAGAAAACGTAAGTTTGAAGCACATCACGGACAGCGGAAAAGCCGGAAAAGAGGAGCAGCTCAGAATAGCGCCGATTAACCGTTCTTCCGTCGCATTCAGTGAATACATAAGATGAGGAGCATGTCGGCCAGGTTACCAGTAAACCTATCCATAGTACTGTTGTGTATCTCTGATAACCACAAGTAATACTGGCGAGAAACAAAACCCTAGACAGAACCGAACAGTACTCAACGCGAACTTGAGTACGGTGGGGTAAGGCTGGTGTCACTGTTATCAGGGGGCCCGGATCCGATTCCCGGCAGGGGACTGCATGTTGTGTGTCCTTTATCATCATTTAATCGCAAGTTGTCTGTGGTGTCACTGCCAGACACCACACTTGCTAGGTGGTAGCTTAAATCGGCCGCGGTCCATTAGTACATGTCGGACCCGCGTGTCGCCACTGTGTGATCGCAGACCGAGCGCCACCACACGGCAGGTCTCGAGAGACGTACTAGCACTCGCCCCAGTTGTACGACGACGTTGCTAGCGACTATACTGACGAAGCCTTTGCTCTCATTTGCCGAGAGACAGTTAGAATAGCCTTCAGCTAAGTTAATGGCTACGACTTAGCAAGGCGCCAATTGTATCAGTGCATGTATCTTACGAGTCTCATTTGTATAGTCAAGAGAGATGTATCACTAGGATTGATTAAAAGTTAAGTATATTCCACAGCTACGTATTTTCTTTATAGCAGTCATAACGTATCGTGTTCCAGACTTGACGCCAGTCGGCGTGTGTGTACGCGTGCCTTTCGGCTTCCTTCTCAGTGTGGCGTAGCGAGCTTGTTACGCCACAACATTGTCGACGTGTCGTCAACTAAAAAGGACTTGCAATACGTAGGTTGAACTACCCCCAATGCCATACTATCACTTCCATTAGCGACACGAGGCAAAGCTGAATAGCTATAGGATTGGTCTGGCCAGCCAATACTATTGTTATTTTATTTAAATGCCGGCACGGTAGCTCAGCGTGTTTGGTCAGAGCGCCGACTGGTCTCTGTAATAAAAAAACTGAGTGAAAAAAAAATGCTAGCGTGCTGCCTCTGGATGATGGGGTCCCGGGTTCGATTCCCGGCTGGCGGCTGGGATTTTCTCTGCCCGGGAACTGAATGTTTGTTTTGTCCTCTTCATTCCATCATCATCATCATTCATGACAGTGGTTAGACTGGACTGTGTACAAAAATTGGGCTGTGTAAAAATTGGGACTTTGTACATAGCGCCCCACAAACCAAACATCATCAAAATGTTGTCAGCAGCAGGTGCCGTGAGCGAATGGAACAAGATACACAGCGCATACCGCCGCCGCTTGCATTGTTGTGCACAGTTTTAAAGTTTTAAATGCAATGCAGAAACAAGTGTAATTGAGGCAAGAGCTCTGTCACGACCCGCCGCGAACGTGGGTCCCCTACAGCAAATACCCAGTAGGTATCCCTGAACAACCTCTAACAATTTGTCGGTGGAGTTCTCGTTCATCCTGTATATACAGGACGTTAGGGTTAAAAGTGCAGATATTTCTCTTGATGACTGTGGACAATGCACTCAACAACATTACATCAGTGTTTCCTTCATTTGCTGGCCAACTATTTTAGCTATTACGAGTATCGTTTTTTATGCTGGCTAGTCCCTGCAAGTACGCATGGCACAAGCAAGCCATTAATGTTTATTTTCCCCTGGCAGCAGATGCTGCAGTGTAGACACGAGCACGCTAAGCGGACAGTCTATATTGACAAGCGTAGCGCACTGAGTGGCGCGTCTACGACCATGCAAAAAACTCTTCACATGTAGAAACCACACTCCATGTTGGTGGCTGTTGCGTACAAACTGGCCTCCCGGGCGTCCGTTTTTGTGCCAGGGTAACACGTGACTCGACCAAGCTCGTGTGGCCACAAAAAACTATCGTTCGCGACACACACACTATTTCTAAGACTGCTAATACTTTTGCCAAGTCACTTGACTATTGGCGTTTATTGTGCAATTTACAAACAGTTTATTTGGGTCACACCGAACAAATTTAATTACTTTGGACCATTTTGGGCCTAACTAGCATTTACTTTATTGTTTAAGGCAATCGAAAACTATTAATGACGCCCTTCCAAAGCGCAATGAAGATACAATTGACACTTACTTCACTACCTTCCAGAGTTGTATTCCTTACAACTTGGTTTTGACCTCATCACAGCAATACGTAGTTTAAAGACTCGAAGAAAATTGGTATTACCTTATTGTATGATAATCCCTCTGTAAAAAATGTTTATAAAGATTTGGGTCGCCAACTCTGAAGGAGCAATTTTACTTTAACGTTTCAAGAATAACGTTAATATTACTGAAACGAACTTATCTTTTGTTAAATTTGCTTTTACTTATAAACAAGATTGATGCATACTGTGAAATAATATGTAGCACAATCGCCACCATCTTCAAAGTTTTTGAATTGCATAATCTATTACTTAAAAACCTGTGAAGTCATTTGAAAGTAAACTTAATGCTCTGCAAGTTCTCAGAGCGAGCAAAGTACTTAATGGAAACATTAATCGCTTTTTAAGCCATAACTCAGTCATATTTAAATTTAACTAGAATTTATGGCAAATATTCTTTGTTGTTAAATTCGGATTCCGATACGTTTTACGTGTTATAAACTTGCACAGAAACAATTATGAAATTAATGATCAGGAAACAGGATTAAGTGACACTAGGAGAATGAATTTGAGAAACCTTATGTATATCTGCCTCTATTCAAAAGTTGCACTATGTTAAATGACTATAGAATTCTGAACAGTTCTAAACACAATTAAATTCACGGCAATCGTTGTTGCCTTAATTGTTGAAGACGTTGTAGTGCTGTCACAGATGTTTGGTACGTAGTAATATGTTAGGCTCTTCACATCATAAAGCTGATGGAATAACATGTGACAAACCCTGTTGCCTATAACAGCCATTGTTCTTCAAGTTATCATTGTTCAAAATTCTATTTTAGGTTACAGCCAGAAAACCTTGCGCTCCATGACCCATAATTTTGAGAGACGATTTTGCACCATAGATGCAATAACCATACCAAATCTCTTTCCAGTCGACACAGTCGCCGTTATCAAATTTTCACCTCCCCAGACATGACACAGTCCAAGTCCGCATACACTGCTAACCTGTCTTCGACAACCCACCTTTCTAAGCTTCCTCGCCATATGGCAGTGTCATCCAAACAAAAGGATGTAAAAATTCTTATTGGATCCACACTTTCCGTTCGTTGGATTCCAAAATGTTAATACATAATCATTGACCCTAAGAATATTACAATCATATTTTCACGTAATATATTCGCAGTTGCGTAAACGGATAACCATCATCTTTATAATGGAATGACGACAATGAAAATTTATGCCGGACCGGGATTTTAACTCGGATTTTCCGCTTTACGCGAGCGTTCGCCTTAACCGATTTGGCTATCCGTCCACGACTCACGGCCAGATCCAATCATTCACATGTCGTCGTTCATGCGTCACAATCTGCACTCGTACACATAATGTAACTCCCGTACAAAGGGAGGACATTTTAATGGAAAGTCGCTGCATGGTATCGCCGGAGGATTGTGGTATTGCAGTGCCTTTGTTGCTAAGAGGTGCTACGCAAGTTAGGACATGCATACACTTCGTAACAACAAAGGCACTGTAATGTCTTATAGTCACGTTTGTTACACTGAATCCTCATGATAATCATGTAATAATTATTAACAGATGTTTATTATCCACTTTCATTTGGGTGGAATCAGAGAATTGAAAGCTTTCCGTTTGGTCGATATTTCTGTGTCAACTTCGGCGGTTAGAGATGAAGTTTAAATTTTAAATAAATTTTAAGCTCAACTTCAGCTGTACTGGTGCAAATTAGAGCTGAATTTGGTGGGGTATAGTCTTTGTGGACGTGATCCTAAATGCAAGTTTTCTTATATTAACCCCTTCATTATCCAACTTATTACGCAGCAGTCATTGATTTGAGGAGAAGCAGCAGGGTCATGAATACTACCACGTTGTACATGAACGTCGTATATTCCTCCTATCTCATTTAGATTACCGTGGTCTCTCGTCGCCATTACAGGTGAATGCCAGGATTGTTCCCCCAGCGGGCTATATTTAATGACAGAACGCGGCGGCACAGGGATTAAGACACTAGACTCATATTTGGCAGGAATACAATTCGAACAGTTTAGCGTGTTACTCAGCTATTTTCTTAGATTAAATTACACTAACGCTGGGATGTCTCACTGAAAAAAGACGGGAGCCTATTCACTGTTCCATTCTCTTGAACCTGTGTACCGCTTTTAATTGCCTTGCCCTCCTTCCCTCTCCAAAAAGAGTATCCTAAGTTGGAACGTTGATATTTCCCAGAGGTTATTACTTCTAGAAGAGGAAAGCTGCATGACTATGAAACAATTTGCCTCCAGTTTGGAAGCTATTAAACACTCCACAACAAACAACGGTTTTTCTTGTGTGGTTTAACATTTGAAGCAATTATTAATAAAATGATATTACAAGAGTTCATTGTAAGAGACCCTGTGGTATCATCATTGAAGTGTTTATTGAAATAAAGAAAAATATTCACTTTGCAACCAAAGCACACTAACCAAACATCTCTTAATATTTCCAGAACATTTCCAGAAATATGCAAGTCCACCGAAGACGGATTTACGTACTACTTTAGAGATGGAAGTTACTCTTCAGTTGACGTATTTATCTATATTTTATGTCACAATCAGCAACGCATCTTTAATTCTCCTGAAAATATTTTGTAATTTTGTTCAAGTGATCAGGGAGGAAGATTGCACGAGCGGAAGATTAACAGTGTGGGAGAAGGAGAAAGGTTGCAGAGAATGAGGATCGAATCCGACGCTAGAGAGTCAAAGAGACAAGTTTAAAACCGACATTCGTAGTTCTCATACACATATCATAGTAACAGTGATTAACACGAAGGTAAGGGGAACGCAGAAACTTATGTGTCGTCGGTGATGAAATTTAACCGAACTTTGGAATACACGATACGGGAGAAAATGCAACTGCGAACTACTGTACATAATATTTGACACGAATAAACTATAAAATTAAGGGTAGAGGTATCAGTCGTTATCTTAGCTAGTATGACTGGATATTAATGTTCACCGTTTGTTTCAGGATGAGGACCTGCAGGTGCACTGCAAGTCTGTAGTCTATTTCAGCACTATTTTCAGATTTGGTTGTGCATTACCAAAAAGCGGCTCAATTTTTTTTGTCATGATAATATATTAAAATAAATAATATCCAAGTAAATCTGATGTCTTAATCGTTACCAAGATGAACGACCGCTGTTGCCCCTTCCTACGCAGCAGTCATTGATTTGAGGAGGAGCAGCAGGGGCATGAATACTACCACGTTGTTCATGCACGTCATATATTCATCCTATCTCATTTAGATTACCGTGGTCTCTCGGCGCGACACTGTACAGGGTGGTCCATTGATAGTGACCGGGCCAAATATCTCACGAAATAAGCATGAAACGAAAAGACTACAAAGAACGAAACTCGTCTAGTTTGAAAGGGGAAACCAGATGGCGCTACGATTGGCCCGCTAGATGGCGCTGCCATAGGTCTAACGGATATCAACTGCGTTTTTTTTAAATAGGAACCCCCATTTTTTATTACATATTCGTGTAGTACGTAAAGAAATATGAATGTTTTATTTGGACCACTTTTTTCGCTTTGTGATAGATGGCGCTGCAATAGTCACAAACGTATAAGTACGTGGTATCACGTAACATTCCGCCAGTGCGGACGGTATTTGCTTCGTGATACATTACCCGTGTTAAAATGGACCGTTTACCAATTGCGGAAAAGGTCGATATCGTGTTGATGTATGGCTATTGTGATCAAAATGCCCAACGGGTGTGTGCTACGTATGCTGCTCGCTATCCTGGACGACATCATCCAAGAGTCCGGACCGTTCGCCGGATAGTTACGTTATTTAAGGAAACAGGAAGTGTTCAGCCATATGTGAAACGACAACCGCGACCTGCAACAAATGATGATGCCCAAGTAGGTGTTTTAGGTGCTGTCGCGGCTAATCCGCACATCAGTAGCAGACAAATTGCGCGAGAATCGGGAATCTCAAAAACTTCGGTGTTGAGAATGCTACATCACATCGATTGCACCCGTACCATATTTCTACGCACCAGGAATTGCATGGCGACGACTTTGAACATTGTGTACAGTTCTGCCACTGGGCACAAGAGAAATTACGGGACGATGACAGATTTTTTGCACGCGTTCTATTTAGCGACGAAGCGTCATTCACCAACAGCAGTAACGTAAACCGGCACAATATGCATTTCTGGGCAACGGAAAATCCACGATGGCTACCACAAGTGGAACACCATCGACCTTGGCTGGTTAATGTATGGTGCGACATTATGGGAGGAAGGATAATTGGCCCCCATTTTATCGATGGCAGTCTAAATGGTGCAATGTATGCTGATTTCTTATGTAGAGTTCTACCGATGTTACTACAAGATGTTTCACTGCATGACAGAATGGCAATGTACTTCCAATATAATGGATGTCCGGCACATAGCTCGCATGTGTTTGAAGCGGTATTGAATAGCATATTTCATGACAGGTGGATTGGTCGTCGAAGCACCAATTCGTGGCCCGCACGTTCACCGGATCTGACGTCCCCGGATGTCTTTCTGTGGCGAAAGTTCAAGGATATTTGCTATCGTGATCCACCGACAACGCCTGACAACATGCATTAGCGCATTGTCAATGCGTGTACTAACATTACGGAAGGCGAACTACTCGCTGTTGAGAGGACTGTCCTTACACGTATTGCCAAATGCAGTGAGGTTGACGGACATCATTTTGAGCATTTATTGCATTAATGTGCTATTTCTAGGTAATCACGCTGTAACAGCATGCGTTCTCGGAAATGATAAGTTCACAAAGGTACATGTATCACATTGGAACAACCGAAATAAAATGCTCAAACGTATCTACGTTCTGTATTTTAATTTAGAAACCTACCTGTAACCAACTGTTCGTCTAAAATTGTGAGCCGTATGTTTGTGACTGTTACAGCGCCATCTATCACAAAGCGAAAAAAGTGATCCAACTAAAACATTCATATTTCTTTACGTACGACACGAATATGTAATAAAAAATGTGGGTTCCTGTTTAAAAAAACGAACTTGATATCCGTTTGACCTATGGCAGCGCCATCTAGAGGGCCAACCATAGCGCCATCTGATTTCCCCCTTCAAGATAGACAAGTTTCGTTCGTTGAAGTTTTTTCGTTTGACGCTTATGTCGTAAGATATTTGGCCCGGTCACGATCAATGGACCACCCTGTATACTGCGATCTTGATTATCGTTTCAGAAACTTTTGTGCAGCTGAAGCGCGTCGTATGAAGAGAACCATAGGTCTCATAGGAAGTTCAGTCACGAATCCGTATACTCGAAAAAGATATTTGTGTGTATGTGTGTGTCTGTGTGTGTGTGTGTGTGTGTGTGTGTGTGTGAGAGAGAGAGAGAGAGAGAGAGAGAGAGAGAGAGAGAGAGAGACAGAGACAGAGACAGAGAGAGAGAGAGAGATAGATAGATAGATAGTGTGTGTGTAACGTATGTTGGTGGACAAACGACATGGTGAAAGGGTACAGTACCGCCCGACATTGAAAATAGGTACAACATACTTCATTATTTTTGTCAGAACAACACATTTTTTTTGTAAAACTAACTCAATTTCAATTAATACAGCGAAGCCGGATACCAGTGTGGGAAAGAATGACAATTTATTTATTTAATTGATCACATGTGCACTCCTACAAAATAAATCCCTACATCCAGTTTGGTGAGATCTGTGAAATGAATGAATGTATGGTCGTCTGCTAACCGCAGATAGTGAATGTGAATATATGATCATCTTTGAGACGATCCTTTGGCCACCTTTGGTGGGACCAAAGAGATGAAATTTACCTGAGCTTTGAGCACCTGAAATGTGGCTGACCAATACGGTAGCAAGGTGCTCCCCCACTTCAGCAGAGGTGTGAGAGGACCTCAAGAACGGCCATGTTTCAGCACTCTGCCGCTGGATCTTGTGCTGTTAAGACCTGTTTTAGTTGTGCTCCATAAAGACAAAAGAGTGGAGACATGGTATGCATGTGGAATATTTAAGAGTAGTTCGAAATAATAATTTCTCTATTTCAGGAACTTTTGTGGGGAGAATTAAATGTCAGGCAGGTAATATTAATGGGATTGTAGTAATCTTCGGAAGTGACCAACGGTCACAATGAAACCACGTATAGCAATAAGTTGAAATACTTTCGTGTGCTTAAGTTAAGCTGAATTACTAGCGTGTGTACAATAAGTTGAAATATTTAAGAAATAGCGTGTGTACCATAAGTTGAAATATTTAAGAAATGGCGTGTGCAGGACTTGAAATTAGAGACGATTACTTCCACGTGGTGAGTTCTGTGTGAGTCTCAAACTGTGTATGAGACAAAAGATAAAGAGAAGTACTCGTCCATGGTATCAGTTGAGGACTCGCGTGTGTGATGAATACGTTCTTAATATTACTTTGCGTGATATGATTCCGTGTGACGCTAGATTCAAACTCTGAGAGAGAAGCAAGGTGAGTCGGCCGTCTATCCAGCAACGCCACTTGGCTTGCATTGCACAGGAAGACGTGCACATATCTCCAGAGTTCATAGTAGGAAAGTAGAATTACGAAGTGGGGCAGTGTCGTGTGAAACTGGGATAAATATTAATTGAAGTGGGAAAGCTGAAAGTGATAATGTTGTGACTATACTCTGTGTAGTATTTCATACTGTAGTGTGGTGTATGTCATGTAATTTGGGTATGTGTGGTTTGCATGGGAGAGTAGCGAGGTAGTTTCAAAAGATTAGTGGGTTATGCGTGTTCCTTTTGTACTGCTCGGTCTGGAGGATAGTTTCGTGATGATGATTGTGAGAGTCGAAGTTTGAGAAATAATAAAAGGTCCACCATCCTATCCAGAAAGTGCACTGTAGCGTTAAATAATTACGAGACCATAATATAGAGATTCACCAATGTAAAGCCATGCCCACTGGGCGGAATTTCTCATGTGTTATTGTTGTAGGTTATAGAATTTGTGTGTTTAGGTTATAGAATTTATCGGAATAAATAAGATAGTGAAAAGAAAAAGATTGGTGGACTTTTCCTTCGAATTGCATGTTGTCATGATGTCCCGAATTTATAATGTGTGCGCCATTCATATTCAGTGCGGTGGCCACGTGTTGATAAAAGCCGTTAAATAAAAGACAAAAAGAAAATGAGGTATTGCCAGTGCGTAGTGAACAGTCAGAGTTCTGTAAATCACTGATAGTCAGATATGCGTTTCCGTTGCGTATTATTCATACAGGAGGATAATTTGTAACTTAATTGTGAGTACGAGAGTTCATGTTACTCGATAAATAAGAAAGAATCCACTCGCTTGGCAGACCACTCATCTTGCAGGCCTGACTGCTTGATGCCACAGTATGAGCAAGGCATGTGGGTGCCTCTCAATGTATCTAACGCATACGAATCAACTTATGCCATGTAGTACCCATTTTAATCGGCATTTGTTTCATATTCCATGTAGAAAAGAATCATATTACTTAATTGGTACAGCTGAAAATTTGAAGAAATTGGAAGAGAGTGTTCTATTGCTTTCTGCTTAACTTGTCACCAAATTCAGAGGATTACAAATGCACAACAGATTCTCTGGGAACTAGAAATAACCTGGCTCCGTCTAGTTTTCTGTTCTCTTTATGTGGCTTCATTACGCTGCAATGTACTTACCTGATACCTGAAAAATATGGGTACAACATGTGAATTATTTCCGATGAAGAAATGAGAATCAATGTGAATCGTGAAAAGCAGCGAGTTGTGACTATCGTGAACTTGAAGCCAGAATCCTGAACTTTTTGTGTGTTCTTATAAAAATTTCATATGTATGAGAATCAGTTTACTTACGAATGTAATCTACACGAGGATTAATATGGTCCGTTAACACATTAATTGAACGGACAATTATTCGATGATCTAACTTGTGTAATATATCTGTTACCTCACACACATTCATTCCAAAAACTCCAAAACGTGTTAAACACGAATGCGGGCACAAATTCCTCTAAGGAAACAAACTACGAGCATTACATGGACCTCTAAAGTGGATAGTGACACATTAATCACCATTTGTATTTCAGTATCTTTCTATTCCTTATAACGCGTATTCTAGAAAGCAAGCACCCTCCCATAGTATTCGGGACAACACTGACGTTGTAGAAAGGCCCAGTACAAATAAAACCCTATTATACCCTGCTACACGTGATTTTACTGCGAAAACAACAAATTCCACAGTCTAATATGATAATTAAATCACAACTGTGAGGTTGCGTCATGTAACTGGCAAAATCTAGGACGTATAATGAAATCGGGGAGTTGGGCCCCAAATAATTAATCGTGGAGTCGATTGGTTCAGTATACAATACAAGGTCAAATTTAATAATCAACATGCACACTAGTGACTCCAGTTATAAATAGCTAAACTAGTGCAATGAACTGACCACAAGTTAATATATGAATGACTAACAGGATAACGGGGCCTCAGCGAGCACGCAGAAGTGCCGAAACACGACGTGACATGGACTCGACTAATGTTTGAAGTAGTGCTAGAAGGAATTGACAACATGAATCCAGCAGCGGTGTCCATAAATCCAGAAGAGTACGAAATGGTGAAGATCTCTTCTGAACAGCACGTTGCAAGGCGTCCCAGATACGCTGAATAGTGTTTATGGTTCAAATGGCTCTGAGCACTATGGGACTCAACTGCTGTGGTCATCAGTCCCCTAGAACTTAGAACTACTTAAACCTAACTAACCTAAGGACATCATACACATCCATGCCCGAGGCAGGATTCGAACCTGCGACCGCAGCAGTCGCACGGTTCCGGACTGCGCGCCTAGAACCGCGAGACCACCGCGGCCGGCATAGTGTTTATGTCTGGGGAGTTTGGTGGCCAGCGGAAGTGTTTAAACTCAGTAGAGTGTTCCTGGAGCAACTCTGTAGCATATCTGGACTGGCGTGTCGCATTGTACTGCTGCAATTGCCCAAGTCCATCCCAGTGTACAATGGACATGAATGGATGCAGGTGATCAGATAGGATGCTTACGTACCTGTCACCTGTCATAGTAGTATCTGGACGTATCAGGGTTCCCGTATCACTCCAATTGCACACACCACACACTATTATAGGGCCTCCACCAGCTTGAACAGTTACCAGTCATCAACAATCCAATGTCGGTGTTGACCGGCCCAGGCGAGACGTAAAGCTTCGCGTCGTTCAGTCATCAAGGCTACACGAGTGGCCCTTCGACTCCGAAAGCCAATACCGATGATGTTTCGTTGAACGATTCGCACGCTGACACTTGTTGATGGCCCAGCACTGAAATCTGCAGCAATCTGCGCAAGGGTTGCACTTCTGTCGTGTTGAACGATTCTCTTCAGTCGTCGTTGGTCCCATTCTTGCAGTATCTTCTTCCGGCAGCAGTGATGTCGGATTTCATATTTTACCCGAATTTATGATATTCCTGATACACTCGTGAAATGGTCGTACGTGAAAATCCCCACTTCATCGCTGCCTCGAAGATGCTGTGTCCCATCGCCTGTGCGCCGACTGTAACAACACGTTAAAACTTACTTAAATCTCGAAAACCTGCCATTGTAGCAGCAGTAACCGATGCAACTGCGCCAGACCTTTGTTGTCTTACACAGGCGTTGCCGACCACAGCGCCATATTCTACCTTTTAACATATCTCCGTATTTGAATACGCATGCCTGTACCAGATTCTTTGGCACTTCAGTGTATTTGCTGGCGCTGCAGTCGCCGCCTCAGTGCTGGACACGGGCGATGCCCCACACACCAATACTATGGCTGTCCGCGGCCGTGCTATGTAGCTATCAGCGCAGGGGCTCTGACGTCAGTAGTGTCCGACAGTGCTTTCGTACCTTTCCTTGTACGAACCGTTGCTTGGTTCCAGATACCTCTACGTCTAGGCTCTCGATCTGCTTTACACTATGAATTTGTCGCTTTGTCGTGTTGCTTTGTTGTTCGTCCGTCGCTGTTGTTGTCTTTCGTGGTTTTCGTCGACTCGTCGTCACCGAGCGAGGTGGCGCAGTGGCTAGCACACTGGACTCGCTTTCGGGATGACGGCGGTTCAAAACCGCGTCCGGCCATCCCGATTTAGGTCTCCCACGATTTCCCTAAATCGCTTCAGGCAAATGCGGGGATGGTTCCTTTGAAAGGGCACGGCCGTCTTCTGTTCCCATCCTTCCCTAACCCGATGAGACCGATGACCTCGCAGTTTGGTCCCCTCCCCCAAATCAACCAACCAACCAGCCGACTCATCGTCGACGCCCTCGGCCTGTCGGCCAGCGTCCAATGGCCGTTTCCAGTTTCGGTTACAAAAGAAAAATTCTTCCAACACATATTTTAAAAAAAGGAGGAAGCCAAATTCTAAAATGATTCCTCCATATTTGATCATTTTGCGTTAATACCATCCAATCTAGTAGCTTTTCTATTATTCTGTTACATTTAAGGCAGCTTTTAAATCTTTTATGACTACTTGATTTACAGAGTTATTGCCAGTTTTATAGAATTTCTTCACCATCTTCATCATGCCATAAATTTTTGTAATGGTTTACTCATTGATTTTCTGTTATTATACTGATGCTTGCAGTAGCTTTCTTCGTTTTATTCATGGGCTTCAAAAGTTTAAACGTTATATTCTATCTTCCATGAATGTCATGTTCAACATTAGCAATTAATCTTTCTCAGGGTTTACTATGGTTTGTTTTTATTAAATTCTTTGTCTAAATTTGGTATTACTCTTTGCTTTCTCTTGCCCATTGTGAAGTGAATAAACAAAACACACTACTTAACTTTTCAAATATGTTTCGTTGGCAGTAAACAAAATTACACTCTTCTTTAAGTCAATTAGCATGATAAAACGCAATCATTTTACTGGCAGGAGACAAATTAATTGACTGGTTTCCACATGTCAGCAAAACATGGTGTATGTAAAAGTCTGAATATGAACTAAAGGCCTGTTCGTCATCATTCTCCGAGTTGCAATACCTGCACATAAAAAATAATGTACTTCATGTGGCACACTTGGGGCATTCTTGATTTCTTTATGATTGGTTGTATTGTTTCAAGAAGTAAATACACAGGTATTTTTCATCCTCTGAAATAGACTGCTGCGGTTTATGAGAGAAAGGAACACGAAAGTGCTTGCTAACAGACGCTTTGTAAGGACTAGTTTAAGAGAGAAGATTTAGAAGAAGAGGAGATACAAGATAACGTCAGGCCACTTACTTCATGATCAAGCAGAAGTTTCCTGTCCGCTTTTGCGTGAATTGATCGACGACTTACGGAAACGGAAGTTACGCGGACCTGAAGAGAAGGCAGAAGACAGGAGAGCATGGAGAGTTACCATGTGAAACCTGCCGTTGGGCACAACGCGTATAATGACATCAGTAGTAGGGCTATCCACAAATTTCCTTGTTCTTGGTTTGAGAAATTTCTTGCCAGTATCGGTCTTTGCTCTCACAGACTTAATTACTTTTGTTTGGGATTCATTAGGTTCAAACTGCATTTTTTAGCAATCTCTAGCATTTATTATCTTATTCTGTCATTATTTTAGATAGCATTTCCAACTGCTGTTGCCTTAAAGTTTCCCTGGTTACGGTATGAGTTAGGATGGCAACGGAAAATAGTATTCAAACGTGTCCCAACAGAACTGCGTAAACGTGCTCCGTCGCTATGTTTGAGTTATATTCGAAACCACAGTAGCAGCTTTCAGGCTTTTAAGTTATGCAGATGTATCTTCTGAAGTAGAATAATCCACTGTAAAGAAACATTTAGTTACGCTTACGTATTCTCCACTCTTTAACGGATGCTCCCTAGGAGCTTCGATATTTGAGTAACAAAATTTACTCGCCTTGCACAAAAACACAAATACGTGCTTCACGCTTAGACTTTCACTCTGCTCGTGCCGTGAATTCTGTGAGAGCCCTCAGTAAATGACAGAACTTTTCTTCCATTGTGGGTACCGCTCTGGCAAGAATCACTCCCAAAAAAATTGTTCTGCCTAAACATGCCCCTTGCGTAAAAGGTGCCCCGGCATCCCCTACAGAGTGCAATCTCGGCACCGACCTGTTTGGATATGTTGTTCGTGTAAACAGCGCACAGAACGGGACCTTAATACAACCTGCGGTTCTCCTGCTCCAATTCGATGTCTCTGACTGTATCGAATATGTTTTAAGAAAAACTGGCGCTTTGCAAAAAAGGATTCGGTGACCCAGTTATGTGCTGTAGGCATCTAAGTTGGTCTGGTTTATAAATGAGGCCATTGATCCTGACGCGGTCGAAAGCTTTCTCTATATCCAGGGATACTGCTCATATTGACTCCCTCTTTGTTCTGGGTACACTGATGTGGTCACCAATCGCAAGGCCTGCTGGATTGTGGAATGCTCAGCGGGGAAACCAAATTGCTCAGTCAGCAGGAAGTTGTCTTATAGGAATAGTCGGAGGCGGCGTAGGAATTTGACTTCGTAAGCATTCATGGTGGAATGACTTGTGAAACTCTTTTTCGGGTTTGCATCCAGGCCTTCATGTCAAGTTGGCACAACAGTTCAACCGTCCGCCTGGCCCTCCTCTTCATGTGTGAAGCTGCTGTTGCTAAGCCTCATGGAACTTGTGCTGCCGTGTTGCCGGCACTCCTCTGTAGGCCAACAGTGAGTACTCCGTGCACTCGCCAAGTGCAGCACTCCCGTTGCGCAAAGTACTAGCAGCGCCGTTGGTGTTGTTGTTGTTGTTTTTGTTGTCTTCGCTCCGGAGGCTAGTTTGCTCCAGCTCTCCACGCTAATCTATACTGTGTAAACTTCTCCAAATAACATCCTCACTACGTTCAAAGCTTGGACTACCTCCACCATTTCTACCCCTTGCACTTCCTTCCATTACCTAATTGAGTATATTAACAATTTATTAAGTCCTATCACCCGATCCCTTCTTTTAGTCAAGCTGGACCGTACACTACTTGTTTCCTCAATTCGATTCAGCTGGGCCATACACTACTTGTTTCCTCAATTCAGTTCAGTCCTTACACTTACTACCATTACCCTAATTCACCATATTAACAATTTATTGAGTCCTATCACACGATCCCTTCTTTTAGTCAAGCTGGGCCATACACTACTTGTTTCCTCAATTCGATTCAGTATCTCTTCTTTTGTTGTTCGACTACCCATTTGATTTTCAACGTTCTTCTACAGCACCACATTTCAAAAGCTTGAACTCTTCGTATCTGAACTGCTTATTGTCCGTGTTTCACTTCCATACAATACCATACTCCTGACAAATATTTTCAGAAAGGACTTCCTAACACTAAACTTGATATTAGATATTGACAAATACTAATTTTTCAGAAATGCTTTTCTTCCTGTTGTCAGTCTGCACGCAACCTAACGCCACGCTAAGGTGTATTAAGGGGGGATGTAATGGATTTTGGTCCAAAAAATCGATTTTTTTCAAATATTATTTTCTTGATCTACACAGTTTAATCTATGTTGTGTGTGAATTTTATCGTCATAGCAGCTGTAGAAATGCCTTTAAATTGTTAAACTGATTGACTCTGCACTGGCGGCTACTCCCACCTCTTCTGACATTTGGGAAACTGCTTGCTTCAGCGGAATTTTTGTCATTGTGAACGCTATTTTCTTTCGATATCTGTGGCTGACACCTATATCTCTGGCTGACATCTATATCTTTACCTGAAAAGTTTCTTGCACGTGGTTTATTTACGTTTTGACAATACAGACACATATTAGTAGGTGGAAGGTAGAATTCCCAAACATTTACGTGGAAATCAAGATTTGTGCGTAATGGATGGTGGAAAAACTTTGTTTAGGAAACGGATGTTTCATGGAGATTTGTTTACCAACAAAAAAGAGGAAGCAGCTCAAAATGAAGAACATAAGCTCTCAGTTTCAGCACAGAAACTTGCGACAGGAGAATGATGTTGATATGCATTCCACTGGATTCAGACTCATTGATTTAGAGCTTCTCTGCCAGGCTATAAAGTTTTCATGTTCATGTGTTAGCTGTAAAAATACGGAATGCGTGATTGTTGTTGAAGAAAGAAGAGTGGGAATAGCTTGTGATTTTAAATTAATCTGTAATTTGTGTGGCTATGACTTTTCATTTTCCTTCTCCAAAAAAACTGACACTGGTACCTATGAAAGCAATTTTAAGTTAGCGTATGCTCTGAGATGCCTTGGACAGGGCAGGGAGGGAGGTAATTTATTGTGTGGTTTTCTGAACATATCTCCACCCTGTGCAAGGTTTGAAATAGTAAAGAAAGAAATGTCTGATGCTGTATGCGATACTGCCAAAGTTTCCATAAAGAAAGCAGTGGAGGAATTGATGGAAACAAACTAAAAAGAAATAGATCCCAGGGTAGGTATTCATAACAGAATCTCCTACAAATGTTACTGACCTGTGCATTTCTGTAGATGGGACCTGGATGAAAAGGGGTCAGACATCTCTGTATGGAGTTTTATCTGTTATTGATATTGACTGAGGTAAAGTTTTAGACGTAGAAATTATATCTAAATATTGCCACCAGTGCGCAACAAGAAAGATGTCGAACAATGAAGGCAGTGAGGAACTGTGGCAAGAAAAGCATGCAGTAGCATGCTCTAAAAATAATAGTGCTTCATGTGCGGGCACGGATGCTGCTGCAATTGTGAGGATGTTCTCCGGATCTGAGGACCAGTATGGTGTTAGATATACTATCTACCTTGGTGATTGGGACTCCTCTTCGTCCAAAATTGTAACAGATAAAAATCCGTACAATACAACAATAGAAGAGTTGGAATGTGTTGGCCACATCTAAAAGAGGCTTGGTGGTAGGCTTCGTCGCTTGCTGAAAGAGAAGTAAGGTGAAATACTTGAGGATGGAAAACCATTAGGAGGAAAAGGCAGGCTTACTCTGAAAGAAATTGATTCTCTTCAGTTACTTTATCGGGAGAGCTATCAGGAAAAACACGCATAATTTAGAGGCAATGAGGCGTGCTGCGGGGGGCAATTTTTTTCCACAAGCTATCCATGTCCAAACACCAATGTTCAATTTGTGTCCGAAAGACGATTGGAGTAAGTTCACCAAGAGAAATAAGATGTATTCAAATAAACAATTACCAGAACCTGTTATGAATGCTATTAAGCCCACATTCAGGTTTCATGTAAACCCTGATTTTTTTAGGAAGTGTCTTTACGGAAAGACACAAAATGCAAATGTAAGCCTCAATAATTTAATTTGGATTAGATGCTCAAAAAGGACATTCTCTGGACCTGAAGTACTCAAAATAGGTGTCTATGATGCAGTTTTATGTTACAATAACGGAAATAATGGCAGAATTGAAGTGTTGAAGAGAGTTGGTATAGATCCTGGTCTGTTTACAACAAACGCATTGTACACCATCGACGAGAGCAGGGTCAAGAAAGCTAACAGATCAGTGTCTTACTTGCAAATGCAGGCCATGCAGATTCGAAGAGGAGAGAAGAGAAACCTGGAGGATGAGGAGTATCAGTATGGAGGATTTTAGAATGGAGGTAAGCTTATTACATGCAGAAGTATGAGGAGAAAATCTTTGAACCTCATTTTCTCTGTTTTACATTTTTTACGTTATTAGTTGCCTTTTTTTCAAAAAGTATGTGCGCTAACACTGTGAAATTTTCTGGAACTGTTTCCAACGTGTTGTTGTCTCCCTGGAACTAAAAAATACTAGATCCTGCAATTACATTCTTGATTTTTAGATGACTGTATGTAGCAAAACGTTAATTTTGGATGTGCAAAATTAAAAACTTTGTTAATGATACAGTTTGTACCATAAATTAAAAAGTGTAGTTCAGTGGTCTTATAACATTCTCAGGACACTACAATAAAATTTTCAGATTAATTGCATGATTAGAATTTGAGTTATGGCTTCTTATAAAAAGACAATAAAAAATTAAAAATGAGATTTGTGGAAAAATACTAATCCTATATATTTTATTATATTTTTCCGTTAAAACACAGCTCTTTTGCGTGTGTAAAGCAAAATTTTGGATTCGTACATTAATAAATATGGCTGTAATTATTTTTTGAATAAATGTTTACATTTTCCGTTACATCCCCCCATAATGAAATGTGTACCTATTGTTCTTTGTTTTCAGAAAAGGCCTCACTTCTGAAGAATGTTTATCAGCAGAATCCAGCTAAGTATACTACTGAAAGTTATAATGTCAACGAACACGTTGTACTAATAAACATCGAAACCAAATAAATACGTAACTGTGTCATGTGAAGATGGTGTCTGTTCCCGAAAGAACAGTTACCACTGATGACCGTGCAGCTTCTCTAGAATGAAATGATAATTAAATCGAAACCCTTAGCTGCCGACAGGTGTTGTTGATATACATCAACGGGGACAGCACAAAATGTGTGTCCCGACCAGGACTCGAACTCGGGATCTCCTGCTTACAAGGCAGAAGCTCTATCCATCTGATCCACCGAGGGCACAGAGGATAGTGCGACTGTAGGGACTTATCCCTTGCAAGCCTCCCGTAGAGAAGCTGCACGGTCATGAATGGTATCTGTTCTTTCGGGAAAAGATGCCATCTTCATATAGTTAAAGGCTACCCGGCCAATGATCATCTTCTGTGCGAATGCACACACTTAGCCCGAACTCTTACGGGACTCGTCAGCTTAGTCTGGCGCGAGTAATGAGTGAATGGGCAAATGTAAGCAGGAGATCCCGGGTTCGTGTCCCGGTCGGGGCACGCATTTTCTGCTGTCACCATTGATGTATATCAACAACACCTGTCGGCAACTAAGGGTTTCGATTTAATTATTATTTCAGTAACTCTGTCAATTGATTTTGAGTTGTTAACGGGAGTTTTATGAGTTATTAACTTTGTATTTCACAAAACTGTAGCTGTTTAATGAAATAACACGGTTGACAGTCCGATTAAAGACAAAAATTGTGAAATTGGCAGTGTCGAATGAAAATACGATTTTACACAGCAAATACTGAAATTTATTTAGGCGCCCAAGTGTAACACTCCGTTGCACTATGTACTGTTTCGGACAAGAGACCTGTGACAGCTCGGTTAAAACAGCAAAGATGTTATAAAATGTTCGAAAGTTAATTATCGTGGAAGTTTGGAATAAGACATACCGAAAGTCATCTACTAATTAAAACACATAACGCGGTAACTGAAGAGAAACTTTACTTCAGTATAATGTTACCTGTCTTCAGGTTTTACTAATCATTTCTTTTCAATAAAAAAACTCGTTGCCAGAAACGTTAAATTAACACTGAAAAGGTCACAACCAACAACAGTAGAAACAGACAACGCCGTAAGTACGAAAGCCAAGAATCGCACAACACATAAATAAATACAATTGTATAATGCTGTTAATTACTAATTTGAAGTTTCCCTTGTTATAAGAATTAATTTTAATCCTTGACCAGCGATTTCTCAGATAGACAATGAATGTAATCAAAATGAGACAATCTGAAATAGCACAATCAATTACGTTTCAAAATTTGTCTTTTCACTGAAACATCAAAATTTCATATTTATATTCTGGCTACTTCATGAATGTAATGTGAAAGTGTTTCATTAATGCGACACTCTACTAGTAAAATGAAAGGAACAGGACCTTACTGTTGTAGTGACGAAATAGGAAAACGAATAACACTGGCTCAGAATTAAAGTTGACCATAACTTGTAATGTTCAGTAAAACAGATAACTATACCGGCAAGTCTTTTATAATTCTAAAATTCTGAAGTGGCACAGTCTATGTCGGCATTCTCTATTTTTACAGATTGTTGTACACAACGCGAAAACCGTGACTTTCCCAACCAATCTACTACATTTCTTACAATATTGTTTTCAAATAATTTTAATAAGTTTTTAATAAGTTTCAAATAATTAGTGTTGACAATAAAATGACAAAAATATGTTAATGATCTGAAATTACTATCAAAAATGCGAAAAGAAAAGTTGTGTATATTATCAATTACTCTATCGTAGTCTTATATGCATCTTACATACACTCCACTTTGGTCATCATCAGTTATTTTGCCACCTGAATAGCAAAACTGATTCACTATGTGTAGTGTCTCATATCGTAATCTAATTCTCTCATCAGTGCATGATTTAATTCCACTACATTCCATTACCTTTGTTTTTCTTTGTTGATGTTCGTCTTATAATCTCATTTCAAGGCACTACCCGTTCCATTCAACTGCCAAGTTCTATGCCGTCTCTGATAGTCTTAAAATGTCATCGTTAAATCTTAGCTTTTATTGATTCTCCATCTACTTTACAGACTTCTCCTTGATTTCTTTCACTGCTTGGTCAACGTAGCAATTAAATAACGTTGTGGATAGGTTCCAACTTCGTCCGCTCCCTTCTTAACCACGGCTTCCCTTTCATGTCTTTTGACGCTTATAACTGCAGTCCGTCTTCTGTACAAGATGTAAATAATCTTTCACTCCCTGTATTTTATCTTTGCTATCTTCAAAATTTCAGATTGTTGTCCAATCAACACTGTCAAAACTTTCTCTAAATCTACAAATGTTATTATCCTAGCTTTGTCTTTCCTCAAGCTATCTTCTGGAGAACTCGTGGAGTCAGAACTGCTTCGCATGTACCTACATTAAACTAACCTTCCCTGAGATCGGCTACTACCAGTTTTTTCCATTCTTTTGTAAGTAGTTCGTGTCAGTATTTTGGGACAATGACTTATTAAACTGTGAATGCACACAAAAACGAGGTAACTAAATGTTTAATTCTTCTGTCGATTGAGAATGTCGTGTTTCAATGCAGCTCAGGGTTCGACGACGTGCTGGGAGGATAGACCGTGTAGTTATTGATAAAATTATTAGCCAGCATAATTTCAGTAAATACTTGCAAAACCCAATCTCAGTAACAAGCAGCGGCAACAACAGTTCCGTGTTATTACATATCACTGCGTGTGATCAGCTACGCAATGTTCCTCCACCGTGCATTTTTCAGGTTGTGGCAGCCTTGTGCTGCGGCGATATTCCACACGCAGATAGTTTGACCAGTGCATCTTTTACCTGTGGCACAGAATCTAAAAGAGCATTCATCCTAGATGGTGGACAAAACACAACAGGAAAATTTCCTAAAATTCTCCGTAATTTAGCTGATACACTTCTTAAATTTCCTGTGATAAGAAATTGAAAAAGAAATGATTATCAGAAGGACTGACTCAGCATGTAGAAACACGAAAACAACTTCTGGTGAAATTAAAAATAAGGGTGACAAAAGTGCAATGTGAATGCCGCTGTTAAACGCAGAGGAGAGAGCAGATACACACTGAAGACCTCTATGATAGAGAAGAATTGCCTGATGGCGAAACTGGAGGCGATAGGGAGAAGAGAGGGGATCCAGTATTAAAATCAGAATTTAAAAGAGCTTTGGAAAACTTGAAATCAGATAAGACAGAAGGGAGAGATAATATTTCATCGGAATTTCTACCCAAGAAGGTATATGAGATACCATCTGTCTTTCAAAAAATATCATCCTTACAGTTTCAAAGATAGCAAGAGCATATTTAGGGCGGGAACTATCGTACAGTCACCTTAACAGCACATGCATCCAAGTTGCTGACAAGAATAATATACAGATGAGCGGAAAATAAAATTGAGAATCTGTTAGATGATGATAATTTTTGATTTAGGAAGGTAAAGGCACCAGAGATGCAGTTCTGAGGTTTCCGGTGATAATAGAAGCAGACTGAAGAAATATCAAGACGCGTCCACAGCATTTGTCGAACTGGAAAAAGCGTTCGACAATGTCTAATGGTGTAAGATGTTTGAAACTCTGTAAAAATATATCGTATGACGAGAAACAGGAGGGAACAAAAAGCGCAGAACACCAAGAAGGACGTGCTGGGATTAAAAAGGGCGTAAGACAGAGTTGCAGTCTTTCGCCTGTACTGCTCAATCTTTACTTTGAAGAAGCAATGATGGAAATAAATGACAGGTTCAAGAGCGGTGTTAAAATTCGGGGTCAGAGGATATCAGTTTTAAGATTCGCTGATGGTATTGCTACTCCTATGACAGACGAAGCAAAGAGGACATGAAAAGCAGACTAGCAGAGACTAAGAGGGCATTCATAGCCAAAAGAAGTATACTAGTATCAGTCACAGGCCTTAATTTGAGGAAGAGTTTCTGTGAATGTATTAGACTATATATTATATAGTATTATACTACGGTGTCTCATGGACAGGGAAAACCGAAACAGAAGAGAATCAAAGCGTTTGAGATATGGTTCTGCAGAAGAATATTGATAAAAAGGTGGACTGGAAAGGTAACGAATGAGGAAGTTCTCCGCAGAATTTGTGAAGAAGGGAACATATGGTGCCGGCCGGACTGGCCGAGCGGTTGTAGGTGCTACAGTCCGGAACCGCGCGACCGCTACGATCGCTGGTTAGAATCCTGCCTCGGGCATGGATGTGTGTGAGGTTAGTTAGGTTTAAGTAGTTCTAAGTTCTAGGGGACTGATGACCACAGCAGTTAAGTCCCATAGTGTCCAGAGCCATTTGAACCATTTTTTGAACATATGGTAAAAAACTGACAAGAATAAGGGACAAGATGGTAGGACATATGTTAAGTCACCTGGTTATAATTTCAAAAGTACTAGAAGAAGCAATGGAAGGAGAAACTTGCAGAGAAAGACAGGGATTGGAATACATCCACCAAATAATTGATCAGCGTTCTGAGTATCCCATTACGTAGTATGGTATGGTGGGTGACAGCTAGTTACATGCAGACACAGCGAGTATGTGTAAGTCTGCGGTACCACAGTCCCGTTTGTAGCCGACATCCGAAAATGGAGCTTTCCATCAATCTCCACTGGCATTGTAATCTTGGTGCTGAAGTGAAGGGAATTAAAATGTTCCAACAAAGGGTTAAGGTCATCAAACTAAGAACACAAACATGGTTTTAACGTTGCCGTCCACAGAATTCTTTCCTCACAGCCTGTCGTAAGTTAGCAAATGTGATAAGACATTTCGTCAGTTTGTTTATAAAATCTGTCATCAAAACGCCTACTTTCTATTTTTGTTGAGCACTCGCTGTCGAGCCATAGAGCGGATACGGCTCTGGAGTAGCATTAGATCGACAAGACTCAGCAGCAGTAGCTTCTCACGTGAAGATGATGGCCAGGTGGACCATCGAAATATTGTAAGAAAATGAAACGCTTACGGCCGTCCTTAAGATCTTTATTGTCTAGCTACTAGTTTCGGCACTTCAATACCCCATCTTCATGCCGTAGTTGATGCTGAAGAGGTTATCACGATCCATATATACGATGCATCAGTGGTCAATATAACTGGATTACGCGGGCTATCCGCCTGCCAACTGAGTTGGATTTGATTGTTGGAGTGCTGACATCACAGTTACTGCGCAATCCAGTTATGTTGTCCACTGACGCAGCGTATACATGGATCGGGATAACCCCTTCAGTATCAACTACGGCCTGAAGATCGCGCATTGAAGCGCAAAACTACACTACTGGCCATTAAAATTGCTACACCACGAAGATGACGAGCTACAGACGCGAAATTTAACCGACAGGAAGAAGATGCTGTGACATGCAAATGATTAGCTTTTCAGAGCATTCACACAAGGATGGCGCCGGTGGAGACACCTACAACGTGCTGACACGACGAAAGTTTCCAACCGATTTCTCATACACAAACAGCAGTTGACAGGCGTTGCCTGGTGAAACGTTGTTGTGATGCCTCGTGTAAGGAGGAGAAATGCGTACCATCACGTTTCCGACTTTGTAAAAGGCCGGATTGTAGCCTATCGCGATTGCAGTTTATCGTATCGTGATATTGCTGCTCGCGTTGGTCGAGATCCAATGACTGTTAGCAGAATATGGAATGGGTGGGTTCAGGAGGGTAATACGGAACGCCGTGCTGGATCCCAACGGCCTCGTATCACTAGCAGACGAGATGACAGGCATCTTGTCCGCATGGCTGTAACGGATCGTGCAGCCACGTCTCGATCCCTGAGTCAACAGATGGGGACGTTTGCAAGACAACAAGCAACTGCACGAACAGTTCGACGACATTCGCAGCAGCATGGACTATCAGCTCTGAGATCACGGCTGCGGTTACCCTTGACGCTGCATCACAGACAGGAGCGCCTGCGATGGTGTACTCAATGGCGAACCTGGGTGCACGAATGGCAAAACGTCATTTTTTCGGATGAATCCAGGTTCTGTTTACAGCATCATGATGGCCGCATCCGTGTTTGGCGACATCGCGGTGAACGCACATTGGAAGCGTGTATTCGTCATCGCCATACTGGCTTATGACCCGGGGTGATGGTATGGGGTGCCATTGGTTACACGTCTCGGTCACCTCATGTTCGCATTGACGGCACTTTGAACAGTGGACGTTACATTTCAGATGTGTTACGACCCGTGGCTCTACCCCTCATTCGATCCCTGCGAAACCCTACATTTCTGCAGGATAATGCACGACCGCACGTTGCAGGTCCTGTACGGGCCTTTCTGGATACAGGGAATGTTCGACTGCTGCCCTCGCCAGCACATTCTCCAGATCTCTCACCAATTGAACACGTCTGGTCAATGGTGGCCGAGCAACTGGCTCGTCACAATACTCCAATCACTGTGGTATCGTGTTGAAGCTGCATGGGCAGCTGTACCTGTACACGCCATCCAAGCTCTGTTTAACTCAATGCGCAGGCATATAAAGGCCGTTGTTACGGCCAGAGGTGGTTGTTGTGGGTACTGATTTGTCAGGATCTATGCACCCAAACTGCGTGAAAATGTAATCACATGTCAGTTCTAGTATATTTGTCCAATGAATACCCGTTTATCATCTGCATTTCTTCTTCGTGTAGCAATTTTAATGGCCAGTAGTGTAGTAGCTACTCAGTAAATAAGATCATAAGGGCTGCTGTAGCCGTTTCATTCGCTTGCAAAAGTGAACGGCAGTGGTCCTCGAGACCTCCATTCAAAAGGACGGATATCCAAAAAATCGAAATATTGTCACCTTGAAGATGCGGTATGACAGGGGAAGATTCATTAGATGTGAGGCGAATGAGGAGGGAGATCGGGCGATGAGGCCTGCCGGAGCCCGGCCCGGTACCTCGGCACGGGGCTGGGACGGCGCTCCCGGCAGCGTTCGGCGGTGTGTCGGCAGGCGGGCGCGGCGCGGCTCGGCGGCGTGTAGTGGTGATTTTTCAGCTGCCAGGCGCAGGCAGCGCGCGGCCGCCGCCCGGGACTTCATTCATTCAGTCAGTTTCTTGCGCAGCTGCTATATCAATACATCTCCGGCAGTCAGCCGCAGGCGCACCGCCCCCGGCAACCGGCGAGAGCGCGGCCCGGCGCAGCCCGCTGGAGGCGGCGGGCTCCACGCTACAGCCGCGGCGCCGCCAGGTGGGCCAGCCGGCAGCCGCCGGCCGAGGGCGCCGCGCACACACACGGCCTGGCCGGCCTTCGGCGGACGACACGACTTAACACCTGTACGTGGGCAGTTCAATAAGTAACGTAACACACTTTTTTCTCAGCCAATTCCGGTTGAAGACAAGGTGGAATTTGTTGTAGGACAAAGTGGAATACTTCCGCTTCAGCTCCTATAGTTTCGTGAGCTTTCGACTGATGCCGGTACTACACGTTTCCTTCAAAACGACGTCTGTAAAGGAGGTGCTTTCCAAGAAGAGTGCTATGGTAGAGTTTCTCTTGATAGGAAATCAGAACACTACAGATATACATACACACTTGCAGAATGTCGATGGAGACCTTCCATAGGACAAAAAGCACGGTGAGTCGTTGGGCGAGAGTCTGTCATCACCGCGACAAGGTCGCGCAAACGTGTCTGATCTCCCGAGTAGCGGCCGGCCCCACACAACTGTGCCTCCTGCAAAGTTGCATCGTGCGGACGCTCTCATCCGAGCTGCTCAGCGGATCAAAAACACCTCGCTGCACAACTGGGTGTATCTGTCGGCAGTGCTGATAAAGTCGTCCACCTGTTGGGGTACTCAAAGTGTGTGCCCGCTGGATTCCTCTTCACCAAACAGAGGACCATAAAGAACAATGAAATACCGTATGTGCGGAATTGCACAACAGGTACAAGACTAATCGTAACAATTTTTGTCGAACTTCGTCACAGGTGATGAAACTTCGGTTCACCAATTCGAATCGGAAACTAAACAGCAGTCCATAGAGTTGCATCACGGCACCTCTCGTCCGAAGAAAAAGTTCAGAGCCTTGAAGTCATGGCGGCGATCCTCTGGGACTTTACAGGGGTTGTTCTGTTTGATATCCTCCCTCATCGCGCAACGATCAACTCTGAAGTGTATTGTCCTACCCTCAGAAAACTGAAGGAACGTACTCGTCGCCACAAAGATCCAAAAAACCTTTCCTTCTCCATGACAACGCGCACCCGAATGGAGCTCACAAAACTTCACTGTTGTTCCTCATCCACCCTCATCCCCAGGACCTCGCACCTTCCGACTTCCATCTGTCCGGCCCAATGAAGGCTGCACGCCGCAGAAGGCAGAACGTGCGTGATTGGCAGGTTATTGATGCAGCAAGACGTTGTCCGACGCAGTAGAGTGGTACCACGTGGGCATACAGGCCGCAAGGCCGTAGCGTTGAATGCAGATTATGTTGAAAAATAGAGTTTTGTAGCTAAAAGAGTGGTTGTGTGGTGTACTGGAATCCTGAATAAAACCAGTCTGCCTTCAGAAAAAAGTACGTTGCTCTACTTATTGAAGACCCCTCGCATATTTAGAATACTGGGCTATTCATAAGTACCTCCGCGTTACCAGAAGACGACTGCCCGAAAACTACGAGACATACAGAAAACAGACACGTATGACGGCGTAGCCCATCTCTCTAAGCTTTTTGCTCATATTACAGGTGCTGAATGTGAGCACCGTTTGTGACATGTCGAAGGCCAGTACTTGCGTGTAAATCATTTAGGTCGCTACTGAGTGCCCGTGAAGTCAGAGCGACAACTACCCACTTTCAGAATCATTGGGTTGTCTATTTGTAGGAGTGAAATACACACTAAGGCAAAAAAAGGACACACTGTAACCTCCCCCTTACTAATTGGCCTATCCTGCTTATAATATAAAATATGACTGTGGATCGCGTGTATACCTAATGGATTTTTACTAATTGGATAAGGCTATCTTTGCCGAAGAAGTAATACCGATAAGTAGAAGGAAAGTGTACAACCGACCCTTCTGACGGAAAAGACTGCTAAAATTAAAAGTAATTAAACCGAACAGCGCTATAATTTGAAAAAAAATGAAAGTTGCTTTGTGCATTCACTCACGAACAACACCGGACAGAAAAGGGGTACCACTGATCATGAATCCAAAAGTTAGACTAATGAACAAAGAGGAAATAATTAACTGGTCGCCAGCCGACTAGGGCAGTTTACATCCAAAATCCTGCACAAGATGATGGGAAAGAAAAACATGCATTTTTAAACACTGACCTGGCAACTGAAGGTTGTCATGTATTTTTTTGACACTAATTTTGAGTATGTAATGATAAAGAAAACTGAAAAGTCTCTCTTACCTTATGTTTGGCATTAAACTTTGAAAAAGGCAATCGAGTGATGATTTGAAAATATGTAATTAAACTATATGTTAGTATTGAACTTCGTTACGTGAATAATGACTTTCAGTGACCTCAACATAACGTCATCAAAGAAATTTAGAAAAAAAGCAAGCACTTCTTACTTTTCAGTTACTTATTTTGCAAATTGGATTTCATATTATTTTCTGAACAACTGAGTCATTTTTACTGACTTGAACAGAATTAATCACTAGAATACGTACCAAACCAAATAGCCATGTGCTCCAAGCTATGTGTAAAATAAATAAAACTTCCGCACTCTTAATTTGTGCATTTTCTTTAGATCTGGATTTTTTACAGTTATAGATTCTCAAACTTGAAAAATGAAATTGCTTTACTTTATCCATATACTGAAACCTCTGTTGAACAACAGTTAATTGAAAGTAGACTGAGGCTAAAATTCTTAAAAGTGAAATTATTCATTAATAAACCGGCTGTAACTATTCAATTTGTTTCTTATGACACTTGGTTAGCATATAAGGGAAAAAAGGAACAAGGACCCTGCTTGGTTACAATGTCTGGGGGCAATGAGGACACAATACCCTGAGTTTAACTGATTATTATTTAAATAAAGTATATCAATCAAATCACATTCAATTGTGCTGCTGGGTTAGCCGTTAATACTTTCCACTAATGAACAGTCTTACTTTAGTGCTGTGCATACGACGCAACTCGGAGCCGACGACGAAACTGTGTTGCTGGAACTCCTGCTGTTGTTGAAGACGGTAGTATCTTTTAGAGCCACAGCTAATTACAGGAAAAGGCAATCGTAATTAATACTGCCTCTTCCGCCCGTCCACTGTCCTTACTCCTGCTACTAGACATCTGGCCTGAATACGTACATGATGCCGCCGAAAATGGTACTCTCTACTGCGAGAGCGTTAACACCACACTTCCGCACACTACAAGCGCTGGAACCCGTCTCTCCCTCTCTCCGCAGCGCTCTGCACAACAAATCCCTACCCAAAGATTTTACAACACACAAGCACTGCTATTATCGTTGCTAGTCGATGCAAATAACAATTCCTTTGGCTTTTTCCCAGAGCTTATGTTTCACAGTAAGACACAGATAAATACAATGAAACGTCAACAGACTTATACCTAAATTTACACATACAGTGAATCAATGTCCTTACTTATTAAAAGAAAGCATTTAAATTACAAATATTTACATACCATTCAGAAAAAATTATATATCGGTAGCAGATGCCATGCATCCTACACTTTCGGTGTTACAACACCACGAATTAATAATCCGAATAGGATGGAAATCGGTAGATGCGATATGCATGTGCAGACAAATAAATGATTTCAGTTTCAGAAAAATTGGATGATTTGTTAAAGGGCTACACAAAGTATGTAAGTCAGTAACACGTTGGTCAACCTCGGACCCTTACGTAAGAAGTTATTCGGCTTTGAATTGATTGACAGAACTGTTGGATGTCTTCCTGTGCCGTATCGTGGCAAATTCTGCCCAACTGCGCATTACACGGTCAAAATCCCGAACTGGTTGGAGGATCCTGCCCATAATGTTCCAAATTTTCTCAGTGGGGGACAGATACGTCAACCTCGCTGGAGAAGGCACGAAGACATGCTATAGAAACTCTCCCCGTGTGTGGACAGCCATTATCTTACTGAAATGCAAGTCCAGGATGGCTTGTCATGAAGTGTAACAAAACGGGGCACGGAGAGAAAGTCGCCGACCTACCGCTGTGCCTCGGATGACAACCAGTGGGGCCCTGTTATGAAATGAAGTGACGCCGCAGACCACACTCCTAATTGTCGGCTCTTATGGCGGGCGACAGTCAGGTTGGTATCCCACTACCACCTGGGGCGTCTCCAGATACCTGTTTTCTGGTCGTCGGAGCTCAGTTCGAAGCGGCATACGTCGCTGAAGACAATTAAACTTCAGTCGAAGAAATTCCAGGCAGAAGACGTGTCTGGAGCGGCCTCGGACATCGGTGGGATACAGATTGTAGCCTGCAATGCAGCTCGACAACTAGGACAGGTGGGATGGGGTGCCATTTCTTTCCATACCGGGACGCCTTCGATTGTCATCCGCGTCACCCTTGCACCACAGCATTTCAGGAAGGCAATGTCCGCTTGCACACGGCGAGATTTTCTACAGCTACCTTGTCCAATAACGTTGCCGAATCTCTCCATAACACAGAAAGTTTGGAGCGTTATGGCCAGGACCCTCTAACCAACTAGGAATTTTAACGATCTAACGCGTCAATGGGGCAGAATTTGGTACGATATCCCTCATGAGGACATCCGAAAACTCTATCAATGTCAAGCGAAATAGATGCTTCCATAAGTGCCAGAAGTTGTCGCATATGGCGCTGCGGTCAGCACCGCCTATATAAGACAACAAGTGTCTGGCGCTGTTGTTAAATAAGTTACTGCTGCTACAATGGCAGGTTATCAAGCTTTATAGTCTGGGAGACGAGTCTTTGGTATTGACAGCTCGGTAGCGTCTTTCCGTTGCCCAGCGACCGCAGGCAGCCAGCCAATGACCGCCTGACTTTGAGCGGGTAGCAAGGGCCACGTTGCCGCTCTGAAACCCGGTCGCGCGCGCTTATGAAACTTACCAGTGTCTCGCGTGCAGGCGGTGCGGTCGTTCGTCGTTTGTCTGAAGTTGAATTCGCAGTTTATTTCGTCTTTGTTGTTTTTAGTGTTTCTTTGTTTATGTTTCGTTGTAAACAATGTCTAGTGCGGCGGGTAGTACCAGCCCAGCACAAGAAGTGAAACGGAGGAAGAAAAGTGTGCTACACACCCAGGCCCGTGAATTCGTGTGCTCTGTGAGGGATTACTTTGAGAAAGAAAAGGACAAAGGTGGGCCCTTAATTCCTGTTGTTCAGGTTGTGAAGAGAACTGCAGCAGCATTGAAAATAAGTAAGAACACTGTTGTAAAGATAGGGAAAGAACAGTATAGTGTAGATTGTGACGAGAGTGGCACAACAAAGCTGCACACACCAGGAAACAAGCGACCGAGAAATAAGCAGGTGACAGCATTGGACGATTTTCAGAAAGACGCTATTCGTCGTCATATATACAGCTATTATAAGAGAAGGGAACATCCCACTCTATCTAAATTACAGGTGTCGCTTCAGAAAGACGATCTTTTTAAAGGGAGCAAATTTTCATTGCATACAGTGTTGAAAGACATAGGCTTCAGCTATTCACTGTTTAACGGACGCAAAATATTAATGGAAAGGACAGATGTAGTTGCATGGCGGTGCAGATTTCTGCGCAGGATCATGGTTGTGGAATTCGAAAGTATAGTGTGGTTAGATGATACTTGGGTCAATGCCAGCCATTCTTTATGTAGAGGCTGGAATGATGGAACGCCCGAGGGGACAATGGCAGTGCCTGTTGGCAAAGGAGGGCGTATTATTGTCTTACACGCAGGAACATCGAAAGATTTTGTGCCAAACTGCTTGAAAATGTTTCGGTCAAAAAAGACGGGAGATTACCATGAAGAAATGAACAGTGTAGTATTTCAAGAATGGTTCGAGACATCGCTTATGACGAATCTGACAAGTCCATCAGTGATTGTTATGTACAATGCGCCTTATCATTCCGTTGTTCACGATAAGGCACCAACCTTGGCAACAAAAAAAGACGATATCATTCAGTGGTTGAAACGGCGAAAAGTAGATTTCAGAGAAGATTTAAGGAAGGCGGAACTGCTCGAAATTGTGGCACAAAAGAAACCCCAATTTCCAACATATGTAATTGACGAGATTGCTAAAAGGCACGGGCATGAAATCGTTCGGCTTCCTCCATACCACTGTCACTTCAATGCAATTGAAGGAGTGTGGGCGCAGATAAAAAATTACATTGCTGCAAACAATAAAAAATTTACGATCTCTGAAGTGGAAACTCTCCTTCCAGCAGCTATCAATAAAGTGACAAGCGAGACGTGGGCTAAAATTGTAAACAGCACTGCAAGTGCCATCAGAGAGGCGGCCAAAACCGAAGGGGTTGTGGAAGAATGCATCGAAAATTTAATTATACATCTGGGAGAGAGCAGTGATAGTTCGAGTAGTGCTGAGGAAGACAATGTCAAATCAGATTCTGACAGTGATGTGAGTGGTGTTTTTCCATTACAGTAACTACAACGTATTCAGGAATGTAAGGAGGGAGTTTGCTATCGATCTACAACCAGATCATCATATTGTGAGTACTTTCTTCAGATTATAACTCTTAATACGCTGACCAATTATTCTGTAGCTTGTAGTAGAACAAATTAATAATGCTAATACTTAACAATGGAAACCAAAACTGCTAATGTTCAACAACTTGCGAAAATAGTTTTCATTTCAGTTGTGAAGTTTAACAAATAATTATGTTTCAGCATCTTAGATACTTGTACTAAATAGCTCTTATCAGTTTTCGAGTTAATATATTTCAAGCATCAACTTTAAATAAATTCACGCGTACCAATACGACTTGTATTTTGTCTCGCTTTTATTTCTGCTGCTAGAGAATGCGTGTAGCAGACAGGGCGCCGCGTGCTGTGAGCCACGTTCGGCAACAGCGCCGTCTGCCCGCCGGAACTGTCAGTACCAATCACTCGTCTCACGGACTATAAGTGAGTTTAAATGTGGTGTTATAACTGGCGCGTGAGCGATGGGACAGAGCATCTCCGAGGTAGCGATGAAGTGGGGATTTTCCCGTAAGACCATTCCACGAGCGTACCGTGACTATCAGGAATCCGGTAAAACATCAAATCTCCGACTTCGCTGAGGCCGGAAAAAGATCCTGCAAAAACGGGACAAACGACGACTGAAGAGAATCGTTCAACGTGACAGAAGTGCAACCCTTCCACAAACTACTGCTGATTTGAATGCGGGCCATCAACAAGTGAGAACCATTCAACGAAATGTCATCGATATGGGCTTTCGGAGACGAAGGCCCACTCGTGTACCCTTGATGACTGCACGACACAAAACTTCACGCCTCGCCTAGCCCGTCAACACAGACACTGCACTGTTGATGATTGGAAATATGTTGCCTGGTCAGACGAGCCTTGTTTCAAATTGTGTGGAGAGGATGGACGTGTACGGGTACGGAGACAGCCTCATGAATCCAAGGACCCTGCATGTCAGCAGGGGACTGTTGAAGCTGGTGGAGGCTCTGTAATAGTGTGGGCGTATGCAGTAGGAGTGATACGGGACCTCTGATAAGTCTAGATACGACTTTGACAGGTGACACGTACGTAACCATCCTGTCTGATCACCTGGATGCATTCATATCCGTTATGCATTCCGACGGATTTTGGCAATTCCAGGAGGACAATGCGACACCCCACACGTCCATAATTTGTACAGAGTGGCTCCAGGAACATTCTTGTAAGCTTAAACACTTTCACTGGCCACCAAACTCCCCAAACATGAACATTATTGAGCAAATCTGGGATGTCTGTTCAGAAGAGATCTACACCCCCTCTCACTCTTCCGGATTTATGGACATCCCTGCAGGATTCGTAGTGTCAGTTCTCTCCAGCACTACTTCAGACATTAGTCGAGTACATGCCACGTCGTGTTGCGGCACTTCTGCGTGATCGCTGGGGCCCTACACAATATTAGGCAGGTGTACCGCTTCTATAGCTCTTGAGTGTAAGTACAGAATACGAACTGAGGGTACACCGAAGGAGGAGTTGAAGAATTGAGATACGCGATGAACTTAAAATCGATTTTAAGGAATTCTGCTACACTGCGATAAAAATAATACACGTTTTTATAAGTAAGGGAACATAAAAAAAGGTGCTTAGCACAGGTAAACAGGGCATTCCTGCCAAAGAAAAGTCTGCTAGTATCAAAAATCGTCATTAATCTGAGAAAGAATTTCCTGAAAATATACGTTTGGAGCACAGCATTGGACAGTAGTGAATCACGTATTGTAGGAAAAATGAAACAGATGTGAATCGAAGTTTTTGCGATCTGGTGCTACAAAATACTGTCGAAAATTAGGTGGACTGACAAGGTAAGGAATGAGGCGGTCCTCCGCAGAATCAGCGAAGACATGAACATGTAGAGAACAGTGACAACAATAAAGGACAGAATTATAGCACATCAGGGAACAACTTCGATAGTACTGTAGGGGAAGACAGGGAGTGAAATACACAAAAGAAATAGTTGGAAATGTAGGTTTCAAGTATTATTCTGAGATGAAGAGGTTGGCACAAGTGAGGAATACGTGGCGGGCCGCATCAAACATGTCAGGCGACTCATGACAAGAAGAAAAATATTACATAAAGGAGTGCAGTCACATTTCATTACTAGGTAAACCCGGTCTCCACTGACAAAATTTCGCAGGTTATTTGGGGATATTTTTCGGGGATTTTGGTGTAAGGGACCATTGGTTTACGGTGTCTCACGGTAGAGTAATAATGTAATTTACTTCGATTTGTTAATCCATTTACCTTTGTTTCTGAGAAAATACCTTCACAACAGTGAAAAAGTACGACACCAAGCAGACAGAGAAGTACCTCGATGTGGCAGGAATAGCTCAGCTTAGGGTCTTTTTGAAGGTCTTCTACTGAGTAAGTCGTTACCAGGAAGAGTCAATTAACTTAGTAAACCAACTTCCTGCCATCTACGAGTACACTTCGCGAATGATTCGTTGGAATTCGAGGACACGTGGAAGCTCTCCAGCATTTCTTCATTCCAGACACCATTTGCGACCGCAGCGGGAAATCAAGTATTAGAATTTCTCTCTGCCACGCACTAAAAGGTGGCTTGTGTATGTAGTAAATCTTACTGAGCTACTGTAGTTTAGGTACGAGAGATTTTAACTGATGTCATAACTACACTATATTAGCACAACACGACAGATGAATTCACACTGTTTCCTCTAGCAAATGACTGTACTCCTAAAACCAAATTTTTTCGATATATCTGACAGAGAGGGTAGAAGAAGACTGCACAGCAAGACACTTGGCCTCTGCTGTTAGTGCTCGCAAACTCCTTCCCGACATATGATATGGCTGTGTCTGCATGAAGTAGCGTGATGTGTATTCCTTTTAGTCAATACCTTTTCGAGCCAAAAGTTAGATTCTGTAATATGTTTTATGCTCAGATGTATTAATATAAAAATGTCACTTGTCAGAGGTTTTTTGTTAATGGCTTCTTGGATTTCCTAAACCACTGTAAGACTTGAGACACGAGGAGTCGGAAGACGACAGCACGGTGAAGAGACATGAGAGCAGGCTGTTCGTCTTGGGCGGTGTGGACGCGTGACAGCTCCATTTCCAGTAATTACCGCAACGTCGCAGACAGCGCCCGTTTGTCAAGCGGCCTACCACTCTCCCGGTTGAGGAAGCCGCTGCTCGCTGGCGCCAGCACCACCAGCTCTCCAACGCCGAGGACATGTTTGGCTTGTCTCAGCAGATTGTGCCAGTTTTTGGACGCGAAATAAGTCACGTACGAATCAGATACTTCTATTTTCTCAAAGCCATTCCATAACTGATATTTACTGCCCTTTATTGCAAGGAGTATTGTCAAGATAGATACTGAGATTCTCAACTAAAAAAACGCCAAATATACTGTCACTGTTGTAGACGCTGTAGCTACGCCACTTTTTTTTTTTTTACTGTTGACTGATACCAATCAAATGCAACTTCAGATTAGTTGGATTTTAGATGCAAGTTCTTGAGAGAGATTGATTACGACGACATAATTTAATACTACCGTCGTTATCTTATAACTTGTTAAAATTTAGTTGCTGGGCAGAAACCACTAATGGACACAATTCTTCGTCCTCTCCTATTGCTTTGTATGTATAAGACCATCTTTACACAAGGGAATGTGACTTGTGATACCCCACGTTTCGCAGCATGCATACATATAATTATTTTCAAATGCTGAACTTAGTATTTTATACTTCCTAATTATATATATATATATATATATATATATATATATATATATATATATATATATATATATATATACCGGGTGATCAAAAAGTCAGTATAAATTTGAAAACTGAATAAACTACGGAATAATGTAGATAGAGAGGTAAAATTTGACACACATGCTTGGAATGACATGGCGTTTTATTAGAACAAAAAAAACAATGTATTGCTAGACGCGTGAAAGATCTCTTGCGCGCGTCGTTTGGTGATGATCGTGTGCTCAGCCGCCACTTTCGTCACACTTGGCCTCCCATGTCCCCAGACCCCAGTCCATGCGATTATTGGCTTTGGGGTTACCTGAAGTCGCAAGTGTATCGTGGTCGACCGACATCTCTAGGGATGCTGAAAGACAACATCCGACGACGCCAATGCCTCACCATAACTCCGGACATGCTTTACAGTGCTCTTCACAACATTATTCCTCGACTACAGCTAATGTTTAGGAATGATGGTGGACATATTGAGCATTTCGTGTAAAGAACATCATCTTTGCTTTGTCTTACTTTGTTATGCTAATTATTGCTATTCTGATCGGATGAAGTGCCATCTGTCGGACATTTTTTGAACTTTTGTATTTTTTTGGTTCTAATAAAACCCCATGTCATTCCAAGCATGTGTGTCAATTTGTACCTCTCTATCTACATTATTTCGTGATTTATTCAGTTTTCAAATTTATACTGACTTTTTGATCGTGGAAACTGTCAAGAAAAAAAAGAAAAGTTGCAAGTGGCCATCCATCCCCATCCAACTGGATGAGTTGGCCAATGGAATACGCGAAGAATCATCTAAATAAATACACTGCTAATGGAAATTAAGCTGAGTTGTGGGACTACTTCTTCTTTTTGATCGATTTACCCTTTCTCGGGCAAGTGTTTATGAAAAAGAGCGGTTTTCCTGATTCCAGCTCTTGTAAACTATAACTTCAATCAGTCGTTCATTTTTAATTGCTCTATTTCTTCACATCCTTCGCATTGGGCCTCAGTATGATCTTCAGCTACATCACTTACTTCTTTATACTGAACAAATGTATTCTCATTCTCTACAGCTAAACTTAGTGAAGTCTATCAATTGCGTTTCTGACATTTTTTTCTAATATTTTCCTTCGTACATTCTTTTCTCCTCCGCCTTATTTGGTAACTGAATTTCACGAAGGTGAGCTTCTTATCTTTTCAATTATATTTTTTTCAAGCATTTTCTCCTCTGCACATTTTTATTTCCTTCCACCTTTACTTCACAACATGTCAACTGTGTTCTGGGAAGATAACAAAGCAGCCACAAATTTTGTGTTTTCCGACAGACACATTCAATGTTTCCTCAATAGACAGATCATGGTATCTTCTTCAACAGAACCTAAGCCAAAAGGCACCTGCAAGTATCTTCCCTCTATTATGTTTGTGATCGAAGTGAAGCCTTTCAGAGAAATTATAGGCATGCTTGGGAACACCTGGCACTGCCACAAGGAATTCGAATTTTTGCTTCCATTAACACACATTCAGGACCCATTCTATTTGTTGTCGAGGTGCTTTTACCTGTCGAGGTATTTTTATTCTTCCTAGGAATTCCGTAATTTTGAGAGATTCTTTACAGATGAGCCACTTCTGATAGCATGTATTGCACGGCTAAAATTTTCTTCGTTATAATTTCCAAGATTACTGCATTTCTTTTTATATTCTTTGAGGTCCTTTGAGTACTCATTCCGAAGCACAGTCATAAAGTGGAAGAAAATGCGTAAAAAACGTCTGCCCAAATGTCTGGGGCATATGTCCAGCATATGTAACAGTTACTCGACAAAGTTTCCCTAGTTATTTAGAGATTGGACCAATTCAGTTAACACTGTACTCATATAATTCAAGGAAATTAGCAGCAGCTTCGATCTCATATATTCTTCGCATTGAATTTATGCTGTTTATGAAACTTTCGGCCTGTGCCAGTGGTCTAGGGGTAGCGTCTTTGATTAGTAATCCAACCATCTGCGGTCCCGCGATCAAAACGCGCCGCCACTTAAATTTTGATTAATCATCAGCATTGGCACCCGAAGACTTCCGGCATAAGAAGTCACCCTCATTCTGCTAACGGCCTTGTCTAAGAGGGCGGAGGAGCTGACAAAGGCTCGAGGCACTCTCTTGTTCTTGGGCTGGGGAACTGCCCCTAAAGGCGGAAGAATCAGCAGTGATTAATGGCATGAGGATGCAGAAGGCAATGGAAACCACTGCATTAAAGACACATAATGTATATCCACAGGACATGTGGCCTGCAGTTGTAAAAGTGTCATGATGATCTCTCCACAGGCAAAAAAACTCCGGAATAGTCCCCCATTCGGATCTCCGGGAGGAGACTGCCAAGGGGGAGGAGGCTGTGAGAAACGATTGAGTAACCATCGAAAGGATAACATTCTACGAGCCGGGACGTGGAACGTCAGAATTTTGAACGTGGTAGAGAATCTAGAAAGGGAAATGCAAAGACTCAAACGAGATATAATAGGGGGGGGGGGGTGAAGTGAAATTGAAAGGAGACAAGGTTTTCTGGTCAGATGTATATAAGGTAATAACAGCAACAGCAGAAAATTGTATAATGGGAGTAGAATTAGTTATGCATAGAAAGGTAGGGCAAAGAGTGTGTCACAGTGAACAGTACACTGATATGGTTTTTCTTATCAGAATCGACGGCAAACCAACACCGACAATGATAGTTCAGGTATACATGCCGACGTCGCAGATGTAGAGAAAGTATACGAGAATATTGAAAGAGTAATACTGTACATAAAGGTAGATGAAAATCTAATAGTCACGGGAGACTGAAATGCAGTTGCAGGGGAAGTAATAGAAGAAAAGGTTACAGGATATTATGGGCTTGGGACAAGGGATGAGAGAGGGGAAAGACTAACTGAGTTCTGTAATAAAGTTCAGGTAGTAATAGCGAATACTCTGTTCAAGAATCACAAGAGGAGGAGGTATACTTGGTAAAGGCCGGGGATTACGAGAAGATTTCACTTACATTACGTCATGGTCAGACAGAGATACTGCATTGTAAGGCAGCAGATATAGACTCAGATTACAATGTACAAGTGATGAAGAGCAGGCTGAAATTTAAGTGATTAGTCAGGAATAACCATACGCAAAGCCATGGGATACGGAAGTACTATGCAATGATGAGATATGCTTGAAGTTCTCTAAGGCTATAGATACAGCAATAAGGAATAGCTCAGTAGGCAGTACAGTTTAAGAGGAATGGTCCTATCTAAAAAGGGCAGTCACAGAAGTTGGCAAGAAAAACATAGATACAATTAAGGTAACAGCGAAGAAACCATGGTAACAGAAGAAATATTTCAGTTGATCGATGAAAGAAGAAAGCACATAAATATTCAGGGAAATTCAGGAATACTGAAATACAAGTCGCTGAGAAATGAAACAAATAGGAAGTGCAGGGAAGCTAAGACGAAATGGCTGCACGAAAAATGTAAGGAAATCGAAAAAGAAATTATTGTCCTTAGGACTGACTCAGCATATGGGAAAGTCAAAACAGCCTTCGTTGCCATTAAAAGCAAGGGTGTTAGCATAAAGAGTGCAACGGCAATTCCATTGTTAAATGCAGAAGAGAGAGAGAGAGAGAGAGAGGATAGGTGGAAAGAGTACATTGAAGGCCTGTATGAGGGGGAAGGTTTGTCTGATGTGATAGAAGAAGAAACAGGAGACGATTTAGAAGTGATAGGAGATCTAGGATTATAATCAGAATTTAGAAGAGCTTTGAAGAACTTAAGTTCAAATAAGGCAGAAGGGATAGGCAACATTCCATCAGAATTTCTTCAAATCTTGGGGATGTGGCAACAAAACGAGTATCGACGTTGGCGTGCAGAATGCATGATTCTGGCGACATACCATCTGACTTTTGGAAAAATATTATACACACAATTCCGAAGACTGCAAGAGCTGACAAGTGCGAGAATTATCGCACAATCAGCTTAACGGCTCATGCACCCAATTTTGTGACGGCCTTCGTAGCGACAACACTTCGCTGTAGAAACGGCCTACGAAGTCACCGCCACACTTTTAATAGCGGGCCGACCGGTCCGCTGGAACAGTGAACAGAAAGATGAAAACCCAAACACTCGGATTAAATGAAAGTCGGTACTTATCTTTATTAACGACGATACAGAACACAGTGGTGAACATGGTCTACAGAAATCTGTCTAGTTCGAGTCGGAGCGGCTTGGTAAGCGTCGGCTGACGACAAACAACAACTCTGCTGCGATGAACACACAACTGACTAGCAGGTACACAATTCGGTGGCGAGTCTACAACTGAGCGGCGAATCTAGAACTGTCCTAGCGCTCGCGACTCCAGCGCTTAAGAAGCCAGAAGCCAGCAGTGGCGCGCGCAGACTTGCGGCGATTTCCTGTATCGCTGGCGCTGCTTATGCGGACGGCGTCCGGACTTTGATGCTGCCAACCTTTTTGGCAGCGGGCTCGGTTGGCACTACTGGCTAGGATATAACACCCAAGTTGCTGACAAATATAATGTACAGAAGAACGGAAAAGAAAACTGAGGATGAGCTAGACGACGATCAGTTTGACATTAAAAAAAGTAAAGACACCCGAGAGACAATTCTGACATTGCGCTTGATAATGAAAGCAAGACTAAAGAAAAATCATGACACGTTCATAAGATTTTTCGACCTGGAAAAAGCGTTCTACAGTATAAAATTGTGCAAGGTATTCGAAATTCTGAGAAAAATAGGGGTAATCTGTAGGGAGAGGCGAGTAATGTACAATATGTACAAGAGTCAAGAGGGAATAATAAGAGTGGATGACCAAAACGAAGCGCTCGGATTAAAAATGGTGTAAGACAGGGATGCAGTCTTTTCCCCTATTGTTCAATCTGTACATCGAAGAAGAAATGATGGAAATAAAAGAAAGGTTCAGAAGTGATTAAAATTTATGGCGAAAGGATATCAATGATACGATTAGCTGATGACTTTGCTATCCTGAGTGAAAGTGAAGAACTACATGATTTGCTGTGTGGAATGAATAGTCTAATGAGTACAGAATATGGATTGAGAGTAAATGTAAGGAAGACGAAAGTAATGAGAAGTAGCAGAAACGAGAACAGCGAGAAACTTAACATCTGGATTGATGGTCATGAAGTAGACGAAGGATTTCTACTACCTAGACAGCAAAATAGCCAATGACGGACGGAGCAAGGAGGACATCAAAAGCAGACTAGCACTGGCAAAAGAGCATTCCTGGCCAAGAGAAGTCTACTAATATCAAACATAGGCCTCACTATGAGGAAGAAATTTCTCAGAATATCTGCCTGGAGCACAGCATAGTTTGGTAGTGAAACACGGACTGTGGGAAAACTGGATCAGAAGAGAGTCGAAGCATTTGAGAAGTGGTGCTACAGGTGAATGTTGAACTTTAGGTGGACTGATAAGGGAAGGAATGAGGAGGTTACGCGCAGAATCGGAGAGGAAATAAATATGTGGAAATCACTGACAAGGAGAAGGGGCAGGATGATAGAACTTTTCAAAAAAATGTTCAAATGTGTGTGAAATCTTATGGGACTTAACTGCTAAGGTCATCATCAGTCCCTAAGCTTACACACTACTTAAAATAAATTATCCTAAGGACAAACACACACATCCATTCCCAAGGGAGGACTCGAACCTCCGCCGGGACCAGCCGCACAGTCCATGACTGCAGCGCCTTAGACCGTGATAGGACTTTTGTTAAGACATCAGGGAACGACTTCCATGGTACTAGTGGGAGGTGTAGAGGGTAAAAACTATAGAGGAAGACAGAGACTGGAATACATCGAGAAAATAATTCAGGGCATAGGCTGCAAGTGCTACTCTGAGATGAAGAGGTTGCCACAGGAGAGGAATTCGTGGCGGGCCGCATCAGAGCAGTCAAAAAAAAAAAAATCCGAACGGACAGTAACGTTTCTCTTGTTTTAGTGCACGAATATCACCTTACTGCATCACAACAGACAATGCTTGCAGTCGTCCGACCGCGTCTGTAACTGGAAATTGGAATTTCCTGTGGGACAAAACTGCTGAGGTCAGCGGTCCCTAGGCTTACACACTACTTCATCTGAGTTAAACTAACTTACGGTAGGGACAACACACACGCCGATGCCCTAGGGAGGACTCGAACCTGTGACGGGGAGCCGGGCGAACCGTGGCAAGGGGGGCCATGACAGCGTAGCTACCCGTGCGGCTCTGACTGGAGATGCAGTGCCATTAAGTGGTACCTTTGTGAGCATATTTCAATTGGCAGTCCTCCCACTTGGCTGTTTCACCCCACAATACCTGATTTTAAACTTATTTGGTACATTTTGGAGATGAATGACAGGAACAGTAGAAATTTTCAATAATGTTTTTCATAGAATTTATAATTAGTTCTCTGCAAATGGATTCTCCGGTAATAAAAGGAAGAGCATGTATTTCGTTCTGTGTAACAAATAAAATAACATCAAAAATTAAAGTTGCTCTTGGGTAGGTGTTAATGAATGAGATAGAATCATCTAAACTTTCAGATGAATCTATTATTTGGAACTTGAATTCAAAGAATTTTTTTGAACGTCCTCAACAGATAAATTCAGCAACATTTGCGCTTCTCATAATTGCTAGTTTATGAAACAAACAATTCAAGAATTAATATATTTAGCGTATTTCCACTTATTAATGTCTTGCAATATCTTCTTGGGTAGAACAACACTTAATCAAAAAGAATTCATTGCTTCTAACCTGATTTTTCTAAGAGCAGGGATTTTGTGACACGCGAATATGATAGGACCCAAAATTTAAATACGTCCCGCATTTTGTTTCTCCAGAAATTGGAACCGCAAGCTCATTAACAATTCAGTCCGCACGTACTTTTCCTGCTAACATACTGCAAGGTATTGAAGGATCGCTTGGAAGAAACGAAAAAGAAACTCCTGGGTTTGCTGATAGCTAAATATGTAATGGACAATGAGGAAGAAGATTACCTGATCCAGACTTATGCAACGCGCAGTCAGCAATACGTTTCTGAACCGAGAGACTGTGGGTGTGTTGAACATATTGTTTAACAACCACTTAATCGACGACGAGGAGAGGCTGAAAGCGCCGTTCGAATTTACTCGTCATCAGTTTGCTCGCTCATTGACGGTAATTCTCCTCTGCTCTGGAATGCGCCATCAGCTGTTCATGCAGTAAAACCGCGGCAAGGCATGACGTTTTAACTTATTACTTCTTTACTAATAACTGTACCCGCGAAACATTTTGCTGACAGTATTCACACATTTCACCACCAAACGTACCTACGAAATTATGTCATTGTACGACATATAGTTCAGCAGATACGACGTCGTAGACAATGAGATGCGTGAAAACCTGACACATCATGCATGACGTTTAAATTTATTACTTCTTTATTACTAACACTATACGCAGCACATTATCAACATATGCCTCTGAACGTACCTACAAAATTATATCGTTGTACGACTTACAGTTCAGGAGATATGACGTCATAAACATTGAACTGCGTGAAAACGAAACTGCAGGGTGAAATTCGCTGAAGGTGAACTATGTGTACATATATATGTGAAATATGTCACATATACGCGAGATATAAGTGACATAAGCGTATGTAGGAAAATGCACTGGTAAAAATCTCCTCGTAAACCCTCTTGTTAGATTTCAACCAGAATTTGTACAAATACTACTTACTATCTGGAAAGAAATGTTGTTGGAGTAAGAATCAGAAACTCCTATTCGGGAGGGGGTGACAATGCGGAAAGTGAAGTGAGACGGAAGAAATCGACAGAGAGGGGAAGGAGGAGACTGAAACACATAGGGGGTGCAGGAGATGGACAGTGAGGGGGAGGGGAAGAGGAAATGGAGAGAAAGGGAACAGGATGAGATCGATAGAGCGAGCTGGAGATGTAAATGGACAGATAAAGGGAAGAGGTAGAGGTGGACAGAGAGATGGAAGGAGGAACTGAACTAATAGAAGACTGGAATAAATAAATACCCGGATAATGCTGTGGATTCAGCTAGTCTTTAATAAAATTCGATATAAATAATTTATTGCAATCTGAGAAGAATACTTTTGTTCAGGACTACAATACAAAACAGATCAATGTCTTTTTCATTACGTATGCTATCTGTTGTCGAGAAGCGAATTCAAAATTTAGCCATAAAAATTACTTACCTAATCATGTAAATGTTCTGACAGGTGTCAATGAAAATCTTATATCTAATCTGAAGTCGTTTTTATGGACGATTGCTTCCACCCCCATAACCCATAAGTTAATGCAATTCTAGTAATGTGTAGTTTGTAATAAAAAAAATACTTTTTGTTAAATCTCTGTTTCATTTGTAACACGAATCATGGAAAGCACAAGTATGTTCATTTTTATTAACCTTAAGTTACTGTAGTGGTCAGTATTATATAGCAATATATTCTCAGACTTTAAGAAGAAAAGAATAATCCCAATTCCAAAGAAGGCAGTTGCTGACAGATGTGAATATTACCGAATCATCAATTTAATAAGTCATGGTTGCAAAATGCTAAAACGGATTATTTACTGAAGGAAAAAAATACCGCGGGAGAGATCAGTTTGAGTTATTGACAGTTTTCGTTTTATGGCTTTCGTCCGTCGATAAAAACCTAACCTTTTGTCATCCAAGAACAGAGACACATCTTCACAGGCTTTAACGACTCTTAGCGCAGTTACAGTCTCAAGCAAGTACAGCAAGCCGAACTGCATATACGTATCCATGTAGCGGTTAGCAGACCACTGCCTAACTTAGCAGAGTCGCGCAGACTTTTGTTATGGATTTTTAGTGGAGAATAGTTGGCGTTGTTTGCTTTATTTAATACTAACGCCCACAACTTATCTAATTTAAGCCTTTCTTCTTTACTGTTAAAATTACTTTCGTGCTCTTGAATGTCTATAACCTCTTTGTACATCCTAGCATAGTAATGATTGGATCTTGATAAAACCACAGCATCAGAGAAACTTATGATGGTACTCTCATCCCAGAACTAATACTGATATACTCGTATTCCCTAGACAATTGCGGTTCTGCTCCTTAAGGCGGGCGTTAATGCTTTTTTTAATAGTTTTCATTTACGCTTGACAGCAAGTGCAAGAGATTTTATGTACTCCACCTGCGGCAAGCGGCCGGCGTAAATCCTTCGCAACCTTTCTTATTGACATAAGTACTGTGCCCACGGGAGTGCTTCACTGATGCGCCGGCCGAAGTGGCCATGCGTTTCTAGGCGCTGCAGTCTGGAGCCGCGAGACCGCTACGGTCGCAGGTTCGAATCCTGCCTCGGGCATGGATGTGCGTGATGTCCTTAGGTTAGTTAGGTTTAACTAGTTCTAAGTTCTAGGGGACTAATGACCTCAGAAGTTGAGTCCCATAGTGCTCAGAGCCATTTGAACCATTTCACTGATGCGACCTGTAATAGTTTTTACAAATCTACGGAAAACTTTCCCTTTAGTTGTTTCTTTTTCATTAGAAACTTCAGACCTACTAGGACGCCGTGCCTCATTTATCTCTTTGTCAGAGTAACCGTTCCTTGTGAAAGTAGTTGTTAAACGATCGAGGTCGTCCTCGAAGTTACTTGGATTCGCAGATTCTTGTAGCCTGATCCACCGACGTTTTGATCACTCCTCTTTTCTGCTTGGAATTATGATTGGAATTTCTATGGAGGTATCTATCTGTATGCGTGGGTTTCCCCTAGACTTCATACCCAAAGGTTACGTCAGTATTTCTAGCATCTCTACATGCTGAAATGAAATCTGACCTTTCTCCTTTTCCATTGTGAATTAATGTCATTCTGAAAATTCAGAAATTCTGAGAGTTCTTTTTCTGCGCGAGACCATATGACGAAAGTATCATGAAGTTACCGAAATGAGCATGAGGGTTTCTTCTTCGCCGCCTGCATTCTATGAGATCAGTTTCGGTTTGGAGAGATTTAGGGACCGGTACCACAATACCGACTCTACATCTTATCTTAGAAAAACGGTTGAATACAGGCAATAAAAGTTCATATCATTTGTAGATGTAGAGATTTCAGCATTATTGACTGGAAGATACTCATTGAGATTCTGAAGGTAGAAGCAGTAGAATACAGGGAGTGAATGGTTGTCTACAAGTTGTACAGGATCCAGACTGCAACTATAAGAGTCGAAGAGCAGGAAAAAAAAGGAAGTAGTTGATAATGGAGTGACACAGGTTTGTAGCCTGTCCCGACGTTGTTCATTCTATAGTCTGTGCAAGCAGTAGAGGAAACCAAAATTTGGAAAGGTTATTAAAAGTTAGGGAGAAGAAAAAACAAAAATATGAGGTTACCAATGACACAATAATTTTGTCAGTGACGGAAAAGGTCTCGAAAGATCTGTCGAACGGAACGGATACCACCTTGAAAAGAGACTATAAAATAGCGGAAAATTAAAACAAGAGAAGTGGAATACAGTCGAATTAAATCAAGAGATGCTGAGAGAATTAGATTAGAGAATGAGATACTGAAAGTAGGTAGGCAAGTTTGCTACATGGGCAACAAAATAAGTGACGATAGCTTAAGTAGAAAAGAAAATATGCAGACTGGCAGTAACAAGAAAATTGTTTTAGAAAAAGAGAAATTTTTCAACTTTGAATATAAATTCACGTGTTAGGAATTTTTTTCTGGAGGCATTTTCCTCCATTACAACGTTTTACGGAAGTGGAAATCGGACGATAATCGTTCAAACAATAAGAAAATAAAAGTATGGAGTTGAATTATGAAACAATTTATGGCACAACTTGCCTGTAAGAAGGGATGGACCGATAGGAGATGGCCTGGGGCGTCATGAAGTCCTCAGCCTGGAAATGGAGAGAAGTGTAAAGGATAAAAAATGTAGCAGAGGACCAAGACTAGAGTAAATAGGTTCAAGTGGCTGTGGATTTCAATGAGTATCCAGAGATCATATTGCTTGCATGGTGTAAACTAATGTTGAGGACTGCATAAAACCAGTCTTTCAAGTCATGATCATAACAGGCGATCACCATTCAGGCCTACATATGAATAAATCATGTATGCGTAGTCTGTAACCTGACGTACATAGCTAGTAACTAACTAACTAAATTATTAGTGGGCGGTCATGATATGCAACGTTCCTGTGCGCAGGTTTGACAGCTACAGCCGGAAACCACGAACGTAGTAGTACTTTATGCTATTGATGTTATTATCCTGCTTGATGACTTCGACAGTCGGTTATCGGGGCATGACGCGGGCCTGGTCAAGATATATCATTTCAAGTAGTTAGGAATGTAGGGTTTACTTCGTTGATCAAAATGCTGATTTTGCGTGTATTTGGAGACTCGAATGCTTATCTCCTGCCTCGATTCTCCCCTACCCTCATTTCCCCTCGTCCGCTCCTGGCGTGCCTCATCGGTCGATGGTGACTTCCGTGAAACACGAAAGGTATTTAAACTTGTCGTCACTGCAATAGCATTGTAGCCTACTCGTTCCAACATTCATCGTAACCACTCGTTCGCAACTTGACGATCAGCAGGCGTGCTGTTACGTTCTGTTCTTCCTCCGTTCCCATTCTCTGATGCCAGTCAGCCTCCTCCACGATGACAGACACTACTAGCCATTAAAATTGCTACACCACAAAGGTGACGTGCTACAGGCGCGAAATTTAACCGACAGGAAGAAAATGCTGTGATATGCAAATGATTAGCTTTTCAGAGCATTCACACAAGGTTGGCGGCCGTGGAGACACCTACAAGTGCTGACATGAGGAAAGTTTCCAACCGATTTCTCATACACAAACAGCAGTTGACCGGCGTTGCCTGGTGAAACGTTGTTGTGATGCCTCGTGTAAGGAGGAGAAATGCGTACCATCACGTTTCAGACTTTGTAAAAGGTCGGATTGTAGCCTATCGCGATTGCAGTTTATCGTATCGTGCCATTGCTGCTCGCGTTGGTCGAGATCCAATGACTGTTAGCAGAATATGGAATGGGTGGGTTCAGGAGGGTAATACGGAACGCCGTGCTGGATCCAAACGGCCTCGTATCACTAGCAGACGAGATGACAGGCATCTTGTCCGCATGGCTGTAACGGATCGTGCAGCCACGTCTCGATCCCTGAGTCAACAGATGGGGACGTTTGCAAGACAACAACCATCTGCATGAACACTTCGACGACGTTTGCAGCAGCATGGACTATCAGCTCGGAGACCATGGCTGCGGTTACCCTTGGCGATGTATCACAGACAGCAGCGCCTGCGATAGTGTACTCAACGACGAACCTGGGTGCACGAATGGCAAAACATCATTTTTTCGGATGAATCCAGGTTCTGTTTACAGCTTCATGATGGTCGCATCCGTGTTTGGCGACATCGCGGTGAACGCACATTGGAAGCGTGTATTCATCATCGCCATACTGGCGTAACACCCGGCGTCATGGTATGGGGTGCCATTGGTTACTCATCTCGGTCACCTCTTGTTCGCATTGACGGCACTTTGATCAGTGGACGTTACATATCAGATGTGTTACGACCCGTGGCTCTACCCTTCATTCGATCCATGCGAAACCCTTCATTCCAGCAGGATAATGAACGAGCGCATGTTGTAGGTCCCGTACGGGCCTTTCTGGATACAGAAAATGTTCGACTGCTGTCCTGGCCAGCACATTCTCCAGATCTCTCACCAATTGAACACGTCTGGTCAATGGTGGGCGAGCAACTGGCTCGTCACAATACTCCAGTCACTACTCTTGATGAACTGTGGTACCGTGTTGAAGCTGCATGGGCAGCTGTACCCGTACACGCCATCCAAGCTCTGTTTGATTCAATGCCCAGGCGTATCAAGGCCGTTCTTACGGCCAGAGGTGCTTGTTCTGGGTACTGATTTCTCAGGATCTATGCACCGAAATTGCATGAAAATTTAATCACATGTCAGTTCTAGTATAATATGTTTGTCCAATGAATACCCGCTTATCATCTGCATTTCTTCTTGGTGTAGCAATTTTAATGGCCAGTGGTGTAGCTTTATAAACTGTATAAACTGTATGTCAACAGTATCCTTCCGTGAATAATGTTGTTACAAGTGCTCCGACTCGTATTTCAGGTTTACCATGTCATCAATCTGATACGCTTTGGCCTGTAACATGCTAAGTACAGACGTCTTCTGGGCCGGAAGGTGATGTAAATTTGAGTCATATGTAAAGTCAATGAGCGGGTGTCAACCGTCTATTCGGAGGCTCAGTTACCATACTATCATCGAAAAAGAACATAACAAAAAGAAAAAGATTAACCGTGGAAGATTGTAATACGGTTTCTCGTTCCACTCATCGTAATTTGGGTTAGTGCAAAAGTTCGCAACGTTTTTCCAAAAGTTTAACAAGCTCAACAGATACAAGTACGAAACTTTAGTCGTCAATAATATATTCTCCTTCACTATTTTTACAGCAGCCTGTCAACCCTGGTATAACCTTTTAATTTCGAGACTGTAGAAATCACGGGGTTTTAGGCAAAGAACTCGTCGAGTCATGTTCGGAACGCATTTTCATCCGGAAAGCAACTTCCTTGAAGGTTGTTAGATATAAAGCGGAAAATATGAAAATCTGAGGGCGCAAGATGAGGTGAATAAGCCAATACATTTATAGTGTTATTTATCAGTCCAACAGACTGCGGGCGGGAGTTATTTCGGAGTATCATCGCTTCACTCAGTCTTCCTGATTGTTGTTCTTGGATCTCAACCGTTAACATTAAATGTCAGGCGATGGTTACCCCTCGGGGAAGCAATGCGTAGTACGCTACACCGTGGCTGTTTTACCAGATGCATGACATTATTGTTTGTGGATGTTCTCAGGTCTCTGTACAGGGAGCTGCTGCTATGTTTGGCTCAACCATTCCTTTCTTTTCCTTATGTTAGCAGAAAGAAACCATTTCTCGTCATCAGTAGCGATACAGATAGGAATGGTCGGTGTTGTTCACGAGCCAATTGATGACGAGCTAGCACATTTGGCCATCCGCTCATTTTTGTGATTTTATGGGTTAGAGCATGCGGTACCCACACACCCCATTTTTGAAACTTTCACATTGCATGCAAATGTCGTTCGACGGTGAAATGATCACATCTCATCAGGTTTGCCATTTGTGGAGTACACAGATGTGGACTATTTTGGAATAATGCTTTCTAACGATCTTCATCAAACGCCAAAGATCTTCCTGAGAGTGGTGAGCGACTAATGTCAAAACGAGTCTGCATAAAACGAGAAACCATTTTCTTGCTATCCTGTGTCCAAAGGCATTATCTCCATACACGGCGCAAATGTTTCTGACTGCCTTCTCGGCTGTCGCCCCTCTACTGAACTCAAACAGATGTATATATCGGAAATGTTCCGATACTCCACTTAACATTGCATTTTCCAGCGTCCACAATTCCACTCACTATCTCCAAATGACGAAATGACAATATGTTGACTGAAATACCAACAGTGCACTGTTGTTGTTGTTGTTGTGGTCTTCAGTCCTGAGACTGGTTTGATGCAGCTCTCCATGCTATTCTATCCTGTGCGAGCTTCTTCATCTCCCAGTACCTACTGCAATCTACATCCTTCTGAATCTGCTTAGTGTATTCATCTCTTGGTCTCCCCCTACGATTTTTACCCTCCACGCTGCCCTCCAATACTAAATTGGTGATCCCTTGATGCCTCAGAACATGTCCTACCAACCGATCCCTTCTTCTGGTCAAGTTGTGCCACAAACTCCTCTTCTCTCCAATCCTATTCAGTGCCTCCTCATTAGTTATGTGATCTACCCATCTAATCTTCAGCATTCTTCTGTAGCACCACATTTCGAAAGCTTCTATTCTCTTCTTGTCCAAACTATTTACCGTCCATGTTTCACTTCCATACATGGCTACACTCCATACAAATACTTTCAGAAATGACTTCCTGACACTTAAATCTATACTCGATGTTAACAAATTTCTCTTCTTCAGAAACGCTTTCCTTGCCATTGCCAGTCTACATTTTATATCCTCTCTACTTCGACCATCATCAGTTATTTTGCTCCCCAAAAAGCAAAACTCCTTTACTACTTTAAGTGTCTCATTTCCTAATCTAATACCCTCAACATCACCCGACTTAATTCGACTACATTCCATTATCCTCGTTTTTCTTTTGTTCATGTTCATCTTATATCCTCCCTTCAAGACACCATCCATTCCGTTCAACTGCTCTTCCAAGTCCTTTGCTGTCTCTGACAGAATTACAATGTCGTCGGCGAACCTCAAAGTTTTTATTTCTTCTCCATGGATTTTAATACCTACTCCGAATTTTTCTTTTGTTTCCTTTACTGCTTGCTCAATATACAGATTGAATAACATCGGGGAGAGGCGACAACCCTGTCTTACTCCATTCCCAACCACTGCTTCCCTTTCATGTCCCTCAACTCTTATAACTGCCATCTGGTTTCTGTACAAATTGTAAATAGCCTTTCGCTCCCTGTATTTTACCCCTGCCACCTGTAGAATTTGAAAGAGAGTATTCCAGTCAACATTGTCAAAAGCTTTCTCTAAGTCTACAAATGCTAGAAATGTAGGTTTGCCTTTCCTTAATCTTTCTTCTAAGATAAGTCGTAAGGTCAGTATTGCCTCACGTGTTCCAGTATTTCTACGGAATCCAAACTGATCTTCCCCGAGGTCGGCTTCTACTAGTTTTTCCATTGCACTACAAATAAAAAATGGCGATCGATAAATAAACGCACAGCAACCGGAATACGAACTTACAAAACACAAACGCTACGAACTTATGCACCAACCTAGTAAGCGTTATACCCGGCCTTACGCCGGCTGCGTCGGCTTCTAGCATTACGCCGAAAGCCTGCGGGTAGCCTGAATACGGTGTCACAGGCGCCTATCCCGAAGACACTCTACACTGCAGGGCTGATAAACCATCTGTTGACACGCTGATCGCTAGACGGTGTCACCAGGAGGCCATCATCGCTCACTTGCAACGCGCTGATCAGCAAGGGCTGCGCTGCAGTCGAGGGGACTAGTTTACATCCTCTGGTCACGTGCTCGTCAAACGCCCACCTGATGGGTATTTAACTTTTTGAGCACCAGTGGTTTCTGCCTCAAATCATCATTTTATTAAATTCGTTTTGATGTACCAGTGCCTTTCGCATGAAATCACCGATGCTACTGCAAGTGAGAGACATCTAATGGTCCTCTGAGGTACATTCACAAATGTGGTACACTGAGTGCATTGTAGCAGTCATTTGCAGCGTTCAGTGCAACAGTCGGCCGAGATGTAAAGTTATTGTAAAGCACTTTTGAATTTGTACTACTGCTTTTAAGAGTGTTTTCCAAACGAAAGCATTGTGGCAGTATGTAATTTTGATATAAATTTGTAAAATTTTAGGCCTATTTTTGGTTGTTATTTAGGACTACAATTTGTTTAGGTATTATGAGTTCATGGTAGTTCTGAGGTGTGGGATTGTGCCAATTTCTTCTTATATTCGTTGATTACTATGATGATAAAAATTAATTTCGTGAAAAATTTTGAAATTACGTTATATTCATATTGTTGGTACTCTGAGGTTAAGCCACTGCCAGACCTCCAGCAGGCAGACAAACACTTAGCTCCGAGCTTAACATCAGCCCCTTCCAGCGGCCCACGTATCGGAGCCCAGCCCAGGGACTACATCCTCACCACACCGTAACGTCGCTCCAGTAGCCACCAGGGAGGGCTCTCCAAAGCAGCCACACCGACCCAACAGCCATCTCCCTCGGAGCCTTCGCCTCCTCCGACGCTGGCCTTCCCAGAATTCCCGGCCACTCGATTGGTAGTGTGTACTTGTGCATGGTAGCTACTGCCACGAATACATGCCGACTGACTCATGCTCATATCAGACCAGAACGATCTTTCAGTTCTTTTGTTCAGACCCTGCTGTATGTTGAACTTTGCTTTGAGTGAATGGTACAAATAAAAATATGCTACACTGCTACCTAGGAATCATCACTCAGTCATCAGTTATTTTGTGCGCAACCTTATCACTCAGTACATACGAGTATGGATACCAAAATAGCAGCCATTGACACAAATTATCTCTGAATAGAAAATCATATAAAACCACTTAACGGTGGAGGCGCATCTAGACCAGATCAGATACGTGTGATAATCTACAAATATCATGCAAAAGATCTTGCTCCCTTTTTGTTGTTGTGGTTTTCAGCCCTGAGACTGGTTTGATGCAGCTCTCCATGCTACTCTATCCTGTGCAAGCAGCTTCATCTCCCAGTACGTACTGCAGCCTACATCCTTCTGAATCTGCTTAGTGTATTCATCTCTTGGTCTCGCTCTATGATTTTTACCCTCCACGCTGCCCTCCAATACTGAATTGGTGATTCCTTGATGCCTCAAAACATGTCCTACCGACCGACCCCTTCTTCTAGTCAAGTTGTGCCGCAAACTCCCCTTCTCCCCAATTCTATTCAATACCTCCTCATTAGTTATGTGATCTACCCATCTAATCTTCAGCATTCTTCTGTAGCACCACATTTCGAAAGATTCTATTCTCTTCTTGACCAAACTATTTATCGTCCATGTTTCACTTCCATACATGGCTACACTCCATACAAATAATCTCAGAAACGACTTCCTGACACTTAAATTTATACTCGATGTTAACAAACTTCTCTTCTTCAGAACCGCTTTCCTTGCCATTGCCAGTCTACATTTTATATCCTCTCTGCTTCGACCATCACTCGATTTAATTTGACTACATTCCATTATCCTCGTTTTGCTTTTATTGATGTTCATCTTATATCCTCCTTTCAAGACACTGTCCATTCGGTTCAACTGCTCTTACAAGTCCTTTCCTGTCTCTAATAGAATTACAATGTTATCTGCGAACCTCAAAGTTTTTTTTTTCTTCTCCATGGACTTTAATATCTAATCCGAATTTTTCTTTTGTTTCCTTTATTGCTTGCTCAATATACAGATTGAATAACATCGGGAAGAGGCTACAACCCAGTCTCACTCCCTTCCCAACCACTGCTTCCCTTTCATGTCCCTCGACTCTTACAACTGCCATCTGGTTTCTTTACAAATTGTAAATTGCATTTCGTTCCCTGTATTTTATCCCTGCCACCTTCAGAATTTGACAGAGAGTATTCCAGTCAACATTGTCAAAAGCTTTTTCTATGTCTACAAATGCTAGAAACGTAGGTTTGCCTTTTCTTAATCTAGTTTCTAAGATAAGTCGTAGGGTCAGTATTGGCTCACGTGTTCCAATATTTCTACGGAATCCAAACTAATCTTCCCCGAGATCGGCTTCTACCAGTTTTTCTATTCGTCTGTAAAGAATTCACGTTAGTATTTTGTAGCTGTGACTTATTAAAATGATAGTTCGGTAATTTTCACATCTGTCAACACCTGCTTTCTTTGGGATTGGAATTATTATATTCTTCTTGAAGTCTGAGGGTATTTCGCCTGCTTGTATGACATTTTGCTCACCAGATGGCAGAGTTTTGTCAGTACTGGCTCTCTCAAGGCTGTCAGTAGTTCTAATGGAATGTTGCCTACTCCCGGGGCCTTGTTTCGACTTAGGTCTTTCAGTGTTAGGTCAAACTCTTCACGCAGTATCATATCTCCCATTAAATCTTCATCTACATCCTTTTCCATTTCCATAATATTGCCCTCAAGTACCTCGCACTTGTATAGACCCTCTCTATACTCCTTCCACCTTTCTGCTTTCCCTTCTTTGCTTAGATCTGGGTTTCCATCTGAGCCCTTGATATTCATACAAGTGGATCTCTTTCCTCCAAAGGTCTCTTAATTTTCCTGTAGGCAGTATCTTTCTTACCCCTAGTGAGATAAGCCTCTACATCCTTACATTTGTCCTCTAGCCATCCCTGCTTAGCCATTTTGCACTTCCTGTCAATCTCATTTTTGAGACGTTTGTATTCCTTTTGGATTGCTTCATTTACTGCATTTTTATATTTTCTCCTTTCATCAATTAAATTCAATATTTCTTCTGTCACCCAAGCATTACTACCAGCCCTCGTCGTTTTACCTACTTGATCCTCTGCTGCCTTCACTACTTCATCCCTCAAAGCTACCCTTTCTTCTTCTACTGTATTTCTTTCCCCCATTCTTGTCAATTGTTCCCTTATGCTGTCCCTGAAACTCTGTACAACCTCTGGTTTAGTCAGTTTATCCAGGTCCCATCTCCTTAAATTCTCACCTTTTTGCAGTTTCTTCAGTTTTAATCTACAGTTCATAGCCAATAGATTGTGGTCAGAGTCCACATCTGCCCCTGGAAATGTCTTACAATTTAAAACCTGGTTCCTAAATCTCTGTCTTACCATTATATAATCTATCTGAAACCTGTCAGTATCTCCAGGCCTCTTTCATGTATACAACCTTCTTTTATAATTCTTGAACCAAGTGTTAGCTATGATTAAATTGTGCTCTGTGCAAAATTCTACCAGGCGGCTTCCTTTTTCATTTCATATGAATGAATCCATATTCACCTACTATGTTTCCTTCTCTTCCTTTTCCTACTATCGAATTCAGTCGCCCATGACTATTAGATTTTCGTCTCCCTTCACTATCCGAATAATTTCTTTTATCTCATCATACATTTCTTCAATTTCTTCGTCATCTGCAGAGCTAGTTGGCATATAAACTTGTAATACTGTAGTAGGCGTGGGATCCGTGTCTATATTGGCCACAATAATGTGTTCACGATGCTGTTTGTAGTAGCTCACCCACACTCCTATTTTTTTATTCATTATTAAACCTACTCCTGCATTACCCGTATTTGATTTTGTGTTTATAACCCTGTATTCACCTGACCAAAAGTCTTGTTCCTCCTGCCACCGAACTTCACTAATTCCCACTATATCTAACTTTAACCTATCCATTTCCCTTTTCAAATTTTCTGACCTACCTGCCCGATTAAGGGATCTGACATTCCACACTCCCATCCCTAGAGCGCCAGTTTACTTTCTCCTGATAACAAGGTCCTCTTGAGTAGTCCCCGCCCGGAGATCCGAATGGGGGACTATTTTTCCTCCGTAATATTTTACTCAAGAGGACGCCATCATCATTTAACCATATAGTAAGCTGCATGCCCTCGGGAAATATTACGGCTGTAGTTTCCCCTTACTTTCAGCCGTTCGCAGTACCAGCACTGCAAGGCCGTTTTGGTTAGTGTTACAAGGCCAGATCAATCATCCAGACTGTTGCCCCTGCAACTACTGAAAGGCTGCTGACCCTCTTCAGGAACCACACGTTTGTCTGGCCTCTCAACAGATATCCCTCCGTTGTGGTTGCACCTACAGTACGGCTATCTGTATCGTTGAGGCACGCAAGCCTCCCCACCAACGACAAGGTCTATGGTTCATGGTGGGAGAGGGGGGGGGGGGGGGGTGCTCTCCTTTATGAACAATTTATAGCTATGTCATTGGGGCAGGGAAGGGTCGCAAACGATTGAAAGCGGGGAAAGCTCATTCCCGTGTTCTAGGCAGGTCGTCCGACAGATGCAGATAATTACAGGTGCCTAACACTGAAGTCAACGTGTTGTGGAATTATGGAACATATTATATTACGATGCTTTCTGAGCACTAAACTCTCCTCTGTAAGAATTAAGATGGATTCTACACACAAATAACTTGATACAACAGAGCTTCGTCTAAAAATCTAGAGCTCGGTAAGCAAAGGCATTGCTTGGTACCGTGTTCCCTGGACCTGCCTTTCGAAAAAATTCGATTGTTCCGTAACGTAGTTTAGTAAAGAAAATACAATATAATGACGGGAGCAACCCACAGGAGAATTATAGGACAACTACTGTTCACAATATACAAGGGTGTCCAAAAGTTATGGATGTGTCACTGTCAAGTAACATAGCTTGATGAAACTTGGGCCTCACAAAGAAAGAAGTGGAACAGTGTAGTACAGAAAATGACTGAAAGACACATACAATAAGACGAACAGAAATGAGGCGTTTATTAAAAGACAGTGCCATTCACGACGGTTACCTGGACATTTCAAATGGCCGGACATGACTCGTAATAGTTTTGTGATCACCAAGCATCGCAATGCATATCCTGCGACGTTGTCCCACGCTGGATGCTGGTAAGGATTTCTCGTGCCAGGACGTCCCATCCCTTCACCAGCCCAGTTGGCAGCTGCTATATGGCCGTCGGTGCACGCGGACATACTGCAGTATGTCTCCACAATGCATCACACACGGGGTACATAGGGTCTAAGTCGCAGAACAGGACGGATTAGCCCACTCACCGGATACCCTCTCGTTCCAAGAGCTCCTGAACTTGCGCTGTTCATTGTACTCCATAAAAAAGAAGTAAGGTCAGAATACACTCCTGAAAATACGCACTTTTTCTTTTCTTTCAGTCATCAGTCTTAGGACTGGCCTGATGTGATCCATCACGAATCCCTCTCCTGTGCCAACGTCTTCGTCTCAGACCAGCAATTGCTACCTACGTACTCGATTATTTGCTAGATGTATTCCAAACTCTGTCTTCCTCTAGAGCTTTTAAACTCTGCAGCTCCCTGTAATACAATGGAAGTTAATCTGTGAGGTCTTAAGACATTTTCTACCATCCTGTCCCTTCTTCTTGTCGGTGTTTTCCATACATTCCTTTCCTCGCCGATTTTGAGGAGAAACTCTTCAGTCCTTATCTTCTCAGCCCGCCTTATTTTCAACTTTCTTCTGTAGAACCACATCTCAAATGCTTCGATTTGCTTTTGTTCCTATTTTCCCATGCTCATGTTTCAATACCATACAATGCTATGCTCCAAACGTACATCTCAAAAATTTCTTCCTCAAATTAAGGCTTACGTTTGATACTAGTAGACTTCTCTTGCTCAGGAATGTTCTTTTGCCAGTGATAGTCTGCTTTTGATGCCCTCTTTACTCCGTCCGTCATTGTTTGGTTCAAATGGCTCTGAGCACTATGGGACTTAACATCTATGGTCATCAGTCCCCTAGAACTTAGAACTACTTTAAACCTAACTAACCTAAGGACATCACACAACACCCAGTCATCACGAGGCAGAGAAAATCCCTGACCCCGCCGGGAATCGAACCCGGGAACCCGGGCGTGGGAAGCGAGAACGCTACCGCACGACCACGAGCTGCGGACAGTCATTGTTTATTTTGCTGTCCAGGTAGTGGAAATCCATAACTTCATCTACTTCGTGACCATCAGTCCTCATGTTAAGTTTCTCAGAGTTCTCATTATTACTACTTCTCATTATTTTCGTCTTTCTTCGATTTACTCTCAGTTCATATTCTGTACACGTTAGACTGTTCATTCCATTCAGCAGATCAGGTAATTCTTCTTCACTTTCACTCACGATAAGGATGTCATCAGTTAATCGTATCATTGATTTCCTTTCATCTTGAATTTTAATTCCACTCTTGAACCTTTCTTTTATCCGTCATTGCTTCTTCGCCATATAGATGAACAGTAGATGTGAAAGCCTACATCCATGTCTTGCACCTTTTTAATCCGAGCACTTTCTTCTTGGTCTTCCACCCCTATTATCCCCTCCTGGTTCTTATACACATTCTATATTACCCGTCTTCCCTTGTAACTTACCATTGTTTTTCTCAGAATTTCGAACATATTGCACCATCAGACACTGTCGAACGCTTTTTCCAGGTCGACAAATGCTATGAACGTGTCTTGATTTATCTTTAATATTGCTTCCATTATCAACCGCAAGTTCAGAACTGCCTCTCTCGTGACTTTTCCTTTCCTAACGCCAAACTGATCGTCAGCTGACAGATCCTCAATTTTCCATTCTTCTGCATATTATTCTTGTCAGCAACTTGGATGCATACGCTGATAAGCTGATTGTGTGATAATTCTTTCGTCCTTTGCTGTCTTCGGAAATGCGTAGATGATGTTCCTCCAAAAGGCTGATGGTATATCGCCAGTCTCATACATGCTATACAGCAACGTGAATAATCGTTTTGTTGCCGCTTGCCCCAATGATTTTAGAAATTCTTATGCAATATTATCTATTCGTGCTGTCTTCTCTGATATGAAGTCTTCCAAAGCTCTTCTAAATTCTAATACTGGATCCGTCATCCCTTCCCTATAGACGCCTGTTCCTTCTTCTGTCACGTCATCAGCTAAGTCCTCCTTCCCATCCCCCCCCCCTCATAAAATACTCTTTCCACCTTCTTTTGTTACCACCCATGCTTTTAATTGCACTGAAGGTTGTTTTGACTTTTCTATATGCACAATCCTCCCGACAATCATTTCTTTTTCGCCTTCTTCACATTTTTCATGCATCCATTTCGCCTTAACTTTCCCGCATATCCTATTTGTTTTATTCCTAAGTTACTTGTATTTCTGTATTTCTAATTTCCCTAAACATTTTTTGTACTTCCTTCTTCCATCGATCAACTGAAGTAATTCTTCTATTCCTAAGTTTTTCTTCGCAGTTAGCTTCTTTGAACCTACGTTTTTCTTTTCAACTTCTGTGACTGCCTTTTTAGAGATGATCATGCCTACCGAGCAGTTCCTTATCGCAATATCTATAACCTCAGCGAACTTCAAGCGTATCTCTTCATTCCTTGAGCGTCACGTATCCCACTTCTTTGCATACTGATTCTTCCTGACTAGTCTCTTTCTCTTAAAGTGCAGCCTACTGTTCATCACTACTAAACTGCTATCTGATTCAGTATCTGCTCCTGGGTACGCCTTACAATCCAGTATCTGATTTCGGAATCTCTATCTGACCATGATGTAATCTAACTGAAAGCTTCCTGTACCTGCAGGTCTTTCCCAAGTATACGTCCTCCTCTTGTGATTCCTGAACAGAGTATTTGCTATTAGTAGTTGAAATTTATTACAGAACTCAATTAGCCTATCTTCTCTTTCAGTCGTAATACGAAGCCCATATTCTCGGGCAACCCTTTCTTCTAGTCCCTCCACTACAACTGCATTCCATTGCCCCATGACTATTAGATTTTCATTTCCCTTTCCACACTGAATTACCAGTTCAGTATCCTCCTAAACTTTCTCTATATCTTCAACTTATGTGTGTGACGTCGGCATGTATATCTGAATTATTGTACAGTACATAAACACGCGAAGAGAAACTTACTCCTCCATTATGCTTTTAGCAAGAATCATCAGAAACGGTAAAAACAATAAAATACCTAGAAGTAACCGTCCGAAACAACCTAAAGTAGAATGACGACATAAAACTAATTATAAGGAGATGGCAGGCTGAGACTGATAGGAAGAATTTGAAAGAAATGAAATTGTTTGACAAAGAAAGTGATAGCAAAACATTTTTAAGACTATTTCTTGAGTATCGTTCATCAATCTGTGACCTTCATGGGTTGGATTAGTAGAAGAAATAGAGACAATCCAACCAAATGTGAAATTTTAGTAATGGGATCGTTTAGTACGTGCGAGTGAGCTGAGAAATGCTGTACTAACTACAGGGGCAGGTGTTACAAGAGAAGCATTGTGTTCCACGAAGAGGTTTACAATTGAAATTATGAGGCTGTACATTTCGAGAAGAATCGGACTACATATTATTTCCTTCCAAATTTTTTTCGTGAAATGAACACAATTAGTCAGAGTAATTAGAGCCCTTATTTAGGTTTATCGACAGTCGTCCTTGAGATAAATACATGAAAAGGAAGGAGGAGGGGGAACAATAGTGGCACACCAAGTACGCTCCACCAGCGATCTAACGCGCTGCTTCCCGAGCGGGAAGGCGTGCTGGTCCCCGGCATGAATACGCCCGGCGGATTAGTGTGCAGGCTGGTTCTCCTTATTCAGTCACACTATGTCGGCGGTTGCTGCGAAAACGCTGTCTCCACTTACGCATACACCATAATTACTCTTCCAAGCAAACATTGGGGTTACACTCGCCTGGTATGAGACGTTCACGAGGGCCGAACCGCACAATAACCCTGGGTTCGGTATGGGGCGGCGGTGAGGTGGCTATATTGCTGTGGCCCATTGTGGGGTTGTGAACCACAGAGGGCTACAGCGGGACGAAGCCTCTCTGTCGTTTCTGGGTCCCTGGTTCCATAGATACACACCCTCCACCATACATCATTAGGTTTAACACGTTACAGGTAACGATCAATAAAAAAATAGTAGAACCCATTTCGAAGAATTAACAATTAATACCATTCCGAATGAAATTTTCACTCTCGAGAGGAGTACGCGCTGATATGACACTTCCTGGTAGATCAAAACTGTGTGCGAGAACGAGACTCGAACTCGGGACCTTTGCCTTTCGCGAGAAAGTGCTCTTCCGACTTCTTTTCCTTTCATTTTATTGTTCGTGGCATTCTGTCTGGGCAGACGACACATGACGCCAGTTCAAGTTGATTGTTGATTCCTTTACCCAATTTTTTTTAGCACAGAGGGCTGAGCTACGGTGGCGACAAAACACGTCTCAGACTGAGCTACCCAATCACGAAAGGCAAAGGTCCGGAGGTCTCGGTCCGACGCACACCTTTAATCTGACAGGAAGTTTTACGTTTAATGCCATTGTTCACGAGTTTATGATGTTTTGTTTGTGTTCACGTATAGTTCACAGTCTCAATAAAGAGTGAATATAACTTCATAAAATCATTGCATCAGAATGTTTGCCCTTTCAGTTTCCTGTAGTACTTACGACTATCTAAGGAGATAATGAAAGTAACCCACTGATACTTCTAGCAGACTTTAAGAATACTTTCTTTTCTTGCAACGGAGTTCCGCAGGGTACGAGGGGCCCTCTGCCGGTCAAGTTCCTCCAACTACTTCCCGCCTGTGCGGAATTCTGGCATTAGCGCTAACAGAGTGCGCTGATTATGTGCAGAACTATATTTTCTTTCATTTGTGGCTCCTTTAGCGATTTGTTATATGTTGTTTAATATTACCCGGTGCAATAACAACGGTGTTTAATGTTGATGTCATTGTCTAGAATATTGGCACTAGAGCATATGTCAACCACTGTTTTCTAACTCTTCGTCTTTTTAACAATATTACTTTTGTCGTGTTGTTCTTTTTATTGCATTTTATTACTGTAACACCTTTTATACTTTATAAGCTGATTGCAGACTTTAACTATTGTATCCACCATTTATTTTCGCTGTTTCAATTAATTATTGAAAACTAGTGTATGCCGACATTAGCGACATCTGGTCAACTTACAACACAAACATCTTGTGGCTACTGTACGGCAACTTGTTTTAAACAGTAATACTACTGACAACATGCATGTGATGTTATTTATATGTATTTGACGATGCTGATGCTGATTCCGCATTTAACATTTGACGATGCCACTATGGCTGCAGTACATTAGGACTTTGTTTTTATGAAACAGGTATGCCTCTTCATATTTAAAGCGCACAAGTGTAAAGTTTGTCAGTACTACTTTTCAATATGCTATATGTATTGTTCTTAAGCTGTATACAGTTTGCGAATGTATTTATATTTCTCCCATTTTTGCTGCAGATCTGATGATGGTCATTAAAGACTTAAACCGGTAATCTGTTAAACAAAAAAGATTGTGACCATAGACGTAAATTAAAGAAAACTTTCGTATCTCTGCCCCCCTCAGAATCGGTAGTTGTCTCTCTTGAGAGCGCAGAATGCGATTGTCAGTGAGGCATGGTAAGTTTTCGCTTTTGGCGTCATCATTGTTGCCCGACACTCGGGCTACTAAAATGGAAACTGTTGCGTTCCTAAGGAATGGTTAAGACTGTCACCATGGAAGCTGTATTTTTATAACGATATTCGTCAGCAAAAGTATATGTAGGAATCACCAAAAGTGCACCTTCCGCATTCGTATGTTGTGTCGTCGAGGTAACGATCATCTGCGTTGCAAGAGTTACAGAACCAACAAACATGGCCTTGAACGTAATTCAGTGAACATTCTTTCACGGGTTGGACACAAATATGGAAATGCGTGCTTGAACATAAATACAGATGCTAGCCTGCCTGCAGGTTGTGCTGCTGTATCTGACCACGAACGGCATCTCTGCAATGTCCTCAACATGTTCTGGGTGTCAGTCGTGGTCAGGACAGTGTCTCTGTAGTCGTGAGTACAGTACGTTGGAGCTAAACAAATTCGTGGGAAAATCGTTAGTGATCGTATGGTGGGTGCTTTCGTAACAAGGTTTGGCGTTTCAAGAGGTACCGTATCGTAGATTTATACCGTATACAAGAAAAGTAGAAAAACATCATCCCATAAGTCAAAACGCGGAGGAAAGTGTGTTTTGAGTGATCATGGCAGACGGTCATTCAAGAGGACCGTGACGAAAAATAGGAGCACGATAGCTGCGAAAATCATTACAGACGTGAATGCCGCATTTGTGAACTCTGTCGCACCAAAATAACACGAGGGACCTCCATAAGTTGGGAATTTCAGGACAAACTGGAAAACCACTCGTCAGTGATGCAAATGCCCCTGAAGGAGAAACGTGCTGGCTAAACCATGAAACCTGGACTAAGGAGCAATTGAAGAGAGTCATTTGGTCGGGTGAGTCTTCTTTCACGCTGTTCCCAGCTTCTGACAGAGTCTACATACAAAGAGTGAAACATAGCGGGGGTTCGGTGATGATTTGAGCGGTCATATTGCGGTATTCCTCGGGCCCGAAACTTACTCTGCAAGGTCGCACTAGTGACAAGGATAGTGTGACCATTTCAGCTGATCAGGTCCAACCCATGGTAGAATGTCTGTTTCCTAATGGTGATGCTGTGCCCCAAGGAAAGAGGGCGCCTGTTTACGCTGCTCGCATCATTCAAGACTGGTTTTGTGGGCAGGAGGATGAATTATTGCGTCTCACGTGGCACCACAGTCACCAGATCTTAATGTTAGTTGGTGTTTGTGGTATACTTTGGACTGAATGGTGCGTAATCGCAAACCACCTCCATCGTCGTTACCTGCACTTGCCACTATTTTGCAGGAAGAACGGTATAAGATTCCCTTGAGGACCGCAAAGGACCATAAATTACCTGTATTTATCCATTCACACACAACTGGAAGCTATTCTGAATGCCGACGGATTTCCTACACCGTATTAGGAATGCTAGGGGGTTGTGTTTGTGGTGTTTCCTTATTTTTGTCCATCCCCTGTACAAATTGTGTGTAATTAAAGTTCACGAATGGAGATACTTTTATTCGTATATCGTATGGCGAGAGCAATAACGAGTCGCGTCGTACACGGTTATGCTTAAGCTCATGAAAGTGATCCGTAGCATCGTTAGGATGAACTAATGTTAATTACAAGAAACTTTGCCAACTATCAAAGGCAGAACTCAATATCCAAACAGTGGCTTTCAAATTATCGAAGTGCTAGTAAACGAACAATGTGATATCAACACGACTGTAGGGTGTAATTCAATGCAAATAGATCACTTCGGCTGGAGTGCTAATCACAACTTAGGGCTATTGCGTGAGTGAGTGTATGAATAGCGAAGCCCATATTGATGTGCTTCACTGGTAGAATATACGAGCATCATGGCTAGATATTTGTGGTCCTCATTACGCGCACCCTCCACAAGCCTGCATCTAATTAAATAAACAATTACGGGATTAAATTATAGTTGGTGTTTGTAGCATTGAGGGGAGGAGGAAAGAAAGAGGTACATGCGATATAGACACATGGTCATTAAATGTTCCGATCTGTATGCCTGTTTCATTAGCTGTGTCTGAGTGATTATTCATGACCAAACTGATCGAACATTACCAAACTGAAACATCGGAATTTCCATTCCTGTGAGATATTATAATCGAAATTTCATCCTTCTGTTAGGTTATATCTTCCACACAGAAAACAGTAACTCCTACAGATGCATCATAATGTGAGTACATGATGAATATTGGGCACGTCTAACACTATTGGAACTTCCCATGTGGAGATCGCAACACACCATACCCAAGGATGTGGACGTGCAGCCTATCGCCAGCTTTCGGACTTTGAGAAAGGTCAAATTATTGACAGGAGGAACATGGGAGCATCAATACGAAGTAAACATTCCAGAATTTGATGCAATAACAACTACCTTCGAGTGTAACTTAGAAGAAGATGTTTTCGGTGTAGCCGGCCGCGATGGCCGTGCGGTTCTAGGCGCTTCAGTCCGGAACCGCCTGACTGCTACGGTCGCAGGTTCGAATCCTGCCTCGGGCATGGATGTTTGTGATGTCCTTAGGTTAGTTAGGTTTAATTAGTTCTAAGTTCTAGGGGACTGATGACCACAGATGTTAAGTCCCATAGTGCTCAGAGCCATTTGAACCATTTGAACCATTTTGAACCATTTTTCTCGGTGTAGTCAGGCCGCTTAAATTGCGTAATAAAGGTAAGACTTCCGGTCCAGATTGTACATCAATTAGCTTCCTTTCAGAGCATGTTGATACAATAGCTCCATACTTAACAACGATATGCAACCGCTCATTCGACGAAAGATCCGTACCTAAAGACTGGATAGTTGCACAGGTCACACCAATACTCAAGAAAGGGACTAGGAGTAATCAGATTAATTACAGTCCATATCGACGACGTCGATTTGCAGTACAATTCCGGAACATATACTGTGTTCCAGCATATGAATCGCAGGAAACACACTATTCACACGGATTAAGAAGATATTGTTCTTGTGAAACGCAACTAGGTCTTTATTTTCACGAAGAAATGAGTGTTTTAGACATGATATCTCAAATTAATTCCACACTTCTAGATTTCCAGAAGGCTTTTGACACCGTTCTTCACTAGAAACGTCTAATAAAATTGGGTGCCTATGGAGAATCTTCTCAGCTGTGCAACTGGATTCGTAATTTCCTGTCAGAAAGGTCACAGCACGTAGTAAACGACGGAAAGTCGTCGCGCAAAACAGGAGTAATATCTGGCGTTCCCCAAAGATATTTTGTAGACTCCCTGCTGTTCCTTATCTATATAAGTGATTTAGCAAATAATTTGAGTAGCCCTCTTAGGTTGTTTGTAGGCGATGCTGTCATTTACTGTCTAATAAAGTCATCAGAAGATCGGAACCAATTGCAAACTGACTTAGACACGATAACTGCCTGGTGCAAAAAGTGTCAGTTGACTCTAAATAATGAAAAGTATGAAGCCACCCACGTGAATGCTAAAAGATATCCGCTAAATTTCGATTGCACGACAAATCACACAAATCTAAGGGGCTTCAATTCAACTAAATATCAAGGAATTACAATTTTTAACAATTGAAACTGGAACGATCACACAGATAGTGTTGTGGGAAGGCAAAGCAAAGTCAGAGCTTCATTTGCGTAATATTTAGAAGATACAACAGGTCTCATTCCATGTAGGCTTTCACGGCCGGCGTCATCATCAATAAACACTTCCGGGCTAAGTTGCCGTGGTCGATCTGTAAAACTTTTTCTCCCTGACGTTTCGTTCTCAACTACGGAGAACATCTTCGGAGGTGAGTCAACGACTGACTCACTCACCTCCGAAGATGTTCTCCGTAGTTGTGAACGAAACGTCAGGGAGAAAAAGATTTACAGATCGACCACGGCAACTTAGCCCGGAAGTGTTTATTGATGATACAACAGGTCTACTAACGAGACTGCCGACACGACGCTTGTCCATCCTCTGTTAGAGTATTTGTGTGCTGTATGGGATCCTTACCAGATGTGAAAGATGGAGGGCATCGAAAAAGTCTAAAAGAGAGCAGCTCGTTTTGAACTATCGCGAAAGAGGAAAGAGAGTGTCACAGATATGACAAGCAAGTTGAGGGTGGCAATCATTAAAACAAAAGATCTTTTCACGAAATTACAGTCACCTACCTTCTCCTAAGAATGTGAAAACACTTTATTGACGCTAACATGCGTAGGGAGAAATGATCGTCGTAATAAAACAAGATAAATCAGAGCTCGTAGAGAAACATTTAAGCGTTCGTTTTTACCACGCGCTGTTTCGGAGAGAAACGGTAGAGAAATGGTCTGAAGCTGAGTGTGAACTCTCTGCCAGGCACTTAAGTGTGAATTGCAGAGTAGTCATGTAAATGATGTAATGTAGATGTAGGTATAGGTAGATACCGACAAATTGCATAGCATGGGTTGTAATGTAATGACAGCAGAACGAATGTTCGCGAGACGGATCAGGAAAACAGTGTGGCAAGAGGGGATATGCACCTGCCCTTCCAGAAGTACTGCACCACTAAAAGGTCGTAGGACTGTTCGAATTGCCCTGAGGAATAGACAGATAACAACAGTTGAGATACAGACAAAAGTTACAGGTAGTGTCATCACAAACCAGTGGGAAACAGATTTCCGAAAACTTGGTTGAGAAGTCGAGCTGCCATGAGCATTTACTGCTGACACAATACCACAGAAATAGAAACTTACATCAGCAAAACCAGAGACAACTGGGAGACTAAATGGTATCCTGAGGTGTTCATCGATGATTTTCGGTGTTGTCTGTAGTGTTTAGATCGACACCAAAGTGTCCGTCAGCGCTCCAGCTCCTGGAATCATGGTGTGTGGAGCTACTAGATTTATCAACAGGACTGATTTGGTAATGTTGGATGTAAGGTGAATTTTCGCTTGTATATTGTCGTACAATTCATGACCAAGGTTAAAAAATGGTTCAAATGGCTCTAAGCACTATGGGACTTAACATCAGAGGTCATCAGTCCGCTAGACTTAGAACTACGTAAACCTAACTAACCTAAGGACATCACACACATCCATGCCCGAGGCAGGATTCGAACCTGCGACCGTAGCAGCTGCGTGGTCCCGGACTGAGGCGCCTAGAACGGCTCGGCCACAGCGGCCGGCTATGACCAAGGTGCCAATAAAACATCCCAACAGAATAGTCCAAGACCACATACTGAAGGTCAGGCCACAAACACATTGAGCAGCTTTCCCAGTCCGCTGAATCTTCACCCATGGAACATGCATGGGACGCAATAGGAAGACGCATATTTTCTGACAGGGTCCAGAAGCAATCTTCATGAATTTATACAGAGAATGTTTTAGACATAGCAAAAGATTTCAAAAATAACATTCGGAGGTTGTCTGCTTTCATGCCACAATGAATACATGTGTGTGCTTACCCTTGAGGATCACATCTCATGCTGATATTGATGATGGCCATGCGTTTCGAAAGGAACGTCAGGAAAAATTTGTATATCCGTGAAGGGGCTACGTTGAAAACTAAATAATTTGGTTTTGAAGAAAATGACGTCGTCATTCCTCAAATGGATACTTAAACAACTTTTGGGCATACAACTGTTGTCTTCGCAATCTGTCTGTGTCACGCTCCTAATATATTTTTTTTTTAATTATCTGGTGATTTACTGAACGTTTCGAATCAACCACGATGAAACTTTTTCCCTGTTTGCGTATCATAAAGTCTTCTTGCATTGGTTGATAACTTGATTTGCCTCGTATTACATTAAACTCCTACATAGAGCGCTCCAATAACGGAAGCCTTCGCTGTTTCTGATAGAGTGATTTGTGGTAGTATAGTATGTAGTCGAAGTTGTCTTTCGTGCTTCTTGACATTTCTTGGATACAATCTTCCAGCTCCTAATTGGTGTATAGCGCTTTTTAAGGCTGTAGAGGAATTTATTAAATTGTTCTGTTTTTCTTATTGATTCTGCAATTACCCCTATGTGTCTGTATAGCTCTTGGTGCTTTCTCTTCCTACAGTTGTGTCTTTCGTTCTTTCGCGGTCCCAATTTTTTTCTGTGTCTATTGACTTCCTTGTTATCTTGGTTCCCTTGTTTGCCTGTGTCGTTCATTCTAAAATAATTAAGAGTTACAAGATTAGCTAATAGTTGCCTGGAGCGTACATAATGGTTCTTTTATATGATCTTATGTGGCAAAACACACGTCGATATCGGTCAATAAGAAAAATAGTAAAATGTGAATACTTGAACTGTGGGAAGACAACACATAATCCTCAACTTTTTGTTTCCTGGATTCAGTGGTGTTTGTTTTTACTTCCCCTTAATAGCTTTTACTAGCAACCTGTTCGGGCTTGGCATGCGTATCACTATTTACAGCGGAATGATCTTTGGAGTATAGATGTACATAAATTTCATTTCCACAAACCTTCCTCGTAAATTAGACTGTCTATCAATGAAAAACGTATTAAAACCCCTATAGAAGTTTCTGGGATCGGCCTTCACATACAAGCACAAAAACTAGTGAACTTTAATTTACAATATGTTGTGAGTACTGTGACGGTACAAACCCCCGTTACTAGATGAATATTTCTAGAGTGCAAGGATTGCTTTGTGGAGAGCGAGCGCGCTACATGGTGCGCGATTCGCGGAAGCGCGTGGCGGGCCCGCGTGAGATTTGCAACGGTCGCCGGGCGGCCACGTGGCCTGCAGCTTGGGGCATTGTTTGGTTTTTCGCGCATCACGCGAAGACTGTGTAACTTACGGTGCAGAGCGATGCGGCAGTGGATTGTGGTCAGCAATATGCACCTTCTGAAAGATCGATCTTTATTTCAAGTCACGAGACGCAAAAGTTATAGTAACCTCAAAATCGGTTAATATCACGAATACTGAAGGATTAATAAAAATAGTAAATAACAACTTACAGGGATGAGAGAGCACTCATTAAAACGTTTCGTCATAGCGGGTCGAGTGCCGTAGTCATATGTTAAGATTCATAAATAATTAAGCCCGTAAGATTCATAAATAATTAAGCCCGTAAAGGGCAATAAACAAAGATTGAGGGAAAATTGTTTATAAAATTCAATAGAAAATTCATGAGGTAAAGAACGGCACTATATAATATTTTGGATGGCATCACACGTATTTTATACTAGTTAAGTTACACTATACACCTAACTTGCAATAGTTTCCATTGTTTGCAAATTATTATTAACATTTATCGCCCATAATTAATTAATTATTATAGATATGAAGATTTTGAGCAGCGAAATATGTAGATCGCTATAGATTACATCTAAAAACGGTGCTATATGCAGTTCTATATTAAAATTTTGCAGCACAGATGTAAACAAACAAATTTGCGCTAAGTGGCGAAATTTTGCAAAAACTAAAACTTGATTTACGGGCGATGGAATAATCCTAGAAATTAATGTAAAATAGTAAATGAGATCTTCTTTTTAGCGCGGTTCCGATGGTGTACTTGATTCTGTAATCTTAACTGGTGAGATTGGTACTTGCATTACCAGGGGGGTTGACGTCCGAGTCTATATAAGCGAGCGGCCATCTTGGCCAGGGGTCAGTCGTTGGTCAGTCGTTTTGGAGGGTGGGTGGCGAGCAGCTGGTGGTCGAGCGGTTCTAGGCGCTTCAGTCTGGAATCGCGCGACCGCTACGGTCGCAGGTTCGAATCCTACCTCGGGCATGGATATGTGTGATGTCCTTAGGTTAGTTACGTTTAAGTAGTTCTAAGTTCTAGGGGACTGATGGCCTGAGATGTTAAGTCCCATAGTGCTCAAAGCCATTTGAACCATTTTTTTGTTACCCGCACAGTTCTGATTGCGTGTAATATCGTGAGGCAACCCCTTTTGTTATATGCTGTACGACACTGCTTTACGGCAGAAACCATACCAAATCTCCCGTTTCAGTGATTAAGTCCTACCACATCATCAGTACAAAGGCATAAATTCTTATTTCGTAATACCATTACCGTTCTGCTTAGTAGCCAGCCGTAACGATTCTCCTACTAAGAGTGTCGCATAAGTTCACAAAAAAAGTTCCATGAGGCAAACTTTGGAAATGGGCTGCTGTTATTGTGCAGCCACAACAGTGGATCATAGGATTTGTAACTCTACAAAGCGTGCTTATAGGTGCTGCAACACTTTCCAGTTCCAAAAGGACTGAACTCCTGGCGATGACATCGTTTCCAACTTGTTGAACATATCCGCCAGTGTGGGTTTCGTTTCTAGCTCGCAAACTGGCAGCTTCTCTTTAACGGATTCATTTGAATCCATAGATGATTCATAGATAAGTCCAATATAAAACACAAGGTTCGTCAGGTTCTAATGCAATTTTTGTGCTGAAATATATTTTCAGAGGGCAGCTGCAGTGCTCGTTTCTTTTTTTTTTTCCTTTATTGTAATTTTTATCACCTTACACAAGGCGGGCTGTCAGCAGCTGAGTACGCCGCTCTTCAGCCTTGAGATTTACAATAAGTAAAAAATAGAGGTGACACAGGGAATACAATCAAAAATGGCGGGCAAAACAATGTAGACACCAAAAAACAAAAAACACGGAGCCGTTCACGCCTGAAGAGAAAACATCACTGACACTAGTGGACACGGCGCACAAAACAGGGATGATGGCGACGGTACACGTGAACAGTGGCGGCGTTTCGGCGAACAAACACTAAACACAAACGAAGACACACACACGAGACACTAATGGCGATGACCTCCGGCGCGCGAATGTTCACTATGCATATGCGAGTCCGGGGACCTGCCAAGAGAGGAGGAGGAGGAAGGGGAGTGGGAGAGCGAGAGGGGAGAGCAGAGATGCCACGGGCAGGGGAGAAAATGGGGGAGGGAGGAAGGGGGAGGGGAAGCCCGAGGGAAGAGCGGTGGAGGGAGGGGACGTGGGAAAAGGAAAGAGAAGGGAAGGGAAGGGAAGAGAAGGGAGGGAGGGTGCCTAAAGGAAAGGACACCGGAAGTGCGGGGTGGGGCAGGGTCAAAGTTGATAGGAGGGGTAGATGGAGGGGAGGAGGACATCATCAGGGAGGGGGAGCTGGCGGAAGCCACCTTGGGAGAGGGTAAGGAGGGTGGAGAGATGGAGACCGGGTGGGACGTGCGAATACAGGCGCGGCAGCGGGTGGGGGTGGGAGAGGATGGGTGAGACGAGCGGGTGAGGAGGATCGAGTTTGCGGGAGGTGTACAGGATCCGCATCCTTTCAAGGAAAAGGAGGAGGTGGGGGAAAGGGATGAGATTGTACAGGATCCGCGTGGGGGAGGGGAGACGGATGCAATAGGCGAGGCGGAGAACATGACGTTCAAGGATTTGGAGGGATTTATAAAAGGTAGGGGGGGCGGAGATCCAAGCCGGATGGGCATAACAAAGGATAGGGCGGATGAGGGATTTATAGGTGTGGAGGATGGTGGAGGGGTCCAGACCCCACGTACGGCCAGAGAGGAGCCTTGGCTTGGATTGTCCGGAGGTGGGGAGTCCAGGAGAGGCGACGGTCGAGGGTGACGCCAAGGTACTTAAGGGTGGGAGTGAGGGCGATAGGACGGCCATAGATGGTGAGATAGAAATCAAGGAGGCGGAAGGAAGGGGTGGTTTTGCCTACAATGATCGCCTGGGTTTTGGAGGGATTGACCTTGAGCAACCACTGGTTGCACCAAGCGGTGAACCGGTCAAGATGGGATTGGAGAAGGTGTTGGGAGCGCTGTAGGGTGGGGGCAAGGGCAAGGAAGGCGGTGTCATCGGCAAACTGGAGAAGGTGGATGGGGGCTGACGGCGGCGGCATGTCCGCCGTGTACAAAAGGTACAGAAGGGGGGAGAGGACGGAGCCTTGGGGCACACCGGCAGAGGGGAAAAAGGTGTAGGAATCTGTGTTATGGATGGTGACATAGGAAGGACGGCGGGAGAGAAAGGAGCCGATCAGACGGACGTAGTTAATGGGAAGGGCGAAGTTTGGAGCTTGAAGAGGAGACCGGAATGCCATACGCGGTCATATGCACGTTCGAGGTCCAGGGAGAGGAAGATTGCGGAGCGACGGGAATTAAGCTGTTCGGAAAGGAGATGAGTGAGGTGAAGGAGAAGGTCGTCAGAAGAGAAGGACGGCCGAAAGCCACACTGGGTAATGGGAAGGCGGAGATGCTGGTGGATGCGTCGGGTGAGGATAGATTCCAGGACCTTGCTGAAGACCGAGGTAAGGCTGATGGGACGGTAGGAGGAGACGGCGGACGGCGGTTTGCCAGGTTTAAGGAACATGAGGATACGGGAGGTTTTCCACAGGTCGGGGTAGTAACCGGTGGACAGGACTACATTGTAGAGCCTGGCCAGGGTGGAGAGGAAAGATACAGGAGCTTCACGAAGGTGACGGTAGGTGACACGGTCGTGACCAGGAGCGGTGTTGCGTTTTGTGCGGAGTGTAGCAATGCTCGTTTGTAAAAGGATCAAAGATTTAATAACATGGAGGGAAAGAGTGTGAGTGAGTGTCCTTTTGGTGATGTACTCCTCTCGCCGAAATGGACAATCAGTCCTTTGTTCACAGATTTGAAAGGGCATTAGAAGGATAAACTCTGAGGACTCGAGATTGTTTCAAGATTGTTCCGCAATTGTTTGTGCAGTAGCCACCAGAAAGATCGCGGGAGGCGCACATCGCACGGTAGTTGCCGCAAATACTGTAGAGTCCCGTCCACCAGAGGGCACGCGAGAATTCGGCCGCGACCTCTGCCAGCGGAACAACAACAACAACAACAACTCAGGCAGCACGGGCCGTGCCCAGTCAGTTGACATCGGGCATGCCTATTATGAGACAGTTCTCGGTATACTCTGAAGTGCGACGGAAAACGTGAACCGTGTTACTACAGTTTGTATCCGCATTGACGGACTATAGGACAGCACCAAACCAGATGTTGCGCGGACAGCTACCCAAACGGCGTGACAAGGAATCAAAGTAAGTTATGCTGTAACTGCTAAAGCCGGAGCATTTTCGATTGTGTTCTGTTACGTCATGGTAGAACAGGTAAACCTTCGGTTGAGTAGTTGCCATCATTTCTCTTACTATATGAAAATTGTGCAATGAATAAAACGCATGTCCTCCAGAAAAGAAAAGAGGTTCGGGAACCACCAGAAGCGTTACATTTTGCTTGCTTAGAGATTCCCTGTTCAGACCGATAGTGAAGGTGCTGCGGTGTATGATTTATTTGCACTGTTGGTCATTAAAATTGCAGCACCAGCAAGGATAACTGATAACGAAATTTTACTTATTGCGTTTATACAGTATATCAAGAAAAAACATAGTTGAACTTGTGGATTATTTTGGGATGTACTGGGTGCGAAAATTACTACACGAAGCTGCCACCAGGTAGCAGAAGCGGCTGTAACGCGGCTGGGAATCAAGTGTAACGGAGCTTGAGTGACAGATATTTAAATGGCTCTGAGCACTATGGGACTTAACATCTATGGTCATCAGTCCCCTAGAACTTAGAACTACTTAAACCTAACTAACCTAAGGACAGCACACAACACCCAGTCATCACGAGGCAGAGAAAATCCCTGACCCCGCCGGGAATGAGTGACAGATACAGGCACATTATTCCATCTGCATCAGATCTGTGCTAGGGGCCATCAATCGTCGTGGTCGGTGAGTGGTAGCGTGCCAGTATCTCAGAAATCCATGAGCAGGCGTTTTCAGTTAAGAGTTGGATCTAGAGTATGTGCTGGCAAGGGCTACAGTCAATGACACCCTGTGTCTAGGTAGATCAGCGCAGCATAGGAAACATGCGATCTTGCGTTATCTTGTTGAAAGATAACATCAAGGAAACACTGAAGATAGATTACTGCCACCAGCCTTATGCAAATTATGGCTATGCGAACCAAAGGTGATCGTGTTTTGTACCCAGCTGCATCCCATACCGACACGCCAGGTGCTGGAGCAGTAGGACGATTACAAAGACAAGACCTGCAGAATACGCAAGAGAGGAATTCGTCTGAGAAGTCGACATGGTACCATTATGGATGTTGTAGAACGCATGACTGTGTCCTCACCGAATGAAAATATAGATAAATGCGATCAGTCAGTTCTGATGTATTTATTTTCGCAAAGTAGTTTTCGAGCCTTTCTAAGCTCTTCTTCATATGGGTATGCTGAAGCTATTATTTTCATATTGGGTATTGGCTCGTGGGAGTTCTGGCGGTACTGTCTTTGATATCCGCCTGTCAGCCTATATTTTGGTTTCTTATTGGCCACAGAGTGAATCACTTTGCACTGTAAACACTGATTTCAAACACAAATACGCCAGAATTTAGCCTTGACGACATTCAAAGACGTGCTCAAAGACGTTTCCCCTTCTTACATGACATTTAAATGCTATTTCTGAATGAGAAAACTGCCACGTAATCTTTCCTTAAATGGAGATTGTTCACGGCGTTTGTGACGTTACCACTGCTGCGCCTCTATTGTTTGGGAAATAAATATAGCCTCTGTGCGCCGTGGAAACACGTGGTTAAACCTCTCTGGTTTGCAACAATCTGATATGTTACTTCCTGGCAGATTAAAACTGTGTACCGGACCGAGACTCGAAATCAGGGCCTTTCCCTTTCGCAGGCAAGTACTTTACCAAATCCTACCCAAGCACGACTCACGATCCGTCCTCACAGCTTTACTTTCTCCAGTATCTCATTTCCTACCTCCCAAACTTCACAGGGGTTCTCCGTGAAACTTTCCGGACTAGCACTCTGGAAGAAAAGATAATGCGGACAAGTGGCTTAGCCACGGCCTGCAAAATGTCTCCGGTATGAAATTTTCACTCTGCAGCTGAGTTCGATAGCTAAAAGTCTACGTCAGCAATACTCACTCACTGGCCAACCATTAACCATTCTCCAATCATGTGCATCATTTGTTCGCCTCCAACAGCTTGCAAGTAAAGTGTTCTTGCAACAAGACAATGCTCCGCCTGATCACTCGAGAATAATGTCGGATCATTCGATCATTTGAGAACTGTTGCATCGGTACACTTTTTTTAAGCCTTCCCAGGTCACGTGAGTAAAACCTATCAGGAACCAGTCGGAAAACGACGACAGAGCCTCTTGGATCTATCAGCGCCCGTCAGTTCAGCGGTCATGCGTCAACGCACCTCCGCCCTCTCTCCCTCCACGCTCTTCCGGAACGAACCTTTCAAAGTTTGCGGTTTGTGGATGCCACATTCAACTAGGTAGCTTTCTCAACTGCATATAATACAAAAATTCCTCCTATTATTTAGGAAATATCGTGGTAAACTAAGTAGCTACCCAGTATTTATGACGAGTAGTAAATAAAGCTGTAGACTGGCAAATTTGGCTGAAAAATGAATTTCGTCCGCACGCTTACTAAACTGCTACCGTTCGTTGTATAACTGCTACTAACACGTTTGTTTTCTTGTTTCTTTGATAAACAACGAATTTTAATTTATCTACCACGAAAATCTTCATCATTTGTGCAGCGGTACCATTAATGCATCGCGTAGCAAAGAAAGAAAATCTTGGTGTATTTTAGCTGACTGATTTCACATGGTCAACATTACAGCAACAGTGGAGGTCGCTTAACCGAGTACTTTGATTTGAGGAGATAAAGGTCGAAAGGAATACCTTGTTCTGTATTGACATAACAACTGACAGCTCGTACCAACAACTCGAATGAGAAGGAAGTAGCGGTTGAAATATTTGACCAGTCATCAAGATTTTGGTTTTTTAAGTTTTCAAAAAAAACCTCTATAGTAATAGGACACTACAGACTTAATTACTAATTAGAGCTTCAGCTCCATATCTGACCTCGTCCTGGGCGCAGCGTCAAAACATAATCTTACTCACTTTTTTTTGTAATAGCAACATAAGCTAATAGCAGCTATTCAAATTGACAATCGCCAATTTTCCAAATATCCCTGTTGTGTATTACTGTACACTGAGACAGACACCGACAACTACACGAACTAGTTACTCTTTTGCTTATACTAGAGTGTTATCACCAAAGACTTCAATAAACCCATAGGCTAAAATCCATAAATGTGAGACCCGGTATCTTTTTATCCTGAACTTTTCCTTCCAGTGCAAGGACGACACTGTTGCTCTGGCACTCACAGACATTAACATCGAAGTGATATGGTGCAACATCGTCTTCAAACCACATTCTCTGTGACAAAAAGAGATTCAGTCTTCAACAACTCTGCTAGCACGTCTCGGATGAACATTTGGGTTCTGGTGTTCTTCGACGATTGGTAAGCATATCCAGATGTGGCTAATGCTGTAGTTGAAAAAAAGCCTCAGCTTTGAAAGAGGCGTCATTCGTGAGCAATACAAGCTGTAGTAGTTTGGCACTCTTATAGTGCGATAGATTATACTTTGACAAAACTGAACTCTAACTTCAAAATTTATTTCTTTACTCTTGAGTCAGAAATGCACAAATATAAAAATTGACACTAAAATGACGAAATGGATAACATACAGTAGAAAAATGCAGCAGATGTGGCGAGCTTTTCCCTTCGCATCACGTGCTCCCAGAAATACGTAACCTCCAAGGTACGTAGGTTGGCGCCAGTGACAACATCGTCTGCCTAAGATGTTGGCTACACTGAAACATGTGGTTTTCTTTTCTCCGTACACGCAGCACGTACCATAAGAGTTCTAAATAATTTATCTCCAATACTTGCACACGAAACAGTCAGTTTAAAAACACGTCTCACACGTTGCTCAGTCAAAATCTGTAACCGCCTGTAACACTTGTTTCCATCGGCGTCTTACGTCTAAAACACATTTTAGGACTGCAGCGCAGTTTTGAACACGAGGGTTTCGAAACTCTGTATGTCGCATACTTTGGAATTCTACTGCGAGTGTCTCTGCTCCTGCGTGGTAGACCACCCAGCGAAACATAAGCACAGCACCTCATCACCCCGCAACACGCACGGCATAATTTTAAAGAACGGTCGTATAAGGCCTTTCGTGTAAGGCCTGAGTCCCTTCATATGAGGCGCATTTATATTTAAATGTTTTCATAATGTTATTTTGAGGTATACATATCTTTTTTTCTTTCGTTATCGCCGCGTGGGGTGGCCACACGGTCTTAGGCGTGTTGTCACGGTTCGCGCGGTTTCCCCGTCGGAGGTTCGAGTCCTCCCTCAGGCATGGGTGAGTGTGTTGTCCGCACCGTAAGTTAATTTAAGTTAGATTAAGTAGTGTATAAGCCTAGGGACAGATGACCTCTGCAGTTTGGTCCCATAGGAACTTACCACGAATTTCCAAGTTTTCTTTCGTTATCGAAAGCAGTTACTTTGTAAGGAAGCGTAGACTGGCGTACCTCTCTTAAGTAATTCAACCAGGCTAATAGTGACACACAGATTTTCGATCTGTATTTTAATAAAGAAAAAAGGTGAAAAATGATCTATGCTGCTAATAACAGCGCAAGACAGAGCTAAAGCTTATGATCGCTTTTCTTCAAATTTTACAGCGAAGAAGCAATACAGGAAGGGAAAGGAAGTTTCGGAGGAGGGATAAAAGCGCATAGGGAGCATATTCCAATGCAGACGTTCTCCTTCTGAACGGAGGCAAGAAACGTTTAGAGGCCAGAGCAAGGGATTGGACAGCATAATTAGCACAAATGTCCGCCCCCGGTAGCTGAGTGGTCAGCGTGTCAATCCTAAGGGCCCGGGTTCGATTCCCGGCTGGGTCGGAGATTTTCTCCACTCAGGGACTGGGTGTTGTGTTGTCCTAATCATCATCATTTCGTCCCCATCGACGCGCAGGTCGCCGAAGTGGCGTCAACTCGAAAGACCTGCACCAGGCGAACGGTCTACCCGACGGGAGGCCCTAGTCACACGACATTTCATTTAATTAGCACAAATAGTGCCCTACAATAAAAGTCAAGCATCCAAATGGGGAGAAAGTTCATCCCTGAAAACAATGGGATGCTGTTCATCAGCAGTCCTTGCTACTCGGTCGCGGCAGCACTCCAAATTCAGCTGCCTGAGTTGTGGTGCTAACGGCGGCCTACGGTCGGTTTCTGCTAGTCTGCGACCAATGGTGCGGTGCGGCACGATCCAGAATGTTACAGAGTCCATTAGCTGTTCTCGGATGGCAGACGCAGCTGTGAAGGGGTTGCGGTGTGCTTTGTGCACAAACGGCGGTCCTCTCTTGCAGTGGTTACACTCAATCGACTGGAACCTTGTCGATGAGTATGTGCGTCCTCAGTTTCCCATGCTGTCAAGCATTGGACAGCTCTCGCATCCTAATGCACCTTATATTTCCAGGTTTGACCAGCTGACGATGGAAGACCACAGTAAGACCTCGACTGCTGATAACAGTCTCTAATACGGGTACGTGCCATCCCCGCCTGTTTCATACTGCTCACTCAGTACCTGAGCATACTGTGACTGATAACGACACTAAACCGAACGGAATTGATGCACTCTGGTGACTGTTCTGTCACAGATAACTTTAACTTTAGTAATTTACACTGAAGACCGAAATGAAATTGGTACACCTGCCTAATATCGGCTAGGGCTCCCACGAGCACGCAGAAGTGCCGCAACGTGACGGTGCATGTACTCGATTAATGTCTGAAGTAGTGCTGGAGGGAATTGACACCATGAATCCTACAGGACTGTCAGTACATCCGTAAGAGTACGAGAGAGTGGAGATCTCTTCTGAACAGCACGTTGCAAGTCATCCCAGATATGCTCAATAATGTTCGTGTCTGTGGAGACTGGTGGCCAGCGGAAATGTTTCAACTCAGAAGAGTGTTCCTGGAGCCACACTGTAGCAATTCTGGACGTGTAGGGTGTCGCAGTGTCCTGCTAGAATTGCCCAAGTCCGTCGGATCCATAATGGACATGAATGGATGCAGGTGATCCGACAAGACGCTTACGTACGTCTCACCTGTCATAGTCGTATCCAGACGTATCAGGGGTCCAGTATTACTCCAACTGCAAACGACCCACACCATTATAGAGCCTCCACCAGCTTCAATAGTCCCCTGCTCGATACAGTTTGAAACGAGACTCGTCCGACCAGGCAATATGTTTCCAGTCATCAACAGTCAAATGTCGGTGTTGACGTGCCCAGGCGAGGCGTGAAGTTCTGTGTCGTGCAGTCATCGAGGGCACATGAGGGGGCCTTCGGCTCCGAAAGCCCATATCGATGATTTTTCGTTGAATGGTTCGCACGCTGCCACTTGTTGATGGCCCAGCATCGAAATCTGCAATAATTTACGGAAGGGTTGCACTTTTGTCACGAACGACTCTCTTTAGTCGACGTGGGTTCCGTTCTGGAAGGATCTTTTTCCGGCCGCAGCGATGTGGGAGATTTGATGTTTTACCAGATTCCTGATATTCGCGATCGACTCGTGAAATGTGAAATGGTCGTACGGGAAAATCCCCTCTTCATCGCTGCCTCGGAGGTGCTGCGTCCCATCATTCGTGCGCCGATTATAACACTAAGTTCAAACTCACTAAAATCTTGATAACCTCCCGTTGTAGCAGCTGTAACCGATCTAACAACTGCGCCAGACACTTGTTGTCTCATATAGGCGTTGTCGACCGCAGCACAGTATTATGCCTGTTTACATATCTCTTGTGTTTGAATACTGATGCCTATACGAGTTTCTTTGGCGCTTCATTGTACATACCCAATGATATGTGATGTTAGATCACGTCTTTTGGGTGCTTCTCTTTTTTGTAAGTGCAACAGTTGCACGGACACGAAATGGTAAAGCAAGACACCAAAAAACACAGGGAAAAATGGAACTGACCGAAAGACATAACATAGACAAAGTTATGGTCAGATTTTCCCTAATACTATATGTAAGATGAAAAGTTACAGAAGAGCAGGAAGGCGGATCCGAAATGGAAAAATTCTATTCTTAGTAATACCGTACATGTAGTTTTATATTTCGAAAACACCAAAAGGCCTGATGTGCGAGTGATCGACAACGCCTTGACGAGACTTTCTGGTAGATTTAAAGAGTCTGCAAAGCCGGAAATCGGACCTGGATCTTGCGTTGTGCAGAAGACGATCTACGTGTTGAGCCCTCCCTGTGGAAGTTACTCTCTCGACTTGAGTCGATACACCATCGCCTCTCACCGCTCTGCTTGATTCCTATCCTACTGAAAGCTTTGAAATTTCACCGCGAAGTTGGTTCGCTATCTGCCGATAGTAAGCACACATACTTCCCTTATGTGGAACCTTCATGACGTAATTTTTCCATCCTTACATCTACCTTACTGTGTGGGAAAATTGGTACTCTGCCAGCAGAACCATTCCGCTGTGAGCTCTATCTGCAACAGCATTGAAGCACTATGCCTCGTTGACGTGTACATCATCAACGCCGCCACTTACTTAAAATAGTAAGTTACACATTATTATGGAATGCCAAATACGTTTTATCGAATGCTGCATCAGAGTTCAAAGTGACACAGATACATGACACTATTTTTTAACATACACTATGAGATCAGAGTATCCGGACACCCCCAAAAACATACGTTTTTCATAGTACTTGCATTGTACTGCCACCTACTGCCAGGTACTCCATATCAGCGACCTCAGTAGTCATTAGACATCGTGAAAGAGCAAAATGGGGCGCTCCACGGAAATCAAGGACTTCGAACGTCGTCGGTTGAGTGGATGTCATACGTCTGTACGCGAGATTTTTACACTCCTAAACATCCCATGGTCAACTGTTTACGATATGATAGTGGAAACGTGAAGGGACACGTACAGCACAAAAGCGTACGGACCGACCACGTCTGTTGACTGACAGAGACCGTCGACAGTTGAAGAGGCTCGTAATGTGTAATAGGCAGACATCTATCCAGACCATCACACAGGAATTCCAAACTGCATCAGGATCCACTGCAAGTACTATGACAGTTAGACAGGAGGTGAGAAAACTTGGATTTAATGGTCGAGCGTCTGCTCAGAAGCCACATATCACGCCGGTAAATGCCAAACGACGCCTCGCTTGGTGTAAAGAGCGTACACACTGGACAATTAAACAAGGGAAAAACGTTGTGTGAAGTGACGGATAAGGGTACACAATGTGGCGATCCGATGGCAGGGTGAGGGTATGGCGAACGCCCGGTGAACGTCATCCGCCAGCGTGTGTAGTGCGAACAATAAAATTCGGAGGCGATGGTGTTATGGTGCGGTCGTGTTTTTCATGGAGTGGATTTGCACTCTTGTTGAGCACTATGGGACTTAACTGCTCAGATCATCAGTCCCCTAGAACGTAGAACTACTTAAACCTAACTAACCTAAAGACATCACACACATCCATGCCCGAGGCAGGATTCGAACCTGCGACCGTAGTGGTCGCGCGGTTCCAGACTGTAGCGCCTAGAACCGCTCGGCCACCCCGGCCGGCCCCGAACCTCAAGGACAGTTCTTGAATTTATCTACAAACTTGAGGCTCATCAGTCTGTTGTAGTGATCACATAACTTTCTCGTAAAAATATTCACTGTCGTAAAGAATACGAGAGTCTAAAAAGTGAATATGTTTTTCGTTTATGACGAATGTAGGCAGACTAATAGACCAACGATGCAATTGTATGCTGAAATGTATTGTGATAGTGCCAAGCCATCATGATCTGTCTTGTAAACATAATAAAAAAATCAAGGAATTGTAAAGGTATAAAAGTAAAGTCATGTGGCATTGTTGGTTTTGCGACTCCGAAGACTTCTGTCCTTTGAGCACAGCGGCACCTTCCTTTCAGATAGGGTGAGAGTTGTGTATTGAAGTATATTTGATAAGTGTAGGTGACTGTAACGGATATGTGTAGTGCGGTGTCACATCTATTTTGGATGAGGATTGGAGAAGGGAATAGAACCAAGGGGACCGCTGAGCTTAACGTCCCCATCCGACGGTCGGATTACCATCAACAGTATCGCACGAGACACTGCGGAGGGGTTAGGAACTTAATCCGGGACATTGGCGCAGAGTCTGGTGATCAGGAACTTTGTACCACCGCACGTCCTCCCCTTTGCCGTAAAGCCAAAGACAAAGCAGCCAAGAGCAGGTGGCGTACCCAAGAGGTTGCCTATGTCTGGCCACGCTCAACGTTGCTCAAATTCGTTGGTGTGACGAGAACCGGTGTATTCAACAATTCAAGTCCGTTAGCTCACTTTAAAGATAAAAAAACATGTGCCAAGAAAAGAGAACAGCAACTGATAAGAGTAATGCAACTATTTTTGTAGGCGCAGTTACACAATCAGCGTGTCACCACCAAGCAGCTTTAAGGTAGGAGTTGGACCATCCAAATAAGTGTTCAGCGAATATGACATCCCAATGTATTTCATCCTTCCCAGATTTCGCTGCATCAACAATTCCGTGGCAAATACTTTCAAAATCGCTTGCTGTTCCTCTTGATCTTTTTCCAGGTTTTTTCTTCTTTCTGGACACTTAGCGGCCAAATGTGCTGCATACTCTGCTTTATCAATGGTAACGTTATCCATCCGTTCAAGTTCTCTGAAGCAGTTTGCTCCAGGATTAATTCTCATTGAAACCTTCCCGTCTCCTCTATATCTCTCTTGTTGTTACGCAACCTTCCCTTTTACAATAAGCTATGAAACCTTCCCTTAGGTTTTCTACCTCTTGCTTGATAATAACAAATGAAATCTTCCATTTGAAATTAATTCTGTTCCTCAATCTTCGCATACAAATTTAATTGCTATGTGTCCTCGGAGTCTTTCGCGACGGCATACATAAATAAAACGTTCTCGGTTTTCCAGCCGCGTCAATTCAAATAAAATGCTCGAGCTTTCGATGGCCATCCCCGCCATCGTCGTCAGGAGTTCGGTGGGCATCGAAAGCTCGAGCATTTCATTTGAATTGACGCGGCTGGAAGCCCGAGAACGTTTTATTCAAATTTAATTGCTGCTTGTTAAGTGATTTTCTGATTATTTCGACGAAACATAGAATGTGTCGTCGTCGTGGCCCTCAGTCGTTATCTGCAATAACCCAAAACTTTTCCTTACCTTTTTTTACTGTTACTGGATCGCCATCTGACTGCTACATCGAACTGCGACATGAATATACTTACTCTGTTTTATTATACTCTATAAGCTGCTGGCGGGCTGCCATAATGAGTGGCTGTATTTATTACCAAAGCTGACGTTATACTTTAATAGCAAAGCTGACGTTATTCTTTAATTAATTTGACTGAAGTTACGTATTTCATAGTTAAACTTTTTTTGACAACAACAAAATTTTGCAAAGTTTTACGTTTTTTGGGATGGATAATAATCAGAAATGGAATATTGCTGGCAAAAATTGATTATATTCTGAATGAAATGATTTTACAAACGTTCAACTGGGACTTACTTTTTACAATAATATTACAACTAGCATTGCGCAAACATACCTTCAATAGTCTTGAGTTTCTCAAAAAAATAATTCAATAATATTAGTTCCTCTTGTGATAATAGTTAGCTGATGTCTCTGTACATCCGTTTATAATCTTATAAGTCATAGCTGTTGGTTGGCAGGCACACCGCTCCTCTCAACCTCTCGCTTCAGACTTGCTACCGACTCGCTTCACTTCTCGCATACTACTAACTTCCTACGAAGGCTAAAGTGCGGTTTCTTCTGCTAACAATGCTTTCTGGTGCAGACAATCCCTGCTACCATTACAAAATGTATCAATGCGCGGTCTTTCCGCTCTTTTCTTAAAATGTATCCATACGCGGTCTCTCCCGCCCTTTTTAAAATTATATCAATTTGCGCTTCCCCCATGAACCATGGACCTTGCCGTTGGTGGGGAGGCTTGCGTGCCTCAGCGATACAGATGGCCGTACCGTAGGTGCTACCACAACGGAGGGGTATCTGTTGAGAGGCCAGACAAACATGTGGTTCCTGAAGAGGGGCAGCAGCCTTTTCAGTAGTTGCAGGGGCAACAGTCTGGATGATTGACTGATCTGGCCTTGTAACATTAACCAAAACGGCCTTGCTGTGCTGGTACTGCGAACGGCTGAAAGCAAGGGGAAACTACAGCCGTAATTTTTCCCGAGGACATGCAGCTTTACTGTATGATTAAATGATGATGGCGTCCTCTTGGGTAAAATATTCCGGAGGTAAAATAGTCCCCCATTCGGATCTCCGGGCGGGGACTACTCAAGAGGACGTCGTTATCAGGAGAAAGAAAACTGGCATTCTACGGATCGGAGCGTGGAATGTCAGATCCCTTAATCGGGCAGGTAGGTTAGAAAATTTAAAAAGGGAAATGGATAGGTTAAAGTTAGATATAGTGGGAATTAGTGAAGTTCGGTGGCAGGAGGAACAAGACTTTTGGTCAGGTGATTACAGGGTTATAAATACAAAATCAAATAGGGGTAATGCAGGAGTAGGTTTAATAATGAATAAAAAAATAGGAGTGCGGGTTAGCTACTACAAACAGCATAGTGAACGCATTATTGTGGCCAAGATAGACACAAAGCCCATGCCTACTACAGTAGTACAAGTTTATATGCCAACTAGCTCTGCAGATGATGAAGAAATTGATGAAATGTATGACGAGATAAAAGAAATTATTCAGGTAGTGAAGGGAGACGAAAATTTAATAGTCATGGGTGACTGGAATTCGTCAGTAGGAAAAGGGAGAGAAGGAAACATAGTAGGTGAATATGGATTGGGGGGAAGAAATGAAAGAGGAAGCCGCCTTGTAGAATTTTGCACTGAGCATAACTTAATCATAGCTAACACTTGGTTCAAGAATCATAAAAGAAGGTTGTATACCTGGAAGAATCCTGGAGATACTAATAGGTATCAGATAGATTATATAATGGTAAGACAGAGATTTAGGAACCAGGTTTTAAATTGTAAGACATTTCCAGGGGCAGATGTGGATTCTGACCACAATCTATTGGTTATGAACTGCAGATTGAAACTGAAGAAACTGCAAAAAGGTGGGAATTTAAGGAGATGGGACCTGGATAAACTGAAAGAACCAGAGGTTGTACAGAGTTTCAGGGAGAGCATAAGGGAACAATTGACAGGAATGGGGGAAAGAAATACAGTAGAAGAAGAATGGGTAGCTCTGAGGGATGAAGTAGTGAAGGCAGCAGAGGATCAAGTAGGTAAAAAGACGAGGGCTAATAGAAATCCTTGGGTAACAGAAGAAATATTGAATTTAATTGATGAAAGGAGAAAATATAAAAATGCAGTAAATGAAGCAGGCAAAAGGGAATACAAACGTCTCAAAAATGAGATTGACAGAAAGTGCAAAATGGCTAAGCAGGGATGGCTAGAGGACAAATGTAAGGATGTAGAGGCTTGTCTCACTAGGGGTAAGATAGATACTGCCTACAGGAAAATTAAAGAGACCTTTGGAGAGAAGAGAACCACTTGTATGAATATCAAGAGCTCAGATGGCAACCCAGTTCTAAGCAAAGAAGGGAAGGCAGAAAGGTGGAAGGAGTATATAGAGGGTTTATACAAGGGCGATATACTTGAGGACAATATTATGGAAATGGAAGAGGATGTAGATGAAGATGAAATGGGAGATACGATACTGCGGGAAGAGTTTGACAGAGCACTGAAAGACCTGGGCCGAAACAAGGCCCCGGGAGTAGACAACATTCCATTAGAGCTACTGATGGCCTTGGGAGAGCCAGTCATGACAAAACTCCACCATCTGGTGAGCAAGATGTATGAGACAGGCGAAATACCCACAGACTTCAAGAAGAATATAATAATTCCAATACCAAAGAAAGCAGGTGTTGACAGATGTGAAAATTACCGAACTATCAGTTTAATAAGTCACAGCTGCAAAATACTAACGCGAATTCTTTACAGACGAATGGAAAAACTGGTAGAAGCGGACCTCGGGGAAGATCAGTTTGGATTCCGTAGAAATGTTGGAACACGTGAGGCAATACTAACCTTACGACTTATCTTAGAAGAAAGATTAAGAAAAGGCAAACCTACGTTTCTAGCATTTGTAGACTTAGAGAAAGCTTTTGACAACGTTAACTGGAATACTCTCTTTCAAATTCTGAAGGTGGCAGGGGTAAAATACAGGGAGCGAAAGGCTATTTACAATTTGTACAGAAAGCAGATGGCAGTTATAAGAGTCGAGGGACATGAAAGGGAAGCAGTGGTTGGGAAAGGAGTGAGACAGGGTTGTAGCCTCTCCCCGATGTTATTCAATCTGTATATTGAGCAAGCAGTAAAGGAAACAAAAGAAAAATTCGGAGTAGGTATTAAAATTCATGGAGAAGAAGTAAAAACTTTGAGGTTCGCCGATGACATTGTAATTCTGTCAGAGACAGCAAAGGACTTGGAAGAGCAGTTGAACGGAATGGGCAGTGTCTTGAAAGGAGGATATAAGATGAACATCAACAAAAGCAAAACGAGGATAATGGAATGTAGTCTAATTAAATCGGGTGACGCTGAGGGGATTAGATTAGGAAGTGAGACACTTAAAGTAGTAAAGGAGTTTTGCTATTTAGGGAGTAGAATAACTGATGATGGTCGAAGTAGAGAGGATATAAAATGTAGACTGGCAATGGCAAGGAAATCGTTTCTGAAGAAGAGAAATTTGTTAACATCGAGTATAGATTTAAGTGTCAGGAAGTCGTTTCTGAAAGTATTTGTATGGAGTGTAGCCATGTATGGAAGTGAAACATGGACGATAAATAGTTTGGACAAGAAGAGAATAGAAGCTTTCGAAATGTGGTGCTACAGAAGAATGCTGAAGATAAGGTGGGTAGATCACGTAACTAATGAGGAGGTATTGAATAGGATTGGGGAGAAGAGAAGTTTGTGGCACAACTTGACTAGAAGAAGGGATCGGTTGATAGGACATGTTCTGAGGCATCAAGGGATCACAAATTTAGCATTGGAGGGCAGCGTGGAGGGTAAAAATCGTAGAGGGAGACAAAGAGATGAATACACTAAGCAGATTCAGAAGGATGTAGGTTGCAGTAGGTACTGGGAGATGAAGAAGCTTGCACAGGATAGAGTAGCATGGAGAGCTGCATCAAACCAGTCTCAGGACTGAAGACCACAACAACAACAACAACATCAATTTGCGGTCTCTCTTGCCAACAATACTTTGGTGCAGACATTCCCTGCTACCACAATTATTTCCAACATGACAAATATTAATTATTTCTACTTAATCCTATTAATGAAATATAAACATCTTTCATAAATTGTGGATTGACAATAGAAATATACACGTCTTACACCATTTACTGTAGCACTTTCACCCTACCAATGTTGCCATCATTAAAAGCAATAACAGCATCACTGATCCTCCTCCCCCCCCCCCCACTTTAGTGTCTTCATTCCAACATAAACATATTTTGGTAAGCGAGTCCATATAAGATTATTGAACGACTCACTGAGATTTTGAGTCTGACCATGCAGACACTTATTCAGTGATTCAGGATTTGTCAGGTCTCTGTAAATAGGTTTTATGATATCCATGACTGCTGCTGGACTAGAATGTTTATGGTTGTATGAACTTCTGAGTACTGGGCATTGCGGTAAGTGCACCATGAATCAGGTCCAGGAGGGCAAAGATGGTGTACTGGTTTTTCATCAGTTGACAGTCTGTGGAAGAAGGTAGCCCATACTGCCTTCTTCATTTTCAACAAATCCTCAGTATTATTTCTAATGGCCATCCCATAGTACTGCTGTAGACCATCAATCATTTTGTCTGTCAGCCTGCCTCTTATGGTTTTACCATCCGAAAGTTCCTCGTCTCTCAAACTTTATTTCTACTTCTTCAACCTGGTGCCCATCCTCTTCTGGACATGATCTTTATGACACTGCAATTCACAGCCTTCTATATAAAAATTACCGATTTTATTAGATTTGAAGTAATGCACGTATAAATTTTAACTTTTTCAACTGGTGTAGATTATATTTAAAAAAAATAAAATACTTCCCATTTGAGTTTATAAGTGATTCGGAAAACTGTAGATTTTATAATGAGATAAAAATTCTAAAATGTGAAAAAATCCAAGGATATCTCTCTGCGTGGCTCTCAATTAAACTGCAAAAGTTAATTTGTTACAAGCTCCATCTCCTTCTGGGCCAACATACGTCCCTTACGCCTTTGGATAGATATTACATACCTATTTTGGGATACCTGCCTTGTTGCATTGTGTTTACATGTTCCTTCCATTCTGCTTACATGTGTCAATCTTTGCTGTAGTTGCAAAAATTTGGTAATCATTTCTAATATATTCATTTCTTGATTTATTTTCTAGTGTACATCCTACAACTCATCGGAGCACCCGTGGTCCCGGGGTAGTGTTTTCACTAAAAAGCAAAACGTCCTCGGTCCCGGTTCAAACCTAGCCCCCGCTTAAATTCTGAATGAAAATCATCAGTCAAGTCATCCTCATTCAGTCAACGGCCTTATCAAATTGGGCGGAGGATTAGGTAGAGGTTCAGGGCACTTTCTTGCCCTTGGGTTGGGAAACTGCCTCTAAAGGCAGGAGAATCAGCAATGATCAACGGCATGAGGATGCAGAAGGCAATGGAAACCACTGCATTAAAGACACACAACGTGTATCCACAGAACACGTAGCCTATAACTGAAAGAGTGTCATGATGGCCTCTCCATTGGAAAAAAGATTTCGGAATAGTCTGCCCAAGGGGGAGGTGACCATGAGAAAACGACTGAATAATCGACGGATGGATAACGTTCTACGAGTCGATGCATGGAATGTTAGAAGCTTGAACTTAGTAGTGAAGGTATAAAATCTGAAAATGGAAATTCAAAGGCTCATTTTAGATATAGTGGGGGTCAGTAAAGATAAATGGAGAGAAAAAAAGGATTTCTTGTCAGATGAGTATAGGGTAATATCAACAGCAGCAGAAAGTGGTATAACGGGAGTAGGATTCGTTATGAATTGGAAGGTAGAGCATACAGTGAGATACTGTGAACAGTTCAGTGGTAGTGTCATTCTCGTCAGTATCGACAACAAACCAACACCAACAACAATAGTCCAGGTATACATGTCGACGTCACAAGCCGAAGATGAAGTGATAAAGAAGGTATAAGAGCACATTGAACATGTAATTTGGAACGTAAAGGGAGATGAAAAGCTAATATTCAGGGGGATTGGAATGCGGTTGTAGGGGAAGGAGTAGAAGAAAGGGTTACGGGAGAATATGGGCTTGAAACTAGGAATGAGACAGCAGAAAGACTAATTGAGTTCTGCAATAAATTTCACCTAGAAATAGCGAATACTCTGTTCAATAATCACAACAGGAGGAGCCATACATGGAAAAGGCCTGGAGATACGAGAAGATTTCAGTTAGATAACATCAAGGTCAAACAGAGTTTCCTAAATCAGATACTGGATTCTAAGGCGCACCCAGAAACAGATATAGACTCAGATCCTAATTTCGTAGTGGTGAAGAGTAGACTGAAGTTTAAGAGACCAGTCAGGAAGAATCAATACGCTAAGGAGTGCAATATGGAAGTACTAAGGAATGAAGGGATACACTTGAAGTTCTCTTAGGCTATAGACACTGCGATAAGGCATAGTTCAGAAGAAAGTTCAGTTGATCAGTAATGGACATCACTAAACAGAACAATCACGGAAGTTGAAAAGAAAAATATAGGTATAAAGAAGGTACCCTCTAAGAAACTTTGGATAACATAAGAAATACTTCAGTTGTTCGATGTTTAGGGAAATTCAGGAAATCGGAAATACAAGTCGCTGAGGATTGAAATAAATAGGAAGTACAGAAAAGCTAAGACGAAACTACTGCAGGAAAATGTGAAGAAATCGAAAAAGAAATGATTGTTTGAAGGACTGACTCATCATACACGGAGGTCAAAACAACTTTCGGTGAAATTAAAAGCGAGTGTGGTAACATTAACAGTGCACTAGGAATTCCGCTGTTAAATGCAGAGGAGAGAGCAGATAAGTGGAAAGAGTACACTGAAGGCCTGTATGAGGGGGAAGGTTTGTCTGATGTGATAGAAGAAGAAACAGGACTCGTTTTAAAAGAAATACGGGATCCAGTATTACAGTCAGAATTTAGGAGAGCTTTGGAGAACTTAAGGTCAAATAAGGCAGAAGGGATAGGCAACATTTCATCAGAATTTCTATCATCAATGGGGAAAATGGCAACAAACCGACTATCCAACTTGGTGTGTAGACTGCATGAGTCTGACGGCATACCATCTGACTTTCGAAAAACTGTCATCCACGCATTTCGAAGACTGCAAGAGCTGCTAAGTGCAAGAACTATCGCACAATCAGCTTACAGCTCATGCCTCTAACTTTTTGACAAGAATAATACACAGAAGAATGGAAGAGAAAATTGAGGATGTATTAGATGGCGAACAGTCTGGCTTTAGGAAAGGCAAAGGCACCAGAGAGGCAATTCTAACATTACGGTTGATAATGAAAGCAAGACTAAGGAAAAATCAAGAAATGTTTATAGGATTTGTCGATCTGGAGAAAGCACTTGACAACGTAAAATGATGCAAGATGTTCAAAATTCTCAGAAAAAGAGGAGTAAGCTATAGGGAAAGGCGAGTAATATACAAAATGTACAAGAGCCAAGAAGGAACAATAAGAATGGAAGACCAAGAACGAAGAGTTCGGATCAAAAAGGGCGTAAGACAGGGTTGTAATATATCGCCCCTATTGTTCAATCTATACATCGGAGGTGCAATGACGGAAACAGAAGAAAGGTTCAAGAGTGGGACTGAAATTCAGTGGTACGATTCGCTGATGACATTAGTACCCTCAGTGAATATGAAGAAGAATTACATAATCTGCTGAATGGAATGAACAGTCTAATGAGTACAGAATATGGAATGAGAGTAAACCGAAGAAAGACCAAAGTAATGAGAAGTAGCAGAAATGAGAAAAGGAAGGAACTTAACATTACAATTGGTGATAACAAGGTAGACGAAGGTAAGAAATTGTGCCAGTTAGGCAGTAAAATAACCGATGGTGGACGGAGCAAAGAGGACATCAAAAACAGACTAGTATTGGAAAAAAGAGTAATCATGGCCAAGAGAAGTCTACTAGTATGAGAACGTACGTTTGGTGTACAGAATTATATGTAGTGAAACATGGACTGAGGGAAAACTGGAGCAGAAGAGAATCGAAGCATTAGAGATGTGGTTCTACAGACGGATGTTGCAAATTAGTTGAACGGATAAAATAAGGAATAAGGAGGTTCAGTGCAGAATCGGAGAGGAAAGGGATGTATGACAAACACTAACAAGAAGAATGGACAGGATGATAGAACATCTACTAAGACATCATGGAATAACTTCTTTCATGTATGAATATCTTCAAGGTGAATAATAAGGTGCGTAATAATTTGGTAATACAGTGCTATAATATGAAGACTGTTGTTGTGACAACCGAAACCAGTTACACAGTGAAATTATTGTGAGTTTTTCGCTTAAATAAAGATTTCTGGTAAAGAAAAATAGCGGTGGACTTTCCCATCGAGACACATTGACGTCCCTCACATAGTGAACTGAATGTGTGTACAGAGTTTTGTCAAAATTAATCAGCACTCCATTGCCTCTGACCATCTACTGACATTATCAAAAATGTCATTAGTTTTCCTCTCAATAACACACTTGCATCACCTTCAAAACGATAAAATTTGCCATTCTATGGATAACCACCATAAAGCTGCTAACATCTTTATTGTTTTGGAACTAGTTTCGTCAATATGTCATCTGAAAGGTTTGGGCATAATTCCTCAAATACACATACAATTATGTGAGGGAAAAGACATACATAATATCATAATCATGGTAATTCGTTCAAAAACTGTATGCTCTTATTACACATTATGGGATTACAATGTTTTGGAGGATTCAGGTTCTGTAGTAGTATTCTAATCATCATCCAGTTAGCCATTTTCTGTTGAAACCAACTGCGAGGAAGAAAACAAAACAGTGCATTGTTGTGTGTACAGTTTTCTTTAAAATTATGTACAAAGAAGAAGAATATATAAGAGAGAAACCATTTATCTAATGATTTAAACGCTCTGATATTGTAGTTAATACTGAAAATGTTAACAAAACCGCAAATGTTCACATCGCAACACAGCATAGCGTTTACTTTCTCGAAGTGCGTTTTAACAGAAAAATCTGCAAATTTATGTTTAAAAACAAATCGTCTATGTTAGTATGGACTTTTAGTGGAATATCTCGGAAAATTTTGAATTAAATTGATCAAGAACTCTTCGAGATCTTTCCTAACAACATTTACCCTTTATAAATGATATATGATTATCTGTGTATTACATATATTAAAAAGTATGTCGGCTTTTTCAGTTCAAATGTTAGTTACATTAAAGTGTAAAAATTTGAAGCAAATCCCTCAATAACTTTTTCAGATTTTTTAAACAACATTTCGCAATTATATATTATATTATTATATTTATGTATCATAAGTAATAACAAATATAGCCTATGTCTGTTTGAATGTTTATTAGAGCATTGTGTAAAAATCTGAAGTAAATTTGTTAAGAAATTTTGGATATTTTAGGTAAGAACATTAAACGAAGTATTGTCTTACAGATATATACACATTTCTACACCATAAGTATTAAAATATAAATGCTGCCTGACTGTCCAATTGTTCATAGAGAAGCATGTCAAATTCCGAAGTAAATCGGTCATGACCTTTTTTCAATTTTTGGTAACCATGGTTCTCTTTAATTATTTATGTACATTTATATACCACATGTATTAAAAACATATACAACTTATGTCTGTCAAAATATTTATTGGAACATCATGTTAATATTTGAAGTAAATCAGTCAAGAACTTTCGCTATTTTCGTTAACAACATTTCCTTGATATATGATATATGTATGTTTATACATGCTATTTATTAAAAATACATAGCCTATCTGTGTTCAAATTATTACATATGTCTGTCTGAACATTTGTTGTACTATTGCGGACAAATCTGAAATATGTTGGTCAAGAACTTTTCGAGATTTTTTGGTAACAAAGTTAAATATCGACTTGCATTTGTATAGTAATATGGAAGTATAGATATGGCTGATATCTGATCATAGTATTAGATGCATCTCTTTTGCTTGTTACTTGGCTAGTATAATGTATCACTTCCAGATATTCCACATGATAACACTGGTTGCAGAACAATAAATATTTTCGCATCTTTGAGGTGGCTGAACATAAAATGTGTTGATAATAAACATGGAGCACAATTTTTAAAAAAATATTTTATGGGAAAAAATGAAGTCCGCTGAAATGGAGATATGAGATTATATCCAAGAACCCAAGACAGAACCTAGCGGTACACCAGTCGCCTCTTAAAGCACGTCCTTTTCCTGCTGAAATATACGACTCTTCCCGATCATTTGTCAAGCCGTGTAGAGGGACACAGAAGTTGGGCAGCGACTGTCAGACACTGCGTCTGCGAGCGGTCGCGGCGGGCGGCAGCGAGTATCGATTGTCGCAGGGCTTCGACTGTACCGGCGCGGCGCGGCGCCGCGTGCGCCGGAGCACAGCTCGGCGCAGGAGGCACCAGATGATGCAGCCGCGCCGCCGGCAATTCGTTCTGCGGAGGGGCGCCGCGCACCTGCTGTCGCCACCTGCCACCTGCTACCGCGGCCCCAACTTCCCCAGCGCCGCAAACGACCCGCCTGCCTTACCGTTTCTTCAAGTGTCCGTCTTGCGAGAAACGATTCCTTCCTCTGTGCCAAAGTAATTCTCGTCGCTATAGTTTTGTCGTTGTTTTCAAGGAAAATGTGCGAGTATTTCAGTATTATATGCTAACTCATGAGCAAATTCCTCGGAACAAATAATGAGGGACAGACGTGGAAAAGTCGTAATTATCATCTGGAAAACATGAAGTTTTCTAATTACAGTGCGCAGCTATATTAATGGAAGACTTTTTCGAAACCCTGTAATCGTAAGTTTGAACTTTTGCTAAAATGGCCTGCAACCTTCCTCTGTGATGGCGCAAAAGCGCGGCGCCCTGCAACGTTACCCTCGGCCTCAGCGATGCTTCATACAGCAAAGTTTCGACGCAAGTGGAAACAGGTCACAGCTTAGAAGTTGATGTGAGCTTTGAGGCGGGTTAATGATATCTCATTGGCACCAAATTTCATCACAATTCTGCACAATGCCACACGATGGGAAGGTCGTCACGCCTCTTCTTAACTACATTTCGCCTCTTCTGCTGCCGCCTCTGCGATGGACTTCAGAGCCGCGACACCCAGCGCTGAAATCACACGGTTTTCTGTGTGTGATTGAGAGAAACATTTCAGACACACCACATTTACCGACGTAATGTGTGGCTTCTGATCAGACGCTCTACCATAAAATCCAAGTTTTCTCACCTCTCGCCTAACAGTCACGATCGAGACGAAAACAGCTGTGGCTCCATAGGCGTTTCAGTCCTGCTCTAAGAACACCGTGGGGTTGCGACCCTACTGAACGCGATCTGACCCTTTAGGAGTGTAGTGCCGCCATAATTTTTGCTCTTGTATACGGGGTGGAACCACTAGGGACCATTCAAAACCATTCGAAGAATTTCAAGGTGATCCAGCGCTTCTGTTTCGCGCTCTCCTGTAGCGAGATCACGGTAGGGAGAAAGGGGAGGGGGGCCGGTAGGTGCTACATTAATATGTACACAATGTGATCAAAAATATCCGCACACCTGACTGAAAATGACTTACAAGTTCGTGACGCTCTCAATCGCTAATGCTCGAATTCAGTATGGTGTTGGCCCACTCTTACTCTTGATGACAACTTCCACTCTCACAAGCATACGTTCAATCAGGTGCTGGAAGGTTTCTTGGGGAATTGCAGCCCATTCTTCATGGAGTGCTGCACTCAGGACAGGTATCTATGTCAGTCGGTGTGGCCTGGCACGAAGCGCTGTTCTAAAACATCCCAAAGGTGTTCTGTAGGATTTAGGTCAGAACTCTGTGCAGGCCAGTACAGTACAGGGATGTTATTGTCTTGTAACCACTCCGCCACAGGCCGTGCATTATGAACAAGTGCTCGATCGTGTTGAAAGATGCAGTCGCCATCCCAGAATTGCTCGGCAACAGTAGGAAGCAATAAGGTACTTAAAACATCAATGTAGGCCTCTACTGTGATAGTGAAACGCAAAACAACAAGGGGTTCAAGCCCCCTCCATGAAAAACACGACCACACCATAACACCACCGCCTCCTAATTTTACTGTTAGCACTACACACGCTGGCAGATGTTCACCGGGCATTCGCCATACCCACACCTTGCCATCAGATCGCCACATTGTGTATAGTGATTCGTCACTTCACACATTTTTCCACTGTTCAATTGTCCAATGTGTGCGCTATTTACACCAAGCGAGGCGTCGTTTGGCATTTAACGGCGTGATGTGGGGCTTCTGAGTAGACACTCGACCATAAAATCCACGTTTTCTCACCTCCCGCCTAACTGTCATAGTACTTGTAGTGGATCCTGATGCAGTTTGGAATTCCTGTGTGATGGTCTGGATAGACGTCTGCCTATTACACATTATGACCCTCTTCAACTGTCGGCGGTCTCTGTCAGTCAACAGTCGACGTCGGCTTGTACTCTCTTCTGCTGTACGTGTCCCTTCACGTTTCCACTTCACTATCACACCTGAAACAATGGACCTAGGGATGTTTAGGAGTGTGAAAATCTCGCGTACAGACGTATGACACAAGTGACACACAATCACCTGACCACGTTCGAAGTCCGTGAGTTCCGTGGAGCGGCCCATTCTGCTCTCTCACGATGTCTTAGGATTACTGACGTCGCTGACTGCCTAACCCTTAGACGTTAGAGCAGCCTCGAGACTAAACTGGTGTCGAAGTTTCCGGCTGGAGCACTTCTAAAGTACTCAAAAAAGGTGCGTGGGTGGAACCGAAGGTGTTGCAGAGCTTGGGATGTTAGAGAGACCGTTGCTGTTTAATCATGAACACCCACGTTGTCAAGAACGTCCTCCTTTGGTCATGACACTGCAACATGTCGTTTTTGACACCGAAATGTGTGGGAATCAACGCCCCAAGGTAATGAGTGGTTTTAATTACTCTCTTTATGCCCTGAGGTCTTTTCGAGTTGTTTCTGAGCTGCGGTGTGTGTGAAATGTTTCTCTCGGTCACCCATAAAAATCTTAGTGATTACAACGCCGGGTGTTGCGGTTCTGATCTCTATCGCAGAGGTGGCAAACGAAGAGTTGAAATGTGGGTAAAAGTAGCCGTGGCGACCTTTCCATGTTGTGACACGTCAATGATGCTGTTGGGCAGAACTCTGTGAAATCTGGTGCCAGTGTGATATCATTAACCGACCTTAAACCTCACATGAATTTCTGAACTGTGGTTTTCCTTTTTTCTTTCGTATGTGTCGATATCATGCTGAGTGAAACATCGCTGTGTACGAGGGTGGCTTCTCAGGGCGCCATGCTTTTGCATCATTATATAGAAAGGTTATATGCACCTTTGAGCCATATTTCAAATTTTTGTGTCGGAATGGGAGTCAATTACGGGGTTTCGAAAGAGTGATCGTTTAATTTTGTTGTGGAGTATAATTTTGTTTTCTTATCTGTACACGCCTGGAATACTGGAACACATTACAATACTGTAGCGCGTCATTAGAGGAGCCCAAAGAAAATGTCGCAGTACATTATCAGTGGGCTGTGCCGTTTTGTTTTGCTTTCTCTAGCAACGTGCAAAAAATTAACTATGTACGGTATATTTATTTTTTCAATGCGGTAAGTATAGGTGACTACCTCTCTTATGTACACTGAACAAAACATTAAAACATCCAGCAGACAACACGTGGATCCGCATGACACACCCTCTAGCCTTGACAATGGCCTCAGCACGGCGTGTCTAGAACTTTCTTCAGTTATTCCATATCCAGCTGAGACCACACGTTGATTAGATGATCAATAGAACTACAAAACTGCGGGAAAGTTGGTTGCTAATTTTCACCAGCTGTTATATAAGGTCCCAGAAATTTGCTGTAGGATTAAGATCGAATGATTTATCAGGCCCGTCCGTGTGTGATATGCTCCCTGAGCGTTCGTGAAACTAGAAACATGTGCAGCTGGTATCATCTTGATAGACGAGCACGTCTACTGAATACCCATCATGGATATGCGAAAGAAAAGACAACAACTGGCCACCAAGAGTGTTGTAATAAACATCCTGGTTCATCTTCACGATAACCTAAATGAGTGGGGCCAAGTCATGGCACGAAACCACTTCCGGTCTGAGTACATTCTTCACATACTGCAGACCTCATTGGCCTCTCGGAGGGTACGACGCCTTACATCACTGAAATTAAACAAAATCGTGACTTGTAGGACCACACTATATGCCTGCAGACGACTGTTGTTTGACATGTTGAAGACGTGGTGTTTTGTGCCGCTGTGAGCAACGGCCTTTCCCGAAGTACCCGATTCCAAGATGAGAAACATAGAAATAGATATCCTCGGTGTCGCAAAGCAACTTAAATCACTTAATGAAAGAAGGCTTCCCGTCCAAATTGTATACCAGTCATGTTCCTCTCAGAGTATGCTGATACAATAGCTCCATATCTAGCAATTATATACAACCGCTCGCTCACAGAAAGATCCGTACCTATACTGGAAAATTGCTCAAGTCACACCAATACCAAAAAAGGGAAGTAGGAGTAATTCGTAGAATTACAGGCCCATATCACTAACGTCGATTTGCGGTACGGTTTTGGAACATATACTGTATTTGAACATTACGAAGTACTTCGAAGAAAACGATTTATTGACACGTAGTCAGCACGGATTCAGAAAATATCGTTCTTGCGAAACACAACTAGCTCTTTACGCTCATGAAGTAATGAGTGCTATCGACAGGGAATGTCAAATTGATTCCATATTTTTAGATTTTTACAAGGCTTTCGACACCGTTCCTCACAAGCGTCTTCTAACCAAACTGCTTGCCTATGGAATATCGCCTGAGTTGTGCGAATGGATTCGTGATTTCCTGACAGGAAGGTCACAGTTCGTAATAATAGACGGAAAGTCATCGAGTAAAACAGAAATCATATCCGGCGTTCCCCAAGGAAGTTCAAATGGTTCAAATGGCTCTGAGCACTATGGGACTTAACATCTATGGTCATCAGTCCCCTAGAACTTAGAACTACTTAAACCTAACTAACCTAAGGACAGCACACAACACCCAGCCATCACGAGGCAGAGAAAATCCCTGACCCCGCCGGGAATCGAACCCGGGAACCCGGGCGTGGGAAGCGAGAACGCTACCGCACGACCACGAGATGCGGGCCCCAAGGAAGTGTTACAGATCCTCTATTGTGCCTGATCTATATTAACGACACAGGAGACAATCTCAGTAGCCGTCTTAGATTGTTAGCAGATGATGCTATCATTTACCGTCTTCTAAAGTCATCAGATGATCAAAATGAATTGCAAAATGATTTCGATAAGATATCTGTATGGTGCGAAAAATGGCAATTGACCCTGAATAAATAAAAGTGAGAAGTTATTCACATGAGTACTAAAAGAAATCCGCTAAATTTCGATTAAGCGATAAGTTGGCTGGTTGGTTGGTTTTGGGGAAGGAGACCAGACAGCGTGGTCATCGGTTTCATCGGATTAGGGAAGGATGGGGAAGGACGTCGGCCGTGCCCTTTCAGAGGAACCATCCCGGCATTTGCCTGGAGTGATTTAGGGAAATCACGGAAAACCTAAATCAGGATGGCCGGACGCGGGATTGAACCGTCGTCCTCCCGAATGCGAGTCCAGTGTCTAACCACTGCGCCACCTCGGTCGGTAAAGCGATAAGTCACACAAATCTGAAGGCTGTAAATTCAACTAAATACTTATGGATTACAATTACAAATAACCTAAACTGGAACGATCACATAAATAATGTTGTGGGTAGAGCAAACCAAAGACTGAGATTCATTGGCAGAACACTTGGAAGGTGCAACAGGTCTACTAAAGAGACTGCTTACACCACGCTTGTCCGCCCTATTCTGGAGTATTGCTGTGTGGTGTGGGATCCGAATCAGATGGGACTGACGGATGACATCGAAAAAGTACAAAGAAGGGCAGCTCGTTTTGTATTATCGCGAAGTAGGGGAGATAGTGCCACAGACATGATACGTGAATTGGAGTGGCAATCATTAAAAGAAAGGCGTTTTTAGTTGCGACGGGATCTTCTCATGAAATTTCAATCACCAGTTTTCTCCTCCGATTACGAAAACATTCTGGTGGCACCCACCTACATACGGAGAAATGATCATCACAATAAAATAATAGAACTCAGGGCTCGCACAGAAAAATTTAAGTGCTCGTTTTTCCCGCGTGCCATTCGAGAGTGGAACGGTAGAGAGACAGCTTGAAGGTGGTTCATAGAACACTCTGCGAGGCACTTTATCGTTAATAGCAGAGTAATAACACAGATGTAGATGGAGGTGTACATTGCATGCAATCCCATTCGCTATGTTCGTCCAGAGACTGATTGAAATGGACTTGAATTTACTGACGGCTGCGCCTTCTGACAGTGAGAAGGTGTGACATTCGCCTCCGATCCTTGTTGGTTAGGACCTTTTCGTATCCATCTTTCCTATGCTGTGTTACCTGCATCTTCATTCACGGTGTAGTATAATCGTTGGTACGTCCAAACAGACAAACTCCACGCTGCTATTATGGCACTTCTGTACTGCATTGACTGTATACAACCGACTACCACAGACACACCACTTCACTACCATGACCTACGTTAGCGCTGGAGGGTCAAGTGACAGCATAGTACCAATCTGTGAGAAGATGACGTCAGCTGATATACTATTGTTGCTTAGAATAACTTTTATTCTTTTTATTTTGTATTTAATTCGAACAGCTGCGTTTTATGATGTTCATTTATTTCTATTGTTTCCAAAGTTCTGAGAGATTCATCATCAGCCAAATTGTCAAGGCATATGACTTATGGTGGAGCCAACAGAACTTCGAAATCGATCACAACAAATGACAACACCAAATACAGTTATTTGTAACTAATTTCAAAACAAACAGATATTGCATGCGGCGTAGTACCAGTTCCACACTATTTCCAGCGTTCCGTAGCGGCTATTATATTCTTTTAATGGTGACTCATTACCTGATGAACCTATACAGGGTGATTCTCTAATGATCTTACAAACTTTCGGGGATGATGGTGAGGAGTAAATGTATCAGTTTGAAGCAAGGGACTCTGGTACGGAAACGATGGAATCGAAAGGTTTAAAATCGTTCTGATACTGCTGCACCGGTAGCGTTGCTGCTAAGACTGTAGGGAAGGGAACTTTTAGAGGTGGTAGTATGGACTTAAACAACAACAAAAATGCTTAGTACACATAGGCATACGTATCTTAAGAGCTACAAGCACTTGTTCCTCTTTGTTATTGTGAAATACATCTTTACTGAACAAGTTCCCATAAGTTTTAAGGTATGCATTTTAGAGCCATGTTTACTAGACATTTTCTTGTTGTTTTGCTCCACACTACCACTTCTGAATGTTGCATCCCCTACAGTCTTAGCAACAACAGCACTGGTACATGTATTCCACTGTCAGAGATATCAGAACCATTTCCGCTTTTATCTTTTTGGACTAATATCCCTTAACTTAAATTGACACATTTACCCTTCTCCATCATCCCTGAAAGTTTGTAACACCAGCTCGCTCTTTTCCTCCATGAGATCCACAGCGCAGTGGATTACGGCACTCAGATTGATGCCATGTTCTTTGATTTCACCCCCCAAGACATTTGACACCGTTCCGCATTGCCGTTCAATGAAAAAAATGCGAGCGTACCGACTATCGAAGCAGACTTGCGATTGGATTCAAGACTTTCTTGCAGGTAGAAACCCAACACGTCGCTCATAACGGAACGAAATCGGCAGATGTTATAGGTAATACTCGGAGTACCACAGAGAAGTGCAACAGAGGCGTTGCTGTTTACAGTATATATAAGTGATCTAGTAGAAAGCGTCGGATGCTCTTTAAGGCTATTCGCAGATGATGCAGTTCTCTGTACCGAAGTAGCAGCGCCAGAAAATAATGATCATTTGCAGAACAACCTGCAGAGAATTGATGCATGGTGCAGGCTCTGTCAGTTGACCCTAAATGTAAATAAATGTATCATATTGCGCATACACAGGAAAAGAAATCCACTACTGTACGGCTACACTATTGATGACAAACAGCTGGAGACGGCGTCTGCCGTAAAATATCTAGGCGTAACTGTCCAGAGCGACCTTAAGTGGAATGACCACATAAAACAGATAGTGGTAAACGCAGATACCAGTCTCAGATTCATCGGAAGAAGCTTAAGGAAATGTAACTCGTCCACGAAAGAAGTGGCTTATAATGCATTTGGCGCCCGATACTTGAGCACTGTTCATCTATCTGAGATCCCTATCAGGTAGGACTGATAGAGGAGATAGAGAATATCCAATGAAGAGTGGCGCGTTTCGTCACGAGATCGTTCAGCTGGCGAGAGAGCTTTATGGAGATGAACAAACTCCACTGGCACACGTTACAAGAGAGGCGCTGTGCATCACGGAGAGATTTACTATTGAAATTTCCAGACACTACTTTTCAGGAGGAGTCGGACAACATATTAATTCCTCCCACATACATCTGGCGTACTGAGGAGAAAATTCGAGAAATTAGAGCCAATACAGAGGCTAACCGACAATCATTCTTCCCACACACCTTTCGCGCGTGGAACAACGACGGAGGGATCAAATAGTGGTACGGAAAGAACCATCCGCCACACACCATTAGGTGGCTTGCGGAGTATGATGTGCGCTTACTCACTTTCGATGTGATCGATGGATCACAACGAAACACCTCCATGCTCAATAGGACGTCTCTCTTGGTGCTGCTGACACATTCGTCCACCAGCTGGGCTACAGAAGGTGTGCCCACTGGGTTCATCCTCGCGCCGGCCGCGGTGGACGAGCCGTTCTAGGCGCTTCAGTGCGGAACCGCACGACTGCTACGGTCGCAGGTTCGAATCCTGCCTCGGGCATGGATGTGTGTGATGTCCTTAGGTTAGTTAGATTTAAGTAGTTCTAAGTTCTAGGGGACTGATGACCTCCGATGTTAAGTGCCATAGTGTTCAGAGCCATTTTAACCATTTTCATCCTCGCCTCACAGAAGACCATAAAAAGCAACGAAGAACCATCTGTGCGGACTTACTTCCGCATTACGAGTCTGATCGTGATAATTTTTGTCAAACAACGTCACAGGCGATGAAATATGGGGTCGTCACTTCTAACCGGAAACAAAACAACAGTTGATGGAGTGGTGCCAAACCACCTCTCCTCCGAGGAGAAAATTCAAAACCACACCCTAACCCGGTAAAGTCATGGTGACGGTCTACTGGGACTCTGAAGGGGTTATTCTGTACGACGTCCTCCTCCCTGATGATATAACGGTCAACTCGGAAGTGTGTTATGCTACCCTCGGGAAACTGAAGAAACGACTCTAGCGTGTTCGTCGCCACAAGAATGCAAATGAACTTCTCCTTCTTCACGACAACGCAAGGCCTCACACAAGTGTGCACATCCGAGGCGACGGTTGTTCCTCGTTCATCTGTTTGTCCCAATGAAGCATGCAGTCCGCTGGAAGCAGTACGTGGATGATGGCGAGGCTATTGGTTCAGCAAGACGCTGGCTCACACATCGACCAGTACTGTGGTATCGTGCGGGCACACAGTCCCTTCGAGTAATGAGGCATATGGCCGTCGCATTGAACGGAGATTATGTTGAAAAATAGTTTTGTAGCAAAAGATGGGGGAATAATATCGTGTACTAGAATCCTGAGTAAAACCAATCTGCTTTCAGAAAAAATATGTTGCATTACTTATTGAACGTCACTCGTACGATGCGAACAGTTTCGTCTACTGGTACGCTAGTGAATAGTGACGTTACGTCGAAGCTGACCATGATAGACAAGTAAAATTGTTTCTCCCTTTATCCGTTCTATAAAGTGCGTCGAGTTCTTCACAATTGGAGGTCTTAATTTGCAGGCTAGAAACGTTGTCAAATTGTAGCCGAGTTGATCCCATTCACTATCACCCTTAAAGGCTGGCGTTCAGTTCCCACCTCTGGAACTCCATAAATTCTAGGAGGAACTGGAGTTCTGCGTATGAGTCCTTTGGCTGTATAAGCGTCAGTTCTTGGGTCCCGGATCGACATCTGCGTCTTTCGAATTGTCTTGGCCACAGTTGCCGCCCTTAGTTCATAGTAGACTGCACCATTCTACACTTCATACTGCACAGTAATCAAGATGACAATAGTATTCTTTTTATCTGCTTGTAATGTCACTCTTTCACTGTTCTTCTTTAGTCGGGTGACGGCTGCTCTCTCCTCACGTCTAAGGCTGTGCCCCGGTACCTCTGCATGTAATAAAATTCAGACGGTTTTCTGCTTAATTTTCTCAGTTTCTTTTGTGGATATGTACTGGAGAGGTACTTTTATATTCTCGATCATTTTCTCTATACGGATCCGCTCGGATATTACAATGAAGTTTAGTCCCGTGGCCAGCGCTTCTGTGGCCCGTTTGCTTATAGAATGAAAGGAGAGGCTTATTACTGCTCGAGATGCTTCCATTCGGGGCTTATTGTTCCGTGTCATTTTGCTAGCTGCTGCAGTTTACTCTTATAGCGAATACCGACAGTTTCATTAGTTGTAGGTGAGTGACTCTGTCGATGTTATGGCAGTCGGCCAACGACAGCATAATTGATTGTAAAATGGTTCAAATGGCTCTAAGCACTATGGGACTTAACATCTGAGGTCATCAGTCCCCTAGACTTAGAACTACACTACTGGCCATTAAAACTGCTACACCAAGAAGAAATGCAGATGATAAACAGATATTCATTGGACAAATATATTACATTAAAACTGACTTGTGATTACATTTTCACGCAATTTGGGTGCATAGATCCTGAGAAATCAGTACCCAGAACAACCACCTCTGGCCGTAATAACGGCCTTGATACGCCTGGGCATTGAGTCAAACAGAGCTTGAATGGCATGTACAGGTACATGCCCATGCAGCTTCAACACGATACCACTGTTCATTAAGAGTAGTGACTGGCGCATTGTGACGAGCCAGTTGCTCGACTACCATTGATCAGACGTGTTCAATTGGTGAGAGATCTGGAGAATGTGCTGGCCAGGGCAGCAGTCGAACATTTTCTGTACCCAGAAAGGCCCGTACAGGACCTGCAATATTTGGTCGTGCATTATCCTGCTGAAATGTAGGGTTTCGCAGGGATCGAAGAAGGTTAGAGCCACGGGTCGTAACACATCTGAAATGTAACGTTCACTGTTCAAAGTGCTGTCAATGCGAACAAGAGGTGACTGAGACGTGTAACCAAAGGCACCCCATACCTTCAAGCCGGGTGATACGCCAGTATGGAGATGACGAATGCACGCTTCCAATGTGCGTTCCCTGTGATGTCGCCCAACACAGATGCGACCATCATGATGCTTTAAACAGAACCTGGATTCATCCGAAAAAAAGACGTTTTGCCATTCGTGCAGCCAGGTTCGTCATTGAGTCCACCATCGCAGGCGCTCCTGTGATGCAGCGTTAAGGGTAACCGCAGCCATGGTCTCCGAGCTGATAGTCCATGCTCCTGCAAACGTCGTCGAACTGTTCGTGCAGATGGTTGTTGTCTTGCAAACGTCCCCATCTGTTGACTCAGGATCGAGACGCGGCTGCACGATCCGTTACAGCCATGCGGATAAGATGCCTGTCATCTCGACTGCTAGTGATACGAGGCCGTTGGGATCCAGCACGGCGTTCCGTATTACCCTCCTGAACCCACCGATTCAATATTCTGCTAACAGTCATTGGATCTCGACCAACGCGAGCAGCAATGTCGCGGTACGATAAACCGCAATCGCGATAGGCTACAATCCGACCTTCATCAAAGTCGGAAACGTGATGGTACGCGTTTCTCCTCCTTACACGGGGCATCACAACAACGTTTCACCAGGCAACGCCGGTCAACTGCTGTTTGTGTTTGAGAAATCGGTTGGAAACTATCCTCATGTCAGCACGTTGTAGGTGTCGCCACCGGCGCCAACCTTGTGTGAATGCTCTGAAAAGCTAATCATTTGCATATCACAGCATCTTCTTCCTGTCGGTTACATTTCTCGTCTGTAGCACGTCATCTTCGTGGTGTAGCAATTTTAATGGGCAGTAGTGTACTTAAACCTAACTAACCTAAGGCCATCACACGCATCCATGCCCGAGGCAGGATTCGAAATTGCGACCGTAGCAGCAGCGCGGTTCCAGACTGAAGTGCCTAGAACCGCTCGGCCACAGCGGCCGGCAAAAATTGATAGTGGAAGATGTATTTGCAGCAGTCTTCTTTCTTTGAAATCGAGTTCTCTTCGCACCTGCTGAATACCCTCCATTAGAAGATATTTACTGGCTTACGTGTAGTTGCTTCTTTTTTTATGGTTGCCAACTTTCACTGTAAACTGCAGAATAAGTTGTCATGATTCCAATACCACTTCAAGTAGATTAGATCGTTGAGAAGTTTCCCTTTTTTCTTATTGAACATTTTCAACTTGCGAATTTTACTGTTTTTAAGAAGGGAGTGAGACATAGTTATATGTGTTCACTGATCACGCAGCAAAGAAAACCAAACAGCAATTTGGAAAGAGAATTAAAGAACAAGAAGAAGAAATAAAGTTTTGAGGCAGGGACGGCAAAGAATTTGGAAGAACATTTCTGAATGGATAGTGTTTTGAAAGAGGTTATAAGATTAACACCAAGGGAAGTAAAGCAAGGGTAATTGCATGCAGTCGAATTAAATCAGGCAGTCCTGCTACAATAAAAGCTGTAGATTCGCCCACATTCGAGTGAAGGCTTTAAACCTATTACGCTGACGAAAATTGGCTGATTGTCGATAAATGAATGAATGTTTGAAAATATATGCAGCTGGCATTGAAAATGAATGTTCCACTCCTAAATGTTAGGCTATTGAGCCTTAAGAGCAAACACTTATATAAATTACGCATCCCACTCTCCGAAAGTCCCAAAGCATATGATCGTCCCATTGTTGTAGCTGCTTGTCAGCTCTGCGATTAGTCATGCCTGCGATAGAACATTGTTTGGTTTGGAACACAGAACGGTGGTAGGTAACGTCTGTGTTCGAATGAATGTAAATGAATAGCTTTCAGCAACACTCGACAAATAAATAGCTCTGTTCTACATCTACATCTGCATACATCTCTGCAAGCCACCGTTCAGTGCGTGGCGCAGCGTACCCTGTACCATTACTAGACATTTACTTTCCTGTTCCACTCGCAAATAGAGCGAAGGAAATAAGACTGTTTATATGCCTCCGCAAAGCCCTAATTTCTTTTATCTAACCTTCACGGTCCTAACGTAAATCCGTGTTGGCAGCAGTAGAATCATTCTGTTGTCATCTTCAATTGCCGGTTGTCTAAATTTTCTTAGTAGTGTTCCGCGAAAAGAACGTCGCCTTGCCTCCAAGGGTTTCCATTTCAGTTCCCAAAACATCTCCGTAATATTTGCTTAATGTTCTAAATTACTGGTAAGAAATCTAGCAGAGTGAAGAGTAACCCACTAACAACAAGGGTTTGGATTCGAAATGTGAAACTGCTCGTGGTTTTGATCTTTCTGTAGTACTTCAACAAATTGTGAACATCAGTACGAGTACTCTTCCAGTAAATTTCTGGTTTGCAGCAGGATCGTATCAACATTCTGCCACGATATTTCGGACCAGAGACGTCCGGCCATCCTCAGGCGAGTAGACGAAGTACTGGCAGAATGTTGATGGGATCCGACTGCAAACCCGAAAATTACTGGAAGAAGAAATACGCCAGGAAAATTTCAGAAGTCACAGTACGACTACTCCTGGCAAACGAGCTCCGACAGTAACTGCGTGTGGATAAACTTTCAATGAAGGCTGATGAAGCCAGATGTTTTGTCACTTGGATGTTGTTTTTAGAATCCTTTTCTTTGAAACTTGTGTTAACTTTGTCACAGTAATCCGATGCGTCGATATCTTGTTTAATTCTTAGCAGATACATTAGCGCTTAATGTAAAGTAAAGGGAAAGTTAAAATTAATGCATAAATTAACACTCAAGTCGAAAGTAATACTTATATCCATATAACAACCGCCAATGATTGAGAGTACTTTGCCTGAGAAGAAGCCTTACTAAGGTGTTCAGCTGACCATTGACGTCATTGCAGCTCAAATCAAGGCATTAATCAGTGATGGCAGTCAAGTTACTTGTGCTTATTACTGGTACCACTGAGTTTTCGAACAGCAAGATTATAAATGCATTGTTGTAAAACTTCACGAGAAATCTAAACGCTGCGTAAGTTACTCGTCGCATGTTGCCTGCCTTTCAGCCGATGAGTTGTTTCGTCCACAGCAGTGGTTTCCTTTCCAGGAAAGCCTTCCAACTGCAATTGAACAAGCTGCCTCTGGAGGAGGCGCCACCTGCTGCAGGAGCAGTGAATCGGTTTCCGTGAACGTAGATTACAAAATCACAAAATTAGGCTGCAGCTAGATAACTGACAACAGTGGCGAAGACATTTGTTACATCCGCAGAAGAATCCCACTGCTACCACCATCTAACTTACGTTATTTTGGTAGCATAACTGATGAGCATAGTGGGTTAGAACCATTTTCATAGTACGGTTGAGGAACTTTTGCTAATGCAACAACCAGCGGCAGGCTCTTTATCGTGGTGAAAAAGCATATTTGCTTTGTCTTCCTAGACATCACCGCTTTAACTCACGAAGTACATTGTCAGTGATGCTACGAGACACGAGCCTGATAGTGATTTGTGATTCACCCTTTTCACAATAGTGCTACTATTACGCCAAAGCAAAAAAAAAGAAAAAAAAGAACAGTTACGCTCACTTTTTCACAGTATTTGGTACACATTCACAACAACCATTTCGCTATTTTGCCGAAGATTTCTCCTTAGAGGGTAGTGATGTACCCGCATGTCGTCTGCAACAGCAAGTGACGACAGAAGATTAGTTTATTCCGTAATTCCAGATAAGACACTGATGAAATGCCTTTCATCAAACATTTTTCGTCCAGAATCACCGAACGAAATACGCCATGCCGTACCCAATAATTTCATAACCACAACATCACTCATGTTATTGCGTACGTATTTGTTAAGGGTGCCTACCATTTCAATAATCTCTCGAATCTTAACGTAGCATTCTGCTAACACGTTGCGATATAAGTGTAATCGATCACTTAACACATCTGCTGGCAAGCGACTGCCATTCAAAATATTTGAAATTTATGAACAAAAACGTTACAAGAATTTCCCTTACCAATAATCACCCACCTGTAAAAACTTCACGCTGTGCACCTTCATATTTTCGCGGCGCAATGACGCAGTCCGAAACCGCGCTGCTGCTATGGTCGCAGGTTCGAATCCTGCCTCGGGCATGGATGTGTGTGATGTCCTTGGGTTAGTTAGGTTTAAGTAGTTCTAAGTCTAGGGGGCTGATGAACTCAGATGTTAAGTCCCATAGTGCTTAGAGCCATTTGAACCATTTGATGTGTATGGACTGATGTGTCTAAGTTTTTTATCAACGAAAAGTTTATTGCTTATGAGATATTCTCTCGAAGACTATTGACCATGAAAAGATGCAGGCACGCACTATCATTCCACATTGCATCTCCGATCGATCTACATCACGTGATATCTGACGAATATGTTTGTCAAATCTTTTATAAATTGATAAATACACCCCCGCCCCCATGAACCATAGACCTTGCCGTTGGTGGGGAGGTCTGCGTGCTTTAGCGAGTATCTTTTGCGAGGACATACAAACGTGTGGTTCCTGAAGAGGGGCAGCAGCCTTTTCAGTAGTTGCAGGGGCAACAGTCTGGATGATTGACTGACCTGGCCTTGTAGCACTAACCAAAAACGGCCTTGCTGTGCTGGTACTGCGAACGGCTGAAAGCAAGGGGAAACTACGGCCGTAATTTTTTCTGAGGGCATGCAGCTTTACTGTATGGATAAATGATGATGGCGTCCTCTTGGGTAAAATATTCCGGAGGTAAAATAGTCCCGCATTCGAATCTCCGGGCGGGGCCTACTCAGGAGGATGTCGTTATCAGGAGAAAGAAAACTGGCGTTCTACGGATCGGAGCGTGGAATGTCAGATCCCTTAATCGGGCAGGTAGGTTAGAAAATTTAAAAGGGAAATGGATAGGTTAAAGTTGGATATAGTGGGAATTCGTGAAGTTCGGTGGCAGGAGGAACAAGACTTCTGGTCAGGTGAATACAGGGTTATAAATACAAAATCAAATAGGGGTAATGCAGGAGTAGGTTTAATAATGAATAAAACAATAGGAATGCGGGTAAGCTACTACAAACAGCACAGCGAACGCATTGTTGTGGCCAAGATAGACACGAAGCCCACGCCTACGACAGTAGTACAAGTCTATATGCCAACTAGCTCTGCAGATGAAGGAATTGAAGAAATGTATGGTGAAATAAAAGAAATTATTCAGATCGTGAAGGGAGACGAAAATTTAATAGTCATGGGTGACTGGAATTCGGTAGTAGGAAAAGGGAGAGAAGGAAACATAGTAGATGAATATGGATTGGGGGTAAGAAATGAAAGAGGAAGCCGCCTGGTAGAATTTTGCACAGAGCATAACTTAATCATAGCTAACACTTGGTTCAAGAATCATCAAAGAAGGTTGTATACATGGAAGAACCCTGGAGATACTAAAAGGTATCAGATTATATAATGGTAAGACAGAGATTTAGGAACCAGGTTTTAAATTGTAAGACATTTCCAGGGGCAGATAAGGACTCTGAACACAATCTATTGGTTATGATCTGTAGATTAAAACTGAAGAAACTGCAAAAAGGTGGGAATTTAAGGAGATGGGACCTGGATAAACTGACTAAACCAGAGGTTGTAGAGAGTTTCAGGGAGAGTATAAGGGAACAATTGAAAAGAATGGGGAAAAGAAATACAGTAGAAGAAGAATGGGTAGCTTTGAGGGATGAAGTAGTGAAGGCGGCAGAGGATCAAGTAGGTAAAAAGACGAGGGCTAATAGAAATCCATGGGTGGCAGAAGAAATATTGAATTTAATTGACGAAAGGAGAAAATATAAAAATGCACTAAATTAAGCAGGCAAAAAGGAATACAAACGTCTCAAAAATGAGATCGACAGGAAGTGCAAAATGGCTAAGCAGGGATGGCTAGAGGACAAATGTAAGGATGTAGAGGCTTATCTCACTAGAGGTAAGATAGATACTGCCTACAGGAAAATTAAAGAGACCTTTGGAGAAAAGAGAACGACTTGTATGAATATCAAGAGGTCAGATGGAAACCCAATTCTAAGCAAAGAATGGAAAGCAGAAAGATGGAAAGAGTATATAGAGGGTCTTAGAGGGTCTATACAAGGGCGATGTACTTGAGGACAATATTATGGAAATGGAAGAGGATGTAGATGAAGATGAAATGGGAGATATGATACTGCGTGAAGAGTTTGACAGAGCACTGAAAGACCTAAGTCGAAACAATGCCCCGGGAGTAGACAACATTCCATTAGAACTACTGACAGCCTTCGGAGAGCCAGTCCTGACAAAACTCTACCATCTGGTGAGCAAAATGTATGAGACCGGCGAAATTCCCTCAGACTTCAAGAAGAATTTAATAATTCCAATCCCAAAGAAAGCAGGCGTTGACAGATGTGAAAATTACCGAACTATCAGTTTAATAAGTCACGGCTGCAAAATACTAACGCGAATTCTTTACAGACGAATGGAAAAACTGGTAGAAGCGGACCTCGGGGAAGATCAGTTTGGATTCCGTAGGAATATGGGGACACGTGAGGCAATACTGACCCTACGACTTATCTTAGAAAATAGATTAAGAAAAGGCAAACCTACGTTTGTAGCATTTGTAGAGTTAGAGAAAGCTTTTGACAATGTTGACTGGAATACTCTCTTTCAAATTCTGAAGTTGGCAGGAGTAAAATACAGGGAGCGAAAGGCTATTTACAATTTGTACAGAAACCAGATGGCAGTTATAAGAGTCGAGGGCCATGAAAGGGAAGCAGCGGTAGGGAAGGGAGTGAGACAGGGTTGTAGCCTCTCCCCGATGTTATTCAATCTGTATATTGAGCAAGCAGTAAAGGAAACAAAAGAAAAATTCGGAGTAGGTATTAAAATCCATGGAGAAGAAATAAAAACCTTGAGGTTCGCCGATGACATTGTAATTCTGTCAGAGACAGCAAAGGACTTGGAAGAGCAGTTGAATGGAATGGATGGTGTCTTGAAGGGAGGATATAAGATGAACATCAACAAAAGCAAAACGAGGATAATGGAATGTAGTCGAATTAAGTCGGGTGATGTTGAGGGTATTAGATTAGGAAATGAGACACTTAAAGTAGTAAAGGAGTTTTGCTATTTGGGGAGCAAAATAACTGATGATGGTCGAAGTAGAGAGGATATAAAATGTAGACTGGCAATGGCAAGGAAAGCGTTTCTGAAGAAGAGAAATTTGTTAACATCGAGTATAGATTTAAGTGTCAGGAAGTGTTTTCTGAAAGTATTTGTATGGAGTGTAGCCATGTATGGAAGTGAAACATGGACGATAAATAGTTTGGACAAGAAGAGAATAGAAGCTTTCGAAATGTGGTGCTACAGAAGAATGCTGAAGATTAGATGGGTAGATCACATAACTAATAAGGAGGTACTGAATAGGATTGGGGAGAAGAGAAGTTTGTGGTTCAAATGGTTCAAATGGCTCTGAGCACTATGGGACTCAACTGCTGAGGTCATTAGTCCCCTAGAACTTAGAACTAGTTAAACCTAACTAACCTAATGACATCACAAACATCCATGCCCGAGGCAGGATTCGAACCTGCGACCGTAGCGGTCTTGCGGCTCCAGACTGCAGCGCCTTTAACCGCACGGCCACTTCGGCCGGCTAGAAGTTTGTGGCACAACTTGACTAGAAGAAGGGATCGGTTGGTAGGACATGTTCTGAGGCATCAAGGGATCACAAATTTAGTATTGGAGGGCAGCGTGGAGGGCAAAAATCGTAGAGGGAGACCAAGAGATGAATACACTAAGCAGATTCAAAAGGATGTAGGTTGCAGTAAGTACTGGGAGATGAAGAAGCTTGCACAGGATAGAGTATCATGGAGAGCTGCATCAAACCAAATACACACCTTGAATGCGTATTATTTTCTTTAATTGGTATATTGTGCCATCGACTAACTTAACATTCACAATGAAGCTTAATAGCGTCGCACAACAATAGCAGAATCTCTCTAACATAAAACACGTCCGATCTCTGCAATCGCCTCACACAGAGTCCTCAAATATACATCTTTGGTTACTTATTCCAGAGAGATGCGTCCGTAACACGGAACGTCTAATTCTCGCAGGCAGTTTATACTACTCTTGGCATTAATAATTCGCCTCCTTCAAAATTCGCGTAGTTTTCGTAATCACTCGCTTAGTTTTCTCATAAGGTTAAATATTTTGACATAGACGTTTAAGCAACTCTGTAATCCGTTAATTTGGCCATGGACTTTCAATCAGAAGAGCCTTCCCATTTGGGCAAGAGCACCTCAGGGAAAACCTGGACCAAGGCTGTTACAACCTAACGTTGCACACAGTTATTTACCAAAATTAATTAAAAGATTAAATAACAGATCTGACATTGTCTTTATATAGGGTGTTTGTTCTTGCGTTAGTGGAGTCGGGTAATTGTGAAGATGCCTTAGTAGCGACGTCGTTCTTGCGTTAGTGGAGTCGGGTAATTGTGAAGATGCCTTAGTAGCGACGTCAGCACGACGTCTGATGGAAGTTGCAGGACAGGTGTGTGAAGAGACGGAGAACGACCATCTTGCTAGCATGTGTGGGATGGTCAGTCAGGAACAGGGTTCATCCTCAGGTAGGAGAACGGCTGGATTACCCTCATAGGGCCATTCACAAGCCAGTGATTTGTGACTATGTAACATACCCCAGAACAAGTATCAATGGTAATCATTACTGATGGGAAAGCGCTTGAGAGAACGGGTTAGTACATATACTCTTCATTCTCACGCTTCTGGTCTGAATTTAGTGATTCAGAAGAAGTAATATACATTTTACTATCCAATATTTGGGTAATCTTTCGCCACAATTATCGATTATTTTCTCCTTTATACATTTGTTTATTAATATCAGAGTACCATGTCCACACTCGTTGTCCTTGGTAAACTGTAGCGATAATTCTATTTCGTGACTTCACCTTTTCCTTCAGTGAAGCACAAATTCGTTTTCGAATATGGTGCACATGAGTATATCGTTGTTTATTAGCACATAGATAACCGCTCCTGTGTCTCATCACTAGTTTCTTTTTATGACACTGCACCAGCACGTGTTCATAATATATTTTGTACCTGGAAACACACAACACTTCACGAGAAGTTCTTAGCTGTTCACGGAATCCATCACTACTCTGCACTACTATCAGTCAGCAAAATTAGCTTTAACTTTTACAGAATACACTACTACTACGAATCTATCTACTTCCCTCTAATCTACACAAATTCAGCCCAGTCATTTCTCTTCATCACTTATCATACTTCAAATAATTACAATTTAATACTAAACACCCCAAATGATCACACATATCCCTCTCAATCTGGTCCATCATTGTCCTTCCAAATACTTTCGTTCGTAATATAGCTCAATAAAATTTCCTGAAACTCCACCCAGTGAATTGACTTTATTCTTTAAAATAATTAATCAGATATATTGCTGTGTCGCTGCTTTGAATATATATATATATATATATATATATATATATATATATATATATATATATATATATATATATATATACACCTCTAACATGAATATTCCCATGTACCTATTACTGACAATTACATGAAAACTGAAACAGATATCCAAATAACTATATTTTTTACTTAAATTAAAAAACATCATAATTACTTTTCCTTAAGAATATACAAAATCACGCTGCTCAAAGAAAACATATATATTTACATAATCATTATAATTAATCTCTTATGGATCCCTGTCGACTCATCATAATCTTATCTGAAATTATGAAAAAATTTCTTATATTACTATTAGAAAAATTATCTTCCTTTTCTTATATTTCTTCATTCCATTGAACTTTTGGATCAACTCATCTATATTTTCTGGATGAGTACATACTGGTACAATAATTGTGTTAATTACACGAGTATCAAGTACTAGACGTACTTTTCCACCTGGTTTCGGCACAACGAGAAGCGGACTGCAGTAAGGACTGTTTGAAGGTTCAATTAGATTCCAATCTAACATCCTCTGTATTTCTTGGTCCACTGGTTTGCTTTGTTTCCAAGGAATGGGATAGAAACTATGGCAGTACGTTTTGTGTGGTTTGACATTCAAATGATATGTATAACCCTTAATAATAACGGGCTGTTGTTCAAACACTCTCATATACTTGCTTAATAGGATAGACAATTGTTTCCTATGCTCATCCTTAAGGTGCTCTGGCTCGATCAACTTCTGTATCACCTGCCCGGATACCTCTACTACTTGGATGACCTTAATCAAACTTGTTTTGCATTGCTGGCGCTCTTTCATCATCAATTGCAACTTTGCCCCTCTGAAGTATCTTCCATGTTTTCTTTCTTTCCTTAGCAAATGTACTTGGGCTATGGCTCCGTAGATCCAAAAATTTACTTTCCCTGTAGAGAAGTCTAATTTTGCGTCTTTCTCCCGGATAGTTTCTAATCCCCGAATACCGTAGACTATTAATTTATCCACTACTAGGAACGCGCATGTTATCGCTGCATTTCCTAGATCCAATTTTAGCATTGTCTGTGTCTTCACAGGTTGTGATCGCGTGCCAAACGTTCCTAGCATTTTACAATGTTGCACAGGAAATGTCGGTAACGGGGTCTTCATTATTTTATTAAATAAACTCATAGAAATTGCATTTACTGATGCGCCCGTTTCCAAAACTACTGTTACTGGAATACCCTGTATTTCAACTTTCATTGCAGAAATTGGTTCCGATGAGTATTCCTCCATACATTTAGTTGTGTCAGCACAAAGCTCCTCTTCTATTAATCGTCCTTCGTTGTACCTCATTATACTTACATTCGGCTCATAGCCTCTATACCTTTCCTCGACCGCCCCTCCGGGGCACGATTCGGTCGGAATCAGTTTTCCGAGCACGATTCATTTGCATGAACCGCACCCTCTCTCACTCCTGTAATAACTGGTGTTCGTTGCCTCTAGTCGTTATCCATCGGCACAGAAGATTGTGTCTGCTTATTATTGTTTTGCCATTTCGTAGAATTCGAGTTCACATTATAACCTGGATTGTACCGTCTGTCGTGTCGATTCTCTCTGTTTTTCCTGTATCTGAAATTGTTTCCATTACCACTGCGCGGATTACGATGTTGGTCGTCGTAGTGCGGCGGAGCGAGATTTGCATTTGTCTCCTGAATCAGCTGATTGCTCGCTCGGCTGCTGTAAGCATTATTCGACTGTGAGTACGCGCTGTGTCTGGTCTTGCCTTGATATCTTCTTAGATCAAATCAATGGAGTCCAAGACTGACATGACTTCTTCTAAATTCTCCTCCGATGCGTGTATTAACTTCTCTCTCGTCTCAGCCGGAGGTTTCGCCTTCAAAATCCGCAGAATATCCTTGTGCATTATAGGTTCATCCCAATATCTTGCTTTATTTAAATAATTTTCAAAGTATCGCCGTAGACTTCCTGTTTTTACACAGAACGGCTCCGGGTTCTTGCACACCCCGTGACCCAAACGCCTTCTCAAATTCCTCGTACGTTTCGCATGTATCCATCATATCCGTGGCCGATAACCTTGAATATATCCTGAAACGTAACTGATCTTTTGCGCTTCAGTCCATGCCCTTGGTACTACTCCACGAAATCCTCGTATAGATACCACTTGAATTATGGATTTTCGATCAGGTGAGAACGTCTGAAATTGCCTATGTTTCAACAATTTCTCCTCCATTAGCATTGCAGCGTACACATTATTGGCTTGCGGCTCTGCATGTATTCCGTTATAATTTGTATTTCCCTCCAGCGAAACATGTCCGTTACCATAACATGATTCATGGTTTGAGCCCTGCGTTCGTTCTACTTCACGCAGCTCGTTTCTACAGTCTACTAATGCCTAATTGCGGCTGACATGTCTGTTTGCTTTTGACATAAGTCTGCTTGCTTTTGTGATACTATTTGTACCATCAATGACATATCAATTTGCTTCTGTGACATGTCTTCCTGCTTTTGTGATACTGCTTGTACCACACCTGACATAGTCGTTACCGATACTGACAAAAGTCTTAGTTGTTCCAAGATTTGAGCCATAGGATTTGTCTCCTGTTAAGACGAAGCTGCTATCTCCTCTACACTCGTATTTTCACCAATTTCTTGAACATCTAACACTTTATCTTTATCCATTTTAAATTGTGATCTAATTTGGACCATAACAAAATTAGAAAACAAAAAATACCTATATGTTTGTACACACTTAATTACACTATCACACATAAAAATTCCTCCTGAAGAGAATGCACCAAATAAGTATCTATGACTACTTCCGAAGAAAATATGGAAATGAAGTGAAAAATAGAACTATATTACACTATAAAGATTGAGACAGTTCAGCTTAAAAGACCAGATTGAGGTGAGATTGCTGATAGTTGTGTGTGCCGTGAAATTCTGCAGTGGGAATCAGGACCGCTCAGCTCACACGACCGGACTCCACCAATTATATTGTACATGAAACACACACACAATATATGGATTAGTACTTGCACAAATTTATGTATATCTTTTTAATTGTTGGCCGTCCTGTACTCGGACGCCATTTTATTATATTTTAATTTATTTATTTAAGAATTTTTGTTTAAGAAAATTGTTTCTTATTTATTTTTGGTATTTTTAGTTATGGTTTTCAGTGGATTTATTTAGGTTTTCAATTCAGTCTTTTAAAAGCTAAAGAATATAAGTTTTTGGTTTTAAATACCACAGGAGAGCTAGATATATGTCCCGCAACGTCGATCTCGCTGATGCTACTTGTCGGAACTGCTCCACCTGAAATCTCTAAAATGTTTATTTCGCTACGAAGATCGTTTGGCACAACTAGGTGCTATGTTGTATGATACATATGGATTGATGTGTCTAATTTTTTTATCAACGAAAAGTTTATTGCTTATGAGATATTCTCTCGAAGAATACTGACCGTGAAAAGATGCAGGCTCGTACTGTCATTACACATTGCACCTCCAATCGATTTACATCACGTGATATCTGAAGAATATGTTTGTCAAATCTTTTATAAATTGATAAATACACGCTTTGAATGTCTATTATTTTCTTGAATTTGTTTATTGTGCCATCGACTAACTAAACATTCACAATGGAGCTTAATAGCGTCACATAACAAAAGCAAAACCTCTCCAACATAAAACATGTTCAGTCTCTGTAATCGCTTCACACAGAGTCCTCAAATATACATCTTTGGTTACTTATTCCAGAGAGATGCGTCCATAGCACGGAACATCAAATTCTTGCAGGCAGTTTACACCACTCTCGGTATTAATAATTCGCCGCAACTGAGTCAAGGTTTTTCACCATTTACAATCATTTACAATTAGTAGTATCGCAACACAAAAGTCTGGTAAGTTCTATTCACAATCAGATGTTGTGTAACAACTTAGAAGGAAATACTAATAATAACATCAATCATAATAATTGAATGAAAAATTAAATTAAGAAGCTATGTACAGGAAAATGTAAATGAAAGCCACTGCCAAAACTTAGCACGACATTTTTCAGTAAGGCACAAAAATGATCAGCTTATTATTTACGGTCAAGAAAATTTTAGCTTTGAACTTCACTACAGCCCACAAAGAATCAATAGTTTCAAGCCGTTTAAAATAGATACACCATAATCATACTCATTCCTTAATAGACTATTAAGAAACTTAATTGTAGGTGCAAATGCAAATAATTTGAAGCATACAAACAAGAATAAGTTTCGTTAATGTATGAAAACTGGAAACTAATCATGAAGAATTTGCAAATTTTCCTAAATATATTAAAATAATGTATCATTTGAACAATATTAACATACACATCCTAGATTATCACATATTGAAAGCATATGTCTACATAAAAAGGTAATGAAACACACAAAAGTCAGGAAAGCACACAACATATTTTATCTTTATATGGAGCATTCACTCAAACAATAATGACATTGAGCTCTGCTGTTAGTGAACCATAAATATTTTTGATGTTTTGCACTGATATGTCACATAAATATCACTAACAAACCTCATGGATCATAGAGAGCAAGAGGTTCGAAGTAACTGGACACCTGTGTTGTTCTGTGACATGCTTCTACAGCTGACATGCAGAGTGGCATGGCAGCATCCTTGAATTGTGCTCTGGCAAAGGTGTAACATAACGGACGTGTACCACTTTGGGCAAGCATAAGCGCTGGTGTGCTCTTGCTGGGCAGGTGGTGGGGGTGGCCTTCCTCCAATGACAGTGATACAACAGCCAGTGCATGTGTACTTGTGACAGATAAGTAGGGTGAATTCAATGAGGAGGCAGTGATGCATCAACAACCACAGCACACTAGCATATTGTTCCAAATAGACAGGTTTTAAGAACATTAGATACGGTGCACGTAAACAAAACACATGCGATGCACATGCAGAGGTCACTGTATTCACAGCAGAAGGGTGTCCCTCATCTTAACATTTGCCAAGACCTCCACACATAACAGCAGTCTATATGGTACAACACTTCTATATTTAAACACACTAGAGCTACCAGAACCAGTATATACATAAAAGACAATGAAGAGAAAAATATGTAAGTCTGCAGGCTTTCGTAGCTGTTGTCACTAAAGTTAAAACCTTCTGGGTAGTTAGGCCACGTCATATTTCCTCCAATTAGGAAATATTAGAGGAATTATGACGTGGCCTACCATCCCACAGAATTTTAACTTAAGAGTAAAATATACTACCACCATGTATAAACCCTTGAACATATGAAATAAAGCTTTCTGCTGCTACTCTCTCCAAATCTATACTGTATCTTTATTTAGTAATTTCAAGAAATGAGGGGACAAAAGGCTTTGTCAGGCAAAGAAGTAATGGTATAAAGCCCAGTGAATCTTAAATATGCTTTCAACTGTATTCAAGATGTTGTTACAGGGAAACTCTCAGTTGTCTTAACCTTTTGTGGATAAAGTTCAGTCCCTCTCTGTGCAATATTATTTGCTTACTTCCAAACTGATATTGTTAACTTTACGGTCAGTCCAGTTCTCTTAAATAAACCAAGATACAATATAAGATGACGAGATGTTCCTTCGAAGACGCTGAATCAATTAATGTGCCATCAACGCAGACACTAACAGACTTAAGTAGTTCTGAACATAAAGCCTGATCAAGTACCCTCATAAAGGTGACAGACAATACATTAAGACCAAATGGCTTCCTCTTAAATTGATAGCTTCTATCATTGTGCATTAATGCAATGTATTTTCGGCTCTCTGAGTGCAATAAAAGTTGACAGCAGCTGCTTATTTATTTTTGGTATTTTTAGTTATGGTTTTCAGTGGTTTTATTTAGGTTTTCGCTTCAGTCTTTTAAAAGCTGCTCAGATACTTGAAACCACAAAATAGCTATAATAGTGCCTCTAAATTCTCTGATTGATCCATTTGTGAAAGAATAATTCTGCTGATTGCTCTGGTTGTTGTTGTTGTGGTCTTCAGTCCAGATACTGGTTTGATGCAGCTCTCCATGCTACTCTATTCTACATCTCCCAGTACCTACTGCAACCTACATCCTTCTGAATCTGCTTAATGTATTCATCTCTTGGTCTTCCTCTACGATTTTTACCCTCCACGCTGCCCTCCAATACTAAATTGGTGAGCCCTTGATGCCTCAGAATATGTCCTACCAACCGATCCCTTCTTCTAGTCAATTTGAGCCACAAACTCCTCTTCTTCCCAATTCTATTCAATACCTCCTCATTAGTTATGTGATCTATCCATCTAATCTTCAGTATTCTTCTGTAGAACCACATTTTGAAAGCTTCTATTCTCTTCTTGTATAAACTACTTATCGTCCATGTTTCACTTCCATACATGGCTACACTCGATACAAATACTTTCAAAAAAGACTTCCTCGACACTTCACTCTATGACATCTCGTTGAATCGAGTGTACTGCCGGTGGTCTGCGTTTTTCTAACACAATATTTTGACGTCGTACCTCGGCGTCTTCATCAGGTGCTTCCTGTGACTGAACGAGAGGGTGCGCTATGCTACGCAAATTCACGGAGCTTCATACTCCGGTGAACTGTAGGATGGGCTGATTTCGTCCTTCCTACTTCTTCCTGGTGGTGTTGGGTGTTGTCTTCTCGTCTGAATCTTCCTCACGGTTGCGTTGCTTCTGTTAGTTCTTCTAGCTCATGTTGCGGCGTTCCTTTACTCCAGCAACAGGTCTGGCCACCTTGTGGTCGGGCGCCAGTGCACTTGGTTGCCCAAGTTGCGGACGAGGTCGTTCTCCGACATCCGGGCGGCCGCATAAAAACGATGCGTCGCTTGCCGGAATCGGTGTTTGAGCAGCGGTACTACCGCTACTCTGTGGAGTTCTCCGATGCTGAAGTCTCGTGGCAGGTGAAGCGCTAACCTAAGCGCCTTGCTCTGGTCCGTCGCAGCTTTGCGAGGGACGAGTCGGCCGCGTTGCCCCACACCACAGCAGTGTACTGTAACACTGGCCCGATTAGTGTCAGGTAGAGAGTTATGCCGCAGTGTGGGGGTAGGGTCGTCGCTGGGTTGACTAAGGGGTACAACAAGCGCAATCTGCCTTATTTCCCTGATGTGCCCCTTCCACGTCAGGCGCCGGTCCAGATTGACGCGTCTGGTGTTCGACCGTGGGATGGAGCCTCCCATGATGCTGAGTGGCTGGAGGTCGGCAGGAATCTTCTTTCTGGTGAAGATCACCGCCTGACTTTTGGCTGCATTGAACTTGAGCCGCCATTTGGTGGCGCAAGCCCCAAGGACGTCACAAGCCGATTGCAGGCGGTGACGCATCAGCCTGGCGGTGACGCATCTGCCGTAGAGCGCCGTATCGTGCGCTTAGAGCGCAACGTGCACGCCCTTCCTCTTCGGGACGTCGGCGGTGTATAGTGAGCAGAGCAAGGGGCCGATGACGGACCCTTGTGGTACCCCAGCTGCGATGGGATGTGCTGTCGACGTCCCGTCGTCGGCGCACACGTGGATGCTGCGCCCAGTCAGGTAGGATTTGAGCAGGCGGGCGTGCGACACCGGTAGGCCTTGTGTAAGTAGTTTATACACAAGGCCGTCGTGCCACACGCTGTCGAAGGCTCTGGGAACGTCTAGGAGTACCGCCCCAAGACACTCATGAAGTTCCAGCGCCCCCATCGCCTGCTCTACCAGTCGAAGTAGCTGCTGCTGTGTGGAGTGGCCCCTCCTGAAGCCGAACTGTTCGTTACGGAGCAGGCCTTCCTCCCCGATGTGTCGCCACAGACTCTTAACATACAGCCTCTCGAAAACCTTCGAGACTGCGGGCAACAGGCTGATGGGCCTGTGGTTTTGCGGCAGCCGCAAGTCATTTCCGGCCTTGGGGACCTCTACAACTTCCGCATGTTTCCCTGCAGATGGGAAGCTGCAGGTCCCGAGCACGGATTTCAAGATCTTCGTTAGTTGCCGTACGGCACTCGGCGGCAGCATTTTCAGCAGCTCACTGCTGATGTTGTCGCACCCTTCTGCCTTCCTTGTCTGCAGGCGAGCCAGCTGTTGCGCGACCTCATCTTCTGAACGGCAGGCTGACTGTGTCCCGTATTTATGTCTGAACGGTGTCTGGCGTCTCCTATGCCGTCCGCTCCCGCTGCGACCGTGTCGGTTGGTCGCCAGGTGTCCCGTCTTCCGTCCGCGCCCACTTCCGCTGTTTTCCCCGGTGGCGGCCGTTTCATGGCGTTCCCTACTAGGTCCGCGTCCTCCAGGCGCGTTCCTCGCTCTGTCGACAGGCTGCGTTTGCTGTTGGTGACCGTTCCGACTTTCTCCAGCGCCCCTGTCATTCTCCTGGTCTTGTGTTTTCTTCCATTGTTTTGTAATAGGTCCAAAGCCGGGTTCCACGCTGTGCTAAGTTGGTATCCAGCTTCCCGGTTTATCAAGTTCTCTTTCATCTTGATTTCGATCGATTCAGTGATGACGCTATCCCAAAATTAGGGGGTCTGAGATAAGATCCTGGTTTTATTATGATTCATGGAGTGCTCAAGTTCCAAGCAATGTTCTGCTATTGCCGATTTAGTGGCTTGTCGTTGCCTGGTATGCCTTTGATGCTCTTTACATCTTATGGCAATTGTCCTGGTGGTCTGGACAATGTAAGACATACCGCATTCACATGGTATATGATGGATACCAGGTTTTCTCGATCCCATATCATCCTTAACCGTTCCAAGAAGCGCCCTGATCTTGTTTGGTGGACAGAACACACTCTTGATATTGTGCTTTTTCAGTATACTGCTGATCTTAGCAGATATAGGTCCTGCTTACGGTAGAAAGGCTACCCTCCTACTCTCTTCTCCTTGTTCTTCTTCCTCACTATCAGGTCTTCTGGAGGGATGTAGCGCCCTGCGGATGTCCCTTGTTGAGTATCCATTGTCTGCGAACACTTGCTGTAGGTGTTCTAACAGTGTTGCCAAGCTGAGTCCGACAGTGTTTTGACTCCGCGAACAAGTGTTCTCAGTACCCAGTTCTTCTGTGCTGGATGATGGCAGCTGTCAGCCTGTAGATATAAGTTCGTGTGCGTAGGTTTTCTGTACACACGATGGCTTCATGTGCCGTCTGTCTTCCTATTCACCAGGACATCCAGGAAAGGAAGTTGACCATTATTTTCTAGTTCCACTGTGAACTTAATGCTGGGGTGTTGTGAGTTCAGATGGTCAAGAAACTCGTGCAGTTTTTGCCGACCATGTGGCCAGGTGACAAATGCGTCATCAACATACCTAAAGAAACAGGTCGGCTTGTAGGCAACGATCGTGAGTGCCTCATCCCCGAATCTCTCCATAAACAGATTTGCAACTACCGGAGATAAGGGGCTATCCATCGCCACTCCTTCAGTCTGTTCATAAAATTGGCCTCCACGTAGGAAGCAGATCAATGTTAAGATATGCTTGAAAAGGTCCAACACAGCTCCACCAAATTTTTCACTGATTAAATCTAGTGTGTCCTGAAGTGGTATCCAAGCAAACAGAGACACAATATCGAAGCTGACTATGATGTCTTTGTTAGAGATTCGTAGGTTTTTGAGATGTTCTACAAAGTCTGATGAGTTGCGGATGTGATGGACGCACTTTCCCATATACGATGCTAACATCTTCTTAAGGTGGGTGGCTGCAGGATAGGTGGCTGCACCAATATTGCTTATGATAGGACGCAACGGTATATCCTCTTCATTGGGCAATCCAATTAAATCTAGGTGGTACTAGTGCATTAGCTTTCAGGTACTTGACAACCTTCTCAGGCCATTGTTTCCTTGAGCAGAGCTCTGGTTTTCCTGTCCACTATGTCGGTGGGATCGTTCTCTAGTGGACTGTAAGCAGGGTCCTCTAAAAGCTGACTGATCTTCTGGATGTAGTCGGTCTTCAACAGTACAGCAGTAGAGTTCCCCTTGCCTACCGGTATCACCACTACGCTTTCATCTTCCCACAAACTACTGAATCGCTTGGAACTTGAGCACACCATGAATTATGATAAAACCAAGATCTTATCTCAGACCTCCCAAATTTTGGGATAGCGTCATCACTGAATCGATCAAAATCAAGATGACAGAGAACTTGATAAACTGGGAAGCTGGACACCAACTCAGCACGGCGTGGAACCTGACTTTGTACCTATTACAAAAACAACGGAAGAAAACACAAGACTAGGAGAATGACAGGGCGCTGGAGAAATTTGGAATGGTCACCAACAGCAAATGCAGCCTGTCTACCTGCCGTGACTTCTATTAGGCTTCTTGCCTAGTTGATATGTAGGTTAAGCAGCCTACACTGCTGTTCCTACGGCTTCCTATGTGTTTTCTTCCATCTCTTTCTTGAATTGTCGTCTTGGTGTCACTAGTGAGGTCTTCTTCTTCTTTTGCTACTGGTGCATAGTCACTACTCGCACAGCAGGTCCAGCCAGCATGTGGTCGGTCGCCAGTGGACTTGATTCCCAAGTCCTCTGACGAGTTGGTTGTCGGCTTCACTCGTTGCCGCTGCTTGCCGGAAGCGCTGTTTAAGCGCCGTTATTCCGGCAAGTTCGTGCAATTCGCTCGTGGGGAAATCGCTTGGCAGGTACAGTGCGAGCCTGAGGGATTTGTTCTGCACGGTCTGGAGCATCTTCACTGAAGTGTCGGCCGCGTTTCCCCAGACTACGGCAGCGTACTCCAACACTGTCCTGATGAGCGTAAGGTAGTGTTCTGCCGCAGTCTGGAGGTAGTGTCGACTCTGGGTTCAGCAGCAGGTACAGCGCCTTTGCTCGCACCTCCCGAATATGCGCCTTCCATGTCAGGCACCTGTCGAGAGAAACGCCGAGGTATCGACCAGTACGTGACCATGGTATGGGTCACCCAAGATCTGCACCGGCCTGGCGTCCGCTGGTACCTTCTTCCGCGTGAAAATCACCGCCTAGCTCTTGCCTGCGTTGAATTTGAGCCGCCATTTGGTGGCCCAAACTCCGAGCTCGTCGCAGGCGAGCTGCAGGCGGCGACGTAGCAGTTGCGCATTCATGCTCTTCGCGAACAGCGCGGTGTCGTCCGCGTAGAGTGAAAGGTGAACCCTCGGCTTTTTCGGGACATCTGCAGTGTAGAGGCAGTACAGTAGGGGGCGGAGGATGGACTCCGGCTCTGATGGGGCGTGCTGTAGATTTCCCATCGTCGGCTCGCACGTGGAAGGTGCGTTCTTGGAGGAATGATTGGAGTAGGCGGACGTGCGACACTGTCATCGCCTGTACAAGTAACTTGTACAGGAGGCCGTTGTGCCACACGCAGTCGAAGGCGCCAGCGACGTCCAGTAGCACCGCCCCTAGGTACTCACGACGCTCCAGGGCCCCCATCGCCTGCTCCACGAGTCGCAGCAGCTGTTGTTGTGTCGAGTGTCCTCGGTGGAACCCGAACTGCTCGTCGAGTTCTGGGCCAGCCTATTGTCTTTCCCTGCTTTTGGAATGGCCACCACCTCAGCTTGTATCCACGCCGATGGGTAGCTACAGCTCTTCAAGATGGCGTTATAAATAGCCATCAGAACGCGGACTGCGTCAGGCGGCAATTTCTTCAGCAGTGCGGGTAGCCGCTCTTCCACCAGCGGTACGTGTTCCTCATCGACGACGTCTTCCAACGGATTGAATTTTGCCGCAAATGTTTTCCATGCGCTGCCGTCGTCGATCCTGAGCGTTGAAATCAGGCCCGCCCAGTCTCGGTTTCGGTGGTCTGCTACTCAAGCTGCAATGTGGCGGCGGCGTCGGTTCAACTCTCGCTTTGCGGCGGAGACTCTTGTGACGTGCCAGTCACGAAAGAGCCTATTCTTCTGCCTGATGGCGTCTATGATGTCAGGAGGCAGCTGGCGGGAATAGTCCCGTGGTTTCCTCGGACCTTGCGGTGTGGCTGCAACTGCTGCATCCAGCGTCCCGAGACGCATGAATACTGCGATGGCCGCGTCTGCTCCCATGACGTCGGGGTCGGACGTGGCGGCGACTGTCTGTGCCAGGTGCACTCGGAAGTGCTCGCAGTCGGTGTCGTGCAGCGGCCTGCGGCTCTCCGGTGGTGCTACCCCATCCGTGTCCATGTCGAACATCGCTGGCCTGTGATCTGACGACAGGGCACAGCGGGTAGACGCGACTGTGTTGTGGGCGGCCCCCTTGATGATGGCGACGTCGAGGACGTCAGGAAGGCCGCGTCATGGGTATATGGTAGGGTCGTAAGGCCCTACCACAATCGCATCGTTGTTCCTAGCCGCTCGGAGTAGCCGCCGTTCACTGTTGTTCGTTACTCGGGAGTTCCATTCCGAGTGTTTGGCGTTGAAGTCGCCGCCGATGAAGAGGTTGCCGTGCATTGCCAGCAGCACCTCGAAGTCTTCCTGATTGTAGTGTCCCTCTCTGTGACCGGTATGCCGCGATGAACGTAATCTTCCTCGCCGACTTACTGACAGCGACGCCAATCGCTTCCACCGTCGCCAGCTCAACGATGTTTTTATGTACACCGCTGTTCCATCTCCCGCCGTTTCTCTGTCTGTGCGGTAGCAGCGGTAATTTGCTGCCCGCACGTTTACACCGGGTTTCAAGTGAGTTTCCGTGACGAGACAAACGTCCACTGCCTCGTCGCGCAGAAACTGCCGGAACTCGCCTTCTCGGGTGCGGATGCTGTTAGAGTTCCAGACGCAGGCTGTGAGTCCCAGTATTAAGTATTAGCCACGTCTGGGCGTTGGGGCTGCTGTTGAGGTGTTGGCCTAGGGGCCGCTTGCACTGCAGCCACGATAAGCTGCGGAATCTGCATAACGAGCTGTTTAAACTCGTTTAGCATCGTCTCGAGTTCTGCTGCTTCGGTTGTTGCAGCCGGTTCCTCCTGGCGCGGTGTCGTCTGTTGGGCTCGTTCGACAGTTTGTGGGTCGGTGGCGGCCCGTGGCGGCCGTTGACCCCTCCTACCGCGTCCCTCGCCCGTCCTGGCTGGTGTCTGCTGGTGTTGCTCCGTCCTGGGTCCGCTCCCAGTCGTGTCTGCCGCGGCAGTAGCGTGCTCCGTCTTCCGTCCGCGGCCTCGGTCGTCTGTGGCTGCGTCTGGACGTCGTTGCATTGGCCCGGTTGGTGTTGCTCTCACAGCTGTGACGTAGCTCCTGCCCTGCTTTACTGGCCTCGAAGGGGCCATCCGTCCCCTCCGGTTTGCGGCTGCGCGCTCGAAGGCGCTGCAGCCACGGTAGTTCGCCATGTGTTGCTCCTGGCAGTTGCAGTCACGTGGTGGGTCGGTCTTTGGGATTGTGCAATCCCAACTGAGGTGTACTCCCGCACACTTCACGCATCGTGGGGGCATCTGGCAGAACTTCGCGATGTGGTCGAGGCCCTGGCAGTTAAAGCACAGCGCGGGCCCTCATCTTCTGCGAAGTTTTTCAACCATAACTCCAACACTGCGCACTCTCTCGATCTGGAAAATCTTCCTATTTCCACATTGTCGTCGAGATGGCCAGGAAGAGCGGTATGTGGGAGTTGTCTTTTGGCGACTTCGTTAGCGAAGTAGCGCGAATGTTTTAGCCCGTGTCCTCTAGCAGCTCTTTTAGGTATGCTGGGTCCATGCTGAAGGGGAGTTTGCGGAAGATCACCTTCAGCGTTTTCACCGGCTCCAAAGAGTAGGTGAAGCAGTGCAGGCCCTCCTCCTTCACGAAGTCAATGAGCCCTTTGTAGTCATCGGTCGTGTGTGTAACAACTTTGTACAACTCGCGTCTTGTCATGCTGGTCCGAGCACGGGGCTCACAACCCAAACCACACGCCACTGTTAAGGCTGGGTCCCTTACTTCGATTGCACATAACTCATTAAGGTCAATCAAACACATTTATTTCAAATAACATAAATGAAGTTACATTTGAATCTGTTTGACATTAAACAAGAATTAAAAAAACAAGTTCAATATCAGCTGATTTAGTGCAAGAAGTGCGAGTTAAGCCAATAACCAGGTAAACTAAACAATTCACCGTAATTCAAAAGAAAGAGATAAACAAAATTGAATCAATACACCCCACTGACAAATATCCAAAAAAACCATACAATACTACTCAAAGAAAACACTCAAGTGGGGAGCAGTCATTCACCCGACAGAACATTTCAAAATGAGTTCAATAACACAGCAAGACATTAAATACGCTTCATTTGACGATTAACAAATACTCATTAACATTACGGCACTCCTGTTTGAACTGCAGTGTACCGAAGAAACAGGTGCTTATTCTGAAAGAACAATTTTTTTATATGTTTAAATTCCAAATCTTTCCCCTTTCTAGGCGGAGGCTGAGCCAGAAACACAGAATGCCACAAAAAGACAGTTTTGCTGTGAAATCTTACAGGACACCTGGAAGCAGTAACAGACAAGGAGTGGGCACCCACAAATAACACAGGCTAAGAGTCAGGCTGGGAGCACATCCTACGAGAACTTGTTCACACTATGCTCACCACAAACTGTAGACATTCCGGACGAACACCCGCTTGCGGTGGCTGCCAGAAGGACGAAGCAACCAACAGGCCCACGCCGTGCTTCTCACGCAGGCACCTCAATTCGTACAGACATCTAGGCCAACACCAACTCCGGACTCCCCTCTCTCTGCGAGGCTCGGAACAGTTTATATGAAATGCCTTCCAGGCAACCAGTAACGGCCATAGGAGTTTCACGATTAGCAAACAGCCCCAGTGTAACAGACATCACACATGTTCTTACGCCTGAGCCACAACTCCGCCAGTCTCACCGGCCTCCCCAAACCGACTGCCTCTCGCCGTCCTGCGCGCCCCAGCCGAAAACGCAAAGATGCTCATGCCCGGGGACGCGCCAAAGATAACAAGCCGATCGCTGATGATCGACCAGCGGTCTGGCTCACAACCGAGTTGTGAAGTTGCCCCTCACGATCGATTTAATGTTCTTGCTTTTCGGCCTCACGAAGCCGTCTTCCTCTGGCGTTTGTGGGGCCCTGGTCCCCTTCCTGCATGCGGAGTGTGGGAGCGCCGCTGACGGCGCCTGTGGCAGTTCGTTTCGTGCCGGTTGTGGTCGCGTTTGCGTCAGCTGGGCACTTTCGCGACGCTTGCTCCACGTCCATCTTCTCAGCTGCCGGTTTTGCCCCTGGTATGAGGCCCAGCAGTAGGGCAATGCCCTCCTCTGCCTCTGGTGCAGTGTCCATGCCTGTCTTCGAAGGTGTGCACTGTGATGTCGTGCTGCTCTTCGTGGCCACGGGCCAGCAAGCAGGCGCTGTCGCGTGCGAAGTCGAAACTAGGTCCACAGCATTGCTCTTAGTCACAGGTCAAGAGGTAGGTCGTCCTACGTCCAGTGCACGTGCAACAGTGTTCAGGGGAAAACCCCCATCCACAGAGTGCGCACGCCATCTCTGCTGCGTTGTGCTCTTCTTCCTGGGTTGTAACGTCGTAGGTGACGGGCAAAAAGCCAGGCCACTCGCTTCCACAGCCATGGCTGCGTCCGCATAACGCCGCTCCAACCCAGTAGTGGCATTCTTCTCGTTCTCCGATTCCATGCTCCGGTCTCTCGTAGGCAGTGGGTAGGAAGAGGCCTCCAGCAGAGCAATCTCTGCTGATTGCCGATCCACCGCGCTACAACGCATTTCCGTAGCCGTCTCGGAGTCCATTGTCGTCTGTGTGGTCGTCTTTGGTGGGGGGCCGAGCTCGGCCGGACAGCGATCCGAATGAAAAGCGCCTGTCGAAAGTACGAGGAACGTGCCTGGCGGGCGCAGACCTAGTAGGGAATGACATGAAACGGCTACGCTACGCAAATGCACGGAGCATCGTACTCCGGTATGTTGTAGGGTGAGCGGATCACGCCTTTCCTTCTGCCTGGGTGAGTTTGTAGTAGTCCTCTCGGTAGAATCTTCTTCACGTTGCGTTTGTCTTTTTACTGCATCTTTCACTTGTTGCGGCGTGCCTTCACTCCAGCAATAGGTCTGGCCACCTTGTGGTCGGGCGCCAGTGCACTTGCTGTCCCAAGTTGCGTATCAGATCGTTCTCCAACATCTGGGCGCCCGCGTAAAAACGATGCGCCGCCTGCCGGAATCGCTGCTTGAGCAGCGGGACTCCTGCAACTCGGTGGAGTTCTCCGGTGCTGAAGTCTCGTGGCAGGTGAAGCGCTAACCTAAGCGCCTTGTTCTGGACCGTCTACGGCCTGGCGATGGACGAGTCGGCAGCGTTCCCCCACACCACAGCAGCGTACTCCAACACAGGCCTGATGAGTGTCAGGTACATGGTTGTGCCACAGTGTGGGGGTAGGGTCGTCGCTGGGTTGACTAAGGGGTACAACAAGCGCAATCTGCCTTATTTCCCTGATGTGCCCCTTCCACGTCAGGCGCCGGTCCAGATTGACGCGTCTGGTGTTCAACCGTGGGATGGGGCCTCCCATGATGCTGAGTGGCTGGAGGTCGGCAGGAATCTTCTTTCTGGTGAATATCACCGCCTGACTTTTGGCTGCATTGAACTTGAGCCGCCATTTGGTGGCGCAAGCCCCAAGGACGTCACAAGCCGGTTGCAGGCGGTGACGCATCAGCCTGGCGTTGATGCTTCTGCCGTAGAGCGCCGTATCCTCCGCGTAGAGCGCAACATGCACGCCCTGCCTCCTCGGGACGTCGGCGGTGTACAGTGAGTAGAGCAAGAGGCCGATGACGGACCCTTGTGGTACTCCGGTGCGCACGTGGAAGGTGCGCCCAGTCAGGTAGGATATGAGCAGGCGGGCGTGCGACATCGGTAGGCCTTGTGTAATTAGTTTATACCCCAGGCCGTGCATGAAACGGCCGCCACCAGGGAAAACAGCGGAAGCGGGTGCGGACGGAAGACGGAACACCTGGCGACCAACCGACATGGTCGCTGTGGGAGCGGACGGAGTAGGGAATGCCAGACACTGTCCAGACATAAATACGGGACATGGTCAGCCTGTTGTTCCACGGAAAACATGACTATAATACCGATGACGACATACACCTTCGTAGGACGCGGTGGCAACTCACTTCCCGATCACATCCTACACAGTCCCAGCCTGACAGACACCATCAGATTAGATTAATACAAGTTCCATGGATCATGAATACGATATTTCGTAATGATGTGGAACGAGTCGAATTTTCCAATACATGACATAATTAGGTTAATTTAACAACATACTTAAGTTAATATAACAACTTTATTTTTTTGTGTTTTTTTGTTTTTCTTTATTTTTTAATTTTTATTTTTATTTTTTTAATATTTTTTTTTCTTAATTTATATCTAAAAATTCCTCTATGGAGTAGAAGGAGTTGTCATTCAGAAATTCTTTTAATTTCTTCTTAAATACTTGGTTATCTGTCAGACTTTTGATACTATTTGGTAAGTGACCAAAGACTTTAGTGCCAGTATAATTCACCCCTTTCTGTGCCAAAGTTAGATTTAATCTTGAATAGTGAAGATCATCCTTTCTCCTAGTATTGTAGTTATGCACACTGCTATTACTTTTGAATTGGGTTTGGTTGTTAATAACAAATTTCATAAGAGAGTATATATACTGAGAAGCTACTGTGAATATCCCTAGATCCTTAAATAAATGTCTGCAGGATGATCTTGGGTGGACTCCAGCTATTATTCTGATTACACGCTTTTGTGCAATAAATACCTCATTCCTCAGTGATGAATTACCCCAAAATATGATGCCATATGAAAGCAATGAGTGAAAATAGGCGTAGTAAGCTAATTTACTAAGATGTTTATCACCAAAATTTGCAATGACCCTTATTGCATAAGTAGCTGAACTCAAACGTTTCAGCAGATCATCAATGTGTTTCTTCCAATTTAATCTCTCATCAATGGACACACCTAAAAATTTGGAATATTCTACCTTAGCTATATGCTTCTGATTATGGTCTATATTTATTAATGGCGTCATACCATTCACTGTACAGAACTGTATGTACTGTGTCTTATCAAAATTCAGTGAGAGTCCGTTTCCAAGGAACCACTTAGTAATTTTCTGAAAGACAGTATTGACAATTTCACCAGTTAATTCTTGTTTGTCAGGTGTGATTACTATACTTGTATCATCAGCAAAGAGAACTAACTTTGCCTCTTCATGAATATAGAATGGCAAGTCATTAATATATAATAAGAACAACAAAGGACCCAAGACTGACCCTTGTGGAACCCCATTCTTGATAGTTCCCCAGTTTGAGGAATGTTCTGATCTTTGCATGTTATGAGAACTACTTATTTCAACTTTCTGCACTCTTCCAGTTAGGTACGAATTAAACCATTTGTGCACTGTCCCACTCGTGCCACAATACTTGAGCTTGTCTAGCAGAATTTCATGATTTACACAATCAAAAGCCTTTGAGAGATCACAAAAAATCCCAATGGGCGGTGTTCGGTTATTCATATCATTCAAAATTTGACTGGTGAAAGCATATATGGCATTTTCTGTTGAAAAACCTTTCTGGAAACCAAACTGACATTTTGTTAGTACTTCATTTTTACAGATATGTGAAGCTACTCTACTTACCACAGCGACAGTAGGAGACATCATAACGAGCGACCAACTCCCCATTCTCTTCAGCACAACTGCAATTAACACTCCCCCTCCCCTACAAATCTCCAGAACTATACGACTATGCTCAAAAGTAGGCTGGAGAAAGTACCAAGAGACGATAAACAACGACCTACAGGCACCACTGACTATTACTAACGACTTCGAGTTAGACTTAATCAACGATAGAATCGTGGACACAATAAAAACAGCCATTGAGACAGCCATCCCCACCAAGACCATTGAGCACTGGAAACCTCAGATACCCCCTGGCGAACTAATCCTCTTCAGACGTAAAAGACAACTACACGCAGAAATAGTAAGGACAAACAACCCAGAACTCAAACCAATGTGGAACAGGTTGAACGCGAAAATAAAACGACTTGTCTCGGAACACCGACAAAACCAGTGGAACAACACATACAAACAACTGGACCACAGACTTGGACGCAAGTTCTGGACGAAATTCAAAACACTCACAGGACAAAACACTGACAGGAAATACAAACTGACAATCGACAATGCACCCACAACCAACAACAAAGAAATTGCAGAGGCATTCAAGGAAGTTTTGGTCAATGCCCACAGTTGCCCCCAAGACAACCTCTTTGACAAACAATTCAGACAGACAGTCACGGATGAACTCCCCCTCCTCCTCCACATGCCCACCGTACCATCCGAAAACGATCACGATGTACTCAAGGACATAACGGAAAACGAAGTAGCAGATGCCATCATGTCCGGTAAGAGGTCTGCCCCAGGCGAAAACGGCATCCAAAGAGTTCATCTCAGGAAATGCCCCCTCATGACTATAAACCCCCTGCTGACACTACTATTTAACTGCTGTATGACGCATGAAACCATCCCCACAGTGTGGAAAAAAACAAAAACTATAATGATACATAAACATGGAAAACCGAAAATAGACCCGAAATTCTACCACCCCATATCGCTAATAGACATTATCAGAAAAACCTTCGAAAGAATAAGCACCGACGGAGTGACCAACTATACAGACAAATTACAAATCATCCCACATCTCCAGTCGGGTTTCAGAAAAAGACATTCAACAAACGACCCACCACTAACTAAAACTAGGATTTCCACCTAAGACTGTAAGGCTCATACAATCACTACTACAAGACAGACAATCCCAAGTACACGTAAAATGATTAAACATCCTCCCCCTTCTCCCCATAAGCAGGAGTAGCGCAGGGTGGAATAATTTCCCCCCTGCTATACTCACAATACACTACGGACGTACCAACCACCACCAGACCTAACGAACAAGTCCAACTCAACACAGACGATACTGCCTACTGGAACTCAGGACCCTCAACAATCACAATCAATCGAGAAACGACAACATACATGACGAAATTACAACAGTGGATGCAGAAATGGCGCATAAAACCAAACCCAAACAAAACTCAGCTAATCCTGTTCAAACACCGTCACATATCCAAAAAGGCGAGACAACACCCAGAAAATATCACTCTAACACTTTGGGGCACCAGACTGAACATGACCGACAAAGCAAAGTACCTAAACCTGGACGAACACGTCAAAGAAACACTGAAGAAAGCAAGGCAACGCCAATCCCTAATAAGACGAGTTCAGGGAAAATTCCATGGCTGCAACGACAAAACGGCAATTAACACCTACAAAACATTTGTACGTCCCCTCTCGAGTATGCGGCGGCCCCCCTAGCCTGTATGTCGCAAACAAAAACAGAAAGACTATATCAGACTGAAAGACGCATGCTACAAAACATACTGAGACTCCCACCAACCACACCCAGACAAGAAGCATATGATGAAGCAAAAGTCACACCCCTGCAGATGAGACTCGCTGTTCTCTGCACACATGGCTGACGCATACTAACGAGTCTCTGTGACCTCACACAGCTCTTTACAAACAGACCTAGACATAACAACAAACCAAAGTTCAAATACACATCCCCCCCGAACAATCAGACACAACATACTAGCAACACACCCAGACACAATTCACAACCCTGAACTCTCAGCACAGATGATACTAATAGCACAGAAAACACCAACACCACTGCACCTTCTGGCACTGGATCTGGATCCTGACCCAATGTGAACTCCCATACACCTGTACAATCTAAATATTGCGCAGCCACAGGCCATGACTGACGCTAAGGTGGTCATTCAGTTTTTCATAACCATAGATGTACATATGGCCTAAACCTGTAACTTCAACATAAATATTTCACCTTGTTAACCATTGAGCTATTTCTAACCTCAAAAACTGTGTATCGCCTATGTCATATTTTTATTTAAATTAGTAATTTTTCATTGTCAATCTTATTGCACAATCATTCATATTTCAGCAAAAAGTGTACTCATGTTCAAATACCATAATAGTACTAAAGACAGAAACAATATAAAAAAGAAATACCAAGAATTGTAACTATATGCAATATTTATAACAAGAACTGTAAATGTTAGGGAAAAAAGGAAACAATTTGGATGTAATTAGATGTAAGATATAGCTGTAAGAACATTGTCAATAAAGAAACATGTAACCAATAAAATGATAAGCTAAGGCTAAAGAGAGCCAGATGCTCTCAAGTGGCTCGCCCACCACCCTTCAGGTTGTTGTTTGTTGTTGTTGTTGTCTTCAGTCCTGAGACTGGTTTGATGCAGCTCTCCATGTTACTCTATCTTGTGCAAGCTTCTTCATCTCCCAGTACTTACTGCAGCCTACATCCTTCTGAATCTGCTTAGTGTATTCATCTCTTGGTCTCCCTCTACGATTTTTACCCTCCACGCTGCCCTACAATGCTAAATTTGAGATCCCTTGATGCCTCAGAACATGTCCCACCAACCGGTCCCTTCTTCTTGTCAAGTTGTGCCACAAACTCCTCTTCTCCCCAATTCTATTCAATACCTCCTCATTAGTTATGTGATCTACCCATCTAATCTTCAGCATTCTTCTGTAGCACCACATTTCAAAAGCTTCTATTCTCTTCTTGTCGAAACTATTTATCATCTGTGTTTCACTTTCATACATGGCTACACTCCATACAAATACTTTCAGAAACTACTTCCTGACACTTAAATTTATATTCGATGTTAACAAATTTCTCTTCTTCAGAAACACTTTCCTTGCCACTGCCAGTCTACATTTTATATCCTCTCTACTTCGACCATCATCAGTTATTTTGCTCCCCAAATAGCAAAACTCCTTTACTACTTTAAGTGTCTCATTTCCTAATCTAATTCCCTCAGCATCACCGGACTTAATTCGACTACATTCCATTATCCTCGTTTTGCTTTTGTTGATGTTCATCTTATATCCTCCTTTCAAGACACTGTCCATTCCGTTCAACTGCCCTTCCAGGTTCTTTCCTGTCTCTGACAGAATTACAATGTCATCAACAAACCTCAAAGTTTTTATTTCTTCTCCATGGATTTTAATTCCTACTCCGATCTCTCTGAAACACTCTACAACCTCTGGTTCTTTTAGTTATCCCACCCCATCTCCTTAAAATACCACCTTTTTGCAGTTTCTTCTGTTTTAATCTACAGTTCATAATCAGTAGATTGTGGTCAGTCCACATCTGCCCCTAGAAATGTCTTACAATTTAAAACCTGGTTCCTAAATCTTTGTCTTACCATTATGTAATCTATCTGAAACCTTCCAGTGTCTCCAGGCCTCTTCCACATATACACCCTTCTTTCATGATTATTAAACCAAGTGTTAGCTATGATTCAGTTATGCTCTGTGCAAAATTCTACCAGGTGGCTTCCTCTTTCATTCCTTCCTCCCATTCCATACTCACCTACTACTTTTTCTTCTCTTCCTTTTCCTACTATTGAATTCTAGTCACCCATGACTATTAGATTTTTGTCTCCCTTCACTATCTGAATAATTTCTTTTATCTCATCACACAGTTCATCAATCTCTTCATCATCTGTGGAGCTAGTTGGCATATAAACTTGTACTACTGTGGTAGGCGTGGGCTTCGTGTCAATCTTGGCTACAATAATGTGTTCACTATGCTTACCTGCTCTTCTATTTTTTATTCATTATTCAACCTACTCCTGCATTACCCCTATTTGATTTTGTATTTATAACCCTGTACTCTCCTGACCAAACTGCATGTGGGGGTGGACATGATCCCCAATGACACATGTGTATTTCTGTTGATGTATTGTGTCTTCCAGAATGACATGATTGCTCTGGTATCTAATAAAATACTGACTGTTCCATTCTGCTTGGTTACAGCATGGATGGAACTGTTGTACTCAGTCCTTGATCACTCAGTGATTTCCATATCTAGTGTGTCAACATGTGGAGAGGCATGTATGGTAGACAGATATTGGCAGGTGTGAATTAACACCCTTCCATGCTCTGCACTACTAAGCTGAGCTGGTGACCTGTTGTCTGAATGCAAAACCATACTCCTGCACAACAGCACTTTGCAAAATTTTTACAACTTTTTTCCTACTGAGATGTTCCATGAACATTTAAATGTTATTACTTTTGAGGCTGAACTTCATCACTTCAATTGTTTCCACAAAAATTGATGTTTTAAGCATTTTACAGCTGCTGAAATCTGAAATTCAAGCACACGTAGTTTAATATAAAACCACTATATAGAAGTTCTTGTGGAGTAGTATTATGAATTTTGCAGATTAATGGTTTCTTAAAATATCACATCAGCTGAAATTTACAACTACAGAGTTTCAATTGTAATAGTAGATGTGTTGTAACATAAAAACAGTGGATGAAAGTTTCTAAATCATTACGTCCAATATTTTCAAAGTTATTACAATATTGTTGAGATAATTTTGTTCCCAATATGACTGGCATGCTAAATATTAAATTAGTAAAAAGTTTTTGGATCTGAAGCACTATCATGAGCAAATCATCGTACTTGTGCACTGCCCAGTCACATTAATGTGACCACCAGCCAAAAGACTGAATAACCACTTTTTGCAGTGCAGACCACCATTAGATGTGCAGGAAGAGAGTCAATGAACTTATGGAAGGTAACAACAGGGATGTGGCCAGCTGTGCTAGGTTTCTTGATTGAGCATCTGTGGCACATACTGCTCAATCGAGGTGGTCCCATGGATTCTTGACTGGGTTTAATGCTGAGGAGTCTGGCAGTCTTGGGAGTATGGTAAATGTGGTGTCACAGCCAGACACCACACTTGCTAGGTGGTAGCTTAAATCGGCCGCGGTCCTTTAGTACATGTCGGACCCGCGTGTCGCCACTGTGTGATCGTAGTCCTAGCGCCACCACACGGCAGGTCTCGAGAGACGTACGAGAACTCGCCCTAGTTGTACGACGACGTTGCTAGCGACTATACGGACGAAGCCTTTGCTCTCATTTGCCGAGAGACAGAATAGCCTTCAGCTAAGTTCAAGTCTACGACCTAGCAAGGTGCCATTAGCCTTAGATAGCTTGTATCTAAAGAGTTTCACTTGTATCGCCACAATCTCCAGATGTCTCCTCAAGAACGATGTATACAAAATATGGATTAAAAGATAAGTACCAAAGGAGCTACGTACTTTTCTTTATAGCATTCATTAAGTCTCCTGTTTCAGACCTCACTCCATCCTTCGTGAGTTAGCGCGTGCATCTTGGCCGCCTCTTTCAATTAGTGTGCGTAGTGTTGGCAAGTCTGCCGACACAACAGTAAACTTATCTTGGTGCTCTTCAAATCATGCACGTACACTGCGAGCTGTATGACATGTTGCATTGTCCTGCTGGTAGATGCCATCGTGTCAAGGAAAAACAAACTCCATGTGGGGGTGGACATGATCCCCCATGACACATATGTACTTCTGTTGATGTATTGTGTCTTCCAGAATGATATGATTGCCCACTGAATGCCACAAAAACATTCCCCAGACCATGCCACTCTCTCCTCTGGCATAGACCCTACTGACAATTGTTGCAGGATGTTTGCTTTCAGACGCTGCACTCCATACATCCCAATGACCACTTATCCAATGAAGCATGAAACTTTATTCACCTGAAAAGGCTACCTGTCACCATTCAATGGATGTCCAGTTAGCATGTTAATTCCAGCCTTTGTCACCAATGAACAGCAGTCAGCTTGGGGGCAGCCAGGCACTTGCTGTGGAGTCCCATACACAGCAATGTTCGCTGAATGGTCATTGAGGAGACAATGATTGTTAGTAGGCCCTTGGTCCATGTGGATGTTAAGTTGCACAACAGTTGCACATCTACTGCCCATATACACCTCTGTAGCCATAGTTCACCCCTGTCGTCTACAGCAATCGGTGCACAACTGTTGTGAGTTTTGGATAGCACCATTTTGCGACACATGCTATACTTTAATGACAGCAGCACACAAATGGTATACAAAGTGAACAGTTTCAGAAATGCTTCCACCCTTCCCCCAAATGCCGAGTATCTTGCCATTTCGGATGTCAGCTAGATAGCTCCATTTCTTCATTGCGACAACAACTGCACTGTTTCCCGCGTCTCCCCAACATGCTTTATATATGTGATTATGTAGGCTTTCCCGGAGGATATATATAAAGCATGAAAGTCTCTTCGGGTTTGCTGCTGGATCCTAAAATCAACTGGATCACCGAAATATCGAGTCAAGTTGATTTTAGGATCCGGCAGCAAACCCAAAGAGACTTTCATGCTTTATATATATCCTCCAATGCTAGTGCTGCCACCTCCTGTGTGTGATGGTTATTGCACATTGCCATTGAACATAGGCAGTGGTCACATTAATGTGACAGGACTATGTATAAGTTCTAATGTTACCAACCAATAGTTTTGAGTAATTTGACATTTCCAAAATTTTAGCTTAAGACTTTCAGATGATTTAATTGGAATGGCAAGCCAATAAATATAAGTGAGAGGCAAAACTCTCAAATATTATGTATACAGTAGTTAATTTTAAGTAAAGTAGGGGAGAGTTGGGAAAACAGGATACTTAACATAAAATTTCATATTTTGTTTACACTTATGTTAAATAATAGTCCATGATTTATGTACAGCTTTAATCAAGACTCAACTAAGTTCTCATCAAAAGAATCTGCAGTAAGTGGTGTAGCAATGGACCTAATAGTAATGTCCATTAAAGTGGTTACATGTCCTGTTCCTGCTCAGGTATAAGAGGACACCCAAAAATTTTTTTATGATTCATCTTTTGAAGTAATGTATTGCACAAAAAATAACAGAAAAGCAACTTAATATGACGTACACATATTATGCAATGTTGAAACTATGATATATATGTAACAATACACAATCCAAGACTTGGAAGTTATTTAAAAAAATACATTCGCTCTCTCCTCAGTCACCTGGTTTAACACCACTGCAAGCTGCATGAGTGCAGCCTTCACACTTAGTGCACTTAATCCACCCTTCCAGAGATTTTGATTTACAGGACAAATCATTGCAGTAGCTATTAGGTTGGTGCAAAAGTTCATAGCATTTTCTCTGGAAGTTTAATAAACACAACAGATGCACAGAACAGAGATTTTAATCATCAATAATATATTCTCCTTCACTGGCCAATGCTGGAAAAACTTTTCAATTTAGTGAGTGCAGAAATCATGTGGTTCTGAGGTGAAGAACTCATTGAGCCATATTTGGAGAGCAGTTTCATCCAGAAAGGAAGTTCCTTGAAGTTTTTTGATAGGGAGAGAAAAAGGTGAAATTCTGAGGGTGCAAGGGTGAATAAGGTGGGTGCAGAATGACTTTCAAACCCAACTCCTGTATAATGTGCCTTGTCAGTCTAGCAGAATGCATGCAGATTTTATCAGGGAGTAGCATCACTTCAAGCAGTCTTCCTGGTTGTTGTTCTTTGGCTGCATCTGCAAGACGTCCCATTTGTCGACAGTAAATGTTGATGGGTGCAATTTGTAGTACACCATTCCAGCACTGTTCCACCAGAGGCATAACATTATCTTTTGGTTTTCATACAGAGAGTTGCTGCTTTGTTTGGGTTCAACCATTCCTTTCTTTTCCTTATGTTACCATAAGGATACCATTTCTCATCACCAGTAACAATCCAGGATAGAAATGGGCACTGTTGTTCATGAGCCAATTGATGACAAGCAAGCTCATATGTCAGGAAGTGCTTACTCAAGCTGGAGACCCTGATGCACTTCAACAATGTGGAGAAGTACTCTTGAAGTTTTGTAAACTGCTAAACTCAATCAAAGGCAGTTACTATCTGAGTACTATCAGTGTGCGAGTCTTGTCTGAAATCTAAACATACATGATGAACTTGCAGGCACCTCTCTACCCAATCATACCGAACAAACTAAAATACATGGCTGTGATGGACCTCATGGGACTGTTGCCATGGACAAAGTGAGGATTCTGCCACATAATTGTGTTTTTGGAACTAACATTCAAATTTGTTTCCCTAACTCCCTTGAAATGTGCAACAGCATTAACAATATCAAAAGCCTTTCAAAGGAACTTTCTGCCACAAGTTGGACATGTTGATAGAATAATGTCGGACAATGGTCCACAGTTTCACTCTAACCTCTGGAAGGATGCATTATGAAGACACAGAGTGAAGCCTGTTTACATATCCTCCCACCATCCGACCTCAAACCCGTTGAAGCGTACCATGAAAGAGCATGAAAACCTGTGTAGGGCATACTGTTCCAAACAGCACACATCCTGGGATGTCTTTCTTCCAGACTTCCAGAACATACTGAATGAGACCCCACACAGTGTACTCTGCATTGTCCCTCTTACTGTGCTCAGAAACAAACAACCCGTCGAACTCATTTTAAAGTTAGTGGACTTTACCCTGAGGGATAGAGAGCAACACAACACCCTTGTTGAGTTAGCACTCTAAAGAATAAAGGCAGTGGCACTCAGTAGGAAGACACACACCAATAAGAATACATACGTTAGAGCATTTCACTTGGGTTAGAAAGTCTTACTCAAATCATACCACCTATCCAATACTGCCCAGCACAAATGCCACAAGTTCTCCATTTACAATGGCCCATTCTGTGTCCAGAGAGTAGCCCGTGCAAACTCACTGGAATTAGAATTTATGAAGTCACACAAGTCTATTGGGTTACATCACTTAAGCTATGTGAAACACTTCTGGGAATGGACAATGTCCATTGCTAGTTCTCACAGACAAATGATACATTGGTAGTAGCATGTTTTTCTTGTACATATGAGGCTAACATTTTCTTCTTCTATCTGGCTCATGCAGTTGGAATGTGAATTAAGAACGGCTGTTGCTGGGCTCAGTGGTATCCCAGTATTAGGTTAGGCTTCTAGTTTTCCTTATCTAGTGACCTAATTAGACTACTATTAAGATTTTTCATTTTATATTTTTTCTCTTCCGAATTTTGTTCCAGGCGTAAATATCCATCATTAATTTGGTGTAATTCATGTTGCTCTCATCACCACATATTTGAACACAATGATTGAGCTCTTCACTTCAACCACTTTTAGATCTTACAAGTAATGTTCACATGTTCAGATGGGCTTTGTAAGTGGTTCAGGCAATGGAGTGGGGACTCTGATATGAAAAACAAGCAGAAGATTTTGAAGGAGGTAACTGCACCAAATTATGCCGTTAATGGGCTATTGTGCCTTTGGTGTCCCCCTTTATGCAAGTACAGAGGGAAACTGGCAATCAAAACACTCTATTTCTGGGTCATGTCAATGTGGCCTTATCATTGACATAATGGTGCCAACAAAAGAAATATGCTCTAGTTGCAATATGCAACAGTTTTGACACATGGGCACATATGGACTTGCTGTTATAGTGAGGGCCATGCTCTGCCCACTTTCTCTGCTCATGTAACTCATCCACATTTTAGTTGTGTCTGGGTTGTACCATTGTCTTCAAGAGGTGTCGTACATTCATCATGTAGTGGTGACTGCGAACAATATTGGCACTGTACTATCCACCTTATACGGAAACCTTCCCCATGACATTAAGCAGAACCAAGCAAGTTACTCAGTAATTGCACGTGCATAAGCACTGCAGTTTGACCAGTATAATGTGTGACATATCAACAATTTCACAGTTTCTAACACCATTTGCTGAAGTTTCTTGTGATACGAGAAGGCCTACTACGGCACTGCATTCGTGCACCTTACAGAGATAGTCATCAAACACCAGAGTGGACAATGCCGCATTCAGAAAAAATGTTACGTACTTTGTACTTTCATCTTGCCTTTCTAATTTGCAGTTTTCATATATTTTATCTTGTTTAACCATGTTTTCTACATAAGTTAATGAGCAACAAATACATAGTGAAAAAAAGAAAAAAGCTTATATAATAATAATTACTTTTGCACATTTCATAGTTATTAAGTGACTGCATGGCAGGATAAGTGCCTGTACACTAAATTAACAAGGATGCATCCTCAAAGATACTGTGGTTCCTTTACATGGTGCTAGGCAGATTTCTCTTCTTTAACTTTTCCCCACACGCATTCCTTCATCACATGGAACTACAGGGTACCCTGACATACTTTTTATCCTTACAATAACCACTGCTACTGCCTATTGTTTAAGATGTTGTCTGTTAATATGTAATTTGTCACCTTGTAATAAACCTAATTTCTTTGACTGTATTGGTCACATTTCATTTGTAAAGGATTGTGGACGAAACTGTCTTGGATGAATTTCACGCCTAGCAAACTGCACGCTGCCAAAGCTGTGCCCAGCAGAAATGTAGACAGAGGTGAGGGTGCAGGGAACATGAAGGGGAGATCAACACGTTTCTGCCACAAGCCAGGAGAGAGGAGGTAGGTGATGCGGCATGCACCCCCAGACCACGATGCAAGGTGGGAAGCCTCATGAAGTAGGGCCCATAAGCTGCCTGAACAGCTGTCCCTTTCATCAGGAATGTGGCCACCACGAATGGCTAGCCCATGTTGCAGAACCACCGCACAGCTCTCCCCATCACTCGGCTTGCTCTACTGGATTACTGTGGGCCAGTGACCTACTTCCTGGCCGAACCCTGGGGAACCCCTTGCCTGTGTCACAAGACATGACAGGCGGTCTACACTCAGGCCAAGGGTCTCCCAGACTCACTGACAGGCACAAAGTTCCACTGTCGTAGCACTGCCTACACTGTTCATGCACCGCTTTGACGTTGTTGACAAGGCGGATGCACTTTTTTGTGTGTGCCATGTCAGAGGGACGCCAGCAACACAAGTTGCTGCCACTCTCCAAACCACAACAATGAACCTCTGGTGTGGGCCCAAAGCCCCACATTACAATGGTGATCAATGCAGCAACAGATGTATCCATTACACATCTTCAGGCCATCCCCTCCCTCCCGCCATGCCCTGCACCGGTCCTGTGAAGAGCATGATGCACCACACACCACTTAACGTGTATGACCCTGCAAGTGAGTGTTGAGGCCTTTTGTGTGCAGCCTTTGTCTTACTTGAATTGTTAGGAAACATTCCTGTCCACCACAATCCTACATCAGTGATTATGTGTAATCTCTAAGGAGGTACAACAAATGTAATATCTTTCTGAATAATCATTATCAAATTGTTATTATTATTAAATCATCAAAGCTTGACTTACATGTCAATTTTATTGCGTCCATGTCTCAGCTGTACAACCATATATATAATTTAAAGATTAGACGTTACTCACATTTGCCTGATTGCTCGTGTCTAGCTTGTCCTAATTTGTATCTATATCTGTATCATAACTTTGGGGTGTGCACCCACACTGTTCTAGCACAGTCAATTCCATTTATGGATTTTTAAAGATTTACATATATTTTGTGTTCATTGGCATTATTTTGTGTTTGTTTCATTAACCTTAGGGTTTTTCATTTATCTCCAAAATTATTTCTTAAGGCTGCCTCGTTAAAACTACAGTCTTGGATGATGTTATACCATTGTGTGACCACTATGTTCTTTCCAGAATTCTCTCACATAAAATATGGTATTTCATGATAAATTAATTATTATAACTTAGTTATGATTAATGTCAATATGTTTACATGTTTTTCCAGAAAATGTGTCACCTTATGTTGCCCTCAGTGGCAAGAGAGATGAGTCCTAGGGCTGCCCTTTATTCATATACAGATGTCATCATTGACCATTACTATGTTTACTTTAGTGTAGAGCCTGTTTGTGTTTCACCTAAATTTACACATATATGTTACACTATGCAGATTGGCACCCAATCTTTTCTCTTTGATTTATGATTGACATTTGTACCAATTGTGATGTATGTAATCTACTCATACAGAATTATATTGGACCTATACCACACCTATCTTACTCTAAGCTGTTTAAAAAATGAATAACTAATAAAAGGATAACAGTCTATCACTCGGGACATGTAATGTTAGAAGTTTCAACATGGCAGGGAAGCTAGAAAATATAAAAAGGGAAATGCTATGGCTCAAGCTAAATATAGTGGAGGTCAGTGAAGCGAAATAGAAGGAAGACAAAGATTTCTGTCGAGTGAGTATAAGGTAATGTCAACAGCAGCAAAAAAAAGAGTATAATGGGAGTAGGATTTGTTATAAATAGGAAGATAGGACAGAGAGTGAGTTACTGTGAAAAATTCAGTGATAGGGTTGTTCTCATCAGAATCGACAGCAGACCAACACTAACAACAATAGTTCAGGTGTACACGCCAATGTCACAAGCAGAGGACAAAGAGAAAGAGAAAGTGTACGAGGACATTAAACAGGTAATCCAGTATGTAAAGAAAAGATGAAAATCTACTAGTCATGGGAGATCAGAATGTAGCTGGAGGAAAGGGAATAGAAAACAGGATTATGGGAGAATAAGGGTTTGGTAGCAAAAAATGGGAGAGAAGAAAGACTATTGAGTTCTGTGATAAATATCAATCAGTAAAAGAGAATACTCTGCTCAAAAATCTGAGAAGGTATATGTGGAAATGGCTGGGAGATATGGGAAGATTTCAGTTAGATTACATCATGGTCAGGCAGAGATTCCTGGTTAGGCATACCCAGGAGCAGATATAGACTCAGATCACAATTTGGTTGGCTGGTTGATTTGGGGGGAGAGGACAGACAGCAAGGTCATCAGTCCCATGAGTTTAGGTAAAGATGGGTAAGGAAGTCAACAGTGCCCTTTCAAAGGAACCATCCCAGCACTTGCTTGAAGTGATTTACGGAAATCACGGAAAACGTAAGTCAGGATGCCTGGGCACGGGGTTGGACCATTGTCCTCCCAAAATGCAAGTCCAGTGTACTAACCACTGTGACACCTTGCTAGGTCACAATTGGTAATGATGAACAGTAGCCTGAAATTTAAGAGACTACTCAGGAAGAACCAGTGCACAGAGAAGCGGGATACAGAAGTGCTAAAGAATTGAAGAGATATGCTTAACGTTCTCTGAAGCTGTAGACACTGCGATAATGAGTAGCTCAATAGGCAGTGCAGCTAAAGAGGAATGGATATCACTAAAGAGGGCAACTACAAAAGTTGCAAAGAAAACTGTAGGTACGAGGAAGGCAGCTGTGAAGAAACCATGGATAACATATGAAATACTTCAGCTGACTGATGAAAGAAGGAAGTACAAAACTGTTCAGGGAAATTCAGGAATACGGAGATACAAGTCACTTAGGAATGAAATAAATAGGAAGTACAAGGAAGCTAAGGTAAAATGGCTGCATGAAAAATGTGAAGGAATTGAATAAGAAATGATTGTCAGAAGGGCTGAATCAGCATACAGAAAATCAAAACTACCTTCAATTAAATTAAAAGCAAGGATGACAACATTAAGAATTCAATGGGAATTCCACTGTTAAATGCAGAGAAGAGAGTGGATATGTGGAAATAGTACACTGGAGGCCTCTACAAGTGGGAAGAGCCACAGGGAAGAGATAGGAGCTCCAGTATTAAAATCAGAATTTAAAAGAGCTTTGGAAAATTTAAGTCCAAATAAGGCAGAAGGGACAGATAATATTCAATCAAAATTTCTAAAATAATTGGGGGAAGTGGCAACAAAATGACTATTCACATTGGTGTGTAGAATGTATGGGACTGGTGATATATCTTCAGTCTTTTGGAAAAGCATCATGCACAAAATTCCAAAGATAGCAAGAGATGAAGAGTGCAAAAATTATCGCACCATCAGTTTAACAGCTTGTACATCCAAGTTGCTGCCAAGAATAATATACAGAAGAACAGAAAACAAATTGAGGATGTTTTAAATGACTATCAGTAAGGCTTTAGGAAAGTTAAAGGCACCAAAGAGGCAATTATGATGTTGTGCTGGTTAACGGAAGCAAGACTAAACAAAAATCAAGACACATTAATAGGATTTGTCAACCTGGAAAAAGCATTCAATAATGTCAAATGGTGCTAGATGTTCAAAATTTTGAGGAAAATAGGGGTAAGGTATAGTTATAGGCACGTAATATACAGCATTTAAAAGAGACAAGAGAAAATAATAAGAATGAAAGATGAAGAATGAAATGCAAGGATAAAAAGAATGTAAGAAATGGATGAACACTTTCACTCCTACTGTTCAATCTATACATTGAAGAAGTAATGATGGAAGTAAAAGAAAGATTCAAGAGGGATTAAAATTCAGGATGAAAGAATATCGATAATTAGATTTGCTGATGACATTACTATCCTCAGTGAAAGTGAAGAAGAATTACAGAATGTGTTGAATGGAATTAACAGTTTAATGAGCAGAGAATATGGACTGAGAGTAAATCAATGATGGACAAAAGCTTTGAGAAGTAGCAGAAACCACAACAGTGAAAAACTTAATGTCAGGACTAATGGTCATGAAGTAGTTGGAGTTAGGGTATTCTGCCACATAAGCAGCAAAATAACCCATGATGGATGGAACAAGGAGGACATCAAAAGTAGATTAGCACTGGCAAAAAGGGCATTCCTGACCAAGAGAAGTCTACCGGTATCAAACAAAGGCCTCCATTTGAGGAAGAAATTTCTGAGAATGTGTGTTTGGGGCACAGAATTGTATGGTAGTAAAACATGGTCTGTGGGAAAACCAGAACAGAAGAGAATAGAAGCCTTTGAGATGTGATGCTACAGAAGAATGTTAAAAATTAGGTGGACAGATAAGGTAAGGAAGAAAGAGGTTCTCTGCAGAATCAGTGAGGAATGAAATATGGAAAACGTTGAGAGAAGAAGGGACAGAATGATATCTGTTAAGGCATCAGAGGGGGCTGTAGAGGGTAAAAACTGTAGAGGAAGACAGAGATTGGAATACATCCAGCAAATAATTGAGGACATAAGGTGCAATTGCTTCTCAAAGATGAAATTGTTAGCACAGGAGAGGCATTAATGGTGGGCCCCATCAAACCAGTCAGAAGACTGATGACTCAAAAACAAAAGGCACATATACTGATAACGTGAATCTCAAGTTACAGAATTTAACAATCACAACCAAAAAGCTTCTTATCAGTTATATTTTTTCATCCCAAGATAAGCTTGTAACACAAAGCTTGGAATGGTTTTGAAGTTCTCTTTCTTGGTTATCATAAACTGCAACTACTGTGATGGTACAATATCATAAGGACTTTCTAAAGAGTATTATAGAAGAGTGGTTCTGTGTACACTGGAATACCCGATTAGCTGACAATGGCCACAGACCGCAATGAATATAGGGCTCTGTCGGCCATGCACTGGCCAAGTGCACAATGTGAATTGTTCCTTCAATCATCTGGGTAGGCAGGACACTCAGTCCTAGGAATCATACACGAGTTAAGTAAAGCACAGATTTTGCTGGAGAGTCAATATCAGAAACTGAAAGTAAGGGAGCCACTTGGAATACAGTAAAACTATGAAAAAGCAGATACTTTTACATTCACTACTGGGGACATAAATGTTTAGTATTACCAGATCTTAGTGAAAACATTATTTCTGAGAGTAGACTGTATCATAAAGGCTAAGTTGGGCTTTCATTGGTTGTCTTGAGAGTTAATGTTTATTGATTCTACACACACAGTTTCTTCAAAGACTAAAATAATTATTCAGAATTTTGTGATATGCAAGGGTCATGAATTATCCTACAGAACTCCTGTATCAGATGTTTCAATAGGTGAACACTGCAGCAAAATGCATGCAGTTTCTCAAAAACACCTTGCTGCCATGCTGAACAGAAGACAGTCTGAATTTTGGCCATCTTCACTAAGAACTGTTCACTTTAAAACTTTTGGCTATACAAGAGGCTTTCAACAGGTTCAAGTATTATAGTTTCCTTGGATCACAAAGCTTTGAGTTATCTACAAGAGTATAAACTGTACCAAAGTACTATAAGCAGGTGGGCATTATTTCTTCATTAGTTTGATTACACCATCAAATACACAAAATGGAAGGAAAATTTAATTGCTGGTGTCCTATCAAGACTATCAGTGGGGGTGTAGGACAGCAGTGGAGAGTTTAAACTGAATTCAGAGTAATAATATACCTAATACAGATTAAGGAGGAGAAAGAAATTTAAAATATTTCTAATTATATAATGAGAAATCAGAACCATGAGCAAAAGTTTAAGTTATGGAAGTTTATGTTCTTTTCTGATTGCTTATATTAATTGCTTGTAAAAATGCTGTCACTGATTCCAGTTTATTAAATGTTTTATTGAATATGTAAGAACTAAAGCTGAATGTAATATAAACAACTAGCATTTAGTGTTTCATGCATAATGTTTGATGACGTCTTTTGCATTAATTGTACTTACTTAATGATATAATGTAATGGAAATATTAGCAAAACTGGGCACCCAGTAATTGTGCCAGTAATTAAGTAACAACATCTGAGCATTATTAAAACCATGAATATTTTGGTTTTCAAATGTAAATATCATATGTCTCGCTATTCTGAGTAATAAATTTATGTTGACAGTTCATTTTGTTCATCACATTGCAATGTAATTAATTTGAAGTTAAATTCTGTGATTGTAGCTTTTTAAATTGTACATTCAACAATATTTTTAAAAATTGAGATTGTGTTTGATTTTTGGTCAGCTTCTGTATGTAGGGTAGTCAGAAAATTTCTAAAGTGTATTTAAAATCAAGTCAAAATACAAACTTAAAAACTGAGGTTTTTTATGTCACAGAATGTCAGACAACACCTGACACTGTGGGAACTCAGGCTATTTATAGTTTAAGACGACATACATCTTAGCTATATTATTGCTAAGTGTTGTTACTATGAACTGTATATTATTTACGGTACTGCTACACAATCTTGTTTTCAAGTTTTCAAGTTAAATGGTTTGTTTGAATCAGTTAACTGAAAAAAATAGAGAGCTATAGTTTTCATATTGAGAACTACTAACATGATGTAACACTGGAGTATGGCAGTGGTTAGATGGGATTGTTTCTGTTTGAGACCAACATTCTAAAGAAATTTCTTTTTAAGTTTTAGCCAACCAATACACTAGCAGAAATTTTGGAAAGTAATATTTTTATGGAAATCAAAGCAACGAACCCTGAAATGGATGTTCGCATGGACCTCATTATATGGTGTCTGACATAAAAATACAATTACTGGGCAGGACTGAAATTACAACAGTATGTAGTACAGTTTTTACTATTTTATTGTGTTTCTGTGCAGTGATTGTAGGACTTTTCACGTGAAATTATTATTATTTGTGTTTTGAATTTTAAAAAAACTACCACAATGAGAAAAGAAAGGCCAATTTCATACAATGGAGTTGAGGATGATTCAGAGTTCACACAAAGTTTTGGAAGTTCTGTCTCAGAGGAAATGTAATTTTTCAACAGATTATGAAATAGTTGGCAAAATGGAAGAATTAACTTATAAATATAATAGAGGGAAACACTCCACCTGGGAAAAATACATCTAAAAACAAAGATGATGTGACTTACCAAACGAAAGCGCTGGCAGGTCGATAGACACACAAACAAACACAAACATACACACAAAATTCGAGATTTCGCAACAAACTGTTGCCTCATCAGGAAAGAGGGAAGGAGAGGGAAAGACAAAAGGATGTGGGTTTTAAGGGAGCGGGTAAGGAGTCATTCCAATCCCGGGAGCGGAAAGACTTACCTTAGGGGGAAAAAAGGACGGGTATACACTCGCGCACACACACACACACACACACACACACACACACACACACACACACACACACACATATACAGACACAAGCAGACATATTTAAAGACAAAGAGTTTGGGCTTGTCTTTAAATATGTCTGCTTGTGTCTGTATATGTGTGGATGGATATGTGTGTGTGTGTGTGTGCGAGTGTATACCCGTCCTTTTCTCCCCCTAAGGTAAGTCTTTCCGCTCCCGGGATTGGAATGACTCCTTACCCTCTCCCTTAAAACCCACATCCTTTCGTCTTTCCCTCTCCTTCCCTCTTTCCTGATGAGGCAACAGTTTGTTGCGAAAGCTTGAATTTTGTGTGTATGTTTGTGTTTGTTTGTGTGTCTATCAACCTGCCAGCGCTTTCATTTGGTAAGTCACATCATCTTTGTTTTTAGAAGAATTAACTTATAAAAATAGACATATCAAACTTTTAACAAAATAATGAAATGAGTAATGAAACTGATGTTTCAAAGCAAAAATTTAGGCATCTGCATGATTGGCATGAGTAATAAAATAGAAAACTAAAACAGTGAATTGAAATGTGAGTCAAGCAATAACACCAAAGATTAAAAAGTGAGCTATATAGTTAAATCAATGAAAACAATGTCAAAACTGACCAGAAACTTACACAAGTGGTGAGTGATTTAAAAACTGAACTAAAGGACTAACTTAATAAATTAAAATTCACTGTAGAAACAGCTCAATGTTGGAACAGATGTAACTGAATCTAAAATTGAAAATGTAGAATCAGAACTCGTCAATGAAATTGTGAAAACCAAAGAGAACTTGGAAACAATACATACTGCTGTCATGAAACAGGACAACAAAATTTTGAAATCAGAAATAATTCAAACTAAACAGTATCTCAAGCAAAAAATGGAAGCTTTGGCATGTGAAACAAATAATCATATTTCTGTAATACCAAATTCGTAGACTTAGAGAGAGTAGTTGCTAGCAATGTAGATGTAAGCAAAAGCAATGTGTCTGGACATCAGTAAGAAGTTTGTTGCGTTGCAAGAAAATAATGTTCAAAAATTTTTGTCAGTAATTGTCATGGCATGTGGTCTGATGTACCTCATGGAAAGGGCAACCTACATCCAATTGACTTCATACAACACTATTATAACAACTTTGATTTTAAAACAGCTAATTTATTTAAACTTAAATTTATGAAGACATTTCTGGATTGTGAAACAGTTGTGTGGGCAATCCAGTGTACTGACTTAATACATGTTATTGTGAATGGGTCACAATCAGAACAAGCTAGAATCAAAAGCAAATTCTTAAATGTCATGGGGAAATGGGAGCATGAAAGAATTTTTTGAGAAACATGTTGGAGATAAATTCATTTAGACCATTTTGGAAATTACCAGAGAAAGTGTAGTGGTGTTTGTTTTTGGGTCAGATAAATCCATTAATTTGTAAAATATGTTGATAAGTTAGACAGAGATTTATAGAAAAATGAGGAGGAGGGAAGAGGAGAGATCAGTGTTTAACATCCTGTCAGTGACAAGGTCATTACAGATGGAGCACAAGCTCAGATTAGGGAAGGATGGGGAGCAAAATTAGCCATGCCCTTTTGAAGGAATCATTGCAGCATTCCCCTGAAGCAATTTAGGGAAATCATGGGAGACCTAAATCTGAATGTCCGGACCAAAGTCCTCCCAAATTCGAGTCCAGAGAGAGACAGAATTTCAATCAAGAAGAGTTTGACAGTTATCAGCATGGGGAGTGGAATCAAAATTATAATGGGGAAATCATAAGAGATGAGATGGAAGGAACTACAGAAACGAATATCAGGAAGGTGGGAACACAAGAGATCTTCATAGAAATGAGAGGAACAGGAATAGGAATAGAAAATTTGGAAACAGAAGTAGACCTTGGGAGCATGTTGAAGAGCTCAATTCTATGAGATGAGGACGTGTGTTGGGATCAGATTGAATCTGCCTTGTGGATTCATGACAGAGACTGGTGTGCTGGCCAGCTTGAATGTTGTTTTTAGACAGTTCTCTACACCCACATATGCAAACAATAGGCTGCGTCCCATGTCAGTTACATGATGTGTAAACACTTTGGAAAATGATGTAACATTTGACCACTGGAATGTGATGAACAGTAGATGCAGACAGAGAGGTCACCAATTTCTCCCCAACACAATTCTGACAGTAGCATTAAAATGTGTTTGTCAGTGGGGACTCCATCATAATAGTAGCACATTTAAGTGTATTGTTGATTACCCATAAATACTGAAGATGTACCATACCACTCCCAAAATAGTACTGGCTGGAAGTAGAGCATCAGAAAGGGAGAAAGGAAGGTATTAGACATTTGGAGGGAAATAATACACTACAATACAATAGCACACCAGATGACAAGGAAAAGGTTCAACGAAGCTGATAGTCATCCCGTTAGGAGTCTGTTAGTTTGGGGAAAGTAATATGAACTAAAATTGGGCTAACAATTACAGAAAGGGTTTCAGGGTAGAATAAAATCTCATGAAACAAATAACAGCACAGCATATCAGATGAGTATATTACACTACAATAGAGAATTTTGGAAAGCAATTAATATTAATGTGTCTTATGACAGAAAGTCAAATAATACACTTAATGAAGGGGTAGAGCTGCATGCACAGCTACTCAAAAATGTCTACGATCAGGTAAGAAATTAAATTTAAAAATATGAAGTGTTAAATAATAATTTTGATGAATTTGGTATGAAAAATTTAACATGTCAAGAGGAAGCATATGTTATGAGTAATCTTGTTCATTCTGATGTTGAAACAGGTGAGTCTGATGATTATGCACTTGAGATTGAAATGATTTTACCATATAATTGTAATGCGACTAATGATGATGTTGTTAATGAACGCAGTAATGAAGATAGATGTCAGGTTAATTATGATGAAGAAAGTGATTAGATGATTTTTGCTGTTAAGTTAGAGAAGATGCAATGGAATATAGTGATTTAAATAATAGTGATTAAGATAGTTGGGAAGTCAAAATCATATTTTGCCAGTCTACATTACTAATTCGTTTATTATTAGTGAGTACTGATATAAGAAAGAGTTTGAGGAGAATGTTAGATATGAAACTTTAAGGATACTTTGTAATAATTATAATGACAATAACAGTAAAGTAAGAGCTAATTTAAATGATGTTTATCAGACGATGCATTCAAAATGGTGGGAAGAATGAAAAACTAGTTGGATAATGGGGGAGGGGGAGCTGAATTTGGAAATGACCCTGTTATTAAGAACTGTGACAGTAAGGGAGGATCTGTTATATATATAAGGGCAATTCAGGTGGCAGGGGAGACATGCACAGAAAAAGATAGGGTAGACAATATGAGTTTCAGAAAATTGAAGATGATCTCTCATATGATGAGAATAATAAAAATGATTGCAAGATCCAGGGAAGTCCTTAGATTTACATTTAAATAGCTAACTGGGATGGTAACTGTTTGGTAGATATCGTCAGTCCAGTATGTGGGATTTCCAAAAAAATATGAGAGGAAATTAAAGATAGTGAGGGAATATGTGGCGTAGAGCGCCATAATAGCATAGAATTCGTTGAGATGCCTGTGATAGGGGTTAAAATAAGGGGAGCTACTGGGAGACATAAAAGTTGTGAGAGAACAGGTGCTGCTGTCATGTAAAGTTGGAAATGTAGAATTTACAATGGATGTCTCATAATGCTAGATTTGAATGAAACTATCATTTTGGGCATTGGCTGGATTTTAAAGGATAGAGAAGGACTTGACTGGTCAAATAAAAAGTAATAATCAAATGAGGGGTGTACCTTATTCAAATGTGAGGCACTATTTTGAGGATGATGAAGAATATAGTGAAGATGGTTTCATTGATAAATAATATCACAATATGGTAGAGGCAAAATTGAAGGAGGCATAATGGTCAAATGCTGAACAGAAAGGAAAGTTAAGGAAACTGCTATAGATATAAAATTGCATTTTTGACAAAAAGCCTGGAAAAGTAAAAAATTACGAGCATAAACCACACAATCTGGTTTTCATTAAGTCATGTAGTGTAAAACTTTTAAAATGAGACGATTTAGAAAAGAAATTACAGAAAATGGAAATCTGGGACATAACTAAGAGAAATTGCTGTTGTTGCTTGTTTCGAGTGCTCAACATCTTGGTCATCAGGGCCCTTACAGCTACTGAATGAGACAAATGGAGTTAAAACACATAAGATATGCTTAAAAAGAGACATAAGGTCACATTTGCTCCCTCTCAGACATTCTCGCATTAGCATGCATAGTCTCTCTGAATGGTACCTAGGAGCAACATGATTCAAGACACTTCTATTAAAAGGCCTAGTAGGTCATGAAGAGGCAAGTCTAAAAATGACGATCGTCCAATCACTAACATAATAACTGAATTAGCCAACCATACCCTGCATACACTAAAAGCTTCTACCTAAGAGCCTAGGCACAAGGGCAAACAAAACATAAAATCATAAACATGTGTCACAATCATCTCATCATTCCCTAAAACCAAGGGAACATCTGCCAATAAACCAACTTGCACGCTCTTGTTATTGTATAAATGAAAATCAGCTAAAATGTGGCAAACTGTAATCACCACACCACAGGGCAACACAAATGGGCTGTTCTGCATGTCTGGTCAAACGGTGGTGCACCATATCTTTACAGCCCCTTTTATTGGTCTCAACTCATTATCGGTCATGTGCAGCCACTCTTCCTCTCAAAGACACATTGCAGACCTTCTCAGCAATTACAGCATGGCATGGACATGAATAGGGCAGTGGCTTACATTTAGGAGAGTATGTGCCTCCTCAGCTGTGGTATCAGCTAGCTCATTCCCACGAGTCCCTACATGTCCTGGTAACCCACAGAATAATACCTTCATTCCCTGTCTTTGCAACTGGAGGAGGGTGTCTTGGATGCTCTGCATGGTTCTGTCTGATGGGTACCTATGCTGAATGGTCTGCAGGGCACTAAGTGAATCAGAGCAGATCAGGAATTTGATACCATGATCGTACATAATCTGATATACATATTTAAGAAACACATAGAATTCAGTCTCATAGATAATAAATTCACTAGGCAGATGGAACATGCAGACACATGTGGTAGTAACACCAGTAGTGTGCTCCTGTTTGGACCCATCAGCATCATGGTGCTCAGTTAAAACCATAGTGTTCAGTTAAATTGTTAATATTCAGCCACACATGTGTATGTGTAAGTCTTTCCGCTCCCGGGATTGGAATGACTCCTTACCCTCTCCCTTAAAACCCACATCCTTTCATCTTTCCCTCTCCTTCCCTCTTTCCTGACGAATCAACCGTTGGTTGCGAAAGCTAGAATTTTGTGTGTATGTTTGTGTTTGTTTGTGTGTCTGTCGACCTGCCAGCACTTTCATTTGGTAAGTCACATCATCTTTGTTTTTAGATATATTTTTCCTACGTGGAATGTTTCCCTCTATTATAATCATATATATATATATATATATATATATATATATATATATATATATATATATATATATATATATTTTTTTTTTTTTTTTTTTTTTTTTTTTTTTTTTTTTTTTTTTTTTTTTCACGTGGGATGTGTGTATGTATGTGTTTGTTTGTGTGTCTATCGACCTGCCAGCACTTTAGTTTGGTAAGTCACATCATCTTTGTTTTTATATATATATATATATATATATATATATATATATATATATATATAGGGGGAAAAAGGATGGGTATAAACTTGCACACACCACATATCCATCCCTCATATACAGACACAAGCAGACATACCCGTCCTTTTTTCCCCCTAAGGTAAGTCTTTCCGCTCCCGGGATTGGAATGACTCCTTGCCCTCTCCCTTAAAACCCACATCCTTTCGTATTTCCCTCTCCTTCCCTCTTTCTTGATGAGGCAACAGTTTGTTGCGAAAGCTTGAATTTTGTGTGTATGTTTGTGTGTCTGTCGACCTGCCAGCACTTTCATTTGGTAAGTCACATCATCTTTGTTTTAGATATATTTTTCCCATGTGGAATGTTTCCCTCTATTTTATAATATAAACAAAGATGATGTGACTTACCAAATGAAAGTGCTGGCAGGTCGACAGACACACAAACGAACACAAACATACACACAAAATTCAAGCTTTCGCAACAAACTGTTGCCTCATCAGGAAAGAGGGGAAGGAGAGGGAAAGACGAAAGGATGTGGGATGTGGGTTTTAAGGGAGAGGATAAGGAGTCATTCCAATCCCGGGAGCGGAAAGACTTACCTTAGGGGGAAAAAAGGATGGGTATACACTCGCGCGCACACACACACATATCCATCCACACATATATAGACACAAGCAGACATATTTATCTTTAAATATGTCTGCTTGTGTCTGTATATGTGTGGATGGATTTGTGTGTGTGTGCGAGTGTATACCCGTCCTTTTTTCCCCCTAAGGTAAGTCTTTCCGCTCCCGGGATTGGAATGACTCCTTATCCTCTCCCTTAAAACCCACATCCTTTCGTCTTTCCTGATGAGGCAACAGTTTGTTGCGAAAGCTTGAATTTTGTGTGTATGTTTGTGTTCGTTTGTGTGTCTGTCGACCTGCCAGCACTTTCATTTGGTAAGTCACATCATCTTTGTTTTTAGATATATTTTTCCTACGTGGAATGTTTCCCTCTATTATAATCATATATATATATATATATATATATATATATATATATATATATATATATATATATATATAATTTGCTTTTTTTTCTAAATTCATAAAATTGTAGCCACTTCAAAAATCAATCTTCATAAACTTTATTTCAAAAATTATGAAGGATTATTTGCCAAATGAGAGTATTCCTAGGCAATTATTTCTGACAATGGTACTAAGCTCACTGCACTAACTTGGAAAAATTTTGTACAGAGGGAAGAAATAAATTATATATTAATTCTGACATACTACTTCTCAAGCAATCCTGTAGAAAGATATATGATGGAAATTGGAAGATTATGCATAACTTATTTCAATAAAAATCATCCACATTTGACTGAGTATGTTAACAGTTTGGGGGTTTTCTAAATAGCTTACAATGCACTTCCACTGGATTCTCATCTAACAAAACCAGTAAACCTTATAACTGAGTTGATGCAAAAGTATCACTGCTCAGGAGACATAAGAAATTGTTTGGAAAGCTATGGCGAAACAAGACGTAATCAGGAAGCAGATGTATGACAAGAAACTAAAAGTTGTGATGATTATTTGCTAGGACATATTGCTGATATTATTTGCTATGTCATTATGGGTCTGACTGCAGTGAATGAAATGAAATGATTGTATCACATTGTTGGCCGGGAGGCCCCATGCAGTGGAGTTCAGCCGCCGTATTGCAAGTCCTTTTTAGTTGACGCCACTTCGTCGACTTGCGAGTCAATGATGGTGAAATGATGATGGACACACAACACCCAGTCACCTCGAGGCAGAGAAAATCCCTGACCCCGCCGGGAATTGAACCCAGGACCCGATGTGTGGGAAACGAGAATGCTACCGCAAGACCACAAGCTGCGGACTGATTGTAGCAATGACATATGGTAAGTACCAGTACTTGCCTAGTAATTTAAGTATAACATGAAATTGTTCTTTAAGCAATGTTCTAGTTTTGAAACTGCAAAATGTGTATATTTGTTTGTTTTCTGTTTCATGAAGTGGTGCTGCAACTAAGTGGTAGCCAAAGGTGATCTCCATCCATATAGGAGCTGCTGGCCTTTCTGCACTTAGTCTTCATCTTGCTGATGGCCACAGGGAAGAAGAACATGGCAAACACCACACACTAATTTGCTATGTCCACTGTTTGGAGCAGTCTAAAATAGTGATGAAAATGTTATATACAATGGTGTATTTTCAGTACTGACTGAGCTTTTTATCAATCAGTTTATGTAAGAACCACATATATGAGGCAATCAATTACAAAGTTTGTGCATGGCAAAGAATGCATAATGTTCTCAGAAATAAAAGCATCTTAAAAGTTTTTAAGTGAATATGAAGGTGTTCTTGAAGAGATTTTACGACAAGTTCAGAGTGGAAGTAGTTGGGAGTCATGTGCTAAAACATTTTTTATAGTAATTAAGACAACAAACTCGAAATAATAATTAACTGTGATGCACAAGTAAAGATGTTGCTCACAACTATCTCTGGCCATTTGCAATTATACTGCATGAAACTGATAGTGAAAGTTTTGAAGCTAGAAAGGGATAGTGTCAAGAAAGTCTGAGTGGAGAGTGGCTCAAATGCATTTTCTATAAAGTTATACTGTGCACTGGACTACATAAAAAAAGTGCAGTTATTTTAATTGACTTATTCCTTTAGCACTGACAAACAGCTATTAGGCATTATCTAAGGTTGTTTTACATTACAACAGACTAAGTTTACTAACTCAAAATTTGCAGTTTATGGAAGGATAAGACTATACTTTGCTTATGAGCGCAAAGTGATGGGATTTAATTATTAGAACAAGCTGATGTTGAATGCAGGACTACACACTTTGTATGTTGTGTGCTTGGTGGGCATAGTGCCTCATACTGTTGTAGCACTGTTTCTGTTTTTGTTTTATGTGGTGCAGCTTTCTTCTTCTGTCCTGTCAGGCTATAAAGCTAACTCTTACTACTATTATTATCCATCTTTTATTTATTAATAGTACTGACATAATTATTTTGGTTTATGCTAAGACTTATATTGTCATGAACATTGATGCTTAATGGTGCTACTAGTGATTATTTGATGCTTTTATTTCAATGATGTTTACAGCTTATTTAATGCTTTTTCTGTGCTATGCAGTAGGTTAAGAAATATAATTGGTTATGCTGCTGACTTACCATTGGGGTTGTGTAGTACTCAGTATGGTACTACAAATGAGACTGCATTACGGTGATTCATCTACATCTGCATACATACTCCACAAGCCACTGTATGGAGTGAGGTGGAGGCTACCCTGTACCACTACTAGATGTTTCCTTTCCTGTTCCACTCACAAATAGTGCAAGGGAAAAAGACTGTCTATACACCTACAGATGAGCTCTAATTTCTTGTATCTTATCTTCGCAGTGTATGTTGGACACAGTAGAATCATTCTGCAGTCAGCTTCAAACGGCAGTTCTCTAAAGTTTCTCAATAGTGATCCTCAAAAACAATGTCATCAACCCTCCAGGGATTCCCATTTGAGTTCCCAAAGCATCTCCATTAACGCTTGCATGTTATGTGAGCCTGCCAGTAACAAATCTAGCAGCCCACCTCCGAATTGTTTTGAAGTGTTCCTTTAAACTGTCCTGGTGTGGATCCCAAACATTCAAGCAGTACTCAAAAATAGGTTGCAGTCTCTTTTTACCAATTGTAATGGGACACCCTCCTCTAACACTACTTTCTTTATAAAATAGTCGATACTAGGAATATTTTCGAATACTGTATATGTTAAAATTATCTCAGCCATTTCACCAAAATAATTTCATATGATTTGTATACAATGCATTATATTTCATGCTAAAATGTATAAAAAGAAATTAATTTGTGTACAGTTAAAATCACTCTGTTTTTAGGAATATTTGAAATTACAAAGTATTTGGCAAACTTAAAATTCCTATTATTAATTGCACAATCTCACAATATTTATTAAATTTATATTTGGACACATTTACAGAATAATGATATAACTTGGTGAAGATTCTTCTCTCCTCAAGAAAGTTTGTAAACTCTTTGGAATATTGTTAGTACCACATAATGTAGTAGTAGTGGGCATGCCTCTGATGGAATCAGACATGTTTTTATGTTTGGCAATAACACTGCAAATTTCTGTTTTATGGAAGTGAAGAAGTCTGTGTGATATAGTAGAATGTGATATAATAAGAAAACAGGTGCAATCAGAAATCATGCAACAGGCTTACTTAACATTTATCTAGTCATCTGGAACCCACCAAGTTAAAAAAAATTTTGGCCTAAAGAATCTACCCTTAGACGTGATGAACTGCAGCCAACAATGATAAAATGATGATAAGTAAAAATGTTAATTGTACATCTTACTCATCCCAAAGTGTTTGAAACAAAGCAATTATTTCGAAGAGACTGAAAAACTACTGGTGATGTGTGGGAGGGTAAGATAGCAATTGTGGGCATCATCCAGGATCAGTTGACTCATAACGAAGTTTTGTCTGTTGCAGAAGAAGAAAGGACAGTGATTTGAGTCGTTTGCAGTTTATAAATAAATAAAATCCCAATCACGTGAAGAAAGAAGACCCGAGGGCTGCCCAACAAAGTCATATCAACAGTGAAGAAATACTACCAACAATGAAGGACCAGATCAATTGAAAGAGGACTTTACAATGACAACGAGGGATGTCAAAAAGAAAATGTAATTACAGACTATTTGTGAAATTAATCTTTTTTTTGCAGTCTCATGTGATTGCTAGGAAAATGAATAGAGACAAGGGTAGTAGTGATGAAGTGAAAGCTGTAGGACCCAGCCAGGACATGTTTGAACCAAGTGAAAGTGTAATCAGCAAAGAAACAGTTAAAACTGATATTTTGCAGTTTATTTTGGCAAAGTCAGAGCAACAGAGAGATAAAAAGTGTGAACAAAAAATTTGATGTCTTAGAAAGTAAATTTATTGTTTTGGAAAATGAGCTAGTAGGTGAATCTGCATGACAGACGAAGAATGTTAATGACGTCAGAACTGAACAGAAGGCCGCAGTGGAAAAAATGGAACAAAACTTTACTAGTCTAGGTCAAAAAAATTTAAATGTCGAAAACAGTATGCAAACTAATCAAAATGTTTTAGATCAAAAAATTTCAGCAGTTCAGGAAAACTGTGTTCACAAAAAACGGTATTCAAACAATGGTACTGCGTAGTCCAACATTCCTATCAAAATTTTTCCATCAGACAATTTATATCCAGTGGATTTTCTACACTGTTGTAGAGATAGTTTTGTGTCAGGCATGAAATACGACCAAAAAATTAAATTTGTTAAAAGATGCCTTAAAGACGAAGCTTTGTCTTGGGTAAATCTAAGTTAAAGTCAATGGGAAATATATCAAAATTTCGAAAACAGTTTTTTAGATAAATTTTGGTCAGTAGTTGAACAAGGGAAAATTAAAAGCGAATTTCTGAATGGTTCTAATTATAGGAATAGGGACAGTACTGTAAGAATCAAGTTAAGAAATTAACACACCTTGACAATCCATTTGATGAAATGACATTGACTGATGCACTCAAAAGATTACTGGAGAGATTGCAGTGGGATTTAGTACATGGACCTGACGATTGTCTTCAACAATTTTTACGATATGTTGGCAGGCTGGATAGGGCAGCAGAAAGAAGTATGTACCACAACAATCAAAATGATACAGATCACAATGGTAATAACTACAGAAACAGAGATAATGGTAATTTCTATCAGGGCCAAAATGATAATAGAGACAGAAATTTTGAACATCACCAGGATAGGAAAAATTGGGATAACCATGGGCAATTTAATAGGAGAAACAATCATAGAAGTAACTACTCGGGTAACGGCAGTCCACCTCAATGAAGGTCCACAGTTTTATGGCAAGGAAACACAACAAGGACAGGACTCCCAATTTACACTTGCAATTAGACAAAAATAACAGTGTTAATAATGTGACACAGGTATCTGAAGTTGAACAGAAGGAATATCAGATTTCTCATCTACGTTTTGATCAAAAGTTTTGGCATACTATGTTTAATTATACTGAATTAGATACTAATCACAAACCAGAATGTGAGAGTATTGAGAATTTTGATGTACTGGGTGTTTATGATTTCTTCTCTTGGCCAGAAAACAGTGTTACTGATGTATGTAAATCAGGTTATGACTGTATTTGATCTCAACTAGGTGGTATTTCTGATGTAATTGTGAATGACAGTTGTGAAATAACTGAGGTTCGTAAGTCTGAGACTGATAGCTTATTGCAAATAAATGTAGGTGAGGTGTGTGACTTTGATGGTGATGACACTTGTGTTGTTAATAATGTTGTTCATGAAGTAATTTTGGAAGTAAGAATAATGAAGTTTCAGAGTTATTTGTGAATACAGGTAGGGTAAGTGATGTATGTGATGTAAGTGAGAGTCTTGGAATACCAGTCCAGTCAACGCAGTTTTTCATTAATGTCATGCAGAGTAATTATCCAGACAGTAAAGGTGAGTTATCTGTAAGCCTAGAGAATAAACGTGAAAGCTTTTTGAAGTTTGTTTGGGACCAGATTGATGATAACATAGATAAATGAGCATTCTGAAATAAGTTAGCTGTGGTTTGTCAAAATTTGTATCCAAATTGGTGGAATGAAGTGAAAGAAGATCTAAGCAGGAAGTGTAATTTTGACAGTAATATATTTTGTGTTCCTTCTGTAATAAATGATGTTAGTTGTGCTATGTAATCCATTCATTCTGTTCAACCCTTACCTGACAACTTAAGTAACCAAAGTAATGCTATCATACCAGTAAAGTTGATAAAAAAAAAACCATAAAAACAGTGTAGATGTAGCATTTGATGAAATAGAAAGTGATCTTTTACATGAAGTGTCTAATAACAGAGATAATGATTCAGATTTTGGATGTCCTTACATTAAGATTGATCAGTGGGAAGGGAACTGTTTGATTGATACAGGTAACCCAATTTGTGGTATATCTGAACAATTTAGAGACAAGATCAAGTATAGTAAGAATTTTGTGGAAACGTCCATTGAAGGAGTAAAGAGAAGAGGAGCTACAGGTAAGCAAAGCAAATTAGTAAAATCTCAGGTACTGTTAACATTTAGTATAGAGAACAAGACATATAAACATGGATGCTTAATAATCCCAAGTCTAGAAGAAAAACGATGTCTGTAGATTTATAAGACTATGTAATTGTGTTTTGTTTGTCACCAATTTAGTTTTTAAGATCATGTAATTTTTGAAGTTCTATCTTATCCATTGAGTTTAAATCTTTTGTAGATTCATAATATTATATAATTTTGCTTTGTTTGTCTGGAATTTAGTATGTAAGTTGATGTAAGGTCTGTCATATCTATTGACTGAGTTAAAATCTATGATACACTATATTTATGTAATAGATTTGTGCTTTAGAATTTGATACATATATACCATGAGACTAAAAGAGTAGATCCTTTTACAATTTTGAAACGGGACAATATTCATAATTTGTACTGCAAAAATTTGGGATAGTATCATAGTATATCTGTATGTATCATCTTGTTAGTTCACTTTTTTTCTCATTGCATTTGACTCTGTTTATTAATGTTTCATATGTGAACACTTTTTAATCGCACCCAACTTAAACCCCATATAATTGACTTCAAAAAAGGAATAGGGAGAGCATATCTTGTGTGATGTGAAGAAGATATTGAACAGCATATTTAGTACACAAAACAATGTTTCAGGATTTGATGTGAATACTAGACAGGAAGTTATTTATACGTTGGAGCATGAGATGAGAACTCTAGGGAGGAAACTGAAAGATGAGGGCAGATTCACTCCCCACACTGCTGTATATCTGTACCCTGCTGGACCAGTCAACTCACAAGAGATCATAGGTGCTGGGTAATATACTCAAGCATCTGTCAACTACATCACTGTTGTGACTGATACTGCCAGGACCACTTAAGACTGTTATGCCACATAAACATGTGTTTTTTCAAGTAAGGGGATTGACTTCCCAATACATTATTTAACTTTATACCAGAATGTGTTTTTAGTTTTTTATCAATTATAAATGAATCTTCTAGGCTTTTATGTATGTAGCTTAGTTTGTATGGACAGTTAGCAAATAATGTGGAAGACATTTACTAGTATAGACAATATAACAAGATGTAGACATGTCTGCTTTCATACACTGATTTTGGTCCTTGAGCTACTGGATTGTATCATCATTCAAAGCTATGACTTTGTTTACCTGTATTTATCCCGAGTACTGTAATATTGTATCTGATTGGAACTTCAGCAGTGGGCAGATTCCTCCTTAACTCTGTTTTGGGTAGGTGTTGTCTGGATTCATGGGTCAGTCCTTACATCCTAAACTTAGGCCCTAATATTTTTTCATTATTTTGTCTTTTAATGAATCAACATATCCTTAAATACTATGGTTTATATGGCTGATTGATTCATACTCGTGAACTGAGTATATTCTTCTGGTCTGTACCCATCATTGTGAGTTTCTCGAATTTGCTCCCTCGTCGTACACTTAGGCACTGAAATTTTTCTCTTCTCTTTTGAAGATTTTGGAGATTTCATTGTAAGGATGCAAACTTACAATTTGTAATTCTAGTAATGTACCTTCTCTCTGTATTTATTTCTATAGTTTAGTGGTGTAATATTGTAGTTTTGACTTTGTATTATTTGTCTTGTGACAGTATGTTCCACATATCTAAAACTCTGAATATCATATCCTGATATATGTACAAATTATGACTTGTATAATAGGTCATGTATCAGATACTTCTATACATCTGTAATCTATCTATTCGCATCATTTTGTACACTGTTTGGCGAACCTTATAGTCTGTCACAAAATATTGTAAACACACTGTTTCCAAATTCTGTGAGGGGGATATGGTATTGGGACACCTTCCTCTAACACTACCTTTCTTTATAGAAATAGTCGATACCAGGAATATTTTCGTATCTTGTACAGGTTAAAATTATCTCAGCTATTTCACCAAAAGAATTTCATATGATTTGTATACACTGCATTATATTTCAGGCTAAAAAGTATAAAAACAAATTAATTTGTTACAATCAATATGTACTAATTCTGTACATACAGTTAAAATCACTCAGCTTTTAGGAATATTTGAAATTACAAAATATCTGACATACTTAAAATCCCTATTATTAATTGTACAATCTCACAATGTTTATTAAATTTATTTCTGGATTCATTTACAAAATAATGATATAACTTGGTAAAGATTCTTCTTTTCTCAAGAAAGTTTGTAAACTCTTTTGTTTTGTAAACTCTTTGGGTTATTGTTAGTACCACAGAGTGTATTAGTCATGGGCATGCCTCTGATGGAACTGGACATGTTTTTATGTTTGGCAATAACACTGTAAATTTCTGTTTTATGGAAGTGGAGATTGTAAAGTCAGTGTGATATGGAAGAATGTGACAGAATAAAAAACAGGTGCAATCAGAAATCAACAGGCTTACTTAAAATTTATCTAGTCATCTGGAACCCACAAATCTAAAAAAATTTTCAGCCTGAAGAATCTACCCTTAGACGTGATGAACTGCAGTCAACAATGAGAAAATGAAGATAAGCAAAAAAGTTTTTTGTACATCTTACACCTCTCAATGTTTTGAAACAAATCAATTTTTATGAGGAGACCAAAAATTTAATGGTGATGTGTGGTAGGGTAAGAGTACATGATGAACCAAACTTTCCCAATAAACCAAGGTCGACCATTCACCTTCCCTACCACAATCCTCACATGCTCATTGCATTTCATACTGCTTTGTAATATTATGTCCAGGTATTTAAATGACATAACTGTAACAAGCAGGACACTACCAATATTGTATCTAAATATTATTATTATTATTATTATTATTATTATTATTATTATTCCCCCCCCCCCAGTCATCCACATTAATTTATATTTTCCTACATTTAGAGCTATATTTTATTTATCACAACAACTAGAAATTTTGTCAAAGTCATCTTCTATCCTCCTACAGTCACTCAGCTTTGACAACTTACCATCAGCAAACACCCGGAGATTGCTGCCCTCCGTATCTGCCAAATCATTTATGTACATAGAGACAGCAGCCTTTTCACACTTCATGGGGCACTGCTGACAATACCCTTGTCTCTGATGATCACTTGCCATTGAGGACAACATACTGGCCTCTATAATTTAAGAAGTCTATGACCCACTCAAATACCTGTGAACCCATTCCATATACTCGTACCTTCATTAATAGCCCGCAATGAGGCATTGTGTCAAATGCTTCCTAGAAATCTGGACATACGGAATCTGCCTGTTTCCCTTCATCCATAGTTTGCTGTATATCATATGAGAAAAGAGCATACTGAATTTTGCATAAGCAATGTTTTCTAAAAACACGCTAATTCATGGACATAAACTTCTCGGTCTCAAGAAAATTTATTGCATTCGAACTGAGAATATGTTTAAAGATTATTGCAGCAAACTGATGTTAGGTGTATTGGTCCATAATTTTGCAGGTCAGTTCTTTTGCACTTCTTATACAGGGTGTTACAAAAAGGTACGGCCAAACTTTCAGGAAACATTCCTCACATACAAAGAAAGAAAATATGTTATGTGGACATGTGTCCAGAAACACTTACTTCCCATGTTAGAGCTCATTTTATTACTTCTCTTCAAATCACATGGAATGGAAACACACAGCAACAGAAAGTATCAGTGTGACTTCAAACACTTTGTTACATGAAATGTTCAAAATCTCCTCCGTTAGCGAGGATACATGCATCCACTCTCCGTCGCATGGAATTCCTGATGCGCTGATGCAGCCCTGGAGAATGGCGTATTGTATCACAGCCGTCCATAATACGAGCACGAAGAGTCTCTACATTTGGTACCGGGGTTGCGCAGACAAGAGCTTTCAAATGCCCCCATAAATGAAAGTCAAGAGGGTCGAGGTCAGGAGAGCGTGGAGGCCATGGAATTGGTCCGCCTATACCAATCCATCCGTCACCGAATCTGTTGTTGAGAAACGTACGAACACTTCGACTGAAATGTGCAGGAGCTCCATCGTGTATCAACCACATGTTGTGTCGTACTTGTAAAGGCACATGTTCTAGCATCACAGTCAGAGTATCCCATATGAAATCATGATAACGTGCTCCATTGAGCGGAGGTGGAAGAACATGGGCCCAATCAAGACATCACCAACAATGCCTGCCCAAACGTTCACAGAAAATCTGTGTTGATGACGTGATTGCACAATTACGTGCGGATTCTCATCAGCCCACACATGTTGATTGTGAAAATTTACAATTTGATCGCGTTGGAATGACGAAACTAAAATTAGCTCTAACATGGAAATTAAGCATTTCCGGACGCATGTCCACATAACATCTTTTCTTTCTTTGTGTGTGAGGAATGTTCCCTGAAAGTTTGGCCGTACCTTTTTGTAACACCCTGTATATGGGTGTCATCTGCACTTTTTTCAGTCACTTGGTAGTTTGCTTTGGGCAAGAGATTCATGATAAAGGCAAGCTACGTAAGGGGCCAATGCCATAGAGTAGTCTTTATAAAACCAAATTTGGATTCTATTCTAATTTGTTTTCAACTCTTTAAGCTGCATCAGCTCAAGAGGACCATGACAGGTGGACAAGTGAACAGTCAATAACAAATTTTCAGTGGCAGACAGACCTTCACACCAGTGATTGGGGCAGCACTTTTCAGAAGTTCGTAACAAGTAAGGCTTTTTGTCGCAACATCAGCAACTCTATGAGTATATCTGGGCTTTCTGCCCACCTGAAGATCACTCGCACTAGGAACATGTTTCTCGTCACCTGATCACTCAATGCTAAATCTGTCCTCTCTTGACATCAGATTCATCTTCTGACGTGACTACTGTTGGCACCATGCCGTGCTTCACTTTCAGTCCTGAATCTGGCTCCAATCTCAGCACCAAGGCAGCCTCAGAGTCAGCCCGCTACCTTGTCAGGCCATACTGCTAGCACCAGCTGCCTGATGCTCTTAGACATCAAACTGGGTCCATTCTGTTTCAGAGCACATTAGAGCTCTGTCTTCTAGAGAGACCCTGGTTACAGCTCAAGGCATGCTGAACCTGGATTGTGGTCTCCAGGGTTACCGACAGTACTCGCTGCTAGCAAGGCTTCTCCATGATAAGGCTTGCTGACGCAGTATACCTCAGCAAGACTGGCTGCTGCCAGCATTGCAGATGTTGCCTTCCATCACCTCAGCAGTTCTTGGCTACAGGTACTGGCCACCTTTGCTGTATACCTGAGCTGCCAATAAAAGCTGTTTATCTTCTGTGCCATGCTGGCACCCATATTTTACATTCCAATGGTCATCCTGCCATACTTGGGTGACTAGGTAGTGGTAAGCAACACAGACCAGAACAATGCATGTATGTGGATATGCCATATTTTAAATTTCAACTTGCATTAATTATTCTTAATGATATTTAGAACTATATGTAGAAATTACTTGAACTTAATCCCTGACCAAACTTTATGAAATGGTGTTTACAATTGTTCGTAATGTTAACAGGTGGCATATTTATCATCTTCAGTACACTGAAATAAGGTAATTAATATAAAATATTATAAACTGCCACAATAATCCTCAACAGCTGGAGGCAAGTGAAATTATAATTTTATTATATTTAAAATGAACATTTTGTAAAATTAATTGTTAAAAAAAACAGTTATGATGCAAATTCATATTTGATGGAATGTAAATTTATTAGGGTTTAGTACTAAAATTGTAATTATGTTTTGTCATGTGCACCATTGCATATTTTACTGACTGTGTAATTACTATCAGTAACCGTGAATTGATTAAGATATTATTACCAATAATTTGTGTACTGGTTTACACTGTTAAGAATATATTTATACTTCAGTGGCTGTGTCCACCAGAACAGGACATTTCTCCTGCCAAACAGGTACAGTTCCAGTTCAATTAAGAGCCAGGTCTTCACTTCAGCACATTTTAATATGGAAGATTGCAGCAATAAATGTGAAAGTGAAATTTAAAGGGTTGTTTGAATTTTATTTAAAGGAGACCCAATTACATAATGCAAGTTAGATGCCAACATACTTAAGACTTGTCTTTTTAGTAACAAACAGATGAGACCATCAGCATCATAACACTACTGAACATAGCTAAGTATGTTTGATCTCAATGTGTCATCTCTTACCCTAAAAAATTTAAATTTGCAAGTAAGCTTCTTTTTTATCTGAAGCAGCCGCAGTTCATTAATTTAGTGTGGAATAGAATAGAATATTTTTATTAGCCTTTCAGTATTTTTCGTACAATTGGCTTTGTCAAAGTTTACAGAGGGTTTTAGTTTCAGTACAATATTCAAATAGTTACAGAAAGGGGAGAAAAGGAACTAAAGACCTTTTCTTCAGCATTATGTAAAACAATGTTTTATACAATAATTAAATACACACATAAGAAAAGAATCACAATAAATAACTAGCTTATATAATATCAAAACATTTTCTTCATAACTTAGGTAAAACATATATTGTGATGATTAGTTTCTAAGAATTCTTCAGTTGTTTTTTAGCCAAGTTTGCAATGTATTCTTATATTTATTTAGTGGAACTGTATGAGCTGAGCATGGTAACTTATTGAAAAATTTTATGCTTAAGTACTTATAGTTATTATGGACTACAGTAAATCTTGTGGAAGCCAAGTCCAGCAGCTGACTGTTTCTTGTACTGTGTGCATGCACATCACATCTCATGTTCAATTTTTTCAGATTTTCTCTGGCATATATTAAACAGTTATATACATACATGCTTGGCACTGTCATTACGCCAAGAGATTTAAAATAATTTCTGCAGGACTCTCTGGGTGCTAACCCTTCCATGTACCTGATTGCTTCCTTCTGCCATCTGAAAATACATTCTGCCCCTGGGGAGTTACCCCAAAGCAATATTCCATATTGCAGTTGGGAATGAAAAAAAAAAGCATAGTATGAGTGGAGTAGCAATTGCTTGCTCACACTGTTTCTTAATTTATACAATAAGAAAAGTACTCGTGCTAGTTTACTACACAGATAATGTGTGTGTCCTTCCCATGAGAGCTTTTGGTCTATGATTAGTCAAAGTAATTTCACTGTTTTGTTTTCATTTTTAGTTACTTTGAGATTAAATATTATTTCTTCTGTTTTTGTTTGATTTATGCACAGCTGGTTAGCCTGACACCAGTAATTAGCCATTTGCATCATTTCTCTATTTTTGTCCAGTACACTCTGTAAGTTCTCTCCTGTACTTATTAATGTCATATCATCAGCATATAGTATGTTCTTACACGGTATGTAATTTGAGAAGTCATTAACATAGACAGTGAACAGAAAAGGTCCAAGAACAGAGCCTTGGGGTATTCCTCCTCCTATAGGGAGTATTTCTGACCTCTGATTATTTGCATATACAAGTTGTAACCTGTTGCTGTGATAAGATTTGAATATACGGAGTGTATCATCTTCAATGCCATAGTATTTTAACTTTTTGACGAGTATGTCATGTGACTCCGAGTCAAATGCTTTACTTAGGTCAATAAGTGTTCCAGACATTGATACCCTTTTTTCATACCCTTCACAAACATTGCTCACCAAAGCTTCTACTGCTTTTACAGTTGATGGGTGTGACCTGAAGCCAAACTGTTGTTCATTTAAAATTTTGTTGGTTTCAAAATACCTGTATATCTGCTTATGCACACAATTTTCTACTAACTTGGATATGATTGGTACTATTGAAATGGGTCTATAGTTACTTGGGAGGTTTCTTCACCTTTTTTATACACAGGCAATGTAACTGTGAGCTTAAGACAGTCGGGGAATATTCCTTCATCAAGTACTGTGATAGTGAGAGAAGTGGCATTTTAATTTCTTTTGCTATACATTTTATGATGAAATTACTGAGTCCATAATAGTCTTCTGTTTTGGAATTACTTAATTTGTTTATTGACTTATGAATATCATTAATGTTATTCGGGTCCAAGTGAACTATTCACTTCTTGTCTGTTTTGCACAAGTGAGCAATGCTTCTGCATCAGAGGCAGAATTGATGGGTGGGGTGGTGATGCTATTTACAAAATATTCATTGAGAATATTCCAGTCAATAGGGATACTCCTTTCTTTATTGGTATTATTAATTTACCTTTTAATGACAGTCCAGGCAGCTTTACATTTATTTTTAGAATTTAAAACACATTCATCATTTGCACAGCACTTAGCATTTTTTATTTTTAATCTGTAAAGGTTTCTCATTTTAGTGTAATTTTCCTTGTCCTTATCACTATTGTGAGACTTGTCTTTCGTAATCATAAGTAGTATTCTGAGTTTGTTAAGTTGTGGGGTGTACCACTTGTTAGCATTTTGTTGCTTATGAGTAGTATTACTCTGGTACCTTTTGGTTACCAAGGGGCATGTCATTTCTACTGTATGCTTGATCTCTGTCAGGAAAATGGAAAAACGTTTATTAATCATTTTCTTGTTATCCATTACATGAGTCCAATCCATTTCTTTTAACTGGTTTATCATTTTGTTTACATTGGATTCACCTAGAATTCTATTTGTCACTTCTCTCTCTGTGGAACTGAAGGCTGACTTTTCTATTTGAAGCCATAGCCCTGCGTAATCTGATATTCCTAATTCTATTACATCACATTGTATGGAGTCTCTTTGTTCATCGCTAATTATGTTATCAAGGCATGCGTTCAGTCTAGTGGGTTTTTCATTGAGACAGTAATAGTTTAATGACTTCAGAGTGTTAATCATAAGAATTACATTTTTTCTCTTTACCCTTATATCTATGTTAATATCACCTACAATTACAATTCTATGCTGTTTATATTTCGACAACAGCAATATTAAAGTATTAATTTTTTCTATAAATACTATCTCATCAGAGCCTGGGACTCGATAGATTGAGACAATTACAGTTTTCTGTTCGTGCATTACCACACCAGCTACTTCTATTGTAGCTTCAAGGCATATTCTACTAAGGTCTATAACTGAGTAATGCAATTCAAGGTTACTTTTGACATATATTGAATTTTATTATGAAATTCTTATCATGACAATAGCAATTAGAGTAGGGACATTTACACTGTCCATTAAAATTGGAGCACCATGAAGAAAGTATGCAACAAACTTCAAATTTCTATGAAATGTATTACATTTTCTGTGTATAAGGAAATATTATGGACACAGGTTTCTCATTCAGAAATCACTTTTGAAAGTTGTTTGTTTGTAGGAAGTTTGTGTTAAGTTTCATGTAAGAAGGATGTATACTACCACATGCCAGCTTTCAATATTGGCAGTATTGTGGCCTGCTGAGACCGAGTTTTATTGTACCACGATATTCTGGTCTCATCGGTAGGGACACGATGGCTGTAATATCCTTATGGAATCAGTACATTTAAGATGGCCATACTTCATGCCATGCAGAATCTCAACAGCCCCACACAATTAGTGCCGTAGAGTACAGAAATATCATTTTCTTGGTTGTGCAGAAAATGTCATGTGCCTGTAATCAAGAATGGACTCATTTGCAACAAGACAAGTATCTATACAGACAGTGCAAAGATGTCTGGAACACTGCTGACTGTCAACATGGCAACCACTGATACAGCTTTCCTTAACACGGCAACAGACAGAAATTCAGTGACACAGGAGTGGCACAATATAATCTTTTCAGCCAAGTCCCAGTTCTGTGTATAGAATCATAATGGATGTATCAACATGTGGAGGATCCAAGGAGAATGAGACTGTCACAATGTATTTGTTATCATAATACAATCCCAGCACCTCACGTGAAGGTACAGGGTGCCATTGGATACAGAACACAATCATCTCTGGTCCACACAGAAGGTAATCTGAACAGCAGCTGTTACATTTTTTACATTTACCTTATCTTCAAGGTCTCCATAGCATTATCTTTCAACAAGACCACAAGAGACCACCAGCTGCCCATGCTGTCATGAATTACATTGACGCAGTAGGCATTCAACTTTTGTGCTGCCCAGAAAGTTCTCCAGATCTCTCAACCACCGAAAACATCTAGTCATACTCCTATCTGTCATCCAATTCCAGTTCAACATGACAACCGGCTGGGTTGGAGCTGCTGTTGCTGCCACTGATTTCACATCTCTATGAACTAAATTTTGCACCCTGTACATCCTCAAGTCGCCTACACATCTCATCGCATATTTCTAGTTCTGTATGTATTGGGAACAATATAATAGTGTTACAATACAGTGTGACAGAATAACCGCACTTCATTTTTCCTATATTTACACATTACTAAGACATGTCTCTGTTACAAGGAAGCACAGACCATACTCTTCCCCTGCACAGTGGGTTCAAAGACTGTATGCTGTGAAGAGAAATCACTTGTAAGCAACATTACTTTGCATGTAGTTCCCACAGAGCACCCTGATCCCCAGAGAAATCACTTGTCGGCAACATTACTTTGCACGTATTTCCAGCAGAGTACCCCTCCCCCCACTTGCACTCCATCATCAGTAGTGCAGAACACTGGGAAGGAGGTGAAGTTCATGTTCTCAACGTACTGCACTGAGTTGAAAATCTTACAGGTAGGCATAGCATGCAGCCAAAGTGATATTGTTGCAGAGTGATCAGTGGCATGGGTGATATGTTGAGGCCAGATTGTATGAATCATCCTGATTCGATGTCTTTTCTGTCATGTTGGGTAGGGCAAATTTGGGGGTGCTAATCATGAAAAAGCTATCACAGAAGGGCTACTATATCAAAATCAGCAGGTAATATGTAAGAACAGGTGAAGCAGTGATTGACGTACTGAGATGGTTGTCTTCAACAATGAGAAGGCTATCTAATTATTTAACACTCAGGTCAATAAACTGACACAGTGCTCCCACTGCGCCAACATGTGTAACCTATAAAATGTTGAAAATTGTTTGTGTCCATTGCGACTATGAAGTCGGCGATGGGCACAGTGTGCACAGTTGCATTGTCAGGGGATCAGTGTGGGTCGATGTGTCAAGAGTGGACCGACTTGTCTGGAAGCATCCACACTGGTTTCAAGCAGTTCACTGATACCAGGGCAGGATTTGTCAAAGGTGAATGTGCTGCATTTTAAGAACTGGTGCAGAGCCATGAAACCGAGCGGGACAGAAGGTCAAATTGTATTGTCATCAAGCATGATGTGGGTGCAACTGTGAGTACTTTGTGAAGAAAATTTCATCTCAGATTGAAGAGAAGTCAAAACCTAGCTGAAAACAACAGGTTAACAAACCAAAAATGAGTGTAAAGTGATCCATGAGAGAAGCATTCAATAACTTTGAAATTAAAGTTTTCTCAACCAATCTAAGGCAAAATTCTGAGAGGTTTTGGTCTTACATAAAATCCGTAAGTGGCTTGAAATCACCTATTCATTCACTCACAGACCATACTGGTATCAAAACTGAAGATAACAAAGAGAAGACCAAAATACTGAATTTGGTCTTCCAAAACTGTTTCACGAAGGAAGATTATAATATAGCCCATCCTTTCAATCATCATACGAATGTCATAATGGCAAGTATTGAGATAAGCAATCACAAAACAGAAAAGCAACTAAAATTGTTTAATAGTGGAAAGGCATCAGGAACAGATGATACACTTGTAAGATTTCACAAATATTATGTGAAAGAACTTGCTCTCCTTCTAGTAGCAGTTTATTGTAGATTGGTGGAGCAATGAATGGCACCTAAAAACTGGAAAAAGTGAAGGTCATTCATGTTTTCAAGAAGGGCTGTAGGACTGATACAGTTACAGACCTATGTTGTTGACATCTATCTGTTATAGAATTATATTGTGAAAAGGAAAGTTGCCACTCACAATATAGCAGAGATGCTAAGTCAAAGATAGGCACAACAAAAAGACTGTCACAAATAAAGCTTTTGGCCAGTAAGGCCTTCGTCAAAAACAAACAAACAAACACACACACACACACACACACACACACACACACACACACACACACACACACACACACACACAGTAGTCTCAGGCAACTGTAGCCACACTGCAAGCAGCAGCACCAGTGCATGATGGGAGTCGCGACTTGGTGGGGCTGAGGAGCAGGCTGGGTTGGGGAGGGGGAGATAGTAGCATAGGGGTGGTGGACAGTGACGTGCTGTAGGTTAGACAGAAGGCAGGGGAGAGGTGAGGTAGCAGAAAAGGAGAGAAGTAAAAAGACTAGGTTCTATAGCGGAATGTGGGCTGTGTAGTGCTGGAATTCGAACAGGGAAGGGGCTGGAAGGGTGAGGACAATAACTAATGAAGCTTGAGGACAGGAGGGTTATGAGAATGTAGGATATACTGCAGAGAAAGTTCCCACCTGCACAATTCAGAAAATCTGGTGTTGGTCGGAAGGATCCATGTGGCACAGGTTGTGAAGCAGTCATTGAAATGAAGGGTGTCATGTTTGGCAGTGTGCTCAGCAACAGGGTGGTTCACTTGTTTCTAGGCCACAGTTTGTCAGTGGCCATTCATGCAGGAAGACTACTTGTTGGTTGTCATGCCCACATAGAATGCCGCACAGTGGTTGCAACTTAGCTTGTAGATCGCATGATTGGTTTCACAGGTAGCCCTGCCTTTGATGGGATAGGTGATGTTTGTGACCGGACTGGAGTAGGTGGTGGTGGGGGGATGTATGGAACAGGTCTTGCATCTAGGTCTATTACAGTGGTATAAGCCATGAGGTAAGGGGTTGGAAGTAGGGGTTATGTAAGGATGGACGACTATATTGTGTAGGTTTAGTGGATGGCAGAATACCACTGTAGGCGGGTTGGGGAGGATAGGGGGCAGGATATTTCTCATTTCAGGGTATGACGAGGTAATTGAAACCCTGGCAGAAAATATAATTCAAATGCTCCAGTTCCGACTTGTCAGTCAGCATCCAGCTATGCAAGAGCGAAGTTGTGTTTACTGTGGCTGTTGCACATCGTCAATGGGATGGAATTTTGCCTGAAAAAGAAAAATTGAGTATTTGAAAAATTTCCTATACCAAAAACTAAAAAGTAATTGAAGCCGTTCTTTAGACTTTGTGGATTCTATAGAAAATTCATTAGCACATAGGCTTAAAAGGCAGCTCACTTAAATAATTTGTTAGAAATACTATCTGGGTTTGGGATAATAGTTGCCAGATGGCTTTTGAGATAAATAGACAAGCTTTGCAAAGTAGACTTTTATACATACCGGATTTATCAATGCCTTTTTGTTGTGTTGTAGACAGCAGTCACAGAGGAGTGGGAGCACATTTATTTCAGGAAAAGATACTTGATGGGAAAGTCAAATGTAGATCCATGGCTTTTGCCTGCAGAACTTTGCAAGGACACGAAAAAATGTACATTGTCACAGAAAAAGAACATTTAGCTATACACCAGGATTTCAACAAATTTAAGTATTATTTATCTGTCACAAAACCAGAGTTTACTCAGATTATAAAGCACTGAGTTACCTTCCAGTATCAGAGTATACTTACTGGGTGAGCATTATTCCTCGAGCAATTTGACTACATTATTATAACAACAACTTAAATTAATGGAGGGAAAAATATGTAAAATATGGAAATGGCAGCAACTCACTCTCAGCAGACTGATGTGTGGTGCACAGAAACAGGAAACAGATTTACTTCCACACATAAATTAATTACACAGAAGTATGCAGTTTGCATGATATTCAGTATCAATGACACAGAACAAGGAATAACTATATAATCAAAAACAAAGAATAAACACAATGTGGCATGGAACCACAGAACTCTCATACAGGCTACACCACTGTACTGTAGAATTCCCCCCCAACTCCCACCACCCAATTTACGATACTTCCCATTAACTTTGACATACCGTCCAGAATGTGTCGTCACATCTTTCTTGAAAGCTGGGGGCTTCCCCTTGGGATCATTGTGTTCTAGCTGCAGGGTGGTAGCGCCTGCTGATGTTTCTTGCATGGCAGCATCCAATGTTTGTCAAGGTTCCTCTATAGCTTGCTGTGTGGGCAGTTCTTTACTTGCTGCCTCTCCATTCTTCATGATTCTCAATGTCAGCTCTTTTGCTGTTGGCTGTGAATCTTGAAATGCCAGTTTGATATGGTCAAGTGCAAGGGTGGTAGGTAGGTACATCATGGATGTTGATCTTGAAATTGTTGTTGCCTCAACTAGTTACTGTATATGGACTTTCATTCCGGGGGTTGCAGTGGCCTGTGTACCACATCATCATAGTACATGTAAACAAATGGCTAAATCTGCAGAGACAAATGTGCTGCATCCGGTTTGTCCATGAGGCTGTACTAGATGAAACTGATGTATGGGCAATTGCAACTTGGTAGCAAAGTCTGATGTTGAGATGGTTTCATCTCCCATATCACAAATGAACTCTCCCGGCAGTCACAACGACTGACCACACACCAACTCTAGCACTGTGTCTTTGAGGTCAGGCTTGAAAGCTGTTCGCAATCCTGGTGAAAGAATAGGTAGAATTTCTGTCCACTTGTCTATTGCGTGACATCAAAGGACTGATTTCAATTCTTGGTGCAGGCGTTCCTTCATGCCATTCACTATGGGATGATAAGCGGTGATCCTTATTCGCTTGATTCTAACAGTGCGGTGAGAGCCTTAAAGAGATACACCACAAACTGAAGTCCTTGATCTGTCACTATTCTCAACACTACACCAAAATGTATAACCTATCCTCTGCGAAACGTTTTTGCTAGTATCTGCAGTGATGTGTATCATAGGTAATGCTTCTGGCCATCTCGAGTATCTGTCCATGATAGTAAGGCAAAAAATGCAGCGTCTGGACATTGATAGTGGGCATACAATATCCATGTAGAGATGGTCAGATCACTGGTTAGGCAGTATAAATGTACCTAGAAGTGCCATAACATATCCTGTGATTTTGTTCTTTTGACAAGCCATACATTGTCAGATATAGTTTTGTTGTTGATGTTCATACTGGGCCAGATGAAACATTGTTTAACCTGCTTTGTAGTTCCTTGAACTCTGGGACATGTTAGATTGTGTACTGTAGTGATTGCCTGGACTCAAAATTGGTGATATCACAGAATAACTCTGTGCATGCCCAGTATTGTCACTCATCATAGCTGAAACTTGATTGTTGCACACAGCAGGTACATAAAGTTTGCCTTGCACATTTATGATGTTGGGTATAGATTGTCCAATGTAGTCAGTATTCCTTGCCTTGTATCCTGTATGTAGCACTAGATAACTGTTCTCACATTTAATTGCCAGTAATCATTGCATGTGCTTTTTGTACCACAGTCACTTGTATTGTAAGCTCAGATAGTTGAGACTGTAGTGACAACAAAGTCGCTAAGATTGTGCTATTTTGTACAATAGCCATCATTGCGATCCTTGTTGGATATATTTCCGTTGTTTGCGCTAATGCGTTCAGATCTCCAGGACACACCATTAAAATCTTCAGTGCATCCACCAGTAGTTGGGATGACCATATATTGTGTAATATATCATCACTGCCTTGTAAAAGTACGCAGGTGACAAAGCAGTTGTGATGAAGTTTTATCATCTAATTTCTCTGTTCATAAAATCTTCCAGACGTTCATCGTCAGATTGGGACAGTCACATAATCAGTGTATTCTTTACTCAATATAATGTTCAGTTTTCGGAGATGTAGCAAGAATGTCTTGTACTCGTGCATCAAGATCTTCTGTTAACACATCTCTCATGTAACTATATTTCACTTCATCTGCTAAGGTGAAATGGTTATGTAATTGTGTGAACCACAGCAAGAGGTTATGTTGCCAAAAAGGCAGTGGTTTGATTGTAATCCTGCTGATAACTCCATTACTTGAGGGTGGCCCAGTAGGAATTGGAGAGATATTCATCTTTGTGCTGAGTGAAAACTGACGTGGCTGGCACAGGAGTAACAGTCAGAGTTTTGACATGGTGCGGAAGCACTGTTATGTGTGATCACGTAGTGCGGCACCAATTATAAGCGGTTCGCAAGTGACAAGATTTATTTCCACATATAAATTAACTACAAAGAAGTATGCACAACATTCAGTGTCAACAAGACACTGTATAATCAAAAACATAGAATGAATACAATGCACCACAGAACCATGGAACTCCCCTACAACCTACACCAGTGCACTGTGGAATGTATATAGCAGGAGCCACTACAATCTCTGGCAAAAGTGAACATTCACACACACCACCACACTGGCATCCAAACGAACATGCCAGTGGTAGTTCTGAGAGTGTGATTACTGCTGGTGTGAAAGTCTGGGTATCCGTGTGGTTGTCTGTGTGTACTCTTAGGAGGAAAAGAGCAAGAGGTCAAAAGCTAGTGTTAACTGTTTGCTATTAGCATTTCTTTGAACCACATGCTAGTCCAGTACAGAAAGGTGGTTGCCTTTCTCTTAGTTTACAAACTGACTATGTGGTGTCACCGCCAGACACCACACTTGCTAGGTGGTAGCCTTTAAATCGGCCGCGGTCCGTTAGTACACGTCGGACCCGCGTGTCGCCAATGTCAGTGATAGCAGACCGAGCGCCACCACACGGCAGGTCTAGAGAGACGTACTAGCACTCGCCCCAGTTGTACAGCCGACTTTGCCAGAGATGGATTACTGACAAATACGCTCTCATTAGCCGAGACGATAGTTAGCATAGCCTTCAGCTACGTCATTTGCTACGACCTAGCAAGGTGCCATAATCCTTTGATATATATATATTGTGATGCCTGTACCGTCAGACCGATGTTCTCCAATTGTGGATTAAAGTTAAGTATTCCAAGAACTACGTTCTTTTCTTTATAGGATAATTACTTTCCCTTGTTCCAGACCTCACGCCAGTCTGCGTGTAATTAAACGCGTGCATTTCGGCCTCCTCTAGCAACACGGTGTTGGCTCTTCTGCCAACACATCACATGGCGACGAGGATCAAAAGGGTCTAAAAAGGGTCTTCTTCTTTATCCTTGCTTAATTTACTTGTGTCATGGCTTCGCCACAATCTCCAGATGTACTGTCCGAATTTTATCGCTTGCAGAATCAGCAGACGCAGGCCATATTGGATGCCCTTGGACAGCTCGTCCAGGGTCAACATGCAATGCAAAACGATGCGGCAGCCGCCGCTTCACCGCTACCGCAGCCGCAACACGCAGTTGCACCATCTTTTCGTCCTTTTGAGGCGGCACTGGAAAGCTGAACGGAGTGGTCACATCAATTTGGATTCCATCTCGCCGCCTACAGAATTCAAGGTAACGAGCGGCAGCCTTTTTTGTTGGCATGTGTAGGTGTGTCCACCTACCGTGTGATAGTGAAATTGTTTCCCCGACGTGACGTAGCAACTCTGTCCTACGAAGAAATTTTGTCTGCATTAGATGCATATTTCAAAGACTCAGTCAATGTAGTTGCCAAACGGTATACGTTCTTTCATACAAAACGTACGGCCGGTCAAACTAATCGGGAGTGGGTTGCAACCTTGCAAGGCCTTACTAGGGATTGTACTTTTGAGTGTGAATGTGGACTCCCTTATTCAGATACTATGGTGCGTGATGCAATTGCACAGAACGTTTCTGATGTTCGTATCAGGGAACAGATTTTGAAACTAGTCAATCCCTCCCTTCAACAAGTGATAGACATATTGGATAGGCAGGACACACTTGACTTTGCTCAGGAATCATTTGCAACTTCGCCAGCCGTGTGTCACGTTAACCGGCCCGCCGGGCGAGCTGCACGGAACAGTAAACAGCCCTCGCGCTCGTCCGCGCAGCTGCAGCCAAGCCCTCCGCTACGTGTGCCGCGCAAGCACGCAAATGCAGTGCTAAAATCATGCCCGCGGTGTGCTACTAGACATTCGTGTGGGAATTGCCCGTCACGCCAAGCTATTTGCTTTTTCTGTAATGAAAAAGGACACGTTCAGAGTGTTTGCCAGAAAAAGCTCAGATCAGACACTAACAACCATTCCAGGCTCTTTGCTTCACGCCGGAATCGGAATCGAACCAAGAATACTCGGGCTCGTGAACCTTCGCCCATGGAAATTCATGTAGTTAATTCCACTCCGCCCAGTGCCACTCTCTCTCACAGTGACTGTGTTCGTCCCACACAAAGTGTGCGTCGACATCGACGGAAATCATGTCAAGTCGCGAGTGCTTCTATACCAGTGTCAGTTCACGTTGCACGAGACAGTCACTCTTGTCGTCAGCAGGACAATAAACTTTTTGTAGACTTGGACATTCATGGCCACGTGATACCATTCCAGCTCGATACCAGAGCTGCAGTTTCCTTGATCAATAAAGACACGTACAAACAACTGGGCACACCTCCCTTGCGTGCCGCAAATGTTAAGCTCCGTAGCTATTCCAGTCAGAATATCCCTGTGTTAGGACAGTGCAGCCTTCTTGCAACATACAAGGGACAAACAAAACTTGTGTCATTTTACGTACTTCGTTCTTCTGCTGCAGTGAACTTGTTTGGTTTAGATTTATTTGTTGTTTAACTTGTCTATAGTCAATCAGGTCCTATCAGTGAACCAGACTGTGCCTTCAGCCAGTGTTTCTCGTCTATGTGAAGAATTTGCTGACATTTTTGCACCGGGCCTTGGTTGCGCTAAGAACTATAAAGCACATTTGGAACTCAAAGTAAACACGCAACCGAAATTTTTCAGAGCACGCAATGTTCCCCACGCATTGCGTGATGTGGTCGCAAGAACATTACACGATTTGGAATCACAAGGTGTCATTGAATGTGTGCAGGCTTCTCTCTGGGCATCACCCTTAGTAATTTTGCCAACACCTTCCGGAAAATTGAGACTTTGTGTGGACTTCAAGGCAACAGTGAATCCACAACTAGTGATTGCAACTTATCCTTTACCCAGCCCGGAAGATCTTTTTGACAAACTGTGCCCGGGTAAATATTTTTCGAAGTTGGACCTAGCAGATGCGTACTTGCAAATACCAGTGGACGAAGAATCCCAGCGCGTTTTAGTTGTTAACACGCATCTTGGTTTGTATCGATTCAAAAGACTGCCATTCGGGTGTGCATCCGCCACTGCATTGTTTCAGCAATATCTGCAAACTGTTTGTGCGTCGGTCCCTACTGCAGCAAACTATCTGGACGATATTGTGATCTCCGGAAAGACGGAAGAACATTTAGCCAATCTCAGAACATTATTTCAGGTCTTGCGACAAAATGGTCTTCGCTTGCGGAAGGACAAATGTGTGTTTTTTGCTCGTGACTTACCATATTTGGGACATGTAATCAATGCACAAGGCATACATCCGAGTCCAGAGCACCTCCGTGCCATACAGGACTTGCCTTCGCCGCAGAATTTGAAGCAGCTACAGAGTGTGTTGGGAAAAATTAATTATTATCACCGCTATGTTCCCCATGCCTCTTCCATTTCAGCTCCGCTTCATTGCTTACGCCGTACAGTACAGGTGTTCCGTTCGTCTGGACGACGGAATGCGAACGCTCCTTTCGCCAGTTGAAATCGGCGTTGCTTTCAAATACTTGCCTTATGCCATTCGATCCCCAGAAACCCCTTTTGTTGATGGTAGATGCATCGGATTTCGGGATCAGTGCTGTGCTTGTGCACAAAGATGGATCGCATGATCGCCCTATTGCCTTTGCGTCCAAATTGCTCTCGTCTGCGCAAAGAAATTATTCCCAGATAGAGAAAGAAGCTTTGGCTCTCGTATTTGGTGTTACAAAGTTTCATGATTTCTTGTATGGTCGTCACTTTACCATCATCACAGACCACAAACCTTTGACATCGCTTTTTCATCTGAACAAGCCTGTACCTCCACGTACAGCACAGAAATTTTTTCGCTGGTCACTTTTCCTCTCGCAGTACCGCTACGATATCTTGTATCGGTCCACTGCTAAGCACGGAAACGCTGATGCGTTGTCCCGTTTGCCTGTTGCTGAGGATAGAGCATTCGATTCCTCCGAACTTGCTTGCATGTTCATTGATTCGGAAACCGATGACGTGGTCGAATCGTTTCCGATTGATTTTCGTCGTGTAGCTACAGCCACAGCTGCTGACCCTGTCCTTGCTACCGTTTTGCATTTTGTTGCTACTCAATGGCCCTTGTCAAAGTCACGGATCGAGGATCCGTTGGTTCGCCGATTTTTTGCTCACAAGGAGAGACTTTTTGTTCGACGTGGTGTTTTGCTGTTGCGTTCTGATAATGATCAGTCCAGGGTCGTGGTCCCACGTTCTTTACAGTCCTCTGTCTTACGGCTTCTCCACCAAGGACATTGGGGTATAGTGAGAACGAAACAACTTGCTCGTCAGCTCTGTACTTGGTTCGGAATCGATGCTGCGATTACGAATATGTGCTCTTCTTGCATGGCGTGTGCCGAACAACAATCCGCACCACCGCGGAAATTCTTTGCATGGCCGAACGCCACTTCCCCTTGGCAACGCTTGCACATCGATTTTGCTGGTCCATTCTGGAATGCTCGATGGTTGGTTATGGTCGATTCCTTCAGTAATTTTCCTTTTGTTGTCCGGATGTCTTCCACGACGTCATCTGCCACCATCCAAGCGTTATCTGCTATCTTTTGCAAAAAAATGGTTCAAATGGCTCTGAGCACTATGGGACTCAACTGCTGTGGTCATAAGTCCCCTAGAGAACTACTTAAACCTAACTAACCTAAGGACAGCACACAACACCCAGCCATCACGAGGCAGAGAAAATCCCTGACCCCGCCGGGAATCGAACCCGGGAACCCGGGCGTGGGAAGCGAGAACGCTACCGCACGACCACGAGATGCGGGCTACTATCTTTTGCAAAGAAGGTCTTCCACAGACTATTGTTTTCAACAATGGCCCACAATTCATGTCCGCAGAATTTCAGTCATTCTGCAAGGCCAATGGTATTCAACATCTGACGTCCGTGCCATTTTCGCCTCAGTCAAACGGTGCCGCTGAATGTTTGGTCCGGACTTTCAAGTCACAGATGTTGAAGTTGAAAGAGTCGCATTCTCGGGAGGACGCGGTATTGCTCTTTCTGTCCTCGTATCGCTCTCAGCCCCGCAATGGTTGCTCGCCGGCTGAGTTGCTTCACGGTCGTCCTCATCGAACCTTGATGTCTTTGCTACATCCGCCACATCAGGTTCCTGTGCCATGGCAGCCACCTGCTTTTGCTACAGGCGACGTTGTATATTATCGCAACTATCGAGGTTCACGGCGTTGGCTCGCAGGGCGCATTCTTCGTTGCCTCGGCTGCGCTATGTATCTGGTTTTGGGGGCCTCTGGTGAGGTGCATCGGCATCTCAATCAGCTGCGCTTCTGTCGTCGCACGGGTTCTGTCGCTCCCCGTCTGCTTTCAGCGACGGTGCCGTCCGGTCAGCGCCCTGGGGACCCATCTACTGGCTCGCCTCATCCCCAGGTGTTACCGACGATGCCTTCCATTTTGCCCCATGGCGACGCGCCGCCGCCGCCTGTTCTCCCGCCGGCGACGCCCGCAGTGGACGCTTCGCTGCAGCCGCCAAGCGCCTCCCTGGGTCACGCGCCGCCGATCGCTTCCCGTGACCAGCTGTCCTCCGACAAGGTACTCTTGCCCGCTCCGGACCAGATGTCGTCTTCGCCCGTCGGGAACCCCGACGCGATGGATTACTGACAAATACGCTCTCATTAGCCGAGACGATAGTTAGCATAGCCTTCAGCTACGTCATTTGCTACGACCTAGCAAGGCACCATAATCCTTTGATATATATATATATATATTGTGATGCCTGTACCGTCAGACCGATGTTCTCCAATTGTGGATTAAAGTTAAGTATTCCAAGAACTACGTTCTTTTCTTTATAGGATAATTACTTTACCTTGTTCCAGACCTCACGCCAGTCTGCGTGTAATTAAACGCGTGCATTTCGGCCTCCTCTAGCAACACGGTGTTGGCTCTTCTGCAAACACTTCAGACTACACCATTAGATGTATAAAGGGGAAGGACATATTAATGCAGATGCTTTATCTAAATTACCAGTCAGGGGAGGAGTGGGGGGGGGGCATTAATTATAAGATACCAGTGAGGATTGTTAGAAGGAATTCAAACTTATGTGCTTGGAAAGTATGACAGAGGAGGAAGAAATCAGAACTATTTACAGTGATATAAGAATAAATCAAAAGCATGGCCAAAACTGGAAATTATTAAGCATTTACGAGGTGTAATAAAAAAATACAGTGAATTAATTTTTTTAGCAGCAACAGCTGCTGCCACAACCATTTGATGTAATTTGTCCGACAGCCTGATCTGTTGAGACAGACAGCAACAAGCTGAAACATGTTCCAACTTGTCAGTCAGCATCCAGATATGCAAGAGCGAAGTTGCGTTTACTGTGGCTGGCGCACATCATCGATTTTGAACAATGCATGAACATTAAGTTATGTTTCAAGTTGCAAAAAAATTCCAAAAAAACTCATGAAATATTGAAACTGGTATACGGCAATAATGCTGTGACTCTGAAGACTGTTTACAAGAGGTATGAACAGTTTAAATGTGGAAATGAGTAAGCAGAAGATGAGCAGCATTCGGGATATCCATCAACTTCAAAAACAGGAGAAAACATTCAAAATGTGGCACAAATTGTTCATTCAAACAAGCGAGTAGCTATATGAGAGCTTACCAAAGAACTTTTCATCTCCTATGGGTCCGTTCAAACTGATAGTTTGCAAGTTACATGAGTGCAAAATTTGTTCCCGGGCTTTGAGGGATGAATAGCAGGAAAATCATGTTTCAGTTTGCATGGAGTTGAAGGGTCATCTTCATTCAGACCCAGACTGCATGTCCAAATTTTTAACTGGAGATGGAAAATGTGTCTTTGGGTATGACCATGGGATGAAAATTCTGATTTCTTAATAGAAAATTAGTCTATCTCATCTCCCTAAAAACCATGTCAGGCAAAATTAAATATCAAAATTATGCTCATTGCTTTTCTTTCTTTCTTTTCCAATGTTGAGGGTATTGTGTGATCAGAGTTTGATCCAAGGGGAACAACTGCAAATGCCAAATTTTACATGAGGGTACTACACATTTGTAAAATGATGTATGAAGAGAGAGACCACGAAAATGGTACAAAGGCTTCCTCATTCATTATGACAGCATGCCATGCCGCACCTTGCTTTTGATTCATGAGTTTTTGGGTGGAAAAAGTTTTCCTGTCTGTCCACATCTGCCTTACTCACCAGGTTAAGTACCATGTAACTTCTGGCTCTCCCCAAAAATAAAAACCATGCTTAAAGGAAAACATTTTGACACCATTCCTGACACTGATGTGGCCATGACAGAGCAGCTGAAAGCCCTTCCAAAGGAAGCCTTCCAGAAATGCTTTGTAATGGGACACCCTCCTCTAGCGTTACTTTCCCTCAACAGTAGTAGGCATGACCAGTAATATTTTTCGAATTTTGGACAGGTCAATATTGTTTCAGCTGTTCTTCTGAAAAATTCAATATAATTTTATACACAATACGTGTATAAAATTTATGAATATGAATTATTATTTTGGATGTTGCAATCAATAAATACTAGCCCTGAATGTACACTTATTTATTTATTTATTTATTTATTTTTTTTTTTTTTTTTGTTGATGCATTTGAAGGTACGAATTATTTGGCACATTTAAAATTTCTATCTAGTACTGTTTATTATGTTTATTTCTGGATTCATTTATGAAATAATAATCAAAACTAATAGAAATTCATTTATCAAGAAAAATTGTAAGCCCTTTGGAATACTGTTATTACTGCAGAGTGAAGTAGTGGTAAGCATGCCTTGGATGTGATCGGACGTATTTTTGTATTTTGGCCCTATAATGTAATTTCAGCTTTGTTAATGTGGAAATTTAAAAGACTATGTGGTATACTAAAATGTGACAAAATAAATTAATGTAAAAACAAAAATTCTGCAACAATAATCTTCAAAATTATTTACATCAATGTGAGAATTTCAGCTTCAAGAATCAGACGCCTAGACAAGAAGAACTGGAGCCAACTCTACAATAAAAGATAAGTAAACTAAAAAGGTTATTGTAATCTTTACTCCTATCAAATCTTCAGAAAAGACTTCACTTATTGTGGACAATAGCTGCAACTAGAAAGGACAGGGGAGATTACAGCTTCCAGTCAAGGATTCAATGTTGAGATAAGTGCATTGCCAGCCAAGGGCAGTACTTTGAAGGAGATTAAGTCAAATTCCACGTAAGATTACTATTTTGTTTCTAATAAAATTTGATCACACCTCATATAACACAACCCTTTTCAGAATAACTGGCGTGGAGACTGATAACTGAAAATTATGTTAGCCTGATCAGTTTGTAGATGTTTTGATTGAATATGTTTTGGTCCTCTTAGGTCTCTAAAGCATATCCAAAAAAGTGAGGAATATGTGTATTTCTATAATATTTCCAGATGAATAGAAAAGAAATTTGCAAATACTGATACGCATCAGACGGTTAATGTGAGAGATCAAATGTGTACAGGATTCTCGCAAAACATAATACCAAAGAAACAAATGGATGTAGTAGAGTGGATTTTTATGATCCCTCATCAGCAACTATAGGGGATTTCTGTTACACGTTTGTAATGGTAGACGTATTTTCAAAATTTGTAAACCTATAACCAATTAAGAAAGCATCTAATCAGGTCATCATTTCAAAAATTTAAGAGAGACTATTTCCCAAATGATGAAACACTTACAGCACTTTTATCGGATAATGGAGTGCAATTCACTTCTAAATCCCAGGAAACATTCACTGAAAGACAGAAAATACATCACATGCTAATTTCTGTTTACTGTCGTTGAAATCATCCAACTAAGAAAGATATGAGAGAAACTGGCAGATTATGTACAACTCATTGTGATATAAAATCACTCAAACTTTCACATATGTTAACAACTTCAAAGATATCAAATAGTTTACAGTTCACTCTTCCACTATGTGTTCCTGATACGAAATTTTATTCAACAGGAAACCAGTCACCTAATATCTGAACTCATTGAGTGTCCTAAATGCAAAAGAATTACACCACACAAGAAAGAAGAAATTGTTAAAAGAAAAAAGAAAAAGGCATGGAAAGCAAGGTGATATTAGGAAACAGAGACATGATAAAGAATTAAACATTACTCAATTCAAAGCTGGCTTTTTAGTTCTGGTTAAAATTTATGAGGGATCAAAACTGATTAGGGGAGAACTGAAGAAATTCTTTAATATTTATATTGAGCCTTTTGAAGCACTAGTAAATCCACTCCAATTGCTTACAGATTAGTGTGTCCTAAATCTACAAAACTTTTTGGTTTAATTAAAACATAGTACTGAATTAAACCTTACAACCAGGTATCCAGTGTGTCTAATTAATTTGCATATATGCTTGTCTTAGTGCTCTAGAATCAACTATTGTTTGACCTTTCAGTTCTTTGTTACTAATCCTAAAGGGAACATACACACTTTGTATGGTTATGTGCTTTCTCAAACTGTTGCAATAATATTTTTTTTGTGTGTGGCATCTTTCATCCTGTTTATCCATCACAGCTCTCTAACTGTCATTGCTATCTACTCCCTATTAGTTTGTAATCATGAGTAAGTTGTTCTATAGTCTACAGAATTTCATTCAATATGACTTTACAATGATTAAAGGATTTCCGAACATTATACTTAGCTAACGGATAATCAGCAGGTAGCTTTTGGAACCAATTTAATATTTCTTCCTAATTATATTTTTAGTTACAGTGATAAATATTTTGCATTGTGATAATGTCTTATATTGTTGGTTAACATCTTTTATTGTTTATGTGGGTTCCATTTACAAAATTATTATGCTGTTCTCATTGCAGCAATTATGATAAAGTCATTTAATGTGAAGTTGAGGCCAGAGTACGTGTTCCTATAGTCATGCTATAGTTGTGGAGTCAGTGAATTATGGCCATTATTTTGCTAAAGCATATGTCTTCTCTGACGTGATGGAAGTATTTTTCACACAGAGCAGCTTGTTTCCAATTACCCCACTCATACTTTTGTGTGTTTATTAATCACTGGAAGAAGACAGAAGTCTTTGTGTAAAGTAAGACCATATTAAAGAAATTAAGAATGTTCTGAGAAAGAAGTAATATTCACTCTTGTCATGGTCAGGATAAAATAATGTTGAAGATGCTCTATTAACAATGTTAAGAATGTTTTATCTGTAGTAAGGTTTTGATGAGATGAATATTGCTACACTACTTCCACGATCTTGCAGCTGCTTGAGAGGTAACTGTGAGCTTAAGTATTGCAATTGTTTATGAAGTAGTAAGAATATATTATGAGATGGCATGATTCTGTGTTAGGATTATACATGGATGATGATGCTGGCAGCAAAATGCCTCAGACCTTTGGAGGTGACGGAGTCCCACCTCTAATTGAGAAACCAGGGACTCCTAAGATACAACTCGGCAAACAAATGGTAATGAGATTGGGAGCTATTAATATCAATGGGGGCTACTCTGGGAAGAAGGTAGAGCTGGCAGATGCTGCAAGTAAGATGGGACTGGACTTTTTAGCTGTTAGCGACATTCGGGTAAGGGGTGAGAAAGAAGAGGAAGTGGGAGAATAGGAGGTCTACCTGTCAGGAGTCAAAGCAGGAATAGCACAATGGGGTGTAGGGCTTTACATCAGGAAAGAAATGGAACCCAGCGTAGTTGCAATAAGGTATGTAAACGAACGACTGATGTGGATAGATTTGACAGTGTCTAGCAAGAAAATTAGGATTGTGTCAGTATATTCGCATTGTGAAGGGACAGATCAAGATAAGATGGATAGTTTTTATGAGGCACTCAGTGATGTAGTTGTTAGAGTAAAGGACAAGGACATTGTTCTGCTCATGGGTGATTTTAATGCCAGGATTGGAAATCGAACAGAAGGGCATGAAAAGGTTATGGGTAAATTTGGAGAGGATATGGAGGCCAACAGGAACGTGAAACAACTCTTGGATTTCTGTGCCAGTATGGGCTTAGTAATCACAAACTCTTTTTTCAAACATAAGAACATTCACCGGTATACTAGGGAAGGCAGGGGAACCAGATCTGTCATTGACTATATAATAACAGATCAGGAATTCAGGAAGGCTGTGAGGGACACACATGTATTCAGGGGATTCCTTGATGACACTGATCACTATTTAATCTGCAGTGAAATTGGGATTGTGAGGCCGAAAGTGCAGGAGGTCAGGTCCATATGTAGGAGGATAAGAGTGGAGAAACTTCAGGATAAGGAAATCAGGCACAAGTACATAACAGTGATCTCAGAAAGGTACCAGTTAGTTGAATGCAGTCAATTACAGTCCTTGGAAAAGGAATGGACAAGGTACAGGGACGCAGTACTAATAGTGGCTAAAGAATGTCTTAGAAACGTTTTGTGTAAAGGTAGGATGAAGCAAACAGCTTAGTGGAATGACACAGTCAGGGCAGCCTGTAAAAGGAAAAAGAAGGCGTATCAAAAACGGCTACATACTAGAACTCAGGTAGACAGAGAAAGTTATGTTGAAGAAAGAAACAAAGCCAAACAGATAATTGCAGCACCAAAGAAGAAATCTTGGGAAGACTTTGGAAACAGGTTGGAGACTATGGGTCAAGCTGCTGGAAAACCATTCTGGAGTGTAATTAGCAGTCTTCGAAAGGGAGTTACGAAGGAAATGACAAGTATTTTGGACAGGTCAGGAAAACTGCTGGTGAATCCTGTTGATCCCTTGGGCAGATGGAGGGAATATTTTGAAGAGTTGCTCAATGTAGATGAAAATACGATCAGTAATTTTTCAGATTTCGATGTACAATGGGATAGGAATGATGATGGAAATAGGATCACATTTGAGGAAGTGGAGAAAATGGTCAATAGATTGCAGTGCAATAAAGCGGCTGGGGTAGATCAAAATTAAGTCAGAACAACAAATACAGTGGAATATCAGGTCTTAAATGGCTACACAGGATAACTGAAATGGCGTGGGAGTTGGGGCAGGTTCCATCAGACTGGACAAAAGCAGAAATCACACCAATCTTTAAACATGGAAACAGAAAAGATTGTAACAACTACAGAGGTATCTCTTTAATCAGCATTGTGGGTAAAATCTTCTCAGGTATTGTTGAAAGGAAAGTGCGAGTATTAGTTGGGGACAAATTGGATGAAAATCAGTGTGGGTTTAGGCCTCTTAGAGGTTGTCAGGACCAGCTTACGGCAAATAATGGAGAAGTGTTAAGAGTGGAACAGGGAATTGTATCTATGCTTTATAGATCTAGAAAAGGCATATGACTGGGTTCCTAGGAGGAAGTTATTGTCTGTCCTACGAGATTATGGAATAGGAGGCAAACTTTTACAAGCAATTAAAGGTCTTTACATAGATAGTCAGGCAGCAGTTAGAGTTGACGGTAAATTGAGTTCATGGTTCAGAGTAGTTTAAGGGGTAAGACAAGGCTGCAACCTGTCTCCGCTGTTGTTTATATTATTTATGGATCATATGTTGAAAACAATAGACTGGCTGGGTGAGATTAAGATATGTGAACACAAAATAAGCAGTCTCGCATATGCGAATGACTTAGTTGTGATGGCAGATTCGATTGAAAGTTTGCAAAGTAATATTACAGAGGTAGATCAGAAATGTAAGGACTATGGTATGAAGATTAGCATCTCCAAAACGAAAGTAATGTCAGTGGGAAAGAGATATAAATGGATTGAGTGCTAAATAGGAGGAACAAAGTTACAACAGGTGGACAGTTTCAAGTTCTTAGGATGCATATTCTCACAGGATGGCAACATATTGAAAGAACTGGAAGTGAGGTGTAGCAAAGCTACTGCAGTGAGCACTCAGCTACGATCTACTCTCTTCTGCAAGAAGGAAGTCAGTACCAAGACTAAGTTATCTGTGCACCGTTCAATCTTTCGACCAACTTTGTTGTATGGGAGCAAAAGCTGGGTGGATTCTGGTTACCTTATCAATAAGGTTGAGGTTCCGGATATGAAAGTAGCTAGGATGATTGCAGGTACTAGTAGATGGGAACAATGGCAGGAGGGTGTCCACAATGAGAAAATCAAAGAAAAACTGGGAATGAACTCTGTAGATGTATTTGTCAGGGCTTAGAGGGTGGGGTCATGTTACACGCATGGGAGAAGCAAGGTTACCCAAGAGACTCATGGGTTCAGCAGTAGAGGGTAGGAGTAGGGGTAGACCAAGGCGAAGGTACCTGGATTCGATGAAGAATGATTTTGAAGGAATAGGCTTAACATGAGAAGAGGCACCAATGTTAGCACTGAATAGGGGATCATGGAGGAATTTTATAAGGGGGACTCTGCTCCAGACTGAACGCTGAAAGGCATAATCAGTCTTAAATGATGATGATGAAGCACCATAACCATCAAGAATATTCACTACAAAAGAATAATCTCTCCTTAGAAGTGGATACAGTACAAATAACCACTTACAAGTCATGTCCAAATTACAGAATGCTGCGATGAGTATGAATACTATTTTATTGGGGATCATGAAAATGCCGTTACTTTGGGAACAAGCCCTTGATTTAACCTATACTGAAGAATATATACAGCAGTGCTATAGCTTATATTAGACTTGAGTAGCACAGTGAGAACTTTAGAATTGGAAGGTTCTCAGAGCATAAACAGGGAAAGTGATGAGGCAATATATGTTAATGAAATACATCTGAACAATCTTCATTTTTCTGATGACATTCGTGATGCCCCTTGTCAGCAGAAACTGTAATTTTTTACATTTCATGTGGATAAACTTCAACTTGGAGGCATGTAGAAAACAGGCTGGGACAACTTGCATGTCTAGCTGAAGACTGCAATGGGTGGAAAGGTCTAGAGAAGATCATTATCTAGAAGTGGATGATCATATTGTGTATCCATCCACTATGCAACATTCCATTTAAATGTTTAATGCTGAACAATTTTCTGCAATATTCTTATTGCAAAAAGAGACTGTGTATTAAAATGTGAATGCTATTCATGTCAACATTAACTAAGTAGTTGTGATGGATGTAGAACAGAACAACTCAACTGCTATTTGACATTTACATTTGGTTCACGTCATGGTGTTAACACACAATATACTCAGCTGATCTACAGTAGTATTAAATTATTTCTGGAAATAAAAGTAAACAAACTGGACTGAAAATATTTCAAGATAACTACTTATAAATATGTCATAATACAAATTAACTCAATTCTAAATCTAATAAAATAAACTGTGTAACCGCTTCATTTTCTAGCTGGGCCATCATTCTTTGATTCAGGATACACTTCTGTTTCACTTTGTTTCTCTCACATCCTCGCCTTACTGTCAGAACCGGACGTTATTAGCCGGCTCCCAGAACCCAAGACTTCTTTTTTTTTTACCTTAATTATTTCCTATGGATATTGCCCCTCTTTCTGAACTGATCAGCTATAACAATGCAGTTAACTCATTTTACCGAAGTCCGATAAGCCCAATCATCTCTCTTTTCCTGATGCCAGGGTTTACAACAACATAAAAACGTTAATGGCTATTTCGAATCGAAGTCTTTCACAAAGCCACTAGGCAGCTGCTTCCAAATAAGTCGGGACGATAATAAATGAACAAGGTTGCGGGCTTTCATAAAACTATATTCATTCTGCGCCCCTTTTATTGATGAAATTCATACTATGTAAATTGTGATAGTTTTACTGGTTGAGTGAAAATATTCTCGTATGCACAATGTGACAGTGCACGTGTGTAATTTAAATTCTCTGAATGTCTCCACCTCTGGGTGTGAAACACTGCATATGAGTAAATACAACACAGAATATAAATTGTTTCAATAGCATATTTTATTATTCACGTCGTACGAGAAATTTAATCACAAATCGACCGATGTGTCTATAATGTTTCTTAAGCCGCCACCGTCATTCCCCCAGTATCGTTTTACTAAGTACATCGCAAAATATTGCTAACAGATAGTACTTTTATAAGTATAATGATAATTCCTTTACATATTATAATAGGCCTGCCTTTTTTCGTAACGCTTGACACTAAACCTGATCGCTGTAATAATGTAACCGTATTGTTTATCATAACTCAAATGATCTATACAAGTACATTTATACTATCTATTTCACCGGCGTTTACATTACAGTATCATTAATTGGTCAGTTCTGTCTACTACCGTCATCTGACGCAGCTATAAGTACAGTTAATCAACATTCTTCTTCTCTAACGCTACCACAAACTATCTACAACTACAGCAACTGTGCTAACTCGCTGTGTATTTTGTTATCCAACAACAACACACAGTAGAAAAGAAGTCTTCCTCCGTATCAGAAACCAAACACGAACAACAGTTTACAAGGCAGTGCCCGAATGTCGAAACGCGAAATTCCGACGAACAAGCCTCCAGATACAAGTAAGTAAGCAAACTTCCAGGTTTTGTTTCGATCTAGCATCTGTTAAGTACTATGTGCGTACAACTACATGGTGGATTCAATCATACTGCTATGAACTTGGTGGAACTCAACAGGTCATGACACTCTTGAACTGAAATCAAATTACGGTTGTAACTTTAAAACACCTCATTCATACACTGTAGGGTTGTGGAAACTACAAATAAATAAGCGACTACTGTAAAACAGCATTATTATTCCCACTATATAAAAATCAGCTGCTTGTTTCTCATGTTTCTACACAGTCAAACATCAACAGCGGACTATCTTTGGTGAAATGCTAAATGTTCAAAAGATCGATTTAATGTGTTTATGTTGTTTATCGTTACAATTACTTTAATGTTATTATTTGAATAACCACAAGGAGTCACAGAACACAGCAAACATGTATTCTTTCCAGTTCACCACGACAGGAAAACTGGCAGAATGCATTACATTACTGGACGCGTTTAGTCATGATGACAGATCCTGTGTTGTGGCGAGGCAGCGGACTTTGCTTGCATTTGGAATAAAAATTACTAATATTTAAATATCAGAAAATTGACAGTATTTGTATATCAGACTTCTATCCAGAAGACTAGTCTCGAAACCATATTTTTAGATAGTGCTTTACGTCTTGAAGGTTGCGCAAACAAAACGTTGAATCTCTAGTTTGTTTGGCACAGATCTATAGGCACTAAACAACGTCATTACATTAGTATGTGTAGCAGGAGCCTACCTGAAGCAATTAGCAACACATTTCTGACAACGAGAATCATGTGCAGCAGTGTTACATTAACTCATAACTCAATTTCATATAGCGGTGTGCTGTTCAGGGAACGTAATACTTTTCCCCCAGTAGCCTTGCTGGTTTAATACAGTGGCACTAAATCAGTTTTGAGATAAAAATATTACTTATTTTCTATCGTACCATATGTTCACATATTTAAACTACAATTGCGTTTCAGCTCATCCGAAAATATGTGACAAAATTTGACACACAGTGTCGGTGTAGACTAGATACTTCTAGTCAGTTGCCGTTGGAGTCCTTGTTACCCGGGTTATTCCAGGTCACAACGCGCAATAATTTAAGGATTTGTAACCCTCTATCCCAAATTGTCACAAATTCTTCATAGTTGCTTATACATATATGGTAACCTAAGAACTTCTGCAAAACCTGTTTGGTCACAGACTACAACTTCATTTGATATCGAATTTTAAATATAGTGATATTCTGATAACTGGGCTCTGCAAGAATGTCAGTGCGAAATGCTACATATCTACAAAAATGCACATAACTCTGGTGTTTATGAAGCTCTTAATTGGCCTTTTTGTCATAAGAAAAACACATACTTAACAGACAAGTAATTATTTAAGCACTAAAGTTATGAAGAAAATTTTTAAAAAATGGTAATGTATGTCAATTTTCGATTTCAGAAATATTGCAAAGATGTGGGAAAATGTGTGTATCACATTTCTCCAACCTGCTGGGAACCTGATTTTGGTCTTCACATTTCTCCAACCTGCTGGGCACCTGATGTGGGTCTTACATATTCCCCTAAATTGTAAGCTTTCTAATAACATAAAAATTTTAGTAGGTCTTCTGCTAATTGACACACACATCTGAAATCAAAATACTTTTTGCTGTGATAGAAAACGGTCTTTTTAAGTATGTTCATCCACTCACTGTCTCAGATGGAAGGGTATCAAATTAGCATATTTAAGTATAACTCATTCTAGGCAAGCAATTTAACTTTTAAGTGTGAACATTTATTTCCTTTCAATTGACAACTTCAGTGCTTTTATAAATACTATAATATTTATGATTTATGTGTTCAGCCAATCACCTTTCTTAGATAGCAGTAGCTTATATGAAACCTTAAACAATGGAACAATTGCTGAAATTCATTGTTGATAATAACTAGCATGAAACAATTAGTCTATTTTGCCTCAGTTGCTCTTTGTCTTTCTGTGTGACAGGTCATATCTCTTTGTGGTGCGGCCCTATCATTCCACTTGTATAAAGCATGTTTTAAGTGAAGTAGTGCTCAGTTAATTGCAATGGAAAATGTGAATTCCTGCATTTCAGGAAGATTACTAGAAACACCATGTCATTTGACAACCTACACCTTAATAAAAACTAAACAAAAAATAGAAGAGCTGAGTGAACACCAATGAGATTTGATATTGGCTGCAATCCAATGTAAGCTTTCTAAAAGATCAAGAAAGTGCTGCTATATGTGGACATCACAGATACTATTACCTAAAAGTTTTTGAAAGTCATCAGAGAACTTGTTGTGATCATTTCGGAAAACACAGACAAGCAGTTAACAGATCTTTGAGATCAGTTTGCTTGTCTTTGTCTAAAACATTAAGTGCTAAAAGAATCTGTATAAATCCAGGCCAAAAGCTGTGCACAACATTTCGTAAGATTTGTGAACAGAAAATTGACATCAGTAATAGAAATGAAAGTAATGCAGATGAGTCAGAGGTGACATTTCACAAATCAAAGTACTGAGGACGCAAATAAAACTTTACAGGATTTGGTGTGCTCTCCCTTAAAACTTCACTCCATTCCAAATCACAGCAAGGCTTCACATGCCAAAAAGAAGCTAGAAAAAGTGAAACATGTTTTGAAAAGAAAAATGTACCGCGCGTTAGATTGCAATATTGAAGATTCTGACCATAGAGAAGAAAACTTTGGTGATGAAGTTGTTACGAAAGCTCAAGATTTTGATGCCATGATATTGTTAATGGAAGATAAAGTGGCTACTGTGAGAGCGCCTGAAAAAATCCAAATTTTAACTTTAGCTCCACCCTCTTGGTCAAAAGAAAACATAATGTCGGAATTCAATGTTAGTGAGTATGTGGTTCGACAAGCAAGGAAACTGAAAACAGTAATGGGTACTTAATTCCTAAACCAAAAAGAGGGAAAGTTATTGCTGATGACGTGGTAAAGATCGTCACTGATTCTACCAAAATGATGAATATGCTCGAATGTTACCAGGAGCAAAAAGGTAAAATTAGCATTCAGAAGAATGTGTATATGCAAAAAAGACTCATCATTTGCAACTTAAGAGAACTGTACTCTTGTTTCAAATGGGAGAATCCAAACATTAACATTGGTCTTTCTAAATTTTCTTTTGTTCACTAAGACAGAAGTGGTGTATTTTACCTGGTGCTGCTAGCACTCATTCAGAGAGAAAGAGAGAGAGAGAGAGAGAGAGAGAGAGAGAGAGAGAGAGAGAGAGAGAGAGAGAGAGTGTGTGTATGTACATTATCCACCTATATTTCTCTGAAAACTGTGACTGCATGCTTAATCACTGTGATAATTGTCCCAGTAATTACAAACTGTCAGAATTATTAAAACAGGATTAACTTACAAAGATGCTGATGATGAAATTCAGTTCAGTCAGTGGATAAACACAGATCATCGGGTAGAATTGGTAAAGCAGTCTGCAATTGTTGGTGAATACATAGATTCGTTGGTAACAAAATTACAGGCACTTAAACCACACACATTTATATCTAAGTGTCAATCAAAAATACTGAAAGAAAATCTAACCCTGGAAAAAGCAATTCTGTTAATGAACTTTGTCATTCAGAACAAAATTCAGAGTTACCACTGGACAAGAAGCAGCTGTACAATCCATCCCCGGTGTGTTTATGTGGTAAATGAAGAAAGTAAATTGGTAATAGTGAATCACTGCATTGTAAGTGATAATATGGAACATCAGGTTTGCCACAAGTTCTGGAAATCAAGGAATTTCAGACGTATCAGGGAAATCGGGGAAGTATCAGGGACATTTGGGGGAGGGAGTGGGGGGTGAAGAAAAGAAAAGAGAAAGCAAGGGAAAAAACGCAGGAAAAATTTTATTTTTGCCTCAGTAGATGAAATGATTTGCATATTCACAGACTGGGCGCAGCTGAGTACATGCACTGCTTCCCTACTCCTTCATTCTTACCGCTTCTTCCATTCCTATCATTAAATAAATGTAAATGTCGTGTGACTAGGGCCTCCCGTGGGGTAGACTGTTCGCCAGATGCAAGTCTTTCGATTTGACGCCACTTTGGCAACTTGCACATCGATTCCTCCCATTGCCCTCAGGTTGCAGTTAGTGCTGCCACCATCTCTTGCCATTACCCTAGCTGCTGCCAAGGGGAGGCATGAGGAATGGTTTGTTTGTATCTGATTCTCAGAAACTGTTGATACATTGGCTGGAGGTGGAGGTCGTGTGTGCACGAGTTGTGTCTGAGTGATTATTTGGAAGTGTGTATGCTCTCATTTTCTGACAAAAGCTATGGCCAAAATTTTAGTTGAGAGAGTGATTGTCTTTTCTACATGCCTGTCTGCAGGTCAGCAACCATTTCCACGATGAGTTGTTACATATCCTCATTAGTATTGATTCTCAGAGTATTCGCGCAAGTTATCTGTTGCATGAAATGATCACCGTGGTCTCATTTCATCAACTTGTTGTCCATGGCTCATGAGTAGCTGGTCACATGAGTGAATTTCCATGACGGGCCAAAACTGCAGTCTATTTTTGCAGGTATCCCAAATGGATCAGGCCTGCTGATCTGAAGCCCATTGTTTCCCACTAATGTGCAGGCCTTGCCCGTCGGACCTAGTCTCACCAATCTGCCCGCAGGCTGAGTCTGTTTATGTGTGGCATAATGCAGAGGATTTTCATGGTTTATCCATGGACCCAGGATTGTGGTGCTCCTCGGTAAGCCAGCGGCTGTGGTTGATGGATTTCAGGAATTGCAACTGTCTCCCCACAAGTACATTGTACAGTGCAGTGTTTTATAGACATTTTATTTATTCTAGTACATTTTGGCACTTTGAAAGTTGTTCATATATGAGAAAGTAGGAACAATAGTAAGAAGAAAATTGTGGCATTCACTGGCAGTTTGTAAGCTATGTACTAGAATATTTCTCGAAAGAAAAATTTCACAATACCTGTAAAATGAAATGATCGTGTGGCATTTATGGCCTGGAGGCCCCAGCCGGGGAAGTTTGGTAACCAGGTTGCAAGTCTTCGTTCAGATGATGCCACATTGGGTGATTTGCGTGTCGGCATGATGATGAAAGGATGATGAAGACAACACAGCACCCATTCCATGAGCAGAGAAAATTTCCAACCCAGCCGGGAATCAAACCTGGGCCCTCTGCATGGTAGGCAAACACATTACCACTCAGCTAAGCAGGTGGACACACAATTCCTCTAAAATAATAGACGTAACACAGTGGGTAATAACTGGCAGTAACGAACATAGTAGAACCAACATTTTATTGGCGGTGACCTATAGTGTTGGTTTACACAACTCTTTTCCACATTATACACTTCTTTCAAGAGGCCTACTTTTTTCTGAAGTTGTTTCTGAAATCAGTGAAGGTATTTTAAATCTGTCATGTGACTCCAAGAAATGCATATTTTTGTCACCAGATGTCTTTTGTTTTACTGAAATAAGTGGTCCCAATAAAACATGTACATCATTTGTCTTGCTTTCTCCATCTAAAAGCAGTTCATTACAAAAGATGTCAATGCTAGTACTTAATATTTTTGCTCAAATGTTTAGAAATACAGAAGTCCTTACATTTTATTGTCAACTTATGTCTTTATTCAACCTTGATATCTCAAAATGTTTCAGGGGAAAATGCTAAAAGTTCATTACAAAAGATGTCAATGCTAGTACTTAATATTTTTGCTCAAATGTTTAGAAATACAGAAGTCCTTACATTTTATTGTCAACTTATGTCTTTATTCAACCTTGATATCTCAAAATGTTTCAGGGGAAAATGCTAAAACTTATCTGGAAATCAGGGAAATATCAGGGAATTCCACTTGGGGAAACTTGTGGCAACCCTGATCATGATGTAGGATTTGTAAATGCTGTCCAGAAATAAATGGTTAAGTGGCTGGCAAAGCATTACCCACAAATGAAGAAAATGCATTATTTCACTGATGGATGTGTTGCTCAATATAAGAAGCGAAAAAGCTTTAAAAATTTGTGTAAGCACAAAAACAATTTTTTATCACTGCTGAGCATTCTTTTTATGCTACTAGCCATGGTAGATCTGTGTGATGGTTTGAGGGGAACTAGAAAACATATATTCAGAAGAGCTAGTCTTCAACTAATGAATGTTGCACAAATAACAACTGCACCTGGTGTTCACGATTTCTACAAAGCTAATATCGACCTTTTTTTTTTCACTTCTTAGAGAAAGTCAGTGTAGATTTCTTACACAAGAATCTCGAGAAGAGATTTTTGACAACCCGCACAATACCTGGTACCAGGAATTTTCTCCATTAGAAACCACTTTTTTGAGATTCTTTAGAGATCAGAGGAGTAACTTCTGAAAAGCCTTCCTTGATTTTTTTCATTCACTGAAAATGCCCACAATGGACATGCACTCGTCCTCAATAAAATTCTTGTGTAGCAGCTGTATATGACAACAGGTGGTACTCTGCCTTTGTCAGAAATGACTGTGATGAAGGAGGAGACGTTGAACTACTTTTTCTCCACCCACCTGGACCAGCAGTGTCATTCTTTTGTCCTGAGAAGAAGGACTCTTGTTTCGTGCATTTGGAAAACATTTTATGTACTGTTGGTGTACCTAAATCAACATCATTAGGCAGAACGTATTACTTTAATGAAAAAGATATAAAGTTAAGAGAATATTATTTATCACAGTGGATTAAAAACCGAAATGCTCCTAAGAAGTTTCATTGATAGTTTTAGGGATCATCACTGCTGAACATGTACATTTTAAATTAACATTAGTGGCTAGAATAATTGTAATTTAAAGATGATAATTTGCACCCTAAATAAAGTTAACTGATATAATGAAAATGTTTCAATTAAATTTATAACTTTTGGGATCTGATTCCAATGATCTTCTGAACAATGATGTGACATGTTAAATGAACATCCAGTATCCATATAAAAAAAAAAAAATATCATAATTTCGATAAAAATAAATCTTGTATCAGGTGTCAGAATGTGTTTTACACATGTAAAATCAATATTTGGACCAAAACAGCTTAAGTTGATTTTTTATATTCCCATAAAGATATATCCCTTCTGTGACATCTGGGGAAGTGTGAGAGTGATGTGTTGATAACAAGATACTTTCTGTTATTCTTACTGTTGTTATTTTTGTCTGAAGTAATGCAATCCAAATGACAAACTTCAGTTGCAGCATGTACATTTCTAAAAAAATTCCATTTCCCCCCCTCAAACTACATGAAGTATGTGGAAAAATTTTGCATTGACTGTTGCCATGCAGAAAGTAACAAGTGGAAAAAGTTTCATGAAAATCTGAAGCAGTGGGTGTCAGAAATGGATGATCTTTCTTAGAATTATTATTATTTTTTTTTATTACAACACAAAGTACTGTGATTTCAGATTTATTTGTGTGTCCATTCGTAGAAACCCCATGAATAATTTTATTTTATTACAATGGGTACTGTCTTGGTATTTATTTAAGACCAATTATAAATTACCATCAGGTTGGAGAAATGTGATATGAGCATTTTTTTATGTGTCTGTACATTTTTTGGAAATTGGAAAGTGACACATCTTAAATTTTTCTGTGTTGTTCTTTGTAACTTTACTGCTTAAATAATTACATGTCTGTTAAGTATGTGCTTCTATTAACTTACGATCAAAAGCTTCATAAACACCTGAGTTATGGACATTCATGTAGATAAGTATCACTTTGCACTACATTCTTGCAGAGCCCAGTTATCAGAATATCACAACATTTAAAATTCAGTATAAAAAAAAAAATTAGTCTGAGAGCAAAAAGGTTTTGCACATGTTCTTATGTTGTAAGCATAAGCAAATGTGCAAAGTTTCATGAAAATCTGAGGTGACACGACTGGCATGATTTGATGTGGAATGACCCACCCGTCTCATGTTTCTAGGATGATGTAACACTTCATACATCAGAATAATGAACAGTGATAGCCAAGGAGAACATAAATTTACCAGAACAAATTTTCATTATCAGACTGGATTTTTCTGATTGATATAAGTTTATCATTTTGCCTTGCTTGTAAAATGTCAGCTATATTTTTACTAGTAGGCAACTTCATTCACATGCAATATAGATATATATATATATATATATATATATAATATATATATATATATATATATATATATATATGAGAGAACAAAGTTATGTGCAAATTATGTCAGAACTTTTGTAGAAAAAAAGCTTAAGTTTGTTCATCAAAAGTGTGTGAATTAAAAGAATACATTACAACATGGACTGTTTCGATTTGCTGCTATTACTGCTTCCTTTCATCTGAGTAATTATATTTGACTTAGAACATGTTGATGATAATTTGTTAAACTATTAACTTGTGAATGGTTAGAAGACTGCAGGCTTCCATTAACGATTGTAGCTACATATATTGTACTCATAAAAGTAACTGTGAAAGAGAAGATGTAATATTTATTACCTTGGAATATCGTCTCCATGAATGTTTTAGTAATTAATTAATTAATTCACTTTTGCTGTTCTAAATAATGATGGTCATAATTTAAAATTGTGACTGTTAATGAACCAAATTCAGATTTTTGCAATTGAGCAGAAGTGCTGCCATTAAACTAGCATATTAGAATTTAGGATTATTTTTCATTTTTAAGGAACAGTCAGGTTTAAGGCCTGATGTCAGAGCCACCTGGAAGCTGCAGTATGGCTTGACTTTATTTAACTACTAGTTTTGGTAGCATGTAATACAACTATTTCTCTTTCTGCAGTGCAGTCACCTTTGTTAAGAACTTGAGTAGCCTCCACTTTTATGCAAATACAAATGTTGTTTCACCTTTGAACATATTTATATGCATGTGGTGTCATAAAAGTTAACACAATGACAATTATAATCATATAAAGTTGCGCAAATGTCATTAAGTACAATAAAATAATGCAGGATAGATATATTGCATATTTAAGTGACAAAAACAACAAAAAGTTTCCTGATGGAGCAATTACAAGATAAATGAATATATAGCTAAATTATAGTAGTAGTACATAAAACTAATAAGATAGTCAGACCTACACAACTAGGCTTATATGAAGTTTGTTGTTAATTTATTGCCCATTCTCATAAGAAATGTGGCTCATTTGTCACACACTCAAGGAAGTCTTGATCAGAATAAATTCCTTTACTTTTCATCCATCTCAAATACTAGCTGTAAATTTATTTACTGTCATTGTATAGGCATTTGCAGGTAAATAGACAAGACCAAGATGTTTGCAACTGTTATGTTTCTGTGACAGAGTAGTATATGGCACATTAATTATGTGTCCACTTCTCGTGTTGTGTTCAAATTTATTTAGATTCTCTTTAGAAAAGGCAAGGTAGTTGTAGATATGCAGGTCAGGTACTGTCATCGTGTTTAGTTGCTTAAAATAATCTTGACATGTCTCACATGGGCTAAGTCTTGCCATGCACCTTACAGTTTTATTTTTCCATTTAAACACCAATTTCGAGCCAAGGAATTGCCCCATAACAGTATACAATAATTCATGTAGTAGGAGAAGAATTCGAAATATACATATAGTACAAGTTCTTTACGGACACATCAGATAGATGTCATGTGCTAGTCTGCCACATAATTTCCCTGTGTGTGTTTCCCAGCTGAGCTTTCAATCTGTGTGCAATCCTAATAACCCGACTTTTGTTGTTACCACTGGGAGAATTCAGACTGAATACAACATTTTCAGTTTTACTATCATTCTTTCATAATACACTTGCCTCAGACCAGGTAGTACATATTTATATTGTTACTGCCATGCTGTGTTGCATGTTTTCAAGGTTGGTATCACATTTAGTGAGTGTTGTTTCATTAGCTTGTAGCACTGCATCACATGGTACAATTGTGGGTAAATAATGAAATGGTCCAATAACAGATCCTTGAGACACATCCTTCACAAGTGGAAGACATTCTGACTTTTGATTACTTACCTTAATTAACTGTTTTCTATTGTGTGAGTTAGACTGCATTAAACATACAGGTAGAGCATTCTCTGTCACTCCATAGTAGTAGAATTTTTTTAAAGAGAAGACCATGTCAAAAGCTTCCCTGATGTCCATAAGTGCTGCACAGATAGTGTTTTTATTTTTAAAAAAGTATGTTTTTGTTGCAGTGCTTCGACTGCAGAAAAGTTGGATCATAAATCATGTTGTAAGGAGCTAAGTATTCCATTAGATTCAAAATATTGACACATCTGTTTATACATGGAGTATTCTGTTATTTTTGATACAGTTGGTTTAAGTGTCATATGAACATCGATAATTATCTGAAGGTGCTGTGTCTCCCTTCTTATGTACTGGTTAACTTCAGATATTTTCCAACATTTAAGACAAATGCCTTCATTTAAGATTTTATTGTTTTTTTTTAGCCAGTGACAGTACAAGGATTTCCGACGTATTTAACTACATAATTTGAGAGGCCACATTAATCCTTTGCTCTAGGATTACTGGGCTTAGCTGTTGAGTTATCGACCATCTACTCTGTTAGATGAGTCTACTGAAAGCTGTCTGTCAGCCTGCTGTTCATTTCTAGCAGTAGGACCTCTGCTTTACTCACATCCTCTAAGATATTATCATCAAAATGAGGACTGACAAAATGTGTATTTTGAATATTAGGTGAAACTGGTTTCTGGTGTACTTTATCATCACAGATTAATTCTGTTTCAGTATTTCCCATGCAACTCCGTATTGATTCACTGAATTCATTTGCTTTGCTCTTTGCTGCCTTGGTTTCAGGTCCTGTAAATCTTTTTCACTTTCCCATACATTTCCTTGTCAGCATTATTATGCTTTGACCTATTGTAATAGAGCAGCATTGTGATTCTTGTTCAGCTTAGATGTGGGATTTACCAATTTTTTAGATTTTTTGGTGACACTGCTTGGATGTTTTCTTGTAGCGCGTAGGACAATATACTTCAAATTGATCAGTTAACAGTTGTACATTTTTCTGTGGTCAGCTGAAGTTTCTATTATTTTACTGTTAATGGTTTGTTTGAGTCATTGTCCCTCATGATCGGAAATGTGTAGTGTGTCTGTGTCAAAATCTGTATGGTTTAGGTGAAAATTTTCTATAGACATGTTTCCTGCCTTGTGGGTTTGCTATTTATTCAACAGAAGTTAAGGTATCTTAATGTATTTAGCATATGATTAATGTTTCTGTTATTAAACCTAATGTCTATATCATTATTTAATTGTATATAATGTTTCCCTCTATTATATTCATTATTTAATTGTATGAATATAATAGAAGGAAACATTCCATGTGGGAAAAATATATCTAAAAACAAAGATGATGTAACCTACCAAACGAAAGCGTTGGTATGTTGATAGAGACACTAACAAACACACACACAAAATTCAAGCTTTCGCAACCCACGGTTGCTTCTTCAGGAAAGAGGGAAGGAGAGGGAAAGACGAAAGGATGTGGGTTTTAAGGGAGAGGGTAAGGAGTGATTACAATCCCAGGAGCAGAAAGACTTACCTTAGGGGAAAAAAAGGGACAGGTGTACACTCGCACACACACACATATCCATCCGCACATATACAAACACAAGCAGACATATGTAAAGGCCTTTACATATGTCTGCTTGTGTCTGTGTGTGTGTGTGTGTGTGTGTGTGTGTGTGTGTACCTGTCCCCTTTTTCCCCTAAGGTAAGTCTTTCCGCTCCCAGGATTGGAATGACTCCTTACCCTCTCCCTTAAAACCCACATCCTTTCGTCTTTCCCTCTCCTTCCCTCTTTCCTGATGAAGCAACCATGGGTTGCGAAAGCTTGAATTTTGTGTGTGTGTGTGTTAGTGTCTCTATCAACATACCAATGCTTTCGTTTGGTAAGTTACATCATCTTTGTTTTTAGATATATTCATTATTTAATTGGATGGATAAAAAAATCTACTCACCAAGCAGCGGCAGAACACACACATAAAAGGTGTTGTGGTTGGCAAACTTTCGGAGCCAGTGGTTCCTTCTTCAGGCAGGAGGCTTGAGGGGGAAGTAAGAACGGAAAGTCATCCAGAACCGTAGTTCAGGGGAGACTTACCGTTCCCTGTCTTCCATCTTTAAGCTCTCAGGTTTTAAAATCTTGTCGGAAGCAGTCTCCAACAATCGGTCTTTGATTCTCATCCCATACGGTAGGTATCCCCTGACCTGCGGTTCTGGGTGACTTTCCCAAAATCTACCCCTTTTCCTAGACCTCTCCAGTCCTTTTCCTTCACCCTTCTTCCTTCTCCTTCAAGCCTTCTGTCTGAAGAAGGAGCCACTGGCTCCGAAAGCTTGCCAACCGCAACAGTCTTTTATGTGTGTGTTCTGCCACCACTTGGTGAGTAGATTTTTTATCTATCCAATTAAATAATTTAATAGAAAGAAACATTCCACATGGGAAAAATATATTAAAAACAATTAAATAATTTTATGAATAATTGATTGTTTTCAATGGAAATGGAAATGAGCATTTGGCGTCATTGGCCTGGAGGCCCCTTACGGGGCAGGTCCGGTCGCCTTGGTGCGGGTCTTATTACATTCGACGCCACATTGGGCCACCTGCGCACCAGATGGAGATGAAATGATGATGAAGACAACACAACACCCAGTCTCTGAGCGGAGAAAATCCCCAACCCAGCTGTGAATCGAACCTGGGCTCGTAGGATGGCAATCCATCATGCTGACCACTCAGCTATCGGGGCGGACATTGCTTTCAGTGTTATAATGTCTATATCAGTATTGTCAAATATTAATATTCTGTAATCTTTGTATTTGAGTAGCAACAATATGAGTTTCTCCATAACAAGTGTTTTACTATGTTACTGTAATTTCCTCTTTTGGCAGTATTATAGCTCCAGCTTCAAATTTTGCTTCTATGCACAATTCACTTATATCTATAACTTCGTAGATTAGGTTCACACTATCTTTAACATAGCGAGATACACCATCATGTTTAACACTTGTTCTCCAGTAGCTAGTTGCCAGGTCATATCCAAATGGTACAGTCAATTTTAGTTCTTCATTGATAAGGCAATGTTCATTTATTGAAGGTACACTGCAGCTTCAGTTTTTCCAAGCAGTAGTGAAGTTCATTTTTATTCTAATGAAAGTACACATTAACATGTAAAAACATCACACTTGAGTGTTGTAATTGAAGCCGGCCTGCAAAAGTTTCTTTACTTATGTTAGTACTGGGTCCAGGCATTAAGGACGAGCTTGTTTGTGTTCTTAGGCCAGCTGCATTTCTGGCGATGTGCTGTTTTTTTTTCCCTAATAGTTGTCACTAGTGTATTTTACCAATGGTTTCCTATGCTTACTTGATGCCATAAAAAAACCTCACTTTTTGCAGCAGGCCTGCTAGGTGTCAGTTACCTATCCTGACTGGATGCTGCTATTGCTGCTGTTGCTGTAGCTCTCCCAGGCCTCAAGCATCTCTGCTGTGTGGTTGCTGTTGCTGATGGTTCGAGTGTTCTTTGTCTCTTGTTCAGTCACTGCTGGAACTGTGATTCTTGTGTGTTTACTTTTGGCACCTGTGAATAGTCTGTTTGCTCTTCTGTGTAGGATTGGGGGACAGTCTTGAAGGGCTGTAGCTCAGTTTCTTGCATTTTTGGAGCCTTTTTGTAATTTTACGTAATATATTTGTATCTGTCCACTGGGACACAGAATGGTCACTGTAAATACAGAAAACTGTTTTCAGAAACCAGTTCATGGAATAAATATTATTTCGGAAAAGTGACTGGTTGCAGTTTTCTGTATTTATATTGAATAAACAGTCACAAGTTCTTAAACATCTGTAATGGATAAGCTTAATGGTCATTTTATTAAATATGCACTTTTTTTATGTATAAAAGGTTTTTCCCTCTCCATGCATGTCATGTGTTGTACAATGTTCTCTGTCCATGTCATCCATTGTAAGCAAGTATATGTTGGGGAAACCCTGGCAGATATTTCTGCATAAATCATTTGCTTTCTTTATTTTTTTCATTGACACATAAATTGGCTTTATTGGGTTCATTTCAGTAGATCCTGCTGGTAGTAAAATGCACTGCCTATGTTGATCAGTGAATGGGCAGTTCTTTACTATTTCGCCCATGAGGGCTCTTGGTTTCACAAGATTCATTGCCTAAGCATTTTTTTCATACAATAAAGCTTTAGCAACCTTTCTGCATGGTTGTATGTGTATATTAGGTCACAACTGTTTTGCATGTTTTTCATGGAGGATATTTTTGCACTTCTTTTTAATTCCCCGTGTTTTGACCAGTCATCTCACTGTCTTTTTTTTTTCCCTGTCAGTTTATAGAAATAAATTATTTTTCCAGTTTGAGTTTCCTTTTACCTCTTTTTCTAGTCATGATGCTCATTTTGTTGTTGGAATTGGCCCACAGTTGAAATTTTAACATTGTGTATTGTCTGTAGCCTTCAAGTTTATGTGGTTTAACTCAGATCTACTTTCAGTTTCCTCTCATTCGGTGGCTGTAGTTCTTTTTTATTCTGCATTTAAATATCTTTATTCATCACCATCACAACATATTTGTCTTTTAAGCTCTTTATGTGATTGAGTAACTATGAAAAATAGTTCATTTGTGTCAGACTGAAGACATAATTTTTTTCACAATAATTTTGACAGAGGCAGATATTTTTGAGTTGGGCTACCATCAGCACAACTGTATTGGTGTACTACTTTGCATTTTATACATACCACACTTTTGCAGCTTGTTTTATGTAATAGCAGCAGTTGAAGTTAATTATTTTTTTCCCACTTTTTGTCTGATCACAATACAAGATTGCTGCACACACTATCTCTTGATTGTAATTTACCATTGTCATGTTAATTTTTGTATATCCTTTTTTTTTTGTCATTATTTCATTGTAAACTCTGTTATGGCTGGTACAGTGATTCTGCTGCTTAAGAAATCAAAATGTTATTGTGCCTGTTTGAGGATAGCCCATCAGTTCTGCTTGAAAGGATCTCAGATGTTGAGTCAGATAGTATTGTGCAGTGTCCACAAACACCATCCAGTACAATGCTGCCCCTTGTTAAGAAGGTTTTATTTTTTAAAGTAACTTAATAGTCTGTGTTTCATAAATGATTGTTATTTTTCAGGATGATGAAAGTAGAGAAACTGACCTGTTGACCTGTAGTTATTAGTATTTATTGCATGAACTTAACATTCCTAAGGGCACAACTCATATTTTCTTAGATACTCTGGAAAAATTCCTAAACTGAAGGACACATTTGTCACATTTGTTAACTAAGTGTTTACACTGTCTGCCTATGTCTTCAGAACAGAGATTGGCACTTCATCTAGGCCTTCAGAATTCTTATTATTTATGTGTGTGCTGCCAATTTTTTCAGATCATGCAGCCACTATGAATCAAGACAGAAAGGAATTAATGACTTCAGCTGCTTGTAGGCACTGATTTAAATCAATGAGGAAAGGAGAAAATTTGTGCTAGACTGGAACTCAAACCAGGGTCTCCTGCTGATTAGGCAAATGCACTGATCACTACATCATCTGGACACAGTGGTTGTTGCAACTGCATGGACTACCTTAACCTGCCTCCTGTCAGACCTAGCTTCTCAACTTGTCCACATGCTACTGATAAAGTGCTCCTTGCCCATTATCGTCATTACTCACAGGGCTTCGCCAATCGTGTGATGCTAATCCACACTGAAGTAGTCATTGGTTGTTCTCATCTTAATTATTTATGTGGTGTCTGTGCTTTCAGACATGAAATCCTCATTAGTAATGAGGATAATGGGCAAGGGACGCATGAGTAGTGTGTGGACAAGTTGAGAACTTTGACAGGAGGCGTGCTAGGGTAGTCCGTACGGTTATGATGACCACTGTGTCCAGATGGCATAGTGGTCGGCACATCTGCCTAGTAAGCACGAAGCACTGTCTTCAGGCCACAAGTGGCCCATCGGGACCATCCGACTGATGTGTCATCCTCAGCTGAGGATGCAGATAGGAGGGGCGTGTGGTCAGCACACTGCTCTCCCAGTTGTTACGATGCTTTCTTTGACCGGAGCCACTACTATCCGGTCGAGTAGCTCCTCAGTTGGCATCACAAGGCTGTGTGCATCCCGAAAAATGGCAACAGCGCATGGCAGCCTGGATGGTCACCCATCCAAGTGCTGGCCACACCCGGCAGCACTTCAGTGATCTGACGGGAACCAGTATATCCACTGCGGCAAGGCCGTTGCCCCTAGTAAGCACGAGACTCAAGTTTAAATCCCAGTCCAGCACACATTTTGAACTTGTCCCTCAATTTAAATCAATGCCCATTGGCAGCTAATGTCATTAATTCCTTTGTGTCTTATTATTTACTTTTTGTATTGTCTTCTTTATTACTTAATGCTCTATTTTAGGGCAGACTATTGTTCTGCTGGCTACATAGTTCAGTGAGGGTGTGACCTCTCCATCAGGTAAATTTTGTGACAGCTCCTCTTCAATGCCAGAAAGTTATTTACAAAATGTGCTAGTTTTTGTGGATTTTTTAATAATGTATTCCCATATTTGATTTGTTTGTTACTACACCTGTTTTTTCCTGACTTCTTGTGTATGACGTCCCATACTGTTTCACTTTCATTTTATACATTATATATTACTTTGCTCTTTTTTTCTTTCTTTTCAGTCAGTAACCTGCTGTACATCTTTCAGTAGGTGTGCTATTTGTATTAGTTTTGCAGAGATATTTAAGTATCTTGGAGGACTTTCTGATGCCCACAATTATTATTTATTTTCCTTAACTCCTGCTGCAGTTGCTGAAGTGCCCATTTTCAGGAATTTCTCCTCAAAAACTAGATAAAAAAAAATCAGTAGCTTCATATCTCAGTGAAGAACCTGAAACTTTCAGCACAGGGCAGGAGAATGTAGAGGAACTATGGCTCAAGTTTAAAAGAATAATTGCTCATGCCCTCTATAGATATGTACCCAGTAGAACAGTTCATAATGGGAGGGTCCCGCCATGGTATATAGTCACTGTAAAGAAACTTCTAAATATTGAATTTAATTGATGAAAGGAGAAAATATAAAAAAGCAGTAAATGAAGCAGGCAAAAAGGAATACAAATGTCTCAAAAATGAAATCGACAGGAAGTGCAAAATGGCTAAGCAGGGATGGCTAGAGGACAAATGTAAGGATGTAGAGGCTTGTCTCACTAGGGGTAAGATAGATACTGCCTATAGGAAAATTAAAGAGACCTTTGGAGAGAAGAGAACCACTTGTATGAATATCAAGAGCTCAGATGGCAATCCAGTTCTAAGCAAAGAAGGGAAGGTAGAAAGGTGGAAGGAGAATATAGAGGGTTTATACAAGGGCAAAGTACTTGAGGACAATATTATGGAAATGGAAGAGGATGTAGATGAAGACGAAATGGGAGATAAGATACTGCGTGAAGAGTTTGACAGAGCACTGAAAGACCTGAGTCGAAACAAGGCCCCGGGAGTAGACAACATTCCATTAGAATTACTGATGGCCTTGGGAGAGCCAGTCATGACAAAACTCTACCATCTGGTGAGCAAGATATATGAGACAGGCGAAATACCCTCAGACTTCAAGAAGAATATAATAATTCCAATCCCAAAGAAAGCAGGTGTTGACAGATGTGAAAATTACCGAACTATCAGTTTAATAAGTCACAGCTGCAAAATACTAACGCGAATTCTTTACAGATGAATGGAAAAACTGGTAGAAGCGGACCTCGGGGAAGATCAGTTTGGATTCTGTAGAAATGTTGGAACACGTGAGGCAATATTAACCTTACGACTTATCTTAGAAGAAAGATTAAGAAAAGGCAAACCTACGTTTCTAGAATTTGTAGACTTAGAGAAAGCTTTTGACAATTCTGAAGGTGGCAGGGGTAAAATACAGGGAGCGAAAGGCTATTTACAATTTTTACAGAAACCAGATGGCAGTTATAAGAGTCGAGGGGCATGAAATGGAAGCAGTGGTTGGGAAAGGAGTGAGACAGGGTTGTAGCCTCTCCCCGATGTTATTCAATCTGTATATTGAGCAAGCAGTAAAGGAAACAAAAGAAAAATTTGGAGTAGGTATTAAAATCCAGAGCGAAGAAATAAAAACTTTGAGGTTCGCCGATGACATTGTAATTCTGTCAGAGACAGCAAAGGACTTGGAAGAGCAGCTGAACGGAATGGACAGCGTCTTGAAAGGAGGATATAAGATGAACATCAACAAAAGTAAAACAAGGATAATGGAATGTAGTCGATTTAAGTCTGCTGATGCTGAGGGAATTAGATTAGGAAATGAGACACTTAAAGCAGTGAAGGAGTTTTGCTATTTGGGGAGCAAAATAACTGATGATGGTCAAAGTAGGGAGGATATAAAATGTAGACTGGCAATGGCAAGGAAAGAGTTTCTGAAGAAGAGAAATTTGTTAACATCGAGTATAGATTTAAGTGTCAGGAAGTCGTTTCTGAAAGTATTTGTATGGAGTGTAGCCATGTATGGAAGTGAAACATGAATGTTAAGTAGTGTGGACAAGAAGAGAATAGAAGCTTTCGAAATGTGGTGCTACAGAAGAATGCTGAAGATAAGGTGGGTAGATCATGTAACTAATGAGGAGGTACTGAATAGGATTGGGGAGAAGAGAAGTTTGTGGCACAACTTGACTAGAAGAAGGGATTGGTTGGTAAGACATGTTTTGAGGCATCAAGGGATCACAAATTTAGTATTGAAGGGCAGCGTGGAGGGTAAAAATCGTAGAGGGAGACCAAGAGATGAATACACTAAGCAGATTCAGAAGGATGTATGTTGCAGTAGGTACTGGGAGATGAAGAAGCTTGCACAGGATAGAGTAGCATGGAGAGCTGCATCAAACCAGTCTCAGGACTGAAGACCACAATAACAACAACAACAAAGAAACTTCTACAGAATAGGTGCAAAAAAGGCTTAGAGCTATAGAGAGATGCTGAATGAAATGCATTTTTGTATCAAGAGAGCAATTCATGAAGCCTTTAGTGACTGCCACGGTAGAATATTGTCAAATGATTTTTCACTAAATCCAAAGAAATACTGGTCGTATGTAATGATTGTTATTGGCACCAAAGCTAGTGTCCACTCCGTAGCAAATGAGACAGGAACTGAAATTGAGGGTAGCAAAGCAAAAGCTGAAATGCTTAACACTGTTTTTCAAATGTTCATTTACAAAGGAAAATTGAGTAGATTTTTCCCATTTTAATCCCGTACCACTGAAAAGGTTAGTGAAAACAGTATTAGTGTCATTGGTGTTAAGAAACAGCTGAAATCGTTAACATTGAACAAAGCTCCAGGCCCTGATGGAATCCCTGTCACGTTCTTTACTGACTTGCGACTGAGTTAGCCCCTCTTCTAATTATAATCTATCATAAATTCCGTGAACAAAAAACCATGTCCAGTTCTTGGAAAAAGGCACAGGTCACATCCATCTACAAGAAAGGTAGTAGAAGTTACCCATAAAACTACCCTCCAGTATTCTTGATATCAATTTGTTGTAGAATCTTAGAACATATTCTGAGCTCAAACATAAGGTATCTTGAACTAAATGACCTCCTCAGTGCCAACCAGGCTGAATTCCAAAAACAGCAATTATGTGAAACATGAGGTACCGAAAGCTTTGGATAAAGGCAGGCAGGTAGATGTAGTATTTCTTGATTTACGTAAAGCATTTGACCCAGTACCACACCTACACTTATTATCATGATCATATTGGGTATCAAGTGAAATTTGTGGCTATAGTGAAGACTTTTTGGCAGGGAGGACAGAACATGTTATCTGGGTCAGATGTAGAAGTAACTTCGAGTGAGCCCTTGGAAAGTATGTTGGGACCCTTACTGTTCATCTACATCTACATGATTACTCTGCAATTCACATTTAAGTGCTTGGCAGAGGGTTCATCGAACCACAATCATACTATTTCCCTACCATTCCACTCCCGAACAGCACGCAGGAAAAACGAACACCTAAACATTTCTGTTTGAGCTCTGATTTCTCTTATTTTATTTTGATGATCATTCCTACCTATGTAGGTTGGGCTCAACAAAATATTTTCGCATTCGGAAGAGAAAGTTGATGACTTAAATTTCGTAAATAGATCTCGCCGTGACGAAAAACGTCTTTGCTTTAATGACTTCCATCCCAACTCGCGTATCATATCTGCCACTCTCTCTCCCCTATTACGTGATAATACAGAACGAGCTGCCCTTTTTTGCACCCTTTCAATGTCCTCCGTCAATCCCACCTGGTAAGGATACCACACCGCGCAGCAATATTCTAACAGAGGACGAACGAGTGTAGTGTAAGCTGTCTCTTTAGTGGACTTGTTGCATCTTCTAAGTGTCCTGCCAATGAAATGCAACCTTTGGCTCGCCTTCCTCACTATTTTTCGTGTCCGGAAACAACAATTTGTTTGCCCAATATTGGGCAATGTCCAATGCTTCTTCTTTAGCCAGCCAAAGATCGTCAAGGGTGCATCTGTGGGGGCAGGCAGGGCATTGTAGGAGATGTTCCATGTCCTGTCGAATGCCGCAGTCGCATTTGTCGTCATTTTCTTGTCGTCATTTTCTCCCAACAAACCCCATTTGATCAGATTACATTTCACAGGAGCCACCCCAGTTCTGAGGCGGTTAAGCATTCTCCAGGTTTTCCAATCACCAGAAACGCCGCTTGTTGGGTTTTCTCTTAGTGGATAGTAGATGGGGGGCTTATCTAAGGCGCAACTTAGGAAACGGCGTCTGGATTTGAGTCTGCTGGGGCCACACTCTAGGCCAAATATTGAGTGATGGACATCAAAGGTTTGTTTTAGCTTCTCGGTATGTTCATGGGCTTTCCTACGTGACTTCCATCCCAACTCGCGTATCATATCTGCGACACTCTCTCCCCTATTACGTGATAATACAGAACGAGCTGCCCCTTTTTGCACCCTTTCAATGTCCTCCGTCAATCCCACCTGGTAAGGATACCACACCTGCGGCCCTGTAAAGATTTTCTGTGGGGGTAGGTTTCATGCAGCCTGTTACTATCCTGCATGTTTCATTCAAGCTAATATCTACCTTTTTTGCGTGGGTGGATATGCACCATACCGGGCAAGCATATTCGGCAGTTGAGAAGCACAAAGCTTGGGCTGAAGTTATGACCATGGTAGGTTTGGCACCCCATTTGCTGTTGGACAGCTTTCTTATTATGGAATTTCGTGCTTCCACTTTTTTGCATGTTTTTTCGCAATGATATTTATATGTCAATGTTCTGTCCAGCACGATGCCAAGGTAGGTGGGAGTATCTGTGTGTTCTAGTAATGTCCCATCCCAGGTAACATTGAGCCTGTACTTTGCCTGCCTCGAGTTCAGATGGAATGCACTCACTTGAGTTTTGGAGGGATTGGGTTTTAGAGAATTCTGCTTTGTAGTAGGTTGACATTATAGAGAGGGCGTTTTCTAGTTTCTCCTCGATGGCTTCAAACCTGTTGCCTTGAACTGTTATTGCCAGGTCGTCTGCATATACAAAAGTTTTGGTTTTGTCTGGAGTTGGTTGGTCATTTGTATATATGTTGAATAGGATTGGCGCCAACACGCTCCCTTGGGCGAGGCCATTTTTCTGATTCCGCCATTGACTCTTTTTTCCTCTCAAGCATTACGAAGAATTGTCTATTTTGGAGCAGGGATTCGATTATCTTGACTAGGTGGTAGTCTTTCAGGGTCTCGTAGATTTTATGCAGTAGTGTCCGGTGATCTACTGTATCATAGGCGGAACTTAAGTCGACTAGTGCCAGCCCGGTGATTAGTTTATTCTCAAACCCATCCTCGATATGTTCCGTCAATGCTAGAATTTGACAGGTACAGGACATTTCAGGTCTAAAACCTGCTTGGTGTGGAATTAGCTTCGAGTCAACGATCTTCTCTATTCTGCTGAGGATCAATCTTTCATAGAGCTTAAACAGATGGCAGAGAAAGGTTATGGGTCGATAGCTCTTCGGAGACTCTGGGTCCTTCCCGGGTTTAAGGAGAGCCACCACTTTTGACTTCCTCCACAGTTTCGGGATTTGAAAGGTTTCGCGGCACACGTTAAAAAGTCCAAGTATCCAGTCCCTGGCGCCAAGGACGAAGTTTTTAATCTGTTCCACGCAAATATCATCAAACCCAGGGGCTTTCCCATTCTTCATGGTATTTATGCCATTGTTCAACTCTCTCATGCTAAATGGTTTCTGGAAGTTGGTGTTTTCTGTTGGCAGTAGTCGTGTGATTTTAGTTTTCTGACGTTTGGAGTTGATCTTGCCGTTTAGAAGGAGTTGGTTGGCCACCTGGTTTGGAGTTACGTTGGCCGGGGCCAATATTATCTATGTGGTCTTTCCAACTGAAGTTGTTCGTAATTTTTACATCCAGGTACTTAGTTGAATTGACAGCCTTGAGAATTGTACTATTTATCGAGTAATCGAATTCCAACGGATTTCTTTTGGAACTCATGTGGATCACCTCACACTCTTCGTTACTTAGCGTCAACTGCCACCTGCCACACCATACAGCAATATTTTCTAAATCACTTTGCAAATGATACTGGTCTTCGGATGACCTTACTAGACAGTAAATTACAGAATCATCTGCGAACAACCTAAGAGAACTGCTCAGATTGTCACCCAGGTCATTTATATAGATCAGGAACAGCAGAGGTCCCAGGACGCTTCCCTGGGGAACACCTGATATCACTTCAGTTTTACTCAATGATTTGCTGTCTATTACTACAAACTGCAACCTTCCTGACAGGAAATCACGAATCCAGTCGCACAACTTAGACGATACCCCATGGGCCCACAGCTTGATTAGAAGTCGCTTGTGAGGAACAGTTTCAAAAGCTGTCCGGAAATCTAGAAATACGGAATCAACTTGAGATCCCCTGTCGATAGCGGCCATTACTTCGTGCGAATAAAGAGCCAATCTGCCAGTTGCATTGCACAAGAACGATGTTTTCTGAAACCATGCTGATTACATATCAAAAGATCATCCCTTCGAGGTGATTCATAATGTTGGAATACAGTATATGCTCCAAAACCCTACTGCAAACTGACGTCAAGGTCTGTAGTTCAATGGATTACTCCTACTACCCTTATTAAACACTGGTGCGACCTGCGCAATTTTCCAATCTGCAGGTACAGATCTATCGGTGAGCGAACGGTTGTATATGATTGCTAAGTAGGGAGCTATTGTATCAGCGTAATCTGAAAGGAACCTAATCGGTATACAATCTGGACCTGAAGACTTGCCCGTATCAAGCGATTTGAGTTGCTTCGCAACCCCTAAGGTATCTACTTCTATGAAACTCATGCTAGCAGCTGTTTGTGTTTCAAATTCTGGAATATTCCATTCGTCTTCCCTGGTGAAGGAATTTTGGTAACAGTACCATCGGCACTGCGCAGCGAAGGTATTGACTGCGTCTTGCCGCTTGTGTACTTTACATACGACCAGAATTTCTTCAGATTTTCTACCAAATTTCGAGACAATGTTTCGTTGTGGAACCTATTAAAGGCATCTCGCATTAAAGTCCGTGCCAAATTTCGCGTGTCTGTTAATTTTAGCCAATCTTTGGGATTTCGCGTTCTTCTGAACTTCGCATGCTTTTTCCGTTGGCCTCTGCAACAGCGTTCGGACCTGTTTTGTGTACCATGGGGGATCAGTTCCATCTCTTACCAATTTATGAGGAATGAATCTCTCAATTGCTGTTGCTACTATATCTTTGAATTTGAGCCACATCTCGTCTACATTTGCATAGTCAGTTCGAAAGGAATGGCGATTGTCTCTTAGGAAGGCTTCTAGTGACACTTTATCCACTTTTTTAAATAAAATTATTTTGCGTTTGTCTCTGGTGGATTTGGAAGAAACGGTATTGAGCCTAGCTACAACCACCTTGTGATCACTAATCCCTGTATCAGTCATGATGCTCTCTATTAACTCTGGATTGTTTGTGGCTAATGTTAATATCATTGCGGACAATATTGATAGCAACTTGAGCCTTTTTGCAGATGATTCAATTATCGTTAATGATGTACTGTCTGAAGGAAGCTGCATAAATATTCAGTCAGTTGTTGATAAGATGTCAAAGTGGTGCAAAGACTGGCAACTTGCTTTACATGTTCAGAAATATACAGTTGTGCACATCTTGAAAATCATAGAACCCAGTGACTGTAATATCAAAGTCCCTGTTGGAATCAGCCACCACATACAAATACCTGGGTGTAACACAGTGGGGATATGAAATAGAATGATCAGATAGACTCAGTTGTGGGTAAAACAGGTGGTAGACTTCAGTTTATTGGTAGAATACTGGGGAAATGCAATCAGTCTACAAGGGAGATTGCTTACAAATCACCCGTGTGACCGTTTCTAGAACACTGCTCAGATAGCACCAATGAGTTGATATTGAATGCATTCAGGGAAGGGCAGCACGAATGGTCACAGGTTTGTTTGATACATGGGAGAGTGTCACTGAGGTACTGAAGAAACTGCACTGGCAGACTCTTGAAGACAGCCATAAACTACCCTGAGAAAGTCAAAAAAGTTTCAGGTACTGGCTTTAAATTATGACTCTAAGAATATATTACAATCCCTTATGTATCACTCACACAGGGATTGTGAGTATAAGATCAGGATAATTACAGCATGCACAAAAGCATTCATACAGTCATTCTTCCTGCACTCCATATGTGAATGAATGGAACAGGAAGAAATGCTATTAACTGATACAATGGGACATACCCTCTGCCATGCACTGCAAAGTGCTTTACAGAGTGTACAAATAGATGTAGAAATAGAAAGCTTAGTTTCAACAATGTGCAGATCTTAAAGAATTGTATATATTTCATTCCAGGTTTGGTTTGGATGTGTTGAAAAGGAATGGAGTTTGCATTTACAGCTGATTCCTTTGTAAGCCTGCAGGTGTTATTTTTTAATCATCTTTTGCTGTACTATCTGGCAGTAATACCGTATTTACTCGAATCTAAGCCGCACTCGAATCTAAGCCGCACCTGAAAAATGAGACTCGAAATCAAGGTAAAAAAAATTCCCGAATCTAAGCCGCACCTGAAATTTGAGACTCTAAATTCAAGAGGAGAGAAAAGTTTTAGGCCGCACCTTCAAATCCAAACAAAGTTGGTCCATTGTAATATGAGACACAATTTAGGTCGAATGAAAGACGATACAGCTACAATAGTTTGGTTCGAGTCGTAAGCTCAGCAGTAAAGTTTTACCAGGTAGCCATTGCTATGCGTAAGGCTCTCCGTCCGTATTTATACGGCTACCCTTCCTTTTTCACGTGCTTCGTCTGGTTTGAATCGATTGCTTATTTTGCTTTGATCTGATAAGTGCCGTTTTCTTTGTTATAGGTGTTTACGTCACTCTAAGCTGAAAATGCATTACTGTACTGCGTCATGCATTGTTTGTCGCATTCTGATAGTGCGTGTTTACGGCCTGTCGCCGTCCGCGGCATGGCTTGCTTTTGTGCGCGATACCGCCGCTTACGATTAAAAAGAGAGAGGAATTGTCTCATTAGCGAAACAATGGCCAGTGACTGCTACTTGTTGTTACTTGCACTGCTGCTTTCTTTGATAATAATCAACAAGAACCAAATAATAGGTTGCGTATGATAGAACATGTTCTGAACGAGAGTTGGGCGAAAATTTTTCTCCGTTTGAAAATCTTTGCGGCCGCTTCTTTAGTACATCAAATTCTGCACAGAAATTAGTCATTTTAGATTTAAAAATCTAGTCAGTTGCCGTGCTTCATTTCTGACTGTATCATTATTAGGCATAAGAATAATACGAATATAAACATGACACGATACGTATATTCTTCCGCGTTTGCTGTTGTCTCGCTCTAGTTTCGTAGTTTATTGGGCAGATAGGATTTAAATGAGATAGCAGCAAACACGAAAGAATACATGGCAAAATGTTTATATTCGTATTATTCTTATGGTGAAGAGAATACTGCATGTGATTCACATTTCATCAGGTTCCTATTAGCAACAGTCTTGCCAGTCGGATTTTCGTAGTACATTGAAATTCTGCTACTTTCGAAGATGAACAATACGGAATTTGTATTTACTTCGTTGGATAATGTATGAAAATGCAGTGGTCGAAACTCGTGGCGGAGAGAAAAAAGCTTGTCTTCCACCTTTTTTTTTATTTATTTACTGACGCACAGGTTTTGGCACCAGTATTTATCTCTGTTCCTACAAAGCATGCCTGTGTAGCGCTACATAGTATATTCGACGGCAGAAGTTAGTTGTGGCGGCACCTACCATCATTTTTCAGAACTTCCGCTTGCTTTGCACTCGATTCTAAGCCGCAGCCGGTTTTTTGGATTACAAAAACCGGAAAAAAGTGCGGCTTAGATTCGAGTAAATACGGTAATCTGAGAGGCCAAGGTCTTTTTATGCACATAGCAGTTCCCTGCTGATATCTCTAAGTCCATGGTATAAGACAAGATGAATTTTTTTGTTGCCATTGTTCCAGTGTTTACCATTTGTGCTGTACAAAAAAATAAATGAAATGCTTAAGAAGCTTTGCCAATTTTGTCTTCCGCATTTGTTTTTATAATCACATGTTTGCACAAGATGACGAGAGGCAGTTGAATGAACCCCGAACACTCGCCACAAAGAGGACCACATAATGCTTCCATTCAAAAGTAATCACCACATTCTTTAGTACATTTATCCCACTGGGAGGTGAGACAATAAATTCCTGATTCATAGAATGCAGTCGCCAAAGATGTTAAAACCACGTGGTGAACAATCCAGGCTGTATGGAGGATGCTGCAGTTTCCCAACCAAATTTTTGAATTTTTGCCCTCATATGATTGGCAGTGTGGGAGTAGGCATTATCGTGCAACAGGATGATTCCATCCAGCAGCACTCCTGGGCACTTTGGCTTTATGGCATGTCACAGTTACTGCAAAGTGTCTTCATTGTGCAGTGCATTAATTGCAGTTCCACACTCGAGGAACTCTATGAGCAGCGGCCCCCCTAAAGTTGAAGGAGGTGATCATCATGACCTTACTGGAACTTCTGTGAACAGCTATTAATTTATTTGTCAGGCGAGATGTGGAATATTTCTACTGGAGGTTTTGCCCTTTGCCCTCTGGCTCAAAATGACCTCCATCAACTGCATAGGCTCTCTACTCATCAAGTTTTATAGTCATCCAAAGAAAGTCTACAGTCAGTAGCGCAGAAATACCCAGATCATGCAATATTAATTGGAGGCAACTTTAATTTACCAAGTATAGACTGGGGCATCTAATGGATTCATTGCAGGGGTTACTGCCAGATAGTCTTCTGAAGTGTTGTTCAACACTTTCCGAAAAATATGTTTAGCAGCTAGTTAGACTGGCCACACACATTGGAAATATTTTAAAGATTGTAGCTACAAACAGGCCTGACCTTATCGACAGTATCTAAATGGAGATGGGGATTAGTGACAATGATGTCATCATAGTGACTGTGGCTACTGAAGTTAATAAATCAATCAAGAAGGCCAGGTGAGTATTTCTGATAGAAAGATCAGATAAGCAGTTGTTAGCATTTCACTTATACAATGAAATGATATCATTTAGTTCCATTGTGATTAATGTAGAGGAATTATGGGTAAAGTTTAAACAGATTTTTAAATCATGCTCTGGAGAAGTGTGTGCCGAGTAAGTGGATTAAGGATGGAAAAGACCCACCATGTTTTATCAATGAAATTTAGAAAATGGTGAGGAACTGAAGACTGTTGCACATTCAGTTCAAAAGAGAATGCACAAATGATGACAGACAGAAGCTACAGAAATTCGTGTGTCCATAAAAAGATTGATGTGCAAAGCATACAACTACTAATGTCACACCTTAGCAAAAGAAACTACCAAGAACCCCAGAAAATTCTGCTCCTGTGTAAAATTGCTGAGCAAACCTAAGGCTTCTATCCACTCACTTATTGACCAGCCTGGTGTGACAGTAGAGAATAACAAAAGGAAAGCTGAAGTTTTAAATTTCACTGTTAAGAAATTGTTCACACAGGAGAATCATACCATGGTTTGACCATCACACAGACTCCCTAATGGAGAACACAGCAATAAGCATTCTTGATGTAGAGAAACAAGTGAAAGAGTTGAAAGCAAATAAGTCACTAGGTACAGATGGAATGACAATTTGGTTTTACAGAGAGTAAACTGTGGCATTGGCCCCTTACTTACCTTGCATTTTTCATGAATCTCTCAGCCAGTGCAAAGTCCCAAGTGACTGGAAAAGTGGCACGTGACACTTATATATAAGAAGCATAAAAGAGCAGAGATGCGAAATTGCAGACCAAATTCCTTAAATTGGTTTGTTGCAGAATTCTTGAGCATATTCTCAGTTTGAATATAATAAATTTCCTTGATATTGAAATGCTTCTTTCCATGTATCAGCACAGTTTTAAAAAACATTGCTCATGTGAAATACAGTTTGCCCTTTCCTCACATGATATCCTGTGAAACACAGATGAAGGGCAGATTTTAGATTTCTGAAAAGTACTTGACACATTTCCCCATTGCAGACTGTTAGTGAAGGTATGAGCATAAGGAATAGGTTCTCAGATATGTGGATGGCCTGAAGGTCTCTTCAGTAACAGGTCACAGTATATTGCCCTCAATGATGAGTGTTCATCAGAGACAAGGGTATTGTCTGGAGTGCCGCAGAAAAGTTCGGTAGGACTGCTGTTATTTTCTGTATACATAAATGATCTGGTGCCAGCCTGTGGCTGTTTGCCAAAGATGTCGTCATAGAGTGACTTCAGGAGGACACACGATGACCTAGACAAAATTTCTAGTTTGTCTGATGAATGACAGCTAACTCTGAATGTTGAAAAATGTATGTTGATGCAGATGAGTCGGAAAACAAACCCATAATATTTGAGATAGCATAAGCAGTGTGCTGCTTGACCCAGTCACATTGATTAAATATCTAGTCGTAACACTGAAAGCGATATGAAATTGAATGAACATGTAAGGCTTGTAGTAGGGAAGGCGAATGGTCAGATTTAGTTTATTGGAAGAATTTTAGGAAATTGTGGCTCATCTGTAAAGGAGAAGCACATAGGACTACATATGTGATTTGAATAAGTACACAGCTTTGATACTCCTATTTACTAGTAAGTGTGGTTTTCCCCTCTTTATACAGGGCTTTAAACTTGCCTTAAAGTTATTATTCCACTGAATAATATTCCAAATTTTTAGACCCTTCCCCTAATTTTAACTTAGATTTACTTAGAATCATGATTTTTACACATTGTGGCAGTTATTATGCATCTTTAAAATTAGGCTCTATCTCACATATAAGAGTCACAGTCAGCAATGCTTCTTGAATTGTGTCTGATAAACTTGTGTACACAGCTTCCACAGTGCTCATGGCTACTGTTTTCTATTTTTTACATGACTGGGATATAAATTTTCCCATTAATCCAAAACCACATTCAATAATGGAATTGTGCTTTCGAGCTGTCTGCATCATTACAGTCCATGAGTTATTTTCCTTTGTACAGTATCATAATTTTGTAGTCTGAAGATCCTTTTAGATATTTAGACATCCTTTTGATTGCTTTCCAGTATTTCTCCATTGGTCTTTTGCAGAATCTGCTTACATTTGTGGTAAAAGCAATATCAGGACTTGAAGTTTGTGAGAAAATGCCCTACTGCCTCCACATACGAAATGTTTTCACTGCACTATACATCTTCGGCAGTGGTTGTTAACTTGGCTCCTGGTTCCATCAGTGCATAAATAGGTTTGCAGTCATTCATACTAACCTTTTTCAAAATTTTCTCTGTGTATGGCACTTGATCTATACATAACTCTTCTGTCATCTTCCTTTTTAACAATCTGCATCTTCCAGTTTGGCTTTCTCTTACCCAAGTCATCTATGTTAAATTTGGTTTGGTGTTGTCTTCTAAAATTGTTCATCTGTTCTTCATCTTTAGTTAGAATGAAGAAATCATCTGCCCCTGTAGCCACTATTGGGATCTCCTCTTTATTTGTTCTGTAGCAGGTATTGGGACCTGAGACAGAGTAGAGAGAGAGAATTTATAGGCCTATCTTAAATGTAAAAAAATTGTTCAAATTAAGATCTTTCTTGCAAAAAGGCAAGCAGTGGAAAACTACATAGAAAGGGCTCCCAATAAATGCAAGGAAGCAACAAGTTCATCAGCAAAGGACCTGATTGCAGCCTCTCTGCAAGATGACCAGGTATTTCAGTGTGGTGCTGTCACATCTGCTAATAGTATAAAAGCCATTTTCAAATTCTATGATTATGGACTGCTATTGGTTGTTAAATTACGTCATTAGAAAGACAATACACTCAGTCGCTACACCATTAGCTTTTATTTTTAATAAATGTGTAAAATTAGGAGTATTTTCAGAATCACCCAAGGTATCAAAAGTTATCCCAGTTTTTAAAAAAAGGTGACAAACAACTTCCCCAAAGCTACAGAGCAGTCTTAATTGTGCCAATATTTTCAGATATTTGAGGCACTGCTACACATCAACTACTTTGAAAGACACAATCCCCTGTGTAACAATCAGTTTGGTTTTTTGCAAGGGGAGAAACACAACATTGGAAATTGTGAATCAGACTTTAACAGCTCCTGAAGACAAAATCACGGTAGTATCACTGCTATTATGTGATCAAAGCCAAGCATTTGATTGTATACCTGTTGACATGCTACTAAGGGAGCTGAAGCTTTATGGGGTGTGTGGAAGCACATTAGCTGTGATGTGTTCTTATTTAAGTAACAGAAAACAATTTGTCTCATTCAGAAATATAAATTCCGCCTTAATGGAAACCAGTACAGATGTTCCACAAGAATCTAGTCTTGGACCCTTCTTCTTCATTACAGTGATCAGTGATTTGCCTAATAACATAGCCCACCCTGTCATATGGTATGCTGCTGATACATTGCTAGGTACCACACATCAGAGAATTACCAATCTGAATATGATAACAAAAGAAACTCTTGATATGGCCTTGGACTGGTTCACAGCTGAAAAACTGTGTAATCCCAATAAAACCCAACTACTTTTTATGGGAATGTTAAATGAAGTAGAAAATAAGTCAGTAAAACCTTTAGGTATTTGCATTGACTCCAAACTCCGCTAGGAGAAACATATCAATCATTTATGTGAAAAAATATCTCTGTTTTGTACCAAATTTTGAAACTTACAGATTTAGTGAGCTTGGATTACCTTAGGGTGACATACTTTGGATTGTTCCAGTCACATATATCACATGGACTGATTGTATGGGGACACTCCCCCCTTACCAAGAATACTTTAAAAATAAAAAAATGTCCTACACGTAATGCGTAAAACAGATCATATGGAGCACTGTCGACCTCTTTTTGCGAGCCTCAGAATACTTTCAATTATAAATTTGTATACTTACGTGTCTCTGCTCTATTTTAAAAATAATGTTTCAGAATTTGCTGCAAGGGGGAAACTAATGAACACAACACAGGAACTAAGGCTAATTTAGATATACCATGGGACAGGTTAGCAAGAACTGGAAGTTCTCACAAATTGAACCCAGTCAAAATTTTCAACAATTTTTTTTTTTTTTTAAATTAAGTGGTACAACCAGCTATCAGACTACCCAATATACCATATTAAAGAATCTTTGAGATGGCTGAGGAGGATTTTAGTTTATTGTATTAGCAGTATTATTTGTTGTGTTCATGTTTTGTATAACTCTCTTTTTATATTTAGTATAATTATGTCCTGTGTGCTGTATCCAATTATTAGTACACAGAGTTTGTACCATGCTTATTGACACTAGCTCTTAAAAATTCTCCTGTTTTGTATTACATTATTGCTGTGCCCATATGTATTACTACATCCTGTATTATATTACAGGGAGGAAGCTTATTTCAGTTTAAAATGATCAGTGGTGATTAAAAACTCTTGATTCTTGATTGTGTTATACTCGTGTTTATCAAGGTTTCATGCAAACATCTGTACATGCAATGTCTACTCTGTTTCAGTTCAAAAATACTTTTCTATATATATATATATGTCTACTTGTGTCTGTATGTGTGGATGGATATGTGTGTGTGTGCGAGTGTATACCTGTCCTTTTTTCCCCCTAAGGTAAGTCTTTCCGCTCCCGGGATTGGAATGACTCCTTACCCTCTCCCTTAAAACCCACATCCTTTCGTCTTTCCCTCTCCTTCCCTCTTTCCTGATGAGGCAACAGTTTGTTGCGAAAGCTTGAATTTTGTATACAGACACAAGTAGACATATGTCTACTTGTGTCTGTATGTGTGGATGGATATGTGTGTGTGTGCGAGTGTATACGTGTCCTTTTTTCCCCCTAAGGTAAGTCTTTCCGCTCCCGGGATTGGAATGACTCCTTACCCTCTCCCTTAAAACCCACATCCTTTCGTCTTTCCCTCTCCTTCCCTCTTTCCTGATGAGGCAACAGTTTGTTGCGAAAGCTTGAATTTTGTGTGTATATTTGTGTTTGTTTGTGTGTCTATCGACCTGCCAGCGCTTTTGTTTGGTAAGTCTCATCATCTTTCTTTTTAGATATATATATATATATATATATAAGTTTTTCTACCTTTTCCTGTCAGGATTGCACATATTTCTACCTCTAACTAAGCTGTCTTCCAATCCCTTTGGTGACTTAATAAGTCTTTTAATGTCTGGTCTAAAAGGCATATAAGTGATTCATATTTTACCACAGGTGAAAATGTTTCCCTGGAGTCTATACCTTTTTTCTGTGAATATCCCTTGACTACTAGCCATATGTTCTATTTTGGTGCTGGGCTGTCAGTATTTTTCATGTTAAACACCCAACATGCCTTTAACAGTTTTTTTTTTTTTCCTTTGTGGTATTTCAACCCATGTGAAAGTTTCATTTTGAGAAAATGGCTCCAGTTCTTTTTTTGTAGCTTCTCTCTGTTGATGAGAATTTGAGCCACTCATAGTCTCATGGACTGTTGTGCTTTCATCACTAAAATGTTGACCTGCATACCTTTCATAATAGGGGGTTCTTTAGGTATAGGTACATGAGAAGAATGTTTTAAAATTTTTCCTTCCTGTTTTTCACACTCTAGAATTTCATATTCATGCAATTTATCTGTGTGTTCCTTACTGCCTGCTGCTTCCTCCTCTTCTTTTTCTGCTTCAGTTTCTGTTTCTTTTCCAGAGTTAATGTTTCTTTAACTTGGCAATATATGTGCAGGACAAAAACGACAGAAATTCCAGAACGTTACATAGCAAGAAAATCTCGGAAAAAATGAAAGTACTAATATTAAGTGACAGTCATGGAAGAGACTGTGCTCAAATACTGCAAGACAAACTAGGGCCCTCATACCAGGTAAAAAGCATAGTAAAACCTGGCGCCCCACTAAAAGAAGTGATAAAAAACGCAGAATATTTGACAAGAAGCTTCGGTACACGTGATACTTTGATTGTAATAGGGGGTTCTAACGACATAGACAAACCTCTCGATCTAATGTTGAAGCATGTGGTAGAACCATTGGATCCAATAATCGCTCTAAGTCACAAAATGAATATCATTATCCATCCTATACCCAGGAGATATGATGTTCAAAATTTAAATAGTAAAATTAATACTGCAAACCTCCACCTGATTCAGGCTCTGAATTTAGCTAAACACGCGTACAAAAAAAGAATTGCTGTGAACTTTGAAATAGAGAGACTAGCCAGAAACCATTTCACAACACATGGCCTACACCTAAACAAATGTGGCAAGGAGATTATCTGCAGTAGACTGGCCTTCTTGACAACTATGAGTGACAATAAGAAACCAAAAGTCAGAAACCATAAACAGACGCTAATAAGCAATTGGATAAAGACAAACAGGATGGGAAATAAAAAGAGTAATAGTGGCCATACTGTGCAAACTACACTAGACAAATGGGTCAAGAAGTCACAGAGACGAAACACAAACCCCCTGACCCCTCAAAAAGGTCAGGAACCTGAAAGGATCAAAAATGGGATGGTGAACATTATCGAGACATCCCTCCAAAACGTCAATGTGATGCCTCAACAGTGTGAAGTGCATGTGGATACTTTTCAGGCCCACCTGGAAGATGAGATGGCACCCAAGGACGACCAACAGAACCAGCACAACTGCTCAGAAGTCTGCATACCTGGAATACAGCACAATTTAAACTAAAGGTCAGTGACACAGTAAATATGACTTCGAGCCCCCTGAGTAAACCACACTCAGACCTGAAAATCTATTATCACAATGTCCAATCCTTGAGCAACAAAACTGATGACTTAAGCATTTTGCTGACCAGTGAACTCAGTGATATCTCAGTAGTATGCCTAGCAGAGCATTGGCTCTGCACTGATGTGGTTAAGCTAATCTCACTACCCAACTTCAAATTGTGTGAACACTACTCCAGATCAAACGATGGACATGGTGGGGTTGCCATCTTCATCAAACAACACATTGAATATAGCCCACTTCCTACCCTAAAGGAAATAGGAACAGATAAGATCTTTGAATGTGCAGCCATAAAGCTTACAGATCTAAATCTAATTGTAGCTACAATCTACCGTCCCCCCTCCAGTAGTATTAATGATTTTCTGTTAAAAATGGACTTGTTTTTATCCAAAATAAGTCAGTGGAAACAGGAGGTGATTATATGTGGTGACTTTAATATAGACTTTCTCACCCACAACAGAAACAGGGAAACATTGATTAACATTGCAAAAACTTATAATCTGCATGGCCTTGTAAACGAGCCCACTAGAATAACACCTACATCCAAGACAGCTCTAGATCAAATTTTTGCAAATAGAAATAAACTTAACCCAACTCTAGAAGTATACAATGCAGGATTCAGTGACCACCAAGCTGTCATTCTAAAGGTCGATGTTAGCAAAGATACCTCAAACCCAGCCCCACCTAAAACTTTACGAAGGTTTTTCACCCAAGAGAACTTGAACAAGCTAAATGCCCTCCTTAGTAAAGAAAAGTGGACAGAGATGTACACAGTCAAAGATGTCAACACGAAATTCAACATATTTCTTGACAAAATGATCCACCACTTTGAAGAGGCCTTTCCGCAAAAACCAGTAAGAATAAATAATAATAGAAACAAGAGTTGGATTACACCAGCTATAAAAATCTCTTGCAAACATAAAAGAATACTCCACATGTTATGTAAACAAAGTAGTGACTCCCCCCAACTAACAGAATACTATAAAAACTACACATGTATCCTAAGAAGAGTGATAAGACAAGCAAAAAGGATGCAGAATGATGAGTACATTGACAAATCGAGCAATAAAGTAATAGCAATGTGGAATATCATAAAAAGGGAAAGAGGGGAAATGAAAGCTTCACATACGAACATAGAAATCAAACTCCACAATGAATATATACCTAATCCCGAAGTAGTGGTGAACTCATTCAACAATTTCTTTACAAGCATAGCTGAAAAACTGGTCCAAAATAATCCTAACACAAATTACCAACCAGCAAACAAAAAATATCACACATGTGCAGAGTCAATTTTCATCACCAAAGTCACTGAAAATGATGTTGCAAAAGCCCTCAGAGAGTTAAAAAATTCATATTCAGCTGGAATTGATGGTATCCCAGCAGTTGTAATCAAAAATTGTGAACACACAATTGCTGAACCATTAACTCACCTCTGTGACTGTTCTTTCCAGGCAGGTATCTTCCCTGAAGCTCTGAAACTTTCTAAAGTAATTCCTGTCTTCAAAAAAGGTGATAATAAAGATATGAATAACTACAGGCCTATCTCAATCTCATCCTGCTTTTCTAAAGTTTTTGAAAAAATAATGTCCAAAAAAATGATGGACTTCATTGAAAAAAAAGGTTTACTAAGTTTAGCTCAACATGGGTTCAGAAGCAACAAATCTACAGAAACTGCAGTATATGATTGCATAAATACGCTTTTAGAACTGTTAGATAGAAAACAACCCACAACAGGCATATTTCTGGATCTGTCAAAGGCTTTTGACACTGTTGACCACAAAATATTACTGGAAAAATTAGAACACTACGGTATCAGAGGAATTGCAAACAACTGGATTGCTACATTCCTAACCAATCGGATGCAGAGAGTCAGCATGAAATATACTAATAGACAAAGCAACTCAATAACCGAAATACTATCAAGTAATAAAACTGTAAAGCAAGGTGTTCCACAGGGCTCAGTATTGGGACCCCTACTTTTCCTCCTGTATATTAATGACTTGAGCCTGAACGTTGATGCACACAAAACAATAATTTTTGCTGATGACACAACTGTACTCCTCAAAGGGGAGAATACAGAGGCGGTGCAAAAAGCTGTGAACGTGGCTACTGATCAACTCAGCAATTGGGCAAAAATCAACAGATTAACCATCAACACCAAAAAGACAGCTTCCATGAATTTCCACACAACACAAAATGCAAATTACTCTCAGCCATCTGTCACTATAAATAACCAGTCAATAGATACCAACACTGTTTTCAAATTCCTAGGTCTGTGGGTTCAAGATAACTTGAAATGGAATACACATACAGGAAAGGTAAATGCCAGGATCTGTACTGGCTGTTATGCATTGAGTGTGCTGAAAACATGTACTAGCCTGAAAACATTAACCAGTGCATACTACGCTTATATACAAGCCCACCTAAAATATGGTGTAATATTCTGGGGAAATGCTCCAACTGCTCTGAGCACATTCAGAATCCAGAAGAGAGCATTAAGGATTATTAATGGGAGCAAACCCAGAGACTCCTGCAAACCCATCTTCAGAAAGCTAGAAATCCTAACACTGCCTTGCCTCTACATTCTTGAGACTCTAAAATTCTTCAGAAAACATATAGTGCCAACTGACCCCAGAGTCGTAAAAAATAATCAAATACATGAACACAACACCAGGAAAAACGCAAACCTGCATGTTATACGAACAAATACTCAACTGTGTCAAAAGGGAGTTTTCCACATGGGCCTCCAACTGTTCGACAATCTTCCCACTAATATTAAGTCCATTGAAGATAACATAGAATTTAGCAAAGCCGTGAAGTCATATTTGTTGTGTCACTGTTTTTACTCTGTAAATGAATACTTAGACAAGTAATCTTGCTGTTTGTGCTAAATTGAAAACATTGAGCAATATAATACATTAGAATACTATAGGCTTACATTAATACATGTTAACAATGTTAAATGACATTTTCCGACATCTGCAACACACTGTGTACCAACAGATCACATGGAATAAATAAATAAATAAATAAAGTTGTTGCACTTTCTTGATGACTCTCTTTTATTTCACTTTTTTGTTCTCAAGAAATATAACATATATGCTGGCCAGTATCTTCTTATTTGTTTATTTTTTTTTAGTCAGTTACCCTCTGAGTTTTCACATTAGCCTAAAAAATATATATTTCTTAAACTTTAGGTCCCATTTCCCTATCAATTATTTTGTGATCTGCACTATTGTCTTACTTCCAAAAACTTTGAAGTTGTTTAGGTGTAGTTTGTCCACTGTCCACACTTCATAGTTGGTTGTATTTTTTATGGCTCTGACAGGTAATCGATTCATCAAATAAACAGTTGTCGAAACTGTCTTTACCCAAAAACATTTAGGTAACAGTTAGCATACTTCTTGTTTTTTTGAATGGTAGTCCTATTTGTTCTCCCTGTAACTCCACTCTGAGATGGACAGTATCTGATTGTGGTTTGGTATCTAGTTCCTGTTTCCTTCAAATGTTTCCTGCCTTTTTTATTTGTAGACTGTCTCATTATCAGATCCAACAAGTTTAATCGTCTTTCCCATTTCTTTTTCTACCATATTGTCAAAAATGTCAGTTGGTTGATCTTTAGAATTTAAAAGTTGAATGTTTTCGTCTTGAATTGTTATCTATAAAGGTAAGAAAATAATGATTTCCTCCTACAGACTCTCACTCCACTGGTACACAAACATCTGTATGTATCAACTGCAAGATCTCCTTGGTTCTACTTGTACCAGGCTTAATGGATAATTTAGTCTGCTTCCCTTGTATACATATTTCACAGAGTTCCTTGCATTTACTGCAACCTTCCTATCCTGTTACCATATACTTTAACAATAACATGTCTTTTCTCTGTAGGTGTGCAAGCCTTCTATGCTGTAAGAAAGCTTTTGCAGAGAAACAAAATTATTTGCACCTTCATCTACATCTTTAGCAACATACAGCTTGAAAATTCCCCTTTTATTTGTCACTGTATCTATAATTTCTCCACAATGGGTAGCTATTTTTTCTCTGTTTATATTGAAGTTTACTCTGTTTCCCTTCGTAACTATTTCATGTACAGATAACAAGGTAGTTGCAACATCTCTTACATGGTAAACAAGTGCTGTAATACTTTCTGTTCCTAAGGTTACTATTACATTAAGAACAGTTTTCGTAGCAAGCCGACATTGTAACTTGGAACCATCCACTATTGATATACCTTTGCATATTTTATTAGTAACATCTTAATGAGCTGTTTTATCTCTAATAATATGCACTGATTCTCCTTAATCTAATATCCATTCTGGTTGTCTATTACCCATTTTTCTGAAAGAGTAATAAGTGGAGGGTGCCTTACATTGATTAGCAGTTCTCCTCTCATGCCTGTTTGCATCATACCTTCTTTCCTTTGTACTTGATGTTTTGCACCATTGGGATGCACTGTGACCCATCCTCTGACAGTTGTAGCACTTCACTAGTTTCTTCTTTTTCTTTGTATAATAAAATGCAGAAACTGTTTCCTTCTCAGGAGTCTAGCACTCTGGCATACTTGTCATGTCTTGCATGTTCATCACTTTTTAGGCTGTCTTCCATTATCGGTATGCATGATCTTTCTAATGCCACATTCATGGGTGCATATTTTTTGGACAGTCCTGCCATCAATAACGTGCCATTCATCAGCAATCTTGTACCCAATGTTCCTTAGGTGATATGCTGTAGATAATATATTCATCCATGTTCTTGCACTTACCCAGATGAGTGGTTACAAGTTCATTGCGTAATATGACTTTTCTTGTAAGACTTCCCTCTTCAGAAGCACTCTGTAACTTGTCCCAGATTTCTTTTGCCATCACAGGTTTTGCTATGTATACATAAGTACTGGATTAGCCAATAATATCAACTTTGATCTTGCCTTCTGGTGCTTATTTGCATAATTTTGCTCTATAGGTTTCAGTGTATCATTGACTATGTCTTATAAGTTATTCAGGTGAAAGTATACTTCCACAGCAAATTTGCATGTAGCACAGTTCTGCAACCTACAATGTGCTCTATTTGTGGTATTTGTGCCACACTCATTTTCACAGTTACCTGCAGTGGTAACTGGCGTAGTATTAAATTACGCAAATTCCTGCACAGTGAACTTGTCCCAGTAGCTTTCACTGCACAGTTTCTTATTCATAACTATCCCTGTGTCTGGGCCCATAATCTGTTAGAACTAGTGCACCAAAAAAAGTTATTCTGAACACTGAATTGCAGGAAGGCAAGCTATATTTTAACATTCATGATACATAGAATAACACATATCAGTTCATTTTCAAGGTAACGCCTAAAAATTGTGTCCACAGCCAGTGTATAGTGGCTAGCTTTGCTGCCTCTAGATCACAGGGTCCAGGATTCGTTTCCCAGCCAGGTTGGGGATTTTCTCTGCCTGCGACTTAGGTGTTTCATCATGATCATAATCATAATCATCATCATCATCATCATCATCATCATCATTCATGAGAGTGGTTACTGTTGGAGAAGTTTGTTGTATTCTGTGCAGTGCATTTTGTACATTTATGTACACATAAGAAATATATTGTTCATCTATCCCCAACAATCATAATATAAAAAAGGGGGCATAGTCTTCCTGTCCATGACAACAGGGATTTTATCATATTCACTCCATATATTCTTACTAATTAGCTCCAACAACCTTCCCAGTCTAAATCTAGTCCATGGCTAGTGAAACTCCATCTGCTGGTAGTCCCAACTGGCACCAGTGCAGTGTCTGCTCATTAGCGCAGTTTCCATCTCTGCATTAAATTACCAAATATCACTGCTAAGAGGAAACCTGTCATTTCCAGGAACAATGTGATGAGGTGCATGATGGTGCCACCAGTTAAGATGATCATCTGTCCATGCTGTTCCTTCTTGCCCCACCAACTATCACTGCTGCTGAACCTGCTTACTGCTCCCAAGCCTTGGTTTCCCTCCCCTCCCCCCCCCCCCCCTCTCCATACACACACCTCCTTCCATTATCAAATTGACAATTCCTTGATGCTTATAGATATGTCCTCTCAACCAACTCTCATTTAGTCAAGTTCTGCCTTAAAACTGTTTTGTCTCCAACTTGATTCAGCATCACTTCATGAGTTACTCAACATCCATCTTTTGAAAGATCACATTTAAAAACTATTCTTCTCTTACCTGTACTCCTTACCATTCATATTTTACTTCAATATAAGGCTTAACTCCATCCAGATAGTTTCAGAAGCAAATTGCTAAACCTAATGTTAATATTATATGTAAATAAATTCCTTTTTTCCCGAACCGAACGAAGTGTCTCCTCGTTAATTATCCAATCTCCCCATCTACAGTACTTCATTTCAAAAAGTTTCTGTCTTTTCTTGCTTGAACTATCATCCATACTTCACTTCTATGTCTAACTCCAGAATATTATCACCGGAAAAAACATCCTAACATGCAAATTTTTGTTCAATGTTAACAGATTTCTCTTTCTTAATGTTGCCAATTTGCAGTGTATATCCCCTCTACTTCTTTCATCACCAGTTATTTTTGTCCAAATAGCAAAACTCAGCCACTACTTTCAGTGTCTCATTTCCTAATCTGTTTTCCTTAGCACCACTTTATATAATCTATTACCACTCTTCTTTTTTACTTTTGTTGATAGTCATATTATGTCCTTTGCTCTTCTGTCTCTGACAGTATTACAACATCACTGCAGAGCTCAAAATTCTAATTTCTTCTCACTGAACCTTTTTTATTCCTTTTGCAAATTTCATCTTCATTTCCTTTACTGCATGCTCAGTATACAGGTTGAAGAATATCAGGAAGAGGTTACAAACATGTCTTACTCTCGTGTCAACTACTGTTTCCCTTTCATATTTTTCAACTAAAAGTCTTCTTTTTGCACAAGTTGTAAATAAGCTTTCTGTTTTGCAATTATAAAATTGACTCATTCCATATCATTGGGAGAAATCACACAAATGTGCAAATAAGTAACTAACCTATCTTCTCAGACAAGTATTGCCTTGCATGTTTGTACGTTTCTCTGGAACCCAAACTAATCTTTCCCAGAGTTGACTTCTACAAATTTTCCCAGTTTTCTTCAAATAATTTGCATCAATATTTTGCAACCTTGGCTTATTACATTGATGCTTCTCAATATTAATGCCTGTCAGTACCTGCTCTCTTCAGATGTGGAATTATTGCTCTCTTTTTGAAGTCTTGGAGATATTGTACTTGTCTCATGTATATCGCAAACAGAGTTCATTTTCTAAATCTGCATTTTATATTTGTCACCCAGTTTCACTCCACGTGTGTTTGTATGTGCATTTTACTGTCAGTTTATGTTTTAATGGAAGCTGTATACAAATATTTGTTCTTAAATATGTAGACTAATAAAAACTTTGTCATTTGTTAGAATAAAGGGACTGCAACGTTTCAATGTTTAAAGCAGCAGTTCACTAACTGTCTTTCCTCAAATTCATTTCCTTTCTGCCCCCCCCCCCCCACACACACACACACACATATATATATATATATATATATATATATATATATATATATATATATATATATATATATATATATATATATATATATATATATACTCCTGGAAATTGAAATAAGAACACCGTGAATTCATTGTCCCAGGAAGGGGAAACTTTATTGACACATTCCTGGGGTCAGATACATCACATGATCACACTGACAGAACCACAGGCACATAGACACAGGCAACAGAGCATGCACAATGTCGGCACTAGTACAGTGTATATCCACCTTTCGCAGCAATGCAGGCTGCTATTCTCCCATGGAGACGATCGTAGAGATGCTGGATGTAGTCCTGTGGAACGGCTTGCCATGCCATTTCCACCTGGCGCCTCAGTTGGACCAGCGTTCGTGCTGGACGTGCAGACCGCGTGAGACGACGCTTCATCCAGTCCCAAACATGCTCAATGGGGGACAGATCCGGAGATCTTGCTGGCCAGGGTAGTTGACTTACACCTTCTAGAGCACGTTGGGTGGCACGGGATACATGCGGACGTGCATTGTCCTGTTGGAACAGCAAGTTCCCTTGCCGGTCTAGGAATGGTAGAACGATGGGTTCGATGACGGTTTGGATGTACCGTGCACTATTCAGTGTCCCCTCGACGATCACCAGTGGTGTACGGCCAGTGTAGGAGATCGCTTCCCACACCATGATGCCGGGTGTTGGCCCTGTGTGCCTCCGTCGTATGCAGTCCTGATTGTGGCGCTCACCTGCACGGCGCCAAACACGCATACGACCATCATTGGCACCAAGGCAGAAGCGACTCTCATCGCTGAAGACGACACGTCTCCATTCGTCCCTCCATTCACGCCTGTCGCGACACCACTGGAGGCGGGCTGCACGATGTTGGGGCGTGAGCGGAAGACGGCCTAACGGTGTGCGGGACCGTAGCCCAGCTTCATGGAGACGGTTGCGAATGGTCCTCGCCGATACCCCAGGAGCAACAGTGTCCCTAATTTGCTGGCAAGTGGCGGTGCGGTCACCTACGGCACTGCGTAGGATCCTACGGTCTTGGCGTGCATCCGTGCGTCGCTGCGGTCCGGTCCCAGGTCGACGGGCACGTGCAGCTTCCGCCGACCACTGGCGACAACATCGATGTACTGTGGAGACCTCACGCCCCACGTGTTGAGCAATTCGGCGGTACGTCCACCCGGCCTCGCGCATGCCCACTATACGCCCTCGCTCAAAGTCCGTCAACTGCACATACGCTTCACGTCCACGCTGTCGCGGCATGCTGCCAGTGTTAAAGACTGCGGTGGAGCTCCGTATGCCACGGCAAACTGGCTGACACTGACGGCGGCGGTGCACAAATGCTGCGCAGCTAGCGCCATTCGACGGCCAACACTGCGGTTCCTGGTGTGTCCGCTGTGCCGTGCGTGTGATCATTGCTTGTACAGCCCTCTCGCAGTGTCCGGAGCAAGTATGGTGGGTCTGACACACCGGTGTCAATGTGTTCTTTTTTCCATTTCCAGGAGTGTATATATATATATATATCCAATCCTGGGAATTCCCCCTAAGGTAAGTCTTTCCGCTCCCGGGATTGGAATGACTCCTTACCCTCTCCCTTAAAACCCACATCCTTTCGTCTTTCCCTCTCCTTCCCCTCTTTCCTGATGAGGCAACAGTTTGTTGCGAAAGCTTGAATATTGTGTGTGTGTTTGTGTTTGTTTGTGTGTCTATCGACCTGCCAGCGCTTTCGTTCGGTAAGTCACATCATCTTTGTTTTTAATGATATAAATTAATAGAGGGAAACATTCCACGTGGGAAAAATATATCTAAAAACAAAGAAGATGTGACTTACCAAACAAAAGTGCTGGCAGGTTGATAGACACACAAACATACACACAAAATTCAAGCTTTCGAAGGAGAGGGAAAGACGTAAGGATGTGGGTTTTAAGGGAGATGGTAAGGAGTCATTGCAATCCCAGGAGCGGAAAGACTTACCTTAGGGGGGAAAAAAAGGACAGGTATACACTCGCATACACACACATATCCATCCGCACATACACAGACACAAGCAGACCCATATATATATTTTTCCTGCTTTCTCTGCAGACATTTGAGTGAATTGCTAGTCTTTGCGGAAGCAAGGATACCTGTCATCTGGATTCAGCCCGGAAGACTTAACTCACCGACACTTCACAACAGGCATTTCAACATTAGTAATGTGTGTCAAATTGAGTTTCTACATTATTGGAAATACTGACTTGAATAACCTCACTGCCAACTTACTTTCTTTCTGCCAGTTAATTTGCATGTGAAAATATACTGTTGACCCTATTTCTTATTTGGCTGCCATGATATAAAGGCCGCACTACCACAAATTACTGGCATCGAGTCTTCTCTACCATTGCTCAGGAATTTTCACTGCTCCCAGTGGATGGCAGCTGGAACAGATTTTTTCATTCTTCTTTCAACTGTTTGCAAGTGCAGTTCTCAGTTTATTTGTTTCTTCATTTAAACAGCTAGTGCTATGTCAGTGAAGTTTGCTTCCTCTGTTTTACCTCTTAGTAGTATCTATGGATTTGAAATGTCTAAAAATGTTCCTGTTGTGTACATAGTTCCGCGTAGTCAGTGCGTACACAACTTTCCCACTAGAGTGCGCCCCGCTAAGCACAACAGCGCAGGTGCTCGTCCGTCTCCGCACTATGAGATGGCGCTGCCTTAGGGGCGGACCAAATTCTGCTTCCGCCGATCCGTGTATTAATATGTAACGCAGCCAATAAGATTGCTGCTAATGTAGAACCTTTTCTCCTTGCGGATCACACTCGCGCAGTGATACCTGAATGCACGAGGTGTTATAACGAGTGTACAGATCTCCTATTAATCAGTCTGCACCAGTCTGCATTAGTCTGCATTTGTCTGCACCTGTCTGTACCAGTCTGCATTAGTCTGTACCAGTCTATAGTCAAGTTTCAGTCTGCGCCTAATAAGATTACCATATTCCTGTACATAGCCATGAAAATAAATGAATAGACACTTTGTCAAGTATGAGAGATACGCGAGAATAAGATTAACGTACCAAGACCAAAGAACTTCAGATTGTCAATTGTAAATAGCATCCAGAATCAAGTTAAGTAATCTTTATGCTTGTTATTATTTTAATAAATGTGTGTGACAATTAATCAAGTTCCGTTTAAAGTTGGTCATAGTCAATCTGCTACTCTAAGCGTGCAAGTGGCATTTCTATCGTCTGACCTAACGGCAGAAGATAAACACGCCACAATAAGACCACGAGACATACTGCTGACACTCGCCTACTTTGTTAGAGTGGCAAGTCAGATAATCTGATGGTGTGTGTACCGAAGGTCTTACAGCACGCACACCACAGTTCCTCATAGATATATATATTGTTGTTGTTATTGTTGTGGCCTTCAGTCCAAAGACTGGTTTTTGTGCCACTCTTCAAGCTAGACTATCCTATGTGTCTCTTCATCTCTGAACAACTACTGCAACTTCACCCATTTGAACATGCTCACTGTATTCATTTCATGTTTATCCTCTACCATCCCATTTTACTCCCTGCACTTCCCTCCAATACTACATTGATAATTCGTTGACATGTCAGATGTTGTCCTATCAACTGATCTCCTCTTTAAGTCAAGTTGTGCCACAAATTTCTTTTCTTCCCAATCCTATTTAGTACCTCCTCATTTGATATGTGATCTGCTCGTCTAACCTTCAGCATTCTTCTGTAGCACTACATTTCAAAAGCCTCTTTTCTCTTCTTGCATGAACTGTTTATTGTCCACGATTCACTCCCGTATGATACTACACTCCAGAAAAATATCATCAGAGAAGACTTCCTAACACATAAATTTATGTTAAATCTTAAGAAATTCCTCTTTCCCAGAATGCTTTCCTTGCAATTTTTAGTGCCTCATTTTCCAGTCTAATTCCATCAGCACCACTGATTTAATTTGATTACCTCTGTTTTGCTTCTCTTAGTGTTCATATTATATCCTCATTTTAAAACACTGGCCATTCAATTCAGTTGCACTTTTAAGACTTTTGCTATCTCGAACAAAAGTACAATTGTTCCCTGAACTTTGATTACTACTTCAAATTTTTCTTTGGCTTCCTTTTTGCTTGTTCAATGTACATTTTGAATAATATTTGGGATAGACTACAGCCCTGTCTCAATCCTCTCTCAACTACTGCTTAACTTTCATGCCCTTTGACTCTTGTTATTATGCCTGGGTCTTGTGCCAGTTATAAATAACCATTGTGTCATATTTTATCACTGTTTCCTTCAGAAGTTCAAATTGCATGTTCCAGTTAAAAATGTCAAAAGCCTTTTGTAAATCTACAATTGCTGTTAACATAGGTTTTTCTTTCTTAAATCCTTCTACTATGTTAAGTTGTAGGCTGAGAACTGCCTCACGTGTTCCTATATTTTTCCAGAAACCAAACTGATATCCCCCCCAGGTTGGCTTCTACCAGTTTTTCCATTCTTCTGTACATAATTTGTGTCAGTATTTTGTAATCATGAGTCATTAAATTTAGAGCTTGGTAATATTCAAAGTTGTCAGAATCTGCTTAATTTGGAATTGAAATTATTACTTTCTTCTTGAGGTCTGAGGTTATTTTACCTGCCTCATAAATTCTGCACACTAGGTGGACTAGTATTATTGTGGCTGGTTCTTCCAAGGATATCAGTAGCTCTGAGGGAATGTCATCAACTCCAGGGGCCTTATTTCGACTTAAGCCTTTCAGTGCTTTGTAACATTCTTCTCACAGGACAATATCTCCCATCTCATCTTCATATACTTTCTCTTCTCTTTTTTTTATAATGTTGCCTTCAAGTTAATTTCCTTTGTATAGAAAATCTATATATTCCTTCCTCCTTTCAACTTTCCCTTCTTTGCTTTGTGCTGGTTTGCCATCTGAGGTCTCTATACTCATATAGCTGCTTCTCCTTTCTTCAAAGGTCTCTAAGTTTTGTACAGGCAATATCTATCTTTCTGATAGTTATACATGCCTTGGATTTGCTCTCTGGCTGTTGCTGTTTAAGCATTTTGCTCTTTCTGGTAATCTCCCCTTTTCCTTTTGCCTGCTTCATTTGCTGCATTTTTATATTTTCTTATTTGATCAGTTACATCAAGTGTCTACTGTGATATTCAAGGATTTCTACCAGACCTTGTCTGTTTGCCTATTTGATGCCCTTCTGCCTTTACTGTTTAATCCCTGAAAGCGACACATTCATCTTCTGTACTCCTTCCCTCTGTTGGAGTCAATCAACGTGTAATGATCCCTTTGAAATTCTTAACAACCTCTGGTTCTTTCAACATATCCAGGTCCCATCTCCTTAATTTCCTGTCTCTTTGCAATTTTTTCAGTTTTATTCTACTGTTCACAACCAGTAAATTACGGTCATAGTCTACACCTGACCCTGGAAATGTCTTAAAGTTTGAAAGTTACCATAATATAATCATGAAATGTATTCGCAGTTGCAAAGTGAACAATCATAAGCTACAGTGTCTGTGTTATTCCAAATTTTGATGCAATGCTCCCTCAGATGTGCACTGCAATATTGTATTTATCTGCTGACACTGGGCAAGTGACTCTCATGTAAAAATGTCTTGCCTGTACAGGAATGTGCATAACGGGTGTATGAGTGCAGGTTGTTGACTGATAGTTGACGACATATGTAAGTTTGGGTCTGGCCATGAGTTGTGCTGGGATAGCCTAATGGTAAGGCCACTGCTTGCGATAAGCGGGAAACCTGGGTTCGAGTCCCATTCCAGCACAAATTTTCATTCTCATCATTCCATTACACCACTGATTGTTGTTCACATTTGCTACTGTGAATGCACTTTGTGTATTTTGTAATGTCTGTAGTCACTGCAGCATCTGTTATTTTGGACATGCGTGCTTATCTGACTGATCATTGCATCGTAATTCAGAATAACACAAGCATTGCAATATCATACGTATATAACATAATCAGTCTGAAACATTCCAGAGTCTCCAGTTTTTTTCTAGATATACAGCCTTATTTCATGATTCTTAAACCAAATGTTGGTGATGGTTAAATTACACCAAAATAAAATAAAATACATTGTACCTGGAGGATTCCTTTTTCATTCCTTTCCCAATCCACATTCTCCTACTGTTTTTCTTTCCCATCTTTTTCCTACTATCAAATTCCAGTCCCCCATCACAATTACATTTTCCTTGCTGTTAACTATCTGACTAATTTATTTTATCATTCTCATACATTCTCTTCATTATCTGGGATGCTAGCTAGTTGGTGTATAAAATAGTGCTGTTGTGATGAGTGTTGGCTTCATGTCTGTCTTAGGTATGATAATGTGATGACTATGCTGTTCATAGTATCCTAACTACATTCCTACTTTCTTATTCATTATTAGACCTATTTATGAATTTTGTATTTATAACCGTGTGCTCATCTGACCTTAGGTCCTGTTCGTACAAAGTTTACAAATTCTCACTATACCTGCCTTCCACCAATCCATTTCCCTTTTTCAATTCTCGAATCTACATACATGACTATAGATACCACTCCATTGCTGTTGCACCTATAGTTCAACTATTTGTGTTGTTGAGACACACAACCCGCACACCTCGGTGAGATCCATGTTTTATGAAGGGGTTATGTAGATTAGCTGTGCATAGTGGTAAGACAGGGATTTCAAAATCAGATTCCAAACTACATTTCTATGGGCAGATATGGACTCTGGCCATAATATATTGCTTATGAACTGCAGGTTGAAACTGATGAATTGGTGAAAGGTAGGACATTAAGAAGATGGGATCTCAATAAGCTAAAGGAGCCAGAGGTTATGGAGAGTTGGAAATGGAGCATTAGACAATAGCTGACTGAAACAGGGGAAAGGATTGCAATAAAAGATGAATGAATAGTTCTGAGAGATGAAATTGTGAACGCAGCAAAGGATAAAATGGGGAAAAAAGACAAAGTCCAGTAGAATGTAACAATACCAGAGAATAAAAGTTGTCACTCACTATATAGCAGTAGAGAAAGAAAGTTGCCACTCACCATAGTCCAATAAAAATTGTTGGCTAACACATGATATACTGCATTTAATTATCAAAAGGAAAAAATATAAAAAGGCAGCAAATTAAATAGCTCAGAGGGAGCACAATGATCCAAAAAATGATATTGACATATAATACAAAATGTCTAAGCAGGTATGGCTAGGAGACCAATACAAAGCTGTAAAGCTTGCATGCATGCATGCATGCCATTGTGGTCTTCAGCCTGAAGAGTGATTTGATGCAGCTCTCTGCAATACCGTAGTCTATCCTGTGCAGGCCTCTTCGTCATTGCATAACTGCTGTGACCTACATCCATTTGAAACTGCTTACTACATTCCCCAGTCTCTATCTAAGTAAAAAAAAGGAGAAAAAAGGTTCATCAATTCAGTAGACAGCTGTGGAGCAGCAGCGCTCTCCAAGCATTGAGAAGCTAATAAATTGACAATTCCTTTTGGGAATTCCTTGATGCCTCAGGATATTTCTTATCAGCCAGTCCCTTCTTTTAGTTAAGTTATGCCATGAAGGTTTTTTTTTAGTACCACCTCAAACACAAAATTATACTCCCTGTTATTACAGCTACTAGGCAACAGAAACATAAAACACAAAGCATCTGTTGTCATTAGTTAAGAGTCTGAAACTCATCTTGTTTTCTCAGTAGTTGTACACAATATCTGAATTTCTGCATACTCAACTTAAAAGAAATGTGGATTCATCAAATACAAGACACATTTATATGCAGTGGTGCAAAATCTGTATGACTTTTCCCATATCATAATGTACCTATTATGAACATCACTGTGTGCATATCTTTTAAGAAAATGATTCAGATGACCAACAAATAAATTACATAACATTTTGGTTACATTGTCTTACGCGAAGTGCATTCATTTGAAATCAGAGTGGTGAGGCCTCCAATAGAAATCAAAGCAAGAAGGCATTACAAGAAATAGAAGATGCCTTGTTTGCAAATAAAATATTTCTTCTGTATATTATTAGCCAAATTTATATAATTCACATTAATTAAATATGAATGAATTACTTCTAAAGTGTCAAAAAGTACTAAAATGTATCAGTGTTGGAAACTTCAATATATCCTTCGACAATTGCTTTCTATCACTGTATAGTATTCATTTAGTGGCAGCCTATTATTATTTTCAGTAATTCAGATTCTTCAAAAGGCCTTATGTAAACTGGCTGAGGGCCACAGTATTAAAGAACCAATTTTACTCAAATTTTGAAAGTGCTGTAATTCTGGCACATTGTTGACAACTGGGTGTCGTAGTAAATTTTTCAATACAGAGGTAGTGTACAATTTATTTGTGCAGTAAGTGTACTTCAGCTCAGATTTTAAGTTACTCTTGATACAACTGAAATTTTTGCGGTAAACACATTGCATTAAAATCAATTTTTGTCATGGCAAATGACCCTATTTGAGTGGTAGAGCTTACAGGTATTGCTCATTGTGTAGTCTACAGATACAGAAACTCTCCAGAATACTGATCAGTAACTACCTGTTTTTGTAATTACACAAAAACTGCCACTTAACCACAGATAGGTGCAGAACTGTCAGAAACAATAAAGCAAAGAATTAAAGAGGAAACACAACTCAGCTGGTCAGCCAACTAAGTCTCTTCTCTTGCTGTCCATAGCTCGTGCTTCCCAAACAGACCTCTGCAGTAGAGTGGAGCTCCCGGCATGTGTGGGAGTTAATATAATTGTACAAGTTACCAGTAGCTTCAGCTTCTCTTGTGGGCTCATTTGTAATATTGAATGTGGTGCTACTGTTGGCCATGTTAGATGGAGTCGTAGTCACAGGTGTAAGATTGACATTCTCTTGCTGTTGCATAGGCATGCACATAGCGAGCACATGTGCTAGTTTACCTCACTTTCATGACAGTCAGAGGCTGGCTGTTGTGTGCTATTTGGGCTATATGCTCATTGCATTTTAATACTCAGAAAGGTTCTGAATATGGTAGTTTTAACAGCGTGCTGGCAGTGTCTGCCTGCAACATCACGTGGGAGCATGTCGCAATATCTCTGGAGCATGTTGCAATATCTTTATGTACAAACCCTTTTGGAGCCTGTGGCGTTCGCTGTGTTATTCAGTGGTTTGGTATTTAACTAACTTGTAAATGAAAATGATAATCTTATTTTATTACATTGAGTAATTACTAAATAATTTTTCTCCCGGCTAAAGATTTGATCAAGTTGCTAAAGAACTCCAAGTTAATGTCGTGTTAAAGTGTTGTATGTAAGTTGTGTAAGTGTCACTAAATCACAGTTCATACAACAGATTCTATACAACTATGTATTATGATGGAAACAGTTATCTTCAGCAAAATGATCATTAAAACCGCCGAATATCAACCGCGCACAACACTGACATATGTTACCTGAAACAATATTCTTCGCAACTCGTGCGTAATTAATTTCGGCTCCATACATCAGCTCGAAAAGTTTGTTATAACGATCGTGCTATAAGCACTGTTTTTAAAGAACCAATCTGATTCGAATTATTTTCATTAAAATGAGTTCGCAACCACCGGTGCAGATTTATTTTTACGCATTTGTATTACGTTCAGCATTTATGTCTGCAGAGTTGCGTAATTTCAATTTGCCGCTGTGATAATTGTTAAGATGGCGGCAGACAATTGATAGAGACTTTCTATTGTCAGAGCAAATAAGTAAATATTTAAAATGTTTAATAAACGCTATAGACAATACTTTTATATTGTGCAGTATTTAGACCTCATCAAGCAAACATTTGATTTGTTTCTAAGGAAAACACAGACAAAACGCGATACAAATCGCTATCATCAATGGCTGCGCTCGTTGCAGCGGAAAGAAATAATTAACACAGATAATGCTTACTGAGAGAGGAATTAAAGTTACAAATAATTATTCACTCATATTTATAATAATAATGAACTCTATTTTCAAGTAATAATTAACAAATAATTACAATTTCTTAACAAACCTCAGTTTGATATGCTTCTTGCGTGCTGAACCTACAAAAGCCATCCAACAAAAGGTAAAAACAAAGGAAGACAAACGCAGATCATAAAAGGAATTTACAATTATCATTGTCTTTGTATGATACACATCGATATGTCCAATTACATCATAGAATATTATATAAATAATTAATTCACTATTTTTTCATATGTCTAATAGATAATGTTTATAACTGCCAGAGGCACAAATTCCTCTCGTCGCACTGTAGCCAAAAATTTATCTCGTGGATGTTACAATGCCCCTTGGGCCGAGAAAAAAATTAGTTTATCGTATATTTTTTTTATCGGTCCACGTAATCCACGTAGATTTTCTACTATCAAGATGCAAATGTTTAGTTTCAATGTTGTTTTAGACATGATGAAATTATAGTTGAATCGAGCACTTTAAATGACTTCAGTGACTGTATTATCTCGGAACTTGTTGTGGGTACTTCCCGGATTAACTTATCCCCCCCATTTGGGTTCACTAGACTCGGAAAACCGGGAATAAAATCGTCCAAGGGGCTTCAAGAAAATACAGACACCTACTTTTAACAGTCAGGCTTGACATGAATGTAATAAAATATGCTGGAAAATGCAAATTTATGACTCTGTTGTAAGCATCTGAGATAATGAATGTTTTTTCATGGTGGTATATCATAATTTCCCAAGTCACTCATTTAGCGAATGTCATAAGAATTTGCTGCTGACGTCGTAAGACCGCCCCCGTGTCGAGCCGTTGGACCGCAGACAGGTAGTGGTTGCTGCTGGACCGCCCCCGGCCGAGTCGGTGGGGCGTCGGTTGCCGTCAGCTGCATCGTGGTTTAGATCTGCTGCTGGCTAGAAGTCGCGCTGCAGCGGGTCTTGTTTCTCCTTTCCCACGCCCCTCAGTTTAAGACGGGTACATGAAATGTCAAAATATAAGCATCAGTGACAAGATAACTACTATTCTCATCCTGTGAAAAAGTTTATTAGTGTCCATATCACTCGCATTCACACGGATAGAATTAGACTGTTTTTGGAGTATGTTCTGTATTTTGACACTGTTCAACACAATGTAGTGATTCACATGTAAGTTTATCACAATATGCACATTTTGAACACTGCACCGTTAATCATACAAGTGTCCGTAGTGTGCTTCGTTTACTTAAGCGGAATGTAAATATTTTCGCAACGCGCTGCGTAGCCAACGTTGCATTATTGTTTTGCCGCGCGGCTGGCTGTACAGTCTGTCACATTAAATTTGGCACGCGGAGACGCTTCATATCAAACTACTAAAGGTCATCAGTTCAAGTTAATTATTAATTCAGTCAACAGTACTCAACGTTCATAGCGGTGCTGCTAACTTTGACATTCCAAGAGCGTTCATAAGGTTACGTGATCACAGTTTTTATCACTGTTCACCATTATTCACAATGTAAATAACAGTTCTTCACGCGTCCACTAGTTCCTGCGAAACACGTTTCACTGTTCTGATTGCTGTCAGTAGTTTTCCACAGTACTTAACAGACAATCTATATGCAAATGACACTTTTCAAGTAATGAGGTCTGGTACACTTGCACATAAGTTCATATTACCATGACTGAATAACAAAATTTAAAATTTTACAGTGTCACATAAACATGAGACAATATAAAACTTTCAGAATCTGCTACATTATCTTGACCATGAGATCATTACTGAACTGTCCAGATAACAGTACATTTCCATTTATATACATATTGGGGATTGTTATTTACCATGTTTTTTTGGGACAGATGTCCATGTTCGGTTTATCTAACAGGACTGTTGCTCATAAGAGCATTTTAAATGACTTCGTAATGAAACCGTGTACGTAAATCAGTACACATTCAGATTTCGCTTCACTAGTGGTGAAAGCAGTTTATTTTATTTTTTATTTATTTTTTTTCTCGGTCACACAGCTCATACACCACCAACACTCGCTACGTGTGTGGGACTACATGACTCAATCTTATGAAAATATTTTTGTTATATCCATTCTTACACACGAACAAATATATTACTTAAGCATTTTAATTATTTCTATCCTACGTATAGAAAGGTAAAATTCCTCACATCCAATGCAACAACACTCAAGTGTTTATCAAGTTATTTATCCCTTTTAGAGTAAAAATAAATTTATTATGGGGATTCTCTACTCCTTGTTCAAATAATTCAACCAAATTGCAGTGGAATACTTGACATGAAAGCTTATAAACTAATACATACATAATATTATCAAATTATTACTGCTAATTATTTTACCATAAACATTATATTTACAGTTATGGGGTAGTGCACTTGCACTTCTGATTGGTCCTTTGTATCACTTGGTTTTTCTTAGTCCAGGGGACCGAGTAAGATGTTCTGCAATAGGTCTTGTGCGGATATACTTTCATATTATACTGGTAATCTTTTATGATTCCAGGGCGTTCAGTGAATATTTCGAGGTATCCGGATAATAATTCTGTTAATTGTCTAGCCTCTGAAGCATTAATGCAAGTTGCCTCCTGTACTTTCTCTTCTATTGTTGGGGCGATATCACTCATGTTGCTGGGCGCGTCGTTATTTCGATTTTTGTGACACATCTGTGGGTGCTTATGATCCAACACTAACAACTTCTGTTTGCTGACAGAAAGATTCATTTTTCTCATCAGCAGAAGGTTCGCACCGAACTCCCGATTCAGCATTAATGTTATGGGTCGCTGTTGGTACTTAAGTGCACATGTGCCACGGGCGAGATCAATTACAGCTTCTCTTTCCCGAAGGAAGTCAAGACCCAGAAGCACCGGTACTGACAAGTTATCCATTAGTAGGAACGTGCATAATAAGCGATCATTTCCCAAGGAAACTTCCACCTGTGTCTGGTATTTTATACTCTGTGCCTTTTTTCCCAATGCCCCTATAACCTTACAATTTGCAACCGGCAAAATCGGCAATCTCCTTATCTCCGATGCCTTCTTGAAAAACTGCGTGTTCATAACTGATACATTCGCACCTGTGTAAAGCAGAATAGTAGTTGTTACACCATTTACAGCTCCGGTGACACTTGCTTGGATATTTTGCCTTTGTGGCTTATCAGAGACAGCAGGTTCCTGATATAGCTCATCTTTGATCCTGTTGCCATCCTGATACCGTATCATGATTATTTTTTGTTCCGTCGACCTATTGCCTTCATTGTTGGCCTCGGTCACCTGGCGAAGGCCTACAGGGACCGAAATTAGTTTGTTGGCTTCTGAGTGTTTTGTTTTGTTTCCGAAGGTACCTCCACTATTCTAACATTTTGTGAGTTTTCAGTCGGTGGAGGCCTGCTTGGATCCCACCACGGTGGATATTGATTGCTTGGTATAGGTATAGCCTGTACATAATTTATTGGCTGACCTGAATTGATAGAATTTTGCTGCGGCTGCCAATGACTTGGCCCTGGCTGTCGCCAATAATCACTGTCACCCCGCATATTTTTAGGCTTGTCTTTATATGGACTGTCTGACCTGTTGTCATTTCGTCTCTTTCGGTTGCTATTGTTATTGTTTGGGTTTTCATTGTGGTACGGCCTCTGATTACCATTCGGTTGTTGGTGTTCTTCGGCCTTTTGATAATTACTGTTATTATTATTAGGATAACCAAAATTTTGGATGTAGGGATTCTTACTACTATTGTTATTATTGTATTTTCCGTTACTATAAGCTTTACTTTTATTTTTCTTTGAACTACCTTCGCCCCTATTTCCATTACTTCCATTCCATGAATTTTTTCTATCAGGACTATTGTTATTGCTGATCACGTCAGAATTTTTTCTGGCGTCTTCTTGCACTAGATCCAGAGAATCAATTACAGACAAAAATTCTTTCAGATCGGTGTCTGTAACATTAAATAATTTTTCTCTAATACGTATGGGTAATCTATCTTTTAACACTTGCAATAAGTCTCTGGTGGTTACTGGCTCATCCCAGTACCGGGTCATTTTAATATATTTTTCAAAGTACTTTCTTAAGAAACCTGACTTCGGATTGTACGTTTCTGCATTGTAAACAATTTTACGGAGGCGCTCTTGAGTAGACGCTGACCAGAATTGATCAAGGAACGCCTTCTGAAAGTCGTGGAAAGTCTTGCAAGTTTCTGCTGCATTTAATGCCCAGAGCGACGCACCACCAGAAATATATGAAACCACAAACTGTATTTTCTGTTCTTCCGACCATGATTCTGGAAGAACACTTTTGAAGTTGCGAATGAAAACTACTGGATGTATGTTTTTCTTGCTTTCTTCGTTAAGTATTTGAAACTGTCTATGCTTAATTAGGCTTTCTTCATGCATCAAAGTAGTTAAGTGCTTGGAATTGCTACCATTCGCAGGTGGTGTGGTTACTTTATTACAAGTACATTCTATTCCACTATTATTGTTCCTTGGTGTCACATATTGCTCTGGTAATATCGGTTGATTATCAAAATTTGGTCTTCCTTCTGGTGCATTAAAATTCGCCGTCAGATTATCTGCGATCTTTTCCCTGTCAGTACCAGTGTTGTCATTACTGCATACTGTCAGATTTTCAAAGTTTTGATTTTCAGAGCTCAGCACCCTGGCTACTTCTGTTCGGACTTACTTTCGGATTTCCGAGGGAATGTTCTTCTGCATTGTTTCCACAGCGGTAGCCAAGGCTTTGAATTTGTTCTCTAGTCTATCTACTTCAGTTTGAAGACTATTGACCTGAACTGGAATGTTTGTTAACGGTTCAATAGTGGTTTTTACTGCATCGATCTACACCTACAATGTGGTACTGGGGACAAACATAGCCTGGCTAACTGGAGCTTCACCTGTTGTAGCATATATGGCGGTTCTAGTTCCACAGGTGCCAGCTGTGCTGAAAAGACTTCGACAGCAAATGCAACTTTTCCCCCATAAACTATATTTTCAGTCAATGCCCCAATGTCCGACTTACGTGCTATATGATATTCTAACAAGACTAGTGGTAGAGCAGCTGTCCAGCAACTATCATGGCACGTAAACACAGACTTTAGTGGCCATACCATCGCTCTACCATTCCATTGCTTAAGGAATGGTAGCATGTGGTATGGTGGTGCTGAAACCCACATAATTTAGATAGTTCAAGAAACAACTTTAACTTTAGTTGTCACCATCGGCCTGCAGTGATGTGAATGGGATAACCAAAGTAGGAAATTGTGTATTCATGAATGCTCTTGCCATTGTCTCCACTTATATATCCCAGATAGGAGTTGCTTCTGCACAACATGTACATCTGTCTATGGCCATTAACAAATAACAATATCCCTCCAATGGTGGGTGCAGGTTGATGAGGTGTATATGCACGTGAGAGACCCAACTTGCCATCTCGGAAAAGTCTTCCACTGGCGTACTTGTCTGGCAACTTTACATCTTTGACAGGACGAACGTGCCCTCACCTACATGCTGCAGTCTTCCTTAATATCAGGCCATACAAATTTCTCTGTCATCAGCTTGACAGTGGTGTTTGAACTGAGATGCATGAGGTTGTGGACACTGTCAAAAACTGACCTTTGCAGCGACTACTGCACAGTAACTGCACTTGCTTGAGCATAAGGGATGTTGGGTTGTTCTTCATCTGTTGTTTGCTTTTCTCTCAATTGGTCATAATTTATTGTGGCATAAATTGCACCGACTCTTCATAAAAAATCAGCTGCTATGGTCTCTGCCCCTTTACTGTGATTTATATCAGTAGTAATGAGAAATTCCAGGTGTCAGAACTGCCAAACAGAACCTTTTTTCGCCGGCCGCAGTGGCCGTGCGGTTAAAGGCGCTGCAGTCTGGAACCGCAAGACCGCTACGGTCGCAGGTTCGAATCCTGCCTCGGGCATGGATGTTTGTGATGTCCTTAGGTTAGTTAGGTTTAAGTAGTTCTAAGTTCTAGGGGACTAATGACCTCAGCAGTTGAGTCCCATAGTGCTCAGAGCCATTTGGACCATTTTAGAACCTTTTTTCATTCCTTGGAAATCGAAAGTGATTGGTTTGTGTTCAATGTAGATCGTAAGGAGTAAGCTTCAAGGATGTGTCATGTGGCTGCATAAATGGCCAATAATTCCCAGTCATAAGCACTCCACTTAGTCTGGGCTTCTGATACTTTTTTGGAGAAAAACCTAAAGACTTCAGCTACCCTCCACATTTTAACGGAGTGCCGCACCAATAACAACCTGGCTAGCATCTACAACAATAACCATTGGTGCATTATGAGCTGAGTGAGACAACAGCACCACTACTTGTAAACTACCTCTCTCCATTTCGAAGGCTTGGTGGCAGGAGCTATTTGCCTGTAGTGTTGTTACCTTCTAGTGTATCTGTCAGTGCTGCCCACATCTCTGCTGGCACCAGCAGGTATTGTCTATAAAAGTTGATGATCCTGAGGAATCATTAAATTGCTGACAAATGGTCAGCCAAGGAACATTTTGTAAGGTCTGCACCTTCTCTCTAAGTGGACAGATACCACTTGCTGATAGCACATTAGTGAGAAACATAACTTGTTTTGGCAAATAACACACTTTGCTTCATTTACCATGAGCCCAAATTTCTTTATCCTGTCTAATACTGGTTTCAGGTGACCTTCATGTAACCCGTCTGTCCATGAAAATATTAAAATGTCATCCAGATATACAAAGTAAAAACTCAGGTCCACAAATCTCTACCAGGTCTGAGTTTCATTTTTCAATCCAAATGGCATGTGGAGCTATTCAAAGACTCCGAAAGGCATTATCAAAGCTGCCTTTGGAACATCCTCTACAGTGAACAGAATCTTATTGTACGCCTTCTTGCAGTCCAGACATCCCCAGCGGCCTGCATAGGTGCAACAGGCCAGATAGCTTCACAAGAACTATGAGTATCTTTGCTGTGGCTAAAACATTTGTGAAAATCCTGCAAGTTAAGTGTATTGTTCATACATACAGAGCCCAGTAATCCTTACAGTGCCTCCCTGTGCCATATAACTTACTAGTGAGGTGCAGTAGTGATGCCAATAAGCTAGCCGATGATCGTACAATGCCTGCTTGCGACTTGTTATCAAATTCTGCTTTTACTTCTGTGAACTGGTTGGACACTTGTCTCCTCAGTCATTGGGAGAGTGGTTGGCATGTGATACTTTTCATGTGGTGCACCATGGTATGCAATATCTTCTGTACTCTACATGGAACCTCATGCCTCATTTGAGGTTTAACTGAATCATCATGTAAAGCAACTGTGTTTCTTGCACTTCACCTGTTGTGCCCATTATCATCTCTACCCTCATCCTAAATTGCTGTATGCTCAGCTGTAACACCAATCCATGGTGATGGATGAAAACTGCACATGGCATTGGCTCATGAACATCAGCCATCACAAAGATCCATTCTAAAACCTTGCTGAAAACTATGTCCACAGTCACAATCTGTTCACCATGTTATGATGGGCAAATTCTTAGGCAGGCTTGTTAAATCTCTGCATGGGCACAGAAGGACTCTCTCAAATAACTGGACTGACCTCGAGTGTCTTCTGTGACCACCACTGCTGCCTGTGGACGGAATGGCCATCCCTTCATACATACTCTAGCAGTCTTGTGAAGCTGTGTGGCCTCCTGCCCCTACTGCAGGCCACTGGAGCTGTCTGGGAACACTCAGGGAAATGTGCATCTAGTGGCCCACATAATGAACCTTTCGTGGTACCAGCATACTCGACCATCTATTGGCCAGACAAATGCCACCTCTACTTTAACTCTCCACACATTGTCTTGTTTGTTCAGCTCCAGTGCTGACAATTGTTTTAGCACTGCATCCAACTGTAAATGTAGACTGTGGAGCTGTTCACCGATAGACTTCCTTGGCTTCTGTCATATAGCCGTGGCTTCTGCTGAGCTGCAGTCATCTGATACTTGTGTTATTGCTGAGGTACTCACCTGCCCCACTGTTACGTGCACCTTGTCAGCCACTGACAGTCCAGAACTTACGTTGTCCATCTGACTAATGAGCACTACCATTTTCACTGACAGCAGCAGCTGCATGAGCCACATACGCCGAAATGTCTTATCTGATACAGCAGCTGCCACCACCTCAAAATACTCCAGAGCTGCCGCCAGAATTCAAAAGGCATCCTGTTATCAATATGTTTGAACTGTAGGACCTGTTGCATTGTTGGTGTAAAGATTTGCCCATGCACTGGGCCACCATGTCCCACAAGTGCTGATATCACCAAATGTGATATCTGACATAGTCTCCACCACTCAGGCATACATGCTTTAACGGCCACTTAAACTTTGTATTGTCATTGATGACATTCTTCTGTGTAAATGCTAACTCTAACATCACAAACCATAGTTCCTCCATTAGGTACTTCAGTACTTGCATTTTCATCATTGGATTGATGGTCACATTAGCAGTTCCTTTGCCTGGTGTATATACTGCTTGACGACACAACATCCCATCATTATGTAATGTGTTTAACATTTGCATATCTCTAATCTGTCTCTGTAGCTCTTCTGATGCGCAAAAGTTGTTCTTCCATCTGGTCTTGTCCAGATAGTGTTGACCTTTGAAGTTGCTGTCTCACTCTGTGGTGTGCTTGAATTTGCTGTTCACTTTTGTGCATTTGGGGCCACCATTTTATAGTTATTGCTCGTGGTGTAGTCTACAGATTCAAAAACTCCCCAGAATACTGGACAATAACAATTTATTTTCTTGATTACATGAAAATTGCCCATTAAAAACAGACAAATAGAATAAAGGGGAAAACACAACTCAGCCGGTCAGCCAAAACATGACTACATCTCTTTGGTTGATATCTGTAGCTGGTGCTTCCCACACAGCTACATAACTCCGTATTAGGCTTCGGTATTCGATGCTGGATGAGGAACCCACTTTTGTTCTCAGCATTTATTTCTGCTTTGTAAATGCCTGTCTTAGCCAATCTAGGCTATAAATCAGTCCTATTACAACTGCCACAAGGCTAGTTGATGGCCTCCAAAGTGAATATGAAGCACTCATAACTCAGTCAGATATAGACACAAAATATTAATTCTGTTGTATCATGAAGAACATGTTACTGAGAATAAACTTGATCACTGTTGCACATGCAGAACAATCTGAACATATAATGAATCAAGACAGAATGGTCATTACAAAGACAGGTTGTTGTTGTTGTTGTGGTCTTCAGTCAGAGACTGGTTTGATGCATCTCTCCATGCTACTCTATCCTGTGCAAGGTTCTATATCTCCGAGTAACTACTGCAAACTAAATCCTTCAGAATCTGTTTAGTGTATTCATTCCTTGGTCTCCCACTATGATTTTTACCTCCACACTTCCCTCCAGTACTAAATTGATGGTCCCTTGATGACTCAGAACATATCCTACCTTCTTCTAGTCAAGTTGTGCCAAAATTTTCTCTTCTCACCAATTCTATTCAGTACTCCTCATTAGTTACATGTTCTACCCATCTAATCTTCAGCATTCTTCTAGAGTACCACATTTTGAAAGTTTCTATTCTCTTCTTGTCTAAACTATTTATCATCCATGTTTCACCTCCATACATGGCTACACTCCATACAAATACTTTCAGAAGAGACTTCCTGACACTTAAATCTACACTCAATGTTAACAAATTTCTCTTCTTCAGAAACGCTTTCCTTACCATTGCCATTCTACATTTTATATCCTCTCTACTTCGACCACCATCAGTTATTTTGCTCCCCAAATAGCAAAACTCATCTACTACTTTAAGCGTCTCGTTTCCTAATTTAATTCCCTCGGCATCACCTGATTTAATTCGACTGCATTCCATTACCCTCATTTTGCTTTTGTTGATGTTCATCTTATATCCTCCTTTCAAGACGCTGTCCATTCTGTGCAACTGCTCTTCGAAGTCCTCTGCTGTCTCTGACAGAATTACAGTGTCATCGGCAAACCTCAAAGTTTTTATTTCTTCTCCCTGGATTTTAATTCCCACTCCAAAAGTTTCTTTTGTTTCCTTTACTGCTTGCTCAATGTACAGATTGAATAATATCAGAGATAGGCTACAACCCTGTCTCACTCCCATCTCAACCGCTGCTTCCCTTTCGTGCCTCTCGACTCTTATAAGTGCCATCTGATTTCTGCACAAATTGTAAATAGCCTTTCACTCCCTGTATTTGATCCCTGCCACCTTCAAAATTTGAAATAGAGTATTCCAGCCAACATTGTCAAAAGCTTTATTTTCATGTAGGCAGTATCTATCTTATCCCCTAGAGATATGTGTCTCTACATCCTTACATTTGTCCTCTAGCCATCCCTGCTTATTCCATCTCATTTTTGAGATGTTTGCCTGCGTCATTTACTGCATTTTTATGTTTTCTCCTTTCATCAATTGAATTCAGTATCTCTTCTGTTACCCAAATTTCTACTATCCCTCGCCTTTTTACCTACTTGATCCTCTGCTGCTTTCACTATTTCATCTCTCAGAGTTACCCATTCTTCTTCTACTGTATTTCTTTCCTGCGTTCTTATCAGTCGTTTCCTAGTGATCTCTCTGAAACTCTCTACAACCTCTGGTTCTTTTAGTTTATCCCAGTCCCATCTCGTTAAATTCCCACCTTTTTGCAGTTTCTTCAGTTTTAATCTACAGTTAATAACCAATAGATTGTGGTCAGAGTCCACATCTGCCCCTGGAGATGTCTTACAATTTAAAACATGGCTCCTAAATCTCTGTCTTACTACTATATAATCTATCTGAAACCTTCTAGTGTCTCCAGGCCTCTTCCACATATACACCCTTCTTCCATGATTCATAAACCAAGTGTTAGCTATGATTAAGTTACACTCTGTGCAAAATTCTACCAGGCCTATTCCTCTTTCAGTTCCTACCCCCATTCCATATTCACCTACTTTCCTTCTCTTCCTTTTCCTTCTATCAAATTCCAGTCCCCCGTGACTCTTAAATTTTCCTCTCCCTTCACTAACTGAATGACTTCTTTATGTCATCATACATTTCTTCAATCTCTTCATCATCTGCAGACCTAGGTGGCATATAATCGTGTACTACTGTGGTAGGTGTGGTCTTCATGTCTATCTTTGCTATAATAATGCGTTCACTAATTCCCACTGTATCTAACTTTACCCTATCCAGTTCCCTTTTCAAATTTTCTAACCTACTTGCCCGATTAAGGGATCTGACATTCCATGCTCCAATCCGTAGAATGCCAGTTTTTGTTCTCCCGATAACGACATCTTCCTGAGTAGTCCCCACCCGGAGATCCGAATGGGGGACTATTTTACTTCCGGAATATTTTACCCAAGAGGACGCCATCATCATTCAACCATACAGTAAAGCTGCATTTCCTCAAGAAAAATTATAGCTGTAGTTTCCCCTCGCTTTCAGCTGTTCGCAGTACCAGCACAGCAAGACCATTTTGGTTAACACATTGGAGCCGACAGACGTACTAGATACGTTCACCATGGTTTAACAATAAAAACCGACAGACATGTCATACGTTCTTCACTTCCGAATTATTTATTTGTGATTTAAATGCGTGTTTTACGTTTGCTAGTGGCGAGACTAATTGTTTGGCTTGTCATAAATTCATTGTTGATGGTTAGCGTGCGCCAGTCTCTCGTGAATGGTACTTGTTACGTGAACTGCGTGCGCGCTCGGAATATTGTTGAAGGTTGATTTGTTCCATGTCAGCTGAGAATGTTGTGCTATTGTGTGCATCCTTCCCATGTGTAAAAACCTATAAATAGTGAATATGGCTAACAGACATCGCTTGTCAAACTTAGAGATTAAAGAACTCTTGAACAATGGCTCAAAGCTTGACAATCTTTCGGACGACATCGGTGATTTTTCAGCAGACGACGAAGACTCACAGGAGCTGGAGAGCGAAACCCGTGCTGCTGATAGTAACCATGATGGTAGTGACTATGTAGAAGTTTCTATTAGTCAGGTTTGTCATTCAGTTCAGCAGCATGCCCTTCCTAATGAATGGTGTCATTTTGATGCACTCCCTGAATTACCTGTGTTTGAAGAAATAAATGGAATTCAGGTTCCTGTTGATACATTATCAACAGTAACTAGACCATTTGTTGCAATTTTTTGATCACAGCATGTTTCTAAAAGTAAAGTCAGAGACAAATATACAGGGTGGTCCATTGATAGTGACCGGGCCAAATATCTCACGAAATCAGCATCAAACGAAAAAACTACAAAGAACGAAACTCGTCTAGTTTGAAGGGGAAACCAGATGGCGCTATGGTTGGCCTGCTAGATGGCGCTGCCATCGGTCAAACGGATATCAACTGCGTTTTTTATAAATAGGAACCCCCATCTTTATTACATATTCGTGTAGTATGTAAATAAATATGAATGTTTTAGTTGGACCACTTTTTTCACTTTGTGATAGATGGCGCTGTAATAGTCACAAACGTATAAGTACGTGGTATCACGTAACATTCCGCCAGTGTGTGCGGGATTTGCTTCGTGATATATTACCCATGTTAAAATGGACCGTTTACCAATTGCAGAAAAGGTCGATATCGTGTTGATGTATGGCTATTGTGATCAAAATACCCAACGGGCGTGCGCTATGTATGCTGGATACTTACGTTATTTAAGGAAACAGGAAGTGTTCAACATGTGAAACGCCAACCACGACCTGCAACAAATGCCCAAGTAGGTGTTTTAGCTGCTGTCGCGGCTAATCCGCACATCAGTAGCAGCAAAAACGTCGGTGTTGAGAACGCTACATCAACATTGATTGCACCCGTACCATATTTCTATGCACGAGGAAATGCATGGCGACGACTTTGAACATTGTGTACAGTTCTGCCACTGGGCACAAGAGAAATTACGGGACGATGACAGATTTTTGCACGCGTTCTATTTAGCGACGATGCGTCATTCACTAACAGCGGTAACGTAAACCGGCAGAATAGGCACTTTTGGACAACGGAAAATCCACGATGGCTGCGACAAGTGGAACATCAGCGACCTTGGCGGGTAAACGTATGGTGCGGCATTATGCGAGGAAGGATAATTGGCCCTCATTTTATCGATGGCAATGTTAATGGCGCAATGTATGCTGATTTCCTACGTAATGTTCTACCGATGTTACAACAAGATATTTCACTGCATGACAGAATGGCGATGTACTTCCAACATGATGGACGTCCGGCACATAGCTCGCATGCGGTTGAAGCGGTATTGGATAGCATATTTCATGACAGGTGGATTGGTCGACGAAGCACCATTCCATGGCCCGCACGTTCACCGGATCTGACGTCCCCGGATTTCTTTCCGTGGGGAAAGTTGAAGGATATTTGCTATCGCGATCCACCGACAACGCCTGACAACATGCGTCAGCGCATTGTCAATGCTTGTGCGAACGTTACGGAAGGCGAACTATTCGCTGTTGAGAGGAATGTCGTTACACGTGTTGCAAATGCTTTGAGGTTGACGGACCCCATATCGAGAATGTATTGCGTTAATGTGGTATTTACAGATAATCACGCTGTAACAGCATGCGTTCTCAGAAATGATAAGTTCACAAAGGTACGTGTATCACATTTGAACAAAAAATAAAATGTTCAAACTTACCTACGTTCTGTATTTTAATTTATAAAACCTACCTGTTACCAACTGTTCGTCTAAAATTGTGAGCCATATGTTTGTGACTATTACAGCGCGATCTATCAAAAAGTGAAAAAAGTGGTACAACTAAAACATTCATATTTCTTTACGTACTACACGAATATGTAATAAAAATGGGGGTTTCTATTTAAAAAAATATGTAGTTGATATCAGTTTGACCTATGGCAGTGCCATCTAGCGGGCCAATCATATCGTCATCTGGTTTCCCACTTCTAGCTAGACAAGTTTCGTTCTTTGTAGTTTTTTCGTTTGACGCTTATTTCGTGAGATATTTGGCACGGTAACGGTCAATGGACCACCCTGTATATCCTTCTGATACTATTTCTGAACTTCGCCATCAGAACAGAATCAAACCAAAAACTTTATGGAAGAAATGGAGAGCAGTGAGGATACATGAAGTATATCAATTTTTTGAAATCGTTTTGCACATGCGTGTTGTAAAGAAATCTAAACTTAAGGATTATATGTCAGAAGATCCTGTGCTTGCTTCAGCATGTGCTTCTGAGGTAAAGGTTACAAGACAGATTTTTTGCCATATTCAGAATGCTGCTTGTGATTAATAATGTGCTATGGGTACCTCAACAAGAACCAGGCCATGACCCGCTGTATAAAATAAGACCTGTTTGGGACATTTTTCACAGAAAGATGCAGAAAACTCTTTTATCCATCACAAAATCTGACAGTGGATGATGCAATATGTCCGTTTCGAAGAAGAATTGGATTCTGTGTCTATATGAAAGACAAACCAGAGAAATATGGGATAAAAGTGTATGGTGTAAGTGATGCTCAAACAGGTTACATATGCAGTGCTGAAATTTATACTGGAGGAAGAAGAGATGTTGACAATTCTGCCAAATCCCTTCTGCTGAGGCTATGTTCCTCTTACTTGGGAAAAGGACATGTGGTATACATGGACAGATTTTGTAAAAGCCCTGCACTCCTTGAAGAACAGGATAGGTTTGCCTAGATACCTAATAAATTAAAAACTAAAGAAAGAACGAATAACATTTTGTCGCGAAGGACACCTTTCCTGTTTGAAATGGAAAGACAAACGTGGTATAACTTGTTGTCAACACTGTGTAAGATGACTGCTTCGCATGTCAGTGTAAAACCCAGGAGTGAATATGTTGAGGTAGTAAAACCAGACGTTGTACTCGACTACAACTTTTCTAAAGCAGATGTTGACAGAGGAGACATGGACAGATTTTGTAAAAGCCCTGCACTCCTTGAAGAACAGGATAGGTTTGTCTAGATACCTAATAAATTAAAAACTAAAGAAAGAACGAATAACATTTTGTCGCGAAGGACACCTTTCCTGTTTGAAATGGAAAGACAAACGTGGTGTACACTTGTTGTCAACACTGTGTAGATGACTGCTTCGCATGTCAGTGTAAAACCCAGGAGTGGATATGTTGAGGTAGTAAAGCCAGACGTTGTACTCGACTACAACTTTTCTAAAGCAGATGTTGACAGAGGAGACCAGTTGATGAGATACTACCCATTCCAGCGAAAGACTGTAAACTTGATGGAAAAAGATTTTCTTCCATATTGTTATGAGGGCAGTTGTGAATGCCAACATTATGCAAAATATCAAAAAACTGTGCATTATGTAATTTAAAAATATAAAAACAGTGATACGGTATGTAAAAAATATACGGCAGTCTGCCAATGTAAGCGTATTCTTAATGTTTCAATAGTAGCGGTTGGAAACACTTCTCTGGAAATGACCATAGAGTAAATATCTCTGGAGCGAGCATTGCGTTCTGCGCATGTTGTCAACATTAAACCAGGATTGTCACGTGTTTTCGGGACTTCGCTGTGTGTGTGTGCTTTCTGCAGCGTTTGAAGTTTATAATATCAAGAGTTTTTGTTGTGTTTCACCGTTTGTTGATATTGTAATAGCGATGGTGAATTACTGTTGTTGCTACGGATGCAAAGAAAAATATATGAAGGAGGGATAGTAACTTTTCATGGGTACATACCATGTAGCTCTAATTATAGTAATCATATTAGTAAGAGACACTGTAAATGTTTAAAAATTTCGAGACGCATTATAATTAAGGCTTGATTCTGTAGACCTATTTTTCTACGATTTTATGACTATATAATTGATATTACGACTCGTACAAAAGCTTACAAACAATCGCTTCCTCTCGTAAATTTGCTAGTGGAACAGGAAGGAAATGGTTAGTTGTTTCAGCAAATACTATCCTCCATGCATTTATCAGTGACTTATCGATTATATATATATAGATTACTCGGTCTACTATTTATTTAATAAACTGGGAGCAAGTACGTAAAATGCGTTAAATAAATACTTCAAAGTGTCACCAGTAAGAAAAATTGCGCTTTAGGTAGCAAAAACGAGAAAATAAATACGCAGAAATAACAGAAAAAAAGGACGAATTAGCAGGGATATAACCGCTAATGTGTGGCAAATTCGGTGTTTTTCGGACACTTGCAAAAGTACTAGCGTACTGTCACGTCGTGCATGACTATCACTGCAAAAATGTACGTCAGGCTCTGTAATACTATGAAGTGCCGTATCATACCGAAAGCCACCAAAAATCGAGTGCATCTGAACAGTGACACCTATTGCAAAGAAGCAGGATGTAATATCATTTGCCCTTAAAAGTTACGTAGCTGGTTTATTCCCGGTATCAAATGGATACTGTTAAAATGTCTGCGCAATATATATAAATAATCCACGACACTTACGAAAAGAATCTGTCTGTACTAGGGATGTAGTGACATTCCAAATATACCGACAAACACACGACGTCCCGAGAACACGTGACCAGGCCGGCAATGTATGTTGACAACAAAAAATCTGTTCTGCGCATGTGAATGCTCACTCCAGAGATATTTACTCTATGGAAATGACTCACAAGGTTGTTCTTAATAGCGCAATATCTTTTAAGTTGGCCAGACACAGATCAGTAATTAATAAACTAGCTCAGTTTTCAGGTTAGTTACATAATCGTCGATAATTAATTGTCCTTTCCTTCTTTACCCAACACCACAGATATTATTCCAGAGTATTGAGAAGTCGTGTGCTTATTGCACCAGAGAATATTTCACAAGTCTGTTCGATGTAAACTACTGCAATACATAACCTAATATCATGGTTTCGTCTCGATTCACGGATACAAGATAACAAGAGTAGGCTAGCATCAAGAAAAGCTGTAAGTAAAAATTGTTAAATTATTATCAGCGGCCGCCGGGCTCGTAGGATCTGCAAGAAAGTTAATTGTCCTAATCGACGCCACGCCTCATAGATGAGCTAAAAGAAAAATGTTAAAGATTTTTTAAGATGGCGCCTAACAATGAAAATTCTTTGTTAAGGCCCATATCTACTTAGGACAATCCAGGTATCAGATTACAGATTGATTGACCGCATACACATATTCTTTTGACAAAATAACCATTAAGTTTTTCTGGTTTTAAGTACAACTTACATTATTAGCTGGTACAGCAAGATGAGCTTTACACAAGAACGTCCTCTTAGGTCCGAACCCAAGCAGATAAGATAAGTGAATGTCAAAGGAAAGATAGTTCATGCATAGAAGCGCAAGAGTCCATGGAATAAAATGTCCATTGTAGTTCTATATCTTCTTCCTTAGTGTAACATGCCGGCTCTTTATAAAATTTATTGTAATATTTAGTTTACATTTTTCTTTTTAAACCCAAGACTACCCAGGAGAAACAGTACAATTAGCAGATTTTATCTGTAAATTGGAAAAGCACCGGTTCAAAAAGGAGGAGCGGAACTAAATAAATACATATATTCAGCATCTAGAGTTGCAAGTGCAAACAGACTCACAGCACGTCATTTTCCTGAGAAACTGCCACCAACAGAAAAGTAAACAAACCGAGCTAGAAGATGCAGATGAGGCAATCATCGAGACTGTTACCCCTGCAATACTGAAAAGGCTGTTGCCCCTTTTCTGGAGACACACGTTTGTGTGGCCTCTCAACAGATACCCCTCCGTTGTGGTCGCACCTACAGTACGGCTATCTGTATCTCTGAGCACGCAAGTCTCCCCACCACAGCAAGGTCCATGGTTCATGGGAGGAGGACAAAGATAGGTATATCAGCAATACTTGATTGGTAAGTAAGTGAAGCTTTTGTTGGAACAGATAGACATTGTGTCACACTGCAGCAAAGAGAAATTTAATCACACTGTTCCTGGTGACCAAGTCATAATTCTTTGGAGAGCTTCGCAAATAAATAGGCTGAGACTTGTCAATGTCTGCTGATGTCTGCCACTACACCAGCCTCCTCAGGAAAAGTAGAGCATCATTCACAAGTAATGCGGGGAGCATCTTCCGTGAATTGTGCTGGAAAGTGTAGGCGCTGTCCAGAATGTGTTCAGTGCTCTGATTGAGGTTCCACTTCCAGTGGAAGGCAGTGTACTTGAAGTCCAGGCTGTAGCTGGTTCATTGTGCATGCATTTGTGGTTCTGGCGACATGAAGGCTGGCTCAACCCTGTCAATGGAGACAATACTGGGTTTGCCATTAATTGAAATGCGATTGTTTTTTACTTCTGCCAGCACTAGTTTAAGGAGGTGCCAGTGCCGATTTCACTCCATCTCTGTGTAACATCACATGTTTGCTTGACTCCTTGTAACTCACAATGCACAAAGGTTTGTGATGTTCCATCCCTCGATGCTGGGTGTGGTCGGATTTGTGTCGTCCAGACTCTCAGATGAGAAATGCTGTCTGTTTGATTTGTGTTCTCCATCAAGACTGCGTGTGAATCAGTGAACTAGCTTGGCCAGTGAAGAGTCCACGTTAGGTTCACAAGTGTTTTGCAGACCAGGCAAGACCAAGAGTAAAGCTATTGTTCAGTTTGACTCATGATACATTAGTCCTTTAATGACTGGTGCCAGCATTAAAATCATTCCATTACTTGCTGGGTGATAGGTTGTTGTCTTGTGGTGTATGGTATTGCAGAATTTGCTCACCTGGGCAAATAGCTGAGATTCGAGTTGCTGGTCACTGTCTGTTATGATGTGTAGTGGACAACTGAACCAGCATAAGTGTGAAACAAAGCAGAGGCGAGCATTTTCGCTGAAGTATTCTCGACTGGTAGGATTCTGGCCAATGTGTAAGGCGGTTGATTGCTGTTCATAGATATTGTTGGCCATTTGAGGGCAATAATGGTCCTACTACTTCGATATTTTTGATATGTTCATGTGCAAATCTTAGAGTTCTGTCTGAGACATCTCCCACAGGTGCACATGTGTGGTGAGATATTTTGCTAATGTGGTATTGAACACTTGTGCAAGTCCAGGTTCTATAGTCTTTCTGCATACCAAGCCAAATAAAATGGCTAGGGATAAATTTCAGTGTTCTCTGATGCCAGGGCGACATAAGTTTTGCCGACTCTTGAAAGTGTGTTTACGGAATGAGGAATGTAAGACTGGATGTGACCTCCCATTCGAGACTTTGCAATATAGCTTAATGTTCGTGGTAGGGGCGTCAGTCAGTTTCAGCTGAAGGTTGGAGGAAGTGTCTTTCAGCCGACCTTGAGACTTTTGGTCTGACTCTTGTGTTTTGGCAATCTTAGTAAAATTCACTGTGTCTTTACACTGTTTGCATGGAGTAGGCAGTCAGTTACTATGTTGTCACTTCCTGATATGTGGCAATATGTTGGTGTGGAATTGGGCAATAAATTCCAATTGATTGGATTGCCGCAGCGAGCATTTATCATTGTTCTACCTGAAGGCGTAGACAAGTGGTTTGTGGTCTGTGTAAATTGCAGACTCTCTCACCTCCACATATTTAATAGATTCGTAAACTGTGAGTAGTTTGCTAAAGTACTTGCTCCATTATTATTGTATCGGAGAGAGCTTGTACGAGTAAAATGCAAGCGGCTGACATGCATCTTCTGTATATTGTAAAGTTGTGCTGACCGCAGTTTGACTTACATCGACCACAATGCAAGAGGTGCTTCTAATGCGGGATGTGCAAGGAGGGGCGTATTCGCTGTACTTCGCCTGTCTCGAAAGCAGTGGTAACAGCGCCCATCCACTGTACTGGCATTTTCCCTTTAACTTTAGGGATAGATAGTGCTGTGGTTAGAAGTTCAAAGTTTCTGCTGTGAAATCAGGTGGCCTAAAAAACTGATCTCTGGTTGCGCAAAAATTCACTTGGCAGTGTTTAATTCGACCCCTTGCGGCGGCGCGGTTTCTTTTGGCCATTACCTGCACCTACCTGTAAACTCATTGCAGCTGATCGCTGGTAGCCGAGCAGAAACCTACCGTACTGCAACTCGCGCCAGGCGGCATACAACGTAACTACTCCAAGAATCGGGAAAAGGTCTTAATTTTGAAAGAAAGATGGAAATACTGGCAAAACTTGGGTGTAGTCTGAAACTTGATAATGTACATATTCACTGCCAAGCCCATGCTAATCTTCACAGTCTTGCACAAACCCTTTCATTCACGTTAGCAAGTTTATGGTAACGTGTATCCCGAAATCTGAATAGCTACTAAGCACGGATTGTTCTTAAATGAAAATGCTCGCCATACCATTAAGTTTATCAGTGTCTAATGCATTCAAGTTTTTCGTCACCGATCTGCTCAATATGCCACACAGAATTACTGTCTTTTCTCATTCAAAAAATTACATAAAAAATCCGTACTTTCTAAAAAACACACTGGAATAAATATGCCTTCACTTTAAAACACTTTTGAAGCATGTAGCACAAATAAAACCGGCAAATTATAACTTTCTTCGGAGCTCATACTACACACGGCCGTACCATTGAAAGGCTGGGCTCCGACTTCCCTAGACTGCTGTAATCATTCTGTATCTCCAAGAGAAGAGACGCGCGAAGAATACTCCATTCTGATTGGCCAGCTTTCTATAAGGCCAATAGAAAAACATTATTCTCCTGCGTTAGTCCTGCTTTCCATGGCTAACCAATCAACAAATAACACTCTTTCGAACTGTACGTTTTCCCGCAAAAAGTATTAAACATTTTGATATTTTCTTTATACTTTATATTATTAACTATTTTCATTTGCACTTGAATTAGCTTTCCTTTTATCATAAACTTCCTTAACATATTATGATACAAAATTCCCCGTCGTCTGCATTCACACTGTCTTGAAACTTTCTTACACTAGTTCTACAGTGTTCATCAGTAGAACAATGATCTACATATTTACTTTAGACCACATTCACACATCATTCACACATCATTCACACATCATTCACACTACTAAAAACATATACAAAACCGTACAAACATAAATAAACAAAAAACCTTCAAGAAATAAACAGGAAAATTCACAAAAACATTCTCTTGACCTGTTTCTTGGATGTCTCTGACAACTGCTGTCCTCTAGCAGATGAAAATTAGAATTTCATACATGACTGAACCCACTTCAGACCATCTGCCACTGTGCCGATACAGGGGCTCTAGACAGGAGCGATATAAGGTGCCACGCTTCACCCTTATTTGTGTAGGCATCTAAAGATTTCGACTAAGTGTCTGTTAGTGTTCCTCTGCCAGTGTAGAAAAGGAGAGGATGCCATCAGGTATGCAAAACTATACAACAAGGTAACAATACAACAAACCTTGTAGCACTGTGTCTAAAAAGTTCTGCCATCCATGTGTATGGAGCATTTCATAAGTTGAATGTCATGAACTGACTCTCGAAAAGGCGAAGTGGTATAATAAAAATGTATTTTTTTTTTGTTCTCTTCAGTCATAGGAATTTGAGTGTAGGCCTCAGCACAGTCTACCACACTAAATATAGTTGTACCACATAATGTGTAATTGTAGTCTCTAGTAGGGGCACAGAATAGTGACCTGGCACCATTCTAGCATCAAGGGTGCAGTAATCTCCGTATAAGCGCCACACGCCACACTTCTTTGGCACCAAGTGTAGTAGTGACGACCATTGTCTACTGGAAGAGCGTATGAGGCCTTCCTCCAACCGTCCATTGAACTCGGCTTTGACAATAGCATAACGATCTGGGGCAAGGCATCTTTTTGCCTACATAAAATTGGTGGACCCATGGTGATATTAATGTATTGCACAGTGCAGTGACATACATTTTTCGGAGCGCCTAGAGGTCGTGTGATAGCTGGGAACTGCTCAGTAGCTCTGCGTATCCACTGCTTGTTGACTGTATAAATCTGGCGTCATGCACAGCTGCACTGCATCGAAGCAGCAGACAGGCCAGTGATGCTGTTGATGAGGCGTGCATTGGCGATGTCCGGCAGCAGACAATAATGTGCTAGAAAGTCAACTTCGATTACGGGTTCTGGCATATCTGCTACAATTGTTCCAATTGAAGGCATGGTGTAATCCTAAATAAGTTCTGTGTGTTCCTTGCCGTAAGTAGCTATGGACGAGTTATTGGGCACAGATAGGCGGAACAGCGTCGGCGTCCAATATTTAAGCAACAGTGTCCATTGAAAAATACATAAACGGGACCATGCGTCCATTAGAAACTTGTGTCCTGTCTTCCTATGAGTTATGTAAAGGCGCAGAGACGGCGACTGACAATCGGGTGCGCCTCCTTCCAATTGTCATTGCTGTTTGTGAAAGTATATGACAAAGTGCATTTCTGTGCCTAGTCTCTGGATTTCGATGATATCAACAAATGTCAGTCTATTTTGTGCCACCCCCAGCTGGAGAGATCGTAGAGGGACGACTTCCGGATCTCCCACGAGAACGTATTACTTGGGACCCTGCGAGCGTTGATACGACGGGTACGTCTACCACCTCGAAAAATTCTTTACTCTTGAGATATAGGTTTTAATTCCCACACACTGCGGTTTATTCTCACTGGCTGTATCACGTTGGGGTCACCACTGCCGCACTAATTAATGGCCTTCCGAACTGAATATTAAGCGTTCGTAACTCAGCCAAGTACGGACACGAAGTATTAATTCTGATGTATCATGAATAATATTTTATTTAAAATAAACCAAGGCACTGTTGCATATGAAGAACAATCCAAACACATAAGGAAACGAGACAGAATGATTGTTACAAAGGTATTAACAGCCTAGTGACGTAGGCTTGGTACTTTGCTTGTTCAAATTTTCAGTGAAAAGCGAAGTGTCCCCGATATGACGAGAAATTTCAACATTCTCTGCTGTTTGAAGTTTTTAGTTTTTATAAACAGCACAGACTTCGCGCTCTTCACCCACTTTCTCATGTTTATTTCCAAATAATTGATAATTATAAATCTGAAATATCACTGCCTCGAGGAAACTTGTAATCGTAAACCTTAATTGCATATCGAACATTTAATGCGAGTGTGGGTAATCGATATGTAAATTAAATGTGAAATCTTCCCAATTCAAAATTGTTCGCGGAATCTTCAAATGGCACTTCACAAAATTTAAATTAATACTTTCTGCCATGCACTTCACAGTGGTTTGCAGATTATGTATGTACACGCAGAATTTTCTTTTTTTGTTTCAGATATTTTATTACTTTATCCTGGGTTGCGTTATTCTGTACTACAAAAGTCGACAAATTAGTTGTCCGTTTCCTATCCCGTATTTTGTAAGTTCACATTACGGAACACTTATGAGAATATTATATATGGGGCTGTTTTTGAGCTTTTATTTTGTTTTATTTGTCACTGCCCACTGCATATTCAGTAATTGTGCGCCGTGACTCAATCTGAATATGGATGAAGTTAAAGCGCTCACTGCCTTATGTTATTCTAGCATAATTGCTGGAATCAATTGTATTGGAAAAATTATAAAATCAGCGTAAAGTTTACATTATGAGTTTATTACTGTAAATAATTACGATAGGGAAATATAATGGTAGATATTTTTTTTACTAGCATAAGATCAGGATTAATTGAATCTTACGCCAGCATTTGATAAAATATGATAACCTCCAAGAAAAGAATAAGGTCTGTTCTGTTTCCCCCACAAAGAATAGTCATGTTTATCCCAAGGAAACTGTCAACAGATAAGCCTGATGACAATTTGGCTGATCCCAGAACCCTTGCCAAAATCGCGGAATCTCGCTAACTGTCATTGTTTTATCGATAACGAAATGCCGTGGGGAAGATAAGAAGTCGATTCAATCAATTTGAGAATTTTATGAAAAGCCTGAATAATTCAAAATTTAAGAAACAAGTCATTAATACTCAGAGACAAAAAAATTCGTAGTTAAATCAGGCCAGGAGCTTTATATACGTACTATATTTTAGTGTTGCATTTGTCCAAATCAGCAGATATTGAAGGAATCAGTTCATCGAATCACCAGCAGTGATTGGAACATGGAACAGTCCAGGGCACTGTTTGTCCATAGTTCCAGAAATATAACTAATTAAGTGTTTGAGGTACAAAATGTGTTGTAAAAACACTACAGAACTGCCCTCTTTTGAAGTAAAGGTTAACAATATGAGTGTATTTTAGTGACAGTTGCATATTGACAACAGAAATTTTACTTGTTCTGGACACAAACTACTGCACATGATCCCTGAGAGGATGAGAAGCAAAAAATATTATGTGGACTTATGGGTGGAAATGTGTTCCAAGGGAGGCACACCCAAAACAAGGTGAAAACAAAATGAATTTGACAGTGAAGGTTTCAGTGACTGAAAACATGCATGAGAACACATCTGGCAAATGGGAATGTTCTGTCTCTAGTAGTGTGTTAGTGGTATGGTGACAGTGAACCATCAGCACCAATTCATCCTCAATGTGTAGTTAGGGTATGTGTTGTTGAGACGCCTCTGCACAGGAATGTAAAAGTCAGCTGGAGCGCCATCATGTAGTACTCGCATTACCCTTTGTACTACCAATATCACATCTTCCAACAGGGAAGGCAGTGTCACCGTTGGAAAGTGCAGATGTGTCTTATGGAAGGATTGCAGGTCCTACGAGGTGTCTGACGATATTCCCCACCCACAAATGAAACTGAACCGGTGTTCATGGTTTGCTGCCAACTTGCCACTAAAACACCAGTGCGGACAGAACATGCCCACTTGCCTGTCATGTCTGCAAGGTGTGCTTTCAATCATTGAAATCTATAAAGATGGCCGAAATGATGTGCATGATGAAGGGGGCCAAGGACGCAGGTCTGTCGTTACAGCTGACTTTGTTGAACGAGTTGACAGAATGGTTAAAGAAAATCATAGGTTCACCATAATGCTATGTCTATGGAAATTCTGGAAGTTTCAAGATCTATCATTACTGAATATTTAGGCTGCAAAAAACTTTGTGCTCGTTGGGTCCCAAAAATGTTGACGGACACCCACAAAAGTCACCAAGTGGTGTCAGCTTTGAATTTCCTTGGCCATTATCACGATGAAGGAGAGAACTTTTTGAAATCAATTGTTACTGAAAATGAAACTTGGATCCAACACAACACACCAGAAACAAAATGACAATCACAAGGGATGCTTCCAAATTCACCAAACAAAAAAAACAAAAAATCAAACATTCAACAACAGAAAGGTTGTGGTTGCCGTGTTTTGGGACCAAAAAGGTGTGTTGCTTCTAGTGTTTATGCAGTCCAGAACCACTATCAATGCAGCTGATTAGTGTGAAACTTTACGGTGTTTGCGGAGAGCCATTAAAAAAAAAAAGGAAAAGTGCTGACTTCAGGAAATGTGTTGATCCATGACAACACTTGTCCACACACTGCTGGCACAACCCAATGGCTCCTTGAACAATTTCAATGGGACATTTTCGATCATCCACTGTATAGTCCTGACCTGGCACCCAGTGACTCACATTTTCCCTGAACTGAAGATGTGGCTAGGAGGGCAGCACTTTCAAACCAATGAAGATCTTCAAAACAATGTCAATGCTCATTTGATATCATTGGAAGCAACATTTTTTGAAGAGGATATTGCAAAGTTGTCCACATATATGATAAATGTCTCAATCTTTTTGGTGATTATGTTGAAAAGTAACCATAAGTGTACAAAACTTTTGGTAATAAAATAATTGTTTTCTATGAACTTGTCTTTTATTTATAACCTATCGGAGGTTGGAAAAAAAAAAGAAAAAAAAGGCCCTTGTACAAAGTTAGGTATGGCACCTAGATGCCTAATGTGTTTAAAATTACCATGCTTATGTACATGGACCATTAACATTCTTCAGACTGATTTATACTGAATAAATTTTTGTGTCAAGGAACATTGATGTACAGGCGTTGCATTGCTATGCCTACATCATGGGTGTTAAAAGAACAACAGTATGCCAATGTTCACTGAATCTGTAGCAAATCATGCCAGATCTGAGCACATCAGGAAACTTGACCAAGACTCATTGCTCAGAGGTTTTTGCAAACTTGGGGATAGTTAGCTGAGACATAGATGCCGCCAGACTTCTTACCATAAGCTGTGGGCATGTTTCAGCAACCACTTTTGGTGATAATTGTGGTACATAGTGTGTCACAGTGAGCAAGTAACTTGGCTTACTTTTGTGGATTGCAAGGATTTTATTTTATTTATGTATCATTCAGGAGTCATCTTACAATGATATAGGATTTGTCACCACAATACAATAAAAATAAATAGCTCAACATATACACTTACACTGAATATACGAGTATGCTTTTATGGGGATGGGATAGGTCCTCAGGAATGGCCCTGATGAAGAAAACATCCTGGCATTTTGCTTGAAATGATTTAGGAAAACCTTGAAAAACCTAAATCAGGATGGCCGGACAGAACAAACTCCATTGTCTCACATATGATACGAGCTTCTTAATAACTGTGCTGCCTCTTGCAGTTGGCTTCTGTTACACAATTCTTTTATACACAATGTGCTTCAGAGAACTTACAATATAAAACATAGTTTTGCATTTCATTGCTGCACACACTAAGGACACTTTCTGGTGACTCGTGACCACTAACAGGCTGCTACATCCCTTGCACTAACTACAGTCTGTTCCATTTCCTCCCATCAATCCACCTGAAAAACTGAATCAGCATTCCCCCTTGATGAGTGAGATGTTGAACTCAGAAGAATGGTAAGACATTACTATTATGCACTGTAGATCTTTTCACACGATATTCTTGTTAAAGCATTACATTGTGATTACGTATCATAATGTGACAAGGTTTTGTAGTTACCCCTTTCATTATCAACCACTGCTATAGGTCCCCTAAGTCATGTTTAATCATGCAGTATGTATTATTTATGAACGTTTTAGTTGCCCAGATGTATTTAAGTAATCTTTCTGAGCTCCTTGGGTAATATATTATATAAGGGAGTCAAATGAAAAAGCGACAGATGGATAAACAGGAAGGAAACTGTTTTTTATTTGAGAAGTAATTGCCATAATTGTTTATACTTTTATCCCAGTGTGAGACAAGATGGTCAGTGCTTTCATGGAAAAATATTTGTGACTCCCTACTGAACCATGGTTGTACCCAGGCATGCTCCTCTTTATCACAAGCAAATCGACGGTCATGAATGTCTTTCTTCAGGGCTCCACAAATAAGGAAATTGCATGGAGAGAGATCAGGGGTGTATGGAGCATATGTAAGGGCTCCCCAGTGAAACTTAGCAGCATACTCGAAACAATCTTGGCAACATGGGGATTCACATTATCCTGCAACTGAATGATACTGTCAACATTCCTGAGCATATGGACTTGATGGTGCACTTCAGTTTTTGCAAAGTGTCCACATACCACTGCGTGGAAATTGTGGCACAGTATTCCAGAAAGGCAATGACCTGCAGGCCCTTGCATCAAAGAAAAAGTTCATCATGACTTTCCAGAGCTAAAGTACCTGTTGTTCCAACTACACTGCAAAAGTTTCCTCCATACAGTTCCAATCTTTCTCTATGCAGTTTCCATTCTTCTGAAACCCGATTCATGGCCATCAGTTTGTTTTGGACCAAGAAGCACATGCCTGGACACAACAGTGGTTCCGTAGGCAACCACAAACATTTTCACATTTTAAGGCAATGAGTGGCTTGTCTCACAACAGAATAAAGATATTAACAGATACAGCAATTACTTTTGAAATAATAAACAGTTTACTCCCTTCTTTTCCATCTGTCTCATTTTCATTTGACTGCCCTTACACAATTTTATTCCTTGACAGAAAATACTGTTTTGAATTTCTTCTTTCTTTGTGTGTAAACTTAAGTGCAAAATGGCTTTTCTTCTGTGATTATGTATTAGTGAAATACACTGTCAGAGAAAAAAAATAGCACACACTTTTAGAGGTTTCCAGTACAATCAAGATTTATTGTCGCAAACAGTGCATATGGAGTACATGAAATGATTACATTTACAGATCAGTAGATGAAGCAGTTCAGAGGTGCCAGCTATTGACCCATGCTGAAACACCCATATTAGTGTGTGGTATAGTCTCCATGGGTAGCAATGCAGGCGCTGACTCTGACATCCAATCAATCACACAGATGGTGAATACTTTCCTGGGATATGTTATTCCAATCCTGCTCGAACCGTTCACATAATTCTGTAAGACTTGTTGGTTGATGAGTCACTTCATGTCCCATCATATCTCAAACATATTCAATTGGAGACAAGTGTTGGGGTAGTGCTGACCAGGGAAGTTGCTGCGCCTCTTGCAGCACATGTTGAGTTTCATGGGCAGTTTGTGGGCAAGCATTACCCTGTTGGAACAACACATCACCTTCCTGTTTCGAGATGGCAAAAGAATGAGCCTAACAACATTCTGCACATACTGAGTGCTGGTTAGCATCTGCTCCAGAAACATCCAAGGGGAACAAGAGTTATAATGTATCACACCTGAGACAATTTAAGGACCGGAGTAGGGCCAGTGTGTCTTGGATGAACACACTTTACGAGATAGTGCCCACCAGGTCTACGTCATATGCACAGATGACAATCACTTGTCTGCAAGCAGAATCTGCTTTCATCACTGAAAGCCACAGCACACTATCCCAGTGCACTATTCTATCTTCCAAGTGATCCTCTGATGGCACCAGCCAAGCCATTCACGTCAGTGCAGTGGCATGAGTGGAAGACATGCTAGAGGGCCCATAGGTGTGGGAGACTTTGTTGCACAAACTAATGTTATTGACCTTAATAAGTTGTCCATCATGGTTGGACAGGCCATAATTTACTTTGCTTACATTAGCACTGTTGGCTCTACTCCTGTCACTGAAAATATTATCTAAAAGACTCTCACAATTTTTTGTAACTCTAGTGGGCCAGTTAACTATTAGCAACAAAGTTGTAAGAATTAATTAAATGGAGCACGTCAGTCTTAAGGTGGTTATCAGTTAGGAAGCTGACATTAAAGTCACCTGTAACTAAATAAATTAATAATGTTATTTTTGAAAGTGCAATTTACAGAGCTCCAGCACGGAAGTTTTGCATATTTATGAATAAGTTAGAATTATTTTTGGCAAAACTGTTCCCCAAAACCAGAAATTTAATAGTTACAGGTGACTTTAATGTCAGCTTCTTAACTGATAACCACCTTAAGACTGACCTGCTCCATTTAATTAATTCTTACAACTTTGTTGCTAATAGTTAACTGGCCCTCTAGAGTTACAAAAAATTGTGAGAGTCTTTTAGATAATATTTTCATTGACAAGAGTAGAGCCAACAGTGCTAATGTAAGCAAAGTAAATTATGGCCTGTCCAACCATGATGGACAACTTATTAAAGTCAATAACATTAGTTTGTGCAACAAAGTCTCCCACACCTATAGGTCCTATAGACTTATAAACACTGAAACTGTGTCTACCTTTAATTACCATTTGGCACAGAGAGACTGGGACCCAGTATATAGTACATCAGATGTTAATGTTAAATTTAATATATTTTTAAATGAATTTACTTCTATATTTGATATGGCCTTCCCCAAAAAAAGAAAGAAAAAGAAAGAAAAAAGAAAAAGCTGTCAGGAAGAACAATGACGTTTCTTCCCACAAACCTTGAATTACTGAAGGTATTAAAATTTCTTGTAGGACTAAGAGGGAGCTACATGCCTCAATAAGAGTATCAAATGATCCCCTTGAAAGGTCTCATTATAAACTTGTTGTTGTTGTTGTTGTTGTTGTATCTGGATCCCACTCCAGCTACTGTCGGGTCTGGGTGCTGACGAGTCCTCTCCATTTGGCTTGGTCCTCCCACCACTTTTCTTCCTCCACTTGGTGCCAGGTCACACCTCTCCTGTTCACAGATATTCTCCCTCCCATTTTCCACCGTGTTCTTGGGCGCCATCTAGGTCTTTCTTTGTCCATCTTTAGTTCTTCCATAATTTTGGGAAGTCTCTGCCCATGCGTCCTCTTTAACATGCCTGTACCACTCTAATCTCTCTCTTTCTTTTTTTTTCTTTCTTTTTTTTCAATTTCTTCTCTCATACTTGCTTGTTTAAGGTCCTTTCTAATATCTACATTCCCTACTCTGTCCATTCTTGTTTTTCCCTTAACTGCTCTGAGATATTTCATTTCCCTTCCTTGCAGTCTGCTCCAGTCCATTTCTGTCATTGCCCATGTTTCTCCTCCATTGGTGACAATAGGGAAGTAATAACTCTTATACATAAGGAGTTTTGCTTTCCCTGATATTTCCTTATTCCAAATCAGGTGTTTTATTGTTTGGTAGAAATTGTCTCCCTTCTGTAACCTCTTATTAATTTCATTGGTTATTCTTCCATCACTAGATATTTCACTCCCTAAATAAATGAAACTGTCTACCACTTTGAGGGGTTCTCCATTCAAAGTAATATTCTCGTTGATCCCTTTGTCTCTTCCAAATACCATTACTTCACTCTTACCTTTATTTATTTTTAATCCATACCTTTTTCAGTATTTCCTTCCACACATCAAGCTGTAACTGTATATATCTACCTCTTTATTGCCCCATATTACCATATCATCTGCAAAAACAACCTTTTTGTCTTTTTTTGTTGCTATATCTTTAACTGTCCTAATCATTCCCTCCACCACAACATTAAAAAGTGCAGGAGATAGAATACTTCCTTGTTTAAGTCCTTGTCATATTTTGAAGTATTTGGAGTCCCCCAATGGTGTTCTAATTCTACAATTGTGTCCTCTGTACATTGCCTTTATTACATTAATGTATCCATCTTCTGTACCTATCTTCTTCATTTCTTACCAGGGTCTTCCCCTGTTAACTGAGTCATATGCCTATTCTGTATCTATAAAACCCGTTATCACCCTTTTGTTATACTCCCAACTTTTTTCCATGAGTTAACAGAGAGAAAATATCAGGTTGATCATGCTTCTTCGTTTCCTAAACCCATGCTGTTCTTCACTCAGCTCCTTTTCTATATTTTCACTTATTCAATTTAGTCCTCTCCCCATAAACCATGGACTTTGCCATTGGTGGGGAGGCTTGCGTGCCTCAACGATACAAATAGCCATACCGTAGGTGCAACCACAACGGAGGAGTATCTGTTGAGAGGCCAGACAAACGTGTGGTTCCTGAAGAGGGGCAGCAGCCTTTTCAGTAGTTGCAGGGGCAACAGTCTGGATGATTGACTGATCTGGCCTTATAACACTGACCAAAACGGCCTTGCTGTGCTGGTACTGTGAACGGCTGAAAGCAAGGCGAAACTACAGCCGTAATTTTTCCCGAGGGCATGCAGCTTTACTGTATGGTTAAATGATGATGGCGTCCTCTTGGGTAAAATATTCCTGAGGTAAAATAGCCCCCATTCGGATCTCCGGGCGGGGACTACTCAAGAGACGTCGTTATGAGGAGAAAGAAAACTGGCATTCTACGGATCTACAGATCCCTTAATCGGGCAGGTAGGTTAGAAAATTTAAAAAGGGAAATGGATAGGTTAAAGTTAGATATAGAGGGAATTAGTGAAGTTCGGTGGCAGGACGAACAAGACTTCTGGTCAGGTGAATACAGGGTTATAAATACAAAATCAAATACGGGTAATGCAGGAGTAGGTTTAATAATGAATAAGAAAATAGGAGTGCGGGTAAGCTACTACAAACAGCATAATGAACGTATTATAGTGGCCAAGATAGACATGAAGCCCAGGCCTACCACAGTAGTACAAGTTTATATGCCAACTAGCTCTGCAGATGACGAAGAAATTGAAGAAATGTATGATTACATAAAAGAAATTATTCAGGTAGTAAAGGGAGACGAAAATTTAATAGTCATGGGTGACTGGAATTCGACAGTAGGAAAAGGGAGAGAAGGAAACATAGTAGGTGAATATGGATTGGGGTTAAGAAATGAAAGAGGAAGCCGTCTGGTAGAATTTTGCACAGAGCATAACTTAATCATAGCTAACACTTGGTTCAAGAACCATAAAAGAAGGTTGTATACATGGAAGAATCCTGGAGATACTAAAAGGTATCAGATAGATTATATAATGGTAAGACAGAGATTTAGGAACCAGGTTTTAAATTGTAGGACATTTCCAGGGGCAGATGTGGACTCTGACCACAATCCATTGGTTATGAACTGTAGATTAAAACTGAAGAAGTTGCAAAAAGGTGGGAATTTAAGGAGATGGGACCTGGATAAACTGACTAAACCAGAGGTTGTACTGAGCGAGGTGGCGCAGTGGTTAGACACTGGACTCGCATTCGGGAGGACTACGGTTCAATCCCGTGTCCGGCCATCCTGATTTAGGTTTTCCGTGATTTCCCTAAATCGCTCCAGGCAAATGCCGGGATGGTTCCTTTCAAAGGGCACGGCCGAATTCCTTCCCCGTCCTTCCCTAACCCGATGAGACCGATGACCTCGCTGTCTGGTCTCCTTCCCCAAAACAACCCCCAACCCAGAGGTTGTACAGAGTTTCAGGAACACCATACGGGAACAATTGACAGGAATGGGGCAAAGAAATACAGTAGAAGAAGAATGGGTAGCTCTGAGGGATGAAGTAGTGAAGGCAGCAGAGGATCAAATAGGTAAAAAGACGAGGGCTAGTAGAACCCCTTGGGTGGCAGAAGAAATATTGAATTTAATTGGTGAAAGGAGAAAATATAAAAATGCAGTAAATGAAGCAGGCAAAAAGGAATACAAACGTCTCAAAAATGAGATCGACAGGAAGTGCAAAATGGCTAAGCAGGCATGGCTAGAGGACAAATGTAAGGATGTAGAGGCTTATCTCACTAGGGGTAAGATAGATACTGCGTATAGGAAAATTAAAGAGACCTTTGGAGAAAGGAGAACCACTTGCATGAATATCAAGAGCTCAGATGGAAATCCAGTTCTAAGCAAATAGGGGAAAGCAGAAAGGTGGAAGGAGTATATAGAGGGTCTATACAAGGGCGATGTACTTGAGGACAATATTATGGGAATGGAAGAGGATGTAGATGAAGATGAAATGGGAGATACGATACTGCGTGAAGAGTTTGACAGACCACTGAAAGACCTGAGGCGAAACAAGGCCCCGGGAGTAGACAACATTCCATTAGAACTACTGATGGCCTTGGGAGAGTCAGTCCTGACAAAACTCTACCATCTGGTGAGCAAGGTGTTTGAGACAGGCGAAATACCCTCAGACTTCAAGAAGAATATAATACTTCCAATCCCAAAGGAAGCAGGTGTTGACAGATGTGAAAATTACCGAACTATCAGTTTAATAAGCCACAGCTGCAAAATACTAACGCGAATTATTTACAGACGAATGGAAATACTGGTAGAAGCCGACCTCAGGGAAGATCAGTTTGGATTCCGTAGAAATGGAACATGTGAGGCTATACTGACCTTACGACTTATCTTAGAAGAAAGATTAAGGAAAGGCAAACCTACATTTCTAGCATTTGTAGACTTAGAGGGAGCTTTTGACAATGTTGACTGGAATACTCTCTTTCAAATTCTAAAGGTGGCAGGGGTAAAATACAGGGTGGTAAAGGATAGCAGCTCACTGATAGATAACTTCTTTATAGACCAAGATAAGTTTAACCAGATAAATGCTCAGCCTGTTGAGAATGGTCTTTCTGATCATGGTGCACAGCTAGTTACAATATATGACATAGCTCCATTCAGCAATACTAAACAGTCCTCCAAAGTAGTACGTCCAGTCAACGATTTAACAATTGCAAATTTCAGGGAAAGCCTACAGCAGTTAGACTGGGATGAGGTGTACCGTGAACCTGATGCCAATTTAAAATATAATTTATTTCATGACATTTTTGTAAATGCATTTGAAAACTGCTTCCTCAAGAAAATAGTTAAATATACTCGTAAGAAACCTTGTAACAAACCATGGCTTACTAAGGGTATAAAAATATCTTGTAACCGGAAAAGGGAAATGTATCTGACAGCAAGAAAGAGTAGTGACCCAGAAACTATCAAAAATTATAAAAACTACTGTGTTATATTAAGAAAAGTTATTAAAAAATCCAGGAGTATGCGTATCATGTCTGAAATCAGCAACTCTGATAATAAAATTAAAACAATTTGGAATATTATTAAAAGGGAAACAGTTCAACCAAGAGCAGAGGAAGACAGTATTACCATCAAATTGAATGAAAACTTTACGAACAAAAAGTCAGAAGTTGAAAATATTTTTAATAATCATTTTCTAAATGTTGTGGATATAGTAGGATCCAGGTGTTCATTAAAAGATGCTAGGCTGTTAATGGAAGAGGCCATACCTATGCAATTTGATACAATTGAAATCTCACCCACTTCTCCCTCTGAAATTAGGAAAATAATAAACTTGCTTAAAAGCAAAAACTCACATGGAATTGATGGCATTTCCAGCAAAATACTAAAAGCTTGTTCTCAACAGATAAGTAAGATTCTCAGCCACCTGTGTAGTAGCTCTCTGGAACAGGGCATTTTCCCTGATAGACTGAAATACCTTTGCATAAAAAGGGGGATAGATCTGATGTCAACAATTACCGTCCAATCTCCCTTCTAACAGCTTTATCCAAAATTTTTGAGAAAGTAATGTATTCAAGAGTAGCTTCACATATCTGTAAAAATGAAGTACTAACAAAATGTCAGTTTGGTTTCCAGAAAGGTTTTTCAACAGAAAATGCCATATATGCTTTCACCAGTCAAATTTTGAATGATCTGAATAACCGAACACCACCCATTGGGATTTTTTGTGATCTCTCAAAGGCTTTTGATTGTGTAAATCATGAAATTCTGCTAGACAAGCTCAAGTATTGTGGCATGAGTGGGACAGTGCACAAATGGTTTAATTCGTACCTAACTGGAAGAGTGCAGAAAGTTGAAATAAGTAGTTCTCGTAACATGCAAAGATCAGCACATTCCTCAAACTGGGGAACTATCAAGAATGGGGTTCCACAAGGGTCAGTCTTGGGTCCTTTGTTGTTCTCATTATATATTAATGACTTGCCATTCTATATTCATGAAGAGGCAAAGTTAGTTCTCTTTGCTGATGATACAAGTATAGTAATCACACCTGACAAACAAGAATTAACTGATGAAATTGTCAATACTGTCTTTCAGAAAATTACTAAGTGGTTCCTTGTAAACGGACTCTCACTGAATTTTGATAAGACACAGTACATACAGTTCCGTACAGTGAATGGTATGACGCCATTAATAAATATAGACCTTAATCAGAAGCATATAGCTAAGGTAGAATATTGCAAATTTTTAGGTGTGTCCATTGATGAGGGATTAAATTGGAAGAAACACGTTGATGACCTGCTGAAACGTTTGAGTTCAGCTACTTATGCAATAAGGGTCATTGCAAATTTTGGTGATAAACATCTTAATAAATTAGCTTACTACGCCTATTTTCACTCATTGCTTTCATATGGCATCATATTTTGGGGTAATTCATCACTGAGGAATAAAGTATTTATTGCACAAAAGCGTGTAATCAGAATAATAGCTGGAGTCCACCCAAGATCATCCTGCAGACATTTATTTAAGGATCTAGGGATATTCACAGTAGCTTCTCAGTATATATACTCTCTTATGAGATTTGTTATTAACAACCAAACCCAATTCAAAAGTAATAGCAGTGTGCATAACTACAATACTAGGAGAAAGGATGATCTTCACTATTCAAGATTAAATCTAACTTTGGCACAGAAAGGGGTGAATTATACTGGCACTAAAGTCTTTGGTCACTTACCAAATAGTATCAAAAGTCTGACAGATAACCAACAAGTATTTAAGAAGAAATTAAAAGAATTTCTGAATGACAACTCCTTCTACTCCATAGAGGAATTTTTAGATATAAATTAAGAAAAAAAAAAAAAACAAAAAAATATTAAAAAAAAAATAAAATTAAATTAAAAAAATAAAAATAAAAAATAAAGAAAAACAAAAAAACACAATAAAATAAAGTTGTTATATTAACTTAAGTATGTTGTTAAATTAACCTAATTATGTCATGTATTGGAAAATTCGACTCGTTCCACATCATTACGAAATATCGTATTCATGATCCATGGAACTAGTATTAATCTAATCTAATCTAATCTAATCTATTTACAATTTGTACAGAAACCAGATGGCAGTTATAAGAGTCAAGGGGCATGAAAGGGAAGCAGTGGTTGGGAAGGGAGTGAGACAAGGTTGTAGCCTCTCCCCGATGTTATTCAATCTGTATATTGAGCAAGCAGTAAAGGAAAAAAAAGAAAAATTTGGAATAGGTATTAAAATCCAGGGCGAAGAAATAAAAACTTTGAGGTTCACCGATGACATTGTAATTCTGTCAGAGACAGCAAAGGACATGGAAGAGCAGTTGAACGGAATGGACAGCGTCTTGAAAGGAGGATATAAGATGAACATCAACAAAAGTAAAATGAGGATAATGGAATGTAGTCGATTTAAGTCGGCTGATGCTGAGGGAATTAGATTAGGAAATGAGACACTTAAAGCAGTGAAGGAGTTTTGCTATTTGGGGAGCAAAATAACTGATGATGGTCGAAGTAGAGAGGATATAAAATGTAGGCTGGCAATGGCAAGGAAAGAGTTTCTGAAGAAGAGAAATTTGTTAACATCGAGTATAGATTTAAGTGTCAGGAAGTCGTTTCTGAAAGTATTTATATGGAGTGTAGCCATGTATGGAAGTGAAACATGGACAATAAATAGTTTGGACAAGAAGAGAATAGAAGCTTTCGAAATGTGGTGCTACAGAAAAATGTTGAAGATAAGGTGGGTAGATCATGTAACTAATGAGAGGTATTGAATAGGATTGGGGAGAAGAGAAGTTTGTGGCACAACTTGACTAGAAGAAGGCATCGGTTGGTAGGACATGTCCTGAGGCATCAAGAGATCACAAATTTAGCATTGGAGGGCAGCGTGGAGGGTAAAAATTGTAGAGGGAGACCAAGAGATGAATACACTAAGCAGATTCAGAAGGATGTAGGCTGCAGTAGGTACTGGGAGATGAAGGAGCTTGCACAGGATAGATTAGCATGGTGAGCTGCATCAAACCAGCCTCAGGACTGAAGACCACAACAACAACATTCGATTTAGTAAAATTCTTTCAAAAATCTTGGCTGTATGACTCACAAGGGTTATTCCTCTGTAGTTTTTACAAAGTCTTTTATTGCCTTTTTTGAAGATGGGAACAATGTCTCCTCTTCTCCAATTGTCAGGTGTTGTACTATTTCTCCACACACTTGACAGTACTCTCTACAGCCACTGCATTCCCACTGGACCTGCTGCTCTAATCATGTCCACGGATACTTCATCAGGTCCTGGAGCTTTCCCCCTATTCATCTTCTTCACAGCCATTTCCATTTCTTCTAGTGTAATTTGTCCTAATTCTGCTTCCCAACTTCTCTCAATTTCTCCAATATTTGTTGTTTCCTCATTTACTTGCTCCTCAGTGTTTAACAGTTTCTTAAAATCTTCTTTTATAGTCCGTGGATCTTCAATCACAGTACCATCCTCTTTTTCCATTTTTACTGGTTCTTCAGAAGCCTTCCTTTTATTTTTCATTATTTTATAGAACATTTTCTTATTGCTCTTCACATCTCTAAGTTTTTTGGCCGGCCGGAGTGGTCGTTTAGATTAGATTAGATTTACTTTCATTCCAATTGATCCGTAGTGAGGAGGTCCTCCAGGATGTGGAACATGTCAGAAAAACAACAATACATGACAAATATTTACAATTAAAACAAATAAGCTAATGTACCATTCCACAGGTCCCAAGTGGAATGATCGTCATTTTTTAATGAACACTAAGAGTAATTTTACAAATACTAATGCACTGAATTTAAAATAAAAAAGTTTTTTATTTATTTATAAGGTAATACAACTACTGTAATACTTATTTACAATGAACACATTACTGCACTGAAATGGTGCAGAAGTTAGATTATACTAACACACACACGCGGTTCTAGGCGCTACAATCTGGAACCGAGTGACCGCTACGGTCGCAGGTTCGAATCCTGCCTCGGGCATGGATGTGTGTGATGTCCTTAGGTTAGTTAGATTTAATTATTTCTAAGTTCTAGGCGACTGATGACCTCAGAAGTTAAGTCGCATAGTGCTCAGAGCCATTTGAACCATTTTTTAAGTTTTTTGTAGTGTGTTCCCATGCCTTTTTCTTTGCTGTTTCCACTATTTCTGTACACTTCTTCTTTTCCTCTATATATGTTTTATGGTCCTCGTTGTTTTTAGTTTTCCACCACTTTTTCCAAGCTCCATTTTTTTCTTATAACTGCTATGATTGTAGTATCATCCCACCAACTTGTCTGCCTTACTTTTTCCTTTCCAGATGTTCTACCACATACTTTTTGTGCTGCTTCGAGTAAAGCGTATTTGAATAAACTCCATTCTTTTTCTACATCGGAGAAAATTTCTTTTGGAAATTTTTGTGTGATTAATTCTCTCTACCTCTCAGCACTTTCACTCTCCTTCAGTTTCCAATCCCATATCCTCGTCACTTTCTTCTGTTTTCTATTTTTCACACAGTGCTTCATTTTCCATTGTCTCGCCAGTAATCCATGGTGTCCACCTGCACTCACACTTGGAATTACCTTCACATTTGTTACTTTCTCTCCCCATTCCCTATTTACTAGAATATAATCAATTACACTCTTGGTTCTTCCATCCCAACTGTATCTGGTGATAAGATGACTTTCTCTCTTCATAAACCAGCTGTCTGCTATTTTCATTCCATTCCTCTGGCACAAATCCAGGAGTCTTTCCCCTTCTTCATTTCTGCCTCCATATCCAAAACATCCCAATACTTGCTCAACTCCCTTTCTGTCTTTGCCTACCTGTGCATTAAAATCTCCCATCATTATATTAGCACTCTCTATATGTTTCTCTAACTCACTTTGAAAGTCCATCTTCTCTTCTTCGCCGGTCGGGGTGGCCGAGCGGTTCTAGGCGGTACAATCTAGAACCATGCGACCGCTATGGTCACAGGTTCGAATCCTGCCTCGGGCATGGATGTGTGTGATGTCCTTAGGTTAGTTAGGTTTAAGTAGTTCTATGTTCTATGGGACTGATGACCTCAGAAGTTAAGTCCCATAGTGCTCAAGGCCATTTGAACCATTTTTTTCTCTTCTTCGCTACATACCCACTTGAAGTGCATAAATCTGGATAACTTTTAGTGTTTCTTTTTGGGATCTCAGGTTTAAGATTATGATCCTGTCTCATATATATCTCACACTTTCAATACAGCTTTGTACATTCTTATTCACCATCGCTGCCATACCATTTCTTCCATCTCCAGTACAGTTTTCCTTCTCCTCTCAAATTCTTCTCACCTTTTCCCTTCCACTTTATTTCGCTTAATCCCTGAATGTCTAATTTTCTCTCTGTTAGTACATCTGTCATTTCTTCCATTTTTCCATTGAGGGTTAATACATTAAGGGTGCCAATATTTAGGTTATTTTTTAGTCCATTTAGTTTTGTCTTCTTGTACTAATGGATATCATCAGGTCTCGCATCATTCGCATCAGTACTTGGAGAAGCAGTGGGATCAAATCCTGAGTGGTTCGTTCCGAGGCTCATCTGTGTTTTGAAAGCAATATATGAAGACTTTCCTACTGTCTTGCTAGGCCTAATGCAAGAAAGGGTTTTCTGTTTGGGTTGTCTTCTATAGCCTTTGGAGTTTCTCCTCCACCACAAGGCAGTGGTTCCCTTCTCATTTAATCCCCAGAAAGGAGGGTTGCCTCATCTTCCACATTCTCCGTTCCGAAGTCTTTCTTCTCCGCCGTCAGTGCCATTAAGGTCTTCACCCATAACCCTTGGCGTGGGTTCTGTGTTATACCCCACGGGATTGGGTCCCTGCCTGAACTCATCCATGCTATCACTCCAGTCTACTGAAGTGAAGGATGCCCATCACCATGACGTGGATGTGCCAGACAGGAATTACACCAGTGGAGGAATACGGAAGGGGACCCTACCTCCCTGGAGCCAGGTTAATGATTGTGTATGGTGCCGCAATCAAAGGCTCTCATTATAAACTGTATTGTAAAATTTTAAAAAGAGTGATAAACAAATCCAAGAACAAAATAAAAACAGCTTGGAATGTTATAAAGAGAGAGTGTGGCAAGTATAACAAGAATGTTAATTCCTTAGAGATAAGCTGTAATGACGAAGTTATTAATAATCCTGTAACAGTACCCAACATATTCAACAATCACTTCTTAACTTCAGCAGAACATGTAGGATGTAGCGGTTCCTTAAATGATGCTACCTGTTTATTACAGAGCTAATCCCAACACATATGACACAATTTATATTGCCTCTGTCACTATTACTGAAGTTAAAAATACCATCAAGGCCTTTAAAAATAAAAATTCGACAGGTTTTGACAACTTTTCACCTAAAGTTGTAAAGCATTGTAGTGACTACATATATCAAGTCCTGTGTCACATTTTTAATGAGTCTATGCAGCAAGGTGTTGTCCCAGAGAGATTAAAGCTTGCCGTTGTGATACCACTTTTCAAGAAGGGTGACAAAACCGAATTATCTAACTACTATCCAGTATCACTACTAAGTAGTTTCTCAAAAGTTTTGGAGGTGCTAAAGTATAAAATAACTGTAGAACATCTTAACAACCACAAAATACTCAACAGAAAACAGTTTGTTTTCCAAAAAGATAAGTCAACTGAGCAGGCTATTTTTTCTTTCACAAATGAAATTTTGGAATCAATAAATAATAAAATGTTGCCTATTGGAATCTTCTGTGTCTTGTCAAAGGCCTTTGTGTAGACCACAATATTCTTTTACAGAGGGCTAAGTCTTGTGGCTCCAGAGGTAGCATTGATAGGTGGTTTGAATCATATCTACAAAACAGAAAACAGAAGGTGATAATTAATGGTGCCGATGATAGTCCTGTCTCATCTGATTGGGGCACATTAAAGTTTGGGGTGCCTGAAGGGTCCATTTTGGGGCCTTTGCTTTTTCTTATCTTCATCAATGATCTACCACTTTGTACAGACACAAAGTGTAAACTCTTTTTGCTGATGATACCACTATTCTGCTTTAAAGATGAACTAACGATGACCTAGAAAATAAATATAATGCTGTACCTGCTGACATCCTACACTGGTTTAAGTGCAATAGACTAAATCTAAATACTGAAAAAACTCAGTTTATGCAATATCATACGTCTCAGCAAGAAGATGAAGTATGCCACTTAAACTGTGGTAAACTAAATATACTACACTGTGAATCATCTAAATTCTTGGGCATTCTAATTGATGGCAAATCCTAGACCTACATAGAAGGCTCAGCGTGGCAACTTATGTTCTGCATGTAATCACCCCCATTGGTGACTTCATGCTATCAAAGCTGCCTAATGTGTTTATTTCCATTCTATCATGTCATATGGCATAATATTTTGGGGTAACCAGCCTTTAGCCAAAGAAATGTTTACTGCACAGGAAAGAGCAGTGTTCATCCAAGATATTCTTGCAGAAATCTGTTCCCTAAGTTACAAATATTAACAGTCACCTCTTAATATGTTCTTTGATGATTTTTGTTTCTAATAACCAGTCTCTTTTTTAAAACTAGCAGTGAATGTCATAATCATGATACTAGCTCAAAAAGTGATTTACATAGGAATCTGAAACATTTAAGTCTTGTACAAAAAGTGTTCATTATTCTGCCACAAAAATCTTCAACTTTCTTCCTTCAAATATTAAAGTTCACATTAATGTCTTACCTACTGTTAAATGTAAATTAAGACAATAGGTAATGGGAAATTCCTTATACTCTCTTGATGAGTACCTGCAGATAAAGCAGTGATTGTTTTATGTAAATTGTATTGCCACTGGTATTTGTATTTTTAAAACTTTGTTTTAATGTGTTTTGCTATAACGCATTTTTAACTGTTTGAGTTGGACATTGTACTATATTTTCTGGTTAAGTAATTGTTTTATGTTACTTGAGCTATACCTTTGTGATTTGATTTTAACCATCAAGCTTACTCATCATTTTATGGTGCATTTTTGTCATTTTATTTACATGTATTACATCTGTGTAATGTAATCTTGACTCTTTCTACATCCATGTGATTTATCACAATACGGATTAATGGAATATGAAATAAATAAGTAAAAAGGTAAAAAGATGAACAATAAATAAATATAAAGGGAGCAAACTGGGAAAAAATTAACACTAAACTCATAATAGTGCCTTCATAACAAATTAAATTAACAACCCTAATAAAATAAAATTAGAGCTTGAAGAGGTTATCGAAAGTGATTAAGAAACAGAGTAGAAAATAGAACAGTGAACTTGTAAGAACAGGATATATGGAGTACATAGGCAATACAGTAAACTGAAAATAAATAAATACAGCAGAATAGAGGAATAGAAAGGAACTGACAATGTGGGAAACAGCAGAAAACAGAGAGCATTAAGTGTAGTTTAGAAGAGAGGAAGTATTGAGCTGTGTTTGGTCATTTAATATTAAATTGAGGTTGTGGACCAGCTTTCTGATGGGTTGTTTTTCTGGCCTTTGTGTGCTAAGTGAAGGAGAGAGGACTGCAGCTGGTAGCTGAGCTGTGGCTCTCATTCAGTACATGCTCAGCAAATGTGGAGTCATAATTATGCAACATCCAGTTGTGTTCATGTTCAGCCAGCCTGTTTACTATGCCTCTGTCTCATTGACTAATATAAAACTTTTATCACAATCAGGACTAGTAATTTTGTGTACTCACTGCTGGTTAGTAAATGGGTCTTATTTTTGCTAGAAAATACCCTTAGCTTTGGTGTTCATATATAGCAGGGAATCCTATAGTTGCATGATTTTAGTGGTTTTTGTTCACTCTGTGTTGTATACATAATTACTAGCCCTGATTGTTATAAGCTTTATGTAGATCAATTGGGCAGAGAAATAGCAACTAGGTTAGCTGTACAAGAATGCAGCTGGAGGTTGCAGAATTGAGACTCCACGTGTACTGATCATGTACTGACAAGGGAACGTTCTAAATTGTTAATAAGTGATCTCATTTAAACTTGACGGGTGCATAGAGGGGGAAAATAGTGCAGTACATATTTTTTTATTTGTTCCTAATTTCACTTTTAAGGGGTAAAAGGCACCCCAAAAGGTAAATTGGAATTTTAGGTTTACAGGGATTATCTTTGAAATGATGGTATATAAAAAAAATTCCTATAAAAGTTGATTTGTAATTAACATTCTTGAATTCTTCAATTTCTCCAGGCATATTTTATGATGAAATAAATCTTGGGTGAACAGCCTGGTATGAGTGTGCATAGGACACAATATTTCGGCAGTCGACCACTTTGCCATCATCAGGTGCACTGATGTACTGGCCGGCGGTGGGCCGGCACCATGCATAGGACAATCCTCCTCCTGCTCCTCCCTCAGGCGCTTCCTATGAGTTGGTGCGGTCCACGCCCCGTGCGCCTGATGATGGCAACGTGGTCAATTGCTGAAATATTGTGTCCTATGCACATTCATACCAGGCTGTTCACCCAAGATTTATTTCGTAACATTCTTGAAAACTGTATAATAAACTTTTGCAATAATTTGAAATTTTGCAATATACCCCACCACCATATATTAATTTTGAAATAAGAAAATTTTTATTATAACATAAAAAAGCTTTCAAGCCTCATACATCCCTGTGTAATACTATTTTTGGAAAATAAGCTGTACACAATGTGCTATCAGAGTATTTTCAACATAACTAATTAAAATATCCAAACATTCATTATTATTCTAATTATTTATTTTACTTATATTTGTTTTATGTTTTAAATTGTTATTTTACACTTCACATTCATGACTTTTGTTTTGTTTTTTAGTTTACCATTTCATATATATGTGTATTTTGTTGATTGAAAATAATAAGTAACTTAGCAGAAGGATAGAAATACATTAATTACATTACATTAATGATAATCTGTAACTAAATGCTTGAAAAATAACATTTTTTACACCATGCACGTAAAATGAATGACAGAGAAGCCAATATAAAACAAAATATAACCGGATTTCAAACCATGGCAAGTGCTCCTTTAAATAGCCTGATTTGTGTTGGGCATATTTCAGTACACTGGTAAGCCTTGGCAAAGAGAATTGTGTATGCACTAGTGAGTGCAGCTTGATTGTTTTGTTTCTCAAGTAGAGACTGACATCACAATCATCAACAGAACTAGATCTGAAAATCTTCCCACAATGTTCTTCTAACATCAAAAACTGTATACATCTCATGACTATACCAGTGCCATCAAGCCCTTTGTAATCTCCAGATGTTTCTTGTCTGTGGTTATTATACTCAAAACTTTTTATTTCATACTCATCACCTGCCTTTTCATAGTTTTAAAAGAAACTAATGGTGAGTTTGGACCGAGAATTTGAGAATCTCTTTTTGAAGCCGCGAATGTCCTTGTGACAGCATTGAAATCAGGTAGACAAACTTCTGACCACATCGAAAGATATTTCAAAGATGTTTTCTTTCCCAGTGAGGGAGAAGTATCTGAATTATTAAACTTCCTGGCAGATTAAAACTGTGTGCCCGACCGAGACTCGAACTCGGGACCTTTGCCTTTCGCGGGCAAGTGCTCTACCATCTGAGCTACTGAAGCACGACTCACGCCCGGTCCTCACAGCTTTACTTCTGCCAGCATCTCGTCTCCTACCTTCCAAACTTTACAGAAGCTCTCCTGCGAACCTTGCAGAACTAGCACTGCCGAAAGAAAGGATACTGCGGAGACATGGCTTAGCCACAGCCTGGGGGATGTTTCCAGAATGAGATTTTCACTCTGCAGCGGAGTGTGCGCTGATATGAAACTTCCTGGCAGATTAAAACTGTGTGCCCGACCGAAACTCGAACTCGGGACCTTCGCCTTTCGCGGGCAAGTGCTCTACCATCTGAGCTACCGAAGCACGACTCACGCCCGGTCCTCACAGCTTTACTTCTGCCAGTATCTCGTCTCCTACCTTCCAAACTTTACAGAAGCTCTCCTGCAAACCTTGCAGAACTAGCACTGCCGAAAGAAAGGATACTGTGGAGACATGGCTTAGCCACAGCCTGGGGGATGTTTCCAGAATGAGATTTTCACTCTGCAGCGGAGTGTGCGCTGATATGAATCTTCCTGGCAAATTAAAACTGTGTGCCCGACCGAAACTCGAACTCGGGACCTTTGCCTTTCGCGGGCAAGTGCTCTACCATCTGAGCTACCGAAGTACGACTCACGCCCGGTCCTCACAGCTTCACTTCTGCCAGTATCTCGTGTACTACCTTCCAAACTTTACAGAAGCTCTCTTGCGAACCTTGCAGAACTAGCACTGCCGAAAGAAAGGATACTGTGGAGACATGGCTTAGCCACAGCCTGGGGGATGTTTCCAGAATGAGATTTTCACTCTGCAGCGGAGTGTGCGCTGATATGAAACTTCCTGTCAGATTAAAACTGTGTGCCTGACCGAGACTCGAACTCAGGACCTTTGCCTTTCGCGGGCAAGTGCTCTACCATCTGAGCTACCGAAGCACAACTCACGCCCGGTCCTCACAGCTGTACTTCTGCCAGTACCTCGTCTCCTACCTTCCAAACTTTACAGAAGCTCTCCTGCGAACCTTGCAGAACTAGCACTGCCGAAAGAAAGGATACTGTGGAGACATGGCTTAGCCACAGCCTGGGGGATGTTTCCAGAATGAGATTTTCACTCTGCAGCGGAGTGTGCGCTGATATGAAACTTCCTGGCAGATTAAAACTGTGTGTCCGACTGAGACTCGAACTCGGGACCTTTGCCTTTCGCGGGCAAGTGCTCTACCATCTGAGCTACCGAAGCATGACTCACGCCCGGTCCTCACAGCTTTACTTTTGCCAGTACCTCGTCTCCTACCTTCCAAACTTTACAGAAGCTCTCCTGCGAACCTTGCAGAACTAGCACTCCCAAAAGAAAGCATACTGCGGAGACATGGCTTAGCCACAGCCTGGGGGATGTTTCCAGAATGAGATTTTCACTGTGGCTAAGCCTAGTCTCCGCAGTATCCTTTCTTTCGGGAGTGCTAGTTCTGCAAGGTTCACAGGAGAGCTTCTGTAAAGTTTGGAAGGTAGGAGACGAGATACTGGCAGAAGTAAAGCTGTGAGGACAGGGCGTGAGTCGTGCTTCGGTAGCTCAGATGGTAGAGCACTTGCCCGCAAAACGCAAAGGTCCCGAGTTCGGGTCTCGATCGGGCTCACAGTTTTAATCTGCCAGGAAGTTTCATATCAGCGCACACTCCGCTGCAGAGTGAAAATCTCATTCTGGAAATATCTGTATTATTGTTGGATTCTTGCAGTGGCCCATGTGAAAGAACCATTTGGAGGATTGTGCCTGCCAGTATTTGCCTAAAATATGACAATAAGCAGATATAAGAAGTTGGCAGTGTTAAATTCTTGGGATTTATTTATTTAGTTTTATAAATAAATAAATAAATCCCAATAATTTGGTATAAAAGCTTGATAATAAATTTAACTTGGAGGTGCATACCACAGAATTACTGAAGGGCCTTAACTAATCTCTATGTGCTATGTGAATGTTGTCAGATATAGGTGGTATAAAAGTAAAAAGGGTAGTGTACTATGCTTACTTTCATTCCATACTATCATGCAGGTTTATTTTCTGTGGTAACTCTTCAATCATCATCATCATCATCATCATCATCATCATTTGAGGCTGATTATGCCTTTCAGCGTTCAGTCTGGAGCATAGCCCCCTTATAAAATTCCTCCATGATCCCCTATTCAGTGCTAACATTGGTGTCTCTTCTGATGTTAAACCTATTACTTCAAAATCATTCTTAACCAAATCCAGGTACCTTCTCCTTGGTCTGCCCCGACTCCTCCTACCCTCTACTGCTGAACCCATGAGTCTCTTGGGTAACCTTGCTTCTCCCATGCATGTAACATGACCCCACCATCTAAGCCTGTTTGCCCTGACTGCTACATCTATAGAGTTAATTCACAGTTTTTCTTTGATTTCCTCATTGTGGACACCCTCCTGCCATTGTTCCCATCTACTAGTACCTGCAATCATCCTAGCTACTTTCATATCTGTAACCCCAACCTTGTTGATAAGGTAACCTGAATCCACCCAGCTTTCGCTCCCATACAACAAAGTTAGTTGAGAGATTGAACGGTGCACAGATAGCTTAGTCTTGGTACTGACTTCCTTCTTGCAGAAGAGAGTAGATTGTAGCTGACTGCTCACTGCATTAGCTTTGCTACACCTCGCTTCCAGTTCTTTCACTATGTTGCCATCCTGTGAGAATATGCATCCTAAGTACTTGAAACCGTCCACCTGTTCTAACTTTGTTCCTCCTATTTGACACTCAATCCGTTTATATTTCTTTCCCACTGACATTACTTTCGTTTTGGAGATGCTGATCTTCATACCATAGGCCTTACATTTCTGATCTATCTCTGAAATATTACTTTTCAAATTTTGTCTTACCCCTGAAACTACTCTGAACCATGAACTCAATTTACCGTCAACTCTAACTGCTGCCTGACTATCCATGTAAAGACCTTTAATTGCTTGCAAAAGTTTCCCTCCTATTCCATAATCTCATAGAACAGACAATAACTTCCTTCTAGGAACCCGGTCATATGCCTTTTCTAGATCTATAAAGCATAGATACAATTCCCTGTTCCACTCATAACACTTCTCCATTATTTGCCGCAAGCTAAAGATCTGGTCCTGACAACCTCTAAGGGGCCTAAACCCATACTGATTTTCATCCAATTGGTCCTCAACTAATACTTGCACTTTCCTTTCAACAATACCTGGGAAGATTTTACCCACAACGCCGATTAGAGAGATACCTCTTGTAGTTGTTACAATCTTTTCTGTTTCCATGTTTAAAGATTGGTGTGATTACTGCTTTTGTCCAGTCTGACGGAACCTGTCCCGACTCCCAGGCCATTTCAGTTATCCTGTGTAGCCATTTAAAAGCTGACATTCCAATGTATTTGATGAGTTCCGACTTAATGTCATACATCCCAGCTGCATTATTGCACTGCAATCTATTGACCATTTTCTCCACTTCCTCAAATGTGATCCTTTTACCATCATCATTCCTATCCCATTCTACCTCGAAATCTGAAACATTACTGATCGTATTTTCACCTACATTGAGCAACTCTTCAAAATATTCCCTCCATCTGCCCAAGGCATCCACAGGATTCACCAGCAGTTTTCCTCACCTGTCCAAAATACTTGTCATTTCCTTCATACCTCCCTTTCGAAGATTGCTAATTACACTCCAGAATGGTTTTCCAGCAGCTTGACACATAGTCTCCAACCTGTTTCCAAAGTCTTCCCAAGATTTCTTCTTGGATGCTGCAATTATCTGTTTGGCTTTGTTTCTTTCTTCAACATAACTTTCTCTGTCTACCTGAGTTCTAGTATGTAGCCATTTTTAATACGCCTTCTTTTTCCTTTTACAGGCTGCCTTCACTGTGTCACTCCACCAAGCTGTTTGCTTCATCCTACTTTTACACACTACTGTTCCGAGACATTCCTTAGCCACTTCTAGTACTGTGTCCCTGTACCTTGTCCATTCCTTTTCCAATGACTGTAATTGACTACATTCAACTAACTGGTACCTTTCTGAGATCGCTGTTATGTACTTGTGCCTGATTTCCTTATCCTGAAGTTTCTCCTTTCTTATCCTCCTATATATGGACCTGACCTCCTGCACTTTCGACCTCACAATCCCAATTTCGTTGCAGATTAAATAATGATCAGTGTCATCAAAGAATCCCCTGAATACACGTGTGTCCCTCACAGCCTTCCTGAATTCCTGGTCTGTTATTATAGAGTCAATGACATATCTGGTTCCCCTGCCTTCCCAAGTATACCGGTGAATGTTCTTATGTTTAAAAAAGGAGTTTGTGATTACTAAGCCCATACTGGCACAGAAATCCAAGAGTTGTTTCCCGTTCCTGTTGGCCTCCACATCCTCTCCAAATTTACCCATAACCTTTTCATACCCTTCTGTTCGATTTCCAATCCTGGCGTTAAAATCACCCATGATCAGAACACTGTCCTTGTCCTTTACTCTAACAACTACATCACTGAGTGCCTCACAAAAACCATCCATCTTATCTTGATCTGTCCCTTCACAATGCGAATGTACTGACACAATCCTAATTTTCTTGCTAGACACTGTCAAATCTATCCACATCAGTCGTTCGTTTACATACCTTATTGCAACTACGCTGGGTTCCATTTCTTTCCTGATGTAAAGCCATACACCCCATTGTGCTATTCCTGCTTTGACTCCTGACAGGTAGACCTTGTATTCTCCCACTTCCTCTTCTTTCTCACCCCTTACCCAAATGTCACTAACAGCTAAAACGTCCAGCCCCATCTTACTTGCAGCCTCTGCCTGCTCTACCTTCTTCCCAGAGTATCCCCCATTGATATTAATAGCTCCCCATCTCATTACCATTTGTTTGCCAAGTCGTATCTTAGGAGTCCCTGGTTTGTCAGTTAGAGGTGGGACACCGTCACCTCCAAAGGTCCGAGGCATTTTGCTCTGATTGTTGGCAGCATCATATTTAATGTAGCAGGGAAGTAGGTTGCTAGCCTTACTTGCCCCGAGTCCCATTGAGTTTTACCCCTAAAGGTTGAGGGACTAACCGGTGGATTTGGTAGTCTTTGCCGTATGAGCACAAAGGTGACCACGACTCAGAATATGTCCGAGATGCCCAGCCTTATTCAAAGTAACTGGTATCCCGACTGTTGGGACGACTTACTTGGTCACTCATACGTTGCCCGTGGTTCATGAAGTAGGACACGACTACAGGAACCCACACCATGAACCACGGTAACTCTTCAAGCGAAGCTAAATTTTTCTGACTGCAAAAACATGCGATACAAATTATTTGTAGTGTGAACTCAAGAATGTCCTGTAGATGACTGTTTTAAGGTATTGGGTGTACTAACTACTGCTTCCCAATATATTTATCTCTTAATGAAATTAGTCCCAAAAATATATCTTTATTTCAAACCAACAGCTCATTTCATGGAATCAATACTAGAAATAAGAATAACTTTCACAAAGATTTAAAGTCATTTACTATTCAGCAATACACAATTTCAATAACATATCAGCAGCCACAAAAAATTTAACTAAAAATAGAGTTCAGTTTGAGAAGAGTCTGATGGGTTTACACCACTGATGAATTTCTTAAGCAGAACCTGCTGATGTGTGCATGTTATTAATAGTATCACATAAAGTGAGTATTGCATGTAATCTGACTTCTGCACAAATTTTGTACAGTAATGCAATCATTGTAAATAAGCACTGTAAAATGTTTATTTTATTTTATTTGATGATGTGCAGCTACAGTAGCCTAAGAATTCTAAGAATTGTCGTATGTAACTAAGTGTACTGAACGTTTAATATTTGGTCACAAGTTTTATACCTTGTAAACGTAAATAAGCTCAAGATTTCACATTCACAAGAGCAATTTCATTGGGATCCGTGGAAGATACATTAGCATATTTGTTCTTATTTTGTAAATTTTTATTGTGTATTCTTGTCCACCTCACTGTGGGCAAGTTGGAGCAAAACGTATATCTAATCTAATCTAAAGACAAGGAAATTGTTCATCTGGTTATCCCAAAGAGCTTGATGGCATAGGTGCAGCCATGGAATGTATACAGCTTTTGATGTTGGAAGAACTTTGTGAGAAGACTTTCAGATCTAGTTCTGTTGAATGATTATGATGTCAATCTCCATCTGAGAAACAATACAATCAAGCTGCAGCCACTAGTATATAATCAGTTCTCATTGCCAAGGCTTCCTGATGTACTGAAACAGGTCTGATACTAATCTGGATATTTAGAGTATCACCCACGACAATTTGAAATCCCTCTGAATTTTGTTTTATATTGGCTTCTCCATTGCGTGTTTATGTGAAGAAATTTCTTTCATTTTATTTGCATGACAAAAAAATTATGTTTTAAGCATTTACTTACAGATTATTATTGTTGTAATTATTTTCTACCATACTAATGAGTTACTTATTATTTTCAATTAACAAAATGGGGACTGTGAAACAAAAAAAGGACAGAAAACATGAATGTAAAACGTAAAACAACAATTCAAAGCATAAAAGAAATATAAGTAACTTAAACAATTAGAATAGTAATGTTTAAATATTGTAATTAGGTATGTTGAAAATACTCTGCAGGACATTGCATACACCTGACTTTCCAAAAATGATATTTCAGAAACCAGCTTTATTACACAGGCATGTGCTTCTTTAATTTATGTTGTAATGAAAGTTTTCATTTTTTAGAATTAAGTAATGGTGATGGAGTATTTTGTAAATTATTATAAATGTTCATTATACAGTCTTCAAGAACATTAATTAAATACTGATTTTTATATGAAAAACATCTTTTATGTATCATCATTCAAAGATATCCCCTCTAAACCTAAAATGCCAAGTTACATTTTGGCATGTGTTTTACCATTTAAAAATGAAATTAGGCACAAACAAAAACATACATTTTGCACTGTTTTTGCCCCATCTACACATCCACCAAGTTTCTTGCAGATCATTTATTGGCACATGGGAATGTTCCCTTGTGAGTGAAGGCCACAGCTCAGCTACCAGCCACAATTTCATGACCTTCACTTAGCAAACAAAGGCCAAAAACTCAGCCTGTTGGTAGCCCTGGAATTCAATAAACATCTAGTCCACAGTCCTGATTTAATATTAAGTGATCAAACACAGCTTAATACTTCCCCTATTCTAAACTACACTTAATGGTCTATGTTTTCTGCTGCTTCCCACACTGTTGGTTCCTTTATACTCCTTCACTTACCTGTATTTATTTGTTTTCTTTTTATTATGATTGCCTATGTATTCCATATATCCCATTGTCACAGTTGTCAGTTCTGTCTTTTCTTCGTTACTTATTACTTTCCATATGTAAAACAAGTTCAGACTATACTTTAGTGGTCTTGTTAATAACTAATTTATTTTATTAGGGTTATTAATTTAAGTTGTTAATAGGAACTTCTTTTCGAGTTTTAGTGTTAATGTTTTTATTGATTTTCTCCCTTTGTAGTTATTTATTATTCACTTTTTATCTTTTAAATTACATTACCATCACACTGTTAAAAACAACATTTACGGTGTGTTTGTGCCTCATTTTAGATAAGTAATATCTTTCCCAATGTTGTTAACAAATGTTGTAACTTCTTCAACCAGTGTTTTAATGTCCAGTGGTGATCCTGGGAGCCAAAAACCATTAACTAAATAAATTAATCCTGTAGAATGTACACAGTACAGTGCTCTTCATTTATTATTATATTGTTATATGGAAGAATTGGTTAATGTAATAAGTAACTTAAAGAATAGATATATCCCTTTCTTTGCCCAGTATTTCATTTATGAACACCAATCTTGTTTTCAGATTTTAATTGATTGCTAATGACAAACTGAATGGCAGAGTAAATGAATCATAAAACTATTATTAGCAGGCCTACACTCAGTCTTTTGAATGATGGTAAATAGGCATCACAATGTTATCGCATATAATGTTGACTTAATATTTTTGTAGAATGAACATTCAGAAAACACACACACATGCAGACTTTTTTAGATTTTTCTTTCTCCACAAGAGGAGTGGGGTATCATTCTAGGGATGATTTGGGCCACAAATGGGGAAATCCACTGACTTAAGCTACTATGACCCAGAACATGGGAATGAGCATCTTGAAAACAATGGAGCTAGTTGGCTGTTTGCATGCTACTGTCATTAGCATGGTTGAAAGACTGTGAAACAATATGTTTTGGATGTCCACTACCCATCATAGAATCTTGAGGTCAGGTAGGTGGTGATCTGTAGTGTTGTGTTGACAGAAGACAATGCTCGAGCAGACACTAGTGTTTCGGAGTACACCGTTCAGGGCACATTGTTGAACATTGGGCTTCACTGCATATGACACTTTCACATTGCCTTGTTGAGCCAACAACACTGTCAGTTACGATTGCAATGGGCACAGGATCATTTAGAGTGGATCAGTGGAAACATGTCGCCTGGCTGAATGAATCCGTATCTTGTAACACCAGGTTGATGGCATGTCTGGATACACTGACGTCCAGGCGAACAGCTGCTTGAAACATGGATTATACCATGAACACAGGTCATGGGATGCAGTATTATGCTGTCGGGGTACTCGCCTAGGCTTCCATGTGACCTGTGGTAGTAATTGAGGACAACATGACAGCTATAGACTGTGTGAAAATCGTACTGTGTTACGTGGTCAGAATGGTGCCACAATGATCAGGGGAGCAGTAATTCATGTTAATGTCTTGGTCGCGAAATTCGCCTCTTCTGAGCTTGGCAGAACACGTCTAGGATGCTGCCGCGCGCGAGCTCAGCGCATAACGAATCACCGGCCTGTTATTTACGGGAACTGCATGACCCTTGCATAGACAATTGGTGCCACATACATCTAGAAACGCACTAAAGACTTGCCAAATCCATACAAATAGAATCGCTGCTGTTGTGTTCCAAAAGTGGGCCAACACGCTATTGCCAGCAGATGATCATAATGTTTGCTATGTAGTGTGTCTTGGAAAAACTATTCCAGATTTCACACACACAATTTATTATTAGACAGGTTACAAACTCTAAAGAAATCTTTACGTTTTTCAACTCTGTCTTCACTTCTTTTGATGCCTTTTTGAGTTTCTCTCTGTTTGCTGCCTCTGCTGCACTTTATTTTCATTTTGTTCCATTAATAAATGTTCTTTTGATTTTATAACCTTACTGTTTGTCACAACTGTTTTATATATATTATCGGCTGCTTCAGACTTTTTTTATGTTCTTGGGCATGTTTAAATATCAGTTTTTGAAAACTTTTTCAATGTATTTTTCTGGCTGTACTGAATGTAGTAATTTGCTATAAGTGCAGCAGATCTTGTGATCTAACAGTGTGTAACACTGTCACTGCATCTTTTAACCCTGATACTGCTTGCAGCCTCGTGGTTGCTGGGGGCAGAGAAACTTCTTCCCCACAGGCAGCGTTATAGTTGGATGGTACGCCTTTCTTGCGGCACAATAACTTCTGATGGCAACGAAGCCTCACGCTTTGGGCAATTTTCTTCTACACCTCCCGATCAGTTGCCGTGAAAACTGAATTTAGAAGTGCTTCTTTGTTTATTACTGTACTGTCAAGTAATCAGTTCCAGTCGTCTTAAATCCACAAATTATATTTCTTCTGGACAGTTCTTTGGCTATGGTCATTAAGAGAGTAACAAATTCCTGTTTAGAGATTTTTGTGTGGCTTTGCCCTTTGCCAACTACATAGTTTTGAACTTGATTATGGCCGCACGAAGGGAATTAACAGCCTCTGAACGCGGACTGGTAGTCGGAGCTAGACGCATGGGACAGCTCATTTCGGAAATCGTTAAGGATTTCAATATTTCGTGATCCACAGTGTCAAGAGTGTGCCGAGATTACCAAATTTCAGGCATTGCCTCTCACCTCGGACAACGCAGTGGCGACGAGCTTGACTTAGACGGGAGCAGCAGCGTTTGCGTAGTGTCCGTGCTAACTGGCAAGCAACATTGCATGCAATAACTGCAGAAATCAAAGTGGGACGTACGACGAACATATCCGTTAGGACAGTGCAGCAAAATTTGGCGTTAATGGCAATGGCAGCTGTCGAGCGACGCGAGTGTCTTTTCTAACAGCACAGCGCCTGCAGCATCTCTCCTGGGCTCGTGATCATCTCAATTGGACCCTAGACGACTGAGAATCAGTGGCCTGTTCAGATGAGTCCCGATTTCAGATGGTGAGACCTGATGGTAGATTTCGAATGTGGCGCAGACCCGACGAAGCCATGGACCGAAGTTGTCAACAAAGCACTGTGCAAGGTGATGGTGGCTCCATAATGGTGTGGTCTGTGTTTACACGGCATGGACTCTGGGTTCTCTGGTCCAGCTGAACCGAGTATTGACTTGAAATGGTTATGTGTGGCTACTTGAAAACCATTTTCACCTATTCATGGACTTCATGCTCCCAGACAACGATTGTTATGGAGGACAATGCGCCTTGTCACTGGGTCACAATTATTTGCGACTGGGGAGGAACAGTCTGGCATCTTGAGCAAATGGTTTGGCCACCCAGGTCGCCCGACACGAATCCCATCAAACATTTATGGGACATAATCAAAAGGTCAATCGTGCACAAAATCCTGCACCAGCAGCACTTCCGCAGTTATGGACAGCATTGCTCAATATTTCTACACAGCACTTCCAATGACTTGTTGAGCCTATGCCAAGTTGAGCTGCTGCACTAAGCCGAGCAAAAGGATGTCCGACACAATATTAGGAGGTATCCCATGACTTTTACATGCAGGAGGCTGTTCCAGTGGCCGGAGAGAGGTTGAGTGCACACGTCCTGACATTTGGTGTTTTAACAGTTCCGTGGTGTAAATAATGGCTCTCTAAGTGTCAAGATATCTTGCACAGTGACATATATATTGGGAATGATCCTGAAAATGCCATAGTTCTTTATAACAATAACTTGTATCAGGGGATGTCTCTCAGTCGTGGACCGTAATTATGACTTTACTACAGTGCAGTAAATATTGAGTTCTGCTAAATAAATTAGGAGGGCAGAGTCACTCAATAGTATAACCCATATGTAGGCTATGATCTTAATATTTTCCATTTCCGAGCTGATTTTGAATGTTAATATCAGAATTGTGTTTCTGTAAAGTTCACTGTGTTTATTTATAATAAAATCAGTGTGATGAGACCCGTGCTTTTTCGATTATTAATGGTAGCTACCCGCAATCCTATCAGAAGCGACACATTGTCAGCTTACGGCACGATATTACTACCGACTGGGAGGGACATCATAAAAAGAACTGCAGCACGGAACCAGTAGATTGTCTAAGTGCTTACTCAAGTGGCTAATTATAGGATGGACTGACTTCATATTGTCTACCTGAGTGACGTGGTTTTGCCTGGTGTGTCTGTACGGCACCGTAGTCACTCCTGACGGTCGAAGCGATTTGTTGTAATTAGGGGTTAGTGATGACTGTAACAACAGATTGGCCAGTCGTTTGTTTCTTCTTTCAGTCGCTTGTTTTTTGGCCGAATGAAACTCGTCACTAAGACAAGCCAACTGTATGCGATTTATGTCTTGCTTTTGGGGTTTGAGTGGTTTCACATAATATGAGACAACCAACTGACATGTCTCTTATGGTTATGTCAGTTCTATGAATGAATTTTTCACATAGTCTCCGGTAACAATTTTCTCACTTATACACTTTTTAAGCCCTTTCGGTTACACAGAGCCATGGCCAGTGTTTCCAACCTTTTTTAGAGACTTAATAACGTATTTTATTTCAACGAGAGGTAAATAAAAAGAATATTTCTAAAAATTAAGTATTTTCAAAATTTGAGTTTACTTAAACATGAATTTTTCGTAACTCTCGTATTAAATATACTTTTTTTGCTTGATTTTAAAAAATTAATAACTCACGCTACATTCTAAATTTATGTTTATCTAAATGAACAATTTCTTTTGTAATTTAAACTCTCTCTCTTCCCGCCAATATACACACATCGTTCATAGTTCTCTTTTGGCAACCGCTGAGGTGACGTGAACGGAAAGCATATAGAAAATTTTTTTGTTTAATTGCTTGGTGTCTTCGTCACTTTCTTTTTAAGCATATACTGCTGCTTACCGGAAGTGTACTTTTACGAAAAATATTTGCCTTCATTCTTTAATTTTCTTTGAATTTCTTTAATTGATATAGTTTCCCAATACGAACCACCCTTGCAGATTTTGTATATCGCATGGAATCTGTTTTGAGGATCACTTTTTATCTAGTAATATCATTTTTCCCATTCCCACACAACCGAGCTGACAAAGTTCACTATTAATGAAATGCACTGTTCACAAACACTGACTAAAATCTGAACTAAAAGCTACTTGTTGGCATTAAACAAAAAGCAAATAACAGAAGGACAATAACAGTGATGATAGCGATAGCAGAGTGCAGTCAACAAAAATGACTTAATAAAGCCAAAAAGATGTGTTGGTTGTCAGACAAGTCCAGCGGTTGCTACCAGCGTTCCATATGGGTGTAAACTCGGTTGCACACTGATAACAGTGTTGGCTAGAGGTAGGTTAAACTGTAAATTGGTTTTTGTATATGTGTGTGATCTGCACGTATGTTGCTGGTGACGTAATTTTCTGTACAAAATAGTTACTTTCCACACAGTTACATAACAAATAGATATATAAGGTCTAGGTTAAAATGATTTCTATATTATGAAGGTCATCACATCTTTTCACTATAACGAAATGCAAACTGTCGCTAAAATTGGCAATGTTTCTTTCTTCTTCTTCACATACCCTGAAGGAGTCTTTTACGCTCAACTTTGTACCCCAAGTGAGAAGTCAGTGTAATTCGTTAGGTTTGTATCAATTTTTTGTTGACTGAGCAATCAAAGGTATATAAATCTCCTCATTTTTTCCTGGATAATAGCAGTAAATAGTAACAAAACAACTGAATTTTTTCGGAATTTTAGTTTTATTTTTTATCTTTTTACGAAGGTGGTACTTGTGAGTACCGTCTAGCCCTTCAGTAGCTTCCGATCAACAGTTCTCAGTAACAGATCCAGAATTTTCGTTGCAGCGGAGAAATACTCCACACAATAACCATTTTGAGTTTGGTCCAGATTGAACCTTTCCTTTTTATTTTTAAATACATGAACCTTCCTCTGTTCACCGCAAAAGTGACAAAATTTCATCTTTCTTTCCTAATTTTACGTAATTTAGAACTAATTTTTCCCCTTTTGTTGCATTATTGCCTTCTGCCATAACTTGACTTGCAAATCAGGGGTATGTTTTGCATACACCATTCGTCTGCTAGCAATTTCGGCGTTAATTCCGACTATTTTCTCTTGTAATATAGCTACGCCGATACTCACGCACCATAACTTTTCACTGATGTTGCAGCACATAGAAATCACTGGAAATGGGGTAATAATGAGCTATTTCCTTTAAATAATTGATTACACTCAGGGAATGCATCTTAAACCACAAAATTATTATTGCCTCCAAACTTTACACACTGTAGAGAACTTGGTTTGACTATTACACAAACTGATTCACAAAATATAAATGCACTGGTAATGGCTTCGGTATAACAACCATTGTTCATAATAAGACACTTGTAAGATAACTTCTAGTTCATTGCTACCAAAGTGAGCTCACCAATGGACCTCATCAGTAATTGAGATCACAATACGCCGTTGGATGCGGCTACTGGTCCCTTCACACCTCGCCGATGGCACAAGCAACTCGTCGTAATTATCACAGCATTGCACCATGCAGTGCCATGTACCTCAGACCGTGAAACCGTACTATTTTGCCGCTCACAGCCCATCTCCGTCGAAATACCTCGTCTTACAAGCCTTAGTGTCCATTTAGCTTGTATCCCAACGACAAACGAAGTCCACATCTGTTTTCAGCTCATTTTTAAATGGTTTGTAAGCAACGTTACCGTAGCACACACACCGGCAGTCACTTTTACGCCACAATAACACTCGTTCTGCCACAGAGCTACGCCAGCTTACTTCTACCGCCAATATTACGCTCCAACCTGTACACTGTTCTCATTCTCGGGGATTCCCCCCACACCTAAACATTATTTTACATTACGCCAAGTTCTCTATTTTCAATTAAACATACCATAGCATTACAATATTCAATTACAGTCATTTTCATATATTAAAGTAATATTACATTTATATTTTTACTACATGTAACAATACAGGGTGATTCAAAAAGAATACCACAACTTTAGGAATTTAAAACACTGCAACGACAAAAGGCAGAGCTAAGCACTACCTGTCGGCGAATTAAGGGAGCTATAAAGTTTCATTTAGTTGTACATTTGTTCGCTTGAGGCCCTGTTGACTAGGCGTCAGCGTCAGTTGATGCTAAGATGGCGACTGCTCAACAGAAAGCTTTTTGTGTTATTGAGTACGGCAGAAGTGAATCGACGACAGTTGTTCAGCGTGCATTTCGAACGAAGTGTGGTGTTAAACCTCCTGATAGGTGGTGTATTAAACGTTGGTATGAACAGTTTACAGAGGATGGGTGTTTGTGCAAAGGGAAAAGTTCTGAACGGCCGAGAACGAGTGATGAAAATGTAGCACGCATCCAGCAAGCATTTGTTCGCAGCCCAGGAAAATCTACTCGCAGAGCTAGCAGAGAGCTGCAAATTCCACAATCAACTGTATGGAGAGTCCTACGAAAAAGGTTAGTTATGAAACCTTATCGTCTGAAATTGGTTCAAGCACTGTCTGCAGCTGATAAGATTAAAAGAATCGATTTCTGTGATTTTATCCTTGCTCAAGTGGAAACAGATGAATCTTTCATTTCAAAGATTGTGTTTAGTGATGAAGCAACTTTCCACACTAACGGGAAAGTCAACCGTCACAATGTCTGTATATGGGGCACTGAGAATCCGCGGGAAACAACTCAGTATGAACGTGACTCGCCTAAGGTGAACGTTTTCTGTGCCATTTCAGCCAATAAAGTTTTTGGTCCCTTTTTCTTTGAAGGTGCTACTGTAACTGGACTACAGTATCTGGAGATGTTAGAGAATTGGCTGTTCCCTCAGCTCGAACAAGAAGCACAACAATTCATATTTCAGCAGGATGGAGCGCCACCACATTGGCACTTATCTGTCCGTAACTACCTGAACGTCAACTACCCGAGGCGATGGATCGGCCGCCAGGCAGCCCGTGACAGAGCACTTCATCACTGGCCTCCAAGAAGCCCTGATCTTACCCCCTGCGATTTTTTCTTATGGGGGTATGTTAAGGATATGGTGTTTCGGCCACCTCTCCCAGCCACCATTGATGATTTGAAACGAGAAATAACAGCAGCTATCCAAACTGTTACGCCTGATATGCTACAGAGAGTGTGGAACGAGTTGGAGTATCCGGTTGATATTGCTCGAGTGTCTGGAGGGGGCCATATTGAACATCTCTGAACTTGTTTTTGAGTGAAAAAAAACCTTTTTAAATACTCTTTGTAATGATGTATAACAGAAGGTTATATTATGTTTCTTTCATTAAATACACATTTTTAAAGTTGTGGTATTCTTTTTGAATCACCCTGTATTATTTAGTTTAATTCTTTTGTTATTTCGCTGTCAGAGTGCAGCACAAGCCAGACAGTGTCTCCCGCATAGCGCTCTTTAATTTAGCTGCCACCAGGCGGAAGCACTTCCGCTTTGCCTTCGATTCTAGCCCACAGGTGGCATAAGCGTCCACTTTCTCTACCGTTGCGCGTTGACAATGCCTGGCATTTACTAGACGACACGTTGTCACATTACAAACGGTCTTTCCGGTCAGTTACAACCCAGGTTTATTGTGATTGTTCCACTGATGGTGGCTGGAGAGGGAATGTCGTTCCCGCTGTATCACATTGATCAATATTCACTAATTTGTAATTGTAACCTTATCATTCCTTTGGGTCACCCCTGTTTGTAACAGTTTACTATCACTACCTCTGGAGTAAACACAGAGCAAACCCATTGTTATGCCAACCCTTTGAAAGTATGAGTGTGGCGTCAGCACTTCCCTCTGGCATCCTACAGCTTCTGTTTTACCCAAGAATAGCTGCGTTTCAGATTCTTGTGTGCTAGTCCGGACCATCCTAGTTTTACATATCGTAATTCTCTCTCTTTAGTAGAAGCATAGCTCATTTGTTGACGTCAATGCATAGCTCTCTTTCTCCTTGGATACTAACATCATCTCTTCAACAGAAATCCAAAAGTTTAACAGAAGCGCAACATAACCCCACTACAATAAGACAGTGGCACAATTACCATATATATTACTCAAAAAACACTTCGTATATCCCACTCCACTCGTGTCTACTGGTGTGACCTGACTGCTTAAGGCACTCCCTATATCTCCTGCTTGTCAGTTTCCATTTCCTTCCTTTCATTCTTAGTTTTGACTTCCCTTGCTGGTAACGATACAGGCACTTCTGGCAATGCGTCTAAAGTATCCTTAAAAGACTTAATGTGTCCCACAAGGAAAACGGAATTTCTTGTTAGTAACTGTAACTGCACATTCACGGATGATGTCATTACTGTGACTTGATTCGCCCCAGATACCACATAAGGAATTTTTTTTTTTACCTTTAAGTGTGTAGGGATTCGCCAGCATAATACATTGATCATTTCTGTGTCCAAAAAAAGTCGTCCTGCTTGCTCTTGGCATTCGAACACCCTTGTATTCGTTTTTTTCCATTGTTTCGACATTTTTGTAATGTCTTTTCGTACTTCTACAGAGACTCTCCGTTTTCCCCAATTACTGGCTTCAAAAGGTGATGGCATCTTTCTACAGTCTACCACCTCATATAGCAAAAGCCCAATGCTGTCATGTGCTTAAGTATTATGCACAACTACGACATAAGGTAGATAAATGTCCCAGTGGTTGTGGCTGTTCACATAACAACTTAATATTTTACTGATAGTACGATGGATGCATTCCATTATTCCTTTTGATTTGGGGGGGGGGGGGGGGGGGGAGGAGACTAGTCTTCAGCTTTTGAATTCGCAATAGATGGCATAGCTGCTTAATCAAAATGGTTCAAATGGCTCTGAGCACTATGGGACTTAACATCTGTGGTCATCAGTCCCCTAGAACTTAGAACTACTTAAACCTAACTAACCTAAGGACATCACACACATCCATACCCGAGGCAGGATTCGAACCTGCGACCGTAGCAGCCGCGCAGCTCCGGACGGAGCGCTTAGAACCGCTAGACCACCGCGGCCGGCAGCTGCTTAATCGTCTTGGACAAGAAGTTAGTATCGTGATCTTAACTGTTGCGTTTAGAATGCCTAACTTTAATAAGCAATTGTTAACCATGACATGTGCCACCAGATTGATTTGGGATTACAACCATTGCGAGGTAATACAAAAAGTGATTGATGATGGTTAACATGTAGAGGTTACTTATCAGTATTACGTTGAATGGATTCAGCATGTCCAATCCCACCATCTGAAATGACTTGGATGCCTCCAGTAATTTTTGCAGCAGTACTGCTTGATGACTGAGAGGCAATATGGTAGGCATTCTGAGTTCTTCTCTTCCACTAGTATTGTGCAACTTTCGATGCAGCTTCCATTACCCGCTAACTCATGATCGTGCACCTAAGACTTCATCATTCAAAGCTGTGGGTACCTCAATGCATGGCCCGTACTTTGTCACTCTAAACACAGCCCAAATGAACAGTGAACTGCTGCTGTGCCCTAAACAACAGATAGTTTGTATCAGTTGTTTGTGCTTTGCGACTTACTAGTACTAATGCTTTTTACTAAATAAAATCCCTGAGACTAGATTAAGCACTAGAAGCACTTGGGCGATGCTCAGCTCTATTTGAAATTGTGGTTTGATATGATAATAAAAGAGGGTTATATTCTGCTGAATAACTGTTGCAGAAAACGCTGGAGGGTTTAAATTTAATGAAGTGATAATTTATTGAGTCAGTCAAAGCAGTGAAATCATTAAAATGGTGGTTCTACAGTAATTCACTTAAATATGAAATAAAATTATAATAATATGTGGTTCATGGTGTGGGTTCCTGTAGTCATGTCCTAGTTCATGAACCACGGGCAACGTATGAGTGACCAAGTAAGTCGTCCCAACAGTCGGGATACCAGTTACTTTGAATAAGGCTGGGCATCTCGGACATATTCTGAGTCGTGGTCACCTTTGTGCTCATACGGCAAAGACTACCAAATCCACCGGTTAGCCCCTCAGCCGTTAGGGGTAAAACCCAATGGGACTCGGGGCAAGTAAGGCTAGCAACCTGCTTCCCTGGTACTTTAAATATGATGCTGGCAATAATCAGAGGAAAATGCCTCGGACCATAGGAGGTGACGGTGTCCCACCTCTAACTGACAAACCAGGGACTCCTAAGATACGACTTGGCAAACAAATGGTAATGAGATGGGGAGCTATTAATATCAATGGGGGTTACTATGGGAAGAAGGTGGAGCTGGCAGAGGCTGCAAGTAAGATGGGGCTGGACGTTTTAGCTGTTAGTGACATTCGGGTAAGGGGTGAGAAAGAAGAGGAAGTGGTAGAATACAAGGTCCACCTGTCAGGAGTCAAAGCAGGAATAGCACAATGGGGTGTAGGGCTTTACATCAGGAAAGAAATGGAACCCAGCGTAGTTGCAATAAGGTATGTAAACGAACGACTGATGTGGATAGATTTGACAATGTGTAGCAAGAAAATTAGGATTGTGTCAGTACATTCGCATTGTGAAGGGACAGATCAAGATAAGATGGATAGTTTTTATGAGGCACTCAGTGATGTAGTTGTTAGAGTAAAGGACAAGGACAGTGTTCTGCTCATGGGTGATTTTAACGCCAGGATTGGAAATCGAACAGAAGGGTATGAAAAGGTTATGGGTAAATTTGGAGAGGATGTGGAGGCCAACAGGAACGGGAAACAACTCTTGGATTTCTGTGCCAGTATGGGCTTAGTAATCACAAACTCCTTTTTTAAACATAAGAACATTCACCGGTATACTTGGGAAGGCAGGGGAACCAGATCTGTCATTGACTATATAATAACAGATCAAGAATTCAGGAAGGCTGTTTGGGAGACACGTGTATTTAGGGGATTCTTTGATGACACTGATCATTATTTAATCTGCAGCGAAATTGGGATTGTGAGGCCGAAAGTGCAGGAGGTCAGGTCCATATGTAGGAGGATAAGAGTGGAGAAACTTCAGGATAAGGAAATCAGGCACAAGTACATAACAGCGATCTCGGAAAGGTACCAGTTAGTTGAATGTAGTCAATTACAGTCATTGGAAAAGGAATGGACAAGGTACAGGGACACTGTACTAGAAGTGGCTAAAGAATGTCTTGGAACAGTAGTGTGTAAAAGTGGGATGAAGCAAACAGCTTGGTGGAATGACACAATCAAGGCAGCCTGCAAAAGGAAAAAGAAGGCGTATCAAAAATGGCTACATACTAGAACTCAGGTAGACAGAGAAAGTTATGTTGAAGAAAGAAACAAAGCCAAACAGATAATTGCAGCATCCAAGAAGAAATCTTGGGAAGACTTTGGAAACAGGTTGGAGACTATGTGTCAAGCTGCTGGAAAACCATCTGGAGTGTAATTAGCAATCTTCGAAAGGGAGGTAAGAAGGAAATGACAAGTATTTTGGACAGGTCAGGAAACTGCTGGTGAATCCTGTGGATGCCTTGGGCAGATGGAGGGAATATTTTGAAGAGTTGCTCAATGTAGGTGAAAATACGATTAGTAATGTTTCAGATTTCGAGGTAGAATGGGATAGGAATGATGATGGAAATAGAATCACATTTGAGGAAGTGGAGAAAATGGTCAATAGATTGCAGTGCAATAAAGCAGCTGGGGTGGATGAAATTAAGTCGGAACTCATCAAATACAGTGGAATGTCAGCTCTTAAATGGCTACACAGGATAATTGAAATGGCCTGGGAGTCGGGACAGGTTCCATCAGACTGGACAAAAGCAGTAATCACACCAATCTTTAAACATGGAAACAGAAAAGATTGTAACAACTACAAGAGGTATCTCTTTAATCAGCGTTGTGGGTAAAATCTTCTCAGGTATTGTTGAAAGGAAAGTGCGAGTATTAGTTGAAGACCAATTGGATGAAAATCAGTGTGGGTTTAGGCCTCTTAGAGGTTGTCAGGACCAGCTTACGGCAAAATAATGGAGAAGTGTTATGAGTGGAACAGGGAATTGTATCTATGCTTTATAGATCTAGAAAAGGCATATGACCGGGTTCCTAGAAGGAAGTTATTGTCTGTTCTATGAGATTATGGAATAGGAGGGAAACTTTTGCAAGCAATTAAAGGTCTTTACATGGATAGTCAGGCAGCAGTTAGAGTTGACGGTAAATTGAGTTCATGGTTCAGAGTAGTTTCAGGGGTAAGACAAGGCTGGAACCTGTCTCCACTCCTGTTCATATTATTTATGGATCATATGTTGAAAACAATAGACTGGCTGGGTCCAGATTAAGATACGTGAACACAAAATAAGCAGTCTTGCATATGCGGATGACTTAGTTGTGATGGCAGATTCGATTGAAAGTTTGCAAAGTAATATTTCAGAGTTAGATCAGAAATGTAAGGACTATGGTATGAAGATCAGCATCTCCAAAGCGAAAGTAATGTCAGTGGGAAAGAAATATAAACGGATTGAGTGTCAAATAGGAGGAAAAAAGTTAGAACAGGTGGACGGTTTCAAGTACTTAGGATGCATATTCTCACAGGATGGCAACATAGTGAAAGAACTGGAAGCGAGGTGTCCTAAAGCTAATGCAGTGAGCAGTCAGCTACGCTCTACTCTCTTCTGCAAGAAGGAAGTCAGTACCAAGACTAAGTTACCTGTGCACCGTTCAATCTTTCGACCAACTTTGTTGTATGGGAGCGAAAGCTGGGTGGATTCAGGTTACCTTATCAACAAGGTTGGGGTTACGGATATGAAAGTAGCTATGATGATTGCAGGTACTAGTAGATGGGAACAATGGCAGGAGGGTGTCCACAATGAGGAAATCAAAGAAAAACTGGGAATTAACTCTATAGATGTAGCAGTCAGGGCGAACAGGCTTAGATGGTGGGGTCATGTTACACGCATGGGAGAAGCAAGGTTACCCAAGAGACTCATGGGTTCATAGTAGAGGGTAGGAGGAGTCGGGGCAGACCAATGAGAAGGTACCTGAACTCGGTTAAGAATGATTTTGAAGTAATAGGTTTAACATCAGAAGAGGCACCAATGTTAGCACTGAATGGGGGATCATGGAGGAATTTTGTAAGAGGGCTATGATCCAGACTGAACGCTGAAAGGCATAATCAGTCTTAAATGATGATGATGATGATGATGATATGCAAATGCAATAAAGTTTGTTTTAACCCATGATTAGAATGGTAACAGATTCCCCAAATACTATTCCATTAAACTAAACACAAAATATTTGACAGCTCATAAATACCTAAAGTCCATTACGGCGACCAGCATATTAAAACTCTCGATATCATGAGTAGATTTCCACTGTATATCCAGTATTAATTCTAAAATAGAACCGAAATAAGTTAAAGTTCAGTGCTGCAAATCATCTCATGCTTACGATATTTTCAAGTTCCAGCCACCTCTCACAGTTCAAGCCCCACTTGGCTTGGAATTTTTCGCAGTATGAGTAAATATTAAAGTATTTGCATGGCCTGTTGCCGCCCAAGATTTTTCACTGCCCTAAACGGCACTATCACCTACCCTACACGATACTTCAACAGCAATGTGTAGACACTGACCGCTTGACTCGGAATGAACAGTCGCTTGTGCTTTTAAGCCTTCAGTTCTCCCTCCAAAATTCGTAACGCACTTAAAATATATATGGTGTTGAACTACATCCTCGTATCTCAGTTTCGTACAGCAAAGTCATATGTCAATTTTTATTTAATGTATGACTTGAAATTTACTTTCCAGTCTTTTTTATCTAATATTTTATTAATGAAATGTATTATAATGGTAATAATTTTACATTTGTTTATCAAGATAATAAAAATAATGTTGCTTCACTCTCCTGATGTAAAAATGAATTATTTGAAATACGAGATCGCTGTTCAACACCATCGATATAGAAAATGGACTTCCATTAAAAATACACATAAGTTACAAACATGTCATATCTGTCCCCTTCAAACCATAAATATTATTCTTTAACTAAAAGTTAGGGTAATCAATAATTAAAGAATTTTGCACATTAATACTTGTGTCAGTAACAAAAAAAGATTGTTAAAACCTATAAAACAATGAAGTTGGCTTTCTCAATAGATGCATCTTTCTATTCTCTATTCAGTGGTGGTATAAATATTATATGCACGCCACCATTTTTATGGTAGGGGTGTCTTTAGTATAGACCAAATTAACATTTAATTAAACAAGCTAGAAATCAAGTAATAATCTAGATATATGGTACATAGTTAAGTAAGGATAGGACTAAGGAAGGCCTTGCTGCATTCATTTGTTATGTAACTGTGGAGAATATGACGATCTGACAGATTTTCTCAGTTAAAAAGATATAAAATAAGTAGTAACTCAATAAATAAAACATACACAAATGTGTAGATTTCAAGTAAGGTAGCTAGTGTCCTAAGCTATCACCCCATACCTTATTTGTCAAGATCGCATGTAGCATTCTGGAGTTATTAATTTTAATGGTTTTTGTAGGATTATTCATTTAAGGCAAATACCTAACTACTGTAGTTTTCGTGATATCCTTAATATTAACGTCTCAATAGATGCTCCTCAGTGCCATGAATTTGCTGATGTGATTGGTTTTGTGCTACGATGAAATTGTGAATTACTGTGGAATTTTGAAGCATTTTCTTGCAGACGTATTCTACCATGTTTTGAACGTTGCCATACTTGTAGCCACTTACACTCAAATCATGCTGTCGAGACAGCCAACTGGCACCCGCAAAACCCTAGGGCTCATGGAAAATCGCAAATTACCATTCGCTGGCCACTCGCTTGTAGGCAACTGCATGGCTTTCTGTGACATCAGCTGCCTTGCCTCACCTTTTTGGCCACATCAGCCGAACCAACACTTACAATACCATGGCTCAATAACTTTTACTTGGCTGACAGTTCACCAGCATATGCATTATGTTACAGTTTCCTGTAACTCTGAGAGGCTTCTGCCAAGTTCCTGTATGATCCCAGTCTTTCTATTGAATCCATCAGCATTTCTGTTTTTGTCGGGCTTATGTGCTAACTTGTAATCAAATTCACTCAACTTTAATGCCCAACAGGTTAGTCTACTTGAAGGATCTTTCAGCCCATTAAACCACTTAAACATCGCATAGTCCATTATTACTTTGAATTTCCTTACGTACAGTAACAGCAGAAATTGGCAATACGACATATAACACAACATCTCTTTCTATATGGTTAATTAATTCTGTTGGCTTTAGTTAACTGTCCCGATACATATGCCACTGGGTGTTCCTTACCGTTCATATCCTGACTCAGAACACATCCAGTGGCCTGGTCGCTTGTGTCACGGGATATGATGAATTCTTTTTCGTAAACTGGAAATATTAGTACTAGGCTAGTTAGCACCTCTTCCAATTTCTCCTAGATAGTTTACCGTCGAAGACGCACAGTAACACTGTTCAATACTTAACATTAAACATGCCAAAATGCAGTCTCTTAACCACTTCCTCTAGTCTCCAGATCTTTAGAAAACACAATAGACCATACACAGGCGTGATTTTATTCCCGTTAGCACTCCATCCAATAACATCTAGAATGTGGCTGGTGTGCTCTTAACCATGAATGGCTTCAACTTCTTCATGGAGAAATGTTTACATTGACCTAGGTTGTCCAAAGTTTCCATTATGTTCGGCAGAGGATACAGGTACATGACTCTTTATTCTTAGGTATCAGTAATTACAACAAAACCTGTATTTCTTCGTCCCATTTGATGATTTCTATGGAACAATGATTTTGGATGCTCCCCTTGGATTGTCACTTTTCTCAATAATCAGCCAACTGCTGATTGATGGATTCCTCCGTTATGGGTTGCAGATGCCTAGAAATTCTGCACGGCGTTTTGTAGACTGGATGGTTATTCCCCTTCGGGATTCTACGCTGAGTCACATGTGTCGCTGGTAATGATCCACTAGGACTAAACAAATCCGCAAACCATATTAACAAAGTTTGCTTAATAGACCTATCCTTTCCTTTTAAATGCGTCACCTTCTTACATAATACGGTTGCATTGATGGTTTGTATACGGCAGAGATCTCCACTCCACCTACGCAAATGGTCCTCGTCTAGGATTTAAATTGGCAATCAACTGCCCTTTTGGTATATCCATTTCATGAGAGCCAAAAATTATCTACACTCACCAGAACTATGTAATCTCCATCTATTTCCTGCACGTGTGCACACTTCTACGCATGAAAGAATGCGAAGTATCCAATTCGTCATTGTGTTCCAACGGTTCTATAACACACAACATATCGGTCGGTAGGTCATTACTCACATTCACCCAGAGTAATTTTCGTGTCTCTCGGCAGTATGAACATTAATTGAGCTTTAATGAACATGCACCCAGTTTATCCAGCTCCACCTTCATGATAGGCGAATCTTGCGATAATGTATCACTTGCAGTTATTTTTACCAGCTGGAACAACTTCCCTTGAGCGCTGCAAAAGATCGTTTCTCGCAAGATGGTTATTCAGAAAATCCAGTCCTAGGATTGCACGGGGTAATACTTCTTTATATTCCTGAAAACTCCGTGCTGCAATACAGAAATTGAACAATACTTACCGCAATGATGTTACATCATTTCCCCTGTCTACGCAATCTATATCATGGGGTCTTCAGACTTTTCCTACCCAGGAGGTCAACTGTGTCCACTAGAAACCTACATTCAGTTCTGTTTTCCATCCCCACCTAGCAGCACTCCTCCTCTGCATATACTTTTGCAGAATTTTATTTTACTGGGAACGCCATCCGGCAGCTGAGGAATTCCTGTTGGCGTTTAACGAACCCTTCTCTGATGACCTTCACTTTACTTCCTGTTTTGATAACCTCGCGCCCAGTGCCACACTATTGTTTCTGCATGTGGCCCATATATCCACACCTATAACATTTTACCTCTGAGGAAAAAAAACAATTTACTTATCTTGCGCGCGATTCACTGTGTCCATCTTATTCTGTGTAACAACCTTAATGGCAGCAGTCACATCCTTTGGATTTTCATTCCGCACTCTCGTTGACATATTAGGTGGAAACTGTCTAAAAGCACATCTAACGCCCCGTGCTTCCCTCCTGTAAAATGGTTTTATTCACTTCTTCATTCTGTGTCAGCTCACAGAGCTGCACTCTGGTTTTCCTGGTCCTATCTAAGAATGCTTCCACTAACTCGTTTCGTTTCTGGAACATGTCATTAGTTATTCCCTGAAGAATCTAGCAATGTTCTGCTTGCAGTAACACTGATAGAGGCGATTCATAAAATTTTCAGACGTACTTGCAATACGCAACGCGTCATGATATGACACATCTCTGCATCTCCCACAAATCATAACTTAGCCATGTTCAAATGTATGTCTACTGACCAATCACCTACGTTAGAAATGGCTTTCACATTGTCGATAAACGCTCCTCAGTTGGCTTACGTGAAAAAGGAAACACTTTCTCTTATTTTATCGTGATGGTCATTTCTCCCTGTGTAGGTGGGTGCCAACAGAATATTTTCGCAATCGGAGGAGAAAACTGGTGATTGAAATTTCATGAGAAAATCCCGTCGCAACGAAAAAGTCTTTGTTTTAATGATTGCTACTCCAATTCACGTATCATGTCTGAGGCACTTTCTCCCCTGCCCTTCTTTGAACATTTTCGATGTCATCCGTCACTGCCACCTGATGCGGATCCCACACGGCACAGCAATATTCCAGAATAGGGCGAACAAGCGTGGTATAAGCAGCCTCTTTAGTAGACTTGTTGCACCTTCTAAGTGTTCTGTCAGTGAGTCGCAGTCTTGGTTTTCTCTTCCCAGAACATTATCTATGTGATCGCTCCAATTTAGGTTATTTGTAATTGTAATCCCTAAGTATTTAGTTGAATTTACAGCCTTGAGATTTGTGTGGCTTATCGCGTAATCACAATTTAGCGTATTTCTTTTTGTACTCCTGTGAGTAATTTCACACTTTTCTTTATTCAGTGTCAATTGTCACATTTCGCACCATACAGATATCTTATCTAAATCATTTTGCAATTCGATTTGGTCATCTGATGACTTTACACGACGGTAAATGACAGCATCATCTTCAAACAATCTAAGAGGGCTACTCAGATTGTCTCCTCTGTCGTTAATATAGATCAGAAACAAGAGAGGGCATATAACACTTCCTTGGAGAGCACCGGATATTACTTCTGTACCACTCGATGACTTTCCGTCTATTACTACGAACTGTGACCTTTCTGACAGGAAATCACAAATCCAGTCGCACAACTGAGGCGATTTTCCATAGGCACGCAGCTTGGTTAGAAGACGCTTATGAGGAATGGTGTCTAAAGCCTTCTGGAAATCTAAACACATGGAATCAATTTGACATCCCCTGTCGGTAGCACTCATTACTTCATGAGTATAAAGAGCTAGTTGTGTTTCACAAGAACGATATTTTCTGAATCCGTGCTGACTATATGTCAATAAGTCGTTTTCGTTGAGGTAATTCATAATTCGAACACAGTATATGTTCCAAAACCCTACTGCAAATCGACGTTAGCGGAATGGGCCTGTAATTCAGAAGATTACTCCCATTTCCCATTTTGGGTAATGGTGTGACCTGAGCAGTTTTCCAGCCTTTAGGTATGGATCTTTCTATGAGCGAGCGGTTGTATATAATTGCTGAATCTGGAGCTATTGTATCAGCATACTCTGAGAGGATCCCGACTGGTATACAATCTGGACCGGAGGCCTTGCCTTTATTAAGTGATTTAAGCTGCTTTGCTACACCGAGAATATCTACTTCTATGTTTCTTATCTTGGCAATTGTTCTTGACTGGAATTAAGGAATATTTACTTCGTCTTCTTGGGTCAAGGAATTTCGGAAAACAGTGTTTAATAACTCTGCTTTAGTTGCACTGTCATCAGTGACTTCACCGTTGTTATCGCGCAGTGAAGGTATTGATTGCGTCTTGCCATTGCTGTGCTTTATGTATGAACAGAATCTCTTTGGGTTTTCTGCCAGGTTCCGAGACATAGTTTCGCTGTGGAAATTATTAAAAGCACCTCGCAATCAAGTACGCGCTATATTTCAAACTTCTACAAAACTTTACCAATCTTTGGGATTTTGCATTCTTTTAAATTTGGCATGCTTTTTTCGTTGCTTCTGCAAGAGCGATCTGACCCGTTTTGTGTACCATGGGGGATCAGTACCATCACTTATTATGTGGTATATATCTCTCAATTGCCCTTGATACTATCTCTTTGAAGTCATTCCACATCTTTTCTACGCTTACATGATCAGGTCGAAGGAGTGGAGACGGTCTCTCAAAAAAGCGTTAAGAGCATTTTTACCAGTTTTTTTTAAATAGATGTACTTTGCGTTTCTTTTTTATGGTTGTGGGTGTTACGGTCTTCAGCCTAGCAGCCACTGCCTTGTGGTCGCTAATCCATGTATCCGTCGTGATACTCCCTATTTGTCCAAGATAATTTGTTGCTAAGAGGTCAAGTATGCTTTCGCAACCATTTGCGCTTCGAGTGGGCTCATGAACTAATTGTACAAAATAATATTCAGAGAAATAATATTCTGAGTACCGTTTCGGATGACATTTTACACCTGCCGCCGGCTATAAACGTATAATTTCACAGGAACTATCTCCTTTAATTTCACTACAAGGTAGAGTACTTCTGACAGCAATAAATATTCCACCACCAACTGTATTTAATCTATCCTTTCTGAACACTGTAAGATCGTTTGAAAAAATTTCCGCTGAACTTACTTCCGGCTTTAGCCAGCTTTCCGTACCTATAACCATTTCAGCTTCAATGCTTTGTATTAGGCCAACTTTATTTATGAAGTTCTCGTGTACGCCTTACAATCCCATCTTGGAAATTTATTTCCAGTCTCAAAATTTTCGTTTGCCTTTCTTTTTCTCACTTTTTATTAAAATATTAATAAGTACAATATATTTAGTATTATATTGGGACTGATGACCTCAGATGTTAAGTCCCATAGTGCTCAGAGCCATATTATATTGGTTTATTTGCTATGAAAGTAACGAAAAAACTGAAAATAAAAAATAAAAAATGTTTGCTCATAGGATCTGGCGCCACGGCCCTCTGATTACCATTCTGTACTCTTTCCACTGCTCCAGTCGCTCCTGAAAATCTACGCTAACGAACATGGCTCATGCCTCTCTTGAGCCGCATCAAAATAATATTTTTTTTTCTAGTTACTGGTCACTTTCATTTCGCCAAGTCCTGCATATACTACAAATCTGGACGAAATCGGTGATGACAAACAGGCGTCGTCCCCTTGTAAGTCGTCTGCATACGGTCACCGACACAGGTGCTTGCCTGTTGCTACTGGTGACGAAATTCTTGGTGGATTATTTGTTTCTCGAGTAGTCTTTACCTCGAAGTCAGCAGCTGATGGAGACCACGGTGGTTGGCATCACGTAGACAGCTTGATATCGACGCGTACAAAGAACATCGGCGAGCTTATGAGAACAACTGAGTACTTCAGAGAACGGGGGTCTGATATGGGAAGGGGGGTTTTACGCCAGTCTACTGGCCATTACTTCTCCAACAGCAGCATCCCCACTCTTGACGGCGAGAGTTCGTCAGAGACAAAGGTATGGCGGTCAGGAGTATTCCAGGGAAATGTGATAAGAGCGCACTTTCTGTCTGTATACACAAACGGTCCGTCGGATAGGGTGAGCAGTAATCTGCGACTGATAAAGTTGCAGTGTACGGGAAAGTGTCGTTGAGAGAATATAGGATACAAGATGACTTACACTTAATTTCTAATTGGTATGTTGAATGACAGCTTGCTATAAACGTGGAAAAACTGTATGCTCATGCAAGTGAGTAGGAAAAACAAACTGTTATGTTTGAATACAGTATTAGCGGTGTGCTGCTTGGCACAGTCATGTCGACTAAATATTTAGGCGTAACTTTGGAAAGCATCAAGAAATGAAACGAGCACTAAGCTTAGTTGTAGGGTAGACGAATTTTCAACTTCCGTTTGTTCGGAGAGTTATTGGAAAGTGTAACTCATCTGTACAAAATACCACGTACGGGACACTTCCGTGACGCATTCTTGATAACTGCTTGATTGTTTGAAGGCCTCATCAGGTTAGATTAAACGGAGGTGTCAAATAAATTGAGAGGCCTACTTCTAGATTTGTTACCAATAGGTTAGGTCAACATCCGAGTATTTCTGAAATGCTCCATGAAATGAAATCTGAATTCCTGGAGGGAAGACGATGTTCTTTTCGCGAAACGCTGTTGAGAATTTTGAGAACCTGCATTTGCAGCTGACTTCAGAATAATTCCACTGTTACCAACACACATCTTGCGTAAGGACCGCAAAAATGAGAGAAACCAGTGCTCGTACTTAAACGTATGGACAGTCATTTATTCCTGGAACGACTAGTAGTGGTACAATGAACCCCCTATCTTGCACCATGTGTGCGGAGTATGTGTGTAGGTTTAGAAGTCGTTCCACTACGGCGTTAAATTTCTCACAGTTGGCCGTTTTCTCGTTCAGCGGTGTGGTTTGGATGTGTACAGTGCTTGTAAGATCGCATTCGTACAGTCGACGCAAGCAGTGCGTGCTCTCCTTTCTCCTGATTTGCTTGCGACTGAAAATTGATGGAAGAAACTTAGAATCGCGCATTAGAAGCAATCATTTTTCAAATAACATTGATCATGAGATGGAACGTAAAGAAGAATTAGCAACATATCAGTACTAGAGACGTCAAAATTGGTAGATTAAATGAATAATTGCTTGCAGCTAAGTGACAAGTTGTTATATTTTCAACTCATCATTTATTCCACTGTTAAGACTTTTCAGTTTTTGTCACTTCCGGACGTTGTTCTTACTCTGTAGAAACAGGCAGTTGTTTTCGATTTTGCTTTTTAAAACACAATGCTATGTTGTGTATTTAGTTTTATGTCAACCTTCCCTGTTCAATGACAAAGGCAGTAGTTCCTCTCATGAAACGTTTAATGCCTAAATTCCCCTGTGCTGGAATCCTTTTTGTACGTTCCAAAATACATTTGATCCACGTTGACACGATAAATTATCCACAAGTACCTCTAAAAGACAAAAAAATCAAGTGTGTTGTAACTTATTGGGCAACAGAAACGAATAACTGCTTCGTGGTATCTTTTATGTCACGCCATGCATTTATTTATTTTAAATTTTGTTTTTCAGATAGAACAATAAGTACCGGTACTACAGCATCCAAAATTCTTAGTCTGCTTACTTAATGGCGCTATGGTCCCTCTGCTAAAGAAACTCGAAAGCCGAAACATCTCGTTGTTCACATACTGTTTACACTTAATCAGTTTTTGACATGCTAGTGAAATTAAAACGTTAAGCATTGTAGTGGGTACAAAGGACTGAGTTGTGGCTATTGTTGTGGTTGTAGAGATGAAACTCAGGCCTAACACAGAAGTATTTATAATATCTGTAGTTAAACAACATTTACATTCTGTTTCAATACGTACACGTTTTTCAACACTTGCTGATGTCTTCTGGTCCATTTGTAAATGTAATTATTTTTGTGTATTCTTTTAGGCTTAAATGCGATGCGAGCGACAGCTAATATTTTAGCGGAGTAGTGAGCGAAATAGGAAAAATGGCACCGCATTTTGACAAATCAGTAACCATGAAGAAAGAACCACGTCGCCGAAGTCGATGGGATTTAACCCCAGATGACATGAAGGACTGGAAGAAGAAAGAGTCGCCACACCGAGAAAACAGCGAGAGTCATCCAGAGGTAAGACGCTCTGCAAAGAGTACCCAATTTCTGCTTACAATGATATCTGTAGTCAGCATGTTTGAAATGTAGCCATTATTTACACTTGTACGATCTAGCAGAACAAAATAAAAATGAAACTAGCAAAGACCAAATGGTTTCTATTCAGAAAATTCAGTGTAAGAATTTCAGATTTGTCTGTCTGAATGTGTCCGTTTTTTTTTTTTTTTTTTTTTTTTCAACACGCAAGGATGATCAAAACTTTGGTAAGGTCTTGTAATTTCACACACACACACACACACACACACATACACACACACACACGTGGTGGCTGCGGGAGTGCTGAATTAGAAGTGGGGTGGATATAATTAGGTTGATTGCGAAGGCTAAGCCCTCGTCTGTCTCGGTAGCTGCTCTGTCAGCGCAGCTGATTGCCTCGCGAAAGGCGCCGGGTCCGATTCCCGGCAGGGTCACAGATTTTCTCCGCTCGCAGACAGGGTATTGTGTTGTCCTTACGTTCGTACCGCCATCAGTGACATTCCACTAATGAGATGGCTGAATGGGCACCTCCCGAAAGGAAAAAAAAAAAAAAAAAAAAGAATCAACCCATCAGCATTTTTCAATACCAAGAAAGCTAATACTGAACAAAGTTAAGAAAACTTCAAAGATTTTCTTTCGCCTCGTCTACATTGTGTCTCGTTAAAGAAAAGAAAATCATTGTACTGTACTGGTGAAAAAGCAGCAAAATGCGACTTGTAGATTGCCTGCAGACAAAATTTTCTCTGCTTGTGTTCCACCTCAATAGGAAGAATTTACAAGTTAAATCTACATAAAAACCGTGGAAACTGAGTGCACGACGCGTTCTCGTAGTTAGCTTTAACAGCTATTATCATCTTATTTTTATCGGTGTATATCTGATAGTTCACTGTTTCTCACAGGAGGTGAAAACTGAAACCTTGGCTATAAATAGATTCGCAACATAATTTCAAAGCCGAGTTTTTCAATGTAAGTTTAGCCAACTGTAATTTATGAGTGCCGAAGCCAACGAATTTTTTTGTTCCTGTACTTCAGAAGAATTTTTCGACAAAAACTGTATCGCGCCGGCATTGATGTCGCTTATTTTCTATATTCCTCCTTTTGTAAAGATGGAGTTCGTGGTTTGTGCCGCCCGACAGCGCGACGAGGTCGCGTGGCAGGTGCGCTAGAGGGCGCAGTTGCGGGTGGAGCGTGGAGAGACAGCCGAGACGGAGGTTACAAGGTGTCAGCGAACTAGGGCAGTGTGCCCGTTCTGCTGGTCTCTGGAGTCACCTGCCCAAGCTGTGTATCAGTCCTGGTGGTTTGGCGGAACAGTTCAGAACCGACTGAACTGATATCGTTTATTTGGTGGGGCACTCGATCGCCCTTCTGACTTGTGAGTGGTGGCCGCATGTCATAGTGGAAAAGTAAGACGTGTCGGAAATTGTGTAACTTCCGTGAGACACGACTGGTGCGAACATGTTGTGACTGTGCTATAAAAACTTTCGCAACATACATTCAAAACTGAGTTTTTCAATGCAAGTTTAGCCAACCGTAATTTATGAGTTCCCAAGCCATGATTGTATTTGGCCCCATGTCACCACGCCGAGAATAAGGGAAAATACATTTTGTCTTCTAATCCTTAGGGTACTCCTGCACACTTCAGTGCCTGCCATAGAATCTTTCCAGCTATTGATCTAACTATCTCTTACCCCGTCATGTGGCTTCCCTGCATCGGTCACTAAGCTACTATCTTTGAGACAGTGACCACTTTCTGGTGATCCTACAGCTTCTTTGCCATCGCCAGATGGACCGACTACGACGTTGTGTGCTTATCTATGCTTCTTTGCCCCCACTCTGTCAGATTGCATCGACGAGGCTGTGCAAGACATCTCCAACACGATTACTCATGTCACTGGAACTGTTGTTCACCTGTCTAAGGTCCTCTCCTTCACTGGCTGGTGACATGTTGGACTGAAGACATTGCAGTAGATATTCAAGATCGCCGAAGCGACCTGCAACGTGTCAACTGACATCTTTCACAGATCTACCATATCACTTTTAAGTGACATTGTGCTAAGATTTTCTATCTAATTAAATACTGTAAGAAGGAATGACGAGAGCGCTACGCCTCCCGCCGGAAAAATATGCTTCTTTGTCCCAGTTGCCAGCCAAGTCCCATAGTCTTCTGATCTTCCAGTGTTCAACAACATTTCCAGGTCTTGTACTTCAGGGTGGTCTTACTGCCGATGCGCCCGTTATTGCTGAATACCTCGCGACTCACTTTGTTGTAGCATCCACACTCTCTTATCAGACCACTATACTACTGCAGAAAAGACAAATTGAAAACTGGGAACTGCTTCAGGATCTTGCCTCGTCTTACAATATGGATCTAGGCTCTCATTGAATTCATAATATGATCTAACACTTGAATGATACTCAGGCTTTATCTATTCACGATCTTCAACCGTATTTGGCTTGAAGGTGTCTTCCTTCGCAATAGAACCTTCGTCCCAATTCTTAAGCGTCTCTCGACAGCTACCTACTGCTTAGCCTCACCAACGTGCTCTGCAAACTGTCCGAAAAGATAGTTGCTTGCGGATTATGCAGGGTTCTTCAGTCACGGAGCATTTTATCCCCTTGTCTATGTGATTTCCGGGACAGATGATACACAGCCAACTATGTAGTCTGATTGGAAACAGTAATCCAACAGCCTTTTCTGACACCTTTCTTTTTTATAAAATGCATTTTAACCATTAGTCATCTACCGGTTTTGGTTGTTAACCATCATCCAGGATGTCTATGAACATCAACATTAAAAAATTATAAAAGTACAATGCATACAAAAATAGCAAACTCAACCAATATGTGGGTTCACAATACCATTTGTTTACGTACAGGGTACAACAGATTAATTAAAAATATCCCATATTCTTTTGAAGCTGAACCATACCGAAATCATCCACAATTGTGTAACGAATTTGTCTTAGCATACTGACAATCACTTTTTATGTCAAACATACAGACATCACTGAAGAAAGAAGACGAACAATTACTGGAAAATCCCTCATCAGTCAAGTTATATCAAAGATTGTGCGTTTGTACAACACAAGTAACATAGCAAACTTTAGCATCAGCGGTAATGTCAAATGTTCAAATGTGTGTGAAATCTTATGGGGCTTAACTGCTAAGGTCATCAGTCCTTAAGCTTACACACTACTTAACCTAAATTATCCTAAGGACAAACACACACACCCATGCCCGAGGGAGGACTCGAACCTCCGCCAGCACTCAGATGATCCAAAATCACTTTTTACAAGTATTCTGCCGCACTATCACCGTACTTTTCACTTTTATGTACTTTATCAAGAAGTGCATTTTCGTTTGAAGTTGTATCATAAAAGTCAGTACACGATAGACCATTAAAGTGTGTTTTGACAGTGAGCAAGGCCCTCACTGTTTCAACTTTCATTCTGTTTTTTTCATCTGACCACAAAGAGTTCACTAACGAAAACACACGTTCCGCAGTAGCATTTGACCCAGGAATTGCCAGACAAAACTCCCCCAAGTGAATCATGTTTTTCATGTTAATGTTTTTACTTATGAAACAAGCAAATATTTTACACCAAGTTGCATTAACACTTTCTTTGTCTCCTTCTTCACTTTTTGTTTAATTCTGTCCACATGAAAATTCATCAACAGGAAAATTTGGTCCAATACTTTTAACAAAAACACAACAGTCCTGAATATCCTTCCACTGTAGCTACTCCTTTTCAGTATTAACCCAGCCAAATGCTTTAAACGGTGTGAGAAATGGTAAACACCATTCTTTAATATACTCAATACAAGAGTCATAGAAGTGGTCAGCATAAACATGAAATTGTTCTACAGTAATTTCACCCTTTTCTTCCAGCTTTCTTAGAGTCTCATGTACAAAGGATGTGAGAAATCTTTCAGATTTTCTACATTGTAATTTGCCCAAAAATTTTTCCGTTTCTTGATAAACTTCCACTATTGTGATTTCTTGTTTCTCAATACATTTAACTGTTGTGGAGAAAGGTTTTAGCTGGATAACAAGAAAATGTAGAAGAACAATAGACACAGGGTTATCAAAGAATTGTTTAAGGATAACAGGACACTTATCAAGGGAAATGAAATATGATTTCAAAGCAGGAAATATCTCTACAGTACTTTCCAATGCTGGTAGCAGAGATAACGACCTTGTCTTGCTGTGCCGAAGTACAGTTTTGTATTCAGTTTCAGTAAACTTACAGAATGACTTCAGAGATTCAACCCTTACTGTATATATGTGGAAATGCTGGTAGATTTTGTTTACAATTAATTGGCAGTCGATGGGTGGGCAATCTGACCCAGTTTGTAAGGAATTGTGCACCACATGTGCTGGACAGCCAACACCTACTATATTATTCACTGTCTTCTGTTGCAGTTTATAGAACAAATTGTTTTTTCCTTTCCTCTGCTTACCACCAAAATTGGTGTTTGTGTTGTCTGCAGAAACTGCCATCACCTTTCCCTCAAGAACATATTTCTTTAGAACCTCCAGCTAAATTAACCAATTCGAGCACTTTCACCGTGATGCCATTTTCAGGGTGAAAATACCTGATACGGAGAGGAACCAACTTTAAATTCAGATGATTCGATCTATCAATCATTACAGAAATGAATCGAGCACTTTTCAGTTCATTAAAAACCTGCTGAGCTGCATGCGGTGCAATAACATTTGAAATGATTGCATTACATTTTGTGTGTCCACATGTGAATATAGGATTCAAAAGTTTTTTAACTGCTGTAGTACAGTCCATTGACTTAAAGCTGTGGTTATGCATTGCACTGTGGTATGCAAACGTAGCTTCTTGTACTGCCAACTGCCTATCCATTTCTGTTACTGACTTTAAGTTTACATAGTAGTCACCCACGGATTTATTTGCTCTTTTCGTTTGATCACTCATGCGATGTTTCTTCGTCTTAATGTGATTCACAATGTCAGACCTTCCACCATGACCAATAGCAAATTTTGATCTGCACAACGTACATTTTACAGTTTCTCCACTACCAGTGATAAAAGGAAACTCGCTTTTTATATTGCTGTTAAAATTACACTTTCGTTTTGGCATAATGAAACAGTGATTGCCCAGTGAAAAACATTAACAGTGTGGTGAGGAAAGCCAGAGAGCAAGTATCAGTGGTGTAGAGGATCTATGGACCGAAAGGACGGATTCAGTGGATCGATTTAGAAGAGAAGAATCTTCGTTGTTATTCGTAATATATAGTGCGTTTAAAATTACTTGCGATTTTTGACAGTTCGGTACATGTTTGGGCTATGCTGAAAGTCATCACACGCTTCCTAGCGTAAATAATTGCGCAGTTACCAGTAGCATAAAATATTCTAGCCAAGCGCAATCATAAAAAAACGGGACATTTGAGCGTCCCCAAATAAACTTTCGGGACAGCGGGACATTTTGGTAAAAAACGGGACTGTCCCGGGAAAAAACTCGACGAATGGACACCCTAGTGTATCTGTGCAGAACATAATATGTCGTACCTCTTATTTATAAATGAGGTGAGCCCATTCGCAGATAACCTGTCAATGATACTTTTAAGAAGTTTATTTATTTACCACTCCGGTTTCTGCACGTTTGCTTGGACTGATTTTAATACTAGTGTCATCTGCAAAAAAAAAAAAAACTATTCTGTATGGCGTATATTAGGCGGAATATCGTCAGAGACAGCAAAGGACTTGGAAGAGCAGTTGAACGGAATGGACAGTGTCTTGAAAGGAGGATATAAGATGAACATCAACAAAAGCAAAACGAGGATAACGGAATGTAGTCAAATTAAATCGGGTGATGCTGAGGGGATTAGATTAGGAAATGAGACACTTAAAGCAGTGAAGGAGTTTTGCTATTTAGGGAGTAAAATAACTGATGATGGTCGAAGTAGAGAGGATATAAAATGTAGACTGGCATTGGCAAGGAAATCGTTTCTGCAGAAGAGAAATTTGTTAACATCTAGTATAGATTAAGTGTCAGGAAGTCGTTTCTGAAAGTATTTGTATGGAGTGTAGCCATGTATGGAAGTGAAACATGGACGATAACCAGTTTGGACAAGAAGAGAATAGAAGCTTTCGAAATGTGGTGCTACAGAAGAATGCTGAAGATAAGGTGGGTAGATCACGTAACTAATGAGGAGGTATTGAATAGGATTGGGGAGAAGAGAAGTTTGTGGCACAACTTGACTAGAAGAAGGGACCGGTTGGTAGGACATGTTCTGAGGCATCAAGGGATCACAAATTTAGCATTGGAGGGCAGCGTGGAGGGTAAAAATCGTAGAGGGAGACCAAGAGATGAATACACTAAGCAGATTCAGAAGGATGTAGGCTGCAGTAGGTACTGCGAGATGAAGAAGCTTGCACAGGATAGAGTAGCATGGAGAGCTGCATCAAACCAGTCTCAGGACTGAAGACCACAACAACAACAATCTGAGGTACGGCCGTGGACCTGAGACTGAACCTTGGGGAACCCCATCTGTGATTCGGAACTATGTCCGTGGACTATATTGCTTGAATTACTATGTACAACTTTCTGAATTCTTTTGATTAGATGTGACATTATCCATTAGTTGGCTATACCATAAATCCCATAAAAATATGTATAGGAGAATAATGTGATTGACACAGTCAAATGCCTTAGAGTAATCACAGGAAACATCAACCGGCGCTATTTTTTTTTATTTAATGCTTGTAAAATCTGGTGCGTGAATGTGTAAATGGCATTCTCAGTTGAGGAACCCTTTTGACACGCAAACTGTGATTTGCTAAGGATACTATTGTTGCTAAGGTGAGATACTATTCTAGAATACATCATCTTCTCAGAATTTTTGGAGAATGGTGTCAGCAGTGAAACAGGTCGGTATTTATTTACGTCCTGCTTACCACCATTCTTAAAGTCTGGTCTGCCAACGGCATATGTCGGTCTCTCTAGAAAAATTACTTGAGTTATTGATGCATGACGTACTTCAGATAAGACTGAGTGTATTACGTGGGAACAAAATTTTAGTACTGTATTGGAAACACCATCAAAACCAGATGCGCATCTATTTTTGGGAGAATGTATAATTTTCTTAATTTCAGAAGGAGAAGTTTGTGATACATTCATATGATTGAATTTTATGAACGTTCATTTTCAACGTACTGCCGTGATTTTGCTCTTGAACTATTTGGCCCTATGCTTCCAACTATGTTTAAGAAATGATTATTAAAAGCATTTGATACCTAAGACTCGCCATTTACAGCCCTTCCATTCATTTCATTAGTTATGATGTCTTGTTCTGTGGCTGGCTGTCCTGGCTCTCGTTTCACTATATTCTGTATAGCATTAAGTGTACTGATTTCAGACATTTTGTTCATGTTCTTTGATTTTTTAATAACCTTTCGTTATAATTGTGAGTAGTTTTTGCAGTGTGCATCGACTGCAGGATCCCTACTTGTAACGCTTTGACGCTTGTGACGCTGTTAAAAGAAATGACCCACCGAGAACTGTGAAATGAGTTTGTCGCTTAAAGGAGATGGAGACAACGCTCAGGTGATACAGTTGAAGGTAGAGCAGCGGTAGGAAGTACGCGGTTCGAAGGTTCCTCTGGAACAAGCGGCTGGGGCAAAAAATCTACCCCACGACTCCCCCCTACTTTGTGGGTTTATCTCCAGGCACTAGAGAGAAGAAATAAAGTACAGGATGACCTAACAGAAGACAGAATGACAATATAACGCAATAAGGAGGACAAGAAGAGGCAAAAATCGGAAGATCGTAATGTATGAAGGAACTTAGCAATGAGTGATAAAAAGATAAAGATGATGATGATGGTGATGATGACGATGACGACGACGACGACGACGACGGTGCGGATGTCAACATGTCTCTGCTAGAGGCAGGTCACACCACAGCATCGCTAGAGGCTCAAATGGTTCAAATGGCTCTGAGCACTATGGGACTCAACATCTTAGGTCATAAGTCCCCTAGAACTTAGAACTACTTAAACCTAACTAACCTAAGGACATCACACACACCCACGCCCGAGGCAGGATTCGAACCTGCGACCGTAGCAGTCCCGCGGTTCCGGACTGCAGCGCCAGAACCGCACGGCCGCCGCGGCCGGCGCTAGAGGCACTAGTTCGTTTTTAGAAGTGAGTTAGCGGTTTATTTTGGAGCAACTCTGGTATTTTGGCCGGAGGCTTAGAAAAAGTAGCAAGCGTGGTGCAGCGCAAGTTTGCCGTGTGACTTGCGAGCCCGGCTGTGCCCGGCGTCGGGTTGCGCCCCGGCGCTGGCATTGTCGCGAGCTCCCGTCCGTGCCGCCTCGCGGCCCGCGCTTTGTTTTCGGCTCGTAGTGCGCCTCTTCCGTCCGCGCTAAAAAAATAACAAAACAAAAAGGACGGTGACGCCAACGACAAAGGAGGTTGCCAGCCACCTGCTCTTAGCTCGTGTGCATATTCTGAATTTTGTGTCCGGGTGCGACGCGGACGGCTTCGAGCGGACAGCCCTCGCCTATCGGCTATCTCCAGTCGACTAGGCTATTTCGCTATTTGTACAGCATTGAAATGTATCGCAGTGGTATAGATTCGGCAGGACCAATAACTGGGCTACATTTTGCTTTATTTTAGGCGGAAATAATATTCTAATTTTTTTTATTGCTGCAAGCTGTGTCAGTAGTTTCATAGACCATTTCTGCTGCGTTTCTTGCAAAGGTGTATGACGTGGGCTTTCTTCCATCCACTGGTCACAGGTTTTCGTTCTAGGGATATCGTGGTTAAAATGGAAGCTAATTCAGCTGCCGCCTGTGTATAGAATCTGACTGATGTTGCAGCAATTTCAGCTGTTTCTCAATGCCACTGACATTAATACAGTATCTATAGCACTTACCCTTGTAGTGGTAGCGAATTAAACTGGCTCTGTACTTCTGGGTCCTTCTGTGTGTGCCGGACAGTCAGTAACTTAAGCTGTTCGATTCGCAGTGCAACGGTACGTTTTGATGTATTACATTAATTCCTTCGTTGACGACTTCAAACTATATTGTTAGTACAGCACGTAGTATCTGTGATACGCTTGTCTTTTGTTAATGTATACTTTAAATCCCAGAATGGTCTCCTTCTTGGTGGGAACTACGGAACACAACGAATAAACGACAGTTTATCTTCTTACTTTAGATGCCCTTCCAAGATTATACCGAGATATTTTACTGTTGAAACTTCCTGGCAGATTAAAACTGTGTGCCCGACCGAGACTCGAACTCGGGACCTTTGCCTTTCGCGGGCAAGTGCTCTACCGAGCATCTGCCAGGAAGTTTCATATCAGCGCACACTCCGCTGCAGAGTGAAAATCTCATTCTGGTATTTTACTGTTTTTTGAAAGGGTAACTGGAAGCCGTCAAGGAATATGGGGAGGAACTGTTTCGCGAAAATGTTCGCCTATCATCTTGAGAAGTGATATGAGGGTCTCTTGCGTTATCTTAAGAGATTAAACAGGCGCCTTTGATGGAGGCTTTGTACCGCTTCCAGCATCGCATTATAGGTATACAAACTACTCACATGAAAAACGTTGGACAAAGTACAGCCGGCCGGAGTAGCCGAGCGGTTCAAGGCACTACAGTCTGGAACCGCGCGACCGCTACGGCGCAGTTTCGAATCCTGCCTCGGGCATGGATGTGTGTGATGTCCTTAGTTTAGTTAGGTTTAAGTAGTTCTAAGTTCTAGGAGACTGATGACCTCAGAAGCTAAGTCCCATAGTGCTCAGAGCCATTTGAACCATTTGACGAAGTGCAATGAAGTCAGAGAATACCAAGTTTGGAGTCCTTATCAAGAAAGCATGGCAGTAGAAATCGAAAGAATTGAGAGATGCACAGCTAGAATCATAACAAGGCTATGACCTATACGCAAGTATTATAGACATGCCCGGGGAACTTAGATGCGTATCCTTTTGAACACAGGCGACGTAGTTTTCGCGAAATCCTGTTACGTAAACTTACAGAACTTGTATTCGAAGTGGACTTACCACTGCAGCGAAGTGATTGGGCGACCGCTATGGCCCAGCGGTTCTAGGCGCTTCAGTCCGGAACCGCGCTGCTGCTACGGTCGCAGGTTCGAATCCTGCCTCGGGCATGGATGTGTGTGATGTCCTTAGGTTAGTTAGGTTTAAGTAGTTCTAAGTTTGGGGACTGATGACTTCAGATGTTAAGTCCCATAGTGCTTAGAGCCGTCTGAACCATTTTAAAAGTGACTGAACCATAAAAAGTTGTTTCTGTGGCTTGAAAGAACTGTTGCTATCTTTGCCTGCGAGATATTTGTTTTGATTAAGTTTTTACGTGCTCTGTAAAACTCTTTTGGTTTCATCCCTTCATCCATTTCGTGGTTCAAGTGGCTCTGAGCAATATGGGGCTTAGCTGCTGTGGTCATCAGTCGCCACTCCGGCCGGCCATCCATTTCATCTATGTCAATTTCTTCTCCTCTTTCTTTCTTTAATTTTATTGTACTTATTAGTAATCACTAGTAATTGTATCTATGCGTGATTCTGCTTCATGATTAACTTGATTACAAATTCCTTCATCAAAGGTCGGAAAAGTACTGATTTACGACTGGTACACTAAGCAGAAAATATATATTTACGCATTTGAAAAGTACACATAACATGTAGCATTGGACTTGAGGTTTTTCTTGTCCATACTCGTAATCTGTGCCGTTTGTATCGTCTGTTTCCGTGCCCCCTGTATCGAAGCCTAGTTTTTCATATTGTCCTTTTATCTTTCCATTCCTGCTGGAAAATTCTCCAGTAATTTCTACAACGCCCAGTATTCTCAGTGTCCAGGAGATAGCTGTTCTGTTATGGCCACCCAAACGCGATGCGAATGTGTCTTCTTCTGCTTTACCAACCTTGCCGTCTCAAAGGGGATGGTACAGTCGTCCTCAGGCATTGTGCAGGAATTGAAAGTTCATGCAGTGCGTAAGCTCTTCTCCATTCCACGTCATGCTCTTTATAATGTCAGTTGCTTTTCTGATCACGTGGCTATGTAATAGAGTTTATCTGTGAGTGAGGCGCTAAACAAACGGCGATTAACTTACAGGCTTCTTTGAGGTATTTATATAGAACGCTTCTGGCATGACACGAGCAGTGCCACTGTTCGTGACGAACGGAATGTTTGCAGATGTGAGCCTCTCTCTGACGTTACTACGACAGCCGCTCGGTAGGTAATACAACTCATTCATTTTCTGAAAGCAGGTTGGAGTTACTCCGGATTCCAATACACAATATTCTTCCCCCCTCATTTGGCTGCAGAAACCTATTTTTTAACATAGTCTGCGTTCAATGCGACGGCCTTAGCCGTCTTACTGGGAGGGCATGTGTGCCCATAGGATACCATTCTATTAATAGACGTCGGAGCCAACGTCTTGCTGCATCAGTAACCTCCCCATCATCCACGTATTGCTTGCCGCGGAGTGCATCTTTCATTGGACCAAACAGATGGAAGCTGAAAGGTGCGAGATTCGGGCTATAGGTTGGGTGAGGAAGAACAGTCCAATGAAGACATGTGTGAGGCCTTACATTGTTATGGAGAAGAAGTTATTTAGCGTTTTTGTGGCGACGAACACACTGCAGTTATTTTTTCAATGTCCTGCGGGTAGCACAATACGTTTCCGAGTTGATCTTTGCACCAATGAGAGGACATCAAACAGATTGACCCCTTCAGAGTCCCAAAAGACCGTCGCCTTGTCTTTACCGGCTGAGGATGCGGTTTTGAATATTTTCCTCAGAGGAGAGGTGGTATGGACCCACTGCATGGTTTGCAGTTCTGTTTCCAGTTCGAAGTGATGAACCAAGTTTCGTCGCCTGTGACGTTGTTCGAAAAAAAAAAAAAAACATTGTGACGATCGGCCTCATAACGCGCAATCAACGCCGCACAGATGTTCCTTCGTTGCTCTTTTTGGTCTTCTGTTATGCGGGGAGAAACCCGACAGGCACACACCTTTGATTTCGCCAACGGGTGGACGAGTGTGCCAGTAGCACCAACAAATACGTCCAGTTGAGCAGCGAGGCGATCTTTTACAGAAGCTCGAAATTTTGCGCGGACTTCAATGCGAGATGGTTATAACAGTTTCCACAACAAAACTTTGTCTGGAAACCTGTCAAAAAATTCAAAGAGATTCAGGTCGTATGTGAAGTATGTTAGCGGCAAGAAACAATCAGTGCTTTCTCTGCACGATAACAACGGAGGTACTATCGAAGGCGGTGCTGCCAAAGCAGATTTACTAAACACAGCCTTCCGAAATGCCTTCACAAAAGAAGACGAAGTAAATATTCCAGAATTCGAACCGAGAACAACTGCCAACATGAGTAACGTAGAAGTAAATATCCTAGGAGTAGTGAAGCAACTTAAATCAGTTAATAAAAGCAAGTCTTCTGGTCCAGACTGTATACCAATTAGGTTCCTTTCGGAGTATGCTGATGCATTAGCTCCATACTTAACAATCATATACAACTGTTCGCTCGACTTAAAAAAAAAAAAATGGCTCTGAGCACTATGGGACTTAACTTCTGAGGTCATCAGTCCCCTAGAACTTAGAACTACTTAAACCTAACTAACCTAAGGACATCACACACATCCAAGCCCGAGGCAGGATTCGAACCTGCGACCGTAGCCGTTGCGCGGTTCCAGACTGTAGCGCCTAGAACGGCTCTGCCACTTCGGCCGGCGCTCGACTAAAGATTTCTACCCAAAGACTGGAAAGTTGCACAGGTCACACCAATATTCAAGAAAGGTAGTAGGAGTAATCCACTAAATTACAGGCCCACATCGTTAACGCCGATATGCAGCAGGATTTTAGAACATATATTGTGTTCGAACATAATTAATTACCTCGAAGAAAACGGTCTATTGAGACACAGTCAACATGGGTTTAGAAAACATCGTTCTTGTGAAACACAACTAGCTCTTTATTGACATGAAGTGCTGAGTGCTATTGACAAGGGATTTCAGATCGATTCCGTATTCCTGGATTTCCGGAAGGCTTTTGACACTGTACCACACAAACGGCTCTTAGTGAAATTGCGTGCTTATGGAATATCGTCTCAGTTATGTGGCTGGATCTGTGATTTCCTTTCAGAGAGGTCACAGTTCGTAGTAATTGACGGAAAGTCATCGAGTAAAACAGAAGTGATTTCTGGCGTTCCCCAAGGTAGTGTTATAGGCCCTTTGCTGTTCCTTATATATATAAACGAATTGGGAGACAATCTGAGCAGCCGTCCTCGGTTGTTTGCAGATGACGCTGTATTTTATCGACTAAGAAAGTCATCAGAAGATCGAAACAAACTGCTAAACGATTTAGAAGAAACATCGGAATGGTGCGAAAAGTGTCAGTTGGCCTTAAATAACGAAAAGTTTAAGGTCATCCACATGAGTGCTAAAAGGAACGCGTTAAACTTCGGTTACACGATAAATCAGTCTAATCTAAAAGCCGTTAATTCAACTAAATACCTAGGTATTACAATTACGAACAATTTAAACTGAAGGAACACATAGGAAATGTTGTGGGGAAGGCTAACCAAAGACTGCGTTTTACTGGCAGGACACTTAGAAAATGTAACAGACCTACTAAGGAGACTGCCTACACTACGCTTGTCCGTCCTTTCATAGAATACTGCTGCGCTGGGTGGGATCCTTACCAGATAGGACTGACGGAGTAGATCGAAAAAGTTCAAAGAAAGGCAGCACGTTTTGTATTATCGCGAAATATGGCAGAGAGTGTCACATAAATGATACAGGATTTGGGAATCGTTAAAAGAAAGACGCTTTTCGTTGCGACGGAATCTTCTCACGAAATTCCAATCACCAGCTTTCTCCTCCGAATGCGAAAATATTTTCTTGACACCGACTTACATAGGGAGGAACGATCACCAAGATAAAATAACGGAAATCAGAGCTCGTATGGGATTGGAATAATAGAGAATTGTGAAGGTGGTTCGATGAACCCTCTGCAAGGCACTTAAATGTGATTTGCAGAGTATCCATGTAGATGTAGATGTAGAGGTGTCTGATTGTAATCGGTCGATCACCTCGAATGAGAGTATCCGCTTGTTCCAACGTTGCAGGAGTCGCAGCTGCGTGCGGACGGTCGACACGCGCGAGATCGAACAGGTCTGCGTGACCTTGCGATGATGAGAGACGCCTCGTTCAACGGCTCACCGTACTTTTGTTCACTACCAGGTCTCCGTAGACATTCTGCAAGCGCCTATGAATATCTGCGATGCTGTCGTTTTCCTCCAAAAGGAACTCAATGCCAGCTCATCTACTCGTATGTTGTGCAATTTGTACGTGGAGCAAGCAGTAAAGGAGATTAAGATGAAATGTGGAAAAGGAATTAAATTTCAGTAATAAGTAATGAGAATTTTAAGGAGATTAAGATGAAATGTGGAAAAGGAATTAAATTTCAGTAATAAGTAATGAGAATTTTAAGGTGTGCCGGGGACATTGTAATTCCGTCAGAAGTGGCAACGATATTGAAAGATCGACTGAACGCAATGGATAGTGTCTTGAAAAAGGATTATAAGGGAAAAAAAGTCAACAAAAGTATTGCGAAGTTAATGTAGTATAATCGAACTGAGTCAGGTGATGCTGAGGGCATTAGATTGAGGAACAAGATAGTGAAATTAGTAGACTAAGTTTGCTATTTGGACAGCAAAATAAAACGGAAGTAAAACGAATATAAAAAGTAGGCTAGCAGTTACAAGAACAGCTTTTCTGAATAAGAAGAATGGTTTAACATCGAAACCATATTTGTCTCCTGAAAGTATTTGTGTGGCGTTTATGGATTTAAGAAAGTGAAAAGTGGGCGATAAACAGTACAGACAAGGAGAGAAAAGATATATCGGAAATGCCTTCCCTACAAAAAGAGACAGCAGGGAAACATAGGAAAAATTCCACATTCAAATCCTAGCGAAAGATCAGAAAAACCTAAGAATTTGTGTACATGTGTAAAGTTAGTGTATGCGTCCAAACATTGTGTTCAGTTTGTCGTGTACCTGTATGCTGATGAAACTGAAGACAGCAGACAGAACGCAAAAATTTTAAATTCCGCATTTAAAAATGTATTCACGCAAGAGGTTAGTACCGAATCAAATGTTTGACTGCTGCACAGATACACGTATGATAGATATCAGTGTTAGCAACCAAGCTATTAAAACAATTAAGCTAGAACAGAGGAAACATTGCACCGGGCTCTGACGAAATTCCAGTAAGACTTTATATTGAATGCGCCACGAAATGAACTCTTGTGTAGCGAATAGTCACTCGTGACTGGAAAATGGCACAGATTAATCCTATTTACGAAAAGGGTAAAAGATCGGATGCACAGAATCACAGACGTCCGTCTTTTGCGGAATCTTAGAACATATTCTAAGCCCAAACATTACGACGTTCCTGGAGGGAAATAAGTTTCCCATAAAGAATCAGCAAGGTTTCAGAAAAAAAAACACTCGTCTGAAACACAGCTCGCTTTATTCATGTTGGACGACTTGCAGTCAATAAATAGAGGTGAGCAGGTAGATTCCGTCTTCCTAGATTTACAAAAGACGTTCGGCACTGTATCACAGCGTCGACTACTAACCAAGATACGGTCACACGGAGTACCTTTGCCGATACGTGAATGGCTCTATGTATATTTAACTAATAGAACCCAATACGTTATACTAGACGGTGAGTACTTACAGAAACGAAAATAACATCGGCTGTGCCTCAAGGAAGCGCAGTAGGCCCTCTACTGTATTCAGTATACATAAACGATTTGTCTGTCAGAATCAGTAGGCCTAGCATTACAATATTGTTCGCTGACTACTTTTGTGTAGAGGAAAGTAGCGTCATTGGACAATTTAAGAAAGTGAAGTAAGTACAGAAATGTTTGGTCAAAATTTCCACGCGTTGTAACGAATGGCAGCTCTCTTTAAAAACAGAGAAATGTAACACAATTCCTAGAGCAAAGAGAAGGAATCCGATAGTGTCTTATTACACGCTGAATGGTGAACTTGTGCACGTCACATCATATACGTATTTAGGGCTAAGAGGCTATATGAAATGGGATGATCATGTAAAATTTGGCCGTGCGGTTCTAGGCGCTACAGTCCGGAACCCCGCGACCGCTACGGTCGCAGGTTCGAATCCTGCCTCGGGCATGGATGTGTGTGATGTCCTTAGGTTAGTTAGGTTTAAGTAGTTCTAAGTTCTAGGGGACTGATGACCACAGCAGTTAAGTCCCATAGTGCTCTGAGCCATTTGAACCATTTTTTGTAAAATTAGATTTATTTTTATACGGGAGCTCTTGAGAACTGGACTGCCATCTCGAATATAGACGCAAAAAATGAAATACAAAGTAATAATTTAAAAACAATAAAGTGCAGCTGTGAAACTTCTATTTACAAAACAAAAGGCTTATCTATTATTGTTACAAAGGTCAATAACTGCTAAAGGTACATATGTCAGCATAGTTTACTTATTCACCATGCCACAATAATATGACAACATTAATATTGAGTGTAAAAAATTACGTATAGAAAACTTTAGAGTATTTAGATGAGATAGGAAGTAACTTTTTTTTCTGTGAGAAAAACGTCACAGGTGCACAGTTTCCGTGATAGGGGTTCAAGAAGGTACTGACGCTAGTGATGTTCACAGACGATATTTAAACTGCTGTGTTATGAATAATATTTTATACATTTTGCTGACCATCTGTGCAATTCTTTATGTTGTCGGAGGTGAATCCTTTGGCAAGTAAGACACCGATACACACTTTAGAAGACCTGGTTGCTCACATGGCAGAAGCAGCTTGTAATTTTGAGTATGTTCAACAACCATTAGCACTCAGTTTCCAATTTGCATTCATGAAAACGTTCGGCAATTTCAGCAACATTTCTAAAATAATCAAACACAGCAGTTTGAATACCGTTTCGGAACATCACTAGCGTCAAATCGTCTAGGACCCCTAGCTGGGAAATTGTGCATCTCTTACATTTTTCTCATATAAAAGAATGCTTTTTTTGTCTCCTCTAAACACTCTAAAATTTTATGTATCTAGTTTTTTTTTCATCCTGCATATCAATGATAACGGAGACAAACTGAGAAGTTTGTGGGTCGATTACGGAAAGTTAGTGTTAGGAAATTCGAATTGAAGACTTAGATTTGTGGCTGAATTCTGGGAAAATGCAGTGCATTTGTTAAGGAAATCGCATACGAGACTCTAATGCGACCATTTCTAGAACGTTGTCCTGTCCAGTATGCATGACAACAGAGATCAAAAGAATCCAGAGACACTGTTCTAGGATCATAATAGGTGGGTATATCCGATATGAAAATGTAATAGTATTGCGTGGGAAGCGTAAATGCAAATCCTTAAAAGAAATATGAATTCGTTCTCGCGAAACCCTCTTGGGTAAACTTAGAGAGCCTGAATTCGAAGACGACAGTGTGACCACTAAGCTGAGCCGTACTGTCTCTCGCGTAAGGATCATAGGAATAAGACAAGAGACATAAGGCCATGTACACAGGCACAAACACCATCTACATCTACTACATCTACATCTACTCCGCAAGCCACCTTGTGGTGTGTGCCTGGGAGTACTTTGTGTACGAGTGTGACTTCCCCGTTTCCCTCTTCCAGTCGCATATGGTTCGCGGAAGAACGGTTGCTTGTAAGGCTCCGTGTGGTCTGGAATCTCTCTGATTTCATCTTCATGGTCTCTCCGCGAGATATACGTAAGAGGAAGCATTATATTGGTTTACTCTTCTGGGAATGTACGCTCTCGGAACTTTAACTGTAGACCATAACGTGATGCAGAACGCGTCTCTTGGATCGTCTGCCACAGGAGTTGGCTTAGATTCTCCGTGACACTTTCGCGCTTATAACTGAACCTGTAACGAAACGTGCTGCTCTTCTTTGGATCTTCCATTTCTGCTTTGGCAGTACGAGAATGTCGTAGGAAAGAAAATCGGTAGTATTGGTACAAAATATCCCCTCCCATGAACTGCACAGTGGTTTGGAGAGTATTTATTTGTAGGTGTAGATATGTTATTACAGAAGAATGCTGAAGATGAGATCGAGTATCTAATGAACAGGTACTGACACGAACGACGCAAAAAAAGTCTCTATAGCGCAGCTTGACTAAAAGATGGGACTGTTTGATGATGCGCACCCTGAGATATCATTGAATGGTTAATTTGTAGTTTAGTAACTGAAGTATTAGGTTGGTAGGTTCGTAGCGTTTTTCCGTAAGTTTAAGAAACACAACACATACACATAACAGAGACTTCATTCAACAACAAAATATCTCCCTTCACTGTTGACAACAGTTTGTCAACGCTGGGGTAACTTTTCGTCTGCGACTGTAGAAATCCTGTGCTTTTGTGGCGAAGAACTCGTCGAGCCATGTTCGGAGGGCATTTTCGTCCGGAAAGGAAGTTCCATGAAGGTTGTTCTGGAGAGAGCGGAAATTGTGAAAATCTGAGGTAAGGTGTATAAGGTGGGTGCGGAATAAGTTCCCAACCCAACTCTTGTATAATATTTCTTGTCAGCCTAGCAGAATGATTGCGGACATTATCGTAGAGTAGCATCACTTCTCGCTGTCTTCCTGGTCGTTGTTCTTAGATTGCGTCTGCAAGACGTCTCAGTCGTTGACAGTAAATGTCAGCAGTGATGGTTACACCTCAGGGAAAGCATCTCGCAGTGCACCACACCGTCGCAATCCCACCAGATGCATAACGTTATGTTCTGTGAATGCGCGCAGGTCTTTGTACGTGGACTTGGTGCTTTGTTTGATCTCAAACGTTCCTTCTTTTCCTTGTATTGGCATAAAGACACCTTTCCTGGTCGCCAGTAACGGTCGGTGCCGTTCACGAGCCAGTTCACGACCAGCAAGGGGAGATGCACATACAGTCACCCGCTGACTTTTGTGATTTCGGCTTAGAGCATGCCGTACCCATACAGCCGATTTTTTAATCTTCCCCACTGCATGTACATGTCGCACAATGGTGGAATGATGACAGTTCATCACATTTTGCCAGTTCTCGAGTACGCTGACGTGGATCATTGTGGATTAATGCGTTTAAACTATCTTAATGAAACCCTGAAGGTCTTCCAGAACGTGGAGAGCCACTAATGTCAAAACGATTCTCCTTAAAACGGGAAATTGCAGTGCTCTGTCCAATGGAATTATCCCCATACACGGCGCAAATGTTTCTGCTTGCCTCTGCTGCTGTCACCCCTTTAGTGAACTCAAACAGAAGAACACTTCGGAAATGTTCCAATGTCTCCTCTTGGCAGTTTATTTATTTTTTTTTTAGCGTCCACAGCTCCACCCACAATCTCCAAATGACAAAATGACAATTTGTATACTCAAAAAGCAACAGTGGACTACAGATAAAAAATGAAAAACGATAAATGAACCAATAGCAACCGAAATACCAACATGCGAAACAAAAACGCTACGAACTTACGCACCAGCCTAATATACGGACGGTGAGGGAAAAACAAAAAAAAAAAAAATGCAGAGGACTCCCAGTGCTAGAGTACAATAAGCAGGATGTAAATGACGTACTTTGCAGAAGCTATGAAAAGACTTGCACAGGATAGAATATGATAGTGAGCTGTATCGAACCTAAAGGATACAATAACGAGATTATTAAATAATTATGGCTCGAATTTCTCTGCGAACAGGCTTTCTGGGGAATAAGAGTTATAATTCTATCGATCTGCAGTAAGTGCCTACTGGAAGATTCCAGAGTACCTCGAAAACAAAAAAGGGAGGGTCCGTAATAAAGTGGGCGGCGAGCCTTATTAGCTTTCCCGAGTAAAGTAAGACGCAGCCCGAAGGCTCAGCTGTGAGAGGCGCGCGACCAGTCCTCATTTGCATGTCTGCAGCCGACGTGGCCTCCGTCTGCGGTCAGGCTCGCCGTTGCAAACGATCCCGCAGCCCTGTCACGGCGTGTCTGCGACGTTGTAGCTGCCGCTGCAGCTGTCGCGAGCCCTCTTTCTTGCCTTTTTTCTATTTAATCCCCTACTTGTCACGAATAACACTCCAAAATCATATGCCCAAAATTCGGTTAGCCTTGCGTTATCGTGTAATTTCTATAGTACGTGCTCGAGTGCTACACGCCAAATAGCTGGATCACAAGAGTCTTCTAGATGAGTATCGTTAAGACTTGGCCGAGGTACAGTACCACTGTTTGCGCACCACACCAGTTGTCAGTGTAGTAATTGTAAGCGCTCCTGAACAACCTAACTTCCTCGGGCGCCCGAAGAAAGACAATAATCTTAGTATGTCTGAAATGCCCGAACCGAGAAGAATTTATTATATATAAATATACATTTTTGTTAATTTGTGCCGTGTACCAATTTAAGATCTTGAAAAGCTTTACATAAAAGTTTCTAAAAATTCTCACTCCTGAAGTATCATATCAACCTGTCTTTAAGATGACTGAATCAGCGGGTCCGTGACTTACGCTTACTGATAAATTTTACTTCAACTTTTTTCGAGGCATTCTTCTTAACAGTGGTTTTGCCATTATTCCAGCCGGTTCTGGAACTTTTTTGTGATTTTATCCATGGTGTCGATTGCCTAACTTCTCCTTGTGCATGTAAATGTACAATTTTGTTCCACCTATAATCGTCTCATAACTTTGTTAATGTTGTCTCACGAACTTACCATCTCCTCCTCCTTCGAGTCGTCAGTGATCAATGCTTTCATCAGTTGCAGATCTGGGTCGTATGTTATATTCTTTGTGATAGTGCTATACTCTCGTGCCTATTTGATGTAACGTTCATGCTTTGCGTCTTTGCTCCATAGGTTAAAAGTACTGACTCAGCAATGCCGTACCTTAAACTTACTGTTGTGCTTGTGGATTAGTTGTCTTGCCAAAGTGAAAAGCTCTATTCCTAGTGATTTCAGAGCATTTTATTATGATGTCCTGTTGTCGTTATGCACCGAGGAACATTCATTTGCTATACCCTAAGGTGACAAAAGTAGCGGAGATTATTCGCATAATGCAACTGCACTAAAGTGCAGCTGTCTTTGTGAATGAAAAATTTACGAGCGTAGAAATCACTTTGACGACAGCTATCTGGTTGGCCATCCACTTTGAAAACGGACAGCACTATTAAGCCGGCTAGGCGAATCATTGGTAATTACAGTCCTGGGAGAAGTGATGGTACTGCACATGAATTGAACATGAAACATGGTTTAGCATTTGCAGTAATCAACGATTCACTTAACTGTCACAAATTGTATGCTGCTTGGGTACCACATCAACTGACAAACACAAATAGTATCGTCGAAATCACATTTAAGACGTGTTGAAGAGGAAGGTTTAGAATTTCTTAGTCATATATTAACCACTGATGAGACGTGGGTCCAGAGTAATCGGGAGAGCATCATGTAGATATGTTCATCTTTGCATACAGCAGGAAATCTGATGACAATGTTTTGTGGTATGAAAGGTCGCAGTTCAGTCATTACAACTCCAAAGGCTAAATAGTGAGCAGTGATAGCTAGGGAGAACTACTGTGAGATCTGAATCCCAAAATCAAAACAAATAGGAGATATAAGCTATCAGTAGAGGTGCTTTTGCTGCAGGGTAATACCTGCCCTCATAGATCTGGGAAAACAGTCTATAATTCATTGCATTAAGAATCTTGGTTTTTGAACTGCTTCCACACACACCGTATTTTCGTGATGTATCTCAAAGTTATTTTCACATTTTTGGCCCGATGAGGGAGCTCATGGGTGGATGCAGTATTTTGTGGGATGACGAAGTTGTGGAGAACGTGCAATAGTGTATATGCACGACGCCAGAAAGCTTTTCGCAGGACGAGATGAGGAAGCTTGCTAAGAGACCAACCACATGCGTAGATGCTAGAGACTATGTAGGGAAATGATGGTGCCTGCAATGCTTTTTCCCAATAACAGGTTTCTTTTAGAAAAATACTTTTACTGTTTGACTTGCCCTCGTGTTTATTCCTCGTAATTGATATCTTTGGTTAGTATTAATTCTTCCTTAAAACTTCGTGAAAGTATCTGGCCGGCTGGGGTGTCCGAGCGGTTCTAGGCGCTACAGTCTGGAACCACGCGACCGCTACGGTCGCAGGTTCGAATCCTGCCTCGGGCACGGATGTGTGTGATGTCCTTGGGTTAGTTAAGTTTAAGTAATTCTAAGTTCTAGGGGACTGATGACCGCAGAATTTAAGTCCCATAGTACTCAGAGCCATTTGAACCATTTTTTTTAATGTATCTGAATATACGACGGATGTTCAGCAACTAATGCAACACTTTTTTCTGAATGCAGGATTCCAGTACACCATATTAATCCCCATTCTTGGCTATAAAACCCTATTTTCCAACATAATCTTTGTTCAATATGACAGTCCTAGGCCACTTTTGTGGTAGGGCCTGTATGCCCGCATGGTACCACTCTACTGGTCGACGTCGGAGCCAACGTCTTGCTGCATTAATAACCGCCCCATCGTCCACGCACTGCTTTCCACGGAGTGCATCCTCATTGGGCCAAACAGAAGGAAGTAGGAAGGTGCGAGATCCGGGCTGTAAGGTGGATGAGGAAGAACAGTCCAGTCAAGTTTTGTGAGCTCCTCTCCCGTGCGCAGACTTGTGTGAGTCCTTGCGTTGTCCTGGAGAAGGGGAAGTTCGTTTACATTTTTGTGGCGACGAACACGCTGAAGTCGTTTCTTCAGTTTCTGGAGGATAGCTCAGTACACTTCAGAGCTGATCGTTACACCATGAAGGAGGATGTCAAACAGAATAACCCCTTCAGAGTCGCAGAACACCATCGCCTTGACTTTACCGACTGAGGGTGCGGCTTCGAACTTTTTCTTCGGAGGAGGTGTGGTGTGGTGCCACTTCATTACTGTTTTGTTTGTTGTCACGATCAGCCTCGTAGCGTGCAAGCAGTTCCACTCTTTATGGTCTCCTGTTCGGCAGCGAGGAACCCAGCGGGCACACACCTTTGAATACCCTAAATGGTGGACGAGTGTGTCAGCACTACCAGCAGAGACCTCCAGTTGAGCAACGAGGCGTTTGATTGTGATGAGAGTGCCCGCACGTTCCAACACTGCAGGAGTCACACCTGTGTGCTGCTGGCCGGCACGCGAGAGATGGGAAAGGTTTGTGCGACGTTGTTGCGACGACGACAGACGCCTCGTCACTGCCAGGTCTCCGCCTGTGAATATCTGCAATGCTCTGGTTTTTCGCCAAAAGAAACTCAGTGACAGCTTTCTGGTTGGAACGTACTTCCGTTGCAGACGCAATTTTGAAGGCTACGTATAGAGCCGCCACGTATCGGAACTTGGTGACACTATAAGGGCTGCAGCGGGAATATTCCACGATGTCCCACAACAAATTTCGCATTTTTTTTCACCGAAATTGGCAGAACAAAAAAACGGTGTTGCTTTACTTATTGTACACCCCCCGTATCTAGCTAGCCTCCGAATTCTTTGTTCTTTGGTTATGCTCTTCTGATAGAGTTTACTGCAATTCCTCGTCTCTTATCGTAAAGTCTGCAGCATCTCTCGATCTAAAACGCCCTCTTCCAAAAAGGCATCGTCTCGTTGGCCTGTAGACCGATTTTTCTTTCCTGAACGCAACATATTTATTACTGTACTAGTCGCATCTAAGTTTTTGTTTGGATTTGTAATGGTTTTCTACTTTGATGCATCCTCTCCATGCTTAAGATGGGTACGGTCCTGATATTCCAGCGCATCGTCGGTTGTGAATACAGGGTACGCACCGAATCTTGTTGCTCCAGAGGAATTCTGCTAATCGCCATACCAGATGCTCAAACTATAACACAACTTTTGCTACATGCTACAAGTGAAACATGTTCAGAGAGTGTTCTATCCGGTAGACGTTAAGGCGATGTTGTCTTCGGTTTCGTGCGTCACTCATTGTTCTAATAACATGTGAGGGTGAAACGAGGGATCTTCCTGCGGCCGCCCGAAGGTAACGAAAATTTCAAATTTCCGTAATTCTTCAGGCTACAACACTGGAATATCTTACGCATTCTGCAAAAGTGGGGTAATTGCAGACTCCGGTACGAATCTCGTTAGCATAATAAGGCTTTAAATTAGATGCTAGAGGAGATAACTTTATTTACAGTGCTCGTCACGGGAGTAGGCATGACAAGGTCACATCACCTACTGACAGAGTTAGCAATATGTTATAAACAACGAAGTTAGTAAATAATTCGAAAATAATATCAATCAGTAAACACGACTTTTCAGCTAGAATATTGTTTATCGCTCTCCAAAAGGAAGTTCATAGTTAATAGTCACGCGAAAAGAGATAACATTGTAAGTGATTTGCCATAAACAGTTTTCTTTTTCTTCAGGCACTGAAAAAACCTGTACGTCCTAACAAATGTGATCTGAAAAGAGAGGTTGGATCGCTCTCAAAGTATACACACGCATATTTTATCGTGAAAACTTAAATATTTTACAAGATAAAAAGGTAATTATGTAAGATATATAAAATTATTTTACCTATGTAACGAAAAAATTCATCGCTTGGTTCCCATAGAAAGGCCGCACGGGATTAGCCGAGCGGTCTAGTGCTCTGCAGTCATCGACTGTGCTGCTGGTCCCGGCGGAGGTTCGAGTCCTCCCTCGGGCATGAGCGTGTGTGTTTGTCCCTAGGATAATTTAGGTTAAGTAGTGTGTAAGCTTAGGGACTGATGACCTTAGCAGTTGAGGCCCATAAGATTTGACACACATTTGAACATTTTTTTTGTTCCCATAGAAACTTTCCAGGAGAAAGTTCTTAAGAAAATAATGAATATAATTTTGGTAACAGATCTCTTATTCTGTCACCTCGGCATTGTGAGCACGTGACCACGGTAAGGAAAGTATATCATCGGAGAAATCGGAGCAGAAACGAGTGCGACACGGGGGCACCATGACCGCTGTGGACAGCTTGAACGTTATTTCGGATCATCTGCATCCCATTCCATGCTACATGGCCTAATCGCGCCTCAGTGTTTTGAGGAACATGATAATGAACTCGTGTTGATGTATTGGCCACGAAATTCGCCTGTTCTGAACCCGATGGAACACATCTGGGACAATATCAGTCGCCTGCTACGTCCCCACAAACCAGTGGCCTGTGATTTGTGTGACATGTTTGTAGACCATTGCTGACACATACCTCCGGAAACAAGGATTTTTCGAATCCATGTAATACAGGATAGATGGTGTATTGCATTCCAATAGTGGACCAGCATGTCATTAAACAGGTGGCCGTAATGATTTTGCCCAAATGTATGTGTTTAATGTCAACATCAATATCAGGTGTGACACTCACGGGTACGACTACACTCTCGTATTCGTTATGGCATCGGAAATAACAACCTTTTAACTGTCGTCTTGAATGATTTCTTGCCACTCCTGAAAACATTCGGTGTCAGTTCATGAATATTGCTGGCCAAACACTGCTGTAAAAGTATACGTCTTCTCATAGCATCCTATGTTATATGATCTCAAATAAGAAGACTAGGCATGCCAGTCAAAATTCTGTACATCCCTCAAGACGTTGGTGTTGTGAATTGCAACATGGCGTCTTGCATTATCCTGCTGCAATTTGAAGGTTTATCGTTCTTGCCATGTACTGGCCTCCCTTTGCCAGTTACCAGATCATTCCTAGTGTCAGAGCCAATAACTTCCCATGCAATGGTTCCATGTCATACAAACATACGTATGTCGAGGTCTGCCACTTTCTTTGACCTTTCACCACGTCGTCGAAGGGCACGTTAGCATCGAAATGAACACTACAAACAGAAGCGAGACCCGTCGCTGAACACCACAGAATGCCACTGAATGTCACAGTTGGCTCAGGTACTACACTATATAAGTCTTTGTTGCCTGTAGTATGGTGTTAGCGGTAAACGACGCATGACAACTCGAGATCTGATCCCAGCGTCCAGTAATTTGTTCTCGATGGGTCATAGTGATACTCTGTCCAGATTTCAACTGTTATCATCTATGTATGACAGAGCTAGTCGAAGAAGCCTGTGACATCTCGAAGTGCAGTGCTTCTGGAAGGATAGATGCATTTCGCCTCTCATTACATTGGTGTGCTGATTCCATTTCGTGGCCACTCGTCGTGCTGTCGTTGCACTGTAATCAACTGTCTTGTGATACGTTAATACAGTAACGGAAAAAAATCGCAACACTAAAAAATAATTAATGCAATTTCAGGACTACATTTGTCTTGATAACTTATTTAAGTGATTAACACTGCAAGATCACGGGTTAATGTAAGCGCGAGTAAAGCCATAGCAAATGTTAAATGCTGGCACATTAATAAACGGTGTAACCGCCAGAATGTTGAATGCAAGCATGTATTGTGTTGTACAGATGCCAGGTGTCAGTTTGTGGGATGGAGTTCCATTCCTGTTGCACTTGGTAGATGAATGAGGGACTGTTAATATCGTCCATGGAAGACGCTGGTGTTATCGTCTGATGATGTCAGTAGTGGAACAAGGGCGCCACCAGCGCATTTCGTTAGTGCGGGTTGCCTAAATCAGGGGCAAGTATGCACTCAGGGGCAAACCTTTTGTTCTCCTTTGATTGACAGATACATAAGCTATTGTTCTACTAAAAAGACCCTTCCTTTTGACTGACAGATCCATAACCAATTATTCCCCCACCCCGTCCCACTCCCCTCCCCCCCCTCAGGAAACCTCCAACCCACCCCCACCCCCTCACTACTACAGGTACACTTTAAGGTCTGAGTTATTGGAATGGCCCCTCTCACTCTTATCAATTTGATTGACTATTTAATTAAATTGATCAATTAATTAACCTTTCCACCTCTGTTAAAACCACCCTCCCACCCCCCTCCCCGAAATTTGCGGGAAAAAGACTCAGTTGATTGGTCATTTGGAGGGAATTCGATTGCAGTGTATGGAATATTGTTTAAATAATTTAGGCAATGTGTGGCCTATTGTTTGTTTAAACAATTTAGGGGATTCAAGGCAGTATATGGAAATTGGTGGCTCTTTTGGGGAGAGGAAGGATCTCATAACAGTAAATTCAAGGGTATATTGTTTATTTATAAAAGATTCCGTTTGTGGAGGTTGGAGTATTCTTGCTCATCATTCGCTGCTGTTTCGAAACATGCAGGTATTGTAAGAAGTAATTACATGGGGCAAACATGTTGCATAATAAATGTTCGGCACTGTACCCTGGGTATCTTAACTAACATTCAGCCCTTTGTTGGCACTTAACCTATTGTTCTGTTAAGTGGTTTCCCATTTCCTTAAACTATTGTACCGCCGTTTGTACCAAATCAACTAATTAGTTATGTCCTACCACAATTTTCTGGTACACTTTTCGAATTTCATATACATTTGCACTCCATTTCTGGCGCATTTTTCTTTGTCACCCATCAAATGGTTCAAATGGCTCTGAGCACCGCGGGACTTAACGTCTGAGATCTGAGGTCATCAGTCCCCTACAACTAAGAATTTTTTAAATCTAACTAACCTAAGGACATCACACACATCCATGCCCAAGGCAGAATTCGAACCTGCGACTGTAGCAATCGCGCGGTTCCAGACTGAAGTGCCTAGAACAACTCGGCCACACCAGCTGGCCTGTCACCCATCCCCTTAAACTATTGTACTGCATTTTTCATAAAAATTATGCAATTATCCTAGTGTTCTGCACTTAACCTGCTGTTCTGCTCCATGTCACCAACTCACACACACCCTCCCCTTAACTATTGTACCACTAATACCATGATGATATAAAAAATTTATGCAAATTAATTAAATCGATGATTTTCACATTATGTGGTAGTTTTTTTTTTAATTTGCAGCATCCTATTGGTCAGTGAACTCAATGAAATATAGTTTAAATAAAAGATTGCTAGTAAAAAACACATCCCACCACCGGCACTGGATGCTGACATTTCCGCACATGCCCCCAAGAGTCAGGGTGCACCATCAGCACCCACAAAGTGGCAATGCGGCCATCAGCTGCCAAGCCACGCACAAGTGTCTGTTCAAGTCTCACAAGAATGAGGCGGTGGTATCCGTTTCATACTTGACACCTGAGAAATTCCTGTCGGAGTACGTGTTCACCTTGGCACCCTTGCTGGCATGATACCTCTCTGTGTATACTGACGTCACAAGTTGTGCTATAGAAATCTGTCCCAATGCTTCCCAGAATAGCACACGGTGCATTGTTCCATGTGCTCCTAATGGGACAGCCTGTTCATCACTGAATTTACCCGTCAAACTAATGTTGCTGCCAGTGTGGGGAGCACCATCCGCCATTGTTTTCTGCAGGTGAGACTTTCAGCGGAAAAACTATTTTGTACAGATCGCCACATTGCACTGACAGTTAAACTATGCAAAAGTTGTCTACAGATCATCAAATACATACAAGACTCACAAGAATATTGGGTTGGTTCAAATGGCTCTGAGCACTATGCGACTTAACTTCTGTGGTCATCAGTCGCCTAGAACTTAGAACTAATTAAACCTAACTAACCTAAGGACATCACACACATCCATGCCCGAGGCAGGATTCGAACCTGCGACCGTAGCGGTCGCTCGGTTCCAGACTGTAGCGCCCAGAACCGCACGGCCACTCCGGCCGGCCAGAATATTGGGAACCAGGAACATATTTACCAGTGTAACTACAATTAAACATTATGGTTGCTGCTGCAGTCTGACACCAATCGATGTACAGGTAATGTCTCCGATTGATTGCCGTGGTTATTGATGTGCTGAATCTATACATCCCTCACGATAGGACGCACACTCATTTTTTCTGGACATGCTACAACATAAGCCACAGTAATATTATACTGCAATATATACATATTTCACACAAACAGCGCAGTTATCTTTTATATCCGTACAACGCCCGAAAAAATTATGGTATGATTACACTCACACTGGCTATATGTCTCGACTCTCTTCAGTCCTAGGAAATTATCTGCTAAAGTCTTCGAATCGCCGCTTCTGGAAGGTGCTGCATCCTACCAAGAGTCTCTCAAACAAGTGTTATGAAGGACAGGTGTCCAGCACTATGTGATAATGAATATCGCACACATGGAAGTAATGCTTGGGAAGATGTGTGTTATAGATACTGAGATTCATTCCAGAACCACAGCCATCAATCAGAAACATTACCTGTACATTGATCGGTGTCAGCAGAAACACACTCGTGGTTGTCCCACACACCCTGACTGAAAATCTGTACGTCAATCTGGTGATTCGACCTCTTATGCTACCATTCATGAACAGCATTCGAGGGGGTGATTTCCAACAGGATAAAGCTCGCCCACGTGACGCTGTTGTAACCCAACATGCTCTATACAGTGTCAACATGTTGCCTTGACCTGCTCTATCACCTGATCTGTCTCCAATCGAGCACATGGGGGACATCAATAGTAGAACAAGGGCAGCACCAGCGCAAAATCTTGGTGCAGGTTGCCTACATCAGGGGCACACTTATTGTTCACCTTTGGTTGACAGGTACTTAACCTATTGTTCTGCTAAAAGGATCCTTCATTTTGATTGACTCGTCCTTACAACATAATTAAAATAATCAATTAATTAACCTCTCCCCCGCTGGTAAAACCCCCTCTCCTCCCACGCCCCTTCCAGAAATTGGCGGGAAAAAGACTCAGTTGATGGGTCATTTGGAGGGAAATCGATTGCAGTGTATGGAATATTGTTTAAACAATTTAGACAATGTATAGAATATTGTTTAGTTATTTACCGCAGTTGAAGGGAATTTGGTTGCAGTGTGTGGAATATTGTTTAGACAAAGTATAGAATATTATTTAATTATTTATGGCAGTGTATGGAATATAGTTTACTTATTTAGTTAAAGAATTTGTCTGGAAATCGATCGATGTGTATGGAATGTTGTTTAAACAATTTATACTATGGGTGGAATATTGTTTGTTTAAACAATTTAGAAGATTCAAGGCAGTGTATGGAATATCTGGAAATTGTGGAAATTGGTGGCTCTTTGGGGGAGAGGAAGGATCTCATAACAGTAAATTCAAAGGTATAGTGTTTATTTTAAAAAAAATCAGTTTGTAGGGGGGGGGGGGGTGTTCTCTTGCTCATTATTGTCTGCTGTTTGGAAACATGTAGGTCTTATAAGAAGTAATTACATGGGGCAACCATGTTGCATAACCTAATGTTCAGCACTGTACTCTGGGTGTCTTATCCTAATGTTTGGGCCTTTGTTGATACTTAACCTATTGTTCTGTTAAGTGGTTTTACATGTCACCCCATTTCCTTAAACTATTCACCGCCTTTTGTACCAAATCAACTAATTAGTTATGTCCTACCACAATTTTCTGGTGCACTTTTCAAATTTCACATGCTTTTGAACGCCATTTCTGGCGAATTTTTCTTTTCGCCCATCAAATGGTTCAAATGGCACTGAGTACTATCGGACTTAACATCTGAGGTCATCAGTCCCCTAGAACTAAGAACTATTTAAATCTAACTAACCTAAGGACATCACACACATCCATGCCCAAGGCAGAATTCGAACCTGCGACTGTAGCGATCGCGCGGTTCCAGACTGAAGTGCCTAGAACCACTCTGCCACACCAGCAAGCCTGTCACCCATCCCCTTAAACTATTGTACTGCATTTTTCATAAAAATTATGCAATTAACCTAGTTTTCTGCAGTTACCTGCTGTTCTGCTCCATGTCACCAACTCACGCACACCCTCCCCTTAACTATTGTACCACTAACACCATGATGATATACAAAATTTATGCAAATTAATTAAATCGATGATCTTCACATGTATGGGGCCTTTTTTGTTATTTGCAGCATCCTATTTGTCAGTGAACTCGATGGAATATAGTTTAAGTAAAAGATTGCTAATAAAAAACACATCCCACCACCGGCACCAGATGCCGACATTTCCACACATGCCCCCAAGGGTCAGGGTGCACCATCAGCCCCCTCGCGATGTGACAATGCGGCCATCAGCTGCCAAGCCACGCACTGGTGTCTGTTCAAGTCCCACAAGAATGAGGCGGCGGTATCCCATTCATACTTGACACCTGAGAAGTTGCTGTCGAAGTACGTGTTCACCTTGGCACCCCAGACCATAACTCCAGGTGTAGGTCCAGTGTGCCTAGCACGCTGACAGGTTCGTTAAAGGCCCTCAAGGGCCCTCCTTGTAACCAACATAACCAACACACGGCCGTTACTGGCGCCGAGGTGGAACCAACTTTCATCAGAAAACACAGCAGACCACCTCACTATCCTCCATTGAGCTCTCGCTTAACACCACTGAAGTCGTAAATGGCGGTGGTTTGGAGTCAGTGGAATGCCGCTACAGAGGGGTCTATCTCGGAGCTGTCCTTGACGAACCGACTTGCAACAGTTCGTCGCATCACTGTGGTTCCAACAGCTGCTCAGACTGCTGCTGCTGCTGCAGATGCAGTACGCTGCGCAAGAGCCGTATACCGTACACGATGGTCTTCCCTCTCGGTAGTGCCATGTTGCCGTCTGGAGCCTGGTCTTCTTGCAACCGTACATTCTCATGACCAATGCTGCCAGCAATCATGTACAGTGGCTACATTCCTGCCAAGTATTTCTGCGTGTCGCAGAAGGAACATCCAGCTTCTCGTAGCCCTATTACATGACCTTGTGCAAATTCAGTGAGGTCTTGATAGTGGCAACTTTGTCGTCTTAAAGGCCGTCTTGACTGACGTCATCTCATCACGTCCAATCTTGAAGGTAACTAACGCTCACGACCGTTACAGCGTGTGTTTAAAGCAAACATGGTTTTTATCTTCGTAGTGGCGATATTGGTGCCGCTTATATACTGCTCGCGCGAAATCTGAAAAGATATCTTCTTTAAAAGGTAGAAACACGCATACCAACTTGCATTTATCTCGCAAAACTCCTTAGTGTTACGGTTTGTTTACCGACAGTATATAATGCTATCGAGTCCCTCATGCCAATAATATCACATGTCTGAAAGTTCGAACGATGATAATAAACTGCACGTCCAAGTCCTCTCGGCATGCTGTATTGTGATCTTCACCGGTAAAATTCCGGTAATATTGGTGACCATTTACAAGTCCTATAAGCGCATAGCAAAGTGCACGCTAAAGTGAACGGGAAAGTCATGTGTGAGAAGACATGCCACAGAGGTCACATCCGTACTATGTACAAAGAGAACAAGCTATCACGGCGTTGAGTGCTAAAAGGAAATCAACACTTCTTGCTTTATCTGCGGCCTCTGCGTTGTGTGGTCTTGCAGTGAAAAATATGAAAAGAAGTAAACGGTCATTAGAGGTGAAAAATGGATGATCAGACGCATGACGTATTTTCAAAAATTACTTCTTTTAGAAGAGTGTCTTCTGACGAGTTAGATTGAATTGGATTGTTTGGGGAAAGAGACCAAACAGCGAGGTGATCGGTCTCATCGGATTAGGGAAGGATGGGGAAGGAAGTCGGCCGTTCCCTTTGAAAGGAACCATCCCAGCATTTGCTTTGAGCGATTTAGGGAAATCACGGAAAACCTAAATCAGGATCGCCGGACGCGGGATTGAACCGTCGTCCTCCCGAATGCGAGTCCAGTGTGCTACCACTGCGCCACCTCGCTCGGTCTTTTAGAAGACGAATATTCGTTTCGAAACTGAGGGTGAGCGAGAATAATTACCAATTTGTAACAGATCTTGTGCCTCTAAAATTAACAATGTCTGTCGAAAAACTATACTTTTGATACTTAAACATCCTCATTGCCAACATCATTCCTCTTCGCAATCTCAGTGACAGGTCCTTGTCGGCAGTACTGTACATGCAGAGTTTTTATTTTCTTGTTTATTACCTCCACTGAGGTCTGCAGCGTACACTCTTTTTCATGCACAGCATAAATCGTTTAACGCAGTCTCGCGAGTGTTCCTGTTGTAATATTTACTTCTGATATCAAAAAGGCACAGCTTCATTTCATATTGTCAATTAAAATACTCACATGTCTTTGCACAAAGTTTCCACATTTTGCCTTCTTTCTTCTGGAAATTTCGTAGTCATTGCAACACGGGAGTTGTGAAGTGTACAGCTGCAAAAGTCTACACCGCTTGAAAGTATGCACGTAGGTGAAAGCTTTGGCTTCTGTCGGCAGCCTTCGTATAACACCTGACCCGCTTTTCACGCATGGGTATAGATTTACCTCCGATTCCGTGCAGCGTGTGGCAGCAGCAAGGGGGTACCGAGGTCAGGTAGACTTCGCAACTCCACAGACTCATATTGTGTACTAAAAAAATATGTAAATACACTGAGGTGACAAAAATAATCCGATGGTGATATGCACATATAAAGATGGCGGTAGTATCGCGTACAACGGTATAAAAGGGCAGTGCACTGGCGGAGCTGTCATTTGTATTCAGATGCTTCTTATGAAAAGATTTCCGGGTTGATTATCGCCGCATGACACGAATGAACTGACTCTGAACACGGAATATTAGCTGGAGCAAGACGCATGGGAAATCGTTATGGAATTCAATACTCCGTGATCCACATTGTCAAGAGTTGCCGAGAGTACCAAATTTCACGTATTACCTCTCACAACGGACAATTCAGTGGCCGGACGGAGTGGCCGTGCGGTTCTAGGCGCTACAGTCTGGAACCGAGCGACCGCTACGGTCGCAGGTTCGAATCCTGCCTCGGGCATGGATGTGTGTGATGTCCTTAGGTTAGTTCGGTTTAATTAGTTCTAAGTTCTAGGCGACTGATGACCTCAGAAGTTAAGTCGCATAGTGCTCAGAGCCATTTGAACCATTTTTTTTTAACAATTCAGTGGCCGATGGCCTTCATTTAACGACCTAGAGCAGCGGCATTTACGTCGAGTTGTCAGTGCTAACAGACAAGTAACACTGCGTGAAATAAGCGCAGAAATCAATGTGGGACGTGCTACCGACGTATCCGTTAGGACAATGCGGCGAAATTTGGCTTAAATGGGCTGTGGCAGCAGAAGTCCGACGCGAGTGTTTTTGCTAACAACACGATATCATCAGCAGCACCTCTCCTGTGCTTGTGACCACATCAGTTTTACCCTAGACTAATGGAAAACCGTGACCTGGTCAGAGGAGTCCCGATTTCAGTTGGTAAGAGCTGATCGTAGAGGTCGAGTGTGGTGCAAACCGCACGAAGTATCAACTAGGTATTGTGCAAGCTACTGTTGACTCCATAATGGTGTGGGCTGTGCTTACATGGAATGGACTGGGTATTCTCGTCCAACTGAACCGATCATTGACTGGAAATGGTTATGTTCACCAACCATTGACTGAAAATGGTTATGTTCGGCTACTTGGAGATCTTTTGCAGCTATTCATGGACTTCATGTTCCCAAACAACGATGGAACTTTTGCGGATAACAATGCCCCATGTCACGGGGCCACAGTTGTTCGCGATCGATTTGAAGAACGTTCTGGACAGTTCGAGCGAATGATTTGGCCGACCAAATCGCCCGACGTCAATCGAGTCGCATACTTAAGGGACGTAACCGAGAGTTGGTGCACAGTTTATTGCCCCAGCAACACCTTCGTAATTAAGGACGCCTATAGAGGCAGCGCGACTCAGTATTTCTGCAGGGGATTTCCAGAGACTTGTTAAGCCCATGCCATGTCTATTTGCTGCATTACGCCGTGAAAAAGGATCTCCGCCACTATATTAGGTAGTATCCCATGACTTTTGTCATCTCGTTGTAATCAAGTAGACATCATGTACTCACAGAATTCTTTATTTGTTGTAATGATTTTTTCTGTACTGAAAATATTGAAAATAAGCGCGAGTAAGAATTAAAGTTTAATCAATATATCTTCCATAGGGAAGAAAGTGCCAGAGTAACAGTTTGCTAACATTCGGCCACGTTGTTCATAGTGTAACACCTCTCATTTCCGTCAGTGTATAAACGCGAAGAAAGAACTCATGAAACAAGACTTAATACGCAATTGCTATGCAGAGGTCATTTTCCGTCTATATTACTCATACTGAATTATAAAGTATAAGGGTTTCACCGAACAAAGCAAAAATCAATTAGGCGCACGTAGTGAGGAAAGAGGAAGGAATGCAAGAGACAGCAATGAGAATTTTTAGAAGGTAACTTCATGTACCGTCTAGCAAAGCTGTTCGTACAGCTTGCCTCACGCCTAGTACCGTCTGTCCGTCAGCGACGGCAAGTAGAGTACAAAGCACCTGCGCGGAGATCCCCCGCGCCGGTGGAGCCGTCGGGCTGGCGGCGCGGCGGTGTGGAGCGGGTAGCGTTCCCAGCGTCGCCCGGGGCGCGTTGGAACAGCAGTTCTCAGTGTCGGCGCTCCCTCGCAACCTCCGCGCCGCTGCACCCCGCCTCCGCAAGCCCAGATGGAATGAAATGCGAGCCGCGTTTCAATTATCTACCCTTAATGTGATTTCTGCCGGCACGGCACTGCACACCGTGTTTGCGAGGCCTCGCGTTACAGCTACAAGTGGGCGGGACTCGTCTGTCGTCTGTGCGTGCTTCAGTATGGTGTGTGTGTGTGTGTGTGTGTGTGTGTGTGTGTGTGTGTCCGCTTTCGGGTGCGAGGGGGACGAGTGAGAGGAACGCATAGACAGGCAGAGAAAGGGAGAGAGAGAGAGAGAGAGAGAGAGAGAGAGAGAGAGAGGAGAGAAAGAAGATAGAGGGCTCGGACATGTTTTGCACTTGCCGAAGAGTGATTGACTTCTGCTACTCTTCTTTTGTTTCATCAGTCTTCCGGTTTTATCTCATTTTCAACAATCGGGAAACAATTTTCTGTCTCCGGTAATTCTCACTCGTGCTCTGTACCGATAATACTACTATACACAAATAACTATTTGTCGAGAAGCAAAATAAAAAAAATATCAAGCAACTATTGTTTATCTACAGGGCACATTAACCAACAAGATTGCGTTTCTAGTAACTTTGCGCGTTACGTAGATATAAATTGCAGTACGTCATTTTTTAAATGGTACCGTGTATCTTTTATTCAGCGATGGCTTTCTCTTCTTGAGATCTGTTCGAAAACGTATTACAGAATTCCATTCACATGAGCATCTTATATATATCATTTCTCAAGTCAACCTCCCTTTTTTCTCCACGCACCCTAGTCATACAGGGATGAAAGAGGTTTCTTAAGGTTTCTTAAACGGCTTCTGACACTGCATACCGATTTTGTGATAAAACTTATGTTTGTGGAAAATGTTGCATAACAGAGTCTTACCTATCATAGGCAAAAGAGCATCATGGATATCCAGCTTCATACCTGTATTTTACGAAGCTACCGTATTAATCACGAAGAAGACTCCCCTTTCATATTATATTATTACAAATACCATTTTATTTGTTTTAAAATGCTTATTAACTGGATACAGCATTGTCATAGATAATAAACGTGACCACTGCGGCAGTCCATTATTTCTGCCCGTCGGACAAGCTGACTTTTCTAAACGAATTTACTTCCCGTGACGACAAACATACACTCCTGGAAATGGAAAAAAGAACACATTGACACCGGTGTGTCAGACCCACCATACTTGCTCCGGACACTGCGAGAGGGCTGTACAAGCAATGATCACACGCACGGCACAGCGGACACACCAGGAACCGCGGTGTTGGCCGTCGAATGGCGCTAGCTGCGCAGCATTTGTGCACCGCCGCCGTCAGTGTCAGCCAGTTTGCCGTGGCATACGGAGCTCCATCGCAGTCTTTAACACTGGTAGCATGCCGCGACAGCGTGGACGTGAACCGTATGTGCAGTTGACGGACTTTGACCGAGGGCGTATAGTGGGCATGCGGGAGGCCGGGTGGACGTACCGCCGAATTGCTCAACACGTGGGGCGTGAGGTCTCCAGAGTACATCTATGTTGTCGCCAGTGGTCGGCGGAAGGTGCACGTGCCCGTCGACCTGGGACCGGACCGCAGCGACGCACGGATGCACGCCAAGACCGTAGGATCCTACGCAGTGCCGTAGGGGACCGCACCGCCACTTCCCAGCAAATTAGGGACACTGTTGCTCCTGGGGTATCGGCGAGGACCATTCGCAACCGTCTCCATGAAGCTGGGCTACGGTCCCGCTCACCGTTAGGCCGTCTTCCGCTCACGCCCCAACATCGTGCAGCCCGCCTCCAGTGGTGTCGCGACAGGCGTGAATGGAGGGACGAATGGAGACGTGTCGTCTTCAGCGATGAGAGTCGCTTCTGCCTTGGTGCCAATGATGGTCGTATGCGTGTTTGGCGCCGTGCAGGTGAGCGCCACAATCAGGACTGCATACGACCGAGGCACACAGGGCCAACACCCGGCATCATGGTGTGGGGAGCGATCTCCTACACTGGCCGTACACCACTGGTGATCGTCGAGGGGACACTGAATAGTGCACGGTACGTCCAAACCGTCATCGAACCCATCGTTCTACCATTCCTAGACCGGCAAGGGAACTTGCTGTTCCAACAGGACAATGCACGTCCGCATGTATCCCGTGCCACCCAACGTGCTCTAGATGGTGTAAGTCAACTACCCTGGCCAGCAAGATCTCCGGATCTGTCCCCCATTGAGTATGTTTGGGACTGGATGAAGCGTCGTCTCACGCGGTCTGCACGTCCAGCACGAACGCTGGTCCAACTGAGGCGCCAGGTGGAAATGGCATGGCAAGCCGTTCCACAGGACTACGTCCAGCATCTCTACGATCGTCTCCATGGGAGAATAGCAGCCTGCGTTGCTGCGAAAGGTGGATATACACTGTACTAGTGCCGACATTGTGCATGCTCTGTTGCCTGTGTCTATGTGCCTGTGGTTCTGTCAGTGTGATCATGTGATGTATCTGACCCCAGGAATGTGTCAATAAAGTTTCCCCTTCCTGGGACAATGAATTCACGGTGTTCTTATTTCAATTTCCAGGAGTGTATTTGTCATTGTCGCCTTGAATTTTAATTTACCTATTCTACTATGGCCTAACGTTCTTACGGTAACTGCAAATGTTTGTCGAGTTACGGGTCCTGTGGCCCTACTGACAGTCCCTGATCTGTGCCCATCGTGCAAGCCGGGACAAACATTCCGAACGCAATACACTTTTTTGGGCACACGGAAATATACACTCCTGGAAATTGAAATAAGAACACCGTGAATTCATTGTCCCAGGAAGGGGAAACTTTATTGACACATTCCTGGGGTCAGATACATCACATGATCACACTGACAGAACCACAGGCACATAGACACAGGCAACAGAGCATGCACAATGTCGGCACTAGTACAGTGTATATCCACCTTTCGCAGCAATGCAGGCTGCTATTCTCCCATGGAGACGATCGTAGAGATGCTGGATGTAGTCCTGTGGAACGGCTTGCCATGCCATTTCCACCTGGCGCCTCAGTTGGACCAGCGTTCGTGCTGGACGTGCAGACCGCGTGAGACGACGCTTCATCCAGTCCCAAACATGCTCAATGGGGCACAGATCCGGAGATCTTGCTGGCCAGGGTAGTTGACTTACACCTTCTAGAGCACGTTGGGTGGCACGGGATACATGCGGACGTGCATTGTCCTGTTGGAGCAGCAAGTTCCCTTGTCGGTCTAGGAATGGTAGAACGATGGGTTCGATGACGGTTTGGATGTACCGTGCACTATTCAGTGTCCCCTCGACGATCACCAGTGGTGTACGGCCAGTGTAGGAGATCGCTCCCCACACCATGATGCCGGGTGTTGGCCCTGTGTGCCTCGGTCGTATGCAGTCCTGATTGTGGCGCTCACCTGCACGGCGCCAAACACGCATACGACCATCATTGGCACCAAGGCAGAAGCGACTCTCATCGCTGAAGACGACACGTCTCCATTCGTCCCTCCATTCACGCCTGTCGCGACACCACTGGAGGCGGGCTGCACGATGTTGGGGCGTGAGCGGAAGACGGCCTAACGGTGTGCGGGACCGTAGCCCAGCTTCATGGAGACGGTTGCGAATGGTCCTCGCCGATACCCCAGGAGCAACAGTGTCCCTAATTTGCTGGGAAGTGGCGGTGCGGTCCCCTACGGCACTGCGTAGGATCCTACGGTCTTGGCGTGCATCCGTGCGTCGCTGCGGTCCGGTCCCAGGTCGACGGGCACGTGCACCTTCCGCCGACCACTGGCGACAACATCGATGTACTGTGGAGACCTCACGCCCCACGTGTTGAGCAATTCGGCGGTACGTCCACCCGGCCTCCCGCATGCCCACTATACGCCCTCGCTCAAAGTCCGTCAACTGCACATACGGTTCACGTCCACGCTGTCGCGGCATGCTACCAGTGTTAAAGACTGCGATGGAGCTCCGTATGCCACGGCAAACTGGCTGACACTGACGGCGGCGGTGCACAAATGCTGCGCAGCTAGCGCCATTCGACGGCCAACACCGCGGTTCCTGGTGTGTCCGCTGTGCCGTGCGTGTGATCATTGCTTGTACAGCCCTCTCGCAGTGTCCGGAGCAAGTATGGTGGGTCTGACACACCGGTGTCAATGTGTTCTTTTTTCCATTTCCAGGAGTGTATATACAAGTATGTGTCATAAATTCATGATTATTATTTCACATCGTCCGGTTCACTTTTAAAGAAGTTTTCTCTTCTTTCCCACAACTACCCTTATCCCGACGACTACACTTATCCCAGATACTGCCATTATTTAAAACTGTAGGGACCCCCTGGTGTTATTAAAAACGTAACACTAAAATGCCTTTCATTCTCCTGTACTACCACACAGTGCATGTGGTCGGGTAAGGTAACTCATTTACTTTCTGAAGTTCACAGTAAACAAATGGAAACACAAGGAAATGCACGCCGGTCGTTCAGTCACCCGTCTTCAGATGAAGGTTTAACTTACATTCTCTATGGATGAGTAGCATTTCTACCTTCTCTTCCTTGGTGAACATTGTACTCACACAACAGGTGTTGATGAGAGGAAGTGCATTACTAAATAAAAAAGTGTAAGATATTTTTTATATGTGAGGTACTGCTATTTATGTCTTCGTAACGACCAAAGTTAAAAGAAAGACAGTCATGCTGGTCGATGTCCTTCTGGCAGATAAACAATATTTGTATGATACATTTTTATTTCGCTTCTGGACAAAAAGTTACTCGGTGTGGTAAAGGCAAATGGGACCCCCTATATATTACAGCTACCAGTATCTCAATTCATAGCAATGGACTTGACTGCACATCGTCAAGAAACTACTCTGTGCTTAGAGACTTGCGCGAAGGCTTTAACCAACAGTGGTGATTTGCAGACAAAGGCTGCGATCATACGGATATCCGCGTCTCTGGAGGTATCCGCAATAATAATTACTTGGTGGTTACATTTTACGATTTTGCTCTTTTAGCACAGCATGCAATAAATATTGCTTGGTGTAAAAGTCAGTGAATGTATCATTGTTTCTTTAAAGTATATGTACAAGTGCATAATGCAATGCTTATTGCGTTGAGAAGAGTAGCACTTTTGTTTAATTATCGTACATTTCGTGAATCAATGTTGTGCGTAAAATTTAACAGTATGCGAGATATCACGACAACCTGTAACGCCGTTTCATTTGATTTCCCAAAGTTGTGAAAAGTTCCAAGAGCATTTCACAAAATTCTATCTTACAGAAAGTATCAAGAATATGACAGGCTGTTTCATGACCTACTTCTACTCTCTTAGTATATAGAATGTAAATTCCGAGGTCCATCGTCAACAGAGTGCGATTTAGACCAGACATAAGCCTACCGCCAGAACTCCAGGTTAAAGAGGTTGATAAAATTTTAATATCTGCAGATGCGGATAAAAAACTTGCGGCTGCGGATAAGGGAGTCGCGAATGCGGGGCATATGCGGGTATCATTTCTCTTATCCATGCCGCTCTCTCGCTCTGTACATATGACCGACATACTTGTATGGATGAAAAAGTGTGTGTGTGTGTGTGTGTGTGTGTGTGTGTGTGTGTGTTCACAAACAAAATACATATATGGCTTAATACCGGGAGATGATACATGTGGGCTTAAGAGAGTCCCAGCATTTCTGTTCGTGAGGGAAGTGGTTATGGGAAAGTGATGACACGCCGTCAGGTGGCTTGCGGAGTATGGATGTAGATGTACATGTAGACGAAGCATAACTTTGCAACGCTTGAAGCTATTTCAGTCAAACTTGTTGCTTAACTCTGGGTCACATGAAAAAATGTTGACGAAACTTAGTACGCTATATGTGCACTATCTAGGAAAAATACTGTGAGGATAAGGTAACTCAAGCCCCCTAATTGGGTCATGTAACTTTCTCGAATACATAGAGTAATTTCAGCCGAACTTGGTATTTGTATGGCTTACAGTCTAGAAAAATACATTGTTGGGCCTAGGGATCCATATAACCGTTAGGGGTGAGGTGAAATCGGGTGGTGTATGGGGTAACGTAAAAATAACCGGAAAAGAACCACATTCGTGTCTAATTCATAGTTTTTGATGTTGTTGGGTTGATTAATGACGTTTTATACTTAGGAGAGGGGATGGCGACAGAGAGGGTTGATATATAAACGGAAACTTCGGAACATTTGGGGTAGTTTTTTAGCGAAATCTGGTATATATAAATTTACTGTCTGGAAAAATACTTTCGGACTAGCTCACCTCCTGCATTCCTAGGTTGGGACGTGTTGATAAATTCTGACCAAACTTAGTACACGTATGGCTTATTCTGTAGAGAAAAACAGTTGTGTTAAGATACCCCCTACCACCGCTAGGAGTAGAGGGCACGGTGAGAAGGAGATCATATCTAAAAATTGTCGGAAACGAACGATGTAATTGTCGAATTCATAGTTCTTGATATTGCTAGGCTAATTGGTGACAGTGCTAGTGACAATTCATTGATAGGGGTGAGTGTGTAGATGGGGATAAATAAGATAAATAATTAACTGGGCGACATCAGGCAACTGGCAGTACATAAACGAAGACGAACTATGTGAAATATCTCTCGTTATCAGAAGAGAACACTTCGCCAGGCAGTTCGTCCTGACCGATGGGAATTCCCTTGGAGAGAAGCGGTCAAATATTTAGGCGTAAAAATAGGCCACAAACTTAACTGGAAATTACAGTTAACTAGCTCGAGTGACCAAGGCTACGCTACATTATTTCAACTTTATTTCCTTGTGAAAGCATATGTCACAGTCGTGCAAGGAAAAATGGTAATGTGAAAGAGGGTGATCCGTCCAACTATACTCTGCGACTGAGAAATCTGTGGTATGGCCGCATACGTTCGTTTAAAGGAAGTGCTGATCGTCCAGCATTGTCAACGGCCGAAATATATAATCAGACTAGATTTAGGTCGACCCCTCATCTCCATCGTCATTCTATGCAAAGGTAAACACTTCGGTCGAACTACTTCATCGAAATAACAAGGTCAATGTATGTTCGACACACACCCAGACAAACCACGTACGCCATTCTCTATACGATTAACATCATTACAATTACTCCTACACAACGGAAGACACATTATGTGTCATCGTAAACCGTAGCCGGATGCTTATAAAAGGCTTAAAAAGACAGTAGACAAGAAAATAATTTAATCAGAAGTGTAGCAGTCCGCCGACATATTACCGTAGCTGGTGTGTAGCAGACAATACTTCGGTATTCTTCATAAGCGAATCTTCACTCGCTTAGTTCTCTTGGACACTCTCCAGTACTGGTATGCCCATCTTTCACTTACAGACTATCCTCTTGAAACTGTTCTTCAATTGAATGCTTAACACCCCATAACATGTCCACCCACTTTCAAGACTAGTACAGAACCTCCCCCTGACGTGAAGTGGCAGTCCTTTCCTCACGAGCAACAACCAGTCGTTTGAAAGATGGCAACTCGCCAAAATATACAGCCGGAAAAAAATTAGTACACCTTGGGGATAGTAGATGTACTGATAATGTTTCAGGATCGTCCGCCAACAGATAACGTAGTGAAATAGCTATGAGAGCGCCATCTATGTCTACTCCTTAATAGGGAATGCTCACAGTCAGAAGGCTCAGTATGGTGCAAACGTGTGAAGCAAGCAGGCAACCACGCGACGGAGGTGCACTCGTGTTTCCTACAGCCTACGGAGCGAGTTTGAAAACGGTCAAGTAGTGGCCTACCGAGTGGCGGAATGGTGCTTTCGAAGAATTGCCACCCAAGTGGGACGTGCTGCGTCAGTTGTGCAACGTTGCTGGCATCATTGGTCACACGAACATTCTCACACCCATAGAGGACGTTCCGGACGACCACGCAGCACTGATGCCCGACAGGATCGTCGTATTGTAAGGGCAGCGATAGCAGATCGTACAGCTACCACAGCACAGATAAGAGGGCTTGTGAGCGCAGACGTGTCAACGCGAACCGTTGCGAACCGTGTATTGCCAGTGAGACTATGGACACGCACACCTCTGGCCTATCTTCCACTCACGCCACAGCATCAAAGTGCACGGCTCGACTGATGCCGACGGAGGATTCCTTGGAAGATGTAATGGCGCACCGTGGTCTTCAGCGATCAAAGCAGATTTTGTTTGTGCGCAAGTGATGGTCGTTTGTGCGTACGACGTAGAACTGGTGAGCGCTGCCTCATAGAGTGCATTTCTTCAAGATACATTGACCCCATCCCAAGCCTTATTGTCTGGGGTGCGGTAAGCTACAACTCTCGTTCACCTTTAGTTTTCTGGAGGGGACGCTAACCAGCGCTCGATACGTGCAAAATGTTGTTAGACCCGTTATTTTTCCGTTCTCGCAACAGAAAGGTGATGTGTTGAAACTTCCTGGCAGATTAAAACTGTGTGCCGGACCGAGACGAACTCGGGACCTTTGCCTTTCGCGGACAAGTGCTCTACCATCTGAGCTACCGAAGCACGACTCACGCCCGGCCCTCACAGCTTTACTTCTGCCAGTATCTCGTCTCCTACCTTCCAAACTTTACAGAAGCTCTCCTGTATATAGATTACATCCCCCAGGCTGTGGCTAAGCCATGTCTCCGCAATATCCTTTCTTTCAGGAGTGCTAGTTCTGCAAGGTTCGCAGGAGAGCTTCTGTAAAGTTTGGAAGGTAGGAGACGAGATGCTGGCAGAAGTAAAGCTGTGAGGACCGGGCGTGAGTCGTGCTTCGGTAGCTCAGATGGTAGAGCACTTGCCCGCGAAAGGCAAAGGTCCCGAGTTCGAGTCTCGGTCGGGCACACAGTTTTAATCTGCCAGGAAGTTTCATATGAGCGCACACTCCGCTGCAGAGTGAAAATCTCATTCTGGAGGTGATGTGTTGTTCCAACAAGATAATGCTTGCCCATACACTGCCCGAGAAATTCAACAAGCTCTGCAACACGAACAGCAAGTGTCCTGGCCAGCAAGACTTCCGGACTTGTTTCCAGTCGGACACATGTGGGATACGATGGGATGAGAAATGACTCGTGCGACTCGTCAACCAACGGCTCTTACGGAAGTACGTGAACAGATCGAGCAGGCGTGGAAAAAGTACCCTAGGACAGTATTCGTCATCTGTTCGATTGACTAGATGCCAGAGCCAGCGCCTGCATTGCCGCCCGTTGAGGCTACAACACGTATTAATATGGGTGTTGCAGATGTGTCGATACGTGTTACCTCAGAACCACTTGTGTAATTCGTCTGTAAATGTAATCATTTCATTTACTCCCCATGCACTGTTGCAACTTTTAAGTGAATCGGAAACTTCTAAAAGGGTTGCAAATGGGTCGATATCTGGTACCTCAGAACCCCTTGTGCTGTTCATATGTAAATGTAATTATTTCATGTGTTCCACATGCATTGTTGCAACCCTTGAGTGAATTACAAACTTCTAAAAGGTGTACTAATTTTTTCCGGCAGTGTATGTGTGTTTCACAAAAATTTTTTTATACAACGGCTCACAGTTCGTTTTCAAAGTCTCATGACAAGTAAATTGGTAGAGCACTTGCCCGCGAAAGGCAAGATCCCGAGTTCGAGTCTCGGTTCGGCCCACAGTTTTTATCTGCCATGAAGTTTCAAACAAATTGTATTTATGTATACATCAAATTTAACTGAAATGCGGTGATTTAAAACAGAATAATAAAACTATTTTGCATAGTTACATAGCTGCCAACAGATGGCACCACAGACTTGTCAGGAATCGGATTTACAGCGTAGGCAAAATAAAACTGTCCCAGAAAATCTTTACAAAATCAAAAATGCTGGAATGGCCATCGTTACTTCAATGTAGCGCTGTGTTCGATTTATCAAACTGAGAGAAACACTTAGCAGCTGTGGCTGAGGGATAGCAGCAGCATGTTTTCAGTGTTCTATTGTAGCTTTTACAGAGTGTGATGATTGCCTGAGTATACCTGACCCATCAATCTGCACCACAGGGAGGGAGATGAGGCGATCGAGGTGGCCAAGAGATCGCAATACTTCTGCTGATTGTCCTCATTTAACACATGCACAAAGTTGTCAAGGCGGTGCGTGCCGTTGATCTATCTTACTGAAAATATCCGTACAGGCTTTCATGTTGCGTGAGTTGATCAACATATGACTGAAACAGTTTCCGGACATACCGGTTGGCATTAACAGATTGGTGAAAGAAGCGTGTTACCGTGCAGACAACAGAAACCGCGCACTAACACCAATCTTGAGATAATGTAACTGCTCTTCAAAGTACTGTTGAGGATTTTCTGATGCATAATAGCGCATATTCTGTGAGTTGACATACCCTGACAGGTTCAACCAAACCTCAACCGAAGAAATGAAAAACTAAGGTTCCAAAAGTCCTTATTCCTGTTTCCATTTCATTCACAAACTACCAGCAGACCTCAACACGCGGGAGTTCAACTGGACGATTTAACTCATGCGCAACAGCAGGTGCAGGTCCTTTTTGAGAGTGATTCGACATAACCATTTTAATTTCCACTTGCACAAAAGATAAAAAGCTTTGAGATTTAGTTCCAGTCTTTCCTTAACTCGTATTTTTTTTTTTTTAGACGGTCCGTTGAGCGCCAGTTTACCACTGAGTTTTGCATTTCAGTCTTTGCTGGAGGTTTTGCAAAACATTTACAGTCCAAAGCTCTTGCGAAAACAGTTTTGCACATGTTTTCCACGAATTGTGCTCCCGTAACACTCGGCAGTGAACACGTGCTGTCTATCGTGAGCGCCATTTTATGTCACATTTAGCTGGTCACTAAAAACGTCCGCTACTCTCAATTATTCAAACGTAATGACACAGCGAAGTATTCGGGACAAGCATACGAAAGACGTAAATGGGTAGAAATGTGATAGCAACTGATTGACAGTTTTCAGCATTTTCTGTAATGAGAAGTTCTGTTCATTAACAGGGTTAAATTCCACGTCAGTCTTACAATTATTTCCCAGATGAGTTTTATTTTGCCAACCTTAAAAAAATATTTGTATTTGAAGCATTAGTATTACAGTGGTACTTCCTGGTAAAACTATTTGACGGACCACGCTTCGACCCGACTCAGCATTTCGCGAACAACGCTCTGCCATCTGATAACTGGAGTACTTAGACTTAACATTTTTTCGGTGGTAATGTTAAAACCCAAATGTAAAATGCCTGGCCGAAATTGAAATCTTTAGGTTGTCTTGAGTGTAAACTCGCAGCAAATTTCTCGTAGCAAATCTTAATTCATTACCAAAATCAGCTTTCCCTTTTGTTATCTGACAGCTATACAAAAAATTGATCGATACTGCCACAAGTATTTGCGACTAGATGATCCACTGAGAACGGGATCGGGCACTCGGAAATACATAACAATCGTGTTTTTGTTGTGGCCTTCAACCCGAAGGCTAGTTTGATGCGATTCTCACGCCAGTATATACTGTGCGAGCTTCTTTATCTCCGCATAACTGCTACTGTCTACGTCCATCTGAACCTGCTTACCGAAGTTAACCCTCGGTCCCCTTCGACAATTACATTAACCCCCGCCACACACATCCACTTATTTCCATTACCGAACTGACTTGCTCTATACCTCGGGATGTGTCCTCCTTTTAGTCAAGTTATACCATAATTTTCTTTCCTCCTCGATTCGCCTTAGTATTTGTTTATCGATTTTCCGATCTACCCGTCTAATCTTCAGCTAATCTCCTTGAATAAATCTATTTCAGAAGCTTCTGTTCTGTCCTTGTCTCAAATGTTTGTCGTCCATTTCCGTTCACACTACACTCCGAGCAGTACCGTCATAGAAGACTTCCTAATACTTAAACTCATGTTAGGTGTTAGCATTTTTTTCTTTTTCTGGAAAGCTTTTCTGTTTATTACCAGTCTGTATTTTATTTCATCTCTACTTCGACCATCGTGACTTAATTAGCTGTCCAAATACCAAAACTCTATATTGCTATAGTCAACACTGTCAGAAGGTTTTCCTAAATCTTCAAATGCTATACATGCAGGTTTGCCTTTATCAGCCTGTGTTCTAGGAAAATTTCTAGTGTCATTATTGCTCGCGTGTGCCTACAGCTCTGCGGAACCAAACGGATCTTTCCCAAGATCGGCTTCCATCAGTATTTCCATTATTCTGTAAATAATTCGTGTCAGTATTTTGCAACAATGACTTATTGTACTGGTGGTTCTGTAGTGTTCACACCTGCCAACGCCAGTCCTTGGCAGTCATATGACAAATTCTCTCCATCTGTCACAACAGTGTCCCTGACGACGGCAAGTAAGTAGAATGCCTACAGCAGCCACATTATCAATATCAAAGCCTACGTCTGTGATTCTTTTGTTCGAACATTCCTTCAACTGGTTTCCAGCAACGACCCATATTGTAATTGTTAGCCACTCACTCTATCTTTTCATTTATATTATTTATCAGTCATTTTTATTCGATGGCTCGTCGCTGGACTTCTTCATCGCTTACTTGATCAATCCATGTGATTTTCAACTCTCGTGGAACAGCACATGTCAAAGGTTTCACTTCTATCTTCCTCACTGTCCATGTTCCGTGCGCGTACGAGGCTGTTCTCCAAACATAAGTTTTCGTGAATCTTTTTCTGGTCTCTAATTGTCGTTTCATAAAATTTAGTAGCAGAGTTAAAAAAGATGTTACAGCCCTTAGTGTCCACACATATGATTTAATTAAGCACCCTACTTAATTATCGTCCAGTCTGGGCGACCATTGCTAACTCACCGGCAAACCCTATTGTGCCCTGCTATGCTTATTTTCTGTCCATGACAAATAACTCCCACATTGAATTATACCATTACTTCCCTTATTGTCTCTACTGTATATAATTTAAATATTAGTAATGACAATGAATAACCCAGCCTTACGCTTTTCCTTATTTTGGCCTCTTGTGTCATTTTGTCAGTGTTAACTGACTGCTTCGTATAAAGACAGTATTATTATCATCAAACACCTTCTCCAAATCTACGAATGCCACGTATATTTATTTATCTTTCCTACGTCTGCCATCTGTTTTTAATCCATGTGCTAAAATTGCGCCAACTTCTACTATAAACAAACTGGCCTTTTGCTAGTCTACTTTCAATTTTCCCTTCCATTCTTCGATAAGGTAATCTTATGAGTACGTTTTATGCCTAGTTATGCGGTAAATTACACATGTCTGCGTCTCGCTTTCTTCAGATTCCTAGTAATTACATTATTTTCAAAATCTAATGGAGCTTCCCCGTTTCATAAAGTTCTTTCATGATCTTGTGTAGTTGGTGATTCGCCTTTTGTCCTGATGCCCATTAAAGTTTCAACGGTACTTTATAAGTACTTGAGCATTTGTTGCTTCCCAGTTTGTGCAAAGATTTTGTAACTGAGAAATAAAAGGTGACTCTCCCCCAGCATTATCTTGCACTGTGTCTTTCTTTTCAATTCGCCAAATTTCTTTTGGAAACCATAAAGTTTCTAGAAGTATTGTTTTCACACTCTCGCCTTATCCCGTTTTTCATTTCTAATCACAATGCTTCTCGTTCTAAGCTCCCTAAAACGCTTTTGTTATTACTCTGGGTGTAGTATCTACACTGTCGGAAAAAAATAGAACAACAATTGAGAATTTTCCGTTTCATTCAAAATTTATTGTAGAAATAATACGTATGGAGTACAAGGAACGACTTCATTTAGAGATAATTAGCTCAAGCGGTTCTGAGACAGCAAGTATGGACCCATGTTGCAACATCTATTAGTACACACGGGTGGCCTTGCAGGTACTGACCCTAACATACAATCGGTCATAAAGGTCACGAATTGTGTCATGGAATAGTTATTTCATACCTGCTCGATTTGTTCGCGTAGTTCTGTGAACATTTCCCCAACGTGCTCCATTGGAGACAAGTCTGGCGATCATGATGGCCAGGGAAGCTGCGGTATATCTTGCAGAGCACGTTGAGTTTCACAGGTAGTGTGTAGGTGAGCTTTAACCTGTTGGAACAGCAGATCACCTTCCTGTTGCAAGAACGACAGAAGAACAGGCCGAATCACATTCTGCAAGTATCGAGTGCTGGTCAGTGTTCCCACCACTAACACCAAAGATGAACGGGAGCTGTTAGCTTATCGCAACCCAGACCATAGTGTCTGGAATGGAACCAGTGTGTCTCGGACGGCTACACTGTTCGAGACAACGTTCGCCAAGTTTACGTCGTTCACGCCAACGATCATCATTTGTATGCAAGCATAATCTGTTTTCTTCGCCGAAGATCAGGGCGCGCCATTCGATCTTTCAGGTGATCCCCTGACGGCAGTCGTCGATCCCTGTGCACGTTGGCACTGTGGTATCGTGGAAGACGGACTAGAGATGTATGTGCCTGTAGTCCCACTCCTAATAACTGGTTCGCAACAGTTCATGTTAACACTGATAGCGTTACATTTGCTCTTATCTATTCTGTCGTAGCTGTAGGATCTACCACTGCTGTTCTTTCAACACGCGTGTCTTGACAGCTGGTCTGTGCTGTGTGGACATCCAGAACTTCGTCTATGCGTGTGCGAATGCTCGCGTGTGCACTGTTACCAGCATCGCTGCACAGTCGGCGTTGCATGTCCAGTGTGCACGGCAATTTTGCGAAACGACCATAACGCCATTCGACAGGCCAGAATTTGTTCTTGACACATCTGGAACTATGTTGGCTGTATGACGCACAAGTGAATCTCCATGGCATAGTGCTTGCTTATGGGCATTCCTTTTGAAAGTGTAGACACACATGGGGCTCTGGTGTCTATGTGACTCTGCCTTCTACCTGGGGATGACGTTGAAACTACACTGCGCAACAGAATTATAGGATCACTTTTTCGAAACCTCATGATTCCCACCCATTGCGACGCTTAAGTTTGAAATTTTGCTCAATGGTGAGTACAACGCTCCACTGTAATGGTGCAAAAGTATGGCGTCCTCCGACGTCACCCTCAAGCTCGACGACTCTTCAAACAGCAAGGTGTCGAAACATTCTTCGAGAAAAGGACCACAGCTCAGTAGTTCATGTACGCTGTAAGATGGGTTAATTACGTTACATTAACACCAAATTTTGTCACAATTCTGCCCATCCCCTCCGTGGACGAGTCACCTGATGAGAAGGTCGTCATAGCCCCTCTTACCCACATTTTACCCCTTTTTTTGACGTCTCTGGCATGGAGGTCAGAACGGCGACACCCACCGTTGAAATCATGCGGTTTTCTTATGGGTTACCGAGGAAAACATTTCAGACACAGTGTGGTGCTGCATCCCTACTGGACGTGACTGCACCTCTTTGGAGTGCAGCGCGACCGTAAGTTTTGCTCTCGTGTACAGGTTTGAACAACTAGGGACCGTTCAAAACCATTCGACGAAATTTGAACGTGATCCGAAGCAGCAAAGGGTACTTATGCTTTTTTAGCCCTCCTGTTTACCACCCTCCTGCGGCGTGATCATGTGGGACTGCAACATTAACTTCTGCGTGAGTAAAAAGACCCCTCAGTTTGGCAACACCCTCGGAGCCACTTACGCAACTTTGTTGAGGGCGTCACAAATACAACTGTCAGAAACTTAGAAGCCAATTCAGCTTGGCGACTGCCTTAGCGCCTGAAAGTAGACAAACCTACCGCAAGGAGTGTCGAAGAGATTATCTAACTCTCAGGTGCTAGAGTTGCGCCAGGCTGATTTGGTGTCGAAATTTCTGAACGTACATTTCTAACTTGCTGAACAAAGTAGCGTGGGTGGCACCGTGGGTATTGGGGGTGTTGCCAGACGCGGAGGAGGGGGGTGTTAGAGGGGCCCTTTACCGTTTTATTCACACACATGTTAATGTTGCATTTCTGCGTGATCACGCCACAGGAGGATGGAAAAAGGATGAGTACCCTTTGCTACTTCGGATCACGTTCAAATTTTGTCGAATGGTTTTGAATGGTCCCTAGCGGTTCCAGCCTGTACACGAGAGCAGAAAGTGCGGTCGCGCTGCACTCCAAGGGGAGCAATCACTTTCAATGGATATGTAGCTTCACAGGGTCCTTAGAGAAGGACTGTAACGGTCGAGGGGATCGGCAGTGTCAAAGGTTATCAAAACGACTTCCTGTTGCTCATCGCATTGTGAACTGTCATTTTCGATCACGAAATGTGTGGGAATCTACGCCTCAGGGAAAGTGGTGGTTTCTTTGAGGTCCTTTATGTCAGCCCCCTGAGGCGTTTTCGTGTCGATTCTTAGCGGCGTTGTGTCTGGAATGCATTCCTCGGCCACACATAAGAAAAGTGCGTGATTTCATCGCCGTGCGTCGTGGTCCTAACTAACCTCCATCGCAGATGTGTCAAAAGAAGGGGTGAAATATGGATAAGAGGTGCTGTGAGACGACCTTTCCATCGTGTGAAACGTCCATGGTACGTTGGGCAGAATCGTGTTGACGATTGGTGTCAGTGTAACGTCATTAAACCACCTTACACCTCAAATGAACTTCTGAGTTGTGGCTTTTTGTGGCAGGTGTCGAACCTTGCTATTTGAAGCGTTGTCTAGTCCGAGGGTGACGCCGCAGGGCGCCACGTTTTTTGTACCAATAGAGAGGAAATTTTCACGCACCCTTGTGCCAAATTTCAAACTTAAGCATCGGGATGGGTGGGAATTCCGGGATTTCGAAAAATTATCCTTTAATTTTGTTGCGCAGTGTATTACCACTACATCTGCTATCTCCCAGGTGGCATATTCTGACATGTTTGAATTATGGACTGTTTCATGACATACCTAAATCCAATCTTCTTTAACTTTTCTACATTTCCGTTTATTTTATTTCTGAGACTTATTTACTGTGAACAAACTTACATTTTCGTCGTCTGTTTTTAATCCTAGTATCTCTTTTCTTGTCCTTGTCCTCCTCTTTTCTGCATTTTCCAACCCAAGAATGTTTCTTCTTCATTCAATAGATCTCCTTTAAGATCATTCCACCATTTTTACCGGCAGTGTCTGATAGAAGCGTCATAGCGTCATTATTTCTTTGTCTTGCAGTTCTTTGCTTGATTCCTGAGTCTTCGTTTTACCAAAATGTAGTCAGGTAATACCTTCTTCCATGCCGTGCCATCATCCATTTATACTATCTTCACTGCGGTTCTAGAAAAGTGTATTCGTAACGACAAACTCTCCCACAGCACAGCATTTTGTTAATATTTCTCCCCTCTCTTATTTTCCGCTCTCTACCTTCACTACCGATTGCATTATATTCTCCCTTTATAATCAAACTCCAGTGTTCTTTGAAATATTTTACAAGTTCATTAATTTTAATCATTTCACTGTCGCTCGCATGTGTGGTTGGCATTTACGCTTATGTGATTACATAATGTGTTGGTTGGATATCCATTTAATTCCACAATCGCATTTTTCTGCAGATAATCTGTTATTCTGTTGCCAGTACCCGTATTCAGTATTATTCTTTCACGTGACCTACCACTGTTGACTACAGTCAATGTGAATAACCCCATCTCGCCTCAAAAGCCCCCCCTCTTCAGGCCATTGCATTTTTTACTTTCGATTTTGTTTCCCACTCTACCTTAATGTTCGAACATTCCAAGTATCCGCCTTAATTATTTTTTTTTGTCTGGTAGCTCATCACGAGTAGTTCTCGCCTGGAAACCGGACAGGAGTAATATGTTACCTCCAGAATATTTTACCGAGACGAAACCATCATGACATTTGTAGCAGAGAGCTGCATGTAGTGCGTAACGATAATGTGGTGGTTTCACTTTGCTTTCTACTCGTAGCTGTACTGCAGCCTTTAAAGCCTGCCCGACCATGGTTGCAGGTTGCTTCACAGTTGACATACAAATTGTTGTGTTTTTTAGGAGTTGCGATTATTGAACGAACTTCTGAATTTCTCCAGGTTAAGTTTATTTGTGCACCCATCCCAACAGAGAGGCCAACTGCTTCCCCCTATGAGTCGTATGATGATCTCCTTGCTTCATTTGTTTAAATAGTGCATTTCAGTCATCACTTTAACCCTGACAATAGTACAATCGTGGTAAGTTGGATCAATATTTCTTTCAGGAGGTGTTATTCCTCTATCACCGTTTCTCTATGCAAGTTTTTGATATACAGAGCCTGGACCCCCAAGAGACAATTTAAGTTGACGGCACTCCAACGAGTGTATCACGCTGAATAGAATATCTGCTTAATTAAAAAAAAAATCGTGGTGATTCTCGCAGACCTTCCTAGTGATAGAATTTGGTGCCGTCATAACTCCTAGTATATCATCATTAATTCTTCGCGTTGTTAGGGCTCCTACAGTGAGCTTCACAGGCATCTCTTCCGTTATATCTTCGTCACCACGTTTCAGATGCTCATAATGTCTACTCTGTGATTACGATTTAGCTTTACCTATCCAGAAACATAGTTTGTGTTTTATATATACTGGTCGGCGGTAAATATTGGTAATTACCTTTGCCTATCGCTGAAACTCCGCAGCAGAGTGCTGTTGTGAACGAGATCGGTGCATTTTCGGGTATCGCTACTTTTCTTAGGAAAACCAAATAATCTAGTGTACGAGTATACGTAACGTAAACGAAATATCGGTTTCTCTTATAACTCGTAGAGATACTACATTAATGCAGTCGAGAATTTGAAATACTGTCGTATTACTAATCGTCAACAAATACTTCTACCGTTCTAAATCCCAGTGACGCACTATTTTTCCTTCTGCCATAAATACGAGGGGACTTTGGAAAGTAAGGAACGATCGGTCGCGAAATGGAAACTACAGTGAAAATCAGATGAAGTTTCGCACATGTGTGTTGGGCAGTGTCTCTAGTATGCCCGTCGATCGCGTTACATCGTTCTTTTTAGTTCTGAACACACAGGGAGCATGTAACGCCGGAAATGCATATCCTCCTATTTCCATCTATTGTACTATAATTTTTTTTCCTTATTTTTGTTACCTGAATACATGACATTTCTGTGTCTTTGTATATTGTAATTGTTTTACTATTTGTATATATATATATGCATTTATGTCGATGTATAATTGGTTTGTTTTGTGAATATTATTTGTATTTTTACGCTGGGTCTTGCCTAGGGAAAACTGCTATCGAACGATTACATCGATAGGTCGTGTGAAGAATCAAAGTGTGTAGGATCTTTGGTAGTGTTAACTCTGCCGCGTGGAGCGCGGGCAGAGAGGGTCTGGCGGGAGTAGCGAGTGGAGCAGATGTGTTGTGTGAAGCTCCCGCGAGTTGCCGCGTTTTCGGGGTTTGGCAGCATGTAATTGCGCTCGACTTGCGATGATAGTTTCTGACATGGGGTCGCGGACGGGAAGCATTAGCTGGCGCACATCAAGAGCCCGTTTCGTCTGGTTACCGTGTCGAGAAGAAGGTGCGCCAACATCCAGCTTCTGCAACAGCGACGGCCAACAATGAGTGACTGTCGCCACCTCCTCGATCGACGGCTTCAAACCTTCAATCAACCAACAAGGAAGACTGGAAGCACGTAAATTTTTAGAACTGTATGGCAGACCTCAGCTTTTCAAACTTTTAAAATTGTCCCATTTGCCTCGCAAAATTATAGCAACTTAGCATGAACCTTTGTTGCTCATTGTCCCAGTTGCATTACCAAGCAGGGTCCCTTCCTTTTCCGGAATGAACCCGAGTGTCGTTGAAATTCAAACGCCAGCATCATTTTATTTCACTGCTTTAATTTCAAAGTTCAGTTAAGGTATTCATAGCTGGCTACAGTATTTAGATTGCACAAGCACAAATTAAGAGTGCGAGTTTTGTTAACGTATTTTAGCTTACCTGTGACTGCAGCTCAGCTTGGTACGTACTAAATTTCACTATTGTTAATTGTTCAGAATCATTTAATTCAAGTTCAAAGTTAAATCTCTTATTTCTAAATTGCGTAGATTCAAGTAGCTTTTGAAATGATTGTTGAGGTAGTCCAAGACTAACCGTATTTCACTGAATTTCGATGTACTTCAGAAAGAAAGCTCACTATTAACTTCAGTCACTAAATTAACTTTCGATTTTCCGGTTTTATTAATTCTTTTGCTAAATTAAGTCAGAGTGTAGCGAAATTTATTACTTCTGACAAACTTTCAGTTTTCACACTACACGTGTCAACCTTCAGTTGCCACGCTTCTAGTGCTAATTATATGTGTAATAACCTTTCTTTTTCAGTTATTATAGTAATTGTCCATAGCACTGGCGACCGTAATTTTCCCCAAATCTCAAATATCTAATTACCGCTAGTTCATTGTTAACGTAACGGCCGCACATTTACTTTCTTTATTAACTTTACCCCTTTTCAAAATTAATTTCCACCAGTTTCATTTGCATTTTTCCTTTCATTTAGATGTAACCCTTTCCTCCCTCTTTACCGACAGATTAACTTCGGTGACGATTGCTATTCCCAAATTTCCATTAGGGCCTGGTGAGAAATTTCACCTGAAGCTGTGCAGCCAACATTACGTAATTGTCGTGTGGTTTCTTCTTCAAGACAATTCTCAGCCACATTCTGCAAGGGCAATGAAGATGCTCCTGCATCGTTTTCAGTTGGAAATGTTTGCTTACCGACAATACAGCCCGTAATTATCTCCCTCTGAGTTTCATCTCTGCTCACATGAACCGCTGGCTATGTTGACAACATTTGGCACAGACAACGAGCCGTAGGCCAGTGTAGAGAATTGGCGGAAAGCACTGCTGGCTGCCTTCTATAACGAGGGTATTGGAAAGTTGGTACAACGCGACGACAAACGTCTAAGTCGGATCGGCGACTACGGAGATAATTAGCTGGAAGTTGTAGCTAACTGTGGCAAATAAAACAGTTTTGATTTTCACTGTGGTTTCCATTTCGCGACCTATCGTTCCTTACTTTCTGAATAGGCCCTCGTATTTAAATTTTAACAAATTCGGACTGATGAGTCTCTCTGAGCTAAAACGACGCAAGTGCAGCGCAAGTTGCTGTGGAATGAAAGGGGGAACCCAAAAGTGTATAGAAGCAACAGCACAATCGTTAACTAGTTGTAATGATTACAATAAATAACAAATTTCATATAGCAGTCAGTGAGAATTTCAATACCTGATATCACTCCTCAGTGAAAGTAAACACGGGTACTCAGTCGGCCCCTTTATGCCAAAATTTGTGTAACATTGCATCTATGAGATGCAATATTAAATTCAAATATCAAGGAAAATTTACAGCAAACCATAGTCAGGCTGAGACTCCACTTAATCACAGGGGCTCAAATAATGAATACTCTCCCTGTATAAATAATTAAAGTTCATAAAAATTCTCTAACATTAAAAAAAGGAAAGCAGATATATGACTGAACAATAAAATGTTTAAACACACCTAAACTGCGGGACCAAACAGTTGCCAATTTCCCCAGGCCTTTGACCACGTTACACAAGATCAATTTAAAAATAGTTTTGCTCCTGCATGGCAATAAAATGCAATCTCTCCAAAATTTACCTAAAGTGGAAATACAGAAATAATACAACTATGCGGGGCTGCCGCCCAGACTTACGGCGCAGATGTATCGCCGGTGATCCACAGAATTCGTCATTTATTTTACTGTCAATCTGCGATATTAATTCCGTGCTCGGTATTAACCATGCTCAATTGTTACTCGTGTTGAACGTTGTTGAAATGTCCCTATATTACACCAGCAATGCTTAGTATATTCTGCGGGAAGGTAAACTGATCGGGTTTCAAGAAGGAACCCATATCCGGAAATGCACAGCTTGGGCGCTGGAGAGTGTAGAAGTCTGAGAACGAACGGTTGTGACGGTTTGTTCCGATTAATTTTGGTTTTTACGAAAGGTATGAAACCCTTCATTCATCTGCCTGCTGCGGACGACTTGAGCGTAATAACATTACTGTGCATGTGATGCATTCCTCCACACAACCCTTGTTGGCCTCCTAAGCCGGTCCATGTGTGGTCTACCGGTGCAGCAACCTTGTTGGCAGCAGTACGACATGTACCAGTACACAGCTGAGGATTTGATCGACATGGTACTTGCGTACGGCAAAGCAGATTGCAATGGGAGAGTTGCTGCAAAATTGTATGCGGTACGTTTTCGAAACAGATATACCGGTCATGATTCCACGTTTGCGGCCTTCGAGAGAAGCCTCAGAGAAGCCGGAAAGTTGCATGTGGATGTTTTCTGCCTGAGGTGTGTCCATTGTAGCACTTTGTGCGTGGTACTTGCAAACACTATCCCCAGTCTACGGTCTGTCCTCTGGTAGGAGCCAAAACGTGGTGCGGGTCGTCCACTCACGGCTCGAACACTGTAGCTGGAGGAGGACGTGCTGACAATGTTCGAAGAGGACCCAGCCACCAGCACCCGGTAGGTGGCACAGGCGTTGCACAAGGATGAAAGTACCACGTGGCGTGTTTTCCGTGAACAGAGGCTCCATCTGCACCATCTGCAGAAATTCTAGGCATTATGGGAGGAGGACTAGCCACGGTACGTTTGCGCAGTGGTATTTACAACAGTGCATATTCCAGACACAATTCCTGAGGTTGGTGCTATTCACGGATTCACGTTTACTAGAGAAGGCATATCAAACTTGCTCAACAGGCATGTTGGGCGGACGAAAATCCGCGTGTACCGGTTATTCAAAATCACCAACACGGGGTCAGTATTAACATCTGGACCGGGATAGTTCGTGAACATATCATTGGACCATGTATACCGCCAGACTATCAGGACCGATCTACCTGACATTTATTAGAGATATTCTGCCTGCTTTACTGAATGCAGTGTTACCAAATGTTCGGATGGACATATGACAGCAACACGACGGATCTCCAGCACAGTTTGGTATCGACTATATACGGAATCACTTCAATGTCACATATCCAGGACGGTCCCCAGATCTGACACCTCTCGACTATTTTCTGTGGGGCAGTATGAAGAGTATCGAGTATGACACACCTGTAACGTCAGCGGAGGACCTTTCTGCTTGAGCCCATGGAGCGACTGAAATACATCGGAGACAACCGCACATAATGGCTCAAATGTGTGAGGCTCAGCACCGTCGATGTAGGCTCTGCAATGTTATAGAAGGTATGCAGTTCGAGCCCAGTTTGTAATGTAGACAGTGCGATAGGCTACTCATGTTGGGATTATTCACGTAATATAAGACGCACTCCCATCTCAGACTTCCGAGCTCTCCAGTGCCCAAGCCGGATACATTAAAAAGCGACTAGTTTGCTTTCCAAAACAACATACTATGCGTTATCGGTATGCTTTTGGACACTCTATATATATTTTTATATAACAGTAAGAAAAAAGTAAATTGCCGTTTACAGCAGACCATATACTTCTGTGTCTCTAGTGCAGATTTCTATAAGAAAGTTCAAGAACATATGCAGATTTTTGTGGTGAAGGAGTATTTAGAAGAACGCAGAGAATATAATTAGCGGGTTCATGTGTGATTCGTCAGTTGCGAGAAAGCAATTTGGTGTGCTTTTCAGAGAGATTATTAGCGTCTACTAGAAAGCATAGGCATTGTTAGATGACCAAAGGTTATAAAATAACAGTCAATGTAACCCAATGAAACGTATACTTATCCGATCAAACAAACATAATAATACTTACGAATAACAGTGAAAAAAAAGATTAAGGCAATAGTGGCGCTTATCAGATGTATTGTTTGATTTCTACAGTAAAAGGAGATTTCACAGGGTGGCTAGAGACAAACCCAGAATGTAAGCGTCTGATGAACAGTAAATTTTCTACCCAATTTTTTGGTGATGCTACAGAAGAATGTTGAAGATTCGATTGGTTGATCGAGCAACTAATGAATAGGTAATGAACAGGTGGAGAAAAGAGATGTATTGCACAATTTGACTAAAAAAAAGGATAGGTTGACAGGGCACAACGACAAGCAACAGTTAATTTCGTAGTAGAGCGAAGTTTGTGTGTGTTTGTGTTTGGGCGGAAAGGGGGGGGGGGGACATTTGTTGACAGAGCAATAGCATCGACGCCAATTGAGAGACATATACCAAGTAAAGTAATAATACTACTGATCTCCCATGGTACACTAAACAGATGAGAGCAGCGTTGCAGAAGCAATGAAAAAAGCATGCCAAATTTAAAAGAACGCAAAATCCCCCAAGACTGGCGAAGTCTTACAGAAGCTCCAAATTGAGTGCGAACTTCAATGCGAAATGCTTTTAATAGTTTCCACAATCTGTCTCGAAATCGGCAAAAAAAAAACCAAAGAGGTACTGGTCATATTAAAGTTCACCAGCGATAAAACGCAGTCAATACCTAAAGCAGAGCTACTAAACACAGTTTTTGGAAATTCCTTCACCATATAAGACGGGGTAAATATTCCAAAGTTCGAATCAAGAACAACTTCCATCATGAGTGGCTTAGAAATAAATATACCCGGTGTAGCGTAGCAGCGTAAGTCACTTAATAAAGGCAAGGCCTCCGGTCCAGATGGCATACCTGTCAGGTTCGTTTCAGAGTCTGCTGATACAGTAGTTCCATAGAGGGCATTTGCAAGCATTTGCTCATCTTAAGATCCGTACCTAAAGACTGGAAAGACGCACAAGGCACACCAGCACCCAAGAAAGAGAATAGGAGTCATCTGCTAAATTACAGACCCATATGACTAACATCTATTTGCAGTAGGACTTTGGAACATTTACGGTGTTCGAACATTATGAATTACCTTGAATAAAACTATTTATTAACAGACAGCCAAAACAGATTCAGAAAATGTTCTTGTGAAACACAACTAGCTCTTTATTCTGACGAAGTAATGAATGCTATCGACGGAGAGTGTCAAATTTATTCCATACTTTTAGACTTCCAGAAGGCTTTTGACACCGTTCCTCACAAGCGACTTCTAATCAAATTGCGCGCCTGTAGAGTGTCGTCTCAGTTGTGCGACTGGATTCGGGATTTCCTGTCAGAAAGGAAGTTCACATTAGTAGTATTTGACGGAATCATCGAGTAAAATAGAAGTATTATCTGGCGTTCCCCAAGGAAGTGGTACAGGTCCTTTACTGTTCCTACTCTATGCAACGATTTAGGTCACAACCTGAGCACCCTTCTTAGATTGTTTGTGGATGATGCTGTCATTTACCGTCTTGTAAAGTCATCAAATGATCAAAACCAAGTGCAAAATGGATTAGACAAGATATCTGTATGGTAGGAAAAGAGGCAATCGACTATAAATAATGAAAAGTGTGAAAGTCATCCACATGAGTAATAAAAGGAATCCGCTAAGTTTCGGTCGCATGATAAATGACACCAATATAAAGGCTTTAAATTCAACTAAATAGTTAGGGAGTACAGTTACGAATAATTTAAACTGCAACGATCACATAGATAATATCATGGGGAAAGCAAACCAAAGACTGCGATTTATTGGTGAGCACTCAGAAAATGTAACAGTCTACTGAAGCGACTGCTTACACCGCGTTTGTCCACCCTCGTCTGGAATATTGCTGTGTGGTGTGGGATCTGCGTCAGATAGGGTTGATAGTGGGCATCGAACAGGTTCAAAGCAGGGCAGCTCTTTTGTACTATCGCGAAATAGGGGAGAGGGTGTCACACATGTCATACGCGAATCGAGGTGGCAGTCATTAAAACAAAGGCGTTTTTCGTTGCGGTAGTATCTTGTCGTGAAATTACAATCACCGACTTTCTCCTCCGAGTGTGATTTTTTTTTTTTGTGCCCACAAACATAGGGCGAAATGATCTTTGTAATAAATTAAGAAAAATCAGAGCTCGTACGGGAAGATTTAAGTGTTCATTTTCACCGTGAGTTTTTGGAAAGTGGAACGGTGGAGACATAGTTTCAAGGCGGATCGATGAACCCTCTGCCAGGCTCTTCGCTGTGAATTGCAGGGTGACCATGTAGGTGCAGATACAGGTAGAAAGAGCCGACTATATTACGCTGGTTCAAATGGCTGTAGATGCAATAGCTACGCAAAGATGGAGAACCTTATATAGGATAGGCAACTGAGGAGAGTTGCGTCAAACCGGTTGTGGACAGCACTACGGAAGTAACTCTGTGATATAAATTAGGGGCTGTGACTCCTGAGATAAAACGAAACTTCACAACGTGGTCGACGGAATACAGAACTCCAATTTCTGAACTGGTTCTTACATGTACGAACCTTAACAGACTCCTATGGCAAGCCTTTTTACCATTCCAAAAGAAGATGAGGCAAACCGCAGGCAAGAAGAAGTAATTGATTTAACTCTTACCGGTGCACGATGTCATCCAGCCTTAATCGGAAGTAGCTTATATCTGTCAACAGCTATTGTAAGAGGAAGGCTGCGCCAGACAGAAGACGCCACGGCGGCTGTGCTCGCAACGTGAAGTGGCCGGCGAGCGCCTCTGCGGCCACGTGCGTGCGGGACCACACGCGAGCGGCGGCCGCCCGCATGCGCGGTACGGATGGCCGCGATGCCCATTAGCGATAGCGCCTTTGTGTGCAGGCGGCCGTATTGTGGTGCGCCCATTGTGCTGCGCTAAGTGCGCGTGGGCGGCAGGCGGCAGCGACGGGCGATGCTGGTCGCTGGCGCCAGCCCCGTCTGCCGCCTCCGTGCCGGGCCGCGCCGAGCTACCCCAGCGCTTCTTCTCAGTCTCACCACTCCCGAGCTCCATCATCCCCCCGGCCCAAGATGGAATTTAATAACAAACTATGGATTCTGTAGAAGATTCGTGTGCATTTCACGCATGGCTTGGGCAGAACTCACTAACATTTGTGTGGAAACTGCACACTCAGGAAGGAATGCCAAAATGAAACTTTCCGCTTTGAGGTTCGAATCCTGGGGTGGTCGCCAAGTGAAACGTTCCTTACGAGTCATTCTCGGATCTCTGTAGCGTTGCGCTGTGTCTCATTCCCGACCACGGCCAGAATCCGCACACTCTTGACGACGTGCGGCGCTCGAGACAAATTGCGCGTCTTATTATTCCGAGGATTAGCTGAGAACCGTTTACTAGCGGATTCGGGTTAATTTACTGCACTGCTCCGTTATTGAAACCAGTCTAAACAACTTGAGACATGGTTAAATTCGTCACTACTCCAAAATCATTCATCAATGCCCTGTAACTATGTACCAGCATTCCTCAAGATCCTGAAATATGATCACTAGACTGGAAAATGAAAGCCGTTAATATTCAGTCAATAATAAGCCTTCAGATGGTTGCTAGCAACGCCCGACGATAATCTTCACAAAGCAACAACAGGACAAAAATACAGTCAGTAGCTCAAAAGTTCACCGCAAAACATCAGAACTCAAATTTCCATATAAACAAATGTACCGTATTGGCATCAGTTAGACGTGGTACAGTCTGCTTCGTTCATAAAACACCGTCTCCAACTACTGACTGCCTCCGCTCCCTGTTATTTCTACGTACTGAAGATGTGCGCACTCACTAAACTGCAACTCTCGCCCAGAAATCGGGAAAATGATTAAGCAGAATTCAACATCCGAGCACGGAAATGCATTTCCGACTTGTTGTACGTTTTTCATACTGGAAAAGTAACTTGTTTGATCATGAAGTGTCACTATCTCGCGACTTCTGAAATGTCACCTCTGACTAAGAAGGCGCGCGACTTGCCTCGCACACCCAAGACGGCCTTCAATGTACTCAATGATTTTACGAGCTCTAAGCAGCTCCACTAAATTGTTTTATCAGTTACCCAATCAGCTCCAGGCATTCTCATTGACCATTTCCTCCTCCCTCTGATAGCACTCCTCTGCAAACTGCCACTGCCTGCCAGTATTTCAATAAAGTTTATTTCCAGTATGTGCTGGAAAGCACATGCTGTCATAGGCAAGTGACTCGCTCCTATTCCAGCATAGTAGGCTCCGAGCAGAATCCACTTAGACTGATTATAGAAAAACTAGCCCATCGTCTCCAGACTGAAAAAAGTCTTTCCTCCAGAAACAGTATACCAGCTCTCGCATTCTAATTAGTCAAGAGCATAACCCCCACGTTGTTGCTGAGAATCGTATGTCACGTGGTAAATGAGGGAAAAGTCATTAAAACTGAGAACTACTATACACTTAGGTATAGCTGTCCACTATTTTGCGTGAATCGAAAAGTCAATGTTACACCGAGCTGAGTTGTTGAAGAGCCATTAAACGAAGTGAACACATGAAAGCAAATGCCTCGTAAATGTCAAAAGGTGCAAATAACTACTAATGTGTGTCTTCGGAATAATCGACATATGTGAAATGAGCTTATCTTATCGAAGCATTTCGACTCGTACATGACATGCTGCTGCCATAGTGAATTTTATGTAGAACTGACGAAAGACGATCACACACAGATGCGAACTGGTAGTGGACCATACTAAATGACCACAGCGCCGGGTGATCATCATCTTGTCCGCCTGGCCTAAATATTGACTGTTCAGCTCCGTCGAATGTCATGGTTGGAAACTAGAGCACTGCCATTTCTGTTGCAGTAAGTTGGCAGCACTGCACCATGCACAATTTTCATCTATTTTGTTTGTGATTAGTAAGGGAGCGCTTCACTATGAAACAGCCTGTTGTCGTAGTAAAAAATTACGACGTGGTTAACGTTGTGCAGAATCTGTTACGAAATTATTTGTAATGTTTGGTCAACGTAATGCGCCGAATAAGTCTACTGCGACGAGGCTGATTGCTGAATTTGAGAAAACATGCACGGTTTGGATATTAAATCCTCGGGGCGTCCTCGGGTTACTCGTGCTGCGGACAACATCCCCGTCATGAGTGATACGTTGCTGTTAAGTCCGGTGAAATCTATTTGCCGTCGTTCACAACAACTGGATCTTCCCAGAACACTCATACAACGAATTCTGAAAGAGGGTCTGCACCTTTGGGCCTATAAAATCCATTTGGCACAAGAACTGAAGGCCAAACGATCACGAAAAGCGCTGAGCATTTCCTTGCGAAACAAAGAGCGGACAAAAATTTCATCAAGAAAATAATGTTTACTGATGAGTGACGTTTTCTATTGAATGGCTTCGTGAACAAGCAAAATCGCAGGATTTGTGGCACAGAAATCCTTAGAGTATGGTGAAGCTATCACATCCACAACGAATGATCATGTGGTGTGGCGTGGCATTTGGTTTCAGGGTATAATTGGGCAGTTCTTCTTCTAAGTTGTCTGTCAAAACATAGTAGTGGACGGCGGACACTACCGCAACATGTTAAGAGTTTTTGTGGTCTGAACTGAATCATGTGACTGCTGAAAAGGTATAGTCTCGGCAAGAAGGCGCATCCTGTCACGCATCAGTTGTGACAATGTACTTGTTGCGAGAGAGATTCTTTGACTGAGTGATTTCCCGCACAGTGACGTGAACTGGCCACCCAGATGTTGTCATTTGACACTACGTGGTTTCTTTCTGCGGGGGTGGGGGGAGGGGGTGTATTTGAGATATCGTGTTTGCGCCAACTAACCACAGTCACTTCCAGCGCACAATATCGCGATTCAGCGTGTGATTTCAGAGGTTGAGATGCACGTATGCCTAAAAAATATGAAAAATTTAACCGAAATAACTAGTGTCAAAATGGTTTAAATGGCTCTGAGCACTATGGGACTTAACATCTGAGGTCATCAATCCCCTAGAACTTAGAACTACTTAAACCTAACTAACCTAATGACATCACACACATCCATGCCCGAAGCAGGATTCGAACCTGCAACCGCAGCGATCGCACGGTTCCAGACTGAAGAGCCTAGAACCGCTCGGCCACACCAGGCCGGCAACTAGTGTCCCTACAGGGTCATTCACGGAGGGTATTTGAGTAAAATCGTATTTCATAGATAATCACAGGTTGCATAGGCTGCATTAATTGTTACTTAATTTTTTCAATCAATTTGTATGTTACTATGCATTCAATAATTACGTTTTTTACGGGACACACTTACTACTTGAGAATGTAATATGCATGTGAACATTGTCGCAGATGTGCTTAATACTAACATGTTTCCATACGAATCTCGCTTCAGACTTTCATAAAATGATAGTCGCATGCGAATTAGACGCTAGAAGTAGGGTAAAGCCAACACATGCTCCTCTCTCTCTCTCTCTCTCTCTCTCTCTCTCTCTCTCTCTCTCTCAAGTGGCTACCTCCTGCCCAGTGAGCATCTGTCATGTACCGCACGAACATCTCTTCCTTTTTTTGTCCTGAACTAAGTAGTGAATACCTGGTAAATCTCCAGCTTTGGAACCGAGCGAGGTGGCGCAGTGGTTAGCACACTGGACTCGCATTCGGGAGGACGACGGTTCAATCCCGTCTCCGGCCATCCTGATTTAGGTTTTCCGTGATTTCCCTAAATCGTTTCAGGCAAATGCCGGGATGGTTCCTTTGAAAGGGCACGGCCGATTTCCTTCCCAATCCTTCCCTAACCCGAGCTTGCGCCCCGTCTCTAATGACCTCGTTGTCGACCGGACGTTAAACACTAACCACCACCACCACCACCAGCTTTGGACGTCTTGGAAAGAGGCCCCCCACTCTATCAAATTGTGGGGCTTATTAATTAAGTCGATACTCTGTGTGTGTGGGTCAATTTTCCTTTCATTCTATTGGTGGAGACTAGGACTGGAATATTTGGTGGGAAATTGTGGGATTCAGTCCTGCAGCTTGCCAGTTTCCAGACCCTACTCTCTCCTCTTACATATTTTTTCCTTGCTCCCTGTTGGTGGATACTGGCACAGTTAGGTCATTTGGCTGGAGGTCCATTACGTTGGATATAGCTGAAAATTTCAAATTTCAGCTCATTTGCATACCGTGTCCTTAAACAATTTGCAAGAGGCATGTCTTGTTGTTGGACTAGTGTGCTCACAATACCAGTAGCAGAAACAATAAATTGATCAGTTAGGAATTTGATGATGTGATTAGGTTTTTAAAGCACTATATAGTCACTAAGCTGGTTCTTTGATCTTCACCGGGACAAAGAATGAGGAGGAGGTTGCGGACGAGGAGGAGGAAGAAGAAGGGTCTACCATGTGATAGGATACCAAAGCAAGCAACGAATACCAAAGCAAGACAGAACCCACTGGATTGTATTGAGAAGCAGTAAACACCACACACTTAAATCACGCTCCATTCTGTAGTAGTAGTTGTCAATATTATACGTCAGAGATCGCTGGAACACTCATATACGAGTATCCTGCACACCCAGGCCTCGATGTCCACACGTAGCGCTTCTGGCCAGAAGAAGTACGCCGCTGGTTGCTACCATGGACACGGGTCTCAGAAATCGTGCCAGGTGTGGAGTTGGACTCGGCGCACCAGAGAGGACCACATGACTGTCGAGGATGTCCACGCTGACTGGCGTGGTACAAATTTAGATGTTAGCAATAGGTCCAGCGCCAAGACTTCCCAGTGATGGATATTGAATCTTCTCAAATATCCACGTAAAAATCGGAGAATACTCACAACACACACGATCACGAAGGTTGTCCAACACATACTAAATATTAGTTCACTATTGACCCACCCAGAGGGCAACACAGTGAGATCAGCTGCATCCCTGTACACCTCGTGACTTGTTTGGGAGTCTCAGTGGTGGCTCGCATCGTAAGCCAGAAACGTCCATTCATTCTGGCTACCTCCGCCAAACACCCGGACTCCAGAGAGAGTGGTCCTAGGAAAACAGCCACATATTTATCAGTGTAATTACAATTAAATATTGTGATCGTAGCGCCAATCTGGTGATATATGACAATGAGTGAAAAATTGGAAATACCTCTTCCTGACAAATGTGGCTCTGGAAACATCAGTTTCCCATGTAAATTTATATCCTTCTTATGACTAGACATAATTTTCCACGATAAATCTTTCATACCTCTTACGGCTGTCGATATGTTGAAATCACAATTTTCCACGTGAAATCCATACCTCGCTTATGAGTGAGGACATAGTCATTTTCTTAGCGCATGTCAGAACACAGACCACAGTAATGTTACATTCCAACAGCATAACATTCCTGAGAAGTGACGTGATTATTATTTATAGTTGTATAGTGTACGAAAAATTATGGTATGTCCACACTCACACCAGCTGGGTGTCATTTCACACAGCCTACCATAGCTTTCCCAGTAGCAAAACCCTCCCGCAACATCGTCGTTATCGCATTTTCGTCTAGGAATATGGGCGTAATTACAATTAAAAAGCCCTCATGTATTTTATTTACGTTACGTACGTTGTTCTACAATAGCCAGCGTTTTGTAGAGCAGGAAGAACTCATGCCACCAGCCAAATCACATACCCCTGCTAATTCTCTCGAAATATAATCTTGTTCTGACAGCACTGTTCCATAATTAAAAGGTTGTCTAATCCTCCATCTGTCACTGACTAGCTAGAGAATTATCACAACAAGAACAACAGCACACTAACATACAGAAGTAAATTCACAACCATGCAGAATACACGCAGTATACGCAGACCCTACAAAGAAATTCAGAAGCATAAGATCTGCAATCCAGTGGTACCACATGACAGTCTATAAATATCCCCCTGTACATGTCCTAACCTCCTTTATCTTATTCCTATGGTTACCATGCTAGGAATATGAGAGTGTAACGGTGTCAGAGTCTTCATTGACAGCCCTCTCTCTCTCTCTCTCTCTCTATACCTCTCCCCCCCCCTCCGTCCACCCCCCCCCCCCCCCACCTTTGTCTCCGTCTCTCATCTGGATACTTTCGCACATCCAATGGAGTAATAGCATGAACTATTTTTGTGACATCTAACAGAGTAAAACTACGAACCCCTCACAGAAAGCTGAACATCACATTGTGTAAACTAAGCTGCTCCCACAACACACAGAATGGTTGAAATAAAAGAAAGATGCGGTGTTTCCTATTGAAAAAATGTGGAAGACATCTGAATATACGGAAAATGGAAGAGTTTGCGGCCTAGTGGAGCATTTACTAACAGCTATCTGAAGGTGATGAGATTAAATGTAGACTCATCTTCCACAGTAATAAGGTAGCAGATATATCTGCGCTCTGTTTCCAAAGAGACGCATAGCATTGATTCCTCATATTATTGGTGCGTAATGCACCCAGATATGGGATCGCTGTTCCAGAGCCCTAGGCGGTAGACATCCTGACCCCCAGATCTTTTGAGACTGTGCGTTCTTTTTTATGACTTACAGTGTGTAACCGCATGTGAAATAAGTGGGTATTCTGCAAGACTTAAACCTATAGAGCACAGATAATGTGCACTATCAGTTGTCAATCCCACTGGTGGAAGAGTGGATTGATTTTCATACAGACAGGTGAGCATGTAAGTATCCTCATCTCTCCACATTTGTGTCTTACTTTCGTCAGTTCAAAGATCTAGCACTGTCTCCTCTATTTCGAACAAGCTACTCCTTCATTGAACTGCCCCATAAGAACCCTGAGCAAAACTGTAGTTGGCTTCTCTCTATGCATTTCCTAACTCTTCTTCTGTCTTAAAACAATCCTCCCTGCAACATTGTCTCCAATGTAAGTTGGAACTATAGGGTACTATACCTACTACACCAGACATCTTGTGAAGGAGCAAAATGAACAGAGGTCCACATAATCAGTACACTTCGATATTTTGCTTTTGCAAAGAATATAACATGTGTTCCAAACTTGTACCGACCGACGCCAGTGATATAGACTGGTACTCTCATTCCAATACTGTAACTGCCGTTCTGCAAAGACTGTTCCATACTGACCTTACTCATGTCACCCATCCAGTTACGGTCTCTCCAGATGCTTGCATGCTACGGAGTGAAGCGCTCCTTATTGGTGTATAGTGAATTCGAGCCTGATAGTTTGAGTGTTTGTAGTAATATAACAGACGATTAAGAAGAAGGAGAAATGTATGATTTATGCATAATAGAGCCCTAGACAGAAGGAGTTTAAACTGGGCTTGTGATCCGACATATATAAATTTATTACTCGACATCTTGTGGTCATTCGCGTTAAACAGCCTATTCCAGCGATCTTATAGCTGTCCACAAGAAACGACTGCTTCTTGGTGCTTCCGTGTCAACGTTTTCTCGTATTCCTCTTGTTATCACATACTCGTCCCGTTGTACGAGAATTTTCGTGCACCAAGCAGAGATGTAAACACTCCCTCATTCTGCCTGTATTTCCCCGCATTTGACGTGTTTTCCCTCGATTTATATGTATTTTCCGTAATTTTTCGTAGTTTTTCCGATTTTATGCCACTTCTGCTCATGTGATCATGACATCACTTCTAGCGACATATGCTAAAATTGCTTGTAAACGTAGCCAGTTATCAACACCTAGTGCAACTGCGCTTATTTTTCTGTATGTATGTGTGTGCCTGTGTCTCTTTCACTTGTGGGCCCAAAATGGAATAGCGTAAGTTCGATACGCGATCAGGATGGTGTTCCGCGTTGGATCGACCATGCGTTATAGCCGGGATTGGGTTCGAAGGTGGATCCACCACACGTTATGGTCAGGATACGGTTCGAAGGTGAATCCTACGATCAGGGACAGGTAGATTCACCACGGGTTATGGTTGCTATAGTGTTCAAACGTGGCCAGTATATGGTTCAGAGATGGATCCACCATGCGTTACGGCCAGGATAGGGTTCGAAGGTGAATCGACTCGCTGTATGTCTGGGGCAGTGTGTGAAGGTGGAGTCACCCCTCTCCACATGAAACCGATACAAATGAAACCAATACGGGCCCACAACATACAGCAAAATAGCGCAATTGTGCTAGGTGTTGACAACTTTACTACATTTACTAGCAATTTTAGAATACGTCTTGATCACATGAACCAAAGTGACATAAATTCAAAAAATTACGGAAATTGACAGAAAATACGTATAAACTGAGGGAAAATATGCCAAATGCAGTGAAATTCAGGGAGAATGAGGGAGTACATACATGTCTGCTTGGTGCAGGAAAATTCTTGTACATGGGGACGAGTATGTGACAGCAAGAGGAATATGAGAAAAAGTTGACATGGAAGCACCAGGAACCAGCGAAACAGTTATTTCTTGTGAACAGCGATAAGACGGCTGCAACAGACTGATTAACGTGGATGACCACCAAATGTAGAGTAACAGATTTATGTATGTCGAATTACAAGCCCAGGTGTGACCCAAAGTTATCGGCAACCACCATGTAGATTTTTATAGTGTCCTTAGCTAAAGAGCATTGTATTTCCAGCTTGGGGGCTGCAATATACAATTAAAAATGGATCACATACAATAAATTTTTTCTGGGTTTGTGACCGCATTGTCAATATGTAAAACTACCAACGTTCTGATCACTGTTGCAAGTGACCTTCTTCAGGGTGTTCTTGTTTACTGCTGAATGAGAAAATTTTGTTTCTTATATACCTGCAGACGTGGCTGCTATCTAATTCTGATAGGCTGTTAAGAATGAAGGGGAGGAATGTTAGAAGTTCTTTATTGGTGTTTTTATTATTTCTTTTCATTGGTGGGAATCCGACGTTTTGATTAGAGCGCTATTTACCTGTGATCGTTAACAGTAAACTTCTCCATACTGCAGTCAGTAGAGGACTTCCAAAACGTGTGTGAAGAATCATGTCCACCAAGCCGATGGAAATGTATGCATGCATGCTTGTTTCTTCTTCTTCATCCTGTGTTATATCACCATAATACTCCAAATGTATCAGGCTTGAATTTACTGTACACCAATAAGGAGCGCTTAACTCCTCAACATGCAAGCATCTGGAGAGACCGTAACTGGATGGGTGACATGAGTAAGAGCAGTATGGAACAGTCTTTGCAGAACGGCAGTTACAGTATTGGAATGATAGTACCAGTTTATTTCATTAGTGTCGGCCAGTAAAAGTTTGGAACATGCAAAAGCAAAATATCGAAGTGTATTGATTACGAGGAACTCAGTTCGTTTATTGCTTCATAACACGTCAGATGTAGCGGGTATAGTACCTTCCTACTTCTGGTCAGTTCCAAATTAAATCGGAGATAATGTTGCTGGGAGGGTTGATTAAAGACAGAGGAAGAGCTACGGGATGCATAGAGATAGGCCAACTAGAGTTTTGTTCATGGTTCTTAGCTGATAGGTTCAACGAATTAATCTCCGACTTTATACTAAGAATATGAGAATACTTTGTGACTCTCATCCACATAGGGGGAGATTGCTAATCATAATAAAATCTTCCCGAATTTCTAATGTGTTTCGCCTAAGGAACGTAGTTTTTGCACCTCCTCTCTGCTGATGGCTATTTCCTACGCTAAGAACAGAGTATTTTTGTCATGTGATGTAGGCAGCCTAAAAGTGTTCGCAGTAAGTCCACATGTAAATAACACTCACAAAGTAATGGAGAGGGTGATTTAGCAATGATACAGAAACTGTGAATCATGCTGCAATGTCACTGGCTGATAGCATCACGAGATAGACGCGATGAGACGTTTTGTTGACATGACAACTCGTCGAGTGTGGTGGCTTCGACCTCGAGTAATTGAGTGAAATACGTTGTAATTACGGGAAAACCTGGTAAAATTACGTAAATTGATTGAAAATACATAAACATGATGAAAATACGACAAAAATGTGGAGGGATGAGAGTGCTTACATGCTCGCTTGGGTAGATGCAAATCGTACACTGGCGGGATTGACAACTGCATACTATATGTGTTCTATAGGTTTTAAGTCCTGCAAAATACCCATTTGTTGCATATGCTGTTGTGAATTGTGAGTCATGAAAGTGAAAGACGAAGTGGTTAGAGATGTAGAGGTCAAAATGTCTACCACCTAGGATATAGGAACAGAAATCACATACCTGGGGGCAATATGCGCCACCAATATGAGGAATCAATGCTCTGGGTCTCTTCAAAAACAGAGCACAGAGATATCTGTTAGCCCATCACTAAGGAAGACGAGGTTAAATGTAGATAGAGGTTATCAACTTCGGATAGCTGTTTGGAAATGCTTGACAATGCTGCAAACTCTTCCACTTTCTGTATATTGAGTTCTCTTCCACATTTTATCAATAAGAAACTCCGCCTCTGTCTTTTATTTCAACCATTGTGGTATCAGCCTAATTTACTCCACGTGATGTTCAGCTTTCTGTGAGAGTCAAGGGATCAAATCTTGTTAATGTCGGTTTAGTACGTGACACTGATCTCAAAGTTGTGGTAGAAAAACAAAATGTATGGGTGTGTACACAGATGTAGTCGCACACAGATTCACGTGTTACAGCATAAAACAAGGTATCAAAGTGCTCATGAAACACCACAAGACCATCAGTTGTGACTGATACTCTATGGAATGTGATCTTCGTTCAGTACTGGTGAAATAACATTACACAGGTCTGTGAAAGTGACTTTGATTATTGTCCGCCTGCTCCATTGGACCAATACATGTATATTTAATGGCATAATCAGATATGGTCGATGTCCACACGCAAACGGTTTTCCTTTCCGTTATATCGGAAGAGAGACGTGGTAAAATCTTATTGAGTTCCCTACCACGTGAAGTTAGCGAAGTTTTTTTAGTTCTTACTCTTACTCTTTTGGATGTTACAAAAATAGCTAGGAGATATACGGAGATAAAGATGGGGGGGGGGGGAGAGAAAGAGAGAGAGAGAGAGAGAGAGAGAGAGAGAAAGAAAGAGAGAGAGAGAGAGAGAGACTGTGCTGTCAACGAAAACTCTGACACCATTTCGCTGTCATATTTCTAGCGTGGTAATCATAAGAAAACGATGAAGGAGATTAGGACATGTACAGGGGGATATTTATAGACTGTCATGTGGTACCACTGAATTGCAGATCTTATGCTTCTAAATTTCTTTGTACAGTCTGCGTGTACTGCGTGTATTCTGCATGGTTGTGAATTTACTACTGTATGTTAGTGTGCTGTTGTTCTTGTTGTGATAGCTCTCTAGCTAGTCAGTGACAGATGGAGGATTAGACAGCCTTTTAACTATGGAACAGTGCTGTCAGAACGTGATTGGATTTCGAGAGATTGGCAGGGGTATGTGATTTGGCTGGTGGCATGAGTTCTTCCTGCTCTGCAAAACGCTCGCTGTCGTGCAAGAACGTACGTAAAATAAATAAAATACATGAGGACTTTTTAATTGTAAGTACGCCCATATTACGCGACAAAAATACGATAATGACGATGTTGCGGGAGGGTTTTGCTACTGGGAAAGCTATGGTAGGCTGTGTGAAATGACACCCAGCTGGTGTGAGTGTGGACATACCATAATTTTTCGTACACTATACAACTATAAATAATCTTCACGGCACTTCTCGGGAATGTTATGATGCTGGAATGTAACATTACTGTGGTCCGTGTTCTGACATGCGCTAAGAAAATGACTATGTCCTCACTCATAAGGGAGGTATGGATTTCACGTGGAAAATTGTGATTTCAACACATCGAGAGCCGTAAGAGGTAAGAAAGATTTATCGTGGAAAAGTAAGTCCAGTAATAAGAAGGATATAAATTTACGTGGGAAATTAATTTGTCCAGAGCCACATTTGTCAGGAAGAGGGAATTACCAATTTTTCACTAATTGTCAAATATCAGCAGATTGGCGGTACGATCGTAATATTTAATTGTAATTACACTGATAAATATGTGGCTGGTTTCCTAGGACCACTCTCCGTGGAGTCCAGGTGTGTGGCGGAGGTAGTCAAAATGAATGGACATTTCTGGCTTACGATTCGAGCCACCACTGAGCCTCGCAAACAGGTCACGAGGTGTACAGGGATGCAGCTGATCTCACTGTGTTGCCCTCTGTGTGGGTCAATAGTGAACTAATGTTTAGTATGTGTTGGACAACCTTCGTGATCGTGTGTGTTGTGTCTGTTCTCCTTTTTTACATGGATATTTGAGAAGTTTCAATATCGATCACTCACAAGTGTTGGCACTGGATATGTTGATAACATCCGAATTCCTACCATTCCGGTCATCCTGGTAACCCCCCACAGCCTTGCAGTATTATCTGGTGGGCCGAGTCCGGCTGCACAGCCAGCGCGATCGTCGATACACGCGTCCATGGCCGCAACTAGCGGTGCACTTCTTCTGGCCTGGGGCAGTGCATGTGGACATCAGGACATGAACGCGCAAGATGTACGAGTGTTCCAGCGCTCTCCGGCATATAACGGAGACAACTGCTACAAAACAGAACATTGTTTAAGTGTGTGGTATTTACTGCTTCTCAATACAGTCCAGTGTACTCTGTCTTGCTGTGGTACTCGTTGTTGTTACAATTCTGTCACAATGTAGATCCTTCTTCCGCTTCCTCCTCCTTTATCTTCTTCTCCTCCTCCTCCTGCTTATTCTTCATCCTGGTGTAGCTGTTAGAACCAGCTTAAGGATTATATAGTACTATAAAAACCTAATCGGAACGTCAAATTCCCGATTGATCAGTTTATTGTTTCAGATAGTGGTATTGCGAGTACACACACCAGTTCAACCCCAACCCTGCCTCCCTTATTGTTTCAGATAGTGGTATTGCGAGTACACACACCAGTTCAACCCCAACCCTGCCCCCCTCAAATTTTTTAAGGACACTGCATGAGGTGAAATTTGAAATTTTCAGCTACATCCAACGTAATGGACCTCCTGCCAAAAGACTTACCTGTGCCAGTATCCACCAACAGGATACAAGGGAAGCATCCAGATAGAGGAGAGCAGGGTTTGGAAACTGGGCAGTTGCAGGACTGAATCCCAGAATTTCCCACCAAATATTCCATTCCTAGTATCCACCAATAGGATGGAAGGAAAATGGTTCAAATGGCTCTGAGCACTATGGGACTTAACTTCTAAGGTTATCAGTCCCCTAGAACTTAGAACTACTTAAACCTAACTAACCTAAGGACATCACACACATCCATGCCCGAGGCAGGATTCGAACCTGCGATCGTAGCGGTCGCGCGGTTCCGGACTGTAGCGCCTAGAACCGCTCGGCCATCCTGGCTGGCCCGATGTAAGGAAAAAGTGTCCCACTCACAGTGTATCGACTTAAATAATTATCCAGTCAATCTGATAGACTGGGAGGCCTATTTCCAAGACATTCACAGCTGGGTTTTTACCAAATATTCACTGCTTTGTTCAGGACAATAAAGGGAAGAGGGGTTAGTGCCGTATATGACAGATGCTCGCTGGGCAGGAAGTAGCCACTTGTTGCATCACTGAATAAAAAGTATATTTCTGTACTTAATTCTGTCTTTTCAATGTATTTTACAAGACTTGCATGTACCAAATGTAAATAAACACTTCCAATCTGCAGCAGTGTAATTTCGTAGTTGGAACGGTGGGGTAATAGTTGCACCTTCCACACCAACAGCTCTGCACAGACTGAGCGATTTTCCCACCAATTTTTTTCTGGGTGGGGGGGGGGGGAGTGGAGAAGTGGAGGGGAGTGCTGAGGGACTTTTCAGGAATGGAAGGGGTTAATTAATTTAACAGTTTCGTTAATTACTCATTTAATTTGATATCAAGAGTGTGCTTGTATTAGCAGTGGGTGGGGGGAGGGAGGGTTGGGGATTTCCAAGAGTAGGGGAGAAGGAGGAGGAGGAGGGGGAGGGGTCGAGCGTTTCTCAGGAGGACTGATTATCCCCAGGGGGTCATAGATAAACACTCAAATGGTCATAAATCAATCAATTTTTTCGTGAATATATTCAACCCACACGAATAAAGTTGCATAGAACTGGCTGTGCTCTACTACTGACTTTACTGTGGTGCTTCCTATTGTTGAGTAGCATAGCGGAGTAATTACACTTCCATAATACGACGTGTTGGAAGATTCCCTGGCTATATATCCAGGACATCTTTGATTCCGTGCTATAATCTTGGTTCTGACTGCAGCACGTAGAAACTTCATACGACACTGAATTTACAAAATAAGTGTGTCTGCAGCTCTGTAAGCCTACTTGTTTGTGTTTTGTGGTGTATGTAATCTGTGGCATGAAGTACTTGTCAGATAGATGAATACTCCTTGGTGCTGCCATTTTCACAAGCATTAGTATATGATCAGCAAACTAGAATGATGTACCACTGCTTTTGTTTCTAGGATCAGCCTGAATCATTTGTGTGAATCGATGAATGTAAGTTCTAAATGTTCAGTGAGATGTAGGGTCATTCCTCGAAAAGGAACTGTCCGTCGTTGTTTTTCTAACGTAAACTAGTAAGGCTGGATAATATTCAAATTCAGCGCTTGTGGATGATAAGAGTACACGTCTCGCACATTAGAAATGAATCATTTCCCGTAGCTTCCTGACAGACTGAAACCATGTACTGTGCTGGGACTCGTACTGCGACGCTTATTTGTTACGCAAATCTTCGTGCCGACTGAGTCACCTAAGATAGGGATGTACGGTAGTCATTGATAACGAACAAATTTTAATGCTGAGAGTTTTAACTTCGTTGATGCAGTAAAGGTAGTGAATTATGACGTCTTCAAAAAACCTCAACGTCGATGTTAAAAACAAAATATCGACCTTATATGTCAATCAGATTTTTTTACTTAAACGATTCTCTTTCTCGACATGTGTCATACACGTAATCTCACTAACTCAGAAGTTCAATACAGAAATGTCTTTTAACAAATCTATAATGGTATCAGGCGGCACGCAGAGGTAGTGGACATATATTTTGTTAATGAAAGTCCGTTGACTGTCTGTATTTCGATTTTTGGGATTTTTATTCTCGATACGTATTCCAGAGAGAAACCTCTGCCGTCACAATTTTCAAGGAGGTTTTACATCTTGTCCTGGCGAAGAAAAGACGCACCCGAAGGAGGCTACGACGTATAAATGAAAAAAACATAAGAGCGCTAGGAAAAAAAGGACAGCGCTATGAAAATGGAAATGAGCGTTTGGCGTCATTGGCCGGGAGGCCCCTTGCAGCGCAGGTCCGGCCGCCTTGGTGCAGGTCTTATTACCTTCGACGCCACATTGGGCGACCTGCGCGCCGGATGGGGATGACATGATGATGACGACAGCCCAACACCCAGTCCCTGAGTGGAGAAAGTCCCCGACCCAGCCGGGAATCGAACCCGGTCCCGTAGGACGGCAATACGTCTTGCTGACCACTCAGCTATCGGGGCGGACAGCGCTATAAAATACCTGCATATTGCAAAGACCTGCTTCGCTGGAGGTCTATGCTGAAGTTCCTCTTAAGAATTTTGGTTTTCATTTTACAAATATGTCAGTAACAAACACTGATAATAAATATGCTTTGTGACCAAAATCTTATGACTGTCTCCGTAACAGTCGTTTGTACCATCATTGGAAAGTAAAACAGCGGTTATTCTGCATGGTACGGAACGACGAAGTTTCCGCAATTCCCGTATATTACGTGCTGGTAGTTTGTGGGTGCAGAGTGGCTCCTGATAGCGTCCTGGATGTTTTCCATCGGGTTCAGATCAGGCAAATTTGGAGGCCAAGACATCGACGTGAATACACTATCATGCTCGTCAAAGTACTGTAATACGATTCTGACCTTGCGACACGAACTGTTTCCTGTTGGAAGATGCCAGGAGGGGAAGACACCAAGCATGAAGAGATGCAGGTGGGCCGCAATGGTGAACACGTAGTCTACAACTGTCATGGTGCCTCCGATCACTACCACAGGGTCCGTGGAAGTCCACATGAATTTCACTCATATAATTCATCCGACCGGGCGACACATTTCCATTTATGCATAGTCCAATCTTGATGATCCCATGTGCACTGCAATCGTAATTGACGATGTGTTGGGTCAACATGGGAACCGAACAGCTTCGCTGCTTTCAAGATGCTGGTTCCCAGTCTCCGTGTCATAAGAATCTGATTTTGCCATAGTCGCTTATGTCAACGGATTTCCCGATTTACGGACCTTATCGTCTCTGAAATGATTCCCCGCTTATATGCGGCGTGGCTATAATTAAACTTTTGTTACTTGAGAGAGCATAGATGATCATGATCGTAGGACAATGAAGCTTCATGGAATTATTTGCAGGCACATACAGAAGAGAAATAATGAATAAACCATTGAACGAAACACATTTTAATCGCCACATGAGAGAGTAACATTTGTTAATTGCGTACCATGTTTAAGTTCCAGGCTACAAACGTGGCTGAGTGTGACTATCATCCGCATCCACGACAGCCTGGAACTGTATTACAGATTGCTCTAATGCTGCCCGAAATATCTAAGTTGGGATGTTGGACAATGAAATGTTCAGCTATCGTGACACAAGTCGTGCACTACTTGAATATCGCACATTGCTTCCAGCATTTTCACCCATTGCACTTCTTCAACAATTTGTGACACAATTGGCTGTTGGCCTCTCCCAGGAGCAATTCCCAAATCGCCAGTTAATTCGAACTTCTGAGTCATGTTCTTCAAACATGGTCTGGAAAGAGGACCTCTACCTATTCCTTTAATGCGTCGATACTCATGAAGAGCAGCAGAACATACTGCTGTTGTTTTGATAGAACAGCTTTACGAGTAAAGCCCTGCTCATCTACCCATACTGACTGTCTACAACTGTAGTGCACAATTGTTTGTATTTCAACCCTATAACGCCATACCAGTACTGGCGCCTAACGGTAAGTCTTGACACTAACATTATGAAACGTCCCCTTTGAACAATTATACAGGACTGTGCTTAAACTGACACACAATATTTTTAGCGCAGCGCAATCTGACTTTCAAAAATCTCTACAAAAGAATGGTCCTGACTAACATTAACCTATACCTTTCACAAATCACTTACCTCACAAAAATCTTCGTTACTCGAACTACTGCAATACAGCGAGCGCCACTACTGCCAGCTAAATAAAAGATTCAAACTACGGAAGGCACTAACTACTGATAGGCATAGTTCGCAAATGAAAGATTTTAATAGAGAACAAACAATGTATTTACCTTAATAGTGTGGAAAACTCATAATATACATAGCAGTTCATGACATCCAGTCTTACAAATTTCAAAACTCCGCCATTTCTCTCCCCACATCCACCACTGCCGGCGGCTCACCTCCAACTGCGCAACGCTACGCGCTGTTAACAGCCAACTGCCCAACGCTACAAAGGCGAGTATTACAACAATGCAAAGCAGCCACAGACTGCACACAGCACAGCCAGTGATTTTCATACAGAGCGCTACGTGGCGTTACCAATAAGAAAACATAAACAGCCTACTTACATAGCCCCCATGCTCCCAACAAAAAATTTTACAAATTGTTTTGGGCAGTGACCAATACAGATTTGAAAAAAATTTTTCATAATTACAATAACAAAGATATCAAATGCACATACTTATTGATACAATGTTGGTCAAAAGCTAAAATTTTTTACAGTCCATAAAGACAGTCCTGATCGCTCATCATAGTAAAATTGCAGTGTTTTTCTTAAAGTCTCAGCAGTAAAAGAAAATGCACATGAAAGTAGTGGATTTCCATGCAGTCTTGAAGAAGTAGTGGTGTTCTTCCAACGGAAAGACAGTGCTGACTCTCAACATGCAGACAGGTAATGGGCCACAACAGAGTAAACCCACAGCAGAGTCAGTCGAAGTTGAAGAATATTGGTAGGTAGGTCATCACAGAGCAGACCCACTGTAGTCCTGGTAGAAATAATGGTTTTGGTGGGCCACCAGAGATGCAGACTCACTGTAGTCCGTGTAGAGACGGCCAGCAACCATCTGTTGCGACTGTGCAGGTGCACAATCACCATCGAAGAGTCTTGCGGACGATATAGCAAGTCCATAAACCACCACTTTTTGGAATTGTCCTTAGAACCAGCAATGCTGTTATCCAGTCCCTTGCTGAATTACTAACACACGTGCAAACACTGACAGTCCCTACTTCTCATATATTGTCCATATACTATGACCAACAGAAACGTGTGCAGTGAAATGAATGCTTACAAGTTACTTAATTTGCGGAACTGGTGTCAATTACAATATTATAACATGAGAATACAATAACAAAGGTACAAAATATATCATTAAAGAACATAACAATACAGATACCATTTGTGGTAATACGGGCTTTACAAAAGAATTGAAATAACATATACACTCCTGGAAATTGAAATAAGAACACCGTGAATTCATTGTCCCAGGAAGGGGAAACTTTATTGATACATTCCTGGGGTCAGATACATCACATGATCACACTGACAGAACCACAGGCACATAGACACAGGCAACAGAGCATGCACAATGTCGGCACTAGTACAGTGTATATCCACCTTTCGCAACAATGCAGGCTGCTATTCTCCCATGGAGACGATCTTAGAGATGCTGGATGTAGTCCTGTGGAACGGCTTGCCATGCCATTTCCACCTGGCGCCTCAGTTGGACCAGCTTTCGTGCCGGACGCGCAGACCGCGTGAGACGACGCTTCATCCAGTCCCAAACGTGCTCAATGGGGGACGGATCCGGAGATCTTGCTGGCCAGGGTAGTTGACTTACACCTTCTAGAGCACGTTGGGTGGCACGGGATACATGCGGACGTGTATTGTCCTGTTGGAACAGCAAGTTCCCTTGCCGGTCTAGGAATGGTAGAACGATGGGTTCGATGACGGTTTGGATGTACCGTGCACTATTCAGTGTCCCCTCGACGATCACCAGTGGTGTACGGCCAGTGTAGGAGATCGCTCCCCACACCATGATGCCGGGTGTTGGCCCTGTGTGCCTCGGTCGTATGCAGTCCTGATTGTGGCGCTCACCTGCACGGCGTCAAACACGCATACGACCATCATTGGCACCAAGGCAGAAGCGACTCTCATCGCTGAAGACGACACGTCTCCATTCGTCCCTCCATTCACGCCTGTCGCGACACCACTGGAGGCGGGCTGCACGATGTTGGGGCGTGAGCGGAAGACGGCCTAACGGTGTGCGGGACCGTAGCCCAGCTTCATGGAGACGGTTGCGAATGGTCCTCGCCGATACCCCAGGAGCAACAGTGTCCCTAATTTGCTGGGAAGTGGCGGTGCGGTCCCCTACGGCACTGCGTAGGATCCTACGGTCTTGGCGTGCATCCGTGCGTCGCTGCGGTCCGGTCCCAGGTCGACGGACACGTGCACCTTCCGCCGACCACTGGCGACAACATCGATGTACTGTAGAGACCTCACGCCCCACGTGTTGAGCAATTCGGCGGTACGTCCACCCGGCCTCCCGCATGCCCACTATACGCCCTCGCTCAAAGTCCGTCAACTGCACATACGGTTCACGTCCACGCTGTCGCGGCATGCTATCAGTGTTAAAGACTGCGATGGAGCTCCGTATGCCACGGCAAACTGGCTGACACTGACGGCGGCGGTGCACAAATGCTGCGCTGCTAGCGCCATTCGACGGCCAACACCGCGGTTCCTGGTGTGTCCGCTGTGCCGTGCGTGTGATCATTGCTTGTACAGCCCTCTCGCAGTGTCCGGAGCAAGTATGGTGGGTCTGACACACCGGTGTCAATGTGTTCTTTTTTCCATTTCCAGGAGTGTATATCAGTGTTACAGGAATTATGACATAAGTAAATACATAAAAGATCAGAATAACTTTCGAAACATCGACATGAGCATTAAAACAAAACAGAATAAATAATTTCTAAACATCTTTATGAAGAAAATAACATAGTATTTGAAAAATTCTACAACATAAATCTTATTAGCTAAACATATAAAATGGTTCAAATGGCTCTGAGCACTATGGGACTTAACATCTTAGGTCATCAGTCCCCTAGAACTTAGAACTACTTAAACTTAACTAACCTAAGGACATCACACACATCCATGCCCGAGGCAGGATTCGAACCTGCGACCGTAGCAGTCGCGCAGTTCCGGACTGAGCGCCTAGAACCGCTAGACCACCGCGGCCGGCAGCTAAACATATAAAGACAGGAAAAACACAAATATACAAGAGTACACAAACACATAGCAGAATAACACAGGGGGAAAGGACAGGGTTTGTTTTCAGTGTAACATTCGGTACTGCAGTATTTTGCAAACAAAACCTTTTTTTATTTGGAGATCTCCCTTCGTTCATCATTATTCCCAAAAAGTCCTATCTATACCTGCTTTCTGTACTTTTTTCGTATAACTTCTCAATGCATTTCTTCCAATTCATCACAACTTGTTCTCTAATATAGCGTACCCCCTCGTAAGCTAACTTAAATCTACTGAGCTCAGATGCTAAACTAAGGGAAGAGGTAATGCAGCAGCACAAAACAATTAATACAAACAGCAATGAAAAAAATGGAAATTGTCAAAGCAAGCTACAGTAAATCTAAGTTACCAAGCAATGCAACATTACAACTAATATGAGACAATGTGCAGCAACAAGAAAAATAAATCAGTAGTAAAACTAGCTTAACAGAGTAATACAAAGTGAAATTTAGTAGCACTATGACTGGCAAACACAGCAGCAAATGTAATAACTTATATCTAAACATGACAAAGCACAAGTAGAAAAAATATTACACTAAAGATGGCCATGTCACTATGTCACATCTTAATACTAGAGTGATGCATCACAATTTATTCTACAAAAGAAATTACCAAGTACTTGAAAAGAAAATTCTGTATGCAATTCCTGTGAAGGGAAATGTCTTTTTGTGCTCCTTCGTTTTTTTGAAGTACATCATAAAGTTATTCTTTACTGGGTCTATAGGCATAAAATATATATATTAGTACATCTATAAAATTTTATTTTAGCCAATGCTGCAGGGCATCTAGAAACTAGATATTAAACAAATTGAGCCATCTCTCAACTAGAAAGACAATAGATGAAAAATGTTTATCATCAGTTCATTAGGCATTTTATTAAATATCATAAATTAAGAGCTCCAAAGTGTAATCATATGTTTTCAAGTTTGGGCGTGTCGTATTTGCGACACTTTCTACAAAGAAATGTCAATAGCGAGGATAATGACCTCTTTTTTTTCTACCTGTGCCTCTGAAAGGCACACAATAATGGCTTTTTTTCAGGCGACTGTCGCGCAGCTGGGTGCCCACGACACATTACGTGAAGGTGGCCACTTAACTTTCTTACCGAAATATTTACGACAGCAGTTTCCGCTACAGTGGCAGTCTCATATAAAAAAATTCCACAGGCTGAGAGTTTGCGTTACAAATGTGTAGAAACAAAATCCTATAAATATAACAGTGTCCAAAAAATTTTCGCCGGCATTGTGATACATTCACGCATTTACACACATTTCATAACTCTTAAAGTACGATTCTAGGTTTCCTTCATCCTTTTTCACAAGACAGAGTCCCTAACCACTACTCATTATTCCTTACCTTATTACACATATACATATTCGTCGACACTTCTTCAATATTTCATCATAATAAATACGTAGCATAATCAAATTTCTGATATAGCATCAGCTTATTGTTCATAAACATACCTCAACTGCATAATACACATTGTCATCATAATAATAACATCATAAAAACTCAGCCAAATCTCAAAAACGCCGTAGCTTTCTGCAATAATTTCAAAACCTAAAAAAATTCTCTGCTCATTTCAATAGTGTCATCTACCTCAATCGTACTTAAAAATCGTGATCCCATACCCATTCAAAGCTCTCATAATATCACAATGGTTCCGAAAAAATATGAACATTTCACAAAGTACAGACAAAATACAATTTCGTAAGTCTGAAGTTATCCAACTGTGTAATTACGTAAACATCTGTCACTGACATAGTAAAAAAAAGTTTCTTTCTCTGTTAAATGATCAGATAGCTGTGTAGTTTATGTGTTAGAGAAATATGGTACCGATGTGTAAAGTTGTATAAGCAAACACCATATTAGCTAGGGCTCCTTGTGCTTGCCAAACACATGGTACACAAAGCAAGCGTGTACCCCCCTGAGGATTAATGTAATTATACCCTCAGGTGTTACAGATTATTGCAATGGAATGAAATGTATCATGGAAAAACTTAGTATCATTGTACTTCAAATATCTTTAAAAATAAATGTTTTAAGTACAAAATTAATCACTCAAATACGTGTACTGTAGCGCTAAACTGTGTGTCTTGTTGTAAGATAATCTCTGTGGAAGTGTCGTAGTTATCGTCCTCTGAAAGCTAAGTTCTGCAGAAGTCAATGTACTTACCTCATCATAAACGAAAGTGAAATTCTTTGCATATAGATATCATAGTTATTACGTACCTTACCGTGATCAAGAAAGTACTATAATGTAACGTATTGTTGTGCTACGGAAAAGGCTGTCTCATTGTAGCTATACCACAAAAGTTACTACTAAAACATGTTTTACTTTCCAGAATAATACAGAAAAACTGTGCAGATATAAAACAGAAACACTGAAAAAGCAACATTGTAAATTGTCACTCATTAGTGGCGTCGTGATAAAATCGTGTAGCTATCACATAAACTAACCACTGTGTCATCTGGTATCTCACAGAAAGTACTTTAAATCCAGAATGTATTTTCAAGTAAACCAAAATGTTGCATTAAAATCTCATTAGCAGTACTGGTAAATGTTCTAAGTATGTGAGCCTTATAGTCGTTACATAATCGTGCAACTAACAAGCAAGAATGTACACACACAATAACACTGTGTCGTCTGTTCACAATAACAATGCATTCGTAATTTCTGTTTAAATAAGTTCTCTTGGTTTTTGACTGGATATTTAACTTCAAACATTGTTGCATATTAACAGATTCTAAGTCTGACAAAGCATACTAGTAATGTAAAGTGAAAAGTTATATGGCAAAGACAAAGTTAAAAAGCAGATTATCTCTCAATAAACGGCTTTACATGTGAAATGTGGTGCAGTATGCGGTATAAGTCGGTAAAGAATACTGGAATGTTTCTCAAGGTTAGCGTCTATGTTATTTTTCTCTGAGCCAGCCGGCACACGTGGCTGGCTGCAGTGCGAGTCATTGTCTGTCTCTTTGTTGGCGTGCGTCGTTACTGGGATTTGGAGACCTAACTTCTGAAAATTCACCTTGTCGAGAGGGCCCTGCTCTGTTTGAATCCCGCCAGTTCTGATGCAATTCAGGTCTGTCGTTACGATCATATCGTCTGTCGTCATGTCGGTAGATTCCATAGTTTCTTTCTTGTCGGTCATGTGGTGGAGAATTTCTCCCTGAATTGTAACTGCACGCTGGACCGTTGCATCTAAAGTTATTCTGTCTCCCTTGATAATAATTATTTTGGTTCCCAAATTGTCTGTTTCTCTGATTGTCTCTGTGGTGTCACCGCTAGACACCACACTTGCTAGGTGGTAACTTAAATCGGCCGCGGTCCTGTAGTACATGTCGGACCCGCGTGTCGCCACTGTGTATTCGCAAACGTAGCGCCACCACAGGGCAGGTCACAAGACACGGACTTGACCTCGCCCCAGTTGTACGGACGACATAGCTTGCGACAAGACGTATCACGTCTTCCCCTCATTTGCCGAGAGACAGATTAAATAGCCTTCAGCTAGTCCATCGCTACTACCTAGCAAGGCGACATGTGTATCATTGCTAATTGCTTACTACTATGCAAGAGATGTATTTCAACAAGAACAAGACTACATTAAAGTTAAGTATATTAAAATCTCTCTTCATTTCTTTATAGTTTTCATCCAGTCTCCTGTTTCAGAATTTACGCCCGTCTGCGTTAGTTTCGCGTGCACCTAGCCACTCATTGTGTCGAGACCTTAGGGAATCGACACAACAGTCTCTGTGATAGTTACTACTGCGGAGAGGTGATCTTTCCCTGTAATTATTACTACTCTGCCAACGGTTGTCATACGGGTGGTGTCTGTTTTGGTCACGATTTGTGTTGTAAGAATAGCCTTGTCGTGTCCAGTTATTATTTCTTTCATCGCGGAATTGCGATGGATGTGACCTGTAATTGTTGTGTTCCTGTTTTCGCGTTCCGCGATTATCAGTGTCAATTTCTAATTCTTGTAAGAGTCCCTGAAAAGCTTCAATGTCGTCTTTGCAACGTCCTGCCAAAATAATATGTCGTAAATGCTCAGGTAATTTGATTAAGCAAATGCGGATGAGTTCTGAGGGGCTGTATGGGTTTGACAGGTACTGATTCTTGTGCAACATGTCTTCAACATATTTCACAAGACTGGAGAATTCAAATTGTTCGAAATGTTTCATCATTATGATGCTATGTTTTACTCGGTATTGTGTGGCATGAGACGAATATGCTGAGAGGAAGGCATGGTAAAACTCTCCTTCACTGTGGCAATCGTGAATGACCGATCGCATTCTTACAGCTGGTTCATTCTCTAAGTAGCCACACATAAATTCTAATCTGTGTTCTAATGACCAGTTGGAAGGAAAACAATGAGAGAATTGATGAAGCCACGCTTGTGGATGAATGTCGTTGCCAGAATTCTTAAATGTTTTGAATTTACGTGTAGTAATGAACAGCTTATAGTCAAAATCATCATGTCGGCGAGTCGCATATCGGTCATTGTTACGTCGTTTCGGCGGTTCCATTTGAAAATTCGGTGCACCTTGCCAATTTCTTTCCTAATTTCCGAAATGTTCTATGTTATTATTTTGTGGTTGTTCCGTATTTCTATGTCCCTCTTCCCGTACTGGAGCGCGAGTGTCCTCTGAAATATGTAATTCTTGTATTACTTGTGCCAACTGATCTTGTACTTCCCGGATTTCTCTTTTGTACTGTGTATTGATTTGATTTTGATTTTGTTTGAATTTTCTAATTTGTTCATACTCTTCAGTGTCCGTGAAGGCTACAGGTCTTGTGTCATTCAGATCATCATCTACCTTTGTAGATAAGTTAGTGAACTGATCTGAAAGTTCGGCTACTTTATACGATAGTGAAATTATTTCCTCTGTGTGTTTTTCTGATCCAAGTTTCAGAGTGTCCATTTGTGTTGAAATCGTATCTACTGTGTACTTTAAGTTTTCCTAAGTTTTTGCAAGTTGCGTAGCCGAATCGGTAGATGCAACTGAGTCAATTTTAGCTTGCAAGGTGTCGTAATTTTCATGAACAATAGTTTGCAGTTCTTTTATGGCTGCTTCGTGATTCTGTAATGCATTTTCATGCCGCGAAAAAATAGGTTGAAAATGCTCACAAATTTGTGTTTTTACGTCATTACAGGCTTTTTGACATTTCGATTCAATGTTATGTAACTCAGTAGTTAAATCTTCACGTGTTTGTTCAAGTGTGATGTCTAACTTTTGAAGCTTTTGCTGTGTTTGTCTCTGATTTTGTTCCATTGTGTCTAACTGTTGCTGTGTTTGTCTCTGGTGTTGTTCCATTGTGTCTAACTTTTGAAGATTTTGCCCCATTTGTTTCTGATTTTGTTCAAGCGTTGTGTCTAACTTTTGTAGCCTTTGTCCCATTTGTTGCATTAACTATAATAGCAGTGCACTGGTATCTGAAACATGTTCCTCAGTGCTATTCGGCAGTGCATTTGAACCGGCAATATTCACGTTTTGACAAGCAGAAAATGTGTCTTGACTCATTTGAGAAAACGGTGAGGATCCAAAACCTGAGTCTACAGTATTTGCAATATTGTGTTCTGTCATTCCCGATTCCTGAGGCGAGCTGTTGCCGACCGATCGATCGATAATGCTTCCCTGTTCACTACCTGTTTCACTGTCTACACCATTATTTGACGCCCGCTCCATTTCCCTATGCACTATTACCAAATTACTACTTTGAATGTCTGTTACTTCATTACACAGTGGTGCTGGTAACCTACGCTCGTCGTCACTATTATTTCTCAGTTTACTTTGGAGCCTAGTGTTACGTTTTTCACACGCCATTATTGTCACAATATTTCACACGATAACACAGAAAAGCACAATTTGGAGAGCAAAAATAAGAGAACACATTAACATAGCGCTGAAAATAATATCTAGTTCACTGCAAGCGCAGCTGCGAAATACTTGGTGCAAATCTACATGCATGCCACAACTGTTTTACTGTACAACAGGGAAAGACTGCAACTACAAAGGCGAATCTCTCTACAATTACGTGCTAGGAATAAACAATAGCTACACTAATTACACAAACTACAAGAAAAAAATCAGAAGATTCCAGTGAGGTATCCTCGGCTAAGGGTCGACTTATGAAACGTCCCCTTAGAACACAGGACTGTGCTTAAACTGACACACAATATTTTTAGCGCAACGTAATCTGACTTTCAAAAATCCCTACAAAAGAATGGCACTGACTAACATTAACCTATACCTTTCACAAATCACTTACCTCACAATAATCTTCGTTACTCGAACTACTGCAATACAGCGAGCGCCACTACTGCCAGCTAAATAAAAGATTCAAACTACGGAAGGCACTAACTACTGATAGGCATAGTTAGCAAATGAAAGATTTTAATAGAGAACAAACAATGTATTTACCTTAATAGTGTTGTAAACTCATAATATACATAGCAGTTCATGACATCCAGTCTTACAAATTTCAAAACTCCGCCATTTCTCTCCCCACATCCACCACTGCTGGCGGCTCACCTCCAACTGTGCAACGCTACGCGCTGTTAACAGCCAACTGCCCAACGCTACAATGGCGAGTATTACAACAATGCAAAGCAGCCACAGACTGCACACAGCACAGCCAGTGATTTTCATACAGAGCGCTACGTGGCGTTACCAATAAGAAAACATAAACAGCCTACTTACAACTACTAACAACGCAAATTCTGCAGCGCACTGTCTGCACATCAGTCCTGCAAAGTTGTGTACCCGTACTGTAAATGGTTTACCGTCTGCAGTGGCTCAAGTAGCTAAAGTTCAATTATAAAGACTGTGTACTTTCTTTATTGTGTCAAGTTCCCACTCCGCCATGAACCAGCATTTAATCTCTCGATGGACCGTGGTCATAAGCTTGTGGTACGTCAGTGTATAATACATTGGATAAACGTGATTGTTGCCAAAGATTATAATTACGTTGCTATTATGAGAAATTGTGTAAATCATAACGAAAGGAAGTACTGAGTTTTCAGCAATTAAATTTTGCGTTGAGTTGATTTTGAAGAAACAGAAGAAAATAAGATTTAATAAGAGCACAATATGTGGGACAATTTAAGTCAACGTTTATTGAAAGTATTGAGATGTCCAATGTACTCGCTGTCTGCTTTCTCAGTAACTAGGAGAGTATTTTAAAAAGTAGGTTGCACTTGTCATCCCACGCTAAGACCATTGCTTAAGAACAGTGGCATGTTGTCAGATGAGATACACGTTCTGAGTTGCCTGCAGACACAATTCTGCTACGGTGCGGATGCGGATGCATCACAGTGTATGAGAGAAATGGCGCGGCAACTAAAAATTTGCTGCAAAGTTGAATTACGGGGGACAGTATGATTCTCGTGGGCAAAACGTCTAAACTGCACACAGATTCACCATGAAATACTGGCGATATATGGCCCTAATGCAGTGTCACGTCCAGTAGTGAAATGAAGCCGAAAATTTGACCAAGGCGGCACAGATGTGGGTAATGCTGATCGCGAAGGAAGGCCATCGACATTGACCACAGACGTCAATGTCCAGCCAGTGGAGGAACTGATTCGCAGCAATCACTGATTTTCCGACGATGAGGACGTTCACACAGCGGTTGTCGAATGGCACCGTGACCAAGGAGCGAATTTCTGTCGTTGTGGAACTGAACGAATGGTAGATCGTTCTGATCGTTGTTTACGAATATTTGGTGACTACACTGGAAAACTGTGTCATGTATCTGTGTCACTTTGAAGTATAATGGAGTATTAATAAAAATTTCTTGGTCTGCCTTAATAATGTGTAACTTACAATTTGAAGCCCCTTCGTATGTGATGTTGTTGCGTGTATTTGTGACTAAAAATTTCTAAATGTTCTAGGAAGTTCTATTTTTGGCTTTTATTGGCAATATTGAAATCGACGTAAAAATTCTTCGTACAAAAAACATTTTATTAGCGTTGCCCTTCGTACCAGAGGCAGCAGTCCTCATTTATTCCATGCTGTTGGCATCAGTGAGTGTAGTTTTTGATTCAGTTTTGGGCTGAGCAGGAATGTGTGCTACATGACGCTAGATACAACAGATCTAGCTACCAGTAGTGGAATTAAAACTGTTATGATGAATGCGCCAATTAAGCATGATCCGAACGTAAGTCCTCATTCTATACCTGTCAGATATGATGTGACAGCAGATGTGCGCAACATGACAACGATCACAGAAGACTGGCAGCTCAGAACATTTCCGGGTATCTTACAGTATAATTAGAAAACAATAAACAGTGACAGTGCGTTCCAGGTGAAGAAAGAACTGCAAATGGGGTCATTAAATCGAAGAGCTTATTTTATTGTACCTGTCCACAATACAAGACGGGGTCAGGGATTTTCTCTCCCTCGTGATGACTGGGTGTTGTGTGATGTCCTTAGGTTAGTTAGGTTTAAGCAGTTCTAAGTTCTAGGGGACTGATGACCATAGATGTTAAGTCCCGTAGTGCTCAGAGCCATTTGAACCACAATACAAGACGTCCCGTAATAAAGGCAGAATAGCGAGATTATTTTCTACCGCCCTTGATAAGCAGGTAACGCTCGGTAAAGGTATGACGGAGAAATCATAATTAATTATTTAGAATGCTTTCGAAAATTGAACGTAAGGTTTTACGCTGTGTAATTGCAGATCAGAAGTATAATCGTTTACTGAAGTCTTTGCGGACAGCATTAAATCAGTGCGTATGGTGTGCGGCATATGACATAATGCAGTGACTCATACTCAAGTGTAGTAGGGCTTCTAACTCCCGTCCGGCCTAACTACATCCACTTGTGCAGCTATGTATTCCCCGCAAGTTATGTTGTGTGATGCAGGGTACTTCTGGTACCACTGCCATTTCCTATTTTCCCTGTTCTGTTCGCAACTGGTTCTTGGAAAGAACGACTGTCAGTATGCCTTCGTATGAGCTCTTTATTTCTCTGATTTTTTTGTCGTAATCAGTTCGCGCGACGTATGTGACAGCAAATAACATATTGCTTGACTACTTGGAATGAAAATCAAACGTTTCCAGTCATCCACTTAGTAGTACCGTCGCTCTTTAACTATCTTCAGTGTCGCTTAGCATAGACTACAGAAATGTGTGGCTTATGACAAGCTGCGCGACCATCGTACCTCATTCTCCCCACGCACTCATTGTGCTAGTTGGAGTGCTGGTGGTGCTTTCGAATTCAGGACTGATTCCTTCCTTTGATTCCATGCGATTTTTTACACCCACCCTCCTCAATGTTAGACGGTCCCTGTTCGATATGAGGTCTGCGTGGTTGTTCTTCGCGTTTCTACTTCACAGTCGCTTCACCAACAGTTGACTTTGGCGGCTTTAGAAGGTTTGAAATGTCCCTTGTGGATCTGGTACTTAGGTTGTATCCAATAACTAGCTCACGTTGAAAGTCACCCAGCTCTCCTGACCGACCCGTTCTGCTGTTGCTGTTTCTACACTGGCTACACGCTACCTGCGTCCTTTTACGAGGGTCACTCCAAAAGAAATGCACAATATATTTTTAAAAAATCCATCTTTTATTCTACATGTTTGAAAGTTTTACAGACTGTAGATACATCATTTAGGAACAATATTTTCATTTCTCCACATAATTTCCATCCCTCTCAACAGCCTTACGCCATCTTGGAGCCAGCGCCTGTATACCCGCACGGTAAAATTCTGGACCAACCTGTTGGAGCCACTGTTTGGCAGCGTGCACAAGGGAGTCGTCATCTTCAAACCTTGTTCCACGAAGAGAGTCTTTCAGTTTCCCAAAGAGATGATAGTCACATGGAGCCAGGTCAGGACTGTAAGGCGGGTGTTTCATTGTTGCCCATCCGAGTTTTGTGATCGCTTCCATGGTTTTTTGACTGACATGTGGCCGTGCACTGTCGTGCAACAGCAAAACATCCTCCTTTGGCCGATGTGGTCGAACACGACTCAGTCGAGCTTGAAGTTTCTTCAGTGTCGTCACATATGCATCACAGTTTATGGTGGTTCCACTTGGCTTGACGTCCACAAGCAAGAGTCCTTCGGAATCGAAAAACACCGTAGCCATAACTTTTCCAGCAGAAGGTGTGGTTTTGAATTTTTTTTTTTTCTTGGGTGAATTTGCATGATGCCACTCCATTTATTGCCCCTTCGTCTCTGGTGAAAAATGATGGAGTCATGTTTCATCAACTGTGACAGTTCTCCCAAGAAATTCATCTCCACCATTCTCGTACTGTTCCTAAAGTTCGCTGCATACTTTTTTTTTTGTGGGCCATTGTAAACATCCTGGGAACCCACCTGGCACAAACCTTTTTTAACGCCAACACTTTCAGTATTCTGCAAACACTTCCTTTCCCTATCCCAACGTAGCGTGACAATTCGTTCACTGTGATGCGTCTGTCAGCAGTCACCAATTCGTTAACTCTCTGCACATTGTCTCGAATGTGTGCAGTGCGAGGCCTGCCGCTACGAGGACAATCCTCAATATTGCCTTGCCCTCTCTCGCTTCCCACGCCCGGGTTCCCCGGTTCGATTCCCGGCGGGGTCAGGGATTTTCTCTGCCTCGTGATGGCTGGGTGTTGTGTGATGTCCTTAGGTTAGTTAGGTTTAAGTAGTTCTAAGTTATAGGGGACTGATGACCATAGATGTTAAGTCCCATAGTGTTCAGAGCCGTTTGAACCATTTTGAACCTTGCCCTCTTTCATCACGTAACCTGCTTGCCTACCGACTAACTGTATTGCGATCGACAGCAGCATCTCCATACACCGTTTTCAACATCTTGTGGATGTTTCCCATTGTCTCGTTTCCACAGCACAGGAATTCTATGACAGCTCGTTGCTTCTGACGAACGTCAAGTGTAGCAGCCACCCGCAGCCATATTGAAGACATGCTGTGACGGCGCCACTCACGGGAACAGGTTGAACTAAGTTTGAAAACAAGCGGGAAGGATGTATCTACATACTGTAAAACTTTCACACATGCAGAATGAAAACTGTATTTTTACAAAAATAGTGTGCATTTCCTTTGGGGTGACCATCGTATACTGACTGATACGCGTTTCGTGACGCATTCAATTCCGCAGTACGTAGTGGTGTCCCGATATTTTGATCAGATTGTGTAGTCAGTAGTTCTCCAGCTCTAGCGCAGTGAGCAGTAGTCAGTATACACAGAACTTAGTTCATACGGGGTCTTAGTTTTATTAAATGTTTCCATGTGGACGTGAACATTAACTGATTCCTTTATGTCTGTTTTGAGTAATAGTCTTTAATTTCTTTATTTGTTTGTGTGATTTACCAGCCTTAGTGTCCCACAACGGCCCGTAGTGAGAGTGTCGCCTTTTTAAATTTCTGCAAGCGACTGCTAGATGGCGTTTTTGAGATGTATATTAATGTTGTTTTAAAGTTTGTCATTTATTATTTTTAACATGATGGCAGACCGTAAATTGTTTACAACGAGCGTTCAAAGAAACTATTTCATGCAAGTATGGGAATTTCCAGTTGAGGTTTTCATTCGATGAGTCTGTGGTTTTCATAACGGCGTAACTCAGCAACAATGCCTCGATCGCTTCGTTTAACTGCTGGTCAACAGTCTCCAGAAAAGACTATTTACAATTAGTTTGCAATATTTCGTCGTGTTCGTTTTTCCTGCAGCGATGAAGTTTGTGAAGGTCAATCAAAATACTTGCTGCGCCAAAAAACATCGATGCTTTGCTTATCACGATTGAAGAGGATTGACAAGTGACTGACCATGACAAAGAGCCATATATCTAAGACTGGAGTACATTAGTTTGTGAATGAATGACAAAAATTTGTTCTCATTGGATTCCGGACAATCTGACCAAATCTCAGAAGTATGCTTCTGTGAATTTTTCAAGGAAATGTTCAAAAAATTCAATGGAGGAAATTCAAAATCCATAAACAGCATCGTACCGGGAGACGAAACTTGTACATATTAGCACGATTTGAAAACTAAGCTACGGTCAATTATTTGGATGTTCCATTATAAAACAAAACAACGAAAGTCGTTGGTAGTCTCCACGGGTTTGCTGTCGGATCCTAAGGTCAACATGACCCGATATTTGGCTCATAAATCTCCGTCATCTTCAGAAGAGGCGCTATTGCTGCTGCTTCACACTGAAAACTGATGCGAAGACTGGAAACCGTCGTTTCATATGGTACCCCCATACATACACCGCGCATACGCCGCGCACCCGCTATACGTGCTGTCCCTGAGACTGGGCTTGTGGTGCCACCAGTGTAGGCACCAATGCCAATGATGTGTCGCACTCTAACGCTATCCTCAAACACTCGGGCTGGACGCACCAAAGAAAGCTGTATTTTGATGCGGTATAATGCAGAGTTCCAGGCCCTGTTAAGAGGAAAACACTACTCCCTATTAGTCAAGCTATCTGCCAACTTAATTTTAAATGACATCTTATGAACACTGTTCCAAAAATCGGACATACCGACAACTGTCAGGGTATTGTCAGATTTCATTCCGTGTTCCCCGTTTAAACCATGCTCTCCTACTGCCGATTTTGCAGGCTGTTGGAGTTTCGTGTGACGGCGATATTCCACACACTTGTTGTGGACTGTGTGACTCGAACGGCCGATATAAGCTTTCCCACAATGACACGGAATTTAATACATACCAGGCTTCCTAAGTGCTAAACGCATGCGCTATGTACAGTACGTGGTCCTATATATACGGAAGCACCAGAGAAACTGGTATAGTCACGCGTATTCAAATACAGAGATATGTAATCAGAGAGAATACGGCGCAGCGGGCGGCAACGCCTATATAAGGCAACAAGTGTCTGGCACAGTTGTTAGATTGGTTACTGCTACTACAGTGGCGTGATATCAAGATTTGTGTGAGTTTGAGCGTGGTGTTACAGTCGGCGCACGAGAGATGGGACGCAACATCTACGAGGTAACGATGAAGTGGAGATTTTCCCGTTCGACCATTTCACGAGTGTACCGTGAATATCAGGAATCCGGTAAAACATCAGATCTCTGACATCGTTGCGGCCGGAAAAAGATCCTGCAAGAACGGACCAACAACAACTGAAGAGAATCGTTCAACGTGACAGAAGTGCAGTCCTTCTACAAATTGCTGCAGATTTCAATGCCGGGTCATCAGCAAGTGTCAGCTTGCGAACCATTCAAATGTTCAAATGTGTGTGAATTCCTAAGGGACCAAACTGCTGAGGTCATCGGTCCCTAGACTTACACACTAAACTACCTTATGCTAAGAGCAACACAGACACCCATGCCCGAGGGAGGACTCGAACCTCCGGCGGGAGGGGCCGAGCAATCCGTGACATGGTACCTCAAACCACGCGGCTCGCGAACAATTCAACGAAACATCATCGATATGGGCTTTCGGAGCCGAAGGCCCACTCGTATACACTTGATGACTGCGCGACACAAAGCTAAACGCCTGGGATGGGCCGTCAGCATCGACATTGGACTGTTGATGACTGGAAACATATTGCCTGGTCGGACGAGTCTCGTTTCAAATTGTATCGAGCGGATGGACGTGTACCGGTATGGAGACAACCTCATGAATCCATTGACCCTGCATGTCAGCAGGGGACTGTTCAAGATGGTGGACGTTCTGTAATGGTGTGGGGCGTGTGCAGTTGGAGTGATGTGGGACCCCTAACACGTCTAGATACGACTCTGATAGGTGACACGTACCTAAGCATCCTGTCTGATCACCTGCACCCATTCATGTCCATTGTGAATTCTGACGGACTTGGGCAATTCCAGCAGGACAATACGACACCGCACACGTCCAGAATTGCTACAGAATGGATCCAGGAATATTCTTCTGAGTTTAAACACTTTCGGTAGCCACCAAACTCCCCAGACATGAACGTTATTGAGCATATCTGGGATGCTTTGCAACGTGCTGTTCAGAAGAGATCTCCACCCCCCCACCCCCCCACCCCCCGTCGTAACGGGTTTATGGACAGTCCTTCAGTATTCATGGTGTCAATTCCTTCCAGCAGTACTTGGCTCTTCAGTGTAGAACGACGGTTTCCAGTCTTGACACCAGTTTTCAATGGAACTCAGAAGAAGCAGCGTCTCTCCTGTAGATGGCGGACAGATAGATCGCCGAAATAACGAGTGATGTAGAATTTATGACCCTGCAGGAGACTTCCGAGAATTATTATATCCGGAAAGTGTGCGCAATCACAACGAAAGTCGTTCGCTCGGAAAGCGCTTCCAAGACAGTGTTCGCTTGTTTCTTTCCTTGCAGTGGCGATATCACAACCATTCTTTAGAGCAGTGATTCCAAAAGTGGTCTGTATTGACCACCAGGGGTCGACTCCAAGCTGCAAGCAGTCCCTGTCAGCGAAAAACAAATCGGAGTTGCATTAGATATAAATTGTGGTCCATGAGAGTGGATCCAGTTTAGGCAGGTCGAAACAAAGTGTTAAGCAATGACACTATGAAGCCATTCAAGCTGGAGGATCATCTGAGAAGGTGCCACCCTGAAAAACAGCTAAAGATCTGAAATACTAAAGGCAAGTTTCAAAAGAGACACACGGTAGACAGCGTGTTTGCTTCAATGACACAAAGAGATGATTTGTAGGTGTCTTACAGTATCTCTCTACTTATGGTAAAAACTGGAAAACCGCATGCTATCAGCAAACAGTTAACGCAGCGACTGAATAGGGTTTAACAGCTCTTCTACACAAATTTGCTTATGATATATTCAAAGGAATTCCTTTGAACAACAACTCTGTTCAAAGACGTGTTGATGAAATCATGTGTAATTATCTACAAACGACCCATTTCTCCATACACCTCGACGAGGCATTATAATTGATTTTTTTTTTTTTTTTTTTTTTACGGACCAAGAAATCCATGACGAATTGCTCTTTGCGAGAATTATGACAATAGACTGAAAGTGGATCAATGCTGAATGTGTGGAAAGATTTTTTACTTACCGTAAAAAGCGATCTTTGTATCAAAGATATTGTCAGCGGCAGCAGATGAGCACCTGCCATGTTTGGGTGCTATCGTAGAGTTAAAGCCATTTAAAACGAAATATACCTCGGGTGCTTGCAATGCGCTGGGTTATCCACCGACAACATTAGGTGCTGAAAATCTGAATGGTAGATTGCATAAATATCTTCACTCTGCCATTAACACAATAAACAAAATTCGAAACAGTGCGTTATTTGGGCAGTTATGTGAAGAAAATGACGAAATATTTAATCGGTTACTTCTTCAAAATGAAGTACGATGTCTGTCGAAAAGTTTTTGTTTGACAAGATGTTTCTCACTTTTTGAAATTGTTTTAGAGTTTGTGAATGCTAAAGATCCAATTTTAAAAGAATACGTAATCAAGTGGAAACTGACATCTCTTAATTAACAGATTCGTTTGCTAGATATAATTAGGTTAACATGCAGTGACAGTCTAAATTTGAAAAAAAATACAAAGTCTATCACTTGAGCTTTACTGGCCAAAATTAGACTAATGAAGTGAAACTTCGGACGGCGCGAATTTTACCAGTTTTCCTATTTGTCACTGACAAATTGCCAGGCTGATAACGTTTCAGCCTAATTTGAAAATTTAAATGTTCTTCACACAGACTTTGAAACTAGGTTTGAGAATGTTTTAACTATGGAAGTACTAAGTGTATTATCAATCCGTGCTACAATATTGAAGAAACGAATGTCATATTATAAGAAGACTGATCGGAAAGAACACTAACGAAGAAGTGAAGGTAAAATTTAGAAAGGGCTAGAAGCAACTCTGGCTTCATAGAGACGTACCTATTACTTATCCTGTGTTATGGACTATCGCGAGAAAGATTTTAATAGTTTTTCTATCTTTGTACTTCGTGGAAAGGGTTTCAGCGCGGTTGTCAATCTTATTACAAAAAAAAAAAAAAAAAAAAGGAACAACCAATATCATTGTCCAAGTAGATTTATAAGATTCATTAAGGTATGTACTCTTGTATGAGAACTGTCGCCATTATTTAAAAAATACTTTTACCTCCCTCCTCTACTGCTTCCCTCCATGACCGAAATACCTATTTACTGATGTCTGTGTCTGAGAACGTATCCTGTCAATTCATTCCCTCTTTTGGAAAATTAGTGACATATAGTTCTTCTCCCCAATTCGGTTCAGTATCTCTTCATTAATTACTCGATATACAATCTAATTCTAAGCATTCTTTGGTAGCACCGCTTTTAAAAACCATCTGTTCTCTTCTTTTCCATACTGTTTCACTTCCTTTTAAGAAAAAACTCCAAACAGATAGGTTCAGAAAGGACTTCCTCGACATTTAAATTTATGTTCGATGTCAACTTCTTTCTTTTTTTCAGGAAAGCTTTTGTCGCTGTTGTAAGTCTAAATTTTATACCGTCATTGACGAGTGAATTTGTTCCCCAGAAGGGAAAACTCGTTTACCACTACTAGTGTCTCACTTTAAATTCTACTTTCCTCAGCGTTACCTGAAGTGATTCAGTTAACACATTTACCATTGTTTTACTCTTATTGATTTCATTTTATAACCTCTTTTCAACTTACTATAAATTCCAGTCAATTGATTTCCTAAAGCTTTTGGCGTATCTCACCGAGTTAAAATGTCATCGCGAAACTTAAAAGTTTTTATTTCTTCTTCATGAACTGTAATTCCCCCATCAAGTTTCTTCTCGGATTCGTTTACCGGTTAATCTAGGTTAAAATTGGATGACACCGGGGATAGGCTACAACCCTGTTCTGACCCCTTCTAATGCTTCCTTCTCATTTTCATCGACTCTTATAACTACGGCCTGGTTCCTGTTCCCCAGCCTGTATTTTATCCATGAAACCTTCAGAAGTACAGAGAGAATTGTTAAGTGTTTGCTCAACCTGTCTTACAAGATAAGTCTTAAGGTCAGTATTGTTTTACGTGTTCTTGCACTTCTTCGGAACACAAACTCATTGTTCAGGTTAGCTTCTGCCGGTCATTCCACTCTTACGGTTAACTATCTGAGTACGTGGCATTGGCCGCATATGTATTTATTTCAGTTCTATTAGTCCACTGCCTCCTTCCCACTGTCTCTGTCTGTCTCCTCCCTTCCCTATCTGTTCTTCTCCCCCCGAATCCGTCCACTCTCTCCACCCGCCACTCTCTGTCCATCTCTTCCTGCCCCTCTGTCCGTCTGCTACCCCCTTTCTCTGTGGATCTTCTCCTCCCCACTCTCTCTGTCCATTTGCTCCCCGATCCCCCCCCCCTCTCTTCCCATTTCCTCGTCCCCCCTCAGAGTCCATCTCCTCCTGCCCCCTCTATCTCCTCCATATTACGCCATTAGGTACAGTCAAAAATATATAAGCAGCAAAGATTCATTGTGAAACATACAAGCGATCGTTATTACTCGTGGCACGTAAGACAGAATTCCGTTTACTGTCTAACGAAAGTGAGCTGATAATCGCGTACGGACGATTGTAATATCTTGAAATATGCACCACATTTTACGGACTGTAATACGCACTTGGTTCTTCGATAAATTACCTCCAAAATTCAGGTACTTCTTGTACGCGAAATTAATATAAAAATGCCCAGTCTTTGATTTAAAATTCCCGCCAGTATTAAAAATGGCCATATATTGGATGCCAAGAGAAACGTATACCTATCTATCAAATAACTTCCGGGAATTCAGCCAGGTAACACTTTCAGCGACCGCTGAAAGTGTTACCTGGCTGAATTCCCGGAAGTTATTTGAAAGCTGTATACGCCAGGAGAAACTCAGGTCTCGTATACATATCTAGTAATTGGATGAACTGGCGTAGCAGTGCACCGATGCAACGGATATGAATTGCAGGGATTCAAAAGCTTGCTAACACTTTCTCCCGCCATGCCATCGAAAACCCAGAACACTATTCTAGCCTATGATGGGTCACTGCAGTGTACGGTACCAATGAAATTGAACTGAAAGTGATTTGTCTGATCGGTAACAGTACAATAATTTTGTTAGTAGTTAGTTTCGTAACGAAAAAAAAAAAAAGGTATTCATATGATGCGGGCTACAAATTGAAAGTAATAGCATAGGCAAAAGAACATGGAAACAGAGCAGCCGAACGGCATTTCGGCCCTCCACCGCCAGAAAACCATACGCGATTGGCGGGCTAGTAAAGAAACACTGCAAAAAATGAGTAAGACTAAATGTGCAAATAGAGGATGATCTAAACTAGAAGACTACGTATTGAAATGGATTCAAGGACACCGTCAAAACGCTATTGGAATTAATACAAAAATGATTCAAATAAACGCTCGTAAGCTAGCGCTATAACGGAACTTAACATACTTTAAGGGTGGAGTTAGTTGGTGCTACAGGTTTGTGAAGCGTCATGGACTTAGCATGCGAACCCAAACCAAAATATCTCAGAAAGAGCCACAAGAGTAAGAAGAGAAAATATTATCTTTCCATCTATTACAAAATTGTTAAGGCTTTCGTGGCCACTTGTTGACAAACTGCCTACTGGCTTCTGTCTCGGGTTCTTCGGCCGACGTTCATCTAATGATTTTTCTGACGTTTCGCCAGCACGAGTGGCTGGCATTGTCAAAGCTTCACCCAGTTCACCACCGGCAATGGAGGGTGAAGCTTTGACAATGCCAGCCACTCGTGCTGGCGAAACGTCAGAAAAATCATTAGATGAACGTCGGCCGAAGAACCCGAGACAAAAGCCAATAGGCAGTTTGTTTCCATCTATTATTCAACATCGAAAGAAAACCAGTGTGGAACAAAGCCAAATAGCAAGTATGGATGAAACTCCTCTGATATTTGATGTGCCGCCGGCCGCTGGTGGCCGAGCGGTTCTGGCGCTACAGTCTGGAACCGCGCGACCGCTACGGTCGCAGGTTCGAATCCTGCCTCGGGTATGGATGTTTGTGTTGTCCTTAGGTTAGTTAGGTTTAAGTAGTTCTAAGTTCTAGGGGACTTATGACCTCAGCAGTTGAGTCCCATAGTGCTCAGAACCATTTGAACCATTTGATGTGCCGAGTAACAGAACTGTTGCCATGAAAGGTGCTAAAACTGTAACTGTAATAGCAAATCGACATGAAAAAATGCACTACACTGTTATCCTTTTATGTTTTGCTGACGGTACTAAACTTAATCCAGTGATCATTTTCGAGCGCAAAACAATGCCAAAAACATTTGAAATACCGCCAGATGTTGTTCACATACATGACAAGGTTTGGATGGCTGAGGCTGATATGACATGATGGATTAACAGATTGTGGGAGAGAAGGAAAGGTGCTTTATTGCTGAAGAGTTCTCGTCTTCTGCTAGATCAGTTTAGTAGGCATTTGAAAATTTTTTTGAAAGAGATTGGTTTTAGAAACTAGGAATTATTTAGTCTAGCTTTGTAACCTAATAATAAAAATGTCATGTTATTTAAAAAAATGCTTAAAATTAAGGTGCGTCTTATAGTCCATAGCGTCTTATAGTGCGTAAAATACGGTATCCATCAGTACCAACCAACGATACAGATGTCGACTCAAAGATCTTTGAAATTTGTGTCTTACACCTATGCCACATTGCTTGACTCTTTTGGAATGTCATAGTAAAACCTAAAAAACTTCTCACACCTGTGTTACACTGTTTGTGTCTTTTGGGGTTTGACACAATATTGTAATATTCATTGGTAAATCATACTACCTGCATAACTGTTGGCAATAATTCGAATTCACATGATTAACGCTTAATCCACGTTCCAAATTGTGCTCGCTATATGGATTAGTGTTTGTAATTTATAATATATGTTGTGTGCACCGTGTGGAAGGTGTATTACGGTTTCTAACGTACGGTGATTTCAAAAGTCTTCTCATCCACAAGTGTATCGCTGGTTGGTAGTGTTGGAAACGTAACAAGATATTACAGTCTTTGGTAGGTGATTGGCGCCTGACTTTAATTAGTCAGTGAACAGAGTTCTGTGAAACTGCGAAACGCTACCAGTAATTCTAATTGCTACATCACGACGTATATAATTGAGAGTCATCTATGTTTAACAACGCATCTTTGCTGCTTACATATTTTTGAATGTTCCCAATGGCCTAATACGTACAAGGTTCTTAATGCTGGACAACATAGACTGATATATATTACATACACAATGAGGTGACAAAAGTGTTAGGACAGCTCTTAATAATGTCGGACCTCCTTTTGCCCGGCGTAGTGCAGCATAACCGTCCATAACTGCCAAAGTATTCCCGGTGAAGGATTTTGTGCACGAAGTAACCTCTCGATAATGACCCATAAATGTTCGATGGGATTCGTGTCCGGCGATCTGTGTGGTCAAATCATTCGCTCGAATTGTACTTAAAACTAGTCTCGAACAATTGTCTCAGTGACATGGCGCATTGTGATCCATAAAAATTCCTTTTTTTGGGAACCTGAAGTCCATGAATGGTAGCAAATGGTGTACTCCAGTTGTAGCAGAGGACCCAGGCCACTTCATGTAAATACACCCCAAACCATTATGGAGCCACACTCGATCTCTATCGTCAGCTCTTACCACCTGAAATCGGGACACATCTGACGAGGCTGCGGTTTTCCTGTCGTCTAGGGTACAAACTATATGGTTACGAGCCCAGAAAAGGCGCTGCACGCAATGTATGTCGTGCTGTTACTAAAGGCACTCGCGTCGGTCGTTTGCTGCCATAGCCCATTACCCACAAATTTAGCCGCACTGTAATAACGGATACGTTCGTCGTACGTCCCACACTGATCTTTGCGGTCATGTCACGCAGGGTTCCTTGTCTGTTAGCACTGACAACTGTATGCAAACGCCGCTGCTTTCGGTCGTTAAGTGAATGGTTCAAAATGGTTCAAATGGCTCTGAGCACTATGGGACTTAGCTGCTGTGGTCATCAGTCCCCTAGAACTTAGAACTACTAAAACCTAACTAACCTAAGGACAACACACACATCCATGCCCGAGGCAGGATTCGAACCTGCGGTCGCGCGGTTCCAGACTGTAGCGCCTAGAACCGCTCGGCCACTCCGGTCGGCTAAGTGAAGGGGCTCGGCCGCTGCGTTGTCCGAAGTGAGAGGTAAGGGCTGAAATTTAATATTCTCGGCACACTCTTGACACTGCGAACCTCGGAATATTTAATTCCCTATCGATTTCCGAAATGGAACGTCCAACGCGTCTTGCTCCAACTACCTTTCCGCGTTCAGAGTCTGTTAATTCCCATCGTGCGGCCATAATCACGCCGGAAACCTCTTCACATGAATCACCTGAGTACAAACGACACCTCTGCCAATGCACTGCCCTTTTATAACTTGTGTACGCTATACTTCCGCCATCTGTAAATGTGCATATTGCTATCCCTTGACTTTTGTCACTTCAGTGTACAGTTGACTATCGCTTCACTACAGTTGTTATCATAGTTGGTTCTCCTGATTCAGGGGGAATGTCGTCTTCTCTAGGTATCCTATTTCGACACAGGTCCTTCATCGCTTTGTGAAATACCTGTCGCAGTACCACATAATCCCTCTCATCCAGATCGCATTTGTCTTCTCTTTCCACCTATCAGCCTTCTCTTCTTTGTCTAGTACTGGGTTGTCATCTGAATTCTTGACGTTCATATAGCTGCTTCTCTCTTCTTAGAGGTTTCTTTCAATTTTCCTAGGACCTGATGGCGTCGTTAAGTGTTTTTTATATAAATAAATTTTAGAACTGTCGTTCATGACTCGACGGGAGACAAACGTCCAAATGAGGGATAGCCGTGAGTTGCGCGACTTGCATTGGTGAAATTGACGGTACACGTGGCAGGGTACTGGTGGAGCGACGTAGCGCACGCAGTATGCAGGTGTTGGCCAGGTGTCAGTGGAGATGTAACAGTAGCCGCCAGCGCTGGCTGCTGTCGGCCGCGACGCTAACGACCGTCGGTGCTGGGAGCGCGTGGCGTGGCGTGCCGTGGCGTGGCGGCCGGCCGACGACGGAAGCGGCCCCACGCGGAACTTCGCGGCTCGCCTTACATGCCGCACCGCATAGCCCGCCCGGCCTGGCCTGTCCTGCGCCGCTCTAGTTCCTCGTGCCGCACTCGCCCCTCTCGCGACTCGCTAACTGTGCATAGCTCCCAGGGTGGTACTAATGCGCAGCCAGTCAAGGTAGCAGGACACAAGTGGATGCGTACTGAGTCACGCAGTGTAACAAGCTTAGTACACTAAGGTGATAAGTCATGAGATAGCAATATGCGCATATGCGGGTGGCGGTATCATCGCGACCACAAGGTATAAAAGGACAGTGCATTGGCGGAGCTCCCATTTGTACTCAAGTGATTCACGTGAAAAGGTTTCCAACGTCATTATGGCCGCACGACGGGAATTATAAAATTTTAACGCGGAAATGTAGTTGCAGCTGGGACGCTTGGAAGATGCCTTTTCGGAAATCGTTAGGGAATTAATTATTCCGAGATCCACAGTGTAAAGAGTGTGCGAGAATATCAAATTTCAGGCATTACCCCTCACCACGGACAGCGAAGTGGTCGACGGCCTTCACTTAACGACCGAGAGCAGCGCCGTTTGTGTAGAGTTGTCAGTGCTAACAGACACGCAGCACAGCGTGAAATAACCGCAGAAATCAATGGTGGACGTACGACGAACGTATCCGCTAGGAAAGGACGGCTAAATTTGGCGTTAATGGGCTTCGACAGCAGACGTCGGAAGCGAGTGCCCTTGCTATCAGCACGACATCTTCTCTTGGGCTCGTGACCCTATCTGTTGGACCCTTGACGACTAGGAAACAGTGACCTTGTCAGATGAGTCCCTATTTCAGGTGGTAAGAACCGATGGTAGGGTTCGAGTGTTGTGCAGACCCCACGAAACCATAAACCCAAGCTCTCAAAAAGGTACTGGTGGTTCCTTTATATGATAGTGTGGATTGTGTTTGCGTGGACTGGACTGGGTCGTAGTTATGTTTGACTGCTTGGAGACCACCTTCTGCCAATCATGGACTTATGCTCCCAAACAACGAGGGAATTTTTATCTATGACAATGCGCCATGTCACCAGGTCACAGTTATTCGCGATTGGTTTGAAGAACATTCTGGATAGCTCGAGCGAATGTTTTAGCCTCCGAGATTGCCCGACATGAATCCCATCAAACATTCATGAGACATAATCGAGAGATCAGTCCGTACACAAAATCTTGCACTGGCAACACTGTCGCAATTGTGGACAGCTATAGAGGCAGCATGGCTCAGTATTTCTGCAAGAGACTTCCAACGACTTGTTGAGTCCATGCCACATTGAGTTGTTGCCCTACACCAGGCAAAAGGGGGGCCGACACAAGTACAGGAGGTATAACATGACTTGTGTCCTCAGTGTAGTATGCCCACCAGACAAAATATTAATCACTGCCATTAAAAGAGAGCACTAATCGCTTTGGTACGCTGTGGATGGTATACAACTGGTCCAAGGCGCTCATGTGACATTGGCGCTGACGTAAGTCATGGCAGTAGTGTCGTGTGTGTGTGTGTGTGTGTGTGTGTGTGTGTGTGTGTGTGACACAGAGAGAAGTGCGTGTGGGTGTTTTCGCTTCCGTCACTTTTCTATTTGTTTTGTTTTACTATTACTCGCGTAACAACTAATGTATGAGATAAAATACACTCCTGGAAATGGAAAAAAGAACACATTGACACCGGTGTGTCAGACCCACCATACTTGCTCCGGACACTGCGAGAGGGCTGTACAAGCAATGATCACACGCACGGCACAGCGGACACACCAGGAACCGCGGTGTTGGCCGTCGAATGGCGCTAGCTGCGCAGCATTTGTGCACCGCCGCCGTCAGTGTCAGCCAGTTTGCTGTGGCATACGGAGCTCCATCGCAGTCTTTAACACTGGTAGCATGCCGCGACAGCGTGGACGTGAACCGTATGTGCAGTTGACGGACTTTGAGCGAGGGCGTATAGTGGGCATGCGGGAGGCCGGGTGGACGTACCGCCGAATTGCTCAACACGTGGGGCGTGAGGTCTCCACAGTACAGCGATGTTGTCGCCAGTGGTCGGCGGAAGGTGCACGTGCCCGTCGACCTGGGACCGGACCGCAGCGACGCACGGATGCACGCCAAGACCGTAGGATCCTACGCAGTGCCGTAGGGGACCGCACCGCCACTTCCCAGCAAATTAGGGACACTGTTGCTCCTGGGGTATCGGCGAGGACCATTCGCAACCGTCTCCATGAAGCTGGGCTACGGTCCCGCACACCGTTAGGCCGTCTTCCGCTCACGCCCCAACATCGTGCAGCCCGCCTCCAGTGGTGTCGCGACAGGCGTGAATGGAGGGACGAATGGAGACGTGTCGTCTTCAGCGATGAGAGTCGCTTCTGCCTTGGTGCCAATGATGGTGGTATGCGTGTTTGGCGCCGTGCAGGTGAGCGCCACAATCAGGACTGCATACGACCGAGGCACACAGGGCCAACACCCGGCATCATGGTGTGGGGAGCGATCTCCTACACTGGCCGTACACCACTGGTGATCGTCGAGGGGACACTGAATAGTGCACGGTACATCCAAACCGTCATCGAACCCATCGTTCTACCATTCCTAGACCGGCAAGGGAACTTGCTGTTCCAACAGGACAATGCACGTCCGCATGTATCCCGTGCCACCCAACGTGCTCTCGAAGGTGTAAGTCAACTACCCTGGCCAGCAAGATCTCCGGATCTGTCCCCCATTGAGCATGTTTGGGACTGGATGAAGCGTCGTCTCACGCGGTCTGCACGTCCAGCACGAACGCTGGTCCAACTGAGGCGCCAGGTGGAAATGGCGTGGCAAGCCGTTCCACAGGACTACATCCAGCATCTCTTCGATCGTCTCCATGGGAGAATAGCAGCCTGCATTGCTGCGAAAGGTGGATATACACTGTACTAGTGCCGACATTGTGCATGCTCTGTTGCCTGTGTCTATGTGCCTGTGGTTCTGTCAGTGTGATCATGTGATGTATCTGACCCCAGGAATGTGTCAATAAAGTTTCCCCTTCCTGGGACAATGGATTCACGGTGTTCTTATTTCAATTTCCAGGAGTGTAGATTTCATTTAATGCAATTTGAATGCGCCGCGGCAACGGCTCGTTCGTTCGTAGCGCAGCTCTGCACCACAAATAATATTTAAATAACTGAAAATGTCTTAAAGGGATGGGATAAAATACCAGGCAAGCTTAATACAAATCATAATGCAAGATTTCACTAAGTAACTCTATTCAAAACATTTAAACAATTCAATTAATTAACACCTTTCCAAAACTTTACTTAATGGCGTCCCTCTCACAAACTTGACAAAAGAATGCTACGCTAGCGTACAATATAACGTCACAGGCTATCCTACTCACGTAACTCCAAGAAGACGACAGAGAAATTAATGTTCGTTCTGTATTATTTATACTAGTCACATATTCTCATCTTTGTTTGATATTTATCGTCTGTGGCGGTTGCAGTACTTGCCGACACAGATATTATCTAAAATAAATAAAAAAAACAGTACATAATTTTATACAAGAACAAAACATGACACACAATGTTTTCTCTTTACTACATAATATGTCTTTTGCTAAGAGACGTTACAATGCCCCCTGGCAGCAATTGACTAACGTTAAGAATGTTCGGCAATATGCTGCCACTAACGTCCGTTTTGTCATTGTTCGTCACCTTATTTGGAATATTCACTATTCACTTGTTTGCTATTTTGCACTATAGTTTTAACCACACTCTTTATGGTTTTCTCACACTTTGCGAGGTGACCGTAAACCTAGTCCCAGGGTCATTACAGTTTTCCGGCTCCCCCATTCGGGCTATGTGCGGTCAGAAAACCTGGGAAAACTGCGCCGGAGCCATGGTCATCTCGCCTGGTTTGTCGTAATTCGCAGTCTGATTGTTCTTCAAAAACGGTTGGCATTTATCAAATGTTCACAGATAACGAAGGGTCTTTATGATAAAATGTTAAACTTTTAGTCCCATTGTTGAAAATGTACCTTTTACTCTCTTTCACATTCGTGGTAATATTTGTGTTCTGTGTCACACTAAAAGTCAATCATTAAATAGTTTTACAGTAGTGTAATGGATTGTCTCTACACTTACTCACGACAAATGTTCTACCATGGTATGGCATTCGTGTCAGTTTGCTTCACTAATATGACGAAAACATATAACATACGAGGGCAGTTCAATAAGTAATGCAACACATTTTTTTTCTCGGCCAATTTTGGTTGAAAAAACCGGAAATTTCTTGTGGAATATTTTCAAACATTCCCGCTTCGTCTCGTATAGTTTCATTGTCTTCAGACAGGTGGCAGCGCTGTACGGAGCTGTTAAAATGGCGTCTGTAACGGATGTGCGTTGCAAACAACGGGCAGTGATCGAGTTTCTTTTGGCGGAAAACCAGGGCATCTCAGATATTCATAGGCGCTTGCAGAATGTCTACGGTGATCTGGCAGTGGACAAAAGCACGGTGAGTCGTTGGGCAAAGCGTGTGTCATCATCGCCGCAAGGTCAAGCAAGACTGTCTGATCTCCCGCGTGCGGGCCGGCCGTGCACAGCTGTGACTCCTGCAATGGCGGAGCGTGCGAACACACTCGTTCGAGATGATCGACGGATCACCATCAAACAACTCAGTGCTCAACTTGACATCTCTGTTGGTAGTGCTGTCACAATTGTTCACCAGTTGGGATATTCAAAGGTTTGTTCCCGCTGGGTCCCTCGTTGTCTAACCGAACACCATAAAGGGCAAAGGAGAACCATCTGTGCGGAATTGCTTGCTCGTCATGTGGCTGAGGGTGACAATTTCTTGTCAAAGATTGTTACAGGCGATGAAACATGGGTTCATCACTTCGAACCTGAAACAAAACGGCAATCAATGGAGTGGCGCCACACCCACTCCCCTACCAAGAAAAAGTTTAAAGCCATACCCTCAGCCGGTAAAGTCATGGTTACAGTCTTCTGGGACGCTGAAGGGGTTATTCTGTTCGATGTCCTTCCCCATGGTCAAACGATCAACTCTGAAGTGTATTGTGCTACTCTTCAGAAATTGAAGAAACGACTTCAGCGTGTTCGTAGGCACAAAAATCTGAACGAACTTCTCCTTCTTCATGACAACGCAAGACCTCACACAAGTCTTCGCACCCGAGAGGAGCTCACAAAACTTCAGTGGACTGTTCTTCCTCATGCACCCTACAGCCCCGATCTCGCACCGTCGGATTTCCATATGTTTGGCCCAATGAAGGACGCAATCCGTGGGAGGCACTATGCGGATGATGAAGAAGTTATTGATGCAGTACGACGTTGGCTCCGACATCGACCAGTGGAATGGTACCGTGCAGACATACAGTCCCTCATTTCAAGGTGGCGTAAGGCCATAGCATTGAATGGAGATTACGTTGAAAAATAGTATTGTGTAGCTAAAAGATTGGGGAATAACATGGTGTATTTCAATGCTGAATAAAACAACCCCTGTTTCAGAAAAAAAATGTGTTGCATTACTTATTGAACTGCCCTCGTATATCAACGAACAAGTGAATGTTTTGAGTTTATACACAGTAAACTAAAGGAAAACTGTTTTTCACGAAGTTTCGTGTCCTATAAATCATTTTCATGTTAGTACATTAACAGCGTAGTTGGTAATTTTCGGTTGAATGTCGACAATGTCGTACGGAGCGGGCGGTGCGAAGTAATTGTTGCGTAGCGTCGTCTGGAACGCGGCGTGCCAACGACCGCTGGGGTCGACGACCTGCTCGCCGTAACAGCGACGGCGTGCTGGGGTGGCGCCCGTGCAAATGCGAATCGCGCCGAACCATTCACCAATGTCGGCGTGTTGCAGTTGTTTCCCGCGATCGGCTGGTGGGCGGCACGGCACCCGTCTCTGCTTCTCCGCATGGCTCCCCGTCACAACGCATGAAACAAATATTCCACAGCGGTGTACTGTCTTTAACGATACAGATTATTAGCTGTGGAAGAAAATGCAACTTGGTGAAAAGCGTTTATTGTTCAGTAAGCCGTCATTTCGCTGGTATGCACAGGATGTTTTGGCGTGATAACGGGTTTCTTGTGGCTTCACAAGTGAATCGCATTGTGACACTGGTGTTCAGGGTTCGTCACACGCACGTTGTACTACACACTTTCACTTGTTCAAATGGTTCAAATGGCTCTGAGCACTATGGGACTTAACAGCTATGGTCATCAGTCCCCTAGAACTTAGAACTACTTAAACCTAACTAACCTAAGGACATCACACAACACCCAGCCATCACGAGGCAGAGAAAATCCCTGACCCCGCCGGGAATCGAACCCGGGAACCCGGGCGTGGGAAGCGACTTTCACTTGTTCTCACGGTCGATACGCTGTCATAGCGTCTCTCAACACGCGAAAATGTTTCGGTTCACACACACTAAATGTTTCCGTCGAGCGATGGTTGTTTGAATCGACTCCGAACGGATCACTAATTACCGTTTTTACACACAGTAAATTTATTGTTCGTTGAGCACTGCACTACGACAGGTAGTCACCCAACACTTGACTTATACCGACGTATATATTGGTGCAGATACAACAGTCATTTTCTGTCCCTACTACACACAATATTCCGTCCTTTCCTAGATTATTTATGCACACAGTTTATTTTTAATGCATATCAACTGTTCTTAGCATAATCACTCTCATCTACATTGAGTCCATTGTGTTTACCATGTCATTACACACTTTTAGTACTATTACTAAGCGTATATGGCTTTTTTGTAATTATTTAAAGGTGTGTGATTTTTGGTACATAGCTTTCTTTCCGTTTTTCGGTGTAGCTTGCCAGGTTATCACCCATGTAGTAAACAGATTTTACCATGTGCATGACAGCTGGATTTGGGCATATTGCTCAATAAATACTTCATTTAGTATTAGTATTTTTTTTTTTAATGATCTGTCCTACAGGACTACAGTGTAGTTTCCGAGTTGATTGACTTGATTCGCGTACCGCGTAATTAATATTCAAGGACGTGTACCAAGTACACGGGCTTCAATTGAAGCATCGATACATACAAAGCGTACGTTACACGGAACGGGTTTGTCTTTGATTGAATTCTGCTCCAGTGTCGTTCTCAGATCACTATTGGCAGTAAACATTACATCACATAATCGTTTCGTACTACAAAGTCAATTTTTTGTCCAGTAGAGACTCTCTCTCAGGGTTCCTTAATTCTAACACAATTACACCCGTTACATTACTATATGAGATCTCATCATTAATTGTACTTACTTACTACAAATGAAAAATGATTCAAGACCATAATCATTATTTTATCAACAAAAAGATTGTTCATTGCTTGATAGCATATAGTATTTTAATGACACTAATTGTCTGTAAACAAAGTCTTCAGTTTGCGTGCTATTGCTCAGTTTACTGATTCTACTTTCATGCTATGCTTAATTAGTTATGTTTTACTTCCTCAAAATTTTAAATACACACTAATTCCTTCTTAAAGCTAACATACTTATACTCTAAAACACAACTGAAATCTTCTCATAACTACTACTATTTGCATCTGATAGGTCATTGAATAAATAATTTTACATCTTTACGTGGATACAATCCTTTTATTTTCCCCGTCTGGGGATGTGCTAACAAATAGTTACATTCGTGTGGCACCTTTATTACTTCAAAGGGCCCTGAATATACCAATTGCCACTTACTATTTTGCTTTAGGGTGGCTGAGGATTTGGGGTGGTTACGAATAAGCACCATGTCCCCTACATTGTATTTCTGTTTGTTAGTTACACCTCGGTCGTACTTCTTTTTTCTCTTTGCGGCACAGCTGGTTAGGTTGTCCCATACCTTTTTTATCTTTTCCCCTCTTGTTTCTGCCCTGGCTGGTAGTCTCGGGAAAGGCGTGAGCCATTCACTCTGTGTCTCATCAACCCCTTTCAATGTCTCTACCGGTGGGTATCCTGTACTTGAGTGGGGTGTTAAATTGTGTATTTCTACAAATTTAGGTACCAACTCAGGCCATTTTGTGTGTCGGTTCCCAATGTAAATTCTAAGGAACTTATTCAATTCTCTGAATGTTCTTTCGACTAAACTTGCTTCTGGATGGAACCGGGATACCAGAATATGCTGTATACCTTGTTCCTGTAGATAATTTTTTCCAAGTGCGACCCGTGAAATAAGTGGCATTGTCAGTCGTTATGGCTTCAGGTTTCCCCACTTGAGGCAAGTATTCTTGATTGATCCGTCTGACTATGGTTTTGGCAGTAGCTGATTTTATACAATAAATTGCCAAGTATTTGGAAAAAATATCGTACATTGCCAGTACATATTTCATACCTCCCCTGGCCATGGGATAGGGACCTGCTACATCCAAAGATACTAGTTGAAGCGGCCGGAGTGGAACTATGGGATGAAGTTCAAATTTTGTGGACCTATTATAGTGTTTTGCTTTCTGGCACATTGCGCAAGTCCTAACTGTTACCTGAATTTGATGTTTCATTCGGGGAAAGTAGCAGTATCTCGCCATGAGTTCTGCGCACTTCCCGATCCCTGCATGGCCCCATGCCAAGTGCGTGTGCCGTATTATGACTTTGACGAACTGGTTAGGTATGCATACTGCCCAGCAGTCTTCTTTCGTGCTAAGTCTATGGTACAAAAGATTGTCCACAATTTTAAAACCTTGCTCATCTCTATTGTTGGCATCATTTTCAATATTACTAATGATTTTTGCCCACATCGGATCTGATCTCTGTAGATCAGACATATTTTTACATCTATATAGAAAATCCTTCCTGTACGCATTGTCTCCTACTAAAAGCACTTTATACTCGGCGGATTGTTCTAGAATTTCTGCTAACTCCGGTACTCCTACCGGCAGTCGCGACAAAGCATCCGCTACTATGTTATCTTGGCCTTTTATGTACATAATCTTTATTCGGTATTCTTGTAAGGTAAGCATCCATCTCTTTAGTCGGGTATGGAATAGCTTGCATGACATCAAAAAACTTAACGCCTAATGGTCACTATACACTTTAATCTCCTTCCCATATAGATAGTAATTAAACTTTTTTACAGCCCAGACTACGGCGAGCGCTTCCAGTTCGGTTGCCGAGTAGGCTCTCTCGCAGCTAGTTAGAGTCTTACTGGCAAAGCCGATAATCTTTATTGTTGCCGGGTCGTTGCCTTCCTCCCACTGGAACAGGCACGCTCCCAAGCCATAGGAACACGAGTCCGTCGCAAGACAAAAATTTTTTGATAGGTCCAGGTGCTGCAAAATATTTGCATTCAGCAGGGCGGTTTTAATTGCTTCGAAAGCTTGCTGACATTTGTCGGTCCACACCCACTGCACATTTTTTCGCAGTAGATTTAGCAATGACTCGTCATTTAACAACTGATTGGGTACAAACCTTCTGAAAAAGGACGTAAGTCCAATGAACGCTTTCAATTGTCTCTTAGTTCGGGGGCTCGGAAATTCTCGGATCGCCTCTAGTTTTTTGTTGTCTGGGCTGATACCAAGCGGCGTTATAAGGTGTCCTAGAAATTTGATTTTATTGCGTCCGAATTTTGACTTTTCTAAATTTACTGTCACACCTGCTTGCTTAAATTTCTCTAATACTCTATGCAGCAATTCCATATGTTCGTCCCAAGTAGCAGTAGCGATTACCAGGTCATCAACATATACTGTGATTTTTTCCAACAAGTCTGGACCCAGTACCGTGTCTAGAGCAGTAATAAATACTGCAGCACTTACATTCAACCCGAAGGGAAGTACCTTGAATTGGTAACTTCGCCCTCCGAATATGAAGGCTGTGTACTTCCTTGATTCTGGCGTAAGTGGGATTTGCCAGTACGAACTTTTAAGATCGACCGAGGTCAAGTACTGCACTCCGTGGAATTTTTGTATCTGCTCATCTAAATTTTCTGGACGAGTTCTGACGGGTATAATAATTTTATTGATGTCCAGTGCATCTAACACTAGCCGGATTTTTCCGTTGGCTTTCGCCACTGCTACAAGAGGACTACTGTATGGGGAGAGAGTGGGCTCAATGATATCCCACTCTAACATCCTCCGAATCTCTTTAGCCACTACTTCCCTCCTCGACCAAGGGATGGAGTAAGATGCGCGACAGTATGTTTTGTGGGGCATCACCGCTATGTGATAGTGGTACCCCTTGATTATTCCTGGTCGGTCGGTAAATACCATGATATATTCCGATAGCAGCTGCGTCAACTGTTGCTTTTGTACGTTGCTTAAACTTTCAGATTCCTGTACTTTGGTTTGAAATGCATCAACATTTGTTTCAGAATTTCTATCTTCAATACTAGGATAATAGAGATCTGCCACATGTGAATAATCATCGAGGTGTAGTACCCAGGGGTTCTTACATTTGATATCTATTCGGTTGCAACATGGCACAAGTACCTCCTTCGATTTCATCATAGACAACTCAATCCTCCTACCTTTATTAACTATGCTTAGTTTTCCCGAGGAGAGGTCGATCACTGCGTCCCTCTCACGGAGAAAATCTACTCCCAGAATGCAGGCCACCTTTAACGCTTTAACAATGAGGAACGAGCTCACTATGGCTTCGCCCTCCTTACAAATCTCCACCTGCACCTGGTACTTAACTAATTGGCTCTGTGCACTTATAGCTCCAGACACCTTGCAATTATTAACCGGGAAAGTCGGTGTGCTACGTCCCTTCCCCAGCGCTTTAAACAATTCTGTACTCATTACACTCACTGAGGCACCTGTGTCGAAGATTATATTCACGGCAACATCATTGATTTTCGCTTCTATTGTGGCTTGCACATTTTCGTTGCTATCTTTCTTACATTCATGCGGTTCGGTCAGTAGATCTTTATCCATACTGATACCGTCGTTGTATCGCAGCATATATATTCCAGGCATATTATTGTCATTCGTGCTGCTCTCACTCCACCCCTCGGCCAGCGATGAAGAGCATGTTGTGGCCGATTCTAGTTTGTTGGATGGCTTGCTTGCGAGGTACTTGGACGGCTATTGTCCGCGACCTCTACTATGTGTACGTTTTGATTTGTAGGCCGCCACGACTGCGCAATAGGCGCGTTTTGCAGTGGTGGTCTGTTGTTATCGTACCGGTCATTACCTTGCCGTTCTGGGCTTGGTCGCTGACTCTGATTCCAATTGCGATTACTATCGCTGTAATTGCTATGCCACTGACCTCGCGCCTTTTTCCAGCGGTTGGTCCCTGGCAGTCCGGAATCGTACCGGTCGTCAAATAGACGCTTTTTATTATGGGACGGTTGCCCATACCCGTTCTGACTTCTACCATTATTACAATTTTGCGAGTGCTCTTGCCGCTTGTTACCACCCCCACCATTTCCATGGTTGTGGTTTTGTGCACTATTATTTCTGTCATGTTTACACCCTGATCCATTATTCCGCGAGTGATCACACGCTGCTTTTGCGTCTTCCTGGATTAAGTCTATTGAATCTAGAACAGACAGGAAATGTTCCATGTCGCTCTCTGGTACGTGTATTAATTTCTCTTTGATATGAATGGGTAAATGTGATTTTAGGAGTCTTATTATGTCTCTTGGCGAGATAGGCTCGTCCCAGTAGCGCGTTTTGTTTATATACTTCTCGAAATACCGTCTCAGATTCCCAAGACGGGGTGAGTACGGTTCGGGATTGTATACTTCTTTTCTTAGCGGCTCTTGTATACAAGGCGACCAGTATTTCGACAAAAACGCCCTTTCGAACTGTTCATACGTCATGCAGCTGTCTGCTACTTCCGTAGCCCACAACGCTGCATCACCCTGAATGTATGACATTACGTATTGAATTTTCTGTGCTTCGTTCCACACACTAGGCACGATATTTTTAAAGATTTTTATGAATACTACTGGGTGTACTGACTTCCGTTCAGTAGTAAACGTTTGGAACTGCCAATTTTTGATCAAACTTTCTTCAACCAATATTTTTGGACTATACTGGTTTGCTCCTGGGACATAGGCTGTGTGCTCCGAACCGAAGCTACAGCTCTTCACATTATCGCCTAAAGATTCAACATTGTTGCGTCGCGTATAAGTTTGTGCGTTGCCAAAAACATTGGCTGTTGGCGACATAGTTTCATGTTTAAGATGTTTGCTGCTCTGTGCTAAACCCTTTTCCAAGTCGGATATCCGTTTGCTAATATTCACTTGCCACTGCGGAATATCCTCACTGAGTATTTGTTTGATGGTTTGCACGTCGTTCTGTACTTGACTATTTACTGCGGTACTGAACGATTCGGAATCTCTATCTGCCATGGCTGCTTGTACCTTAGAATTAATATTTTTGTCGATCTCGCTCTCCTTTGCTTCTAGCCAAGTGTTAAATTCGGTTTCAAGTTTAGTCGCTTGTTCGTTCCACTTCTGCTCTACAAGCTGTGTGGAATCTATTTCTAGCTTTTCTAATCGGTTGGCTAAGACACCTATCTCGTCTACAATGTTAGTGTTTGCTACTTGCAGGTTGTTGACCTGTACAGTCAACTCCTGCACGACCTTAGATATCGACTCATAATTCTGTTTCATACAGGCAATCTCCTTTTTCATAATTTCTAACGATTGCACAAGTTGCTGATCCCGCTCAGCTTGCTGGCGATCCCGCTCAGCCTGCTGGGCCAGAAACTTTTCCTCTAGCTGGTGATCTCGCTCAGCTTGCTGTGCAAGGAAATTTTCCGTTAGCTGGCGATCCCGCTCAGCTTGCTGTGCAAGGAAATTTTCCGTTAGCTGGCGGTCCCGCTCAGCTTGCTGTGCGAGAAAGATCTCAATTTTTTCGTCCTTTTCAGCTTGTTGTTGCGCAAATTTTGACTGGTAATCCAGCACGCGCTCTAGTATCGCCTGAAGTGAATACCCACCAGGCAGATTACCACTCTCTGGTTCCTGCTTTTCTGGGGGTGGTGCAATTTCTTTATCTACATCTCCTTGAGCACTGGTGGGAGGTGGCATCACTTCCTGTGCCCCTGCCCCCACATTTTCACATGGGATATCCTCAAAGAGTTTTGCTATTTATGGAGTAAAATAACTGATGAAGGTCGAAGTAGAGAGGATATAAAATGTAGACTGGCAATAGCAAGGAAATCGTTTCTGAAGAAGAGAAATTTGTTAACATCGAGTATAGATTTAAGTGTCAGGAAGTCGTTTCTGAAAGTATTTGTATGGAGTGTAGCCATGTATCGAAGTGAAACATGGACGATAACCAGTTTGGACAAGAAGAGAATAGAAGCTTTCGAAATGTGGTGCTACAGAAGAATGCTGAAGATAAGGTGGGTAGATCACGTAACTAATGAGGAGGTATTGAATAGGATTGGGGAGAAGAGAAGTTTGTGGCACAACTTGACTAGAAGAAGGGATCGGTTGGTAGGACATGTTTTGAGGCATCAAGGGATCACAAATTTAGCATTGGAGGGCAGCGTGGAGGCTAAAAATCGTAGAGGGAGACCAAGAGATGAATACACTAAGCAGATTCAGAAGGATGTAGGTTGCAGTAGGTACTGGGAGATGAAGAAGCTTGCACAGGATAGAGTAGCATGGAGAGCTGCATCAAACCAGTCTCAGGACTGAAGACCACAACAACAACAACATCCTCAAAGAGAGTACTTGTACTGCTTAATGCACCCGTTTCTACATTTCCTGCACTAACTAATGGCTGTTCCTTAGTAGCCATATTGCTCGGACATTGACTACGCAATTTAACCATATTCATAAATTACCTACTCGAACACAAGATCTGACAGTTTTGCCACTTGCACACAAAATATGTTAATTTATCTACAATACACTGCACACTAAAAATTACTATCTACACTCAACTTTGCCCTGTCATAAACACTAACGTCAAACTAAGCACACCACTAGCGATATGAGATCACTTCACTGGAGTTGAGCTTGTACAAACAGGACAACTACACTGTAGTCTTACCTTTAGTTTATCTGATTTCGGGGTTCGGCTGCCCCCGGATTATGTAGTCGTTACAGTTTCTCAGTACTATCAGGATCGTTTCCTCTGACTCGCTTGCAGTGGTGCAATACATGACATTAATCATGATACACATACATACATTTATCACTAAATACATACATGTTGCCGGCCGCGGTGGTCTAGCGGTTCTAGGCGCGCAGTCCGGAAGCGCGCGACTGCTACGGTCGCAGGTTCGAATCCTGCCTCGGGCATGGATGTGTGTGATGTCCTTAGGTTAGTTAGGTTTAAGTAGTTCTAAGTTCTAGGGGACTGATGACCACAGATGTTAAGTCCCATAGTGCTCAGAGCCATTTGAACCATTTGAACATACATGTATATAACAATAGACAATGAAAGAAAACACATAAAACAGTTATTATTTTCGTGGCCACTGCAAATTCGGGCCCCGCGTTTTTGGGCGACAGTTTCGCTTCCGTCTCTTTTCTATTTGTTTTGTTTTACTATTACTCGCGTAACAACTAATGTATGAGATAATATATGTTACTACGAAAAGAGACCCGAAATACCTTTTAGTGATGCTGTGCTATGCCTTTCTTTGGATCATTAATTTTCAACAAAACAAACTATATTATGTTCTTATTGTTCTGGATCTGGCATTCTATTAAAGGAACATTTTTTCGTTACTGTAACTCGCCATAAAGTTCAACATATCTTCCTTACTTTATAGTTAATGAAAAGGTTAATGAAAATTACTTCGTTATCAATACTGATGTTACAGTACGCAATGATTGTTCAACATCATAATTTTGCAGTGGATTTTTGTTAACAGTAAAACAACAATAAGTACCACGACTAACACGAGAACATGAGACTATTATCGGAGAAAAAAGATGTTTTTACTATAAGGTTGCCAGACCAGAACTACGCACAGCAAGATTTCTTTTATGTTATGAAAGTAAATTATCTTTTTGCACTGTTAGTAATATATTATCAGCAGCCCGCATCAACCTGTAAAACACATCATAAAATCTGCTGCTCTGCTCTGCAATTCCGAAAGCTGAAAGAAATGATTTTACTTCACTATTACCTGCCCGCTTCTTTGCGGTATGATAGATTTCATTTAATGCAATTTGAATGCGCCGCGGCAACGGCTCGTTCGTTCGTAGCGCAGCTCTGCACCACAAATAATATTTAAATAACTGAAAATGTCTTAAAGGGATGGGATAAAATACCAGGCAAGCTTAATACAAATCATAATGCAAGGTTTCACTAAGTAACTCTATTCAAAACATTTAAACAATTCAATTAATTACACACCTTTCCAAAACTTTACTTAATGGCGTCCCTCTTACAAACTTGACAAAAGAATGCTACGCTAGCGTACAATATAACGTCACAGGCTATCCTACTCACGTAACTCCAAGAAGACGGCAGAGAAATTAATGTTCGTTCTGTATTATTTATACTAGTCACATATTCTCATCTTTGTTTGATATTTATCGTCTGTGGCGGTTTCAGTACTTGCCGACACAGATATTATCTAAAATAAATAAAAAAAACAGTACATAATTTTATACAAGAACAAAACATGACACACAATGTTTTCTCTTTACTACATAATATGTCTTTTGCTAAGAGACGTTACAGTGTGTGCGCTAGTCAGTTGTACGGAATCAGTGCTGTAACACTGATGCACTTGAAAGAATGGCAGAGAAGAGCTGAATTGTTTGGACTTCCCTATGACCACACCGCCACTGTGAATGTATAACGACGTAGAGTGCTCAAAGTGTCTACAGCGAATAGTGCGTCACTTTGATCTTTGTTTTGGGTTGGTCCATACAGTGATAAGCCAGAACATTTTGATCACCTACCTAATAGCCGGTTGTCCATTTTTGCACAGATAACAGCGGCGATGCGTCGTGGTATGGAAGCAATGGGTCCTTGGTAGGTCGCTGGAGGTAGCTGGCATCACATCTTCACACACAAGTCACCTAATCCGTAAATTCCGGGGAGGGGGCGGTGAGCTGTGACGCCACGTTCAATCACACCACAGACGTGTTGGATGGGGATCAGATCTGGCGAGTTGGGGGCCCAGAACATCAATTGGAGTTCGTCACTGTGTTCCTCAAACCACCCCATTACACTCCTGGCCTTGTAAAATGGCGCAATATCTTGTTGAAAAATGCCACTAATGTCGGGAAACATTATCGTCAAGAACAGGTGTATGTTCCCCAGAGCATAATGGGAACGCCACCAGCTTGTCTCCGTCCCGCAGTACAGGTGCCGAGGAGCTGTTCCCCTGATAGATGACTGATTCGCGCCCTCCCACCGGAAGATGAAGAAGGTATCGGGATTCTTCAGCCGCTCTTCCTCTGCGCCAACGTCCAGTGTCAATGTCACGTGCCCATTTCAGTCGAAGTTGCCGACGGCGTGGTGTTAACATTGGCACAAGCATTTGTTGTCGGCCCATCGCTAGGAGTGTTCGGTGCACTGTGTTCGGACACACTTTTATTCTGTCAGGCATTAAAATCTGATATTAGTTCCGTGACAGTTCGCTGCTTTCCTGTTCTACCAATCTGCCGAGCCTACGACGTCGACATCTCTAACGAGGCTGGCCACCTAACCGCACGACGACTGTACGTGGACTCACGTTGGTTTCGTCAAGTGCTGAAGACACTCGCCACAACACTCCTCGAACAACCAACAAGTCGTGCAGTTTCCGAAACACTCGTGCCGAACCTCCAGGCCATCACAATATGCCCTCGGTCAAAATCAGATAGATCGCGCGCCTTCCCCACTCTACACACGGACAGCCCGCTCACTAATACTATATGCACCGTGCGTATGTCATTCCTCATCAGCTGACGCTGCTATCGCGTAGACGGGTTTGTGTCGACAGTAGGTCGGTGGTCATGATGGGTTGGGTTGTTTTGGGTAAGGAGACCAGACAGCGAGGTCTTCGGATTAGGGAAGGACGGGGAAGGAAGTCGGCCGTGCCCTTTGAAAGGAACCATCCCGGCATTTGCCTGGAGCGATTTAGGGAAATCACGGAAAACCTAAATCAGGATAGCCGGACGCCGGGATTGAAGCATCGTCCTCCCGAATGCGAGTCCAGTGTTTAACCCCTGCGCCACCTCGCTCGGTGGTGGTCATGATGTTCTGGCTGATCAGTGTAAGGTCATAGCGTTCTTCTATAAGTTTAATAAACACAATAGGTACACATAGCAGACTTTAGTCATCAATAATATGTTGTCCTTCAGTATTTGCAACAATATGGCAACGCTGACGTAACTATTCCATTCTGCCACTGTAGAAGTCACGTGGATTTGAGGCGAAAAGCTCGTCGAGCCATGTTCGGAGCGCATTTTCATCCGGAAAGGAAGATCGATCTAGGTTGTTCGATAGAGACCGGAAAAGGTGAAAATCTGAGGCGCAAGATCAGGTGAATAGGTGGGTGCGAAATGGCTTCCCAGCCCAACTCCTGAATAGCGTTTTCTGTCAGTCTAGCAAATGCAGACGGGCGTTATCGTGGAATAGCATCACTTCACGCAGTCTTCCTGTTCGTTGTTCTTGGACTGCGTCTACAAGACGTCTCAGCTGTTGACAATAAATGTCAGCAGTGTTGGTTCCACCTCGGAGAATCAATTCGTAATACACCACACTGTCGCAGTTCCACCAGCTGTGTGTAACTTTATCTTTTGTGGGTGCGTGCAGATCTTTGTATAGGGAACTGCTGCTTTGTTTGGACTCAACCATTCCTTTCTTTTCCAACCTTAACATAAAGACACCATTTCTTATCATCTGTTCCGATACGGGATAGGAATGTTCGGTGTACTTCACGAGCCAATTGATGACGAGCAAGCAGAGGTGCACTTATGGGCAGCTGCTTGTTACTGGTATTTTGGCTTAGCGCATGTGATATCCGTACACCCGATTTTTGAACCTTCCTCATTGCATGCAAATGTCGCATGATGATGGAATGATCACCGTTCATCACATTTTCCAGTTCTCGGTTACAATGACTTGGATCACTGTGAATTACTGCGTTTAAACGATATTCATCAAACCCCAACGGTGGAGAGTCACTATTGTCAAAACGATTGCCCTTGAAAGGAGAAAACAATTTATTGCCGTGCTCTGTCCAATTGCATTATCCCCATATACGGCGCAAATGTTTCTGGCTGCCTCTGCTGCTGTCATCATCCTCTATTGAACTCAGACAGAAGAATATGTTGGAAATGTTCCGATTTCTCCATTTGGCACTCCAATTTCTAGCATCCATACTTCCACTCACTATGTCTAGAAGACAAAATGACAATATGTAAACTCAGGTAACAACAGTGAACTACAAATAAAAAAGACAATAGTAAATAAACCCATAGCAACCGAAATACCAACCTGAAAAACAAGAACGCTGCGAATTTATGAACCAACCTAATAATACTGTTTAATATCAGCGGTCGTAATACCATCCTGAAAGACAGGTATCGGAGACGAGTATCACGCCTTGTTAATGACAATCTGTTACACACCCAACACGAATTGCTGCTGTCAGTGAATGCAGGTATTTGTCAACCACCTTCCAAGCGAATATTGCGAAGGGATCTGGATGCTGGTTAGTAGCTTGCAAATTTTTTTTAGTTTTTTTTTTGTAAATAACTCGAAAACCGCAGCTTCTAGTGAAAATGTTTTCTGGTACAAATTTAAACTAAGTTAAATTTGCTGCAAAAAAAGAAAGTCCTGTTCATTTTTTCTTTACGACTAGCAGTTGTCACATTCCAGGGGAGGGAAAAGTCGCGGATTACTATAAATAATGTCTCACTGGTAGAAAATTACTGTTTACTGTTAAATTAAGTGCTTAAAAACAAATATTAAATTTGCGAACCACGTCTAAGTGCATTACAGCCGTATTAAGGATAAATTGTGTTCTAGGGATGTTAAGGATGGAGGGGCTGGGTGGATGATAGTGGCCCGAGGGAAGGTAGGTCGACGGATTGTGGTCATGCGCTTATCCTCATCATAGGTCAGCAAACTGAAGAGCGAGCTGGTGATTTCCCACTCTGTCTACCTGACTACGTCACAAGAGGCAACTACAGTATGTTTCACGAAGTTATACCGACCATCCGTGCGCGCCGTATGAATCACGGGCGACGCAGTCCACAGACATTACCCGGGGTGTTTATTTTCCACCGGATGCTTTAGCACTACATTGAATACAGATTTGAGTTAGTAATGATACTAAAGCAAGAAACGCTTATGGACAGAATCTCCGTTGATTTTTGCACACTCTTCTACACTGCTAGATGTGAAATTGTTCCTTAGTCATCCTGTCCGTCCGCTGTAGCGTTCTTGTGGTAAAGGCAACATTCTCACACTACAAGCGATGCTCGCTTTTCATTTTACAAACAAACTATACCCTCCCAGGGTTGTCTGTCCACTTCTCTTATGTGAGTAGACAAAATAACTTCACAGAACTCGTATTTATTTAGTGGTGTTATTTTCAGTTTATTAATGATTATGGGAGACCGGGGCACGTTTACGCACGAGCTACAGTTACGCAGGACACTTTTCTCAGGAACCATTCATGTTTCGGCGCTATCGACAATGGAAGATTAGTTCCACCATCTACTAAGGGCTCCAACAAACTTCATGGTACCAGCTGATTGAACGTCTTAGCGCGAACAACATATTTGTGTATTTGTGCAGGGTGAGTAAATTTCTTTAGCCAATTGTCGAAGGTCCTAGGGTGCATACCTATTAGAATTGAGAATAGATAAATACATGTTCGTTTACAGGAGATTATCTACTTTACAAGGTACATTTGTATAATTTGAAAACCTGAAAGTTACTTCTGTAGTTTCGACACTAATTTAAAAATGGCTATGCCGCACCTTTAACAGCTCTGTTGCGGCACGTTACGTACTGTTTGGCGTTGCTACTCTGCACTGCCCAGTCTCATTAATGTGACCACATGTCGGAAGTCTGAGTATCCATCTTTTGCAGCGCGGAACTGCAGGAAAAAAGTCAATGAGTTTCTGGAAGGCACCTACAGGGATGTGGAGCCATGCCGATTTCAGTGCTCTGTCTAGGTTTCTCGGTTGAGGGTCCATGGTGTGAGCAGCCCGATTGAGGCGACCTCGGAGTTTCTCGCTTGGGTTTAAATGTGGGGAAACTGGTGGCCAGGAGAGTACGGTAATTCAACCTTGTGCTCTTCGAACCACACATCTACATTGCGAGCTGTGTGATGCGTTGCATTGTCCTGCTGATAGATGCCATCGTGCCAAGGAAAAACAAACTGCATGTTTGGGTGGAAATGTTCCCCAAGGATATACAGGGTGGTCCATTGATCGTGACCGGGCCAAATATCTAACGAAATAAGCGTCAAACGAAAAAACTACATAGAACGAAACTCGTCTAGATTGAAGGGGGAAACCAGATGGCTCTATGGTTGGCCCGCTAGATGGCGATACCATAGGTCAAACGGATATCAACTGCGTTTTATAAAATAGGAACCCCCATTTTTTATTACATATTCGTGTAGTACGTAAAGAAATATGAAAGTTTTAGTTGGACCACTTTTTTCGTTTTGTGATAGATGGCGCTGTAATAGTCACAAACGTATAAGTACGTGGTATCACGTAACATTCTGCCAGTGCGGACGGTATTTGCTTCGTGATACATTACCCGTGTTAAACTGGACCGTTTACCAATTGCGGAAAAGGTCGATATCGTGTTGATGTATGGCTATTGTGATCAAAATGCCCAATGGGCCTGTGCTATGTATGCTGCTCGGTATCCTGGACGACATCAACCAAGTGTCCGGACCGTTCGCCGGATAGTTACGTTATTTAAGGAAACAGGAAGTGTTCAGCCACATGTGAAACGTCAATCACGACCTGCAACAAATGATGATGCCCAAGTAGGTGTTTTAGCTGCTGTCGCGGCTAATACGCACATCAGTAGCAGAGAAATTGCTCGAGAATCGGGAATCTCAAAAACGTCGGTGTTGAGAATGCTACATCAACATCGATTGCATCCGTACCATATTCCTATGCACCAGGAATTGGATGGCGACGACTTTGAACGTTGTGTACAGTTCTGCCACTGGGCACAAGAGAAATTACGGGCCGATGACAGATTTTTTGCACGCGTTCTATTTAGCGACGAAGCGTCATTCACCAACAGCGGTAACGTAAACCGACATAATATGCACTATTGGACAACGGAAAATCCACAATGGCTGCGACAAGTGGAACATCAGCGACCTTGGCGGGTTAATGTATGGTGCGGCATTATGGGAGGAAGGATAATTGGCCCCCATTTTATAGATGGAAATCTAAATCGTGCAATGTATGCTGATTTCCTACGTAATATTCTACCGATGTTACTACTAGATGTTTCACTGCATGACAGAATGGCGATGTGCTTCCAACATGATGGATGTCCGGCACATAGCTCGCGTGCTGTTGAAGCGGTATTGAATAGCATATTTCATGACAGGTGGATTGGTCGTCGAAGCACCATACCATGGCCCGCACGTTTACCGGATCTGACGTCCCCGGATTTCTTTCGGTGGGGAAAGTTGAAGGATATTTGTTATCGTGATCCACCGAAAACGCCTGACAACATGCGTCAGCGCATTGTCAATGCATGTGCGAACATTATGGAAGGCGAACTACTGGCTATTGAGAGGAATGTCGTTACACGTATTGCCAAATGCATTGAGGTTGACGGACACAATTTTGAGCATTTATTGCATTAATGTGGTATTTACAGGTAATCACGCTGTAACAGCATGCGTTGTCAGAAATGATAAGTTCACAAAGGTACATGTATCACATTGGAACAACCGAAATAAAATGTTCAAACGTACCTACTTTCTGTATTTTAATTTAAAAACCCTACATGTTATCAACTGTTCGTCTAAAATTGTGAGCCATATGTTTGTGACTATTACAGCGCCATCTGTCACAAATCGAAAACAGTGGTCCAACTAAAACATTCATATTTCTTTACGTACTACACGAATATGTAATAAAAAATGGTTCCTGTTTTAAAAATACGCAGTTGATATCCGTTTGACCTATGGCAGCGCCATCTAGCGGGCCAACTATAGCGCCATCTGGTTTCCCCCTTCAATATAGACGAGTTTCGTTCTTTGTAGTTTTTTCGTTTGACGCTTATTTCGTGAGATATTTCGCCCGGTCACGATGAATGGACCATCCTGTATACTTGTGTTGATACACCATGTCTTCCAGAATGTTGAGATGACCAAGGGAATGTCACGAAAACATTCCCCATAGCATAACGCCACCTCCTCCGGCCTGGATCTTTCCGACGATTGTTGCAGGGTGTTTGTCTTCAGACGTTAAACTCCGTACGCGTCAACGGCCATGTGTGCAACGGAGCGTAAAATGTGTTTCAGCTGAAACGGCCACCGCTCGCCACTCAGTCAACGTCCAGTTGTGGTACTGGCGTGCAAATTCCAACCTTCGTCACCGATGAACAGCAGTCAGCACGGGTGCATGAAACAGGCGCCTGCTGCGGAGATTCATAAGCAGCAACTTTCGCTGAACGGTCGTTCAGGAGACACTGTTGGTAGCCTCTTGGTTCATTTGGGCTGTTAGTTGCTCAACAATTGCTCGTCTATTCGCCCGTGCAAATCTCCGCAGCCGGCGTTCACCTCTGTCATCTATGGCCCATGGTGCATCACAATTGCCTCAGCGCCGATTCTGATAGCGCCATTTTGCCATGCGCAGTATACTTCAACTGCGGCAACTGACGAACAGTTTACAAACTTAGTTGCGCCGGAAGTGCCTCCATCCTTGACCCGTAAGCCAATGGTCATGACTCTCTGGATGTCAGATAGACCACTCCGTTTTCGGGTTATGACAAAGACTGCACTGCCACACCCCCGCCACCCAACCCCCCTCCCTGAACCCCACCCCCGCGGCACACTTGATATACCCTCAATTGCTAGTGCTGCTATCTGCCCTCTGTAAGTGGTTATTACACGCTGGCGTCGGACGTAAGCGGGGGTCGCATTAATGTAACTGGGCAATGTAACTTACACCCCTCTTGAGGAAACTTAAATCAATAGCAGTTGGAAACGCAATCTAAAAAAACAATGAAGGCAGAGGAGAATGAAAGGCATATATTGCTGAAACATTTATTTGAACCTAATGAATATCAAACAGAAAAATTAATTCTTTGAGAGCAAGGACTGATAAAGAGAAGAGAGTGCTAAAAGCAAGAATAAGGGAAAAAATTGGATAGGTGTACTTCTGATTGCATCTTAAGCGTTCAGTCCAAAGGTAGATTTCCACATATAAACTCTCCATGCTCTCCTGTCTTCTGCCATACTCTTCAGGTCCGCATGACTTGCCCTTCGCTTTACGTCGTCTGTCATCTTCTATCTCCTCTTGCAACATATCCTGCCACCAGCAGCACTTTCGCAATTGTGGACGGCTATGTAGGCAGCATTGCTCAATAATTCTGCAGGGAACATTCAACGACTTGTTCAGTCAATGCCACGTCGAGTTTCTGCACTACGCCGGGCAAAAAGAGGTCCGACACGATATTAGTAGGTACACTATCACTTTTGTCACCTCAGTGTATAGTTCATGTCTCTTTTGGTCTCCACTTGTGGGGTGTCAATCAATCCGAGTCGATTTAATTTCATTAGTGATATAGTTGTACAAAATTCTCTTGACAACATTTGCATGGTAGGCCAATTAATTGTAGCGATGGCAGGTTTTTTTTCTCTATAATTCTGACTTTCGTTGGTGATTTAGTGTGATAGTTGAGCAACGACCTGTAAAAATAGCGTTCACTGAAGGGCGACTTCGTACGTCAGGCGCTAGCAAGCTTCATCCCAGAATGTGGACTGGACCGATGAGCTAATTTCACCTGCCGTTGGAGGAAGCGCCCTTGCCAGCCTTTGGACGAGTCGGAACACGTGACGGGCAGAGTCCGGAGCTGGTTTCAGCGTGGGAGGCACCTGCCGGGATGTCGCGGCCGCGTTCCCACGGGCCGTCTGCGGTCGACACCGGCGTGGATTGAGGACAGCAGCTCCAAACGCGACGTGCAGACGCTGCGCCGCGTGGCGCGCGCCTGGCCCCGGAATGCGCTTCCCGTAACGCGACGCGACCGCGCCGCCCTGCGCTCTGTTCGTTATTTATGCCGGCGCGGCGGCGTCAGAAAAGGGGTAGCGGCCTTTCTAATTTGCAGGCGACATCAACGGAGCCGCCAGCGGCAGCTCGTTAGCAGGTGGCGGGCGGCTCGTTACGTCCGTGTCGTGCCTCGCGGGCGGGCGTCGTCACACGGCGCCACTGGTGCGCCGCTCCAGTCGCAAGCGTCTTGTACACCGGCATTAGCGCGCCGCATCTTTGTATTACGCTGGTTTATGTACAAAGCTAAAGAAAAATCACAAATCAAAATGTGGATGCGTTGACACTCACAAGGAAACATTCCCAGGTGTAAATAAATTACCTCAATTAAAATTTTTTGTGGTAAGTTCCTATGGGACCAAACTGCTGAGGTCATCGGTCCCTAGGCTTACGCACTACTTAATCTAACTTAAACTAACTTACGCTAAGGGCGACACAAACACCCATGCCCGAGGGAGGACTCGAACCCCCGGCAGGGGGAGCCGTGCGAACCGTGGCAAGGCGCCCATAGACCGAGCGGCTAACCTCGATTAAGCTTGGCTGGTATGTAGAGGGGTCAAAATAATGCAATACGTATATTTTCGCTTTCGCGTAATTTCACTTTTAAGGGGTAAAACACACCCCAAAAGGTAATTTGACAAATTAGATTTATAGGGTTCAAACGGTTCAAATGGCTCTGAGCACTATGGGACTTAACTTCTGAGGGCTTCAGTCCCCTATAACTTAGAACTACTTAAACCTAACTAACGTAAGAACATCACACATATCCATGCCCGAGGCTGGATTCGAACCTGCGACCGTAGCGGTCGCGCGGTTTCCGACTGTAGCGCCTAGAACCGCTCGGCCACCCCGGCCGAGGGATTTAGAGGGAATATCTTCGAAACATATATATAAGAAAATGTGTATAGATGTTGAATCGTATTCATGTTCTTGAAAACCATATAATCAACTTTTGTAGTAATTTGAAATTTTGCAACATACCCTGCAATCATTAATTATTTTTGAAAAATAACAGCTTTTGTTAATCATAAACTGAAGAAGTTTTCACGCCACATCGATCCGTGTGTAATAAAGCGGTTTTCTGAAGTGCAATTTTTGGAAAATAAGCTGTACACAATGTACTGTCGGAGTATTTTCAACATCCCAATTAAAATATCTATCTTGTTCTCCTTCTATAGCACCCTTCCACCCGCTTCCCTGTAGGCTGTGTCCTGTCAACATTTCCCTTCTTTTAATCAAGTTATACCAAAAAATGGTTCAAATGGCTCTGAGCACTATGGGACTTAACATCTATGGTCATCAGTCCCCTAGAACTTAGAACTACTTAAACCTAACTAACCTAAGGACAGCACACAACACCCAGCCATCACGAGGCAGAGAAAATCCCTGACCCCGCCGGGAATCGAACCCGGGAACCCGGGCGTGGGAAGCGAGAACGCTACCGCACGACCACGAGATGCGGGCCAAGTTATACCATTAATTTCTTTTTTTCCAATTCGGTTCGATGCTCCTCATTAGTTACTCTGTGTACCCACGTAATATTTTGCATAGTTCTCTAGCATCACATTCCATAAGTTTCTGTTCCTTTCTTGTCTGAACTGTGTATCGCCCACGTTTCACTTCAATACAAGACTGCACTCCAGACAAATACCTTCATGAAAGGCTTTCTTCGTTGCGACGAGATCTTTTTACAGATTTCAGCCAGCGACTTCGTCTTTAGAATATAGAAATTAGAGATCGCACAGAGATTTAAGTGTTCGTATTTCTCTCGCGATATTAGAGAATGAAACGGTAGAGAAATAGTGTGAAAGTGGTTCGATGAACCCTCCGCCGGGCACTTAAGTGTGAATTGCAGAGTAGTCGTGTAGATGTAGACAGAATTCCAAACATTTAGTTTTATATTCGATGTTAGCAAATTTCTCTTTTTCACGAACACTTTTCTTCTTATTGCCTGCCTTCATTTTATATGCTCTCTGCTTCGACCATCGTCTGTTATGTTGATGCTCAAGTAAGGTGAATCATCGACTACTTTTAGTCTCTCATTTTCTAATCTCATTCTATCGGCATTACCAGATATATTTCGACCACATTCCAGTACCCTTTTCTTACTTTTGTTGATATTCATCTTATAACCTCCTTTAAAGACGCTAACCTAGGTGCAGGAGCACACCATCTGAGGGCGATAGGCTCGAAATATTGCTGAGGTTCTCGCCCTCGGATGTCGAATACTGGTAGATAGGGCAATGGATGCCCAGGAGCGACAGGCTCAATGACATTCTGAGTTGCCGGCCGGTGTGGCCGTGCGGTTCTAAGCGCGTCAGTTTGGAACCGCGTGACCGCTACGGTCGCAGGTTCGAATCCTGCCTCGGGCATGGATGTGTGTGATGTTCTTAGGTTAGTTAGGTTTAAGTAGTTCTAAGTTCTAGGGGACTGATGACCTCAGTAGTTAAGTCCCATAGTGCTCAGAGCCATTTTTGAACATTCTGAGTTGCTCCCTTCTTTATAAATCTAAACTCCTTCCTATCTTTTATTTTCCTATCTTCTCAATACATAAATTGTTGATTTCAAGAATTTCCGATTCCAAATTAGTTTGAAGTTTGCAGATATTTAAAACTGCAATATTTTTAAATAGCAAGAAATCAAACAACCTTCATTTTTGATACTGTAAAAACACTACCTGTCTTAATTACTAGATCGCAGGTCATTTGTAAATGGCAGCCAATAAAAATAAAAAGTAAACCCCTTTACCTACTCTTTCAGTTTCTTTGTCGTCTCTGACTGAATTCTGTAATCAGCAAAAACAAAGCTTTTAATTCTTCTCCCTGAACTCTAATTCCCTTGGCATATACAAAATAGGAAATTTTGAGAATAAAAACGTGATCCACGCAGGCTGTAATCTGTTTATTATACGTTCATTTGGGCAAATGGTCATTTCCAGGCACCTGTTTCAAGCCTCATGCTTCGTTTCACATTCTAATACATCGCTAGTACATGTGGACATGTATGCATCGTATTTCTGTGCGCATGTAGCTCAAAAGTAATGCAATGTACATGGTTCCGTCCATTAGCCGATACAAATAGCTGTTTTCAACATATTTTCACGCTGTCGTATATGACAAAATAATCTTGAGATTCAACTTTATTGTACTCCACACAGTAAATCACACACAGTATAAAACAAAATTTTCTGCGGTGATGAAAAATAAATCTTTCCAAATTATAAACAGCTTGGCGGATAAAAGTTTACAGATCGACAGATGGACATTAAACCTCACGGGGGGTCTCATCCGAGATGTGGAGGAGGCCCTGCCGGCGGCGATAGAGAGCACTGGGTGCACCCGACTGCAAATTGTTGCTCATGTCGGCACCAGTGACTCCTGCCGTCTGGGTTCAGAGGTCATCCTCAGTTCATACAGGCGGTTGGTGAAGGCAGAAAGCTCTCTCGCGGGGTGGAATCTTAGCTAACTGTTTGTAGTGTCGTTCCCAGAACCGATCGCGGTCTTCTGGTTTGGAGCCGAGTGGAAGGCTTAAACCAGAGGCTCAGACGATTCTGCGAAGATCTGGGGTGCAAATTTGTCGGCCTCCGCTATCTGGTGGAGAAATGTAGGGTCCCCCTGAATGGGTCAGGCGTGCACTGCACGCAGGAAGCGGCTACAAGGGCAGCGGAGTACGTGTGAAGTGCACATGTGGGTTTTTTAGGTTAGAGAATTGCCTCCCTAGGCCCGACAAGACGCCTCCTGAGACGCGACAAGGTAGCAGTAGGTAAACCGCAACAGGGAATGACAATATTAATGTGGTAATAGTAAAATATGTGGTAATAGTAAATTGCAGGAGCGTCTATAGAAAGGTCCCAGAACAGCTCTCATTAATAAACGGTCACAATGCCCACGTAGTACTAGGGACAGAAAGTTGGCTGAAACCAGATGTAAACAGTTGCTGGCTCTGAGCACTATGGGACTTAAGTTCTGATGTCATCAGTCCCCTAGAACTTAGAACTACTTAAACCTAACTGACCTAAGGACACAACCATGCCCGAGGCAGAATTCGAACCTGCGACCCTAGCGGTTGCGCGGTTCCTGACTGTAAACAGTAATGAAGTTCTAAACTCAGATTGAAATGTATACCGCAGAGATAAAAAAATGATTCAAATGGCTCTGAGCACTATGGGACTCAACTGCTGAGGTCATTAGTCCCCTAGAACTTAGAACTAGTTAAACCTAACTAACCTAAGGACATCACACACATCCATGCCCGAGGCAGGATTCGAACCTGCGACCGTAGCGGTCTCGCGGTTCCAGACTGCAGCGCCAGAACCGCGCGGCCACTTCGGCCGGCCCGCAGAGACAACCTGGACAGTGAAGGGGGAGGCGTGTTTATAGCGATAAAAAGTGCAATAGCATCGAAGGAAATTGACGGAGATCCGAAATGTGAAATAATTTGGGTGGAGGTCACGGTTAAAGCAGGCTCAAACATGGTAATTAGATGTATCTATAGGCCCCTGACTCAGCAGCTGTTGTGGCAGAACACCTGACGGAAAATTTGGAAAATATTTCGAGTAGATATCCCGACCATGTTATAGTTTTGGGTGGAGATTTTAATTTACCAGATATAAACTGGGAGACTCAAATGTTTATAACGGGTGGCAGGGACAAAGAATCCAGTGAAATTTTTTTAAGTGCATTATCTGAAAACTACCTTAAGCAGTTAACCAAAGAACCGACTCGTGGCGATAACATATTAGACCTTCTGGTGACAAACAGATCCGAACTATTTGAAACAGTTAATGCAGAACAAGGAATCAGCGATAATAAAGCGGTTACAGCATCGGTGATTTCAGCCGTAAATAGAAATATTAAAAAAGGTAGGAAGATTTTTCTGTTTAGCAAAAGTGACAAAAAGCATGTTTCAGAGTACTTGACGGCTCAACACAAAAGTTTTACCAAAGTTCAAAACCATCGTACAATACGCATTAGATGAGTATGTGCCGTAAGAGATGGAAAAGAGCCACCGTGGTACAACAATCGAGTTAGAAAACCGCTACGGAAGCAAAGGGAACTTCGCAGCAAACATAAACATAGCCTAAGCCTTGCAGACGAACAAAAATTACACGAAGCGAAATGTAGTGTGGCTACACCGGTTCCCGTGAGATCACCGAAGTTAAGCGCTGTCGGCACTTGGATGGGTGACCATCCAGGCCGCCATGCACTGTTGCCATTTTTCGGGGAACACACAGCCTCGTGATGCCAATTGAGGAGCTACTCGACAGAATAGTAGCGGCTTCGGTCAAGAGTACCATCATAACGACCGGGAGAGCGGTGTGCTGACGCCACGCCCCTCCTCTCCGCATCCTCCTCTGAGGATGACACGGCGGTTGGATGGTCCCGATGGGCCACTTGTGGCTTGTAGACGGAGTGGGGTGGAAATGTAGTGTGAGAAGGGCTATGCGAGAGGCGTTCAACGAATCCGAAAGTAAAGTTCTTTGTACTGACTTGGCAGAAAATCCTAAGAAATTTTGGTCTTATGTCAAAGCGGTAGGTGGATCAAAACAAAATGTCCAGACACTCTTTGACCAAAATGGTACAGAAACAGAGTATGACAGACTAAAGGCCGAAATACTAAATGTCTTTTTCCAAAGCTGTTTCACAGAGGAAGACTGCACTGTAGTTCCTTCTCTAGATTGTCGCACAGATGACAAAATGGTAGATCGAAATAGATGACAGAGGGATGGAAAAACAATTAAAATCGCTCGAAAGAGGAAAGGCCGCTGGACCTAATGAGATACCAGTTCGATTTTACACAGAGTACTTGAAGGAACTTGCCCCCTTCTTGCAGCGGGGTACCGTAGGTCTATAGAAGAGCGTAGCGTTCCAAAAGATTGCAAAAGGGCACAGGTCATCCCCGTTTCAAGAAGGGACGTCGAACAGATGTGCAGAACTATAGACCTATATCTCTAACGTCGATAAGTTGTAAAATTTTGGAACACGTATTATGTTCGAGTATAACGACTTTTCTGGAGACTAGAAATCTACTCTGTAGGAATCAGCATGGGTTTCAATAAAGACGATCGTGTGAAACCCAGCTCGCGCTATTCGTCCACGAGACTCAGAGGGCCATAGACACGGGTTCCCAGGTAGATGCCGTGGTTCTTGACTTCCGCAAGGCGTTTGATACAGTTCCCCACAGTCATTTAATGAACAAAATAAGAGCACATGGACTATCAGACCAATTGTGTGATTGTATTGAAGAGTTCCTAGATAACAGAATGCAGCATGTCATTCTCAATGGAGAGAAGCCTTCCGAAGTAAGAGTGATTTCAGGTGTGCCGCAGGGGAGTGTCGTAGGACCATTGCTATTCACAATATAAATAAATGACCTTGTGGATAACAGCGAAGTTCACTGAGGCTTTTTGCGGATGATGCTGTAGTATATCGAGAGGTTGTAACAATGGGAAATTGTACTGAAATGCAGTAGGATATGCAACGAATTGACGCATGGTGCAGGGAATGGCAATTGAATCTCAATGTAGACAAGTGTAATGTGCTGCGAATACATAGAAAGAAAGATCCTTTATCATTTAGCTAGAATATAGCAGGTCAGCAACTGGAAGCCGTTAATACCATAAATTATCTGGTAGTAGGCATTAGGAGCGATTTAAAATGGAATGACAGTATAAAATTAATTGTCGGTAAAGCAGATGCCAGACTGAGATTCATTGGAAGAATCCTAAGGAAAGGCAGTCCGAAAACAAAGGAAGTAAGTTACAGTACACATGTTCGCCCACTTCTTGAATACTGCTTACCGGTGTGGGATCCGTACCAGATAGGGTTGATAGAAGAGATAGAGAAGATCCAACGGAGAGCAGCGCACTTCGTTACACGATCATTTAGTAATTGCGAAAGCGTTACGGAGATGATAGATAAACTGCAGTGGAAGACTCCGCAAGAGAGACATCAGTAGCTCGGTACGGGCTTTTGTTGAAGTTTCGAGAACATATCTTCACCGAGGAGCCAATCAGTATATTACTCCCTCGTACGTATATCTCGCGAAGAGACCATGAGGATAAAATCAGAGAGATTAGAGGCCACACAGAGGCATGCCGATAATCTTTCTTTCCACGAATAATACGAGACTGGAATAGAAGGGAGAACCGATAGAGGTACTCAAGGTACCCTCCGCCACACTCCGTCAGGTGGCTTGCGGAGTATGGATGTAGATGTGGATGTAGACATGTGATACAGTTAAAATAAATCATTTATTTATTATTTAACAGTGCATGAGAATTAAATATTACCGATGCAGTTGAATCTAGCGGCATCTTCTTCTGTAGGCTGGCCGTGGGTTGATAGGTTTCCCGCGACAGGCGCTGTCACACTTGTTACAAAGGAAGTAGGCGATGCTACTCTTCTCTGCTCTCGCTTAGTGACATGAAACAGAAGACACAAAAACAATTATGTAATTCAATTACTACTTTGAGGCTAGTACATTAAAAACATAACTTAAAATAACCCATTATAGCCCAAGACTATGAGGACATAGGGTATATGACCAGAAAATTGATTCAAGAATATAAAAAATCAGGTCTAAATGTAAACATGAATAAAACAAAGTACATGGTAATTGGTGGAGTGAATGGAGACTTAATATTAGAAGAAGGGATGGGAACAATAACAGCTACTGAGGAATATAAATATTTAGGTGTGAAAATTACAAATGATGGGAAACAGGACAAAGAAATTAGATCAATTCTGGAAAGACAACAATCTCTTTATTGAATGGAATTCTCTGGGACAAACACATAACAACTGATAACAAAATAAGGATTTTTAAAACAATAGTTAGGAGCATTATTACATATGGTTCAGAAGTGTGGACAACAAAATGGCAACTGAAATCAAAATTATTAGCCACAGAAATGGATTTCTGGAGACGTTCAGCAAGAATATCAAGACGAGAAAGAATAAGAAATGAAGTAATCAGAGACAAGATGAAATGTAAAAATTCAATTATTGATTTCATCGAGCACAAACAACTTAAATGGTATGGACACATCAGACGAATGGAACAGGAAAGGCTACCAAAATGCATAATCGACTGGGTACCAATTGGAAGAAGAAAAAGGGGACGACCACCTGATACATGGATACAGGGAGTTCAGTCAGCAATGAGGAAGAACAACATTCCTGAAGATTTATGGACAAATAGAGAAGAGTGGAGATCAATAATTAGTGACTTACTGTAATGTAGAATAGGTGCTGGAAAAATGTACTCACATTGTAAATCCAGAATAATAATAATAAAATAACCCATAGTCACGTAACGTCACTCCGGTTTTCAGGAACGTAGTACGCCAGAAAGTTTTGGTACATAATGTCATTTGTCGTTCTCGGAACATAGTCTTTGGATAATCCACCAATAAAGGCGACTCGGACAACACAAAGAACTGTGACTGTGGGAAGTTGGAAGCGAACGCTTAGCAATAGAGGTAGGGTCAAGCAGTGCAAGTCTGTGACTACATCCGCCGTGGCAAGCGTGGGCTGGGTAGGCGCGACGAGGCTATGTTTTCTGCAGACAGTCGGTAGGAGCCCATTACGGGTGCTGATGGATGAGGCGCGGCACATGTGTTCCTTCTGCCGGCAGGTGATGCCCTTATTAATGCGCCGCATAGCCGACATCCTCCACCTCCTCTTCCTCTTCTTTGCCAGCGTCTCTCGCCGCACGTCTTTCCTCGCACATGTGTTGCTGCTTCTATACGTGCGACTGCCAGCTTGCGCGTATCTGTCGCGAGAGAGAGAGAGAAAGAGAGAGAGAGAGAGAGAGAGAGAGAACTTGAGAACATTCAAGGGCTTTTAGATTACGAAAGAACCCAAGTCGGCGTGCATACTCAGCAAGCTACCATTTAATGCGCAGAGCATGAAAGATGGTACTTCCTATATTTATTTTTTGTTCTTTTCTCTTTTCCACTCACAAATGTGAAGCGAGAAAAGCTGATGTTTCTGTACCTCCATATGTGTCCAAATCAACTTGACTTGTCCTACGACTTTTTCACTACTACGTTCCGTCCACATCGCAATGATTTGATGTTATTGCCCTTACACTAAAAACGCAGTCTAGGCAAAAGGCTAAATTCATTGTCTTGGTGCAACGAAAACCTTTCCTGGGGACAGACAAGACCGCAATGCAGGAATGTACTGTGTTGTGTGTATATCGAGCGAGATGGCGCATTGGTTAGCAAACTGGACTCGCATTCGACGATTCAAATCCACGTCCGGTCATCCAGGTATAGGTGTCTCATGATTTCTCTAAATCCTTTGAAAATGGCACGGCCGATTTCCATTCGCATCCTTTCGTACTCCGAATTTCAGCTATTCTCCTACGTCTTCCTACGTGTGTGACCTACTCGTGTATAGTAACGCACAGGACTTGAAGGTGACCCCGACCTAAGTCGCATCAGCGTGGCGGATTAACGACCGTCTCTGGCGCAGAGGCTGATAGCGGTTTTTAAGCGGTTTCCCATGTTCTTTTAGGCAAATTCTGGACTGGCCCCCACTTTCCGCCTCAGAAGATACGATACACAAACAGTTAAAATACGTTCACACGCAGAACAACGTTAACGCAGTTCACAGACAGCTGGCACATACGACTTCTCTCCATTAGGTAGCTGACGACTGCTGCGACAGGAAGCGCATCCGGCCGCAGTGTTGTTGTTGTTGTGGTGGTCTTCAGTCCAGAGACTGGTTTGATGCAGCTCTCCTAGCTACTCTATCCTGGCAAGCTTTTTCATCTCCGAGTAACTACTGCAACCTAGATCCTTCTGAATCTGTTTAGTGTATTCATGCCTTGCTCTCCCTCTACAAGTTTTACCCTCCACGCTTCCCTCCAGTACTAAATTGACGATCCCTTGATGCCTTACAACGTGTCCTTCCAACCGATCCCTTCTTCTAGTGAAGTTGTGCCACAAATTCCTCTTCTCCCCAATTCTATTCAGTACCTGCTCATTAGTTAGGTGATCCACCAATTTGATCTTCAGCATTCTTCTGTAACAACACATTTCGAAAGCTTCTATTCTCTCCTTGTCCAAACTATTTATCATCCATGTTTCACTTCCATACATGGCTACACTCCATACAAATATTTTCACAAAAGACTTCCTGACACTTAAATCTGTACTTGATGTTAACAAATTTCTCTTCTTCAGAAACGCTTTCCTCAGATGTGAGACTTGCACACGTGATACTTCAACAGTGCTTCATAAGTATGTGAAAGAAGCCAGATAATATCATATAATGATACATATGGGACATCAGTGCCGGCCGCGGTGGTCTCGCGGTTCTAGGCGCGCAGTCAGGAACCGTGCGACTGCTACGGTCGCAGGTTCGATTCCTGCGTCGGGCATGGATGTGTGTGATGTCCTTAGGTTAGTTAGGTTTAAGTAGTTCTAAGTTCTAGGGGACTAATGACCAAAGCAGTTGAGTTTTCAGTATGTCATTTGTCAGTACTTATTCCCGTTGCATATTGTGAACCATGGTGTTCTTTCATTTGATCACCACGTGAAATAACAGTGTTCAGTAGGTTATTTTAAACTATCCTGTTAGTAGATGGAAACAGGAAAAAGTGATGTTACGTTTTCCTTTGCTTTGATACTCTCGACGGTTCGATGCCAATAAATGTGCGTTACATCCTGATAACTGTTTGCTCGTATTATTCCTTTGCTTTTCGCGACGTCTCTTCAGGATTTTAATTTGGAGATGAATTTTAGACACTTGTGCATCTTATGGGGCACGATAGATCTTCATAATCAAGTTGTTGGGGCGGCGCCTGGCTATTGTTATCAATCGAAGATTACCGTTTCGGCTGCGTCAAGGGTAAGCACCTCCCTTACGCCGAAGATTTTTAAGACTTCCAGTGCTCGCAGAACGCTCTGTCTTCACAGAAAACTTCTCATCACAAGCGGAAACAATGGTAGCGAAAGATACAGCCGAGAGGCAGCACAAAACAAAGTAAAAATGCCTGTCACTCCCTGAAGTCTGTACTAATTGGCTGAAAGCATGAATGCAGTTGCTCAGGAGCTGAGAAATCCATGAGGCTGGTATGAATTCTCGAGAACGTCAAATGGACAAAAGTGACATTTTTGGGGGCAAGGAAAGTATATAACGCAATTTGTAGAGTTTTGATTTTGATGGATGAGTGTGATTCTTAGAGACTTACGGGGCTGCAGTTTGAGTGCAGAATATAAGCAGGACAGCGAATATATGAGGGGATTTTAAAAAGTAGATTACACAAGCCGTCCCACGCTCGGGCCGTTGCCCAACAGGAATGGTGAACTGTCGGAAAGGAGCACATGTTCTGGGTTTCATGCAGACAATTATGCTGCAATACGGAGAACAGGTGCTTCACAGTGTGGGAGTGAAACGGCGCGGTAACTGCAAACATAATCTAAAGTTGGAGTACACGGGGCAGTACGACTCTTGTGAGCAAAACGTCTATATTACACAGAGACTTGCCGTGAATTTCTGGTGATACGTGGACCAAAAGCGATGTCTCGTCCAGCCGTAGTGAAATGGTGCTAACGATTTGACTAGGGCCGCGCAGACATGAGTGATGCTGATCGGAAAGGTAGGCCTGTGACATTGAATACAGGTGACAACTTCCAGGCAATCGAGGAACTGGATCGCAGCAATCGCAGATTTTCCGATAGTGAGGACGTTCACGCAGCGGTCCCCGAATGTCTCCGTGACCAAGTGGCGTATTTCTGTCCCCGAGGACTTGAACGACTGGCACAACGTTCCCACCGTTGTTTACAGACTTGCTGACTATGTTTAAAAATAATATTATGTATCTTTGTCACTTTGAAGTGTAGTGCAGCATTCAGTTAAAGCTATTTTAAAAATAATTTTTCTGGTGCGCTCGCCGTAATCTACGAATTTTATATTTCATTTTTAATAATGATGCTCTCTTGTGGTGATCTATCAGTAACTAACTGATTATATTGTAGCTAGTGTTGCTCTACGGGTATTCACTCGGTAATCAAAGAACACCCGCTGTCGCTGATAAGAAGAAACAGTTATATATATAAACATCATCATTTCGTGAATGCAGTTAATTTAGTTAATGCATCAGTCACCCACTATGAAAATTGTGGAAGTTTATAGACTTCTGTTGCTGTAGGGAATGTGCAGTTGTTAAACTTCGTATTAAAAAATTAATGTTAAGTTGATTTCTTCTAGGAGGAAGTTGCGTTCTGTTTTGTTTATTTTTCTGTATCACTTAACTGACAAGCACTTTCCTCGTGACCTCTCTTTAGCGCAACACGTGATACACTCGGTGGAGGACTCAGTGATAGTAATCCGGAACCAATGCCCAACGCCCGGAGAAATTATATGATCGCGATATCTTGGAACAAATACCATCCTACTACATGAGCTAATTATGACATTGTCAGAGAATGAACTGTTAATCATCGGTCCACAGCTACATTAGCGAAGCAGCTTTTTGATAAGGGGAAACGGCCTAAAAAACACGAATCTGATACAACTGATCACTGTACCGTTCCAATAGGTAAATTCCATGATTTTCTCACTGAACCGGAAAGACAGAGTACTGCCAATGTCCTTTTAAACTCTAGCTGGCTCTCTGTAATAGTCTGGCGATTTCAGCAAAGAAAAAATCTCGGAATAACAACAGGGGGTGTTAACTCATTATCTAAAGCAAGCAGAAGGGAAGATTGCAGATGTAACTGAGGCACGCCCGCATTAATGTAATCTTGAAGTCATGTGAAATTTAATTGGCTCTGAGCACTATGGGACTTAACATCTATGGTCATCAGTCCCCTAGAACTTAGAACTACTTAAACCTAACTAACCTAAGGACATCACACAACACCCGGTCATCACGAGGCAGAGAAAATCCCTGACCCCGCCGGGAATCGAACCCGGGAACCCGGGCGTGGGAAGCGAGAACGCTACCGCACGACCACGAGCTGCGGACACACATCATGTGAAAATTGTGTGGTGTGTGTGTATGTGTGTGTGTGTGTGTGTGTGTGTTTTGCGTGCGCGATGATAAGTAGTGAGAGACTAAAAGAACACTGTATAATAATTTTTGTTATCAAACTAAATTGTCCCAAGTATGTGCAAACGCAAGAGGTATAAACCGAATGAGATAAGACACAGGTATCAGTTTCGGGAGGATGAATGCTCATCCTCTGTCCGACCACACAGATTTTTTTTTTATTTGTATTTTCCGAAATCACTTCAGTCAAATGCTAGTATGATTCCTTCAGCAAGGCCATGGCCGACGGTATGTGTATCCAGGATGGTTCAAGTAAGCTGTCCACCGCAAATATTTTCGTAACCGTTCTTATTACGCGAAAATTCTTTATTTCATATCCACATAATGAAATGCGTCACGTCGGATAAGTAGCAAACTGTGTTGTGCGGTAGCGATACTGGTATAAATGTGGGCAAGGAAAATGTAGCTTTCATTCTGTCTGTCTCTTTCACCTATGTCGAATGCTTGTTAGTTTTAAGAAAATAAGTTGTCTGGCAAAACATGGGAAACTGGATACGCTACTTCTTTATGGAAAATGCAGATGGAATGCAAAAGGAACAACTGAGTTGTATACACAAAGGTGTCGCGACAGACGATTTCCAACAAGAATGACAATTCAGCGAATGAACCAAAAAACTATTATTGATGGGGTGCAGAATTACTACACAGAAGATACGGAGCAAGCCTGCAACAAGCGGAGCGAAAGAAATAATTGTTCTGACAGTTGTTGCTCAAAATCCACGTGTCATCTCCACAGAAACTTCCAGTGCCTCTAATGTTTGCAAAGATGGCTTGGTATGATCAGAACACCTTTCAGCACACAAACACACTGCTGCTGTATCAATTTGGCGACAACCGCCATAAACAAAAACCGTATCAGCTTTTCGACTGCCATATAGCTCCTGAAAGTCTGAATAGTTTCACGAGCAAATTGCCTGCTCGCTACAACAGAGCACAGTTAGATGTCTTCAAGCGCACAGAGAAACTCACAATCTATACCTGAGATGCGTTTTGCTTGCATTTAGTACCGTAGGACAGACATTTGTAGGACCACTTGTCTCGATGGCACTACTTTCCTTTTATTATTTAATAAAGTTCCACACATGTTATGTCATTTGAGTATGTGAGAAAATTCTTCACACTGTCCGCTATAACTTAGCGAAAACCGCACATCGATATATTTGCTCACTGTGGATACACATTGACAGAAAAAAGAAATAGCAACACCAAGAAGAAATTGTGCGACATAAACGAAAGTTTGTGGGTGGGTTTCTACATCTGAAAGGTGATATCTACCCAATTTCGCGCTGGTCGCATAGGAGTGCGGGTAGTAGCGCCACTATGAGGATGCAAAGCAGGTTTGCTTTAAATATAGGCTGTAACGGTTGTGACCGCTAGTTACGTTTGAAATTGGTCGTGGTGGGCAGATGATAGTCAAGAATGCCTTTCAGGCGACAAAGACGCCGTTATCGACACCTCAGTGATTTTGAACGAAGTCGTGTAATATGGCTGCGAGAAGCTGGACTTCCCTTTTGCGATATTGCAGAAAGACTTGGCAGAAATGTAGCCACTGTACATGATTGTTGACAACGATGGTCACGAAAGTGTACGGTTGCAAGAAGACCAGTCTCCGGACACTGCCGAGAGGGAAGACCATCGTGTTCGGCGTATAGCTCCTCCGCATCGTACCGCATATGCAGCAGCAATTTGAGCAGCAGTTGGCACCATACTGACACAACGAACTGTTACCAATGGGTTACTCTAGGGACAGCTCCGAGACAGATGCCCTGTAACGTGCATTCCACTGACCCCAAACCACCGTCATTTGTGACTTCAGTGGTGTGGGGCGAGAGCTCATTGGGGGGCAGGGTGGAAGTCTCTTGTGTCTTCTGATGAAAGATGGTTCTACCTCGCTGCCATTTCGTATTTTGACAGCAGGAGCACTCTGGTGCTTATCCCACGCACCCTGACTGTAAATTTGTACGTCAGTCTTGTGATTCGACTTGTTGTGTTGACGTTCATGAACAGCATCCCAGAGGTGTTTTCCAACAGGTTAACGCTCACCCACATACTGCTGTTGTAACCCGACATGTTGTACCAAGAGTCGACATGTTGCCTTGGCATGTTGAATCACCAGATCTGTCTCCAATCGAGCATATATGGCACATCGTGGGACAATAACTCCAGCGACATCCACGAACAGCATTAACCGTCCCTATATTGGCCGACCAAGTGCAACAGGCACGGAACTCCATCCCACAAACTGACACCCGACACCTGGACAGCACTGTGCATGCACGCTTGTGTGCTTGCATGCAACATTCTGGCGGTTTCATCGTTTATTACTATATCAGCATTTCACATTTACAATGACACATTAACCTGTGATCTTGAAGTCTGAAACACTTTAATATGTTATCTAGACTAATGTATTCCCTACGTTTCGTTACTCTACATTAATTATTTTTTGGTGTTGCGATTTTTTTTTTCCACCAGTGTTGTTTGGGTAGCCTTCCATAGCCGACTTACCTAGTTAATGGCTGAGAACATTGGACAGCGTAACAAAACATGAACACTGTGCCTGGTATGGAAATGATAATGTTACGTCAGTCCATTGAAAACATAAGGATGCAGCGCATAAAAAATGGAAATGTATGCCAACACGTGGAATATCCGTCATCAACAAATTAAGAGAAACATGATGTAGGTGGTACGGACAACAACTAAATGACAGAAACCAAGCTCTATTATGACTTAGATGGTAGTCGGCTCGGGTGTCGTCCCATGAAACGATGGTTAGACAAGGTCAAGGAGTACATGAAAATGAGAACCCGCAGTACCCGGGGATGCGCTCGACAGACCCAAGCAAGCGGATCTTGCATCAATGTGGGACACAGCCGGCCGAAGTGGCCGTGCGGTTAAAGGCGCTGCAGTCTGGAACCGCAAGACCGCTACGGTCGCAGGTTCGAATCCTGCCTCGGGCATGGATGTTTGTGATGTCCTTAGGTTAGTTAGGTTTAACTAGTTCTAAGTTCTAGGGGACTAATGACCTCAGCAGTTGAGTCCCATAGTGCTCAGAGCCATTTGAACCATTTTTTTTTTTTTTTTTTGTGGGACACACACTAGGAAGTAGGAATTTGTCCAGGACGCAACTGGAAGATCTACAACAAGTTGACTGATTGCGGAGGGAAGATTTTGATCAAATTTTTCCTTCTGAGGTCCAAAAACGTCTACTTGGTCGTTGAAATTGTTACATCCATGTCGAACATTTATTTCTTTTTTTAGTATACTATTTATTGTTATTCTTTATGTAAATTAGTCCCATTTTTCATTCAATTAATAACCGAGTAACGACTATTAGATTAAGATTTGAATAAACTTTTTACGTTGCTTATAAAAGTGGCAACTGCAGCATTCATAGAATTGGGGTCTCGTATAAAATCTTCAATAATTACATAAGAAAAGAAATTTTTCAACTTCTCTATTTGGGAGGTATGTTCGCTGTTGGTCTTAATGGTGATATTCCTGTGCCTTATTTTTCTTCTTAGCATCCTCACGTTCGTCTTCTTGAGTATCCAGCCCCTAATTTATCATTCTGTAGTTGACGGGTTTCCATTAATGTCTCTGCAGCAAAAGTGTCAAACAGCACTTTTCGGTCATGTCTTTATTATCAGCCATTAGCGTCGTCTTGTACGAATCGGTTTCCCTACTTTAATTTCAACAGCGTATGTTATTTCTGTTCGTTTTTCTGTTTTACATAACAACGACAGTAGAAACTTTTAACATTGTATCAAAAATTAATTTCATTATAACAAAACGTTGAATATAATAGAAATCTACCTTTTCATCTGTCAGCTCACACTACTTTTCTGTGCTTATTTTCTTTAACGGCCTTTTCCTTTTGCCGTTGGAAGATTTTGTATTGAGCTTTATGAATTATACGAGGGTGTACCCAAAAAACTGAAATTATTTTTTATAAGCTATATATTTTCAAATTGTTTACGAAACAACCTTATCCCCTTCAAAATACTCTGCATTGAAACTAATACATTTGTCCCACCGACGCATCCACTGTTCGATACTTTTTTTGCAGCCGTCTTTAGAAACGGCAGATAGCTCCTCCCTCTTTTTCTTGACTTCTTCAGTGTTATCAGATCGGTGTCCTTTCATGCCCCTTTTCATGCGTGGAAATAGGAAAAAGTCGCACGGAGCCAGGTAAGGCGAGCAAGGTGCCGGGAACAACGGAACCATGCCATTTGTAGCAAAAAACTATCTAACAGAGATGGCTGTGTGTATGGTGGAATCTGGTCTTTTTTGACGAACGCTGTTGTGAAATCTTCTTAAACTTCCAAATAAAAGGTTTGATTCCAGGTCTGACATGGGGAAACAAATTCTGAATGAATTATGCCCTTGGCATCAAAAAAGCAAATGAACATTGTTTTGATGTTTGTTTTGACTTGACGACATTTTTTCGGACGGTGTGACAATGATATCTTCCATTGACTTGACTGTTGCTTTGTTTCTGGGTCGTAACCATAGCACTATGAGTCATCACCAGTAATGACCTTTGACAGAAAATCTGGATCAATTTCAAGCTGTTGTTTCAAGGCACAACATGTTTAAACTTGAAGTTCCTTTTGATTGTCAGTCATAACCCTAGGAACAAACTTGGCAGCAATCCTTTTCACTCCCAAATCTTTTGTTAAAATTCGTTGAACCGAGCTCCAAGATAACCCGCTAATCTCTAACAGTTGATGAATTGTCTGTCGACGGTCTGTGAGCACAAGCTGTGGGGTTTGTCAGCAATCGACATGTCACCGTTTTGAAATCGAGCAAACAACTCGTACACGTGAGTTTTTTTCCCTTAGTGTCACCTTGGTAAGCTGTTTTCAATATTATTTTATTTTGACCGAGTTGTTATTGTTGTGGTCTTCGGTTCTGAGACTGGTTTGATGCAGCTCTCCATTTTAATCTATCCTGTACAAGCTTCTTCATCTCCCAGTACCTACTGCAACCTACATCCTTCTGAATCTGCTTAGTGTATTCATCTCTTGGTCTCCCTCTACGATTTTTACCCTCCACGCTGCCCTCCAATGCTAAATTTGTGATTCCTTGATGCCTCAAAACATCTCCTGCCAACCGATCCCTTCTTCTAAACAAGTTGTGCCACAAATTTCTCTTCTCCCCAATCCTATTCAATACCTCCTCATTAGTTACGTGATCTACCCACCTTATCTTCAGCATTCTTCTGTAGCACCACATTTCGAAAGCTGCTATTCTCTTATTGTCCAAACTGGTTATCGTCCATGTTTCACTTCCATACATGGCTACACTCCATACAAATACTTTCAGAAACGACTTCCTGACACTTAAATCTATACTCGATGTTAATAAATTTCTCTTCTTCAGAAACGCTTTCCTTGCCATTGCCAGTTTACATTTTATATCCTCTATACTTCGGCCATCATCAGTTATTTTGCTCCCCAAATAGCAAAACTCCTTTACTACTTTAAGTGTCTCATTTCGTAATCTAATTCCCTCAGAATCACCCGACGTAATTCGACTACATTCCATTATCCTCGTTTTGCTTTTGTTGATGTTCATCTTATATCCGCCTTTCAAGACACTGTCCATTCCATTCATCTGCTCTTCCAAGTCCTTTGCTGGCTCTGACAGAATTACAATGTCATCGGTGAACCTCAAAGTTTTTATTTCTTCTCCATGGATTTTAATACCTACTCCGAATTTTTCTTTTTTTTCCTTTACTGCTTGCTCAATATACATATTGAATAACATCGGGGAGAGGCTACAACCCTGTGTCACTCCGTTCCCAACCACTGCTTCCCTTTCATGTCCCTCGACTTTTATAACTGCCATCTGGTTTCTGTACAAATTGTAAATAGCCTTTCGCTCCCTGTATTTTACCCCTGTCACCTTTAGAATTTGAAAGAGAGAACTTGACTGAGTAAAAAACAAAATTTCACAGCTGCATGTTGTTCACTTAAACTTGCCATTATAAAATACGAAACAAGATCAAAACAGCGCTAGCAAAAAGTCACTGCAGATGAACAGAATATGCCACGTCGACAACACAGGCTACACTGAACAGGCAATAAGTTGCGCTATATACGCCTAGCGGCAGAAATGCGTACTACACAGTCTCCTCCCACAGCAATATTATTCCATTTTTTTTCTACCCCTCGTATATCCTAATTTAGATGTCTGTTTCTGCTTGTAGGTACGTTTTGTAGTCTTAGAGAAATTTATATCTTTCTTTTAATGAATCCCATCAATCCCAAAAGTTTCCAGGCTGGATTAATAAAAAAAAATGTAGAAAGTTAAGATGGTGATTTTAGTGCTTCATGTGTTCTGCATAGTCTCCCATTCACTTGAGTACAGCACACAGAACTTTCATACAACTATGTGAAACAGTAAGCTAAGTTCTTCTTCGGAAAGCTGTTCAACTCGAACTGCATTTTCATACCTTCTTCCGCCTTCGTGAACAATCAGAGGTCCATTCTGCACTTTGTCGTATTGTGGCAGATTCGCAGTAATACACCAATTCTTGTCACCTGTGATGATTTTTCCCAGAAAAACAAATTGTTCGCGTATTTCATTTCAGTAAAGTCGCGACCAAAGTCCACTCGTCGTTGTTTTTGTTCGGAAATCAAAGTGTGCGGGACTGGTTTTGCACACACGTTTCTCGTCTGCTAAAAATTCTGGAGAATGAAAATGCCTGGCACATTAAAACTGTGCCGGATCGAGATGCGAACCCGCATCCCTTGCCTCTCGCGGGCAAGTGATCTACCGACTGAGCTACCCAAGCACGACTGACAGTCTTCACAGCTTTACTTCTGCCATTTTCTAATCTCCAACCTTCCAAACTTCTCAGAAGTTCTCCTGCACACATTGCGGGACTAGCACTCTTGGAACAAAGGATACTGTAGAGACATGATTTAGTCACACTCTGGAGACTGTTTCCAGAATGAATTTTCATTCTGTGGCGGAGTGAAAATTCACTCTGGATTCTGGAGAATTTCTTGATTTAGAGATGTTCAGTTCGTTGCTCCATTGTGATTTTTGACACAATAACAATGACACATTACTGCTACACGTTCAGTATATAACACTGCCTACTCACAACTGACTGTTGTTTACTGTTCAAGCTGCCATCATACTGCGCTGACGTCGCTATACTCCAGGAATAAAATCAGTCTCGGAACTTCTTGGGCGGATGGGGCGTTCTGTACTCTACTGTGCAAAAAGACATAGGAGCTTGTTGGTACGTAATCTTTTAGCTCCAGGATACGACCACATATTTGGTGAAGTTGTGTCTTAAGCACCATTACGGTTACTTACTGCAATTCTACCGTTAGTCCACTTTAGCCGGCCGCTTTGGCCCAGCGGTTCTAGGCGCTTCAGTCTGGGACCGCGAGACCGCTACGGTCGCAGGTTCGAATCCTGCCTCGGGCATGGATGTGTGTGATGTCCTTAGGTTAGTTAGGTTTCAGTAGTTCTAAGTTCTAGGGGACTGATGACCTCAGATGTTAAGTCCCATAGTGCTCAGAGCCATTTTTCCCACTTTAATATTTCTAAGACTTTTATCCATTGTGGATGTGGAGCACTGCGACTGTGGTGTGAAAAGGTTTTCAGAAATTACTGCAACCAGTCGCCTTTTATGTAAATGTATTTTATTTAACCATGACCGGTTATAATGTGTAAAACCTGTATTCGTATCTGTGGCTAAGTGTGTTCAGCGATGTTTACGAATAACAAGATATATGTTTCCAACAGTGCCTCATAAAAGTAATATACATCTAGTGAAAGCTTTAACTTGTGAAATTGTGAAAAACAAGACACAATGGTTTCAAAAATACGTCCTAAAAGAGATATATATACCTGCAGAAAGATTTATCTCCACAGATACTCAACCACCCACACAATGGGTACAAAAAAGCACTAAATGTATATACCATCTGATGATGAGTTGCTAGGCAGCTCGAAACCGGTCATGGTTAAATAAAATACATTTACATAAAAGGCGACTGGTTGCAGTAATTTCTGAAAACCTTTAATATTTCTGTCGATGCATTTCTGTCGATGCGTGGCACGTGAATTTATGTTCTATCGTGTACTCATTTTGTCGGTCTAACCATTTCTCAGAGTTACATAACTTCATAATTCTCAGTTTTGAATTAGTTACCATCACATTATTGCCTTATACCATGTGCTTCTGATAGAGCCTTGTAGTACACGCGGGAGAATATTTTTTCAAACTCTCTCGCATCCAACTTTTCGTCCTTTAGTCTCCATCTTGTGCGTTGCTGATCTGCCAATGCCTCGAGGCGTAGATCCGTTTGCCATAGATGTTCCTGCACAGCAAAGCTCCGCCGAGAGTAATATAAGCCAGAGTTGGAATGAAAGACTGTCGTAATGTCTGACGTGCTGGGCCGCGTATCTCGAGCTGGCGACAAAGGCGAGTCCGCCAAAATGTTCAGCCACTCGCTCGACTCTTGATTTCTTCCTCTTCATCAGGAAGTGAAGCTTGTGAACTTTGTTGTTGTGCGACGTTCCCTACCGTCTTTTGGGTTTATGTCCCGATATGCTACTATTTTGAGTATTTCTTCTCGTCTTAGAAGGGCGTGTTATTTTTTTCTAATACGCCAGGAGTAGCGATTTTGGCTTTTGTACCGATCATTATCTTGATGGTAATACTCTAGTCTGATCATCAGTTCGTTCTGTGATGCGCTCATATTGGCGTGAAAATTCTGTCAGCGAGCGGCACAACATCCCACGTGTTTCGATGTTTGCAGGAACATGAAGGTCTGCTGTGGGAGAAACCATGGGGACGTGCAAAGATCATCTTGTTGCTATATTCTGCTCTTTTTATGAGCATTCTATCGTTTATATGCATGCGTAGCCCCATACAGGACACGTATCTTTCGGCATTGAGAACAGGGTACTAGAGTTTCAGCCTGCCGCAGGCAATTTTGCGAAGTCTCTCGATATGGAATTTCGACCTCAAACGCCTGCCGAGTGTGACGTCGAGGTACTCCTTGGAGTATCTCCACGCGCGCTCGACTTTGCATTGTTGCTGTTGAACTGGTCTCCTCAGTGGTCGTTTAGCGAGCATGGTGGCTTACGTTTTCTCTCTACAAACAGGAATGTGCGATTTCTTTGCTCAATTTTCCCTTTTGTTAAGGGCATTTTACAGACGCATCGTAACCAGATTCTTGTTTGTCGAACAGGAGAGAAATGCTGAGCCGTCGTCGTCGTCATCGTCGTCATCGTCATCATCACGCGCTGTCTGTACATGCAGTGCATACATTAGAAGCATACAGGTTGTTAGAAAATCGGTTCTATGACTAATTCTTATGGTATTCGACAAAGATGTCTCTACTTTCACGGGTTTTACTGTTATTACCGGAAAAACCTCCGAGTACCTTTTGCCACAGTTGAGTACCGTCAGGTTTCGATGAACGGTCTTGTCTACTACTGCTACAATGCGTCGACGTTGTTTGCGTTTAATGGTCGTCGCCAGTGCACTGTTTTACGGACATTTGTGCAGCGATGATGGCGAATTCATACTTGCCCACTGTTCCTTGTTCTGCGGACCTTTTCGTGCACTGGATTTACTAAATTAATGGACAGGAGCTCCAGCTCTTCAGAAATGTCCCATTTTGTAAGCGCTGTCTAAGGGGAAACGCTCTCATCCATGTAACTTCGACGATGTGCAACACTTACAGGTCCGTTACGCCGCGATCCCTCAAAAATTAGGAAAAAGAAAGAGAAAGGAGCGTTTTATTGACGGAAACTCGTAATGCGCGCCACACAAGTTTAATCAGTATGAATTAGTATTCAATTGTTTTGAGCCCCTTTGCTGCCTAATTATACCAGACCGCAAGCTTTGTGGCGTTTTCCATCTTCACTTGTCCGCCTACCGGTTTCCATCGAAAGTTATTGAATCTCTGGAGCCTTCAATCTCAAGATAACACTCACAACCTTGAGAAAGTACAGTCGTTCAAATGTATAAAAATTACTTTCCTCGGGAACAATTCGCTTTATTCGCTTCAGTCACCTCTAACGAAGTCACCAACTTCTCAAGAACTTCGAAATTCAAACAGCAGAATTTCGTAAGCTTACATGATGGCTGTCCCCGAAGTCGTCACAAAACCACCTCGCACCGTATGAAGATTCCTCCAGAATCTGTATGCTGGTGCGGGGAAGCTGCTGATTTTACGAAAAGGCCAGTGAGCGCCTCGCGCAGGCCCAATTTTTGCGACCTGGCCGCACTTGGAGCTGGTCGCTGCAGTTTCTGTGGTCCTCCTCCCCCACACGGTGAGAGGCGCCCGGCATGAATCACGGCCGCTCCCCGACGGCAGCTGTTTTTGTCGGCCCTAAAACAAACGCGTCGCGGTATGCGGGCCGCGCGGGAGTAAATCAAATGTTTGGCTTGGCGCTTCCTGGCTGCAGATCGGGTGGCGTCCCGCCAGCCTCCGCCTCCACAGCGCCCGGACATTAACGATCTGCAGCAGTAATTATTTCCTTCCTTCCGGGCGCGGGCCGCTCCGCGACAAATAGCCGTCTCCCACTGGGCCGCAGCAGTTGTCGCCGCTCGTTTGTTTCGGACGGGGAAGTCCCACCCCTCCCCACAACCCCTCACCATAGAAAGCCTTCCCTGTAGCCTGAGTGCTCACAATAAGAACGTATCTCTGCATCTACGAGTGCTGCTCAGCGAACTCAGAAAGAGTGAGAGTGATCGGCGACCAGAAGCAATGACTGGTGGGAAAACATCATCCCTTTACATATGCGGAGTAAGATTTACAGTTCCTCAGCGCGCAAACCGTCCAGTTTTCTCAAACTATCTTTGCTTTCTCTGTGTGTGACAGCGAAATGATTTATCTGAGAAAACTATCAGTAAATTAGTGCTTAATATGAATGGCGCTACAGGATACGATTTTCCCGTGCAAATTGGGATAATATAGCTTAAATTTCCTTTGAGTTGTATGATAGCAGCATTCATCAGTGGGTAAAGGAAACGTATGGATGTAGTATGCATTTAGGGAAGGCCCTACGATTATGCCCAATGAGTAGAAGTATAAAAAGCTACCGTTCAAACGGCTCCTTTTTAAGCGCGGAGGAATGAGTTTGTGTTGTATTGTTATTACCGTATCTGGACCCGGGGAGTTCTTGACAAACATTAGGTGTGACGCACGAGACTGTTGCACCGGCGACGTTGTTTCTAGCCATTGGGACCATGGTTTGCCGTAATCGCGATCTTGGATCATAATCGCTCGCCAGTTAGATGTAACATATCGTTCCCCAGACTGAAGAGACGAAAATACTGAGGAATTATTGTGTCGGTAAGATTTTAGTGAGGCATGAATTTTACCTTTCTTTTGCCTGATAGAGGCCGCCCCTCGAGGATATGGTAATGGCTGTCAGTGACATAAGAACCAGAGTGCGGCAGATATCAACGAGCCCCTTCAGTTAGAAGAACAAGCTGTGCTGCCAGTTATTTGGGTACCCCTAACTGAGAGTCTACTGTAGGGAGAGGGGATTCATAATATGTGCAGAAGTTGTGGTCAGAGTCTTCTAGACTCATTTATTGGTTCTAGAATTTCCCGTGACTTTCCGTTGTCTTCATGTGTCCCCCCGCACCGTTAACGGTATTGCGAGAAGTCCTGGCAAGATGGAACACTTTACAGAAGTGCTGTTGGGGAGGGGGAGGATGAACAATAAGAATGCCCGAATTCTACTTCTGAAGGCCTAATGATTTATAAATTTTCTGGAATAATTTAAAAACCTCAGATAGCATCACGAGGCTTAGTGCACCCTTCCAGACCTCGCACCAACGAGAAACCCCTGACAGTACCGTCAATCGAAGGCAGGTCCTGCGCACCGCAGTCATACATGCTGACCATTTAGCTACGTACTCGGACCCTGAAGTAATTTGGGACTTGTTAAATTGAGGTCGTCCAGCAGACGTTTCTGAATTAATCAGTAATGCAATATGTTTGCAGAATTTGTCACGCTTGCCACACATCTAAGATAATCCAGCCGCGACTGCGAGAGAAAGATTTGCGCGTCACTGCATCATCTCTGAGGACGAAGTAATCGACCGTTTCATAGAGGCATCTCCTCTGTCGAAAAACCACCGTTGAAGTTTTGAACTTCACGAAGCTGAGTGTAGATTGGCTCCCAGAAGTACTCCCAGAATTATTTTGTGCGAGTTTTTAGGCCAATCTATGACGAATAGAAACTTTTTCAAGAAGCGTGATGTGAATAATAGTGACGAGGGGACAGCGCTGGTTAGGAAATTCAGTCGTCAGACTGGAGGACTGCACTAATATGAACGTGAGTTTCCGAGGTGGAGCCAATCAATCTTTTAAAGCTGCCTTGACTGGTTGGTAGGCTAAATGCTGAATAAGTTGGTAGGCTAAATGCTGAATAAGTTGGTAGGCTAAATGCTGAATAATCTTCGGCAACTGGGAGTGATTTTTAACGAGTTTGACGTTCAGCCAGGTGCTATGCATTGATGATAGTTTTGTCGGCAGCTTTAAATTTGCTAAGGTAAGCTAAGGAACCAGTGGAATTGGGATTCTGGTGCGTCGAGTATACGGGAAGTAAGTGTTAAGATTAATTTCGCAGGCGGCTAGTTGTCAAGGACCTCCGCAGAGACTTTAGTCTAACGGCGCGAGGTGGTTTGGCAGCAGCTCGGTTCTGCTGTTTGAAACTCACGGGACTTAAAAGTTGGGGACTTGATTTGGCACATCATCTAACATTTAAAAGTAAAGCTATGGTGAACCTACATGTTGGTTTGAACACCATAATAGTTGACTATGCCTGGTCCAATTTTTAGGTGGTGAGCTCTTGCTTCCTCCAACCTTCAAACTGACTTACCCAGCCAGTTATAGACGAACATGATTTTAACATGGACTCCGAACCACGGCGCGACTTGGCATTTGTCACAGTGACAAACAGTGCCAAAAGTGCAAGAAATCACAAAAGACAAATAAAAATCCTAGGTGTGACTGGGGATCGAATACCGGATATTTGACTTGTTGTCTGTCAGCACACCACGTTATTATTATTGGTTGAGTCTGATAAAGACAAAATTTTATACTCAAAACAACTGAGAAGACTTCCATAAAATTTCTGGCGTGCCGCCGCATAAATTCAGTTTCTTCTTCTAATATTTCGGCTGAATACCGTCCAGCCATCTTCAGAGTGAGCTGAGGTGAATAACTCTCCAGCACTTGCTCCGTCCTTTTAAACTCGAGGACGAACCACTGCGTATGCGGCCAAAGGTATACAAGGCGCCAGAGACGTTGATAGGCGGCAAAGAGTTGTAACATACGCATGGAAATTAAATCTATAGCTGCGCAGTCGATCCACAGGATCGATGTGTCACGGAGAGTTGTACCGTCGCGACGTCTTCGCGATCTAATTACAGAAATTGGCGTATTCCATGATTTTTCCAAGTTGAAGCCGCTATCTCAATTAATTAAATTCGTCGTCAACCGAATTTCAATTGCTTCTTTCACTACTGAGTCCCAGAAAGATAAAGTCGAGGATAAAATTTCGTCATTATCGTACACCATAGAGTGCTCAGTGTCAATACAGTGCTCTGGGACTCAGTAGTGAAAGAAACAATTGAAATTTGGTTGGCGACGAATTTAATTATTATTTACTATTTACTATTTAAGTGTCGCGTTTCCTAATCTGATTCCCTTAGGATCACCTCATTTAGTTCGACTAGATTCCACTAGCCCTCTTTTGCTTTTGTTGATGTTCATCATATATCGTCCTTTCAAGACACTGTCCATTCCGTTCAGCGGCTCTTCCAAGTCCTTTGCTATCTCTGACGGAATTACAATTTCATTGGCAAACTTTAATTCCTACTCCTAATTTTTCTTTGGTTTCCTTTCTGCTTGTTCAATGTACAGATTGAATAACATCGAGGATAGGCTACAATTCTGTCTCATTCGCTTCTCAATTACTGCTTTTCTTTCATGGCCCCCACTCTTATAACTGCCCTCTGGTTTCTGCGAGTGTTGTAAATAGCCTTTCGTTCCCAGCATTTTACCCCTACTACCTTCAGAATTTCAGGGAGAGTATTCCAGTCGACATTGTCAAACGCTTTCTCTAAGTCTACAAATGCTGTAAATGTATGTTTACCTTTCCTAAACCTATCTTTTGAGATAAGGGTCAGTGTTGCCTCGCGTGTTCCTACATTTCTCCAGAATCTAAATTGATCTTCCCCGAAGTCTGCTTCTACTAGTTTTTTCTATTCTTCTGTAAGTAATTCGTGTTAATATTTTGCCACCATGACTTAGTTCGGAAATTTTCACACCTGTCAGCAACTGCTTTCTTTGGAATTGGAATTATAACATTCATCTTGAAGTCTGAGGGTATTTCGCCTGTCTCATATATCTTGCACCCCAGGTGGAAGATTTTTGTCACGGCTGGCTCTCCTAAAGCTGCCAGTAGTTCTGACAGAATGTCGTGTACTTCCGGGACCTTGTTTCAGAGCTTTGTCAAATTCTTCTTGCAGTATCACATCTCCCATCTCCTCTTCATCTACGTTCACTTCCTTTTCTATCATATTGCTTTCAAGTTCATCTCCCTTGTGTAGACTCTCTACGGATAACACCTGCGAACAGTGTCGTCACAACTCAATCCAAAGTCTGTGATGTACATCTTGTAATGTCCACGCACCTGGTAGATATAATAGCGGCTCACCATTCTGTTTACGGAAAAATCCGGAAAAAGCAGACGTGGTATCGAGCCACACTATTATGATTATCTACTAGAATACAGTTAATCATTGTTTGAAACACATGAAGTATGTAAATATGCTAGGCATTTTACATGTCTCCACGCATATCTCAAGTTTTTTTTTTTTTTTTCTTCAGTGCTTTCAACATCTGCTGGAAGATGCGTGGCGGATGGTTCATATGCATCTGTTCTATGCATCTAACAACACCTAAATGTCAACCGAGGTACATTATTTTAATGAATCATCCTATCCTTCGGAGGGAAGACTGTCCTCGATTACCATAGGTTCTGAGGATGGATTCATCAAATAGATCAAGAGTTCCTGCGATACGGATTAGGAGTCCCTGAGAATATCACAAGAGCATTGCACAAGTTAATAACACCGACTTCAACTAATTTTCACGAAATGTTTGGTGTTAGTTCGATGCCGCTCACTTTGGCGTCTAACAGTTCTATGATGCAATAAAAACGATCAAATCAACAGGGGTTCAGTTGCAATAGTGTCTATAAAATGTATTTCCGTCGCTGGACCATTACTAGGAAGAATCCACAGAACTGCTGTGGAGGACACTAGTGTTGTTACCACTGGTTAATTCGGACGGTGCGTTCTTCCATTGTAGCGCGTCCAGTGGTGTTCAGATACTGCCAAGTGTTGCTGTACAATTTTCAGGAGTTTTAATTGTGCCATTGAGCCGCTAAAGATGCTCTTTCAGCACAGAGGCATGCGAACATTTAACTTTGTCGTTTCATTATATAGGCAGAATACGGCCCAGCGGTCGGCAATGCCTATATAAGACAAGTGTCTGTCGCAGTTGTTGGATCGGTTACTGCAGCTACAATGGGAGGTCGTCAAGATTTAAGTGAGTTTGAATGCGGTTTTATAGTCGGCGCACGAGCGATAGGACTCAGCATCTCCGATGTAGCGATGAAGTGGGGATTTTCCCGTACGATCATTTCACGAGTGTACCGTGAATATCAGGAATCCGATAAAACAACACATCGCCGATACCGCTGCGGCCGGAAAAAAATCATGCAAGAATGGGACCAATGACGACTGAAGAGAATCGCTCAATGTGACAGAAGTGCTACCCTTTCACAAATTGCTCTAGATTTCAGCGCTGGGCCATCAGCAAGTGTTAGGGTGCGATCCATTCAACGAAACATCATCGATATGGGCTTTCGGAGCCGAAGGCCCGCTCGCGTACCCTTGATGACTGCACGACACAAAGCTTTACGCCTCGCCTGGTCCCATCAACACCGAAATTGGACTGTTGATGGCTGGAAACATGTTGCCTGGTCGGACGAGTCTTATTTCAAATTGTATCGAGCGGATGGACGTGTACGGGTACGGAGACAACCTCAAGAATCCATGGACCCTGCTTGTCGGCTGGGGACTGTTCAAGATGGTGGAGGCTCTGTAATGGTGTGGGGTTTTTAGTTGGAGTGATATGGGATCCCAGATACGTCTAGATACGACTGCGACAGGTGACACGTATATAAGCATCCTGTCTGTTCACCCGCATCCATTCATGTCCATATTGAATACCGACAGACCTGGGATATTCCAGCAGAACACTGCGACACCTCACACGTCTAGAATTGCTACAGAGTGGCTCCAGGAACACTCTTCTGAGTGTAAACATTTCCGCTCGCCACCAAACTCCCCAGACGTGAACATTTTTGAGCATATGTGCGATGCCTTGCAACGTGCTGTTCAGGAGGGATCTCCATCCCCCCTGTCCTTATGGAGATCCCTGCAGGATTCATGATGTCAGTACCCTCCAGCACTACTTCAGACATTAGTCGAGTCCATGCCACGTCGTGTTGCGGCACTTCTGCATGCACGCGGTGCGGCACTTCAGCATCCTTGCGGGGGCCCTACACGATATTAGGCAGGTGCATCACTTTCTTTGGCTCTTCATTGTATATATAAGTGGAGAGGCACACGAACATTTAACTTTGCCGTTATATATCAACGCCGAAATCTCATGCACAGCTAATTATTGAACCGGACAGAGCACCCGAGAAGAATTTAAAAGTCTTCATATGTACAATTTTGGAATATTAGATTTTTAACTAGCCACAGAAGCCAGCGAAATACGTGCGTGTAGCTTGTATACCTACATCACGAGTGTGACGTACGAGTTGCACACTGGAGGTATCACAATAATGTAACTCAGCAGAGTAACTGAACATTGAAATACCTGCGTATCATCTACGTAATTTTTTTTCTCGAGACCATTTACAGCTGCACTACGAGATTCTACATAAATGTCTATGAATGTAATTGCATCAAAAACTGTGGGTCACAGCTGACTGAAAGTTCTGAGATAAGTTTACCGGTCTAGATGTTCGCTGATGGGACTCACATTCGGGAGGACGAGTGCTCATTTCCCCGTCCAGTCTTAAAAATTTAGGTTTTCGTGGTTCCTCCAAATCAGTTAAGGTTAATTCCGCGAGATTGGTTTCAAAAGGGCACGGCTAACTGTCTTCTCCTTCCTTGCCAAATCCAACTTGAGCTCCGTCTATAACGACCTCGCATTCAATGGACTGATAAACTCTAATCTTTCTTCGTTCTTCTTCCTGTATGTTTCTTCACCCGATACCAAATGTTACCATTACAACCTGGACGGTATTCCCGTGCATAATTATTCACCCATGGGAAAACTTGTCCAGTGTTTTTAAATTTTTCCTTTGACTAACGAAACAATAGTGGTGTTTTTCGAGTAGTGATTGTAATGCATTGTTTGCTCTTGCTTATCGTCTTTGCAGTTTGTCTTCCAATAAGATGTTCTTGCTGTTTCCCGAATTAGTGATAACTGCTACGCGTAATGTCTAAAATGAGAGCCAAGAGCCTCTACGTCTTCTGTCGAAAACGAGGTGCAGAGTCCTTTAATTTGTGTGTGTTACACAACGAACGAAACATGTGGTGCACAATTTGGCTTCCTTTATAATGACATTGCTGTTCTGTCTACAGGTGTGTTCACTTCTGTCATCTCCTAATTCCATTGTAGTGCGTCCTCTGAGAAGTCATAGCAGGGAACGAAGGTGTCATCTTTATCGCCCTCTTTTTACTCCTTATACACTGCTGGCCACCGTAAATGCAACACCAAGAAAGACAAGAGGTAGCACAACAAAATTTATTTTGTAGATAACATGTTGACCAAGTATCAAATGATTACGTTTACAGACGTCTGTGACATGTGGTCCTGCCAGAATCAGTAGCCAGAGTAGCCGCCATTGTTGGAGATCACCGCTGCCACACGTCTCGGCGTTGAGTCAAAGAGACGTTGGATGTGTTACTGGGGTACAGCAGCCCAAGCAGCTTCCACATGTTGCCAAAGATCATCTGGTGTGGCAGCTGTGGATGTAATCTGGGTCACTCGTTGAGCAACCATGGACCACATGTTTTCTATCGGCGAAAGATCCGGAGAGCGAGCCGGCCAGGGAAGCAATTCAATCTGGTTATTGACGAAGAACCTTTGGACAATGCGTGCCACGTGTGGTCGCGCATTATCCTGTTGAAATATGGCTGTGGCCGAGCCCTGAAGGTAAGGAAGGACAACTGGCTCCAGCACCTCGGATATGTAGCGCCGGCTATTTAAAGTACCGGCAATGCGTACTAGAGGCATGCGAGAGTAATATCCAATACCGCCCCATACCATAATACCCGGTGCAAGACCAGTGTGGCGGTGTATAATGCAGCTGTCCAGCATCCTCTCTCCACGGTGTCTCCACACTCGAATCCGACCATCGTGGTGCTGCAGACAGAAGCGTCCTCGTCAGTAAAGACAACGTCATTCCATTCTGTCGTCCACATCCGTCTGTCATCACACCATTGGCGACGGAGACGTCTGTGGTTCTGCGTCAATGGTAGACGAAGCAATGGACGTCTTGCGGACAGACCACTCTGCTGTAAACGGCGTCGAATGGTACGCACAGACACTGGATGATGCATTACAGACGCAATGTGCTGTGCTATGGTTCGGGATGTCACTGAGCGATCCGTCACTGCCATGCGCACAATTTGCCTATCAGCACGTGCAGTGGTGCACCGAGGTGAATGCGATAGACCACGTCGGTCCGTCGTACCCTCCTGCATCCAACGGTCACATATCCGCATTACAGTTGTTTGGTTTCGTCCAACACGACTAGCGATTTCTCTGTATGATAATCCACAATCTCCATAAGCCACTATCCTTCCTCTGTCGAACTCGGATACTTGATCAAAAGATGTTCGCTGTTGTCTACGAGGCATAACTTATCGTCTTGTGAAACAACCACAAGGTAAACACACGTGCCGAACGTACACTCGTCGAAATCGCCAAGCCTTAAATGGCGCTATGAGGTGGCGCCACAGGCGCGCGTGATGTGCGTCTGCGCTGAAATTCTAATCAGTTGCATATCTCATCGCTGCAAACTCATGGTGTAAATTTCACTGGATTCGGATGCTTCCTTCAGGGTGTTGCATTTACGGTGGCCAGCAGTGTAGTATGTTCCTCTTGGGGGTTGGATTGTTACCTTCACTGGTAGTGTAACTTAACTGTTGTTGGGGTCGTCTGAGGTGCCGACGTCCGGATCTGCTCGCAGTTTGTACGTCCTTCTGTTCTCAGTATGTGTCTGCATCAGCTCAAACGGATTTTCATCATTCTTTGAAGGCGACATTCGATATCGCTGCGACATTCTTCGTTGATGACTACCAACGAGCAGTTGTGCACTTGCAGGTATTCAAAATATGTCCCTCATCCGTTTCTGTCACACAGAGAGCAACAAGGTAAACCACAGTATGATATACGTTTCTTTATTTTGGCTTCCGTGTGACTTCTTTCCATGCCGAATGTTACACGCATCGTCTTTCCATGCAGAATGAACAATTCTTCCGGCGGCATCGGAATATATACCCAAAGCTGTGATCTTCTGATACTGGGTTTTTCCCATTAATTCTCGAGAACTAGAAGGCTGTAACAGGGGATTCCGTGTTGACATCCTGTTTTATTGATTTCAGAGTAGCTTTCTTTGCAATGTTCGCCTTTGTAGCTCAGAGGTCAGCATGTTTTGCTGCTATGCGGAGGATCCGGGTTCGATTCCCGTTACCGCCAGGGATTTTTCCATGGTGGGAGGACTGTAAAGGAGTGTACTCAGCCTCTTGATGACAACTGAGGAGCTACTTGAGCGAGAAGTAGCAGTCCAAGGTCAAGAAACCTGACAATGGGTGGGTCTGCTGTGTGCTGACCTCATTCCCCTCCTTACCGCATCCAGTGACACCATTGGCAGAATATGACAAGACGCCAGAACGCGGTCCTTTGCTTTTTTTCCCTACAGTCCAGATTTATCACTCAGCAACTAAAGATTTTGTTTGAGGAATATCTGGCAAATACAATTTAATAGAATCTAACACGCATAAGTTCAAAAATGGTTCAAATGGCTCTGAGCACTATGGGACTCAACTGCTGAGGTCATTAGTCCCCTAGAACTTAGAACTAGTTAAACCTAACTAACCTAAGGACATCACAAACATCCATGCCCGAGGCAGGATTCGAACCTGCGACCGTAGCGGTCTTGCGGTTCCAGACTGCAGCGCCTTTAACCGCACGGCCACGCATAAGTCAATATGTGATTGTGAAGAGGGGATATTCTCAGAAACGAATTTGGATACTGACATACATCAGACGTTGTGGAAATACATCCTCTCTTTGGACGAGATATGAATCACTGCCTTGTCAAAATTTTAGAAAAAGTGGTAACTAGCATGAAAACTGTGATACACCAAGTCGTCAGATGTACCGTATTTTTTTATTGGCGGGGTAAATGTATTTCTAGTCTTTCCGCTTAAAAACCTGATTTGAGAAACACTTTAAAATGCAGTGGAGGAAGGAAGCTTTACAAATATTAGTGAGAGCAGAGTCGTGTTTAGACTCAAATTTATTATGGTTTTAGGTGTTCTAGTAATAGTGCAAATAGTGCACAAATCATCACACATAGACATAAGAACAATTCGGGAGACATTACCCGCATAATAAAATAATATAAATTCACTGGTTTCAAGGAAGGTAAGATATTAACGCGCGCGCGCGCGCGCGCGCGTGTGTGTGTGTGTGTGTGTGTGTGTGTGTGTGTGTGTGTGTGTGTGTGTGTGTGCGCGCGCGCGTGTGTGTGTGTGTGTGTGGGAGAGAGAGAGAGAGAGAGAGTAATCGACGTGACATCATTCGGCTGCGGTAGGGCACTTTCTGAAGTTATCTGAGCGGCAGTTTGGTTGATCTCGAGGTTCAGCAACGATCGTCCGCTCGTGCTACCATGACTGAATTATCAGTTGTGTTATCATGACTCGAGATTAGTAAAATAAACTATATTATTTATCGTCGAATTACCTGCTTCCTCTGTTCACTGAAGCTTCGTCATTCAGTGAATACTTAAACTAGTATGGCGCCTAAACTCTAGGTCTATGTGGTTTGGATGCAGTTTATAATGATTAACAATATTATTGTACAGTATCAGCGATAAATCATAACTGAGCTCTGTTGGTCTAATGCATAAGGATGATCACACGGAGCGATGTTAAAAGGAACGAACACTTGAATAAAGTAGTGTGAAATGCATATGATACATAATTTTTCGGTGAAAGAATTTCGAGAATTTGTAACGTGTCTATGGAAAACATTAGCGAACGGCTTTTCCATAGTTGTAACACCGCTCCCCGTCGGATCATTGAAGTTAAGCGATGTCGGGCTTGACTAGCACTTCTGGGTCTGCCGAGCGCTGTTGGGAAGCGGGGTGCACTAAACCCTTGTGAGGCCAGTAGGGGAGAAGTTGCGGCTCCGGTCATGAAAACTGACATCAGCCGGGAGGGTGGTGTGCTGACCACATGGCCATCCATATCTGGATCCAGTGACGCCTCTCTGCTGAGGATGACACGGCGGTCGGTCGGTACCGTTGAGCCTCCCAAGGCCTGTTCGGACTTAGCTATAGAAAACGTTAAATATAAAAATATCGTATAACCCACTTACATTATGTCGCTAGAATTCTTACTGAACCAGACTGACAGACGAAATGGAGGAGTTACCAGTTAACAGACTTCACTGAGATACACTTAAACGTAAGAAGAAACTTCACCAGAGAATTTTCAGAAAATTTCTGTATTAAAATTCTGAGAATCTTCTTCAGTGGTAGGGGGGAGAGGGGCGGAGTCATTCGCTACTGGTTCACACAGAGGACGTTTCTTAATATGTGGGACCCACAAGCGTAAAAATGATGTCAGAGCAAATGTAAAATTCTGCAGGAATGTGGGTTACAATTTGCTTTGTTTCCGTTTTATCTTACTAGCTCTATTGCAGAAATAGGAGGATCGTTTACTGTTAAGAAGATTCTCAAAATGTCCGCCTGCGAAACTCAAGAACATTATTGTCGACCTTTAGAAACACTTACCTTTCAAAATTACGAAATGTTCGCCGCATTCGTCACAGCCATCTTGCACAGGCCACAACGTATTTGAGTGATGAGAATAAATATATGTATGTAAGTTTTTTGTGCAGAGTTCGTGAAGGGACTATGAACAGGAGCACATAATATGTTAATACAGGAACCCTCCGTCATGCTGCTGAGTGTGTTGCAGCTAGAGGTATGTGCACATCTAGCCACAACGAGTGTCTCTTATAGAGGGACAAATACAGATGTAGATGTTATATGGACTACAGCACTGCGAGGGAACTTAGCTGCCTGGCATAAAAAGAGGGTGGCAGGGGAAAGCCGTGGGGAGTGCCGACTGATTTGTACCCGTCACGCCGTGTGGCCGACACGTCACCGGAGAGGCGACGAGAGGAGAGTCCTGTATTTATAATACGCGGTCGGCCATTCAGCAGCTGTAGCGCAGCGCTTAAAAATAACGCCGTCTGGGGAATTGGGAGCGAGAGTGGTGGGAGCGCTAACGTGCTTTGCGGCTGTTTCTTCCGTCTGATAGCGTCTGTGGTGCAGGTTGAAGCTACGCGTTGTATCATGTTACCCTTGGTGTTATTTTGTCTGTCGCTGCTCAGGAGTAACGAGGGAGGTTGTTAACAGCTTTACCTAAACTGGATGATGGGTAAAAAATTAACCTCGAAATGTTCGGCCTCTTTAAAACTAATTAGCCAGAAACGAAAGAATTTGGCAACGCCCTGCATTAATTGTGATGCCTAATGGAGAAAGTTAGCGTGGTGGTGAAAGTGGCTTATGATACTGGACCACTTTCGGAAGGCCTGCAGGTCAAATTCCTGCCCAGCTACCCAGATTCAGGTTTTCTGTATTTTCCTTGCCTCGGTTTAGGTAAATGCTGGGACTGCGCATTGGATAAAAGCGCTGCTGATTTCTTGCCCTATCTTACCCAACTTCGAGCGTGTTCTCTGTCTTAAATAATTTTGTCGTAGACAGGAAGTTACATCATGATATTCCTTTTTCAAGAGGAGAAGTACGACGATCAAATTCGGGTATTGCGATCCAAATTCATTCATTGCTTTGATCGCAATAATGATTTTTATAACCAGCTTCGGCTGGTTTTCATATTAGTTGCGGTTGTAACATGTCGAACCAAACGTGATACAGTAGTTCTGTGTTTATTGCAGCTTGGATTGATGATAGACATGATTTCAAATTAATCTGTCAATCACGAAACAATTTTCGCAGTAGAATGTTACCTGATCTATTAATATCAGACCTTAGCATCACTTTACATGGCTATAGCGCTTCAGTACCAGTCAAGCAGTAGTTCAGTCCTTTTTTTTATCTGTATCAGTTTTACTTAACATTGGATCACTTTACAAGGATATTACACTGTCTAGTCACGTTGTGATCCCCCTGTCAAAATCCGAAACAACCATCAAAATCCAAAACAACCATCTTTTGCGACGCAAGACGTGCAGGTAGAGAGTGAAGTTCTGGAAGGTACTGACAAGGATGTGGAGCCATGCCGAGTCCATTGCTGTGGCCAGCTGCGTGTAGGGGTGGACATTGTCCCTAGGGATGGTTGCGTACGTACTCGTACGTTGATCCATTGTGCCTTCCAGAATGAAATCACCCAAGGAATGCCATGAAAACATTCCCTAGAACGTTACGCTCTCTCCTGATTGCACTTTGTTTGCTTTCAAACATTCATGCCATCAGCCCAATGGAGCTATTTCGGAAATGCTTCCACCTTTGGCTCGAAAGCCGAAGACCATGCCCTTTTTGACATCAAATAAATCGCTCCCTTTTCGCATTGAGACGATGACTACATTGTCCCCCCCTCACTACCCCCGCCCCCCCAACCCAACATCCACCCCCACCCCCGGCCCCCGTCCACCGTCCCCGACATGCTTTATGTAGCCTACACTGCCAGTGTTGCCCCTTGCCGTCTGTGAGTAGTTATTGCACGTTGACATCGGACATAGCTGGTGGTTATGTTAATGTGACTGGACAGTGTAGGTATGTTATGATATTACAGGTAGCTGGCCGATGTGGCCGAGCGGCTCTAGGAGCTACCGTCTGGAACCGCGCGACCGCTACGGTCGCAGGTTCGAATCCTGCCTCGGGCATGGATGTGTGTGATGTCCTTAGGTTAGTTAGGTTTAAGTAGTTCTAAGTTATAGGGGACTGATGACCTCAGAAGTTAAGTCCCATAGTGCTCAGAGCCATTTGAACCATTTATTACGGGTTAGTAACAAAAACATAATTCGTATAAACAGTTGTGTAGTGCGGATTTAGTAGATGAAGTTTTGATGAGGAATCCATGTCCCGAATGAATCGTTTGGATATAAAATAAGTTAGGAAAAAGCATCACTTTCAAATCTCCCGGTTCGTGACACCCACATAACCTGAGAAGAGGGCGCCATCGTCAGTCCCCTATTTAGAATCACTGCTTTTGAGTTCTGCTCACTTGTTAGTCTGCCATCAAGCCGATAGGACGACCGAGACAGTGTAAGATGGTGGAATAAACGTTTGAAGAGTACACAGAGACGTTGGTAATTTATGGTACAGCTGGATCTAATGGTAGAAATGCAGAACGTATGTATCGAGGACCTCAGTCCATCACATGGTACTTTCGTCAGACTACACAACGGCTGCGAGGTACGTTTGCAGCTAGGAGGGTTGACTGTGGTGGTCCATAGACGCGCTGCGCTCTCGGCTTTGCTCGTACGTTGGACGTGCTCTATGCGAGCGTCTGGCGGGTTCTGCATGAACAGCAACTCCGAGTACCCTTACCACCGACAGAACATGCGTGCATTGACTTAGGCATGTTTTCCTCTGCGTGGTAATTTCTGTTACTGGTTTCTTCAGCATTGTTCCGACATGCTATCATTTCCACGCCACGTTCTCTTACAGATGAAGCTCACTTCACCAGGTAGTGGTGTCGAAACAGCCATCCTTGTCTTGCGGGGTTGTATGAAGAGGCTTGTGTATGAGACTCCTGTAGAGTCGGAAGCAAACCTCCTTGCACGAGCTCGGCAGCAGAAATTAATCAGCACACGCCAGGATTTGTGAAACGTGTGCGTGAAAGTATGCGTCGCAGATACATTTTGTGCAACGAACAACAGGGTTGCCACAGGGAGCAGCTCCTGTAGAGCACGCAAGTTAGAGCTCGTAGCCTCCGCTTCTGCGTCCATGGAGCGGGAGATTGGGAAGTCAACCGATCTTCAAGCTTATTTTACATACAAATGATACATTTCCAGATATGGATTCCTTACCAAAATCTTATCTACTAAGTCCTCTCTACAGCGCCTACAGCCTGTAATAAGAATAGTGAAACGCAATGTATACAAGTATATACATACTTATAGGTCTAGTATTACAAGCCCTTAAACTATGAGCCATCCAGAAAGAGGCTTGCAGTAATTTAGGGAAACCACGGAAACGTAAATCAGGATGATGTACGTTTAGAGCTTTTATCCTCCCAAATACAAGAGTAGCCTGTTAATAACAGCGGAATCCCTTTTAGTTTATTTCTGGTGTAGAATGCTGTTTCATTTATACCCTACGTTCTAGCAAAGAAATTATATCATAATGGAATGATTATTACTACATTTTTCATTCACTTCTCAATATCAGCCAGCGCACATAGTACACACAGTATTAGTTGGTATCAGAACAACGTCAATGTCTCGTTTTCGTTTAATGAATCACAATTTTGATTTCTCTTGCCTCAAAAACTGAGTCGCATCCCTCCATAATGAACGAGATACTGAGCTTAGATATGTGAGATATTAGTGTTATCTATTGAATAGCTTCCAGAAAAAATGTTATGTTGCGAAACTGTAGTGTGAAATGACAGAGGAATTTATAATTATTTACTTTTTTTGTAGTGTAGACCAGATGTGCCCAACTAAATTTCGAAGTGCCTGGCATTATTGAATTTATCACTGTGGCGGGCCAGGCCAATGAAGATTTTGTAAAGGAACTAAACAAATGGAAATAAAACATAGTTTTTTTGGATGGGAACTCCATCAGGAGTTGCATGCGCCACGGCCATCACAGCAATATTAATAACAAAAGGAGGATCAGCATTGGCTGTCGAAGTAGAAGTCTTTATTTATGTTACAAATAGATTTCAATCTCTGCGCGACCATCATCAGTACTGCAGATAAAACAAGAATAAAATACTGTATCTGCCCAACTATACAAGTAAGAACATACAGAAGAGATCGTTTGCATCAACATATCTAGTACTAAAGCCCTGTGATCTTACAAATACAAGCAGTAAAACTGCAATACCTGCACACATCAATAAAGAGTACTTGTCAGAGCGAAGTTACAAATGCAAGTGGGCTAGCTGTTTGCAGGGTCCTACGCAGCTTTGCTCATTGCCAAAACTGGACGCAACAGCGCCCTCTTTAATACTCATCACTACAAAATTTTTATTAATGAAAATAGAAGACATAGCGAAATATAGTATTTAATCCACGCACTCATCAAGAACCTTAAACGTAAAAATCTGTAGGATTAATAGTAAAATCATTAAACTGTCAGTGCTCACGCCTTCTGGCGTATGTTTCAGGAACCATGTCCCAACGTACGTGGTGTAGCTTTAACCGTACTAGAACATAGTACTGCAACCACTGGGTGTTGCGAACGGCCATCGTACTGTCGCTGGGTGTGATTTTTTTTATCTCTTGCGAACAGAAACCAGACTGTCGCCATGTTTTTTAATTGTGTGTCTACTATGTTACTTGTCTGATTCCTGTGTATTTTATTAACATTGCCAACCCCTTTGCTTTCTGTTTTAACTTTCCGCATTTTTCCGCCATTTTACACTTTAAGTCGCCGTTTTATCGCCTGTTTTCCTTGTTTCCTTTCTTCTTCCGTTTTTAAAAAAAGTCTGTAGGCTGTAGAGCAGCGTACTAAGCTGCTGCCAGCCCGCCCCTTTCGGGGGGAATTGAAAATCAATAAAGAAAAAAAAATGTCTGATGGGACCCATCCGCCGTTTAATGCCACTCTGCTAAGTAGTGTACTTTGTCCGACTCTTTGCAACAAAATGTTTCTATCTCCTCAAGGAGAATGTGGTAACCTCCCCCTGTACCCCATTGCAACAAATTTAATTTGACGTCGTATCAGGTGGGCATGGCCAGTAGCAATCAAATGTGTCACAAAATTAGATTTGTCTGCTATATCCCTCCTGTCATATGCCACATGCTCACGGAACGTCACTTCAAGCCTCCTTCCAGTTTGCCCAACATAAATGGCGTCACGTGTAGAACATGTCAGTCGGTATACTCCTGATTCCTGCATCTGCTCATATTTATGAATGTTATTATTCCTTTTATGTTTATATAGGAAACATTGCATAATTGCAGGCTGTTATGTTATTGTAGGCTAAATCTCAGTTGCAGTAAACGGGAGTAATCGATCGTCATATGCAAACGCCAAGAGCGCTCTATGGCAGTACGTGAAGTCACTGTCACTTTACCTGAATATGATTATGAGAAATTTCTGTGCTGGTTTTAAAAGGTTTCAGATTATGTTGTATGTATGCTTATATCTACATTGTTTATATGTTGTTGTTGTTGTTGTGGTCTTCAGTCCTGAGACTGGTTTGATGCAGCTCTCCATGCTACCCTATCCTGTGCAAGCTTCTTCATCTCCCAGTACTTACTGCAACCCACATCCTTTTGAATCTGCTTAGTGTATTCATCTCTTGGTCTCCCTCTACGATTTTTTCCCTCCACGCTGCCCTCCAGTGCTAAATTTGTGATCCCTTGTTGCCTCAGAACATGTCCTACTAACCGGCCCCTTCTTTTTGTCAAGTTGTGCCACATACTCCTCTTCTCCCCAATTCTGTTCAATACTTCATCATTAATTATGTGATCTACCCATCTAATCTTCAGCATTCTTCTGTAGCATCACATTTCTAAAGCTTCTAGTCTCTTCTTGTCCAAACTATTTATCGTCCACGTTTCACTTCCATACATGGCTACACTCCATACAAATACTTTCAGAAACAACTTCCTGACACTTAAATCTATACTCGATGTTAACAAATTTATCTTCTTCAGAAACGCTTTCCTTGCCATTGCCAGTCTACATCTTATATGTTCTCTACTTCGACCATCATCAATTATTTTGCTCCCCAAATAGCAAAACTCCTTTACTACTTTAAGTGTCTCATTTCCTAATCTAATCCCCTCAGCATCACCCTATTTAATTCGACTACATTCCATTATCCTCGTTTTGCTTTTGTTGATGTTCATCATATATCCTCCTTTCAAGACACTGTCCATTCCGTTCAACTGCTCTTCCAAGTCCTTTGCTGTCTCTGATAGAATTACTATGTAATCGGCAAACCTTAAAGTTTTTATTTCTTCTCCATGGATTTTAATACCTACTCCGAATTTTTCTTTTGTTTCCTTTACTGCTTGCTCAATATACAGATTGAATAACATCGGGGACAGGCTACAACCCTGTCTCAGTCCCTTCCCAACCACTGCTTCCCTTTCATGCCCCTCGACTCTTATAACTGCCATCTGGTTTCTGTACAAATTGTAAATAGCCATTCGCTCCCTGTATTTTACCCCTGCCACCTTTAGAATTTGAAAGAGAGTATTCCAGTCAACATTGTCAAAAGCTTTCTCTAAGTCTACAAATGCTAGAAACGTTGGTTTGCCTTTCCTTAATCTTTCTTCTAAGATAAGTCGTAAGGTCAGTATTGCCCCACGTGTTCCAATATTTCTACAGAATCCAAACTGATCTTCCCCGAGGTCGGCTTCTACCAGTTTTTCCATTCGTCTGTAAAGAATTGGCGTTAGTATTTTGCAGCTGTGACTTGTTAAACTGATAGTTCGGTAATTTTCACACCTGTCAACACCTGCTTTCTTTGGGATTGGAATTATTATATTCTTCTTGAAGTCTGAGGGAATTTCGCCTGTCTCATACATCTTGCTCACCAGATGGTAGAGTTTTGTAAGGACTAGCTCTCCCAGGGCTGTTAGTAGTTCTAATGGAATGTTGTCTATTCCCGGGACCTTGTTTCGACTCAGGTCTTTCGGTGCTCTGTCAAACTCTTCACGCAGTATCGTATCTCCCATTTCATCTTCATCTACATCGTCTTCCATTTCCACAATATTGTCCTCAAGTACATCGCCCTTGTACAGACCCTCTATACACTCCTTCCACCTTTCTGCTTTCCCTTCTTTGCTTATAACTGAGTTTCCATGTGAGCTCTCGATATTCATACAAGTTGTTCTCTTTGTCCAAAGGCCTCCTTAATTTTCCTGTAGGCAGTAACTATCTTACCCCTAGTGAGATAAGCCTCTACATCCTTACATTTGTCCTCTAGCCATCCCTGCTTAGCCATTTTACACTTCCTGTGAATCTCATTTTTGAGACTTCTGTATTCCTTTTTGCCTGCTTCATTTACTGCATTTTTATAATTTCTCCTTTCATCAATTAAATTCAATATTTCTTCTGTTACCCAAGGATTTCTATTAGCCCTCGTCTTTTCACCTACTTGATCGTCGGCTGCCTTCACTATTTCATCCCTCAGAGCTACCCATTCTTCTTCTACTGTATTTCTTTCCCCCATTCCTGTCAATTGTTCCCTTATGCTCTCCCTGAAACTCTGTACAACCTCTGGTTTAGTCAGTTTATCCAGGTCCCATCTCCTTAAATTCCCACCTTTTTGCAGTTTCTTCAGTTTTAATCTACAGTTCATAACCAATAGATTGTGGTCAGAGTCCACATCTGCCCCTGGAATTTAAAACCTGGTTCCTAAATCTCTGTCTGACCATTATATAATCTATCTGATACCTTCTAGTATCTCCAGGATTCTTCCATGTATACAACCTTCTTTTATGATTCTTAAACCAAGTGTTCTGTATGATTAAGTTATGCTCTGCGCAAAACTCTACCAGGCGGCTCTCTCTTTCATTTATTAGCCCCAATCCATATTCACCTACTATGTTTCCTTCTCTCCCTTTTCCTACTCTCAAATTCCAGTCTCCCATGACTATTAAATTTTCGTCTCCCTTCACTACCTGAATAATTTCTTTTATCTCATCATACATTTCTTCAATTTCTTCATCATCTGCTGAGCTAGTTGGCATATAAACTTGTACTACTGTAGTAGGCGTGGGCTTCGCGTCTACCTTGGCCACAATAATGCGTTCACTATGCTGTTTGTAGTAGCTCACCCGCACTCCTGTATTCACCAGACCAAGAGTCTTGTTCGTCCTGCCACCGAACTTCACTAATTCCCTCTATATCTAACTTTAACCTATCCATTTCCCTTTTTAAATTTTCTAACCTACCTGCCCGGTTAAGGGATCTGACATTCCACGCTCCGATCCGTAGAACGCCAGTTTTCTTTTTCCGGATAACGACGTCCTCCTGAGTAGTCCCCGCCCGGAGATCCGAATGGGGGACTATTTTACCTCCGGAATATTTTACCCAAGAGAACGCCATCATCATTTATCCATACAGTAAAGCTGCATGCCCTCGGGAAAAATTACGGCCGTAGTTTCCCCTTGCTTTCAGCCGTTCGCAGTACCAGCACAGCAAGGCCGTTTTGGTTAATGTTGCAAGGCCAGGTCAGTCAATCATCCAGACTGTTGCCCCTGCACCTACTGAAAAGGCTGCTGCCCCTCTTCAGGAACCACACGTTTGTCTGGTCTCTCAACAGATACCCCTCCGTTGTGGTTGCACCTACGGTACGGCCATCTGTATCACTGAGGCACGCAAGCCTCCCCACCAACGGCAAATATACATCATTCAAAAATGTATGAGTGTTAAAATTAATGCTAGAGAGTGTGAGGACCGTCATTCTAGCCAAATATGAATAATGACGAATTCGTAATGTGCTTGTTTCAATTTTTAACCCGGTGTTGTATATTTTTATACGTACATTGTACTTGAGCATAGTCTGCCATACAGGCACTCGAAATTGTATGAGTATAAAAATTAATGTCAACGGGCATAACAGTGTAACCCAATTCTTTCGGTTTCGCTGGAATTATTTCAACATGGTGTTGACATAATGACTGCAATACTGTGTTTTAATATGGGTAATGCTATGCCACATAAGTTGCGGCATTGTTCCTGAAACACATGTCAGAAGGCATGAGCACTGACAGTTTTATGATTTTACTGTTAATCCTACAGATTTTTACGTTTAAGGTTAGTGATGTGTTCGCCGATTATATTTCGTTGTGTCTTATATTTTCATTAATAAAACATTTTGTAGTAATGAACATTAAAGAGGGCGCTGTTGGGTCCAGTGTTGGCAATGAGCGTAGCTGCGTAGATCCCTGCAAACAGCTAGCCAATTTGTATTTGTACCTTGGGTGTGACAAGTACTCTTTATCGATATGTGCAGCAGTGCAGTTTTACTACATGTGTTTATGAATCCACAGGGCTTTAATATTAGATATGTTGATTCAAACGATCTCTTCTCTATGTTCTTACTTGTATAGTTGAGCAGATGTAGTATGTTACAGTACAGTCTGATTATTTTATTCTTGTTTTATCTGTAGCACTGATGATGGTCACGCAGTGATTGAAATCGATCTTTACCAGAAATAAAGATTTCTGCTTCGACGACAAGTGATGATCCAGCTTTCGTTGTTAAACAGAATTTTTCTAGATAGGCAGAAAATAAAATGAATGAAACGAAAACTTAAATTTGGAGGTATATTCGATGTAGAAATTGTGTGAATTCCGCTCAGATGGCCTTCTGTTAGCGAAGATCTCGTTTTAGACTTTACGTTTTTCATTCGTAAAAATCAAACTGCTCGCAGATGTGTGTGCTTCCAAATCGCACGGCAGGTAGCAGGTATGGAGGAGGACAGCTAGTAGGTTAGCAGATAGGCAAGCACCCCCTCGCCTCACATGCGTGTTTGTTTGTGCCCGCGCGCAATCGACAAAGCAGGCTAATTTTAAAACATTGTCCTCACTTATTACTGTGTCTGAGAAAACTACTACTTCGTTGGGCTATAGACGGTCAGATTCTTCGTGACCGCCGGCCACATTGCGGCTCGCGCGCGTGCTACATGTTGAACAGCCCTGATAGAGACAAAAGCTGTAACTAGTGTTGTCCAAGTAATCCTTCATTGTATAGGCGTGCTTTTAAATAACTTTTATTAATCTCTTTAATCTCCTTGGACTACTTATTGCACAATATTCTTCCTTGTTAGGAAACGTTGTTCTGAGTTTTTTTTTTTTTAATTCTTCCTTGACAAATATGATTTCAGTGTGGATCTTGTCCCACTTTAAAGGATATAGCTGTTTGTGAAGTAATTATCAAGATTTTTGTACGTGCATACCTTATTCGTATATTTACTTACGTGGTGTGGTTGAAACTTCCAGTGTTTTACAATGGTCCCCACCACTATTTTCTTTTATTATTGGTATTATGGCCCTTTTCTGTAATTTAAAAACTGTGTTCGTATTTTGTGAATTTTCTCCCCAGAAAAAAATTCTGAAATCAAAAAATGAGTATTTGTACAAATAGTTTTTAACCAAAAGGCACTGCTTGTTACACATCGATGACAGAAACAGAAGGGAAACTTTTTGAAATTTATGGTAAGGACTATGGGGCCAAACTGCTGAGGTCCTCGGTCCCTAGGCTTACTCACTAATTAATCTAACTTAACCTTACTTAAGCTAAGGACAACACACACACACACACACACACACACACACACACACACACACACACACACACACATGCCCGAGGGAGGACTCGAACCTCCGACGGGGGAGCCGCGCGAACCGCGACAAGAGGCCTCAGACCGCGCGGCAAATCGAAGGGCGTAATATGCTGATGGCATTCTGTTTACTAGTTTCTTAGCGTGTTAACGCCAATTCAACTGATAATCAATATTAAATAACGGAACTTTTAGCTTTTATACCGCCTCCGCAGCCGAGGTTGCTAACGCATACCTTTGCAGTGGTGCTCGACCCACAGGCAGCCGGTTAAAATCCTGATGGAAATATTTTCACCGTCAATATTGGACGGCAAGGTGGAAGAGGTGGTGGCATCAAGCTCCAGCTCGCCAGAATTTGAGAAAATGTCGTGTATTAATTCCAGATTTGTTGATAGTGATCCATCCGTCGGAACTTTAAGCTCGGATTTCTCCTTAGTGCTATTCGAGAGCCAGTGGGCTATGCGTTGTCGTGGTGTTTTACACCCTCCCATCTTTCATGGTCATACAGCACGAACATGACGCCACACTATGCACACATACATACAGTCACCTGCACTCAACAGATTCGCTCAAAGAGCAACTCTTACACACTGGGAAAATGATCATTGTGTATAGAGGAAGAAACCCCTTCCCTGTTAGATGGCTGAAAGTGCCTGTGCTCGTTCCCAAATCAACAATAACATCCCCCTCGATTTCTTTTCTTTTCTTTGTGTTTGTTACGTAATATATAGAATTACCGTGTACATTTAACGTAACAGTGTGATTTTCCGTCTTCAAACTGAATTTTTAAGTATTGGTTTTCTTCTTGGCCAATTGTAAACTTTCTTGTCGGTCGAGGTTGGTATCGTAGTTTTCGGCGACAGGTTAATGTTAAAAAAATAACTTTTATTTTCTTCACAGGTTGCTCAGTGTGCAAATTTAATAAGACTGGGAATTGACTACAACATTATCTCACTCTCTTTTCAACTACTGCATGCTTTTTTATCCTCCAAGTCTGACTTTTCACTACCTGCATTTTATTCCTGCTGCCTTCAGAATTTCAAAGAGGGTACTCCAGTCAATATTGTCAAAAGCTTTCTCTATAGCTACAAATGTTTTATCTTCGTTCTGTATTCTAAAATAACTCATAGGAATAGTATTGCCTGTCTTGTAACTGCATTTCTCCAGACTGCAAACTGATCTTTATCGTTCTCGACTTCTGCCACTTTTTCCATTCTTCTCTAAACAATTCGTGTCAGTATTTTGCAAACATAACTTATTAAATTGATGATTCAGTAATTTTCACCCCGGTCAGCACCTACCCTGTTTGTAATTGGAATTGTTGTATTCTTCCGTAAGTCTGAGGCTATTTTGATCGTCTTATATGTCTTACATTGCAGGTGGAATTTTTATCATGGCTGGCTCTCCCAAAGATCCAAATAATTCTGAGGAACTGTCGTCTATTCTAGGAGCCTTGTTTCCACATGCGTTTCTCAGTGATCTGTATAATTCTTTTCGCAGTATCATTTCTCCCATCTGATCTTCACCTATTTTCTTTCCGTTTCTATAAAATTGTCGCCTAGTAGATTTCACTCATATAGACTCTTACTCTACGTGGTGTCTCTCCTAAGAGTCATCAGGCGCTTTTTCTCTGGTAGTTTGCTGGATATTTGGAATTTCGTTTTCGCAACGTGTAACTGGCGTCAGCCCAAACAAATCCTGCTCATCACGTGTTTCATACGGCGTCCAGTGTAAACTGAATGCATCGGTTTGTTTCCCCTTTCAAATAAAATGATTTTTGAATCGGAATTTTACGTGCCCATCCGATAGAGCGCTACCAAATTAGTCTAGTGCGGTATATGTTTTACTGATGTATATTAACAGAAACAGTAAAACATGAAGAATAACCAGTACTAAAGAGCAGCGGTTGAGCAGTGCTCTTCTGCTAGGCAGTAACAGCCAGCGAGGGCCAGGGCGATGATGTCGCTGCTGGCGTATTGGTTATTTTCTCATGTTTTACTGTCTCTTTCAGTAGACATCAGCCAAACGAATATCGCACTAGCCTAAACTGGGTCTGCCCTGCCCAAAGGGCATGTAAAATTCCACTTCAAAAATTATTTTCTTTGTAACTGGAAACAAACCGACGCTTTGCATCGCCGCTGGCCGATGAAAGACGTGATGAGCAGCATTTGTTTTGTCTGATTCCATCAAGACGCTGTAAAACCAAAATTTCAAATATCTGGCAAAATACCATGCACCTGACAACTCTTAGGAGAAACACACTGTATATATTCCTTCCACCTGTCAGTTTCCCTTCCTTTGCTTGCTTCTAGATACCATCTGAGCTCTTGACATTTACACAGCTGCTCTGAAAGTCTCTTTAATTTTCCTATAGGCAACATCTATCTTTCACCTAGTTATGCATTCTTCTACACCTCTGTATTTTTCATCTAGCCATTCCTGTGTGGCCACTTCGCACTTTCTGCCAATCTCATTTTTTAGAAGTGGATATTCCCTTTTGCCTGCTTCATTTGATGCATTTAAATGTTTTCTCCTTTCGCCTATTAAATCCAGTATTCCCTGTGTTACTGTAAGATTTGTATTTGTACTGGGCTTTGTCTTTTTTACCTGTGTGATCCTTTAGTACCTTCCCTATTTCATATCTCTTAACTACACATTCATCTCCCATTACATTCCTATTCTCTACTTCAGTCAATTGTTGCCTAGTGCAGCTTTTGTAACGTTCAGCAACCTGTGGCTCTTTCATTTTAACCAGGTCCAATCTCCTCAATTTCATACCTTTCTGCAAGTTCTTCAACTTTAATTTTCAGACGATTACCAACAAGCTATAGCCACAGTTCACATCTACACCTGGAAATGTTTCGTAGTTTTAAATCTCTGTATTATCATTATATATCTAAAATCTTTCGGGTCCATGATAACAACATTCTCGTGAGTAGTCCTCACCCGAAGATCCCAACGGGAAACCCAGATTTAACAGAATACAATCAATTATATGAAAGCAATAAAATGACGGATTGACGATTTTTTGTGATACGACGTAAATTCTCTTGTTTATTTCGGTAGGTCGACGGTAGGAGAATGAGGATATCTTTACCTAAAGACTATTGTGGTCAAGTACTAAGAAGACATTGATTTCGTTACGTAGATGGAATGATATCCCGCACGTGTTTCATTTATCGGGGAACACGTACGCTGTCGTAGAAGGATCCCTGTTAGGTAGCAAACAGGAGGAGGCGTCCTTGTCAGGGTAGCATTACGTACCTTGGCAGCCTCCTCACTGAGAGGCATATTTGGTGATGGCAGAGGAGGAGGAGGAGGAGGAGGAAGAGGAGGGAAACTGGAGCGACAGACTGGGCAGCGCGCCGACGGCACGGTCGGGCGCGTCCGTCCGTTCTGGGAGTGCATCGTGTGCCGGCCAGGTACCGCACCGGCACCGCCAACGGCACCAGTATTGGGTGTCCTTCCTTCCTTCCACGTCGCGGGTCCGCCGCAGGTACCAACAAAAAGAGCGCCCGCCGCGGTAACGACAACAAAAAAGAACCGCTGCTACGGCGGTCGGACGCGGGCGCACCGATGCGACGCGACGGCCCGATGGCGCGGAAACCTGCCCCCCGCGACACTGGAGCTCTTTTGTTCTAAAAAGGAGAGCGAGCATAGCCTTCCCATGTGATTAAGGACCACGGTGAGTCACCACCGTGGCAAGTGGACGGTGGCAGCACGCCCGGCCCGGAAATGGCGCACCGCCACGCATGGGCAAGGCACAAGTCACGGGATAGTCTGGGGCACTGCGGTCTATGTCTACATACTCGGAAAACCACTGTGAAGAGCATGACAGAAGATACTTCCCATTGTACCATGTAATAGGTAGGATTTCTTACCGTTGCATTCGCACATGGAGCTTGGGGGAAACTATTGGTTAAATGTTTCTGTGCACCCTGTAATTAGACTAATCTTGTTTCGCGGCCCCTATGAAGCGATAAGTACTGAGTTGTAGAATATTTCTAGATTGTTCACTTCATCATGTTTCTCGACACATTGTAAGTCGACTTTCGCGGAATACTCAATCATTTGAGTGACACTCTCATGTGGGTCGATCAAACCTATGATCCCTTACTACAAATCACCACGGATACGTGCAAGACTTCACACGCCTCTTCTCAGTATACCATGTAAACAAACATATAATCTATAACTGTACTCTGCAAACCACTGTGAAGTGCATGGCAGGAACTACTTCCCATTGTGCAACATAAGAAGGTTTCTTCCCGTTCTGTTTGCATATGGAGCACAAGAAGGCTATCTGCTTTAATGCCTCTGTGCCCTATATAATTGATCAAATTTTATCTTCACAGCCCCTAAGTGAGGGATACATTATGGTCTGGAGATTATTCCTAGTTTCTTTACTTAACACTGTGTTTTGAGAATTTGTAAACAGGCTTTAGTGGAATTCTTGGCGTCTTTCTTAGAGTGTCTGCCATTTCAGGTTTTTCAATATTTTTTTGGGCTTTCCTGTATGTCGAGGTTTCTGAAATGTGGTATTACAGAAGAATGTAGATGATTAGATGGGTAGGTCGGATTAGTAATGGACATGCTGTGAAACAAATCAGGGAAGAAATAAATTTATGGCATAGCGTGACTAAAACAAGGAATCAGTTGATAGGACCTGTCCTTTGACATCAAGGAATAGCCAGTTTGGTAATGGGGGATATCTTTGGTAATGGGGGATATGTGGCGGGGAGAGGTGATACAGAGAAATCAAGGCTTGATTACAGTAAGCATGTTCCAGTGGATGTTCGTTGAGATGAAGAGGCTTACAGAGGTTAATCGTGGACAGTTACTTCAAACCAGTCGTCGGACTTAAGACGACAACTACGACTACGACAACGGCAACGACAACTACCAGCTGCTGTTGTGATATCAAGTCGTGCAGGAGGCCTGCGACCATTTCGTGAGTAACGCACACGCCTTTCTGTTTTTCGCCACTTTGTTTGGTTGCTACTAACGACACTTCACTTCTTGTTAAAAAATTTTATTTGTTTACGTGTTTCGGTCTTCAGAACATCATATAAAGCCGGCCGCTGTGACCGAGCGGTTCTAGGCGCTTCAGTCCGGAACTGCGCGACTGATACGGACGCAGGTTAGAATCCTGCCTCGGGTATGGATGTGTGTGATGTCCTTAGGTTAGTTAGGTTTAAGTAGTTCTAAGTTCTAGGGGACTGATGACCTCAGATGTTAAGTCCCATAGTGCTCAGATCCATTTTTGAACATCATATAAAAGGACTTAATACATAGTACTGTGTCACCTTCGACAGCTCAGCACCAGTGTTAAATCTGTATTCATGTGACACAATACGATGTATTTATATGATGTTCTGATTATCTATGCTCTAAACTCGTAAACAAATGAACATTTTAAACAACATGTGAACTGTTGCTATTAGCAACCAGATAAAGCCATGAAAGAGAAAGCGCGATCACTAACAACAACGACACTCTCGTGTATCAAGAGCATTTGTGCTGTCCTTTGTATCCGTTCAATATCCCCTGTCATCCTTGTTTGGTATGGGTCCCACGCACTTGAGCAGTATTGTAGGATGTGTTGCACTAGTGATTTACAAGCAATTTCCTTTGTAGACTGACTACATTTTCCCTGTATCTTACCAATGAACTGAACGCCGCAATCTGCTTTATCTACATTTGAGCCTACCTGATAATTCCATTTCATATCCTTACAAATTGTTTCACCAGGTTATTTGTAAGAGCGGGCTAGCGGCAGTTATAACGCACCGATATTTTATGTCTAAGCTGTTGCGTTTCTAACTTTCTGTGAAGTTCACACTTTCAATTTATGGACATTTAAAGCAAATTACCAATCTTCCCACCACTTTGAAATGTTAGCAGGATCTGACTGGATATACACTATGTGATCAAAAGTATCCGGACACCTGGCTGAAAATAACTTACAAGTTCGTGGCGCTCTGCATCGGTAATGCTGGAATTCAATATAATGTTGGCCACTCTTGGCCTTGATGACAGCTTCCACTCTCAAAGGCATACGTTCAGTCAGTTGCTGGAAGGTTTCTTGGGGAATGGCAGCCAATTCTTCACGGAGTGCTGCACTGAGGAGAGGTATCGATGTCGGTTCTTGAGATCTGGCGTGAAGTCGGCACCCCAAAACATCCCAAAGGTGATCTATAGCATTCAGGTCAGGACTCTGTGCAGGCCAGTCCATTACAGGGATGTTATCGTCGTGTAACCACTCCGTCATAGCCCGTACTTTACGAATAGGTGCTCGATCGTGTTGAAAGATGCAATTTCCATCCCCGAATTGCTCTTCAACAGTGGGAAGCAAGAAGGTGCTCAAAAGATCAATGTAGGTCTGGGCTGTGATAGTGCCACTAAAATTACAAGGGGTGCAAGCCCCCTCCGTGAGAAACACGACCGCACCATAACACCACCGCCTCCGAATTTTACTGTTGGCACTACACACGCTGGCAGATAACGTTCATCAGGCATTCACCACACCCACACTCTGCCATCGGATCGCCACATTGTGTACCGTGTTTCTTCACTCCACACAACGTTTTTCCACTGTTGAATCGTCCAATGTTTACGCCCCTTACACCAAGAGAGGCGTCGTTTGGCATTTACCGGTGTGATGTGCGGCTTATGACCAACCGCTCGACCATGAAATTTAAGTATTTCATCTCCCGCCTAACAGTCATAGTACTTGTAGTGGATCCTGATGCAGTTTGGAATTCCTGTGTGATGGTCTGGATAGACGTCTGCCTATTACACATTACGACTTTCTTCAACTGTCGGCGGTCTCTGTCACTCAACAGACGAGGTCGGCCTGTACGCTTTTGTGATGTATGTGTCCTTTCACGTTTCTACTTCACTGTTACATCGGAAACTGTGGACCTAGGTGTGTTTAGGAGTGTGGAAATCTCGCAAACAGTCATATGACACAAGTGACACGCGATCACCTGACCACATTCGAAGTTCGTGAGTTACGCGGAGCGCCCCATCCTGGCAGTAGGTGGCAGCACAATGCACCTAATATGAAAACGTATGCGTTTGGGGGTGTCCGGATACTTTTGATCACATAGTGTGTGTGCAGATCTTTCCAGCATCATTTGTCAAAAGATGAAGGTTAATTTTAGTAATGCTTACCAGTTCATTAATATGTAACATGAACAGTGAAGGACGTAGCACACATTTTTGGGGCGAGCCTGAAGTTTTTTCTATATCTGTCGATGACTCTCCGTCTAAGATAACATGCTGCGTCCTTCCTGTCAAGACAACCTATATGATCGTACTGTCATTAATAAGCGTTGCTGTGGTATGAATCAACTACTTTCCGGTAAGAAATGAAGACTGCTACACATGATCGTACTTTCGTTAGTAAGTGTACATCGGTATACATACTCGGAAAGCTGCTGATGAGTGCGTGGCCGGGGCACGTCGTACAAATATTAACATGTAACTGGCTTATTCCATTCGCCTATGTGCCTTCTTATTCACCGTAATATCTCTTATGTTATTCTCTTGATTCCTTTGCAATGTTTACGATGTAGGATTCAACGTTGTTACAAAGTCTGCCTCGAATAACATTCCGTATGCCTATCTGATAGGGTTTCGTGAGAACTTCGTTGCCTTTCTTTCAAATATTATTCTATTTGCGTTTTGGCCATACTTTATCAGAGGCTGTACATGTTACTGTTCGCCGGCGATTTCCATTTTATGAGTCCTATTTGACAACGACCCCAAACACTGCAGCGTCAACAGCAGCAGCACAAGTTTCTTGGGCGCGATTTACGTTAAAGAAGCACAATCCCAGAATCCTTCCACCTAATCTGATACTTCGTTCACTTTCTCTGCTACTGGTTTCATGTATTCGTTCCATTTCGTATGACTTCTTTGTGTAACCTCCGGCAATCTCCCGAAGTATACGGCTTGGAGATTATTGGTTATTTAGTAACGTATCATTTCCGAGATTGTAGAGACGAATGCTTAGCGGAGTAATAGATTCGTATTTTAATTATGTTAGTGATTTTACTTTCATTTGAGTGTGTCCCTGTAAACGCTCGTGGATTGGGACGTGACGTTTCAAGTCGGCGTCTGGAGGAATTCCGTAGAGATGCACTGCGGATCTTCCTAAACCCGTGTAGAGTGGGTTGTCTTGGAAATTTTCAATATATGCTGAGTCTACGGTGCTCGTTTAAGAGTTACAATCTTTCGGTGGCGTCAGGTTTTCTCCCAGCAACATTTAGTGTAAAATAATAAATCAAGATTTGCTAGTAGGCGGCAGTAAATATTAGAGAACTACTATTAGCAAGAGACAGGTGTGCACCGATAATAACACCCACATGTGGGAAAAAGCCAATCATTCTGCCCCGTAGACCTGACTATGTGATATTCTTGTTTAGACGGTTCCAGGAGTTGCAGTACGCGAAAGCTGGGAGTTTGTTAGCAGCCCTCCCCAACATTGGAACTGTGTTGCTAGTCCTCTGTAGAGAGGATGATGTTCGTAAGTCTTTCATGTTTCTTTAGTCGGAGGTGTGGCGCTCTTCTTTAGTGGTCGACAAGGCGTTTATTCCAGTACACAAAGCTTACAATTAATCAGAAGTGCGTGGAGTTCACATAAATTATTTTTTGTTTTGTGACTTATTGGGTAAGCATGTGATTAGTAGGCGGAGACCTTGTATTAGATAATAGAGATACTGGTGATGAAATAAACGGACCTTATTCCGTGGAAACTTGAAATATTTTGATTTTCGTGTGTCTCTTAACCTACGCCACTTTGAACTGTAATTCTAATTTGTTTTTTTCAGAGAATTCTGTAGAAATAACAAGGAGCGAGTTGGAAGTGGTGCGGTTACTGCTGGAAGTGCAAGATTTGAATCTTTCTGAAACCAATTAGATTTCTACAGTCAATTTATCATTGGTGTAGGAATTACGTCAGTTACAAAGATGAAGAAGCTTGCACAGGATAGAGTAGCATGGAGAGCTGCATCAAACCAGTCTCAGGTATAGAGTGTCGAAAACATCAGGTTCCGAAAACAAAGTTTCCCTTTTTCTTATAAAGTGTGTTATGGGCAGCATAATGCGACTCGCGTGCTGTACCTAGTTAGAAGATAGTAGAACCTGGCCACGGATGTGCGCGAAACTTCGCACTCCTCTCGTTCCTATACTACCTAGAAATACTGTCTAGGTCGTTGCAGTTCCTTTCAGTCATCTTGCTACGATACCTCCCTGAAGACAGAACTCGGCTAGCCTTATCTAATAAATCGCTTATGTCAAATCAACAGATGTTGTTCGTCTAACGCCTACAGTAAAGGAAGGCAGGAAGTTAAAAGCAGAACGACCCGTCGGTCGCAAAGCCATCCTAAATGGATCTCAAGCGATCCTTTCAAGCGACCCATCTTGGAATCCATCTCACTCGATTTAGGGAAACGTAAATGTGTATGACTGGACGGGAAATGAGAGTCCAGTTTATTAACCACTGCGTCACCTCGCGTGTAACAGCCGCTGAAGACCGAAAATAACGAATATGGCAACATGAATCTGGAGAATAAATCCTGTCCGTTACTGGGGATGAAATGTTACATTTGCGAATGTATGGAGGCGTTCATCTACCCTCGATCCACGACGTGAATTCTTAGCTGAAATACTGCACTGAGAAATTATCATGCTTCAAAGACAAAATAGAGTTCGATTGCACAGCACCATGTGTAAGGGTACTGATATCGATCTTATACTGGAAAGATCGAATCTACCCTTACACTCTTTTGTTACAGCGCAACGGCATCGTCAACAAGGATGCCGCATGGTTCTAGAAGGGGGAGATCGGCGCCTGGAGATCTTTTGACACGAAAGAATGATTCAATCGAGCATGAGCAAGCCTACAGCTAAGGTCTCAGCTCGCGCTCCGCGCATCGCGCGTAAAAAAAGAGAATTAGTTTTGTAATGGTGCGGAATCCTGACAGTAAGCTGGAGCTTGCTTACAAAGCAGACCCGGAGTACATAAAAAGTTAAATAATTTGTGGAAAGAATACTGATAAGTCACACAAGAGTTGAAAAGCGGGTAGAATGGATATGTATGTGAGAAAAGTTAGAATTTAGAAGCTCAGAATTATGTTTCGTGTTTCGTATCCGAGGAAATAGTGAGGCAATGATAAGGCGATCGTACAGTAATGATATAGCAACGGTAAACTCATATAAGCGCTTGATAAATAAGTGGCTGCAGTTACAGTGTGAAAGGAGTGTGAACCACCAAGGACATCTTACTTGAAGTTACAGTAGAACAAAATAACCGTATCGTACAAAAATGTTCATATATTAAAACTTGTTCATTATTGATAAGGCATTTTGGAAGGAACAGAATCATAGAACATTGTGGGTGAATAGACAGGGCATGCATGATAGGCTCATGGTCAGAATTTTAGTTATCGGCGCATGTACCTTGGGAGTGAGTTCGCCCTCTATAACTGGCTACTTATTAATTTCCGATGCCAAATTTTTATAACCAGCCAGACTGCAGCAAATATTAATCACCTATAATAATCTATAAGAGCAAATAAATAATCTGGGGTGGGGGAGGAGGGGGGGCTTACACATGTTCGAGAATAATCATGTCTGCTGTTGATTATTTGAAGCAATGGATAGGCCAATCTTGATAACATTGTAACCTATGATTCCTTGCCGTGCTGTTGGCTATTTTGGACGCCAGAGGCGGTTTCCCGGTCTGTGGGAAAGGGGGCCTTATCCAGCCTTGAGATAATAAGTCGGTCTTTCAATAATTTTTCTAAATGGATTGTGGTCAGAGCCTGTTGTGCTGTCTTATTAAGGTCTAGTGACTTTCACTTGATGGTAGGCGTTATCCAGCACCCGTTGGAGGTAAACTTTTAAAAGTTGCTCTAGAAAGCAGCTCCTTACTGAACAATGTTGTTAGTAAGGGCTGGAAAGGATAAATGAAAGAGCCTGTTTTCTGTCCATGAAAGGTCTATATCCTGAAACAGTTTCGTGGTGCGGTTGAGAGCTCGCAAGATGGGACAGCGGTAGTCCTCGCGGGTGCAGGAAACAAATTGTGAGTCCTCTGGTGCGAAGGTGACCTTTAAGAGGTTTAACATTTCTGAACTCAGGAATTAGTTATCTTTGACGATCAACAAAGTTAGTATTCCAATCTATAAATCCTTCAAGAATCGGGAAGGGTGTGGCCGTGCACAGTCGTGGAATTCTGCTTATAACCTTCCAGTTTTCTAGTCCATTGTTGCAGTTTAGTAAGCGTGCACGTCCTCGGTTGGAATAGACCTCACTATCAGAGCGTGGAACCACTGGCTAGCTGGAGGTGGTGTTTAATGAAAAAGAAAGGTTTGTGAACTTTTATTAAAGTCAAAATATTTCATTTGTTCCTGTGGCAACCTGAAGTGCTTTTCTAGTAAACAAAGGCATCGCTGCAGGAGAAATAATGACCCTTACAAATCAAGGTACAGACAAACCGCCAAAGTTACAAGTTTTATCTTCAGACAACAACATCTTCAGATAATCATTGCTCTAATGGGAACTCGTTAAAGATTCTCATTTTGTCCATTATAAATATTTTTCTTGAAAGCCTGCAACTGTGAAAACAGTGAGTTTGTTTATAAATAACTATGTTCTATATTTTACACGAGTCGTTTCGGGAAATGATCCGATTTTCAAGTGTGTATTTCTTTGTACAACGCCATTTTTTTTTCGTAATGTTTTCGATGTGTAAGCTTCTGCTTTGTTTGCTTGAAGACAAGGATTTCTGGTCATATGAGTATAGGATAATGTCAACAGCAGCAGAAAATAGTATAACGGGAGTAGGAATCGTTATGAATAGGAAAATAGGGCAGCTATTGTGTTACTGTGAACAGTTCAATGATAGGGTTGTTCTTATCAGAATCGACAGCAAACCAACACCGACAACGATAGTTCAGGTATACTCGCCAACGTCGCAAGGTGAGGATTAGGAGATAGAGAAAGTATATGACGATATTGAAAGGATAATACAGTACGCAAAAGGGAGATCTAATAGTCATGGGGGACTGGAATACAGTTGTAGGGAAGCACTTAAAGAAAAGTTTACAAGAGAATATGGGCTTGGGACAAGGAATGAGAGAGGAGGAAGACTAATTGAGTTCTGTAATAAATTTCAGCTAGTAATAGCAAGGCGATCCCATCTCCCCAAAACTGTTCTCTGCTGTATTGGAAATGGCTATGTCAAAACTGAGCTGGGAAGGTAAGGGAATTAGAATTAATGGAAGAAGGCTTACCAACTTGAGATTTGCTGATGATATTGCCTTACTGGCCAAAGACTTCGCAGAGCTCCAAAACTTAGTTACAGATCTTGCATCGGAATGTCAGCTGTTTGGCTTGAACATGAACCTTTCCAAAACAAAAGTAATATCCAACAAATGGGTCCCAGCTGGAGATGTAAAAGTCAAGGACAGTCTACTAGAAGAGGTCAGTGAGTATGTCTACCTTGGCCAGATTATAAATATGAAGGGAGACATAAGGCCAGAAATCTATCGACGCATCAAGCTTGGCTGGCAAGCATTTGGGAATAATTCAAAAGTATTCAGATCAAAAATGCCAGTAAATCTGAAGAAAGCAGTATTTGATCAATGCATTCTTCCTGTGATGACGTATGGCTGCGAGACATGGACACTGAACTCATTCACAAAAGGGAAACTTAGGACAGCACAGAGAGCCATGGAGAGATCAATGCTGGGCTATACAAGAAAGGACAGGAAAAGGGCAGATGACATCCGGTCTGTGACGAAGGTTAATGAAATTTTAGAGAGAGTAGGTTGAAATGGCAGTGGGCTGGCCACGTTGCAAGAAGAAAAGACAACAGATAGACGAAGCTAGTACTGGAGTGGAGTCCGAGAGAGCACCGGAGGCCTAGAGGAAGATCACCAGACAGATGGGACAAAGACATCAAGAAGATCGCTGGTAACACCTGGCAGAGAACTGCCCAAGACCGTCCCACTTGGAGAAGACTTCTGAAAGCCTACCTGAATCCACGACTCGAAGAGGCCACATCATCTAATGATTGAATTGGCTGATGATGATGATGATGAACAGCGAATACTCTGTTCAGGAATCAGAAGAGGAGGAGGTATACTTGGAAAGGCCAGATGACACGAGAAGATTTCAGTTAGATTACATCATGGTGAGACAGAGATTCCGAAATCAGGTATTGGATTGTAAAGTGTACCCAGGAGCAGATATAGACTCAGATCACAATGCAGTAGTGCTGCAGAGCTGGTTGAAGTTTAAAAGATTAGTCAGGAAGAATCAATATGAAAAGATGTGGGATAATTCAGGGTGAAACGATGTCAGTGATACGTTTCGCTGATCACATTGCTATCCTGAATGAAAGTGAAGAAGAATTATATGATCTGCTGAATGGAATGAACAGTCTAAGGAGTACAGAATAGGGACTGAGAGTAAATTGAAGAAAGACGAAAGTAATGAAAAGTAGCAGAAATGAGAACAGCGAGAAACGTAATATCAGGATTGATGGTCACAAAGTAGATGAAGTTAAGGAATACTGCTACCTAGGCAGCAAAATAACCAATGACGGACGCAGCAAGGGGGACATCAAAAGCAGACTAACACTGCCAAAAAAGGCATTCCTGGCCAAGAGAAGTCTACTGGTATCAAATATAGGCTTTAATTTGAGGAACAAATTTCTACGAATGTACGTGTGAAGCAGAGCATTTTATGGTAGTGAAACATGGACTGTGGGAAAACCGGAACAGAAGAGAATCGAAGCATTTGAGACGTGGTGCTACAGATGAATGTTGAAAATTATGTCGGATGAGAGGGTAAGAAATGAGGCGGTTCCACGCAGAATCGGAGAGGAAAGGAATATATGGAAAACATTGACAACTAGAAGGATACAGGGTGATAGGATACCTTTTAAGACATCATGGTACTAGAGGGAGCTGTAGAGGACAAAAACGGTAGAGTAAGATAGAGACTGGAGTACACCCAGCAAATAGTTGACGAGGTAGGTTGCAAGTGCTACTCCGAGATGAAGAGGCTGGCACAGGAAAGGCTGCATCAAACCAGTCAGAAGACTGGTGACTCAAAAAAAAAAAAAAAGTGCTATAGTTCTCCCATGTGGCACTGTTCTGTGTGTTGCCTGATTATGGATGTCTGTGTGGCATGAGGTTGCAGGGGATGTGGTGTCTGTCATTGTATTTTTCCTGTAAATTTTGAATGTGCATGTGTTGTTGTTCCTTGTAATATTTAGGTCCAGACAACTGATGCTTTTGTTTTGTTCTTTTTCCATTGTAAATGTAATTTCCTCATGCAGGTTACTGAAGCAATTCAGAATGTCTGTTATGTTTTTGTCATCCCCTTTCAGTAACAGTAGTGTGTCATCTATATATCTCCTATAAAATTCTATTTGCTTTAGACAGAGTTCGTGGCTACTAAATTACTTTTGTTCCAAGTGATTATGTATATGTCATCTATGGTACCTGATATACATGATCCCATTGATAGGCCATCTGGTTGCTTATAAATGTTGTCATTGAAGGTAAAGTAGTTGTAACTTAGAGTTAGCTGGAGGAGTTCCATAAATTCAATGATGTCTGTGTATGCAAGTTTCTTATGTTTCGTAATGTTCTTTTGGAATACTGTTATAACTCCTTGTATGGGTATATTTGAGTAAAGGTTGGTAACGTAAGGTGATAAGAACTGAGCATCTTGGGATAGTTTTTTGTGTTTTATTTATGGATTTTAGGGCTTTTCTATCGTTTGTTGCATATTTAGATCTAAATTTAACTTCCTTTATTTCTTTCTCAAGAAGTTTGCTGACTTTGTGACTTTTTGCTGCTTCTGTAATTCCATTCAATTTTTCAGCATGTGCTGCATTTTTAATTGCAACTATTATCTGTTTAGTGTATGGTTGTTCAGTTTAGGTTTTGGTGGTATTTTAGTCCTTCATCGAACAAATTATTTTCTCTTTGGTCAAAATTTATATATGTTTTGTCCACTACGCTGCTGTAAAATTTACAGGAAAAATACAATGACAAACACCAAAATTCCTGCAACCTCATGTCACCCAGACATCCATATACAGGCAGCATACAGATCAGTGCTACGTAGGGCAACTAAAATACCTGTGAACCAAGAAAACATGCAACAAGAAGTAAATGTAGTGTAACAGATTGCAGTTGTCAATGATTATAATGCTTCCATGATTGACACAGTCCTAAACAAAGTGAAGAAAAACACAAACACAAAGCGCACCACAGAAGAAAACGACAAAGCTTCAAAATATTGTCAACATAAACGTAGAATTGATGAAGATGTAAATGTATTGCGCCAAATGAATATGGGTAAAAACCCAGAACGCGACTTGCAATAAATAAACCTATATAAAAATATCAGGTTTCTGTATTTCTTCAATTTATTCTTCTTTATGATTTTTTAATGTGTCCGAGTTTCAATACTTTCACAGTAGAGACCGTTTTAATTTTTATTATTTAGTCGTTTCCTCACAAGTACTTTTTTCCTTTATCATTTCATAATGCGTTCGATGTTTTGGTGCTGCCTCGCATTGTGTGTGGCAGGCGCCGTTGTAACATTACTGGCCGTTGGTGGTTTTGTTAGAATCAGCGAGGCGGCAGGTTTGTCACTGTGACGGAGAGCCAGCGGCGCGCTGGAATGCTGCTGCCGGGGACATAACTCAGGACCCGCGATGCGCGCCCCGATAGCGCCCAGCCTCACCTCCCTACCTGCCTTTGCCTTCCCACACGGCCAGCTCGCGCTTTGTTCCCCGGGATAACTGTTTCCCCGGCCGGCCCGCTACGGGTCGCGCAAGCTTAAGCTCTCCTAATCCACCCCACCACTTTGTCGTCGCGTGTCCGCGCTCGTCAAACCACGTACCAGGGGTAGGGAGTGCAGAGCTTGGATACAGTTGATAATTATAGCCCAAGAAACGTTAACTCATCAAAGCACAGCATGAATTTACGGTTCAAATACACAAATGTATTTTTTCGTATAATATGTATCCACTATTTCTTTAAGAACTTTGCTAATATTAAAGATTTCCAGTGTTCTTGCTAGTGGCAGTAATCGTGAATGGTTCCGAACAGAACGGAAAAGAGATTGTAGAGGGCAGAGATAGTATAGGTTTCAAGCGAATGATTTAGTAAAACAGATATTTGATCGAGAATACATTAGTATATGAGTTCCTAAACGTATTTTAGTATCATTATTTTTCTTTATGGATGACTTTCCAGGCAATGTTAGATGTAGTGAAGAAAATCTCTCTGAGGATGACAAAAACACTGTAGTTACAGATATACAAAAAAATCTCTTGACAGGTAAAGCAGATGCTACCCTCAGAAATTTAATAAGTAATAAACTACGTGAATGTAAAGGAAATAAAAGACATGAATTTCAGTATGCGGACGGAAAATAATATTTTCGTTTTTGATTTACTACCCCCATGAACCATGGACTTTGCCGTTGGTGGGGAGGCTTGCGTGCCTCAGCGATACAGATGGCCGTACCGTAGGTGCAACCACAACGGAGGGGGATCTGTTGAGAGGCCAGACAAACATGTGGTTCCTGAAGAGGGGCAGCAGCCTTTTCAGTAGTTGCAGGGGCAACAGTCTGGATGGTTGATCTGGCCTTGTAACACTAGCCAAAACGGGCTTGCTGTGCTGGTACTGCGAACGGCTGAAAGCAAGGGGAAACTACAGCCGTAATTTTTTCCGAGGGCATGCAGCTTTACTGTATGGTTAAATGATGATGGCGTCCTCTTCGGTAAAATATTCCGGAGGTAAAATAGTCCCCCATTCGGATCTCCGGGCGGGGAGTACTCAAGAGGACGTCGTTATCAGGAGAAAGAAAACTGGCGTTCTACGGATCGGAGCATGGAATGTCAGATCCCTTAACCGGGCAGGTAGGTTAGAAAATTTAAAAAGGGAAATGGATAGGTTAAAGTTAGATATAGTGGGAATTAGTGAAGTTCGGTGGCAGGACGAACAAGACTTTTGGTAGGTGAATACAGAGTTATAAATACAAAATCAAATAGGGGTAATGCAGGAGTAGGTTTAATAATGAATAAAAAAATAGGAGTACGGGTAAGCTACTACAAACAGCATAGTGAACGTATTATTGTGGCCAAGATAGACACGAAGCCCATGCCTACTACAGTAGTACAAATTTATATGCCAACTGGCTCTGCAGATGATGAAGAAATTGATGAAATGTATGATGAGATAAAAGAAATTATTCAGGTGGTGAAGGGAGGCGAAAATTTAATAGTCATGGGAGACTGGAATTCGAGAGTAGGAAAAGGGAGAGAAGGAAACATAAGTGGCTGAATATGGATTGGGGGAGAGAAATGAAAGAGGAAGTCGTCCGGTAGAATTTTGCACAGAGCATAGATTAATCATAGCTAACACTTGGTTCAAGAATCATAAAAGACGGTTGTATACCTGGAAGAATCCTGGAGATACTAGAAGGTATCAGATAGATTATATAATGGTAAGACAGAGATTTAGGAACCAGGTTTTAAATTGTAAGACATTTCCAGGGGCAGATGTGGATTCTGACCACGATCTATTGGTTATGAACTGTAGATTAAAACTGAAGAAACTGCAAAAAGGTGGGAATTTAAGGAGATGGGACCTGGATAAACTGACTAAACCAGAGGTTGTAGAGAGTTTCAGGGAGACCATAAGGGAACAATTGACAGGAATTGGGGAAAGAAATACAGTAGAAGAAGAATGGGTAGCTCTGAGGGATGAAGTAGTGAAGGCGGCAGAGGATCAAGTAGGTAAAAAGACAAGGGCTAGTAGAAATCCTTGGGTAACAGAAGAAATATTGAATTTAATTGATGAAAGGAGAAAATATAAAAATGCAGTAAATGAAGCAGGCAAAAAGGAATACAGAAGTCTCAAAAATGAGATTCACAGGAAGTGCAAAATGGCTAAGCAGGGATGGCTAGAGGACAAATGTGAGGATGTAGAGGCTTATCTCACTAGGAGTAAGATAGATACTGCCTACAGGAAAATTAAAGAGACCTTTGCAGAAAAGAGAGCCACTTGTATGAATATCAAGAGCTCAGATGGAAACCCAGTTCTAAGCAAAGAAGGGAAAGCAGGAAGGTGGAAGGAGTATATAGAGGATCTATACAAGGCCGATGTACTTGAGGACAATATTATGGAAATTGAAGAGGATGTAGATGAAGATGAAATGGGAGACACGATACTGCGTGAAGAGTTTGACAGAGCACTGAAAGACCTAAGTCGGAACAAGGCCCCGGGAGTAGACAACATTCCATTGGAACTACTGACGGCCTTGGGATAGCCAGTCCTGACAAAACTCTACCATCTGGTGAGCAGGATGTATGAGACAGGCGAAATACCCTCAGACTTCAAGAATAATATAATAATTTCAATCCCAAAGAAAGCAGGTGTTGACAGATGTGAAAATTACCGAACTATCAGTTTAATAAGTCACTGCTGCAAAATACTAACACGCATTCTTTACAGACGAATGGAAAAACTGGTAGAAGCCGACCTCGGGGAAGATCAGTTTGGATTCCGCAGAAATGTTTGAACACGTGAGGCAATACTGACCCTACGACTTATCTTAGCAAATAGATTAAGGAAAGGCAAACCTACGTTTCTAGCATTTGTAGACTTAGAGAAAGCTTTTGACAATGTTGACTGGAATACTCTCTTTCAGGGGTAAAATACAGGGAGCGAAAGGCTATTTACAATTTGTACAGAAACCAGATGGCAGTTATAAAAGTCGAGGGACATAAAAGGGAAGCAGTGGTTGGGAACGGAGTGACACAGGGTTGTAGCCTCTCCCCAATGTTATTCAATCTGTGTATTGAGCAAGCAGTAAAGGAAACAAAAGAAGAATACGGAGTAGGAATTAAAATCCATGGAGAAGAAATAAAAATGTTGAGGATCGCCGATGACATTGTAATTCTGTCAGAGACCGCAAAGGACTTGGAAAACAGTTGAATGGAATGGACAGTGTCTTGAAAGGAGGATGTAAGATGAACATCAACAAAAGCAAAACGAGGATAATGGAATGTAGTCGAGTTAAGTCGGGTGATGCTGAGGGAATTAGATTAGGAAATGAGACACTTAAAGTAGTAAAGGAGTTTTGCTATTTGGGGAGCAAAATAACTGATGATGGTCGAAGTAGAGAGGATATAAAATGTCGACTGGCAATGGCAAGGAAAGCGTTTCTGAAGAAGAGAAATTTGTTAACATCGAGCATAGATTTAAGTGTCAGGAAGTCGTTTCTGAAAGTATTAGTATGGAGTGTAGCCATGTATGGAAGTGAAACATGGACGATAAATAGTTTGAAAAAGAAGAGAATAGAAGCTTTAGAAATGTGGTGCTACAGAAGAATGCTGAAGATTAGATGGGTAGATCACGTAACTAATGACGAGGTATTGAATAGAATTGGGGAGAAGAGGAGTTTGTGGCACAACTTGACCAGAAAAAGGGACCGGTTGGTAGGACATGTTCTGAGGCATCAAGGGATCACAAATTTAGCATTGGAGGGCAGCGAGGCGGGTAAAAATCGTAGAGGGAGACGAAGAGATGAATACACTAAGCAGATTCAGAAGGATGTGGGCTGCAGTAAGTACTGGGAGATGAAGAAGCTTGCACAGGATAGAGTAGCATGGAGAGCTGCATCAAACCAGTCTCAGGACTGATGACAACAACAACAACAACAACAACATCAGTTCTTAGTAGACTGTTCGTTCCATTCAACATGTCGCGCAATCCTTTACTTTCCCACAGTATAATAATGTCATTAGTTAATTTTGTCATTGATATCCTTTAACGCTGACTTTTCATACGATTCCAGAAACTTTCTTTTATTTTCTCGTTATTGTGTGTACTCACCTGCACATGGACAACATGCAGGTATGTATAAAGGAAAGTTATGTTGATAGACAGTGACGAGTCTTCCAATACCATTAGGATGTGACATGAAAATAATGTTCTGGAGCGGAGCATTTCGGTCACAAGGAAAATACTCTAAATCGAAGAACTGAAATGGAATAGTTTTTTTTTTTAATACGTAGATCTGTCTGTTCTGCCACTCACCAATATCGTTTATCTGTAAAACGGTGGCGCAGTGGTAAGACACTTGACTCGTATTCGCGAGGAGGGTGGTTCAAATTCCCGTCTGCCTTGCAGATTAAGGTTTCTCGTGGTTTTCTAGAAACGCTTAAGACGAATGCCGGGATGGGTCCATCAAAAGGTCACGGCCTCCTCCCTTCCCAATCCTTACACAATCCAAGCGTAATTATACTCTGTCGTTAATAAAGTTGTCGTCGACGGGACGTTAAACCCTTATCATCCTTCCTCCTTCCTTTAACTGTAGAGCTCTGCATTCGTTTGCAATCGATGTTTGAAGGTTAAAGAATCTGAAAACTACAGAATAGAAATCGCTGTAGAATCAGTACCGTGTAACAGACAAATACGGAAACCACTACAAAGGAAACATATGTGAGGTTTGTAAGAATCAACCTACATTAATTCAAAGTTGGAAATTGAATGAAATAATTAAAACACAGCGGAATGTAACATTATGCTCACTTGGCAAGGGCAATGTGTGAACAAGCTACACTACTTCAGTTGTTTCCGCACTGCAGTAATTCAATATCAAAAGCCACAGTGATCACGTCAACAGATCTTAACCAGGACATGTTCCATTCTGCTCTGTGTTAATCACTTCATTGAACCTTCACATTTGCTCTTAGATAACTAATAATGGAAGAACGTACGACATCATAGCAATTTATGTTTTGGGAAATATGAGTCTGTAAGTTTTGCTATCACATTTTAGCTTTTTGTCAAATAATAACTCATTTGTGACTCTTGTGAATCTGATGGCTGCAACCGTGTGTTTCACAGTATTGTTTCTGAACCGATCTGTGCTTCTGTAGGATTCTAGCCTCCCCCCCCCCCCCCAATGTTATTCAACCTGTACGATGAGCAACCGTTTCAGGAAATAAAGGATAAATTTGGAAAGGGAATTAGAGTTCAAGGGGAAGAAATAAAAATTTTAGGGTTTGCGCATGACACCTAATTCCGTCAGAGACAGCAAAGGACTTGGAAGAGCAGTTGGACGAAATGCTATAGTGTCTTGAAAATAGCTTATAAGATGAATATCAACAAAACCAAATGAAGGGTTAATGGAATGCAGTCGAATTAAAGCAGACGATGTTGAGGAACTGGATTAGAAAATGAGACTTTGAAAGTAGTCCATGAATGTCGCGCTTTGGGTAGTAAAATAACTGTCGATGTCCGAATTAGAGAAGATATATATGGACTGAAGACTAGCAATAGCAAGAAACGATTCTCTCAAAAAATAAAAAAAAAATAAAAAAACCTATTAATATCGAATGTAAGTATAAATGTTAGAAAGACTTTTCTGAAGGTTTTTGAATGGAGTGTAGCGTCTTGCGGGAGTGAAACATGGCGATAAGCTGTTCAGACAAGAAAAGAATAGAAGCTTTTGAAATGTGACAGAAGAATTTTGAAAATTAGATGAGTAGATCGAATAAGTAATAAGAATGTACTGAATAGAACTGGGGAAAAAAGTAATTTTTGGCAAAACTTGACGAAAAGGACAGGTCGCTTGTCAGGACACACCGTTTTGAGGCATCAAGGAATCGTCAGTTTCGTAATGGAAGGAAATGTTGAAGATGAGGGGGAGGGGGAATGCTGAAGAAGACCATACATGGCTGAAATACTGCAAGAGGATGTAAATGGATGTAGGTTGTAGTAGTTACGCCGAGATTAAGAAGCTTGCACATGACAGTGTAGCATGGAGTCTTCGTGAAACAAATCTTGAGAATGAGAACTGTAACAGGAAAAGTCTTTAGATTCATTATCCTTCATAGATCGATTGAAAAGAGTTCAGAATAATGACCTTGATGGGTGATGGGCAACACATAATTATGAAATAATTTTAATTCGCTTTTAGCCATTCGAGCTGAGGTACTGCCTTGTAAGTGACAAATTAACTGATCAACACTCATTAATATTTACAAGCTCGGCTCAGAAGGCAATATGTTTTGTGTCCAGATAAGTCCCCAGTGCAATACGCAACGTTTAAGTCGGTCGACGAGTGCCATACAAACTTTTCCTACAGTGTCTCGTTTGTTGAGCAAACTTTTCTTTGGATATAACTGTTATGAAGCCCCAACCGAGAAGGCGTATGGCGCTATCACGGCGTATCGGTGACAAGGGCACGCTATCTCGACAGGCGACGTATCCTGAAGAGATAAATCTCCCTCGCGGTGGCCATTAAGACGGCCTCATTATGCTGTGCGGGCCGCGCATTGAGTTATGCGCAGGGCGCGTGCGCCATGGTGCGGGGCGGGACGGGACCACCGGCGCAGCTGAGCCCATCCGTAGCCGCGGCTGCGTGCGCGTATCGCGTGCACACCATCGCCAGCGTCCCCGCCGCCGCCGCAGTCTCTGGCACCTCCTCACCGCTACAAATTGTCCGCTTACGACACGACATGTGATCACCCAAGGAATTACCATTGCCATATCACCCACTTTTCTTATAGCTCTCCTACTTCTTAAAAAGCCGTCAGCAGACTTTTACGCTCAGTACCATACTGCAGTGCCTATGGTGCTGGAACTATGCTTGTCTACAGGAACAGGAACTGCGGCGACTGCAGCTGGTACGAACTACATAAAATTGTATTCGCCGTTTAGAATATGGATAACCATTAGCTGGTAAATGGATTGACGACAGTGAAAATTTGTGCGGGACCGGGACTCGAACCCGGATTTCCCGCTTATCGCGAGCGATCGCCTTAGCTTTTTTATCTTTCTTTGTCCTTTTTTTTTACTGAGTGCGGAAGTTAGAAACAAAAACAATGAAACACTTCTAGATATCGCCACATGTGGCGTCGATACTAAACGAGCGCCGCAGCCTACCAATGTTTTATTATTTTTAATTTTCTTTTTATTAAGGAGCACAGTTAGCGGCAGGCAGGAGGCAAGGCGGGCAGGGGTCGAATTTCGAGATCTGGCCACGATGTCTCAGCCCCCCCCCCCCCACCCCTTCCTACCACCAAGGTGCACCGTGACAATGTTTTTTTGATTAATTAAAATTCAGCTATATAGTGGAGCCATATGGCAAACATCATGACATCATGTGAGCTAAAAAGGGCCATCTTACCCGCTTGCATCACCTTATCAAAGCGGGTGGCCATAAGAGACGGTCGTCATCTCAACAGTGATAACCAGTTGTCAACCTTCGGGGTGTCCGGGGCCGCTGCACACAGTCGGAGACTGTTTCTGTTACTGTATGGGGATCGTGGAAACATCGCATCTGCAAGTAAACTTCTTCTTACACGCGGCACCCCCCAGCTGGGCAGTGGGTCGATGAACGACGACCTCAAATAGCAAAAAAGTTCTGGCATTCTGTTCTGTTCGCTAAGACCATGAATTCGTCCATCACCTATTGCCACAAGACGAGAACTTCCTTTTCGCCGTCGCGGTACATGTAATGTATCACCATTCTCTTTACCCGGTCGACCATATTCATCCGGGTCATCTGGAAATAGACGGCGTCGGGGTGAAAGACGTCCATGGGTACATTCGAAGCAAAGGGGCGGCGTAGGAGGAAACCCATTATCTGGTGGATCAGTTTCCAGCGCTCGCTTGTGGGGCCACAGTTCAACCGGGACACATGGGATCGTCAGTTAGGTGAGTCGCATGAAGGCTTCGTCGGGTCGGAAATTTCCTGTTAGTGACCACATACTACGTAAAACGCACAAAAGTATACAGGAAAGGTGTGGATGACTCACCAAACCCACGTCCATTCGACCGTGGGGTGTCATCGTTCAATGTTGTTAGCCGGATTCCAACGTTGGAGAACACTATAATAAACCGTTGCTGTTGGATTCCAATTATCCGGTATAACTTTCAACATATGGCTGTGTTCGACGAAAAACGTCCTAATATGAGAGAGCGGGGCCGACAAATTTCCAGCAGGTATCGGTGGGCACAACATGTGTGGCACCACATCTGATATCGGGATGCCAGTAAGATCGTCTGTTGGTGAAAGCCAGAGTCGCCGCAATGAGCGAAGGTACAGCGCCAGTGCTCTGTGCTTGACGTGGATGAGTCCAACACCTCCTTTGTGGAAGGGTAAAGTAAGAGTAACAAACTACACCAGCATTCACCACGTGTCCGAACACTGCCTGTATCCTGGAAGCCATCGTGTCGTCATCAGTAGTACGTGGACGTAATGGTTAACACATTGACATAACGAGGTCGTTGCATAAGGTCCAACGATCTAAATTTGTTGAGGCGAGCCTGTGCTTGGAGTCATTGTAAAACCTTACGACACGTAAAAGCCGCCATACGTTGTATTTATTGATGTAACGATGTCACTAAATATTTGAGCATTGGGACCTTTATCAGGGGTACATCCTGTTCCACAGGCATGCCTCGTCCCAGCTCCATGTATCGTGATTTCCGTAAGTATATCGCACTGCCTGCCAATGCCTCATATTGTTGCAACCAGGAAAGCGCCGTACGTATTTAGTCACCAGCCTTTGTTAAGAACAACAGATCATCGGCGTTCGCGCCACATGGAAAGGGTAAACAGCGGAGGTTATGTCCTTTTAAGCGTCGCTGCAGTCCGTGAAGAGCTGGTTCGAGAGCAGCGGCGAAGAACATGACAGAAAGAGGACAGATCTGTCTGACGGACCTGTGGACACGGAAGGGGGTGGACCGATAGCCTTTTACCATAATCCTTGTGACAGCACCATGGATCAACGCGGGGGATACCGATGTGTTCCATAACTGCATGCAGGAATCCACGATCGAAAGCATGGTCAAAATCCAGCGCAACAAGAGCCCATGGAGACGGCCTGTTTACATCGGCGCCACCACGTCCCTGTAGGTGCTCACAGTCGGAAATAAGTTAGTGTTGCCTCCAAGGCAGGTTTGATCAGTGTGTATGACCACCACCACCACCTAGAGAGGTGGTGGTGGTATGACCGCCATTATCGTAGATTTGAGCCTCTCACGGAGGATGCGTGTCAACAGTTTGTAGTCTGTGTCTAGCATTGTCAATGGGCGAAAATCAAGCAGACGAGAGCCTTCGCCAGGTTTGAGCACCGATATCAAGAGGCCCTCGGTGAACTCAGATGGTACTTGAAAAATGGGATTCAGGAGTTCTCGGTACGTCCTGACGCACGTTGGGCCCATAAGATCAGAAAACCGTGTATAAAATTCAGGAGAGTCCGTTATGGCTGGGCGTCTTGCTGGGAGCACTGCGCAACATAGCCTCTAGTAATTCTTCCAAAGTCACCTCCAATAAGAGAGTAGCATCATATTGTGGATTTCGTGAGATGGGTAGGTCGGATAGGACTTCCCTAATTCCAACATCGAGTTGTAATCTTGCTCGTAGAGAAATATATGACTGTATTAACGCTCGGACGATATCCTTTGTGTTTTGGTTCGTCGTCCATCCTCCGTTCTACCTCTGTAATTAGCTGCCTTTTGTATCGCCTCCTGTCTCGAAAGATATCATCAGTTGTCCTCGCCCGCACCTGAACAGCCGCGAGTCATTTCGCGGTGATACTAGCAAGTGTCCTGGTGTCCTGCCGATTGTTGTTACGGCGACGGCGGTAGCACAGCCAGTTCACGGTGCGCAGTGTAGTAGAAATCAGTGGTCGCGGTATACCAGCACGCTCTATCACGTCCACAGCTGGATAATGTTCGACACAAGCCGGTTTGACACACTGTAACCACCACTGAAGTGTGGAACTGTAGGCGGGTAAACGCCGTTGGCATCTGCTTCACGTGGACTCCGCGTCTGCAATTTTACTCGTCAAGAAGGTCCACATTGAGGCTCCGCGGACCCCTCCTGCGTCGGACACGTTGGCGGGGGAGTGTGAGAGTACACACGTACGCTAGGCGGACAGTAAGGGCTGCCGCCCACATGTCACCATCGACAACTGTCGACCGCAGGCCACGTGTGATGTAAACTCTATCCAAACGTCCCGCTGAATGGCTAGTAAAGTAGATGTATTCCTGTGGATCACCGTGTAGTATGACTCATGTGACCAACAAAGCCAAGTCCGTTACAAGCGCTTGAAATGCGGACAGGTGCTACAGTGCGGCATCTGGTCGGATGGTCTAAACACGCAGTTGAAATCTCCGCCTATTACCAAATGGTCGGCATTGCGCTGGAAGAGCATTGCTATGTCTTCGCCGTGTAGAAGGTGCGGCGTTCTCTCCATTGGTCGGTTCCTGAAGGCGCGTACAGTTTCAACTGATGAATGTACCAACCTTGAGTGCTGTCGGTAAATGCGATGCATCGGTTGTCATGATCACTTCCCTTAACAGAATAACCGTACGTCCTCCAAAAAAATGGCTCTGAGCACTATGGGACTTAACATCTTAGGTCATCAGTCCCCTAGAACTTAGAAATAGTTAAACCTAACTAACCTAAGGACATCACACACATCCATGCCCGAGGCAGGATTCGAACCTGCGACCGTAGCAGTCGCGCGGTTCCGGACTGCGCGCCTAGAACCGCGAGACCACCGCGGCCGGCCGTACGTCCTCCGCCCACATCTGAAAGCAGGGCGTAGACGTCATATCCGTAGTTATCGAGACAGAGTCCTGGTCGTACTTCTTGAAGGAAAACAACATGCAGATCCGCAGCTCGTAACGTTCCTGCAGCAAACGAGTTTCGAGAGCAGAAGTAATGCCGTTGACATTGATAGTGGCGAGGCGGTGTGCCTGTTCCATCAAGTAGCGGACAGTATTGGCGGTGTGGATCGTCTTCATGGCGAAGAGGTAGAAAGCGACGGGTGTAGGTCATGCCGGCCCAGACGTCTGTCGCCGTCAACGTAGACGCGGCCAACGGCATCGGTGTATCGTCAGGGAGCTGAGGCGCATCCTGCATCTCCTGCGCCCACTCTCAGGGAGGTCGATGACGCTGGATCTCGAGAGGGAGACGCAGTCGTGGATACATCCTCGGGCACCGGGATATGGTGATCTCCCACGTCCCTACAGTGCGCGGTCTCGCCGGTAGCGGGGGAAGACATCGAACCATATAGTACGTTAGGATCTGCTATGTCGGACCGGTGTATGGGCTAACGCAACTCATCAGCGGGCGTTGTTTCCTCGGGCAGTTCTACTGCCTCTATCGTTAAGCGCCTTTCTTACGTCGTTTTGGCGATTTCTGTTTACGCTGTCTCGCCTCTGTGTCCGGCGCAGGGCAGGGGGTGAATTCGGCCTCTTGTTTTTCAACTTCCACCGGAACGTCGTCTTGTTGCAGCGGTGTGTGCGTGCCACCAGGGCTCGACGCCAGGGCAACAGAGGCATTGGCGCGAGAAGACGCTGGGGACTCGGGAACTGTTGTAGGGCCTTCCAAGGCTTGTACCAACATAGAAGGAAGGGTCTTCATAGACAACTGGCGTCTCCCGTCTCACCGCCGTAACCGACATAGAGATCACTATCGACGGTCAAATCCGACAGTCAAAGGAAGTCTGCACGAGAGGGCGTTGCAAGCATTCCGTACGTACATGACCTACCCAATTGGGCTATCCGAACACATTCCACGGCCAAACCCAAACTTCCGTACGTCGTCAACCATGTGTCTACAACCTGTACTCGTACATTCATTATGTGTATTCCCGCACAGAGGAGACATTTTAAGTGTAAGTCGCTTTCCCGGTATCGGCGGACAAATACGGTATTGGAGTACTTGTGTTGTTGATAACTATGGTGCAATATTACTTAGGACATGCATGCATAGTCAAATGGTAAAGCGACTGCTCGCGATAAGCGGAAAATACAGGTTCGAGTCCCGGTGCAGCACTGATTTTCATGGTCGTCATTCAAAAAAATGGTTCAAATGGCTCTGAGCACTATGGGACTTAACATCTGTGGTCATCAGTCCCCTAGAACTTAGAACTACTTAAACCTAACTAACCTAAGGACATCACACACATCCATGCCCGAGGCAGGATTCGAACCTGCGACCGTAGCAGTCGCGCGGTTCCGGACTGAGCGCCTAGAACCGCTAGACCACCGCGACCGGCGGTCGTCATTCCATTATACAGCTGATAGTTGTCCATATTCGCAACAGCGAATATATTTCATGTATTTCTTAACGGCTGTAGTCGCCGCAGTGCGTGTTCCTTGGGACATGTTGTAGGTCTGATCTGAATAACACAAGCACTGCAATATTGTATTATCCGCTGACATCAGACAAGCGACTTTCAGTTAAAAATGTCTCCCCTGTACGGGAATGTATATAATGTATGTACAAAAGCAGGTTGTAGTAGACACATCGTTGATGACTTATGGAAGTTTGGGTGTGGCAGTGGGTCATGCTCGTAGAGCGTAACGGTTAGGCGACCGCTCCCGATAAGCGGGAAATTCGGTTCGAGTGCCGGTCTGGGCCAAACATTTTCACTGTCGTCAATCCGTTATACAGCTGATGAGTGTCCATATTCGCGACTGTGAATACTTTTCATATGTATCACTTACGGTTTAGTCTGACAGGCGTGAGTGCGATTGATTTGGTGGAATTTTCTAAATGTAATCTTATGAAAGAATGGGCCAAATCCTACTGGTGGAACGAGAAAGACATCAGTCTCACTTTACTTGATTTCCTGACAGCCGCTTCCTTCCGTACTCTCAGATAAGCAATCCATTTATCTCAAGAGCAGTTTTCCCGTCACTATGACCAAGGTAACGTCTGTCTTCTCATCGTACAGCATGTGTTTCTGCGAGAACCTGTTGTATGAATTTAATCGGGCCACTTAGGGTGAATTTTAATATAATTTAGATGTATTCTTCAAACATATAAGAAATCTGAAGCAGCCTTTCCAGTGTGGGAGCCACTGATCCACAATGCCGTACTGTCAGTGGAAATAGCCTTGTTGCACACGGGAAAAGATTTGACCTGTAAAAGTATTTAAAAGACGAGGAATTTACTCCAGCCCGTACTTAGCATGCTAAAATGGAACAAGACAGCAGCGGACAAAGCAACTAGTATGCATGCACAGGGAACAAAGAAAATGATTCCTTTCATTTTGCAGCTAATCTTCGTACTACACGGTACTCTGCTCAGTTTCCTCCAGTTCATCTGTTTACTATTTATCCTCTGCTGTATTTCGCCCTCCAGTCCTCCATCACTTTGCATGTAAGAGCCCAGGTATTTAAATTTCTCGACCAGCGTCAGTTGTTCTCCTTGCAGGTAAATGAATAGATCTTTTGCATCCTTTGTACACATATACTCTGTTTTCACCCCGCTAATTCTCATTCCCCTGTCCTCTAGAGCTTTTCTCCACTGTTCAAGCTTGTCTTGAAGTGTCTCCTGGGTGTGTTCACAGATTACATCATCATCAACAAACATCATGCTCCGAGTGCCTCTTTTTTCACATCTTTGACTAGTACATCCATGACGAGGTCAAAGAGATATGGGCTGAGAGCAGATCCCTGATGTAGTCATACTCTCACTGGGAATGCCTTTGTTGCACCTGCACTGCTCCTGACTTGTGTCATTGCACCTTCACATATGTCTTCTACCATCCTGATATATTTTTCCGGCAGGCATTTACTTCTCAGACATCTCCATATCTCTTGCCTCGGCAGTCTGTCATAAGCCTTCTCAAGATCGATAAAGGCCATATGCAGTTCGGCTTGTACTTCTCTGTGCCTCTACATCAGTTGCCTTAGTGCAAATATTGCGTCGGTTGTTCCCCTTTCCGGCATAAATCCAAACTGTTCTTCGCATACTTTGTTTCTAGACGCAAACTCTTCTCAATTGTCCTATCCCAAATCTTCATTGTGTGGGACGTCAGATTTATCCCTTGGAAGGTCTACATTCACTGAATTGATCATGTCTTTTGCGTTCCATTGCATTAGGTGCTGAAAATGACCTCCTTGCTTCAGTGCACTTTTGCGCGCGCCCTAATAACACTTTGCGCAACTCTACCGCATCGATTGTCAAAGTTCCATTACGAATATTTTCCTTCAAGTCTTCTAACTTTATGGAGTTACTTGGTTATACTTTTCCCTTTAGACTGCCCCACAGATGAATGTGACAAGTGGTTAGGTCCAGCGAATGTGGCGGCTACATTCCTCCTCTGACAGTCCTTTCTTCTGTGAATCTATCATACATTCGTGAGATTGACTCGCGTGAAGTGTGACAGGTTGCCCCATCTTGTTGAAAGGCAGCATATGTACGTTCATGGGGGGTTAGCTGTGCGTAAAATTCCTGACAGATTCGCATACACGCAGCAGTGTTTACTGCTGTTTAAAAAAATATGGGATCCACAATCCAACGTGCTGGCACGGCGCGCCACACTGCGAATTTTTCATGCTGAAGTGGTTCCTTATTAATCACATAGGGATTGTTTGGTGACCAGTATCTGGTGTTTTGGGAGTTTACATGCCCTATCACATGGAACCCAGGGTTCGTCACTCACGAGATACAATTGCGGATCCAACATGCCACTCTTAACTGGTTGATGTAGCCACTTACAGTAATTCACACGTTCTGCCTTATCTTTCTCTTTCAGTTCTTGGATACATGTCATTTTGTCGGCTTCATCCCTATATGGTGTAAAATACGTTGACAAGATCTAAGTGAAACGTTCACTTCTTGTGGCAATTTACGTGTCGACTTCTTTGGACTGTGGATCATCCGTCGTTTAATGTCCGCGACCACAATAGGTGCACGAACGGACGGAGCTCGATTCTTTTTCGCGTTTGGAACTGACCCTGTAGCACGACACTTCATCACCAAATGCTGTATACTGCTGTTTGTTGGTTTGGAAACGCCAGGAAACTTCTTTGCAAAAAATGCCGCGCGTTTCCTTAATTGAACAGGTAAACACGTACGTCTCCACTATTGCGATTCTTTCTTGAAGAGGATACATCTCGCCGAGGTATTTACTTCACATCTTCTCCATTTCGCAACGGCTTTCGTACTGACAATACAAAAAGTTGTCGCAGCAGCTTCGAAACAGTAGACGACTGTAGACGACAAGGAGCAGTCTGATATCGGAGCCGTTCTTCGTACAGTTTTTACCCCCACACTTCCCTCCAATACTATACTGGTGATCAGCACATGTCCTTCTTAGTCGCCTTGGTCCACAAATTCCTTTTCTCTCCATTTACATTCAGTATCTCCTCATTAGTTCTATGAACTACTCGTCTAATCTTCAGCATTCTTCTTCTGTAGCATTACACTTGAAAAACTTCTCTTCGTGTCTGAACTGTTTATCATTCACGTTTCACTTCCATCCAAGGCAACACTCAAGCCACCGTATGGTGCCTGGCGAAGGTACAAGTCATTTCCTTTCCTGTTCCACTCGCAAATAGTGCGAGATAAAGCGACTATCTATATTCCTCCCCAGGAGCCCTAATTTCTCTTACCTAATCTTCGTAGTCCTTACGCGAAATGTAAGCCTACGTTGGCGGTAGAGTCAGCTTCAAATGCCGGTTCTCTAAATTTTCTCAATAGTGTTCCTCGAAATGAGGGTCGCCTTCCTGAATATATGTCCTTTTGAATTTCCAAAGCATTTCAGTAATACCTGCGTGTTGTTCGATCCTACCGGTAAGAAACTTAGCAGCCCACCTGTGAACTGCTTCGATGTCTTCCTTTCATCCGACCTGGTGGGAATCCCAGACACTCGAGCAGTGCTGAAGATCGGGTCGCTCTGGTGTCCTACAACCAGATGACCCCATTGTTCCTAAAATTCTCCAATTAAACCGAAGTCGACCATTCGCCTTCCGTAGTACAATCCTTCCTTGCTTGTTTTATTTCATGTCGCTTTGCAACGCTACGCTTAGATGTTTAACTGACGTGACTGTGTCAAGTAGGACACTACTAATGTTGTATCCGAACATTACGGGTTTGTTTTTCCTGTTCTTCCGCATAACTTACATTTTTCTACATTTAGAGGTAGCTGCCATTCGGCACACCTCCTACAGTCACTCGACGACGGCACCTTCCCCGTACACTAAAGCATCATCAGCAGTCAACCACAGGTTGCTGCTCACCGTGTCCGGCAGATTATTTATGTAGAGAGTAATAACGATCCTGTCACACTTCTCCGGGACACTCCTGAGGATGCACTTGTCTCTGACGAACACTCCCCCTCGAGGACGACGTACTGGGTTCTATTACTTAAGAAGTCTTCGAGCCACTCACATATCTGCGAACCTGTTCCGCATACTCGTACCTCCGTTAACAGTCTACAGTGGGGCAGCGTATCGGACGTTTTACCGAAATCTTGGTATATGGGATCTATCTGTTGCCCTTCATCCATAGTTCGCAGGATATCATGTGAGAAAAGGGCAAACTGAGCTTCGTACGAGCGATGCTTACTAATACCGTGCTAATTTGTGCACGGAATCTTTTCCGTCTCAAGGAAATTTATTATATTCTAATTGAAGATCTGTTCCAGAACTCTGCAGTAAATCAATATTAAGGCTATCGTCTGTAATTTAGCAGGTCCGTTTTTTTTATCCTTTTTACTTGCAGGAGTCACCTGTGCTTTTTTCCAGTGCTGGAGAATTTACACTGGCCGAGAGATCCGCTATAAATTCAAGTTAAGTAAGGGGCCAAGCCGTAGTAAAACCAAACTGGTATTCCACTCTGACCTGGCGACTTATTTGTTTTCAAACCTATCATTTGTTTCTCTACGCTAGAGATGCCTATTACTGTGTCCTCCATATGGGAGTCTGTGCGATAGTCAAATGACGGTAAGGTTGTAAGATTCTCCTGCGTAAACGATTTCTTAAACGGGAAATTTAAAACTTCGGCTTCTCTTTCGTTATCTTTTCTGCCATGCCAGAGTGGTCAATAAGTGACTGGATAGAAGCTTCGACACGCTTAGCGACTTTACGTAGGACTAGAATTTTCTCGGGTTATCTGCAAGATCTTTTGCTAAAGTATGACGGTGGTAGTTGTTATATGCTTCGTGCAGCGATCTTTTCACAGCCGCAAAAATCTTACTAGCTGTGGTGTCACCGCCAGACACCACACTTGCTAAGTGGTAGCTTTAAATCGGCCGCGGTCCATTAGTACATGTCGGACCCGCGTGTCGCCACTGTCAGTGATCGCAGACCGAGCGCCACCACACGGCAGGTCTCGAGAGACGGACTAGCACTCGCTCCAGTTGTACGGACGACGTAGCTAGCGATGCACACTGTCGAAGCCTCGCTCATTTGCAGAGCAGATAGTTAGAATAGCCTTCAGCTAAGTCCATGGCTACGACCTAGCAAGGCGCAATTAGCATGTATCTACAGAGTCTCACTTGTATTGTCAAGAGCGATGTACAACAAGGATGGATTAAAGTTAAGTATTCCAGAAGCTACGTACTTTTCTTTATAGCATTCATTACGTATCCTGTTTCAGACCTCTCTAGCCTGCGTGAGTTTAAGCGCGTGCCTTTCGGTTACCCGTCACTGTGGACTGGCTGTCTTGTCAGTCCACAACACTAGCTTTTGTCGGTCGTCATTTCCTCGTTTCTGTTTTGAACTGAGAGCAACAGTCTTTGCTTCCTCAGCATTTTCCTAATTTTGTTATTAAACTGCGGTGAGTCTTCCGTCCTTAATCCACTTACTCGGCACATACTTCCCCAGAACTGATTTACAATGCTAGAAACGCCTGTCTGTGATTTTTGTTGAGTTCTAATGTATATGATATCACAATGTTGTTTACCCAATAATGATAACAGTGTGGAAGTTACCTAGTTATGATATCACATGCGACAGAAACCAACAAAATTCACAAATACACTTTTCTGGTGTGCTTACGTAGCAATGAAACCCTTACGATGAAGATGTGCTTCGAAATGTTCATAGGCGAAGTAAAACGCAGTTGACTGGACGGTAGATGTGTTGCTACTCTCTTGTATTTAAAGGAATTCGACACAGTAACTTCAGCTCACATATTTGTTCACAGCGTCCATTACAGTTTCAGTCACCGTTATACACACATGCTGCAGGGAGCAGCACAGTCTACAGTTTTGTACACAACATCAGCAGAGTATCTTATTCCCCAAGATGGATGTTGTTATCAGGTTTTCCAAAAAGCGGTTAGATCCTACTGTGATCACAACATCTAACTGAATGTTGTTAATAGGCACTCAGATAAGTTAATATGCTGATACCAGCTGTTCTGCGAATTTATTGTTACCCGTTGTCACGAACTGTTCCTTAATAGTGCAGGATACGATACATCGTGACAACGCAAGTTGTGTTCTATGTTCGTCATGTGTCATTGTGAAAACTATACATTTCTTGCAACAGTTCATGTTTCACGACAGTTTAATGTGCGCCTCGATCTAGAGTACAATGAACATTTGTGACGATAGACAGTGTAGGTTTACGATATGCAATGTTGCAAAGCGGGTACTGATTTATCTCACCTGAAAGTGATTACAGTCACCGTGTAGTTGGTAATCGAAGACATGACCCAGTTTTAATCACTGTATTACCTTTTGAATCTGATAAAGCACTGTCAGCTTACAAGCACAGAACTGTCTGACGCGCGTCAGATCCGTACAGCGGAGCAAGTTACAAGCTAGGGCGTAAACTCTATTCAAGTGTTCGCTTCGTATGCGGCCCTGCTCTTGTCGTGGCAACGAAGCGACTGTAACGATTTTAAGGTACATCTAAATCAGTTTGGTGTCTAGGCAATACATGTGAAATTGTTCAGTGTGCCATTATCAGTAAGAAAAATTTAAATCCTAATGTTCTAATCTATGATACCATCTCTGTAAATGCAATCACTTTCAGCACTTCTACACCTCGTCATGAAGTTGTTCAAAATACGTATAAACACCAGATGTTTCATGTGTCGGGATAAGCACAATCCATCGATGTGAATCGCATGTCTTATATAGTCATAGCGTTGTCGTATAAGCCATTAAAACTAAAGACATTATTTTAACGGACACAAATATCGATCCCTCAGGCAAACTACATCACCAGCCGCTCGAAGATTTGTATCTTCGAGTGATTCAGGAAATACTGATACACTTATACGACGTTTCTTCAAAAATATGCTATCTACCCGATGAATATTTCCTGTATAAAACCGCTTACGTTGCAATGACGCCGAATGTTTAACGTAAACGAAAGTGCAATCGGCTGTGCCACATGGAATCATAACACAGTAGGACCTCTACTGTTTTCAACATTCATAAAACTATTTATAATATTGAATCATCAGCACAATCAAATTCTTCGCTGACGGTGCTGTTATCAGCAGAAAGCTTCGTTGTGCGGCAAGAGCAAGGAAATGTTGAAAGTCTTGCACAGTATTTCCAGCTGGTGTAACGAATGGCCGCTCTCCGCAAATGCACATAAATGCCAAGTAATGCTTATAATAAGGAGACAGAACCTGACCATCCGACTTACAAGGGGAGGCCGCCAATTGTGAAATTCAGCTTCGATTCATAGTGCGCATAATAAAAGCTCATGGCCAGAGGTGTAATGTGGCAAAGCACCAAGATGCACTTCTCAGCCGTTGCCGAGAAAATCGCCAGTTAAAAGAAACCGTTGCGGTGAAATACTCTCTACGATTAATAAGTTTCTACAGCGTCGTGGCGCAGCGGTAAGCGCTCGGGTTCGTAATCCGAAGGTCGCCGGATCGAATCTCGCGCCATGCAATTTTTTATTAGCTTTTTGTAATATATATATATATATATATATATATATATATATATATATATATAACTATTAATGAATTGCTTATGCATGTTGGTGAAGGCGGATCGCTCTCCAGTTGTACCGCCCCCATTTTTCCGTTTGTTTAACAGGCTGTACCAAAGCTCTCCCGTCCGCACTGATTTTCGACGATGTTATAAGTTGCGCTAGGGACCGCATCTACCTTCTTTCGAAGTTAGCAGGCAACTACGCTGTTATGCGGCGGCTCGTTTCGGCCCATTCAACATCTGTCCTTCAAGTGTAACGAGCGAGTAACGGAGTTTATATTTCATACCTGCCACAGCAAATTTGTGTTCGTGGGGTCTCTATTTTAATTCGAACGTTTGACTTAAGCTATACGTATTCGTTTCGGAATATCGTTTCTACGTCTTCCGTTAACTATTCGTGGTTAACATTATGAAGACAATTAATAACATTTGTGAAATACAACTTTGTTTGCGGAAAACATAATGATGTTCGAAGTCGCCAGTTTTTCCACGACAAACGACATTCAACAACTTATTATATGCATAATTGTTGCAACTGATTGCCGGGAATTATATATATATATTGAATTACAAAAAACAAATACTAAAAAAAGGTTGCATAGCGCGAGATTCGATCCGGTGACCTTCGGATTACGAACCCGAGCGCTTACCGCTGCACCACGACGCTGTAGAAAATTATTAATCATAGAGAGTATTTCACCGACAACGGCTGAGAAGTGCATCTTGGTGCTTTGCCACATTACACCTCTGGCCATGAGCTTATATTATTAGCAGTATGAATCGAATCTGAATTTCACAATTGGCGGCTTCCCCTTGTTAGTGGCTAACACCTGGAGTGCATCACATCGTTTAAGTGTTTAGGAGATGCGACGAACAAGTCAAATAGGTGTTAGGAAAGACGAATGGAAGACATTGATTCTTTAGAAGGTTTCTGGGACATAAAGGAAATTGTACGCAAGACGCTAGTGCGACCAATTTTATAGCGTATTGTTCCAGCTTTTGGAGTCCATACCTGGCAAACAAGATAACAGATATCGAACGAATTCATAATTGTGTTGTTGGGATCGTAACACGTCGGTACAGGCCATACGAAAGTGTAACAGAAATGATCAGTGCACTTAAATGTGAATTTTTAGAAGGAAGGGGACGTTGTTCACGCTAAACCGCGCCACCAAAATAACCACGCTACAGTCTCAAGGCAAGCTCTCTGTACATTCCAAAACCGTGGCGCGATTGTGCCTCTCTGACTTCTGTCATCTTCATCGCACATAATGAAGTTAAGAGCTCCAAACTTTTATTTAAGCAATCAATATTTAATCGCCATTTGTCAGCCATGCTTCTGATGGCCTCTGAGTCAACGTCTGCTGAGTATTGCCTCTATGAATTGTTATTACAACACGACAGCTAACTGAGCTAGTAACAGTGGTCTCTGGCTAAGTAGCATCCAATGGTGGAAATGAATATCTGTGCCTTTTTCTGATTGCACACTGGTTGTGTGAATTTCATTAGAAATAGCCACAATTTTACGAGACTTTTATCTATTCACAATTTCATTTCATCATCAGCCCAATTCGTTGATTGTGTGCTGCTCTCCCAACACAATTTGCAGCTTTGGACTTACAGTTACAGCGTTGACTTTTTAACGTCTGTCCTTCCTCCACAGCACGTGTCTAAGTAATATTTCAATGAATGTGGGCGGCTGCTCTTGCTGAGGTATCGTAGAGTCATATTCTAGTGAGTGTCTATTATCTATTTATTTCAAGAAGTCGCACAAATACAGCTGTTCAAACATTTAATGAGAAACAGGCCATTAATGAATTTCAGGCGGAGACCTATCATAGTATACCACCATAATATAGTAAACAAATGCTTTGTATGGTGGTTTGGGTTGTCACTGGATACAGAACGCAATTTCGACTACTTACACTTTGAGGGCAGCGACCTCTCGTTACTCTACTATATGTCGGTCCGTTTGGCTATACTTTGCTATTGCACGACGGCAATGTTCAACCTCGTAGATTTCAGCTGACGGACCTGAGCGAAATGACACGCTAATTAAGAGACTGGACTTACATTTCGGGAGGAGTGACGTTTTAGTTGAGAGGCCACGTGTGATTTACTTCACCATTATTGATCAGAATATGTACTCATATTTTGTCTGTAATGACAAAGACATCGGAAGTTTGTTTTTAGATTACCTTCCTTTCTTCATCTTGCAGCTGGCGGACGAAATGCTTCAAAGTGAAGGTATAACCCGAATAGTAAATAGCGTACGCATTATCACCACTTGAGAGGATAGTAATTATGGCCCTTGTGCTCGTTTATGAGTTATTCCATCAGTGAAATAATTGTATTCTCGTGCTGTAACATATAGTTTACTATTCTTGTGGGAGCAAGCATAATTTAAGGACAACACGAAACACAGCAGCAATGTGAAACGGAATTTTCTTTTAACTAGATAAGCATCCGAAAGGCATGATAGGACAACCTTCGGTTACCGTAAGCCGAAAATCTGGGACTTCCTTGACGTCAGTGGACTTTTTCTGAAGATTGTAACGACTAGTGATAGTACTCGAAGTAGGTTCAGGAAACAGTGTATTGCGATTATGAAGAAGGGGCAGTTCCAATGAAAATGCTTATGCTTAAGGTCAGAGTCAATGCAGCCATATATGCAGAGCTGATTGCCTGGAAGATGCAAATGTTTAACATTTTCCAAAAGTTTCTCGGGTGTTGTGGGGAAGGGAAGCCCGCATCTCGTGGTCGTGCGGTAGCGTTCTCGCTTCCCACGCCCGGGTTCCCGGGTTCGATTCCCGGCGGGGTCAGGATTTTCTCTGCCTCGTGATGGCTGGGTGTTGTGTGTTGTCCTTAGGTTAGTTAGGTTTAAGTAGTTCTAAGTTCTAGGGGACTTATGACCACAGCAGTTGAGTCCCATAGTGCTCAGAGCCATTTGAACCATTTTGAACCTATTTTTCAACATGATCTTCGTTCAGTATGACGGCCTTAGGCCAACTTAATGTGACGGCCTGTGTGCCCTCATGGTACCACTCTACTGGTCGACGTCGGAGCCAACGTCTTGCTGCACCAATAACCTCCCCATCATCCACGTACTGCTTCTGCCAGAGTGCATCCTCATTGGGCCAAACAGAAGGAAGTAGGAAGGTGCGAGGTCCGGGCTGTAGGGTGGATGAGGAAGCACAGTCGAACGAAGTTTTCCGAGCTCCTTTCGGGTGCGCAGACTTGTGTGAGGCTTAGCGTTGTCCTGGCGAAGGAGAAGCTCGTTTACATTTTTGTGCCGACGAACACGCTGAAGCCGTTTCTTCAACTTCCTGAGGGTAGCACTTCAGAGTTGATCGTTGCACCATGAGGGTGGTATCAAATAGAATAACCCCTTCAGAGTCCCGGGAGATGATCGCCATGACTGTACCGGTTGAGGGCATGGCTTTGAACTTTTTCCTCTTGGGAGGGGAGGTGATGTGGCGCCATTCCATGGATTGCCATTTTGAAGTGATAAACCCAGGTTTCTTCGCATGTAACGATGTTCGACAAAAAATCGTCACGTTCAGGCTTGCAACGCGCAAGCAATTCCGCGCAGATGGTCCTTCGCTGCTCTGTATGGTCTTCTATTTGGCAACCAGGAACCCAGCAGCCACATACTTTTGAGTACACCAACTGGTGGACGAGTGTGTCAGCACTACCAGCAGAGGCACCCAGTTGAGCAGTGAAGTGTCTGATTGTGATCCGTCGATCACCTCACACGAGTGTGTCCGCACGTTCCAACGTTGCAGGAGTCACTGCTGTGTTCGGCCGCCCGCCACACGGACGGCTTTGCACGACCTTGTTGCGATGACGACAGAAGCTTCGCCCAACGACTCACCGTACTTTTGTTCAGTGCCAGGTCTTCGTAGACATTCTGCAAGCGCCTATATATACCTGCCATGCCCTGATTTTCCGCCAAAAGGAACTCAGTGACAGTTATCTGCTTGGAAGGAACCTCCTATACAGATTCTGAAGGCTATGTATAGTGCCACCACCTATCGAAAATAGGTGGAGCTGAAACGGGATATTCCATGATGTCCCACAACAAGTCTCACATGTTTTCAACCAAACTCGGAAAAAAATGTTAAATTACTTATTGAACACTTTTCGTAAAATTTTCGTTTATATTCGTAAAGTTCTTTTACTTGCAACTTTAGAAGTAGTTTCTGAATATGTACGATAATTTTAATTTTACTTTTGGTGTAATTTATAACGTAAACAAACTAAGAAGTCGCCACATGACAATTGTATACCAGCTTAAGTAAAAGTGTATGTGATAAGTGAATAATACTGAAAGAAGGAGCTAAAACTTGTGAAATGAAACGGCACAGCAGCATCCAAAATGTGGTAAACATAAACAAAATTCTTGTACCGAATCCGACAATTTAATAAACGCCTTTATGCATAAAGTTAAATCAAGGTTGCTTATGGCTATATTTTCATAGATAATTTGATTTTCAAGATTCATAGTGCAGACTACAGAGAGCACTATGTAGGGTGAGTGCTAAAGTAATGGGCCGGTGATGCCTAGTGACACACCGGTGAACGAGAGAAATATTTTATTAAACTTCAAATACACATCACAGTACCCGTGGTCTAGGGGTAGCCGGCACGGTAGCTCAGCGTGTTCGGTCAGGGAGCCGGTTGGCCTCTGTAATAAAAAACTGAGTGGAGGATGAACCACCGAACTCGAACAGGATGTCTTGCGACGTCCGCAACGACCAAACACAACGATCAATAATGAAGAAAATGCAAAAAAAAAAAGGGGTAGCGTCTTTGATTCATAATCAAAACGTCTTCGGTCCCGGGTTCAATCCCCGCCACTGCCTAAATTTTGATAAATAATCAGCACTGGCAGCCGAAGACTTCCGGCATAAGAAGTCAGCCTCATTCTGCCAACGGCCTTGTCAAAGAGGGCGGAGGAGCGGATAGAGGTTCAGGGCACTCTCTTGTCCTAGGGGTGGGAAATTGCCCCTAAAGGCGGAAGAATCAGCAATGATCAACGACGTGATGAGGATGCAGAAGGCAATGGAAACCACTGCATTAAAGACACGTAACGTGTATCCACGGGACATGTGGCCTGTAATTGAAGAAGTGTCATGATGATCTCTCCATTGGCAAAAGATTCCGGAATAGTCCCCCATTCGGATCTCCGGGAGGGGACTGCCAAGGGGGAGGTTACCATGAGAAAAAGATTGAATAATCAACGAAAGGATAACGTTCTACGAGTCGGGGCGTGGAATACCAGAAGCTTGAACGTGGTAGGGAAACTAGAAAAGCTGAAAAGGGAAATGCAAAGGCTCAATCTAGATATAGTAGGGGTCAGTGAAGTGAAGTGGAAGGAAGACAAGGATTTCTGGTCAGATGAGTATCGGGTAATATCAACAGCAGCAGAAAATGGTATAACAGGTGTAGGATTCGTTATGAATAGGAAGGTAGGGCAGAGGGTGTGTTACTGTGAACAGTTCAATGACCGGGTTGTTCTAATCAGAATCGACAGCAGACCAACACCGACAACGATAGTTCAGGTATACATGCCGACGTCGCAAGCTGAAGATGAACAGATAGAGAAAGTGTATGAGGATATTGAAAGGGTAATGCAGTATGTAAAGGGGGACGAAAATCTAATAGTCATGGGCGACAGGAATGCAGTTGTAGGGGAAGGAGTAGAAGAAAACGTTACAGGAGAATATGGGCTTGGGACAAGGAATGAAAGAGGAGAAAGACTAATTGAGTTCTGTAACAAGTTTCAGCTAGTAATAGCGAATACCCTGTTCAAGAATCACAAGAGGAGGAGGTATACTTGGAAAAGGCCGGGAGATACGGGAAGATTTCAATGAGATTACATCATGGTCAGACAGAGTTTCCGAAATCAGATACTGGACTGTAAGGCGTACCCAGGAGCAGATATAGACTCAGATCACAATATAGTAGTGATGAAGAGTAGGCTGAAGTTAAAGACATTAGTCAGGAAGAATCAATACGCAAAGAAGTGGGATACGTAAGTACTAAGGAATGACGAGATACGTTTGAAGTTCTCTAACGCTATAGATACAGCAATAAGGAATAGCGCAGTAGGCAGTACAGTTGAAGAGGAATGGACATCTCTAAAAAGGGCCATCACAGAAGTTGGGAAGGAAAACATAGGTACAAAGAAGGTAGCTGCGAAGAAACCATGGGTAACAGAAGAAATACTTCAGTTGATTGATGAAAGGAGGAAGTACAAACATGTTCCGGGAAAATCAGGAATACAGAAATACAAGTCGCTGAGGAATGAAATAAATAGGAAGTGCAGGGAAGCTAATACGAAATGGCTGCAGGAAAAATGTGAAGACATCGAAAAAGATATGATTGTCGGAAGGACAGACTCAGCATACAGGAAAGTCAAAACAACCTTTGGTGATATTAAAAGCAACGGTGGTAACATTAAGAGTGCAACGGGAATTCCACTGTTAAATGCAGAGGAGAGAGCAGATAGGTGGAAGGAATACATTGAAAGCCTCTATGAGGGTGAAGATTTGTCTGATGTGATAGAAGAAGAAACAGGAGTCGATTTAGAAGAGATAGGGGATCCAGTATTAGAATCGGAATTTAAAAGAGCTTTGGAGGACTTACGGTCAAATAAGGCAGAAGGGATAGATAACATTCCATCAGAATTTCTAAAATCATTGGGGGAAGTGGCAACAAAACGACTATTCACGTTGGTGTGTAGAATATATGAGTCTGGCGACATACCATCTGACCTTCTTTCAGAGAAGCATCATCCACACAATTCCGAAGACGGCAAGAGCTGACAAGTGCGAGAATTATCGCACAATCAGCTTAACAGCTCATGCATCGAAGCTGCTTACAAGAATAATATACAGAAGAATGGAAAAGAAAATTGAGAATGCGCTAGGTGACGATCAGTTTGGCTTTAGGAAAAGTAAAGGGACGAGAGAGGCAATTCTGACGTTACGGCTAATAGTGGAAGCAAGGCTAAAGAAAAATCAAGACCCTTTCATAGGATTTGTCAACCTGGAAAAAGCGTTCGACAATATAAAATGGTGCAAGCTGTTCGAGATTCTGGAAAAAGTAGGGGTATCGCTTATTGAAGGAAATAGTGCGCATATAGTATTAGGAACGGAAAGTTGGTTAAAACCGGAAGTGAACAGTAACGAAATCCTAGACACAGAATGGAACACATACCGCAAGGATAGGATAAACGCCAATGGTGGAGGAGTATTTATAGCAGTAAAGAATTCAATAATATCCAGTGAAGTTATTAGCGAATGCGAATGTGAAATAATCTGGGTTAAGTTAAGTATCAAAGGTGGGTCAGATATGATAGTCGGATGCTTCTATAGACCACCTGCATCAGCAACCGTAGTAGTTGAGCGCCTCAGAGAGAACCTGCAGAACGTCGTGAAGAAGTTTCGTGATCATACTATTGTAATAGGGGGAGACTTCAATCTACCAGGTATAGAATGGGATAGTCACACAATCAGAACTGGAGCCAGGGACAGAGACTCTTGTGACATTATCCTGACTGCCTTGTCCGAGAATTACTTCGAGCAGATAGTTAGAGAACCAACTCGTGAAGCTAACGTTTTAGACCTCATAGCAACAAATAGACCGGAACTTTTCGACTCCGTGAATGTAGAAGAGGGTATCAGTGATCATAAGTCAGTGGTTGCATCAATGACTACAAGTGTAATAAGAAATGCCAAGAAAGGAAGGAAAATATATTTGCTTAACAAGAGTGATAGGGCACAAATCGCAGAATATCTGAGTGACCACCATCAAACGTTCATTTCTGAGGAAGAGGATGTGGAACAAAAATGGAAAAAATTCAGAAACATCGTCCAGTACGCCTTAGATAAGTTCGTACCGACTAAGGTCCAAAGCGAGGGGAAAGATCCACCGTGGTATAACAATCATGTACGAAAGGTACTACGGAAACAAAGAAAGCTTCATCATAGGTTTAAGAGTAGTCGAATCATAGCTGATAAAGAAAAGCTGAACGAAGCGAAAAAGAGCGTAAAGAGAGCAATGAGAGAAGCATTCAACGAATTCGAACATAAAACATTGGCAAACAATCTAAACAAGAACCCTAAAAAGTTTTGGTCATATGTAAAATCGGTAAGCGGATCTAAATCCCCTATTCAGTCACTCGTTGACCACGATGGCACCGAAACAGAGGACGACCGAAGAAAGGCAGAAATACTGAATTCAGTGTTCCGAAACTGTTTCACTGCGGAAAATCGTAACACGGTCCCTGACTTCAGCCGTCGCACGGACGCCAAAATGGAAAATATTGAAATAAACGATATCGGAATTGAAAAACAACTGCTATCACTTAGTAGCGGAAAAGCATCCAGACCAGACGAGATACCCGTAAGATTCTACAGTGATTATGCTAAAGAACTTGCCCCCTTTCTATCAGCAATTTATCGTAGATCTCTGGAAGAACGTAAAGTACCTAGCGACTGGAAGAAAGCGCAGGTCGTTCCCATTTTCAAGAAGGGTCATAAATCAGATGCGAATAATTATAGGCCTATTTCGCTTACGTCAATCTGTTGTAGAATAATGGAACATGTTTTATGTTCTCGTATTATGACGTTCTTAGATAATACAAATCTCCTTCATCATAACCAACATGGATTCCGCAAACAGAGATCATGTGAAACTCAGCTCGCCCTATTTGTCCAAGAAATTCACGGTGCCGTAGACACTGGCGAGCAGATTGATGCCGTATTCCTGGACTTCAGGAAGGCATTTGATACGGTTCCGCACTTACGTTTAGTGAAAAAATACGAGCTTACGGAATATCGGACCAGGTTTGTGATTGGATTCAGGATTTCCTAGAAGAAAGAACACAACATGTCATTCTTAACGGTTCAAAATCTGCAGATGTAGAGGTAATTTCGGGAGTACCGCAAGGAAGCGTGATAGGACCTTTATTGTTTACAATATACATAAATGACTTAGTTGACAACATCGGTAGCTCCGTGAGGCTATTTGCAGATGACACGGTTGTCTACAAGAAAGTAGCAACATCAGAAGACTCGTACGTACTCCAGGAAGACCTGCAGAGGATTAATGAATGGTGCGACAGCTGGCAGCTTTCCCTAAACGTAGATAAATGTAATATAATGCGCATACATAGGGGCAGAAATCCATTCCAGTACGATTATGCCATAGGTGGTAAATCATTGGAAGCGGTAACGACCGTAAAATACTTAGGAGTTACTATCCGGAGCGATCTGAAGTGGAATGATCACATAAAACAAATAGTGGGAAAAGCAGGCGCCAGGTTGAGATTCATAGGAAGAATTCTAAGAAAATGTGACTCATCGACGAAAGAAGTAGCTTACAAAACGCTTGTTCGTCCGATTCTTGAGTATTGCTCATCAGTATGGGACCCTTACCAGGTTGGATTAATAGAAGAGATAGACATGATCCAGCGAAAAACAGCGCGATTCGTCATGGGGACATTTAGTCAGCGCGAGAGCGTTACGGAGATGCTGAACAAGCTCCAGTGGCGGACACTTCAAGAAAGGCGTTACGCAATACGGAGAGGTTTATTATCGAAATTACGAGAGAGCACATTCCGGGAAGAGATGGGCAACATATTACTACCGCCCACATATATCTCGCGTAATGATCACAACGAAAAGATCCGAGAAATTAGAGCAAATACGGAGACTTACAAGCAGTCGTTCTTCCCACGCACAATTCGTGAATGGAACAGGGAAGGGGGGATCAGATAGTGGTACAATAAGTACCCTCCGCCACACACCGTAAGGTGGCTCGCGGAGTATAGATGTAGATGTTCAAATGGTTCAAATGGCTCTGAGCACTATGGGACTCAACTGCTGTGGTTATCAGTCCCCTAGAACTTAGAACTACTTAAACCTAACTAACCTAAGGACATCACACACATCCATGCCCGAGGCAGGATTCGAACCTGCGACCGTAGCAGTCGCACGGTTCCGGACTGCGCGCCTAGAACCGCGAGACCACCGCGGCTGGCTGATGTAGATGTAGATAAGCTATAGGGAGAGACGGGTCATATACAATATGTACAACAACCAAGAGGGAATAATAAGAGTGGACGATCAAGAACGAAGTGCTCGTATTAATAAGGGTGTAAGACAAGGCTGTAGCCTTTCGCCCCTACTCTTCAATCTGTACATCGAGGAAGCAATGATGGAAATAAAAGAAAGGTTCAGGAGTGGATTTAAAATGCAAGGTGAAAGGATATCAATGATACGATTCGCTGATGACATTGCTATCCTGAGTGAAAGTGAAGAAGAATTAAATGATCTGCTGAACGGAATGAACAGTCTAATGAGAAAGACGAAGATAATGAGAAGTAGTAGAAATGAGAACAGCGAGAAACTTAACATCAGGATTGATGGTCACGAAGTCAATGAAGTTAAGGAATTCTGCTACCTAGGCAGTAAAATAACCAATGACGGACGGAGCAAGGAGGACATCAAAAGCAGACTCGCTATGGCAAAAAAGGCATTTCTGGCCAAGAGAAGTCTACTAATATCAAATACTGGCCTTAATTTGAGGAAGGAATTTCTGAGGATGTACGTCTGGAGTACAGCATTGTATGGTAGTGAAACATGGACTGTGGGAAAACCGGAACAGAAGAGAATCGAAGCATTCGAGATGTGGTGCTATAGACGAATGTTGAAAATTAGGTGGACTGATAAGGTAAGGAATGAGGAGGTTCTATGCAGAATCGGAGAGGAAAGGAATATGTGGAAAACACTGATAAGGAGAAGGGACAGGATGATAGGACATCTGCTAAGACATGAGGGAATGACTTCCATGGTACTAGAGGGAGCTGTAGAGGGCAAAAACTGTAGAGGAAGACAGAGATTGAAATACGTCAAGCAAATAATTGAGGACGTAGGTTGCAAGTGCTACTCTGAGATGAAGAGGTTAGCACAGGAAAGGAATTCGTGGCGGGCCGCATCAAACCAGTCAGTAGACTGATGACCAAAAAAAAAAAAAAACACATCACATCATTAGCAATGTGAGTTGGACATGCCCCACTGAGGCCGGCGGCGGTAACAGGCGGCTGGCGTCCGTCCTGGTGAAGAGCTGCACACATAGGCGCCCTGTGTTGCTGACATCAGGACGGGCAATGGCCGGCAGTCTGACAATGGGCCAAGGCCGCCGACGTCAGTGGTGCTCTCCTCCTTCTGCTGCAACTCAGGCTGCACCCGGCAACTCAGGATCGGCTTGCATATACAACCCCAGAAGCAAGCGAAGAATGCCGTGCATTATGCGTTACGATCTGCTGCCCGCTGGCAGGAGTCTGGCGACAGCAGGCGTGGACGGCAGGTCGACGGTGCTGTGGCACCAGCCCCAAATGAAGACTCAGTGCAGAAGGTGGCCCGACCCGATTTCGAATCCATTTGTGCAGCTGGCGGTGCCCAGTCCCCTCGCCATCTGGTGCGGCCCTGGTGTCACTGGGGTGCTGCTGGGCTCTGAATGAATCTGCCGAAAAATTCACAGCTATATGTGGTTCTGAGGTGCATTTGTTGGACTGTTACCCCAGCCCCCATTCATGTAGCTCACAACAGAGGTCTTGACCCGGTGTGGTGGCATCGTCCTGCCTACTCCAGCTATTACCACTGGGTAGTGCTGGTTTTGCCAAGTACGGCTAGCCCATCTCACAATCCTTAAATTTTATGGCTGCTTCCCATCTTCCTACGAAATCGTTCTCTATCTCTTGCTCAGATGGTCCAGTCCACAATAACTGAACTATCCACGGATCGATTTTCTGTGTGCCTTGTTCTCTTAGATAAATAAAAGCTACGCAAAAGCAAAATCTGAGTAGGACAGTAGGTGTTGCGAGCTCAAGGTCACGGTTATCCTTCGTCTGTCATCCGAATACTGTTCAACGTGCTGCGTTAGTTGCCCCACAGTGATCCGCCTGTCCTGTGCGACTGTCATCTGACGTAGAGAACCAGCTTGGTAAGACTATTATACTGTCGCACACTTAGTACACCCAATGTAGAATCGTTCACTGTAAATATGGCTTTGGTTCCATCACCTTCTTTCTGCAAGGTGGACTCCTACTTTGCCTTGAACGATTGCATGGTGCATGTGCTTCCTCCCATCTGGATCTCGTGAGTAGGACATAAGATGACCACCCTGCTTTGGCACTGCCGCTGCTTAGCCTTGGTCATTATCACATGCCAATCCGCACCTCACAATATCAGTAACACGCCATCCTCTTTTAATTATACTAACTGCCCCACTGTTTTTAGCCTTACTGGATAGAAGTGCATCGTGTAACACCAGGTTTCGGCTGCTGGCTTTGCTACTAACTGCAGTTCGGGCAGTAATTGTTTCAGACCTCAAAATATCTTTTCTAATCTCCTACCATAGTTCCCATACATGGTATACCAAACTTAACATCAATTTGTGATTAGATAACACCACATCCTGCTGCCTGGAAAACAAACCTCCTCCACCCAGGTGATAGTCTTGCAGCGCCCCTACTCCACCTCAGGCAAAGAGATACAGCTCAGCCAAAACTAGCATTCTTCCTTTCTCGCCCTCGCTGAACAATAACCTTAGGACAGGAACCATTATCGTCTCCACACCCTCCCAGAGGCCTGCTGTTTCTGATCAGTACGCCCCACAAAATAATTAAAGATAACCCTTACCCTAACATATAGGTAAATCCTACCCAAAACTGCTTTAATAATCTACACAATACACAAAATGAAAATAACCAAAATTGCAAGAATCCTAAAAATCACAAAAATATTGACTATCTCCTCGGCCGTAGCGCATACGGTTTGTGAGATACACGGACGTCCTTCTCATGTTGCTCCTTCTTCTGCGTCTTATTCTCTGCTTCCTTCCTTGGTTTCACTGACATTCCCCCTGAGATCGCTTCTGGGACACCCTTGAATAGTTGTAGACGTGCGACATGTAAAATCGTATACCTTGTTGTCAATTGTAGCTTCACATTCACAGATGATGTGGTTCCACCACTTTGTATGGTCCCTGGTACCGTTTCACAGATATCTTTATCTTCTGCAGACTCGACATCATCACCCATTGGTTCACCTTGTACTGAGGTAAAGTTCCCGTATGCTTCAGTGTCCCTACTAGTCTTTACAGTGCCTTAGTGTTAGCTTATTGGACCTTTCTCCAAACCTCTCTCATCGTTCTTGAAAATGCACTCACCACAAAGATAAGTATTACGTATCCCAATCCATGCGATGGGAGTTAATAACCAAACATCCCCCCAGTCGAACGATGAACCTGCTCCGTCCTTCCATTTGACTGAGGGTAGAGTAGTTCTTAATTTCTTCACTTTCAAAAACCAATACAAATCCTTCATTAGATCTGACATGAAGTTCGTCTCTTGATCCGTAATTACTGTCTCTGGCACCCCAACCTTCAACACCTATCTGCTCACCAACACATGCGTAATTGTGATTGTCTGCTGGTCCGGCATCTGTACCACAAGAGCTAATGAGAAAAGTGGTCTATTATAGCCAGCACAAACAAGTTCACTGCTGGAGATTTTTTTAATTCTCCTAGCACATCCACCCCAATAAAACAAAATAGCTTCATTTGCTTCTGGCAACAGTACTTGTTTGCGACTCAAATTCCCGACGCTCTGAGATTACTTCCATTTCCTCTCTACCAGTACTTCTTCACTCCCTCCGATTCATATCTCTGCACCGTCCATGGAAAAAAAAAGACGCGATAATGCATTTCTCTCTGTACCTCTTCTCTTAGCTACGATGGTACATCCACTCGTGGTCTACACAACAATCTGTCACACATACTAAACTGCAGCTGCTTACTGTGCTGCTTACATTCTGAATCAGTGATCTGTGCTGTATGCCGCTCATCAAGGTATCACCGCTACCGTCCTGTTTGGTGCATTCGCATGTCCGTATTTTTTCCCTGGTGGGTGGTTTATTTCATATTCAAATTCACTAAGTTTTAATGCTCATCTCGTCCGTCTACGGGCTGGCTCCTTCAAACCTAGTAACCACTTTAAAGCGGCGTGGTCAGTCACTATGTTAAACTTCCTACCATACAGGTAACATGGAAGTATGGTACTCCATACACCATGCTAAAATTTTCTCTTAAGGTGTTCCTCTCCACCGACTTCCTGGCTCAAAACACATCTGATAGCATTGTTTGATACATCACAAGACAATATAAATTCCTTCCGAAAATCTCAGAATACCAAACTGGACTAAACGTCAATACTGCAGCCCATCAAATGCTTTCTGACACTCCTCAGACCACAGAAATTTGACGACTTTCCTTAGTAATTATGTAAGCGGTCGTACTCTATTTGCAGATCCTCTCACGAATTTTCTATAATAATTCGTGAGGCCCAGAAAACACTGTAACTCTTTGCTTGTTCCGGGTACTGGAAAATCTTGCACTACCTGTATTAATATGGTATCAACGTTACATTAACTTTACTAATTGCTTCTTCCAATGCAAAATTACACTCCTCAATACTCAGACTGTAACGTCTTGAACACTTCCCTCACTCTTTGTGTATGTTCTTGCATATTTCTTGAAAAAAAAAAAAAACAATTATATCGTCCAGAGACACTAACCATTGACGAGGCTTTAATCCTTTCAACAATCCGGCCAACAAATGCTGAAATGCCGTTGGTGCATTCTTCAAACCAACAGAGTTCTTCTACACTGGTAATCTCCCCAACATACTGGAAACGCAGTCTTTGATCTATCCTCTGGATCCACCTCCAATTGATGGTACCCACTCCTCATGTCAATCGTCAAAAAATTCGGGCACTGACCAAGGTTATAAATGGTTTTTGTGATGTTTGAAACAGGGTAAGCATCTGTCGTTGTCTTACTGTTCAAATGGCGGTACTCAGAGCAGAAACGATACTCCCTTGAAACTTCTGTAGACTTCTTCGGTAACCTACCCTCTTGTGTTATGCCGTTGGCTGACTGTTGATTGATAAACTCCCTCTAAAATGGCTACAGAGACAGTGATATTTTGTAAGCCTCCAGTGCACTAGCGCCTCATTCCCCGTAGGAATCCTGTGTCGTGTCATGGACACTGTAGGTAACAGCATCCACAGAAAAAACAAATTTTGAAACTCTAACAGCAGTTCTTCCATCAGTGCCCTCTATGCTCCCTAAATGCTTCACTTTCTCACACAATGGAGTCTTTGTGGCATCCTGTGCTCTTTCATAGCCTACACCTTCTGTGCGGCAATCTTCCTCTTCCAGAACATTGACACTAATGTTCCCTATAGCAATGTAACCTCCTTGGTTCAAAAAATGGTTCAAATGGCTCTGAGCACTATGGGACTTAACATCTGTGGTCATCAGTCCCCTAGAACTTAGAACTACTTAAACCTAACTAACCTAAGGACATCACACACATCCATGCCCGAGGCAGGATTCGAACCTGCGACCGTAGCAGTCGCACGGTTCCGGACTGAGCGCCTAGAACCGCTAGACCATAACCTCCTTTGTGCCAAAATTATCCACGCTGACAGGTATCACCCTGCCTCCATCCTTTTGCTATATACATACAATACTTCTTCCTACTGAACGACATGATGCATGTAATACAACTTATCCTCCAGTGGTACTACTATTCACAACATACCATTTGGTAAGACAGGTTCCACACTCACCCACGGTGACTTCCCAGTGCCACTCGGCAATCATACGAATTAAGTACTAATGTCATTTGGTAATTTAATTGCTCGCGCTTTAACTGTATTGCCTTATACAACAGACGTCTCTCCTGACCGATCAACATTGACGGCAGCTTGCCCTAGCGGCCTAGCCAAAATGTCTTCTCACTAAGTTCTGCTACAGGTCGTCTAAGGCCTCTAATTGAAAATTATAGCTGGCTCTAACACTAGATCTGCGATTTCAACAAGCGCAAACAACCACATCCTTCTCTGTTGGCTTATTATTCACAAATATATTTCTGTCCCTGAGCGTGGCCTGAGCGGTTCTAGGCGCTTCAGTCCGGAACCGCGCTGCTGCTGCGGTCGCAGGATCGAATCCTGGTTCGGGCATGGATGGGTGTGATGTTCTTCGGTTAGTTAGGTTTAAGTAGTTCTAAGTGTAGGGGACTGATGACCTCAGGTGTTATGTCACCTAGTGCTTGGAGCCATTTGAACCCTGAGCGTGCTCCCTGATCAATTAAGGATCGCATAGCTTCCTGACCGGTGACACTGTGTGTCTCTTATTTAGCCATAGCACATATTTACGAATTCAACAATAGCAAGAGCAGAACGCTCCCTACTTAATAAAATTAATGCATTTATTTCTTATGTCTAATCGCGAGCCACCTAGATTCCCTGCATTGTTTCGCCATATGGCCGAAACGATGACACGTAAAACAAACAAGTAAAACAGAGTGAAGTGCCGGTGGGGTCCAGTGACACACCGGTGATCGAGAGAGACGTTTTATTAAACTTAAAATACGCATCACATCGTTAGCACCCTACTGAAGCGACTCAGGCCAGTCGCGGCTAGGAGGCGGCTGGTTTTCTCCCTGGTGAAGAGATGCACGCGTGGGCGCCCTGCATTGCCTTATAACTACAGCCTTGTTTCGTTAAAAGTTGTAGAGAAAATTCCTCTGCTCCTTGTATTTTTCCCGTGCTTTTTTTAGGAAGTCCATGAGTGTTTTCCACGTGACGTTATAAAAAAGTTTCTCTAAATCTAGAAAATCTATAAACGTCTAGGGTCAGTATTGCCTCACGTGTTCCTACATTTCTACGGAAGTGAAACTGACTTTACCAGTCTTTCTATTGTTCTGAAAATAACCCTGGTCCCACTATTATTGTTTGGATATGCTTCATATGTTGCGGAGATATTTATTTGTGGGTCCGCTGTCATAAAGATCGGCAATTTCGTGTATAGGTTGCGGTTCCTTCTCGACGAACACCATCACCAGCAACGATGTTGGACTTTCTCGTTCCACGGCCTACCTGTGCGAGCCTGGCGACAAAACGACACCCACGACGGCCGCCTCTTCTTATTGTCCGCCACTGCACGGCCGATGCCTTCCTGCGCTGGAGTAACCACAGCGGGCGCTCGCCAAAGGGCAATAAAAATTTCATCGATAAAGATCCGTGTCGGGGAGCGCCCACTTGTTGGTACCGACAGTGCATACTCGTATCTTTCGTTAAGGACGATGGCGTCTCTTCCATGTACACTCCTAGCCGAAGGTCTTAACAATTTCTATCTTGGTGGCTGTCACGCTTTCAGATATAAATTCATTGGTTTCCTTATTGTTAAATGCTAGCCATTTAACAAGTTACATCATTACTTCTTGTTTGTTCTTGCCCTTTTTGTCTGCTTCAGCTCTTCATCACGTATTACGAGCCGGTGACGTCTTACTTCTGCCTCGATGCTCATTAGAAAGAGCAATAAAGGCGCTTTTTTCATTGATAATATCTCGATGTCTTACAACACTTAGTTGAGATGGGATTTCACTTCATCTTTTTACTTCCAGTCGTTTCGATCATCGAGAAACTCACGACGAGTAACGCATGTTTGAAAAGGCGCGTGATCTCTCCTGCCACACCTCCCACACATACATACAAATACATGCAGAAGAACAACGCGCCATTAACAACCGTCATAAATGCGTGAAAGTCGACATACGAACCAGTCCAATTTGTAATGATGTGTTTAACAGACGTGTTCAGAAATACCACCTAAGAAGTAATAATATAGATGGCGAATGTGCACTTACTGGACGTCATCCATCACCTGTACAACTAGGATCCAAATCTCATGTATTAAGCACTAGCCGCTATTAATTAACGATTGTGCCACACACGTTCGAAGGAAACCCTGTGGAGAACTTACAAGAAACGACAAAGCGTGCTACTCTGATACTGCGCATTCCCCGTACAGTGGCAGCTTTAACGGCGGGCGCACCAGGAGCGCGAACGTGGTCCCAGTTCCTGTGGGAGCGGGAGAACCTCAACTTCACACTTTTTTTTCGAGGTAACTGATTGTGTCCACATAATTAATGGGAATAATAACGTAACATAACAGAAAAATAGAAAAAATATATGTAACTATTTTAACATTGTGTCATTTCAATAAAGTTTTATCCTTTTTCTTCAGATTTCTGACTTTCAAAGACGAACAACAACAATGGAGAATCGCTTTGATATTTATATCACATCGTACCTAAATGTCCAGAAAGCTCGCTTTTGACCGAGGCCTTAAAGCTAAATAAACAATTTCTCAGAAAAGCAAACGACAAAGGCGAATACATTATACAGAAAATAAACAGATCAGTGAAACATGTGATTGGAATAAGAGTGATGGTTACTAACAGGATGACCTACAGACATCTACACACAGCCAGTCTTCAAAAAGGGTGTCATCGTGTAAACGAGCAGCCACTAGTACATTGGGTGGATCGTCTCTCAGCTACATTTTTCTCGATAAATGGTATATTAATGTTACTCCTCAGGGTGTAATCCTGTATCTGACCTCGTTCCGGTGCGTTCTGAACGAATACCTCCGTCATCTCTTGTGTTGCTGTGCTGTTTGCAGTACGAGAAGCTAGAGGCCATGACGAGGAATATAACAAAACGGAAAGTTTACAGAGATTCCTATCCCTGGAATACTGTTGCATCTGTTCATTATTACAGTGATGCATATTTTCCATCGTCGCTCGAGTAGTTAGTGACACTGATACAATGAATGTCTCGCCAAAATTTATAATTGTTGTCATAGATTATTATCCTTTGAATAACTGAATTCATTAACTGAATCTTGATTACGAAAAATAATCCGGGTTACAGCACAAACATACTTACATGATGCCAATGTGTCGTAGGATGACTGGGACACGTCACTCTACGTCATAACGGTGCAGGTTTTTTAAAAGGGAACTGTACGTGTATGCATTTCTTACCCTCTGCGAGTACAGACTTGATCACGACATGTGAAAGTTACTAATTCTGACAGTGGCTCAAAAAATTCTGATTCGGCGATGAGACAGATGAAAATTAACCCCATGGGTAACTTCAGCAGCCGTCCACAATGAGAAACCGCGAGCGCGGATGCATATGACTCTCCCAAGGCTAGATGTAGCAATCACACTATTATAAATTAGAAAAAAAGACTGTATGGATTTCCCATGAGCTTAATGGAAAAGCAAGGCTCTAATCGTCAGTGTGTCCTTCTCATACTAAGAGGTGGACAGTAAGGTGACGTCAAACGTATTTAGTATGATAATCGCTCCCAAAACGAGCATTTTCGATAATTATGGACGTAAATTCATATGGCGAGTCTTGGGAACACGTAATGCACCCAGGAATACTGTCGAGCATTAGCGTTTTGGTTGTCCAGTTGTTATGGTTTGGGGGGGGGGGGGGGCATAATGTTGCATGGGTGTACTGTCATCCAAATATTTGAACACCGTACGCTTACTGGTCAGCGTTATTGTGACACTGTACTTCTTTCCCGCGTGCTTCTCTTCATGGGTGCATTCGAGTTAACTTCGTTTTTATGGCTGTTAATGAGCGACCGCATGAATCTGCGCAGTTGGAACGAGAGGATATTCGGTGAACGGAGTGGCCTGCCCGTTTCCCCGATTTAAGTCCCATCGAACACGTGTGGGGTGTGTTGGAAAGATGTATTGCAACACGTCCGCATCCACACATGACCATCCAGCAGTTGTCAACCGTGCTAGTGGAGGAATGGAACGCCCTACCACAAAAAATCCTTAGCAACCTTGTGGGCAGCATAGAAGCATGTTGCATTGCTGTCCGAGGTGATCACACCCTATTAAGAATCATGTCCAACCATCATAAATCGCTGCGACTTCAGTGTAATGTTATTATTGTCTTTGAACAATAGTGTCATTTCTGTTCGTCTCATTGCGTATTTTTTTGTTACCTTCTCTACTACACCGTAGCAATTCTTTCTGTGTACGGTGAAATTTTCATCGAGCTGTGTTACTTGGCAATAAAACATAATGTGGAAGGTATTTTGGACATTTAAGTTTTGTGCAGCGGAACAGAGACGAATGAGGAGTCACTCTACCGACGATACGGGCCGCAAATGAGGAAATCCACTGACATAATCCATTTGTAGAAAGACCAGATTGTTGCGGCCTGGTGCTGGGAATGAGCATTTCGGAAATGGCGAAGCTGGTCGGCCGACCGCTTGCTACTGTCGTGAGCATCTATGAAACGTGGTTGAAGGACGGTAAAACCACGATTTGGCGACGAAGTGTTGGACGTACACTCCTCGTCACACAACATGGAAGTCGAAAGTTTGTCCGCTGTGTAAAGCAGGAAAAGTGGCGATCTGTGGCGCATCTCACGACTGAGATCAATACTATTGCAAGCACAAATATTTTGTAGCACACCGTTCAGTGCACATTGTTGACATTGGGCTCCGCAACAGACGACCCCAATGTTTCGTCATGTCGACCAAAAGACATCGTCAGTTACTATTTCAGTGGGCACAGAATAATTGAGATTGTATCGTGGATCAATACAAATGTCTCATCTGGTTGGATGAATCACTTTTTTTGTTACACCATGTTGTTGCAATGTCCAAATTCGCCATCATTCAGGGAACGGCTGCTAGAAATACATTATGTGATCAAAAGTATCCGCACACCTGGCTGAAAATGACTTACAAGTTCGTGGCGCTCTCCAGCGGCAATGCTGGAATTCAGTATGGGCACATCCTTAACCTTGATGAAAGCATCGACTCTCGCAGGCATACGTTCAGTCAGCTGCTGGATGGTTTCTTGAGAATGGCAGCCCATTCTTCACGGAGTGCTGCACTGAGGAGAGGTATCGATGTCGGTTAGTGAGGCCTGGCACGACGTCGGCGTTCCAAAATGTCCCAAAGGTGTTCTATGGGATTCAGGTCAGGACTCTGTGCAGGGCAGTCCATTACATGGATGTTATTGTCGTGTAACCAATCCGCCTCAGGCCGTGCATTATGAACAGGTGCTCGATCGTGTTGAAAGATGCAGTTGCCATCCCCGAATTGTTCTTCAACAGTGGGAACCAAGAATGTGCTTAAAAGATCAGTTTAGGCCTGTGCTGTGATAGTGCCACATAAAACAACAAGGGGTGCACACCCCCCTCCATGAAAAACACGACCATACCATAACACCTCCGCCTCCGAATTTTACTTTCGCCACTAGACACGCTGGCAGATGACTTTCACCGGGCATTCACCATGCTCACACCCTGCCATCGGATAGCCACATTGTGTACCGAACGTTTATCCACCGTTCAATCGTTCAATGTTTACGCTCCTTACGCCAATCGAGACGTCGTTAGGCGTTTGTGACTTATGAGCAGCCGCTCGACCATGAAATCCAAGTTTCTCATCTCCCGCCTAACTGTCATGGTACTTTCAGTGGATCCTGATGCAGTTTGGAATTCCTGTGTGATGGTCTGGATAGATGTCTGCCTATTCACATTCCTACCCTCTTCAACTTTCGGCGGTCTCTGTCAGTCCACAGACGAGGTCGGTCTATATGCTTCTGTGCTGTACGTGTCCCTTCACTTTTCCTTTTCATTATCATATCAGAAACAGTGGACCTAGGGATGTTTAGGAGTGTGGAAATCTCGCGTACAGACGTATGACGTAAGTGACACCCAATCACCTGACCACGTTCGAAGTCTGTGAGTTACTGACCACGTTCGAAGTCCGTGAGTTACGCGGAGCGCCCCATCCTGCTCTCTCACGATGCCTAATGACTACTGAGGTCGCTGATGTGGAGTACCTGGCAGTAGGTGGCAGCACAATGTACCTAATATGAAAAACGTATGTTTTTGGTGGTGTCCGGATACTTTTGATCACATAGTGTACGTACTGTTCCACGAGCACAGGAGAGTGGGGTTGGTATTATGATTTGGGCGACATTGATCTGGGCTTCCATGGGGCTGGAGTACGTGAACATTGTTGCGAACCATCTACATACCTTCAAGCTTGATGTTTTCCCAGATGGGGAGGGCATCTTTCATCAGGATAACTGTCCTAGTTACATGGCTAGAATCGCTCTACAGAGGTTTGAGGAGCATTATTGTGAACTCACGCTGATGCCTAGACAACCATACTGATTTCATCTGAAGCCGATGAAACACATCGTGACGCTATGGGACGACTGCCGAGCGCATACAAACACTGGCCAGCAATTGACGGGAATTGCTTGACGTGTTCATGGATATCTGGAGCCACATATCTCCGAAGTTCTACCAAGAACCTCTCGAATTCATGCTGCGCAGAATCAGTGCTGTTTCGCGGCCCAAAGTGGTACCAAGGTACTATTAAGCAAATCTTCATAATGATTTGGCTTCTCAGCATAGATATCAGTCTAAACATGTATTAATAGGATTGCAAATTATTCCGTTTTGAGAACGGGTGAAACAGGTAATACTGTGCAACGACTCAAAAAAAATGGTTCAAATGGCTCTGAGCACTATGGGACTCAACTGCTGTGGTCATAAGTCCCCTAGAACTTAGAACTACTTAAACCTAACTAACCTAAGGACATCACACACATCCATGCCCGAGGCAGGATTCGAACCTGCAACGACTCGTTCCTTGACCAACAGAAATTATGTATTTGTGATCTGTGATTACGAAAAGTAATGTGGCAGAAACAAAAGTGCAAATTATATTGTATCCTAAGTATAACAATTTTCAAAATATTTGGACAGTAACTGGATGAGGAAAGATTCACCACTGTCAAAATAATCTCTGTAGAGAATCTTCACTTCGGTACGTCATTGTCGCCTTCCATTTATAATAGCTGTTTTTTTTTTTTATTTGAGGTGCCTTGCCTTTCTCTTCTTTCTTCGTACCTACGACCTCTTTTGGTGTTTGTATAAGTACGTTTGTTATATAATTGCCCCTCTCCGCTTTTTCTGTACGACCTTCGTCATCTGCGAATTTAATTGCGTAATTTAATCTGGTATAACTTCATGTCGGTAAATAAATCCTGATGATTTACGCATTTTCCAGACCTCCTGCCAAATGAATCTGTACCTTTTTAGCTCTGTATCTATACTTACTTTGCATCTTGCGTACTGAGTGATGTGATGCAGTGATAAAACTGATAAGACATTGGAGTTTTGCAGTTTATTGTTCCTAATTAAAATGCTGTAAAAGCAATTGCATTTTTATCATCTCTGTTATCGTCAGTAATCAAACATCGTGCAGCAGGTTACGGACGCAGAAGTAACTGGGTGTACTCTATGATCTGAGGCTGTGGCAGTAGGACCTCCTAAACTTATCATTATCATAACAAGAACCACAGTATTGATAAAATTTATATTGATGCACAAGGATACAAATAATGAATGTGAAGAACTATGGCAGGAGAATGAGGGTGAGAGCCCTTAATTACACCTTAGTCGGGCACTGTGGTCTAGGGCTAGTGTCTTTGACTAGTAACGAAAACTAGTCGGCCTGGTTCGATCATAGCCACTGCATAAATTTTGAATAAAGGTCATCAACAATGGCGGCGAAAGGCTTCCTGTATGACGAGTAGCCTCCGTTCTCTGCCAACGACCATGTCAAACAGGGTGAAGAAACGGACAAAGGTTGCTTCAGCATAGGAAACTGCACCTAAAAGGCGGAAGAGTCAGCAATGATCGACGGCATGAGACTACAGAAGGCAAAGGAAACCACTGCATTAGAAACACATTATATACCTCCACAGGATATGTCGCCCGTAATTGAAAAACTGTCATGATGATCTCTCCAGAGGCAAAAGATTTCGGATTAGTCCGTATATAAACTTCCGGAAGGGGCTGACAATGACGAGGTAACGTTCTGCGAGTCAAGGCGTGAAATGTCAGAAGTCTAAATGTGGTAAGAAAGCTAGAAAGTCTGTTAAGGAAAATGCAAGGGCTCAGTCTACATATAGTGAGGTTCAATGAAGTAAAATGGGAAGAAGATAAGGATTTCTGATCAGACGAATGTAGGGTAATGTCAGAAGTAGCAGAATATTGTATAATGAGAGAAGTCTTCATTACTCATAAGAAGGTTGGGCACAAAATGAGTTAGTGATAGAAATGTTCTCATCAGAATCGACGGCAAACCAACTTGAACAACAATAATTCAGTTGTATGTAATGATGTCACATGCAAAAAAGGAAGTAGTCGGGGGACAGTACATGAGAGTACTGAATGGGTCACTCGGTATGTCAAGGGATATGATAATCTAATAATTACAGGGAATCTAAGGCAGTAGTATAATAAGGAATAAAAGAAAGAGTTACGGGAGAATATAGACCTGTTAGTAGGAATGAGAGAGGAGGAAGACTACTTGAGTTGTCCCTTCAACTATTAAAAGAGAATACAAAGAGAATACACGGTTCAGAAACCACAAGAGGAAGAGATATACTTGTAAAAGGCTGGAGACGAGAGGAGATTCGAGCAGTATTACTTAAGGGTCAGACAGAGATTCTGAAATCAGATATTGGATTGTAAGGCGTACCCAGGAGCAGATGTAGACTCAGATAACAGTTTTCTACCGATGAAGAGTAAACTGAGATTAAGTGAATGGTTCGTAGGAATCAGTGGGGAAAAAAGTTGGGATACTGATGTACTGAGGAATTATGAGGTGCGCCCGCATCTCGTGGTCGTGCGGTAGCGTTCTCGCTTCCCACGCCCGGGTTCGATTCCCGGCGGGGTCAGGGATTTTCTCTGCCTCGTGATGGCTGGGTGTTGTGTGCTGTCCTTAGGTTAGTTAGGTTTAAATAGTTCTAAGTTCTAGGGGACTTATGACCACAGCAGTTGAGTCCCATAGTGCTCAGAGCCATTTGAACCATTTTTGAATTATGAGGTGCGTTTGAAGTTCTCTATGACTGTCGACACTACAATAATAAATTTGACAGTAGACATTTCGGCTGAAGGACAATGGACATCTCTGAAAACGGCAGTGACAGAATTGGACAGTCAGACGTAGCCACGAGGAAGGTAACTGTTATCAAACATTGAGTAACAGAGAAACACATTAGCTCAAATGGTTCAAATGGCTCTGAGCACTATGCGACTTAACTTCTGAGGTCATCAGTCGCCTAGAACTTAGAACTAATTAAATCTAAGGAAATCACACACATCCATGCCCGAGGCAGGATTCGAACCTGCGACCGTAGCGGTCACGCGGTTCCAGACTGAAGCGCCTTTAACCGAACGGCCACACCGGCCGGCAAACACATTAGCTGATCGACGAAAGAAGGAAGTACGAAAATGTTCAGGGCAACACTGTGGTACAATAATGCAAGCTAGGGGTGAAATAAATAGGATATGTAGGGCAGCCAAGGCGAAATGGCTGCAGGAAAAATGTGATGAAACCGACAAAGAAATGGTTGTCGGAGGGACTGATTCAGCATATAATAAAGTCAGAACAATCTTCGTTGAAATTAATGGCAAGAGTGGTAATATTAGGAGTGCAGTGGGGATACCACTGCTAAGAGCAAAGGAGGGAGTGTATAGGGGGAAAGAGTATATTCAAGGCATGTACAAAGGGCAGGCACTGCTTGATGACATGATAGAAGAAAAAATGGCAGTCGGTATGGAAGACATCGGGGCTTTATTAGACAGACTTTAACAGAGCTTTTTGAGACTTATGGTCAAATAAGGCGGAAGGCAGAGCTATATTGTTTCGGAATTTTCTAAAATCATTGTGGCTAGTGGCAACAATATGACTGTTCAGTTTGATTTGTAGAATGTATGATTCTGGAAAGACTTTCGGAAAAATATTACCCACACAATCTTGAGATAGAAAGCTTTGATAAGTGCGAGAACTATCGCACAATCAGCATCGATGTTGCTGACAAGGACAATGTGTAAAAGAAGGGAAAAGAAAATTTAGGCTCTGTGAGATGATCAGTTTAGCTTTAGGAAATATAAAGGCACCAGGGAGGCCGTTCTGACATAATGGAAGCAAGGCTTAAGAAATATTAAGATCCATTCGTAGAATTTGTCGACCTAGCAAAAGCTTTCGACAGTGTAAAATTGTGCAAAATGTTAGAAATTCTAAGGAAATCAGTGGAAGCTATAGAGAATTATAAATAATATACAATATGTACAGGAACCTGGAGGGAACAATAAAAATGAAAGACCGGAAGGAACGCAGCTTCACTGCGGCTCGGGCAACAGTAAGATGAAATTAATTGCCAATCAAAATCAATTTGGTGATACCTAACCAACAGAGGGCGAGTACATGACCTTCTGTATGCACCTGTTGCTTTGAGCCCTTGTAAAAGCACTGCTTGTTCATGAAGAATCTTATTTAGCAGTAACAAATAGCGATATAATTTAAAAATAAATTTACGGATAGTGGTCATTAAAAGAAAAATGTTTAAAAAAAGATCCTGCGGAATAATAATATGGGCTACAACATACTGGTTATCCTTGACTATATGTTTATAACCACACACAAGTTTGAATCCGAGTGATAGCCTCACATAGACTGTTAACTCATCACAACTGAATCAAAATACAATTGAATGATTAATTTGTAGCGCAAGCAGAGCATTTCGCAGTCCCTAGCTAATGTGGAGTAAATGCTTGCGCAGAACAACAAAACCGCAAAATATCTGCAGTGAGAATCACAAAGTTCTACAGCTGCACACAAGTCTTTAAATGTGAACGTAGTTTACTGCACTCGGAATTGAGCAGTCACTGATGACCGTCTTTAACTAAGTTAACTAAGATTTAGAGTTCCAAATTAATCGACGTCCCGAACTGGTGGACATCAAAATATAAGTCTGAATACCACAATTAAACCCAAGTTGTTCTGTGGCCGCACAGTACCATCCAAACGCCTTATCAGTTCAACCATACACCAAAAAAAGACCAAAGATTCCCAGCTATGTAAAACCTTGGTCACCTGGCAGCTATCTGACTCAATACAGCAACCTACACCTACCTCACCATTTGTGAAATTCGACATATTATGACATTTATTCATCTTAAATATGTACAGCAAATCCTCTTGCTTAAATAGAAACCTCATATCACATTATTCAATTCCAAACATAGCAATAATAACTGGCTTTATACAATTTTGTACTGCACTAACAGAACTGCAATAAATCTAGTCAATATAGCGAATTTATACACTCCTATGTTGGAGTCCTACGTTAGTCAAATGACCATCTTATGTATATAAAGTTACCAAAGTCACATTAAATAAACATGTGGACTTACAGAACAATGGGATGGGACTCTCATGCTACCAATTATCAAAAGCATACATGTGGAGAAATCATAGTTCTGGCACTTTTTCATGAAATAATTTATAACAATTTACTTATTTGTTTAGCAATATTAGGAGCTTGTTCATGGCTTAGCTGTCACCAAGAGCTACTTAACGGTGTGTCACACGCATGTACAGCGCATTTCAAAAGTCCGG